>NC_091483.1:65096831-66342331 GCF_947461875.1 Haliaeetus albicilla
GATCACCTCCGAGTGCCGGTTGCGTTTTGTGTAGCTGTGCCATTTGATGCTGCTTATGCCCTTAGGTTCTGTCTCAGAAAGCGTGAAGTAGCAGGTCAAAGTCTGATGCCCGAGACAGGTAGCTCAGGACACATGCTGTCCCTGTCCTTGCGTCTCTCTCTTTAAGGTGCAGATGACTTCAACTCCTCCATTTTTAACTGTTTTCTGCTTAAACAAGGGTAAATACATTTTTGCCTGAATAAGGTTTGCTATAGGATTCATGAGACTAAATACCACGTTACGGCATGTATGGGGGTAAAATCAGCAGCTCCCGCTTTCCAGGCTGGTTTTGACTAGCTAACTCCTTTGATAATTTCAAAGGGCCTAAGATAAAAGGAGCTTAGAAAATACAAAGACCTCTGATTTCCTTCCAGAGGTACAGTGGAGGAGCAAGGAAATGACACTGAGCCATCACCGTTTCTATAGCTCTCAGTGCACTGAATATGCACTGCCAGAAAATGCCAGTTTTCAGGCCTGTCAACAGATATTTTTCTTAAGTATTTGAAGTACCTCAACAATGATAGTTACATAGCCTCTTGCACACTGCCAATCCTACCTTTGAAGTCTATGGCTTTAGGTAAGTTTAATACAGTGTACTTAAAGTTAAGTAAATAACTTATCCACATGCAATGGAAGCCTGGTCATATTATAAAACTTTTTTTTTTTTTTTTTTTTAAGGTGTTACTTGTAGGTTTCCAGAAAACAATGTGTCTAAAATAAGGTTTTGGCAGCAAAAAATTCAGCACTATCAGTTAGTTGGAAACATTCTCTTTCTGGTTCTATCTCAGAGTAGATCTTTTTTTTTGAAGTTTAACAGATAGAGAGTGCAGAACAGCAGCAGCATACCCTGCATCTACACAGAGATTTGGTTTGTTTTCCAATGAGGTTATAATTTCTGTCCAAACTTAGGGCATTGCTGAGCTCTGCTTTCAATTTTACTGCAAAGTCTCAATAATAAAATAAATAGAAGGCATACAAAAATACCTGAAATTAAAGGCAAAAATTAACAAAACCAATCATTTCTGAGACATTCTTTTTTAAATTGTAATAATTTACTTTATTCTCTTAGTAAAAAATAGCTGCCATAAATCCTGTTCACTTAAGCCACACTTAATCCATACCTACACAAAATTTCCGTTATGATTCCACATTCTACATGAATGCTTTTAGTACACAAATACCTTTGCAAGATTTTTGTGAAATCCAGATAATTTTAATAATTAATAGAAATAACAACTGCATTCAGAAATGTCAAACATAAGGAAATTAAGTTGCTTTTCCTTCTAAGTAACATGCATGGGCAGTAGACAGAGACATAAACTGTGCACTCTGCGTTTCAAGCCAACTTGTGTTCGTGCGAGGGCTGGAACATCAGTAGGTTATTGATCGCCACCACGCAGCTGGGCCAAGCACAGGCAGGTCCCAGCAGAATTGTTCGCTCTTGCCTGTGCCCTTTATTTAACCGATTGTTAAATGCGAGAAAGATAACCAAGGCATGAGATAAAACAGCGCTGTTTGGGAAGCCTTTGAACAAATCCAATTATATGTTAATAGAGCTTGCAGGAGTGGGGCCTGATCCTACCCGCTGTTGACAACTGGCAAATGAAATTCAGGGAAAACTGAGGCTCTCGCTGGTACTTGGCACCATCCTGGGCAACGATCGCTGCTCCTGGTGGAACTTAATCAACTCCCTCCACATAGGCTTTTCCCAATAATGTTTAACCTGTCTAAACTGCAGACAAGTCTGATTCCTCCGAGTGGAGGTTTCTAGCTAACAGGCTAGCAATAAAAGAAAACAAACAAACTAACTAACAACAAACCCAAATAAACAAACAAAAAAAGGCAAATAAAAGAAGATGAGCGCAGGAAATAGACAAATTAATGCACTTAAATTGTAGGCTTACTAGGGCAGCAACTGTGTCACTCCATCTCCAAGTTACATGTGCCGCTATAGTGATAGCTTGCTTGTTGGTAACCACTCCTATAACAGTGACAATTTTTAACTAAAAGCCCCAGAACAACCCAAGAAGTCCTAGCTTATTTCTAAACAACTCCTAAGAGTGCTGATGCTATGATGGATGGTGCCTTACTTGAAATCTCCTTTCCGGAAAAGCACAAGACTGCCAATATTTGTAAGCTTTACTCACACAGGTCAGCAAATATAATAGGCAAATATGCAGAGCAAAATACATTTTGATTGATTAGACCAGCTTTGGAGAGAAGGCACCAAGTTCTTTATTACAGATATTTATCTTGTAGTCTTTTCCACTCTCCTGCTTGTTAGTGCATATGAAGTTTTTTGCGTGTATTTTTAAATGCTAATAGGTGCGAGAGACATGGGAAAGGCTTTTCAGTGGATTTTCTCTTATTTTAATTGAAATGAGGTCAGATCTAACGCTGGCCTTATCATATCTTGGAAAATACATAGGTTTAAGCTTAACAAGTACTTAGGGCATTATTGAGAATCAACCTAAAGTATGTCACAAGAACTGCAACTAAAAATCCCATGTTTATAAATATTTCAAGTGTCTGTTCTAAAAGCAAACATCATAGTAGCAAAGGCTTTTCTCTTTTATCTGCATAAGTGTACTTGGGAATATGCCAGCATTTTCTCACCTAAAATGGTCACCAATAGGTCATGCTAGCTATTTCCAAATTCAATACAAGGTTCTTCCTGTTTGTTCCTCAAGCAAGTTCTCCTGCCTGCCTCAACTTCCTGGCAGATCTTCCTCAAAGCCTTTTCTTGATATGTATGCAGTTCCTGACGGATTAATCTCATCTTTTCATACTTCTCCTTTGCTGCTATGACCTTTAGTTGCTCTTGCATGCTGGTCTTTGGGTTTTCCCGATGCTCCAGTTGGCTGCAGCCAACTGTCAAGCAGGGACTTCTGGGAACGGTGATTCCTGCACCCAGAGCTTTGTCTGCACTGCCGAAGAGCTTACCTTTGTCTTTGTTCAAACTTCTTTGATCTTGACTGTATTTTTCCATTCTTTCTGGAAATGGGTCTTAACATTGCTCCAAAACAAATAAATCATTTTCACTTAAACTCATCTTTAATACAGCTTTTTTAAAATTCGGCTTTTGAAAGCAAAAGGGAAAATGTAAAGAAAGGAAAAGGTCATACAAATAGAAAGCAAAGTCAGTTGAATGGTATAGAATAACTCTGATGACTTCAGTCTTTTATCTTAAGCAAGGATATTCTTTTAGCTCATTGATTCAGAATTCAAACTGATAGATGTTTTCTGTTTCCAGTGACTGTCTGGTTCAGAGCAATATCCCGGTACTCCAGCTAGCAGATATTGTAGTGCTAATTCTCCCGATGCAAGTCATGAAGTTAAATTTGCATTGATGGGGAGAACCAGGCTCGCCACTATTCAGCTGTCAGCATTGCAGATTACATGGTCCTAAGCCCTGTGCAGAAGCCAAGAAGTGCCAGGGACTGCTGGACCAGAGAGGGACAGCACGAGCCAAGCCTCCACACCGGAGATCGGCATACCTCCTTTTGTAGCTGTGATACTCAGGGTACGTGTTTGCATTTGTAATGGCTTTGCTAAGCCTCTTTTTTCCGGTGCTGTCTATAAAAAGCAATAGACTTAACACTGAAAATGTGCTAACTGGGGTACTTCTGGCTTGTGTCTACCAGCCTGGGTCTGGAGTAGGGCGTAACCTATGAGAGGAGGAAAGCTGCCATCTCCAGCGCCTCTGAGGTACAGTATGGCCAGGCCACATCCCTCAGCTGCCTCTTGATTCCTGCTGGAGGGTATGTCTAGGCCAGAACGCTTTTGGAAAGAGACTGCCTCCCTGGGGGCTTGTTTCCTAACAGTCAGAAACAAAAAAAGACACGGGTACCTTGAAGTGCGATGCTGCGCTCCCTAACCCCTTTGAATGGCATCCACGGCCCCCAGAGTGTTTATAAAGAAGCTGCCAGAAGTCTTTTTGACCTGAAAATACAGACACCCTGAGCCCTATGATGCATCTGAAGGACCAGGGTGCCTCACTCGGAGGTGCGGGCAGCCCCGGGAGCTCCCCGGACAGACCTCAGCTGGGGCACCTACACCTACACCACTACACCACTACACCAAGAGCAGTGGCACCCTTGGAGCGCTGCCCCCTCCTTCCCGAGTTGTGGGGCTACAGGTCACCAACTTATTTGTTCCTCCTGCTCAGTTTAATGAACATTGAGGGGATTTTTTTTCCCTCCTTGGCACACCTGGAAGGATGAAGTACATCCCTCCTCTTCCTCCAGAGGAGACTGTAAGCCTCAGGCTAAGACTCTTCCTTCGAGGCTTAGAGAATCACCTGGGGCAAAACTGAGAATAGGTTTGTCATTTCCTTGACAAATGGTGATCAGAAAGCTGTTCAGGGAAGGTGGCACTTATAATAATATTTTAAAAGTGGTGGCTGGAACTGTATTTCATGAAGGCCTTGATCCCATGGGATGTTCAGGTGCTTTAAGAAAACAGTGGCTCAATGCTTTCACGGGGACAGAGGCAAAGAAATTCCCTGTTTCTGCATCTCCTTTGAATTTAAGTATGCCTGAACTGGATCCCTAAGTCTTGGGCAGTTTTGGGCACAGACACCTTTTGAACTTAGGACCCAACAGAATGAGGCAACAACCAAGCTGCTTGAGAGGTGCTACCTCACTACTGAAAACTGTGTTCTGTGGGTGATGCTCAAATTCCCAAGCTATGCAGCCTGCTTGACTTCAGATGTAATCATTCTTCTCTGAAAGGTCAAGGCACAAGAAGGGATGCCTCAATCATTTAATCTAGCACCTCTACATCAAGTTTTCCTTTTTTTCCCCTCCAGCCTACCCTGAGTTAGCTGCTGTTACTGATCCATCCTCCTGCCAGTGGGAGGGAAGAGTCTTGTGCCCTCCCTCATGCTGCCTTCAAGGTCCATCTGATACTTTGCTGAGGTTTCAGTGTTCTGCACCTAGACATTGTACAGAGAGCTATTGGCTTACCTTCCTAGCCTGTCTTTTTTTCTTTAACTGAAAGGTACAACTCCTAAACTGCAGCTTTTGACATGTGTGCAGTGCTCTAGATAAGATCTTGCTGACCCGGTAAGACACTTCACAATAAAAGAAATTATTTTGTTGCATCAGTATGATTTATGAGTATTGAAATGTAGGCAGTGATCCTAGCAAGGGAGATAGAAACCTGATATGAGGAAAAGAGATGCTGTTTGGGTACACAAATTGGAAACACTAATGTCCTTGTTACAGCTCTGGAGAAATCGGATCAGGTTAACCATATGATCGAAAATATAATGGAGTGTCGCGGTAATTTTAAAGACCTCAGTAAATCAGTAAGTGTCTTGAAGGGTGAAACAGATGTCCTAAGCTTGAATATTCATCTTTGTCTCCAATAGGTTTTATACTAATCTAGCTGTGTTACTGAAGTTCTATAAGTTGGTGAAGCAACCATCTTTCACTTAGTATCTGCACCAGGCACAGTATAAGACATCTGTAAATTCACTGAAGAAACTGAATCATCAGGGAAGAGGAACTTTTCTGATGCTTGACTATAGATGCAAGGGAAGAGAAAAACACAGAACTGAGCAGAAAGTCAGACCTACCCTAAATAAGCGTGACCCTGAGAAAAAAGCCCAGAGGGGCAGGTTTGGAAATATGCTGTCTGGAAGAGACTTGGTAGAAGCACAAGAAACTGCCTCTGTTTTCTTAATCCCTCCAATGCCTGAAGGAACAGTGCTCAGAAATTTTGTGAGAAACAGCATTGCATCAATTTCTCCTAACCATAGTAACTTGCAAGGCCTCCACATTTTTTGCCAGAAAGAGTCTTTGATTTGCTGTTTTGCAGCTGCCTTAGGATTAGGTTTTTAAACATTTTACAACTGCGTCCTTTTTTCCCCCAGTTTATTCCATTTTAGTAGGCTTGTCTATGGCTGGTACATATTGTCACTCCTCTGCCAGGTAGGAACAGATTTGAAGCTTTGCAGGTTGCTGTCCTGTTGAGCAAGAAACCTGTGCTGCAGGAATGATTTTTTTTATTTATTTATTTGCTTTACCTGCACACACTGTGAGTGTAGATACAGACAGAAAACAGATTCAAGAAAATACCTTGTTGAACTACGTGCAGCCACCAGCACCACACGGCTCCTGCCGCACAGCGTCCACTGGTGACCGAGCCTACCTTTTGCTGTTTGTCTATCACTGGCATGTACTGACCACTACGTGTTTAGTCACTTATTTAACCCTGCCAAGAGATTCAAGAGAAAGGTTAAAATAGAGGTGTGCAAAAGATTACTTAGTACCATTGAATTTCTTGTCTTTTCTAGTAATAGATAAGACAATTTCTGTCTAACATATTTTTGACTGAGTTGTAGGCTATGGCAGCAAGAAAAGCCATTTTTATGTCTTTCTGCTGTTTCCTAGTTCAGGTGCTTTCTTTTATTCACTGTTCTATTTCTTTGCTTTGTATTAGAAGGTTTGAACATTTTGTCTTGTTTTCCCTATTTCTCAATGTTCCTAATAAAAACTACAGCAATGAAAGATAAATTCACTCTTCAGCTGGGATTTTTTCATATATTTTTCATGCATTCGTAAATCCCCACCCCCAAAATCCGCAAACAGGAAGAAGTGATTTAAGTTTAGGGTTCATAGCAGAAGGTACGGCTGATGGTGTCTCGCAGCCTGTACTCACATTATTAGCCAAATGGGAATAATACTTGGACTTAGCTGCATAGGTGCTTATTTTGTAAGCTTCCTGCAAAAATTGTTATCTATTCTATTACTTTACTGTGGAATGACTAAACAACCGTATTTTTGCTCCGGTCCCTGTTACTGCATAGGCTTAATGCTACTCATAAGACTATATGAGCCACACACACAAGGAGGGCCGAGGACACGTAACAAAATCGGAGTCTTAAAATATCACCGTTAGATTTAAGGATCAACCGCCTGGGCTTTAAAAATAGTTCTCTGTTCCTACCTATTCATTTAAAGACAGAGGGCAGGCTGCTCTGCCAGCCGGGCGCCGGAGGCAGCGGGGCGGGTGCTGCGCTCCCTGCCTCGGGGAGGGGACGGGTGGGCAAGTGCCAGCAGCACCCACCGGGCACGGGCAGGCGGCGGGGGCTCGGCCTGGCCCGCTTCTCCCTCTGCCAGCGTAGCCGGTTCGACACAAGCGGGATGCAAATGTTCAGTCCTTCAGAAGGCTGTCACGGTCCTCTCCTCGCTTTCCTTGAGCTAGGCTGAAGCATTTTGGCCCAATTGCTGGGAGCGCCCTTAGCCGGAGCCGGTCCAGCGCCTGCTGTGGGGCAGGGGGCTTGTCCCCGGGGTGCAGGTGGGCATCGCACCCGAAGGCAGCGAGGCTTCACCGTCCCGAACAGAGACACGGCTGAGGGGCGCACACGAGGGAGGACGTGGCCACCTGCTTTTCCGACCAGCAAGCCTCCGTCTTGCACTTAACGGACTTCAGCTAATCAATCCAGAAGTCCCAAGGAGTTAAACGCAGATGTAGTTCTTCCTCTCACAGCAGGCTGGGGATCTGCGGGCAGGGTTCAGCCAAGAGGCTAAAATCCCATTCAAGCAGAAATGTCACGTTATTTACTTACTAAAACAATGCTCTTATTACAAAGACACGTTAGGAGTTAAAATATGACAGCGTCTATTTTAGGTTGTCATTGATCTTTAATTTGCTGTGACCTGAAGGTTTTCTATGTAGTCAGTGCTTTTTGGCCAAAATATATGACTGCAGGGAAATGAGTAAATGAGTGCCAGAGATGTTCTTTTTTTCCTATGAAAAGACTGAAATTGCTTTGTGTAAATGTGTGGAAAATGCTGATATTTTGTTTCTATAAATACTTCGCCTCCTGCGTGCTGTATTTCATTTGTGCTGTTTCCTAGGAGTATTTGGCTTCTTATCACTTTTACGCAGGGTGCTGAATACAAATGAGCTACCGTTTACCCAGAAACCAAGCTGCGGAGCATTTGTGACTGTTGTGCATTTCCTGAGCAAGAGTAACTACTGAATGAAGCAGATTACCCTGTAGTCTTGCAAAACACCGAGGATTATAAAACATGCATTTAGTGGATAAATACACAGAGGAAAATGCACAGGCGCTCTCTGTTTCTATATATAAGGACGTGCGTGTATATAAATATATCTGGGTGATGTAAAATGAAAAAACGTGAAATAATCCATCATTTTTAATGAGAATTTAAATATAGGGAAGGCAAAAAAAATCAGAGTTGCATTTCTTATTCTCAGTGACACTGCCTACACCCAGGCTCCTTGTTTATGGAGTCTATAAACAAGGCTCCATTACCACAGGTTCGCACAATCGCAGGGTGATTCAGGTTGGAAGAAACCTCAGGAGGTCGCTAGTCTAACATCTGCTCAGAGCAGGGACAGCTCTGAGGTCAGACCAGATTGCTCAGGGCTTGAGGCAGTTGTTTCTTGAAACCCCCAAGGATGAAGACTGCACAGCCTCCCAGGGCAGCTGTCCCACCGTCTGATTGTCCTCCTGGGGAAAAACTTTTTCCATAGATCCAGTCTGAAACTCTGCTCTTTCATCATCTGCATCATCTGTTCTCTCTCATTCTCCTACCTTGCATCTCTGTGAGTGAAGAGCCTGGCCCTGCCTCCTCGATGACGTCCCTGTAGATGCTGGGGGGCTGCTGTTAGATGCCCCTAAAGCCGTCTCTTCCCCAGGCTGGACAAGCACAGCTCCCTCAGCCTCTCCTCCCAGGGAAGTGCTCCAGCCCCTGACCAGCCTGGGGACCCTCTAACTGAACTCACCCCAGCTGATCATCCTCTTTCTTCTATTTGAGGGGAGCAAAACTGGACACAGGATTGCAGATGTGGCCTCACTACCGCTGAGTCAAGGGATTTAGTTACTCTCTTGGACCTCCTGGCCGTGCTCCTGTTAGTACATCCCTGGTCGCTCTTGGCCGCTGTCGCTTCTAGGGCACACAGCCGGCTCAAGCCCGGATCAGCCCCAGTTGTGTCCTTGCAGGGGACTCTTCCTTCCCAAGCGCAGGATGTGGCATTTGTCCTTGTTGAATTTCAGGAGATGCCTGCTGGCCCATTCCTCCAGCCTGCCCAGGTGTCTCTGGATGGCAGAACTGCCCTCCAGTGTACTGACTGGTCCCCCCGGTTTGGTGTCAGCCATGAACTTGATGAGAGCGCACTCATGGTGTCATTGATAAAGGTGTTAAACCAGACAGGTCCCAGGGACGAAAGTTTGGCTGACTGGCTTGTGTTCCCCTCGTTGTGCTTTTGGCCTCTTCCAAAGACAGGTGCAAGATTTGCCTTCTTCCAGTTCCTGGGGACCTCTCCTGCTCCCCAAGACCTTTCAAAGGTGACAGAGTGGCCTTACAAGGGCAGCAGCCAGCGCTGTGAGCAACCTTGGATGCAGCCCGTCAGGTCCCATGGACACCTACGGGCTGAGTTCTCTTGAAATCTCTGACTCGGTCCTCAGCTACCGCTGGTCATCTCCTCCTCCAACCCTGCCACTCAACGCTGAGGCCTGGCATGATGGTGGCATGATGATGGGAAGTGCCAGGGCTGGTCTGCATTCAGTTTGTTGGAGCAAAGGGAGGAGTAAGCAGACTGAGGTAACTCCTGGTGCATTTTGGCGGTGGGGTAAACTGAGAGGACAGGGTCCCTTTGCTGGCAAGGGAACAGCCTTGTTTGAGAGCCAAGAGGAAAAATTCAAATTTTGTCAAGAACACTTTGGGTGAAAAACCTGGGCAGCTTTTAAAAAACTTATTGGACAATGGCGGGAAGCTTTCCTGAGTTGGGTAATTAGCCATGGGCAGAGGAGGGGTGGGAAAAGTGCACTTGGAGTTACACACCTGAAGTCATCACCTAAGTCAGTTTTAGGTTTTACTCACTCAAAGCCTGAACGCAGACTTTGCATTGCCTTCAGAGGGGAACAGCAGTGTAAGCGCTGAGCTCCTCAGCACTCCCCATGCATGTGCCGCTACACGTGGATATGCCTGAGCTTGTTACGGGGGAATGTTTGTACTGTCTCAAATCAGTTTAAATGAGTCTTGCTCAATTGTTTGACATAGGTAATATAGTTGGACTTGGGAATTTTATCCTTTGCTTAAATTAAACTTTAGTCTGTGATATAGTTTGCCAAATAAGGCAAAATGATGTTATGATTGTTGTAAGCTAGTGGTCTCCATATCATGATTTCCACCTACTTCATACTTGCAGTTTTAAACCTGCCTTCTTTGCTGCTTATCGTACATTGGGATAAGCTTTTCAGTGCACTGGATTAGGTTGTATGTTGTAGTAAAATATAAAAGTATTTTATAAATACAAAACATATTTTAACATAACGTAACATCATTAAGCACAGAACATCGTGAAAATACTACTTACACCCTGTAGCACAGTGGCTACCACACATGATTTTCACGGGACTGGGATAAAAGAAAATGAAGGGAGGGACTCTCGCATGGAAATAAGTATAAACAGCAATGGAGGAGCCTCCTTCCATCCTGACGCTCTCCACACGGGCACGGCAAGTGGGAGGGCATCCCGCGATGAGCAAACCACCTTCAGGTAGTCACTTTACGAAGAAAGAGCCGGTGAGAGAGCAGAAACATCTACAAGTATTTCAGTGTATAAATACTGTGGTGGAAACAGAGCAGGACAGACTTACAAGGAAGAGAAAGGAGCAGGCAGAGCTTGACAAGGCCCCTTACCCTTCGGTCAGCACTGCCCCTTCACACTTCCAGAAGCATTTAGCCTGCCCAGGCTGCACAACGGACCCAAACCACATAGAAATGAGGAGGAAGATGAGTAAAATCTAGCAAAGATGGCACCAAATGCTATGCTGCCAATACAACCAAGCTGCTCCGCATCTCTTTGGGTAATCTTGGACTGTTCTGCCTGTCCTCCTTTGCTGAGAAAATGGGGTTTGACTTTCCTGAGATTCAGAAAATATCATAGCACTTTCTAGCATAAAAAAAGCTGTGTCAGATTAAGTCTGACTGGTGTTTACAACCTGGTGTTCACAACCTCCAAGCTGAGCAATGTCTGTTGTGTGACGGACATTATCTTTAGCTTCATCTCAAATATGCAGAAGCCAATTTGGGGTCATTTTCAGGGAAATTGGGACTGCAGAGAATTGGGTCCTCTTCTAAAATGTAGTGACTATTAGTTCCGTAAGGGTGCTGTACCCAGCAATCCTAGTTTGAATGGCAAGGTTTGAAGTGGTTCAGTGCACATGTAATCAATAAGCGGAATTGGGGTGAAATGGTCAGGGAACTGCAGTTGATCAAATGGCATTAAAATTTATTAGCTGATTGTACATTTTGTCAGTAAATGGGTATATACAAGGCAAAATCTAGCCTTATGTATCTTAATAGTCCCCTGCCATGATTCCCACATGGGTTATCTAAGGATTTATTTTCGAGTGCCTATGCTTTTGAAGGACTGCAGGTTATCTGAGCTTTGGCCATATATAGAAAAAAATACAGTAATTCTGTTTCATTGTTTTCAAAGGACATAATTCACCCACAAGTAGACCACTTTTTCTGTAGCCAATGCTATGGATATTCTGTCCTTAAGAGTATAAAGGATGAATTTTACTTTCATTTACGAGTCTAATTTAGAAATATTTTTTTCCAAGTTTAAGGTGGAAACAGAAAAATTAGAATTCCTTCTTGGTTTTGGGGGATGCTAGGTGGTCAAATAGCATACCAAATTTCACATAGCGAAATAGTGAAATACAGTCATCCTGCAAATATGAAAATGTCTTTTTCTCGTAGAATTGTCATCCTGTCTATGGGGTTTTTCTTTTGCCTGGTGTCCTAGAGAAATGAGACTTCCGTTATTGCACTGTCTGTTTGCATTTTTGTCTGTTTGCCAGAACCCTTTGACAGTTTTGAGCTCATTCGGTTTGAACCAGTTTGGAGAGAAGGACGGAGGACACAGAGATCCTGAGTTCCCACTGACAGCTGGTGGGAAGAAGAGCTGAGGGGCAGGCAAGGAGCGCTCGGTCGCTCCTCGTCCTGCTCACCCTTTGCAGTACCCAGAGCTTGGCGGCAGCCGGGTTCGGCACACCCAGGGTACTGCGCCAGCTGGAGGTACTTCTCTTGTTACGTCTATTAAGTTTTTATTCCATACATGGTGCTAATATACTACTAGTACCTTTTCTCAAGAAGACTTATTGCAGGATAGGACCGTAGGCAAAGCTACGTGTGAAAACCTCTGGGGCGCCCCAACTTGTTCTGCCTGTCCCTTTTTCTACAGTGACTCCTTTCCAGATCTGAGGGTTTGGAGCCACCGTGAATGCCTCTTTAGGGGCCGTTTGGAAAACATGAAAGCAAGGACAGTACGTGTGACCAAGTCCTCTTTTTCTGGTGTAATGTGAATAACCACCTCCGCCACACATGGCACACAGCACACCTCTGGTGTAAGAGACGGGGGCTGGTGAGCAGGGTGTCACTGCACAGGACTTGCCAGCTCTCCCAAAGTAGGATTTGGCAAGCTGTACTTTTGTTTGATTTCTGAGAATATTTTTTTAAAAACAGTTTTCATAAAAGCCTATCTTGTAGTGCTGCGTTTCAGCAAAGAAAACTGCTTTTGTGTGTCTATAAAGGAAAACTGTGGTAACATACCAGGTGTGCGATCTGGACCAGAAACCTTCAGAAGTCAAAAGCAAAGGACATTTAATCCTGACCAAGCAGACTAAACATTTGGTACGAAAGCTGGAGAACGTTCAAGATAATAATAATGTACTCTGCATGTTGCAGTACATCTCCTCTAGCAGTTGGAGTCCAAAAAGGTCACATCAACCATGAGTGAAGAAAGAAAGGAAAACACTCAGCAAGATGAATATTGCTCAGAGCATTAATTTTCCCATACCGCCTTCCACAGCAGGGTCACAAGCAATTAAGAGTCCTCATAGTGGGAACACTTCCACTGACATACTTTCCTCTCACCCACAATTTTTTCAAATTTCTTACTTTGGGCAGGTGGTAGGTTGTGATCCAACAAAACTCATTTTTATTTGCAAATTAACCTAGAAATTAAATCTTCTCAGACAAAAGGTTGAAGTGTTCTTCCCTTCTATTCTTCTCATTTTGTATGGGGTGAGCTGATCAGCAGCTTTCTGTCCACTACTGTCCACTTCTGTCAAGCTGCAGGAAAAAAATGCAGTGAAAGCATTTATGTTAATATTTACTCAATAAAGCAGGGGTTTATGAAAAAGGGATTGAGAAGCGAAAATGAGAACGTGTGAGAAATACCTTCCTGATCTTGAAGAAACAGAGCCGACAACTTTCACATCAGGGTATTTATTTTAACATTTATATGCTCCTAAATGTTCATCTGATTCCATTTCTCTCTGCAATTTAAGATAAATATCCGAGATTTTGGAAATGAGAAAGAGTCATCATGTTAGCAGAAATGATGGTGATAACATGATGCACCAAAGTGACAAGACGTCTGAGCCATACTCACCTGGGAATCAGAATATTTTCCATTTAACGTCCACTTGAAGGATCACGTGCACCGTTGTACGTGTCTGCACTGGGGTACATGCGGTGTCCCAGGGGACCTGCACGATCCCCTACACACTCGGTTACAGTGACTGTTTAAAGACATGGCATATCCTTTGCACCTCGCGTATCTGTTCAGATTTTTATATCATGCCCATTGACATGCTGTCTGAGTGCTTCTTTGATTGTGTTACCCATTTGAAATGCCATTTTATCTATGGGTATCTGATAGCACAATCATTCATATGCAGTTGACTGCATTTATTTGTGGCATGACTTAAATGGATGCACCTGCAAGGCTACATAAAAAATCACCTGAGCCTATAAACTGGAATTGAAGGAAAGCAACAGAATGCACATTTCAGTGTTATTTCTCGTTCTTTGGCACTCTACTTCAACATCTTTTTTCTTCTCAAAGAGGAGAGAGGATTTCATTTTTTTGCAGGGCTACTGTACGGATACAGTAGACATCGCTTTTTAGAGCAAGCAATTTTTTAATGTTCTTTTAAGGAAATTTATATGTGCATATGTATATGCATATTTATATTTCTAACCCCCACACACACCTGTTTTCTGTCATGTGAATGTTCCAAAGCAATCATTCATTTTTAATTTCAGCAAGACAGGGCCGTCTGCTGCGTCCTGCTGGCGCTCCAGGCTCTCTCCTCAGCCTCTGACAAAGCCTCCACTCTCCCCCCCGGCTCCCTCCTGCGCAGTACCCCGGCCCTGCTGCACCTGCCTCTCCTTCCACCTCATCCTCCTCTGTCTCACGAGGAAGGCTCCCTGACACCTCCAAGACCCCTGGAGAGGGTGGTCCGTGCCCAGCAGCCCCTCACTGAGTGGAGCAGGGCTGCTGCAGCCAAAGCTGCACAAAACACCCCAGGTGGGGACAGTGGGAGAAAATTCTCCTTCCTCTTCCCTGGAGAGGGGGAGATGATCACCAAATAAAGTGCATTTAAATTAGTTCAATCAGAAAACACCTTGTCTGCAAAATTAATTGTGGGCAGTGATAGCAGGTATACAGGTTTGCCTTCTGAAGTGTCCTGGGAGTTTGAGAGTTCTGCATGAAATGGCTTAGCACAAGTGAAAGCCACCAAATTGAGTTGTGGAACTGGGGTCCTAAACTCTTTGGAGTGAAACAGGTGTGTATCTTTTAGAGAAGGTGCTTTGCATACCAATATGGCATTTGTAGACATTTAAAACCCTGTAGCAATATCAAACCCTGAAATTGTGTTTCCTGACAGCGTGCTGAGTGCCACTTGGAAAGGGTGGACACATCAAAGGCTTCCCAAAGTGGCAACCCTGGATGGCCACAGCAGCCGTGCTTCATGGAGAAATGTCTGGTTCATGGGAACATCACAACTTTGCTGCCGTTTGGGGAAACTATTGTTGTGCCTTTTTTATTTCATAGAATCATAGAATATCTTGAGTTGGAAGGGACCCATAAGGATCATCGAGTCCAACTCCCTGCTTCTTGCAGGACTACCTAAAACTAAACCATAGGACTAAGAGTGTCATCCAGATGCTCCTCGAACTCTGACAGGCTTGGTGCTGTGACCAATTCCCTGGGGATCCTGTTCCAGTGACCGACCACCCTGTCAGTGAAGAACCTTTTCCTGATGTCCAGTCTGAACTTCCCCTGATGCAGCTTCATTCCATTTCCTCATGTCCTATCGCTGGTCACCAGAGAGAGGAGATCAGCACCTCCACCTCTGCTGCCCCCCTTGAAGAAGCTGTAGACCGCGATGAGGTCACCCCTCAGCCTTCTCTTCTCCAAGCTGAACAAACCGAGTGACTGCAGCCACTCCTCTTAAGTCTTGCCCTTGAGGCCTTTCACCGCCTTGGTCGCTCTCCTCTGGACACACTCTAATAGTTTGATGTCCTTCTTATATTGATGCGCCCACAACCACACACAGTACTCGAGGTGGGGCTGCACCAGTGCAGTGTAGAGTGGGACAATCACGTCCCTTGACCAGCTAGCAATGCTGTGCTTGATGCACTCCAGGACGCTGTTGGCCCTTTTGGCTACCAGGCACACTGTTGACTCATATTCAACTTGCCATCAACCTGAACCCCCAGATCTCTTTCCGCGGGGCTGCTCTGCAGCCTCTCATCCCCAATTTGTGTGTATAACCAGGGTTACCCCATCCCAGGTGGAGAATCCAGCAGTTGCTCTTGTTGAATTTCATATGATTGGTGAATGCCCAGCTCTCTAGTCTACCCAGATCTCTCTGTAAGGCCTCTCTACCCTCAAGGGAGTGCACAGCTCCTCCTAGTTCAGTATCATCGGCGAACTTGCTTAATGGACATTCAATTCCTGTGTCCAGATCATTTATAAAAACATTAAAGAGCACTGGCCCTAAAACTCAGTCCTGGCGAACCCCACTGGTGACAGGCCGCCAGCCTGATGTAACCCCATTTACTATATAACTCTTTGAGCTATATAACCCACTATAACTCTTTGAGCCCAGCCTGTCAGCCAATTGCTCACCCGACGTACTATGGACTTGTCTAGCTGTGTGCTGGACCTTTCATCCAGAAGGATACTGTGAGAGACAGTATCAAAAGCTTTTGATTTCTGGTTGCGTTATTGTATTTATTTGGGGGGGGGGGGCTTACAGTGACCTCAGGATAGAGCACCCATGACCCAGCTGGAAGAGGATGACAGGAAAATCCAACAGGGCTCATGGTTCGCAACAATTTCTGTCTGCTTGCCAACAAAATAAACATCCTGGGGTTACTGTGGTTGTTGAATCGAGCTGCAGATGTGGTGCATAATAGCTCTTGCGAAGAGGTGTATTATTCGAATCATTAAAATCACTGAAAAGATAAAACCAAGCAAAGAAAACTGGGAATAACGCTGACCTCAAATAATTTCTCTGTCTTGTTTCTACCTAATCAGATAATAAAGGAAATAATCCGCTAACTCAGGTGCCGCTCATGCTTTCTGCATTTTTGCCTGTGGGAGGGATTATGTATGGGTGGAGATGATGAGACCAGGGTCTGCTCCGCACGAAGGGGTCTTCTGCTGCCTTCGACTACCTCCCGGGAGGCCGTTGCTGGAGCCGCGCGCTCCACGACGACGGACAACCGCCGAAACCACCATGAAAAACCGCCCAACCGGCCCACGCCCGCCGAGGCGAGAAGCTCGGGCGGAGCCCCAAGAGTAATTCTTTTGGGTTTTATCATTGCTGTGCGGGAGGCGCCCCATTTCTCAATTGGGGCACCCCGGTTTTTTACGCCACGCGAAGGCGGCGAAGCAACTCCGATGCTGCGGCGTCAGCATCCATCTTCTCCCTTCCATCTAGGAGCACTTCGAACCGGGGGCCACCGACGCCCTCCGCCTCCCGGCGGGGCAAAGCCCCGCCGGGAGGCGGAGGGCGACGGTGGCCCCCGGGGCTGGTGGTGGCCCCCGGGGCTCGCACCGCCCCTCGCACCGTGGGGACCCCCCCCTCCCACGCCCGCCCCCGGTCCGTCCCCGTAAGCGCAACGACGGGGCGGCGCCGCGCTGATGTCAGGGGAAGGTCCGCCGGTATGGCGGGTCCTCTGCGGTTGTTAGCTCTCTGGAGCGGTACCGCGCTGTTTTTCTTCCCGTTCCCCGTTTTAACGCGGAGGTCCCCCCGCTGTTCGCCTCCCTGCAGTTGCTGGAGGGAGTCGGCGTTGTGCGTGGGGGCGGCGGGGGCTCCCCGCAGCCTGCCCGCCGGCCTGGGCTCCTTGTGAGTGCGGGGACCGGGGAAAAGGGGGGGGGGGAGGGACACCGGGGGGATGCGAGGGCTTTTTGTTTGGTGTTTTTTTTTTTTTCAGGAGCCTGGTAAACGGGACCTTCTCCGAAGTCAAGGACAGGATGTTTTCCCACCTGCCCTCCCTGCAGCTGCTGTAAGTAATGGCCCTGGGAAAGGCAGCGGCCAATTAGCGCTCGGCCCGCGCCTCCGAAATAGAGCGAGGGGTGCCCTTGGGGAGAGGGAGGCAAATCCCCAGCTTTCGTGCAGCTCGGCTGAGGTAGCTGCCCTTTTGCAACGGAGGGATGCGTTTTCCGCTTGTAAACCGCTTCATAAAACGTGCATTTAGTTACTTAAGTAGGACAAAATGCTTTCTGATGCCCTACGTTCCCTTTTTTTTGTTTTTTAAATTTCAGCTTTAGTAAGTTTAGGGCTGAGTCCCCCCCCCCCCAAAGTCATGTGGTGGCCCTCGCTCCTGCTCACTTTGTGCCCCGGACTCTCGCGCTGGCTTTGGGACGTTGCGGGTGCGATGGGGGGCAAGCGGAGGCTGCCGGGACGCACCTCAGAGGAAAAGCTCTGTGCGTGAAGTGCTGGCGTTGTCTGCAGCATGACTCTGTGCTTCGGCGTCCGACTCGGAGGGTGGCCCCTCGGGTGCCTTCCGACCCGATGGACCTGCAGGCGGGATGGCCCTCTGTCCCGAGGGACAGGAGTCCGGCTCCCGGTACTCTGCAGCCCTCCCTCCTTCCTGACCTCGGGCACATCGCTTGGTTGTGCTGGTGTTGCAGTCAGGTGTGCAACTGGAGCTGCGGTAGCTTACCGAAACTTGCTTTAATTTAGCCATCCTGGGAGGCAGTAGCGGGGAAGGCGCAGAGATACGGGGTGCAGTACAACTCCCCTGGGGAGCCCACATACTCGTTTCTCAGGTAGACGGCGGAGAAGCCGTGCCGCTGCCTGCGCCCTGCCTAGCCCACTGCAGCCTGCCTGTAATGCCCAATACCAAGCGGACCCTCCACGTCTCCCCCTGTAAGGACCAGGCTACCCCCAAAGCAAAAACACTCTGCGAAGAAAAGTTCGGCAAAAAGACGCGAGGCATGCCAGAACCCCAGGCTAAGTGCTTGCCACAGAGCTAGATGTTAAAATTGGTCTTAGCTAGAGGCAGTCCCTAAAGGCATCTGGTAGCGTGATGGCCAGGTCCTCTCCTCAGGCACCCCCACCTCGTTCTCAAAGGCCTGTCTCACTATTTGGGGGGTGGCAGCACCCCGTGGAAAATGCTGGGGAGAAGCGGACAAAGCAAGGGATGGAGGCTTTCACCTTCTTCAGCGTGGCACTGGTCCCAAACCCAAGTTTTTGTGGGGGCCAGTGCAGAGCCCTGGGCAGCGGGCAGGGGGACTTTGCCCACCTGTGAACGGGGGCAAACAGCAGACTCGTGCCAGCTGGGAAGGAGAGGGATGAATCCAAGGGTGGGCCGAGAGAAACCGTGGGTGGAAAGTTGGAGATGAGGGGAATCTGCATGGGAATGGATAGTGGTACCGAGAAGAGGGAGGAAGTGCAGATGAAGGTTATCCCTTTTCATTAGCTGCAGTAGATTTCCAGGAGGAGACGGTGCGGTGTGTGGGGTGGTGGGGCGGAGGTCAGTTGCTGAGAAAGTCAGGAGTTGCCCTTGTCAGTTTGTGCGGTAGACCAGACATGGGAGTGAGAGGGGTTTGTCGCCACTACCACCAGCTTGGGCCCTGACAAATTGTGTTGGTTAGTGTAACTTGTGAATTTGCCCTTCAAACATGAGAAAAAAAGAATGATTAAATGACAAAAGAGATGCATTGAGCACTTGGGTACCTCAGGACTATGTCTTCTGTGGCAGTAGGCATGGTAAAGCAGTAATGCAAGGATTTATTTTTGATGGTGGTCTGCTTCTTTGTCAGATTTCTTTGGGATAATATAAGGAGCATTTGTCTGGTATTAGCATAATAACTGAGGATCACAGGGAAAGTTTGCATTTCATGTTCCTTAGTTTTCTAAATTAATTTTAGTAAAATGCCTAAAACCATACAAAGAGGATTAAAAAGTTAGTCTAATAAAGCAATTAGTGCAGATATATTCACTCATAGCAGAAAATTCTGAGATTTTCCCAAAATGATTTCTTTTGAGTAGCATTTGATTTTTTGACTGAATTAGAAGTTTTGCTATTTTCCTAAAAGAAGATCACTCTCTGTGCCTTTGAACATCAACACTGGAGATCGTTATGCTTTGATCCAGCAAAGAAGGAACTTTGCTGGCAAAGCCTTTCCAAAGCATCCTTCTCCCCGACCGCCTTGTCCTGGCTCAGGTGACAACTGCTCCAGCACAGCTCTAACACATTTTGTCCCTGAAGTTCACACGGGAGGGCAAGGCAATGCCTGCAGCAGGCAGTACCACCGCTCTTCCTCGCTGCCCGTGGACACAGGGTTTTGCTTTGCAAGGGAAGCAGGACTCTGTCTCTGGTGGTTTGGGCACGTCTGCATTTCCAGCTGGCATGAACTGCGTGGTCTCCTCCCGATGCTGCGGGCTGTAGCCCATTTGCAGGTCAAGCTTGGAGCATCCCCTGGGAGCCCAGGATGAGTGAGTCCTGATCCACCGAGACTGCACAAATGGGAGCCTGTGCTTGCACAAAAGGGCTCCCCCCCTTTCTGGGAGCTCAGGAGTGCTGCTGAGACGGTCTCTGAAAATTTTTGGTGGGGCTGGAGGCGTGGTGGGCAACTGGGGTCCACACTCAGCAGACCTACCCTCTAAGGACGGCTTGTCCTGCTCAGGGGACCAGAGAGTCAAGGACCAGGTTGCATTTAACCAAGGTGAATGCACAGCGAACATTTTTCCTGGGGAGTAGTGGACGTTAACTAGCATCACATTATGCCTTGGATTTTTTTTTATAGACCATTCCACAGTATTTTATGTGTGCTGCATTGGTGTGGCAATATGGGCTCGAGTCAGTAAGATTAGTTTGGTCATGGGCAATAAACACAACGGGCATAATCCAGTGTGTCAAGTTTTAATGTGCTTTCCTAATGCCTGCTCTCCATTTTCAGCTTGCTGAACTCCAACTCCTTCACTGTTATACGAGATGATGCCTTTGCTGGTCTCTTCCATCTAGAATACCTGTAAGTTTCTTATTTTATGTCTTCCCCTGTCCTTTATAAATCAAGATGTTTTGATCAATTGCCAAGACTCCTGCCGTGGAGTCTTAGTCTTTACTCTGATTCCCAGGAGCAGGGGAGATGAAGGATTTATGTTCCACTCCTGTGCAAATGTCCTTTACGATGGCTCACCACTTTTCAGAGGTTGCAGTGGATTTTTAAAATATGTCGTGAATGAAAGGTGGCTCTGTGCAACTACAGTACGCCAAAAAAGCATTGCTGAGCAAGAGCTTGTCCGGGCTTTCCAGAACAGTGCCATCACTGTCGAAGGGTTTTGAACCTCAGGAAAGAGGTGGGGAAGGCTCTCTGGGCCTGCTGGCAGCCTAAAGAGGAGGTGCAGAGTATCCGTGTACTGCCCAGAACAAACCCTGATTACCAGACTGCTTCTTTTCCCCTAAACTTTCCTCTCCAACTTCGTCTTTGATCTCATATCCCACTTAATGCCTGTGGCATTTATCTTTATATTATAAATAATTACAAATATATGAATATGAAATTATATTTCATATAATATAAATGATTGTAATTATCTATATTATTATTTAAATTTATTTAACTTTCCTTTTCTTTACTTAGTTCACTTCTTTATTGATTTTTACATTACCTTCATTGCCCTATCTTTTTTTTTTTATTTTTTAGGTCACCTTTTTTTTCTTTTAAAAAAAAGTATTAGCCCTGGTACCAGGTTGTCCTCACTTCATACTCCAAAGGACTGCCATTTCTCTGTGTTACCGGACATGAGCTGGTACGTTTGAAACTCTGAATATGATCTGAAAAAAATTCATCTTTCCACCCACCTTCCGATGCTGAAAGGTAGCTGCGGAAAACATTTCTGCCTTTTTCTGAAGGAAGACCAATGCTCACAAAACTGTTTCTTGCTAAAGCCTTGCAGGCAAGTAGGTATTAAGGTGGGGTATACTCAGGACTATAGTCTGCTGCGTGCGGAGCAGCCAACAATGGAATTTGCAGACCAGGAAATAGAGGATAATGGTAAATGGTATGTGCTGAAATCCACGATTCAGCTACATCTGGATTTTTCAGCAATAGCGAGTTGTCTAACCATTCTCTTTTCCATGTGTCTGCAGGAAAAAAAAGTAATTTGCAGAATGTTTGCAAAAAGGAAGAAAAACATTTGTATGTTGTTTCATTAATGACTTGCTTTCAAGTGCTGATGAGTCTAACATGGAGCTTGTCCCAGCGTCATATGCAGTTGTAGCGGTTGCATTGGTAACTGCAGCCAGAGCCCCTGTCTGAAAGAAGAAAATCCTGCCCCTCCTCAGCTGGTCAATGGGGAAATCTCTGTCCCTGGCTGCCAGCTGCAAAGCAGGGAGCAGAGTGAAGACTGGCAAAGTCTTACAGTTTCAGTTTCCTTTAGTAGCAGCTGAACAAGTGCTCTCGGTTAATGGTTGTGGTTGTCCTCCCTGCCAAGTCCACAGAGCTCTTCCTCTTCCCAGCAAATCACACCTCTGCCTTTTGGGGGCTGGCTGCGAGTGGCCTTTCTCTGGGGTTGTTTTTGCCATGCAGCCAGTAACACCGTTACAGCTTCAGTAACTCATGTCTCTCAGTTAAGCAGTGATCAGACCTTACGGAGAATAAGAAAACCCCACTGACAACCAAGAATGACAAGTTTCTCTGTGTACAAAGCAAAGTCTCTGGATGAAGAGCAGCTGGGGAGCACCCACAGCAGATACCTATATCTATCTATCTCTCTCCAGCTGTGTCCTGCTGCACTTGCAGCACTGATAGTGGCATTCAATGCGCCCTGAAACTAACTGGCTCCATGTACAGGGTCTGGATAAGACAGGTCTGATAAAGACGGGACCTTTGCTGGTGCTCAGAGTGGCGTTCCCAGGGTAGCATCCCTTCGAGGCCAGGTTTGGTGACTCAGGAATCCGGCACATTACTGAGTCTCAGCCTGAATGTCCATCATCTTGCTGCAGTGTGTTCAGTGAAGCTGTGTTTATTTGCACGGACCGGTGAGCTGGCGCTGTGCGGCGATGCCAGGTGCCGGTGAGGGTGTCAGGAGGCAGTTTGGCTCTCTGTTCTGCAGATTGAATTCATGTCCCCAGGCAGCCTTGTAACAGAGTACGGCTGACCCTCTTCTGACGTCCCCCAGGTGGACACAAGTTTCTCATCCGCACCCTTTGCCTGCAGTCAGGGTCATGGTCACTTCATGAAGGATTTTGGCTGTGCCTAAATTGCAGAACCGAGAACACTTGTTGTCTCCTGCATCCCCATCTTGTCTCTCTTGAGAAGAGACCTTGGCCCACAGCATTTTTCCTCTATTTCCCCGGAAGGCAAACAAGAATGCGTAGGAGGAAGGGACAGACTTTTATCTCATAAAACCTTTTATAAAGTCAGCATGCAGTTGTCTTCATCCAGGTACAGCCGTACTATGCAATATCTTGATGGTCACCTGGCTGCAATCACTTTGCAGGGCTGATGGCATATTCAGGGATGCAGCCTCAAGTGCTCAGGGGTCAAGATGCTTAAATATCAGCTCTTTCTTTAAATGCTGACATGCAGTCAGGAGGAGCAGCGTGTTCCTGGAATCGATACCTGCCTGTCATTATTTCCCCAGCGCACGGGGCCATGACTTGTGTGCAGTCGGGCACCCTGCAGAGGTGGCATCCCGGCGGGAGAGAGCTGAACTGCGGCAGCTAGAAGAAAAACAAGGCAGCGGTCGTGCCATTGATGCAGACTTCAGGTGTCTACCAGTGTGTAGCTGCAGTTCACGTCACGGCTCTGGGTGCGGAGATGGCACTGTGCGTGCAGCCACGGGAGCTCCCCGTCACGGCGTCCATCTGAGCCCGGGCAGCCCCAGCGCTGCTGTGCTGCCCCGTGGTTTTAAAATGCGGGCGATTTGTGAGAGGAAGGTGGGACTTTAGCTTCTAAAGTCCATCTCAGAGGCCTCTCCGACACAAGTCTCTTGCCTCACATAACACACCTCGAGAGGATTAACCAACAGAGGAATAATGTTTTTTGCTTTGTTCATTTTGTTCCTCTTCTGCTGGATATTTGTGTCACGCACTCTCCCTCGTGCTGCCCGGTACCTGCATCGTTCCTCACGGTCCACCTGAGGAAAGGGAAACAGGGAATGTGAGCGGCTCCACTGAGACTTCCCCGCCTTTAAGTCTGAAGGGGCAGCCCAGGAACCTGCTGAATTTGGAGAACATAGGTTAAAGCACTGGTGATGCTAACTGTAGTGCTGATTAAAGTCTTTTAAAATATTTATTTTTTTTGCCTAGATTCATTGAAGGAAACAAAATTGAAACCATTTCAAGAAATGCATTTCGTGGCCTTCGAGACCTGACTCATCTGTAAGTTGTTTAACACTTCATAGAGTAATTTGTACTTGAACAAAACTCTTCTGGGGGACTGCTGCTTTTCCCGCTACACAGAAAATCTCCCTTCCCCTCCGTGCGTCAGCTTCCTCCCGCTGTCAATAACGTGCCTTCCGCAAATTAAAAACGGCCTTTAAGAGATTCCTGCTCAGGCAGCACTGCGGCATGTTCGGCTGCCTGCGCACCCTTGCAGCTTGTACGGGGGTGCGGCTGTGACCTGTGGGTGCTGCACCTGTGGGTACCACCACGACACTACCTACTCGCCATTAACGTTCCTGTTTCCTTTCAGTGCGCTCAGTGATTGCTCTCTGTGCTACATTTGCACCTGGGCAACAAAAAAGCTTTATATATTTTACTTTTATATGAGCTTCAAGCAATCTCCTTCCTTGAATGAGAATAATTAATATGTGCCTGTTCCTCGTAACTATTAACAATGCCATGGCTAGACAGTACCAGATAATTAAGAACGTGTAAGTGAGCTCAGACTTAGTAAGAGTCAGCCAGACAAGAGACAGCAATGATACTAAGCTCTAACTTTCTTTTCTAGTTCTTTGGCCAATAACCATCTCAAAGCTCTGCCAAGGGATGTCTTCAGTGATTTAGATTCTTTAATTGAACTGTAAGTAATGAGAATCTTTCTGTTGACTGCCTGCTTCTGTCACTCTGTTACTCTGAGTTTTACATTCTGGGTTTGCTTGGTGCTGTATCTGATATCTGCACAGAAAAGAAACGTGCATTTTGTTGTTCTATCTTTTCTCATTTTAAAATTGTTTACTTAGTAGACTCCTCTGAAATAACTGCTATTTCTCAAATCACTGCTGCTTCTCGTGGTGCTGTATATAGCTTGCATTATTGTACTTCTTTGTGATGTTTCATATGAATTGTTTTTAGGGAAGGGGAGACAACGAATTTTAAAACTACAATTTCTCTGAGCATTTTTTCCTGTTATTGTTGCATGTATTCCCTGAGATTATTTTAGTAAACGGCATTCATGAAAAAAAAAAAAAGCTTTTTTTCTTGTTTTTGTGCATTTGTAGCATATTGCTGACTTACTGTCAGTGTTTTCTTGCATAACAGAGCTGCTAGTCAGCTTCCCCTATTTTTGGCCTGGCTCTCCCAAATAGCAAAGTATAGTTGTAAGCCACAAAAATTGCCAAGGGATTGAAGAACAGTTACAGTGTTGAAATTGCACATACGTTAGTAGGGGGAGGTTAAATTCACTCCACATCAGCAGCGACTCTAAAAATACAAGCCTTACATCTGTATTTTAATGTAACACAGAAATGGTACCAGCAAGGCCACTCTGTCAACCAGCGGTATTGGAGTAGTTTAGTGAAGGAATGGGATTTCTCTGTGTCAGCGGTAGATGGTGGGATGGAGGCTTGCAGCAGACAACCACACTGTCAGGATTTATTACGTTATAGTCCTACTCCTATGAAAACATATAAACATGAGTGACTTCATACATGAATCACATTGCTCTATTAGTAAGATTATACGTAGGCATATTTCCTAGATTGAAACTTTTTTTCAAGGACAACACTCAGTGAAGGAGAGTCCATACTAAGAGAGTCCGAATAAAACTTAAGAAACTTTTCTGTTCTCAGTTCAAAACCCATTCAAGGCTACTCAGATATTTTTAAATTCAGCATGTCAAGGTGATAACAGTTCTGCAGTATTCATATTGCTATCAACCTTTTCAAATATGTTTATTTCTGTGTGTTTTTTTAGAGATTTAAGGGGAAATAAATTTGAGTGTGACTGCAAAGCCAAGTGGTTGTTTTTGTGGTTAAAGATGACAAATTCCACTGTTTCTGATGTCCTGTGTATTGGTCCAGCAGAATATCAGGATAAGAAGTTAAATGATGTGACAAGTTTTGATTATGAATGCACCACTACAGGTATTCAGAATGTATATTTCTAAGCACACTACAAATGGTTATATATCAGAAGTTTAGACTATACCCTTTTGCTTCTGTGAGCATGACCTGGGGGGGAGGAAAGGGTTACATACAAAGCACTTCCGAGTACCAGAGGAAGCATAAAATGGGAAAATTACATTTTGAAGCCAAAGTAAGTAGCGAGTTTTTATTTGGATTAAGTGATAATGGGAGAAGAGCTCTGACTATTCATATTCCAAAAGACTTGATTATGACTCACTTTGTAACTTAATTTTCATCACAGAATGCTTTCTATTATCTGGAATAAGGCCATATAGTTATGGCAGATGAGCTTCCCAAAATCTCTCTATTTCACAGAAAGCAATGAAAAGAAGCTCAGATAATGTGGCTATATCTGTTATCTTTATTCAGTAGGCCACAATTTAATAGCATCAAATGTGATGGCAATACTGCCAGCAGCTCTTCATGGAACTCCATTAAGTTGGAGAAAAATGTCCAATAATATTCTGACTACTGTCTTGTTTAGGATCTTGATTTTTATTTTAGGTAATGTAAAGCATGCTGAAGGAAGTGAATAGAAACTTGCATGTCGTTATGCTTATATTTTATAACCGAACAGCTGCAGTTACCTATCTTTAAATGTAGTCACATCATATAACTGAGAATATCAGCTGCGAGTATTGTTTTGCATTTTTCAGGTATATGAAGTCAGCGCTCTGCCTTTTTTCTATACAGTAATATCAGAGGCATTTGAGGTCTCATCTGTCATCAAGGCAGCCATCATCATTAAAAGACAACAGAAAAGTTGATTACCAGTAATGTAAAATAAAGTTTCAGGACAAGGTGTGAAAGGTAATCCAAGGGCAGTACGTAAAGGAAAAGAGAATGAACTCAGAATTCAGAAACATGTCAGAAGAGCAGCAGAGGTAAAGCGTGATTACCTGCTACATAAAAGGATGTCAAAACAGGAGAGTGACGTAGCTTAGAACGGTACCAAAGTTATGTTCCTGTGTCTGCTGAATCACCAAGATGCAAAAGTACAAAGTAAAAGCAGGCTTTATTTCGTTTCAGTCCAATTTAAGCAATTGTGCAGCACTAACAGTGTGCGAGAACAAGCCTTACCTACCTGGTCCTCAGACCTATACTAACCTGCCTGCCCTCTGTCATCTCTTTGTACCTAGAAACCTAACTATAAAGTTGCTGCAGGCAAAGTTCACCCTTCATGTTAGTCCATTTGTCTGCTGTAAGTGAAATTACACCAAGCATAAATCTAATTTCACATGCTGTAGAGTTTGCTGGGGAGCTAAGGCGTTATGTGGTGCAAGGATTGCCCAGCTGAATATTTGTTCAAAAGCCACCAGAGAAGTGCTCTCGCAGCAGCACAGTGTATAGCTGTAATTAATGCGCTCTTCGGATAGTAAAGGACGATTTCAATCCAGTCATTCTCTGGCTGCTGTAAGGGAAGGCTGTGTGCCTAACCCCGCTGGCCTGGGGGTGGGCAGCAGCGGGCTTCCCAGAGCTCCAGCGCATAGTGAAGGTGGGGGTGCAGAAGACGTGGAGCTCTAGCATCCTTACAAAGTGTCCGAGAGGGACAGACTGCATGCAGAAGTCACCCGCAAGGGACAAAACAGAGATTAGTAGAGCAGAAATGCAAGTCTTCAGGAACGTGTCACCTCAGAGACAGCATCGTGTCCCCTGCGCTGAACTGGAAGTTACCTTGCTGGAGCTGTAACCCTCCGGTGGCCTTGGTGGTCTGCGGCGTCAGGCCACAGCTGCTTTTTCCTTCTCTGCCATTGCCTCCCCCAGGTCCAAAGGGAGCGTAAATATGCCCACATTCATTCCTTGAGGATTGATTAGTCACAGGCTCAGGCTTGTAAGTAGGCTTCTGAAGTAAAGCAACATACCCTGTAGGTGTAGTCTCCTTTCCCACTCGGAGACAGGCAGTGCTCTGCAAACCTCTTTCATTCATGTTAGTCTTTAGTATCGTATTTCCCTCCTTTGCCAGGTGTGATCAGACTTTCCATCATTTCTGGTCTCTGGTACTGTGTGCCGAGCGTGACTGGATGTAGGATGGGGTAACAAAGCAGTTTGCTTGGTAAAACATGCATGTCGGCGGCTCCATCAGTTCATTGCATTCGCTGAACTGCTACAATGGTAACAGGAGGAGAGATGGAAAGAGGTGCTGCCAAATTAAAAATAAAAAAAAAAGCCAAAGAACAACACGGTCCTGTTGCTTCTTCACAGAGAAAGCGATTCACTGTGTTGGTGGTCTGCACTTTTAACTTTTTTAGTGATAGCATCTCTTTTTAATTTGTCACGGCTTGCATTATGGAAGCAGGTTAAGCCATTTCTACTGCGTTTCTTGTCTTTCTCCCACAACAGTGCGTGAGGGGGCTGTGCTGTGGCTGTAAGCACGGCAGAGGAACATGTAACTTACTTTCAGGAGACTGGAAAACGGGCCTCACGCTCCCAGAGTCACTGGAAGCAGGCCGAGTGCGTGCCTGGGACCTGCTTTGCCTAGACCCGCAGGCTGGGATCATCTCACCGAGCTTTAGAAGCTTGGTTTCCCTTTCTTTACCTAGCTGGGACTGGCTTCTGGAGGTGGTCTTCTCTTTCCCCACTGGCTGGAAGGAAGGCAGTTTGCAAATTCAGAGTTAACCTGCTCCGTACTCGCTCCTGTGCTGGAGATCACCTGTGCCGCCAGGTGGGAAGGGCTGGCTAAGGCTCCCTGATAGCCCCCCGGGTTCCAGGTAGCCTCGCCTGGAGTAGAAGTCCCCATGGCGGGGAAGAAGGGACGTGAGGAGAGGGGGACTGAGTCGCAGGAGGCAGTTTAGGACCTGCTGCCCAAGCAGGTCATCGCTCCCCGTTCTCTTTAGTGTCCTCCAGTGTTCCACGCGTACCCCCCGCTCTGCTCTGCCGGCATCGGTGCTCCTGTGTGCGGGGATCAGCCAGAGCCGGGGCTGCCGGAAGGGAAATCAGCCCAACAACACAAGCATTGGGTCCCTCATCCATGACGGCTCATGCCAGTTCAACAGCAGAGGGAGCAGAGGCAGAGTGGGCGGCTGGAGGACGGGGGGACCAACCCAGCCCTCAGCCGTGTCAAAACCACCTGTCTGGAGACGGGGAGAGTAAAACTGCATCGGGGCAAGAGGGGGAGAGCGACAGCCCGGGCAGCCAGCGGCACAGCGGGGAGGCGAGGGCCGCGTCCTCTTCCCTCTCCTGTGCAGGCTGGTCCAGCTTAAAAGAGAAAAATGTTGGGAAACACCGTGCCCCAACGCTGTGTTTACTGTACGAGCTCTTTCTAGTGCGAAAGCAAGGCATGTGGACCTGCCTGTAAAACTAAATCGAGCCCCCAAGACGTAAATTTTTGGCAAGCTTGATGCGGCAGCATCTCTTTACTGTGTAACCCTGTTCCACATTAGAGTCTGATATTTCCAGCTGGTGCTAAAAACAACATTTATTGCTTTTTACTGATTATGACTGATTTTGTTACCCATTTTTACTCATCCAGTCACATAAAGAGCTCAATGACAGGTACAAGTAAAAATAGCTGTGTTAACACTGAATCATTTCTGAATGAGCAGTGGGTTTTAAAACATAGACTGGTTTGTTTTAATTCACGGATTCCCTCAAAGTGTTTCACAACTCTTCAGACTTCAAGAGATGTCTTTTTCAGCATTAGTTTTTGGGGTTTTTTTTTCTCAAGATTTTAAAAATATTTTGATTTTCTGTGACTGCATCTGCTATTGTTCCATCCTTAGTTACCTTTCATGATTTATCACTCACTTTTACTTTCTGCCTACTTTGGTGTCAGTTTTCTCCAGTCCTTTTATTTTCACAGTGAGAATGAAGATAACTTTCTTGTTTTCCTACCAGCATTTATGAATCAAGCCCAAACTCTATTTATAATAGTCCCTCAAAGAATGGAGACTGTCATTTCTTTCGCAGCTGTAGAATCTGCTCTGTTTGTTTAATGGTAGTCATCTATCTTTATTCTCCAGAAGTGTAACTCCTCAAGGGCAAGGCTTTCAAGCATGCAGAGACAGAGAGTTCTTCATTCAAAACCAATTATTTCATAATGCACCAAAATGAGGGACTGGAGTGAGGACTTAATTACCATTTCACCAAAATCCCTGGATGCTCAGGCCCTTCCAACGTAGGAGTGGATGTGAAGGCATGTAGCAAATGGAGCTTGAAACAGAGCAGTGCGTGGCTCTGCAGAGAGATGCCGTCGTAGTGGAAGATGCATTTCTTTTTCTATGTATCTATATCCATACATCACTTCAGCTCAGGCCTTCTGTCATGTTCTAGACCCAAGTTCTGGCTTTTCTTTGTCAGCTCTGCTATACCGGTTTCTTTTTCTGATAATAATGACCTTGCCCAGCTGTCAGGCCAAAGATCAAATTCAGACCCAGGTCTCCTCGCTTTGCCCCAGATTGGCTCTGTGCTAACTGCTGACTTAGCCCAGGGTGAATTTTAGAGTTAAATCTACAAAGGCACTTAGATTTTGAGAAAAAAATCTTGAATTTTGGAGTTACACTCCTAGTCTTTACAGGTTGCTCCAACTCCTCAGTCTTAGTGTCTAAAATAAGTTTTCCACTGGATAGTAATTTGCAGGTTGGTTGTATTTTATGCCTAAACTACTTTACAATGCCCCATAAAACGTTATGTTAACTGAGTTTTTGATTACACCATTTTGTCTATGGTCTAGCTGAAGTGGGGTTATCCCCAGGCAAACTTCCGATATCGTTTCACTTTCTGCCTGGTTTAGCATAACACAAATTGCTAGTGATTAAATTTGCATGACTTAAGAAGTTATTGGACTTCAGCTGGAAGTTGCTGTCTCTCAGCTTGAAAGTGATTCTAGCAAGGCCATTTCACTTGATGGGAAAGCAACTTCCAGCTGTGGGGAGAGACTTCTCTCTTGATATCCTGATTTCATTGATAGCAGCCAGCCTAGCTGGAAAATCTGATTTCTGCCACTATTTACCTATTTGATCTCCTTGGCAACTGTATTTCCAGAGGACAGTTTATGATGCCTAAAGCAGGAGATGCTTTCCCCTCTTGCTGCATGCCTAACATGAGCACTGACACTTCCATGCTAGTGTTATACAAAATCCACAGTATTTCACTCATTTTTCAGTGTAAATTGTTATAATTGGTGACCACTTACTCTGTGTTTCCAGCAAGGATGTATCCTAACTGTTGTAAATGTATGTTTCTAGATTTTGTTGTTCACCAGATTTTGCCCTACCAGTCAGTTTCAGTGGATACGTTCAACTCAAAGAATGATGTGTTCGTAGCCATTGCACAGCCCAGCATGGAGAACTGCATGGTGCTGGAGTGGGATCACATTGAAATGAATTTCAGGAGTTATGACAATATCACAGGTATATGAACACCTGGATTCCCGTTGTTGAGGAACTGTTGGCATTTCACAAGGAAGAGATTCGTAGCTGGGGCCAGTTGATGGTTTTTGTCCCGACTCTCTGTTGAATTTGGCAGACCAAAGTGTGTAATGTTTGGACATGAGTGACTTCATGGATTAGTGCATCTTGTTAATACATGCACATTTAACCTTGCTGTAGCACACAAACTAGGCTTTTTGTGTATGATCATGTAAATTGTTCTGAAGGCACAAACACTTGCTGTGAATGTCATGACATGGCCTGGCTTAGCACTCACTGCCTGAGTCACATTACAAGTTAAAGTCTAAGCTGAAGGAGCCTTCGCTCTTGCCAAAGTGCCTGCAAAATAGAGTACAAAGATACTGCATGTAGAAGGAAATAGGTCTGAAAAATGCTTCTAGGGTGGGCTGGCCAGGAAAGTGTGTTTCACAGCTGAGGACAACATAGAAATACTTAAACCATGGTTGCTACCTAAGAGATGTGCTGTAAAGCTTTCATGTTTACTTTCCATTTACAAACATGCTGAATTAGCATCCTGGGCAGATTACTCATCAAACAAAAAGCCCATGGGTTGCCATGGGCTAATGCTAACAACCATTCTGCCCCTAACCAACGCTTACGGTGATCAGTCACACCACGAGAGCAGGGACAGAGCTTTTAGAGCTGCTCAATTTCCCAGCTCCTTCGAGCTACTTGTTCTGAAGAGTCAGGGGCTAAATTTATCCATGGAGCATCCTTCCCTCCTGTTCCTCGTTACATGTGATAGATTATTTTTTGGCTTGCATTTTGGGAAACAAAGAGTATGCTGCATCCTCATCTGTTGTTGAAGTCTACAAAGGCAGCAGCAAGCATCTACCTCCTCAGATCAGCTGTGTGTGTCACTAACGAAAGTTTACAAGATGCTACCCCTCCATCAGGAAATTCTGGAAGTGAATAATGTTGCTTTTTTAGGTTTCATTGTGTTTTGATGGATTAGGGGGAAATATATACCAGCAGAGCTCTAGAAAAGCTCTGGAAATGAAGTTGAGTTTGGGTCATTTCCAAAGACAGCTGTCTTCTGGACATATTTCACCTTCCTGGGAATGGCATGATTAGGAGACTTTTCTGCTGGGGACTTGTGTCCTAGCTCCACACCCAGCATACATGCCCAGACTTGCTTCTCGAACAACCGTCCTGTGTTCCTGGAAGGCCTGAGCTTGAGCTCTGGACTCTGAAATGTAAGTGAGCGAGAGACTTTTGCCAGGGGACACAGGCACGTAAAGTGCCTCTCGTGGAGCCTGAAGAGTGCTTTGCAGAGCTCAGGAGCCAGCTATGTGCTCCATGGGGAGTTTCATTACTAACTGTATGCTTGGCATTCGGATATCTGAATTTAGCCCTTTACAACACGGGCTTATGGAGCTGAGCTAGTGGTCAAGACTGCTTTTGGAGCTAACATGCAGAGAATAGGCCTTGCTGTCCTCTGCAAAAGGAGACATCTGCAGGCCAGATGAAATCTCTTCTGGGGTGCTTTTTGACTAAGTTAGACCAGAAAGAGCCTGGATGATCAGCTTGAGCATTCCTGTCTACATTGCGGATACCATATGGTACTTGAGATGAATCCCACCCCTCCTACACTGGGAGGGTGGAAGACCATCCCAGGCCAGCTGTGAAACAACTATGGGTAGGGGACCAGCAGAGATGCCAGGGCGAGTCTCCTGTAGTGACTGTGACCAAGCACGCATGGGGGAATCTGTGCACTTACAGTTCTACTTAAACTGTGTGCTTCAGAGAGAAATGCCTCTCTTCTTCCAGCAAAACCTTTTGTAAATAGTCTGGTTGTTACTTTTTTGATGTGGTTCTTGTATAGTGACTTGACATTCTCAAAACGGACCATAACCCCATCTGATCTAATCTGGGAACTGCAATATTCCTAAATATTTCTAGTTTAACATAATCTCAAGAATACTTAACAGGAACAACAGACTTTTAGATTTATCTTTTTCGTCCTGCTGTCAGGTGATATATCCGCAAGATGCATCAATATTTCTATTTACAGTAGCAAAAAGCTGAGTCTGGCCCTCTTGGAGCAAGAAAAATAGACTATATTTCATTCTTCTAGTTAAGCTGGAAAGATAAACATTCCAAGAATAAGAGAATTTCAGATTCTTGCTGAGTCATGGGATAACAAATCTTGTTATTTGGGAATAATAAAATTTGGCTTAAATAATTGTTTTGGATATTAGGGGGCATGTGTTTGAACAAAGAGGTAAAGAAAAAGTATTTTGGATAAAAAGGAATGACCATTTTAGGGTGTATCATACTTGCACACTTTGAGGGGTGTGACATTTCTGACATTTCCAACCTTTGAAGTCATCTTTCTGGTTATTGGGGAGAAAAAAAGCAGGAAAAGAAGCTCTCACAGCATGTAGCAAAAGATAAAATTATGAGATGGTGCAGATTTAAAAAAGGGGAGGGGTGATTTGGTAATCTCTCTGTGGTTTAAAGGGTGCTTTGTACTGTGCTAATATATGTGCTTTTTTTATTCTTTGGGCAATAGGTCAGTCCATAGTGGGATGTAAAGCCATTCTTGTTGGTGACCAAGTCTTTGTGGTGGTGGCACAGCTGTTTGGTGGCTCACACATTTACAAGTATGATGAAAGCTGGACAAAGTTTGTCAAATTCCAGGATATTGAAGTATCTCGCATTTCCAAGCCAAATGATATAGAGCTTTTTGAGATAGACAGTGAAATGTTTTTTGTCATAGCAGATAGCTCTAAAGCAGGTTTGTCAACAGTCTACAAGTGGAATAACAAAGGATTTTACTCATACCAGTCCCTTCATGAGTGGTTCAGGGACACCGATGCTGAGTTTCTCGATATAGACGGGAAATCACATTTAATCCTCTCTAGCCGTTCCCAGGTTCCCATTATACTCCAGTGGAACAAAGTTTCCAAGAAGTTTGTCCCACACAGTGAAATCCCCAACATGGAAGATGTCTTGGCAGTGAAGAGTTTCAGGATGCAAGATAACCTGTACATCACGCTCACGAGATTCATAGGTGACTCCAGAGTTATGAAATGGAATAGCAAACAGTTTGTGGAGATACAGGCTCTTCCATCCCGAGGAGCCATGACATTGCAGCCTTTCTCCTTCAAGAACAATTACTACTTAGCCTTGGGAAGTGACTATACCTTCTCCCAGATTTACCAGTGGGACGGTGAAAAGAAGATCTTCAGATTATTTAAAGAAATCTATGTGCAAGCACCACGGTCTTTCACAGCTGTGTCAACAGATCGAAGAGATTTTTTCTTTGCCTCTAGTTTTAAAGGAAACACTCAAATATTTGAACATATTGTCATTGACTTGAGTTTATGAAAAGCTGCTGGAGTGCAATTCATGTAGAATGACATTTATACATAAACAAAACAAAAAGAGACCTTTCCAAAACCAGGCTGCGCCTATGGAGTATCATGACATTTTCTGAACTTTTCAAACTTGCATATTAATCAGGGATTGCATTTACTTGGTTACTGCATGGCATGTCCGTTTTATCCTTTTTCAAAGACACTTTGCAATCTGCAGTCATTCAGGGGAGAATGCAGTGCATTAGGATTAATGTTAACATCTAAGAGAATGATCTAAATTCTACACAGAAAACTACCTTGAATTGAAGATCTCATAAAGAAAGTGAAGAGTAAGCCATACAAAGCATAGAAATGATCTTGACTCTTAAACTAACATGTTAGTAATGATTTTAAGACTAGAGCCAGTTCTTCATGGTTGCTGATGAATTGTAAAAGCAAACAGTAACGTTCCAGAATACACTTTATTTTGGTTTCTTGAGGTCTGTCTTCAAAAATCTGTCTTTGTGGCTTGTAGTAAGTCTGAGGCATCATTTTAATTCATTGTAGATTAAAGGGAAAGTAAAAATCTATTGCCATTTTTCTTCCATTATTCACTATTTCAGCAACAAATTGGGTGTAACAAGTAGCCCAGCCCACAGTAATTGGGCAGCCAGGAAAAGAAGAAGATGGCACTTCTGGACTGTGAGATCTTAACAAGTTAACACAGACAGAAGATAACAGAGGTCTGCATGGTGCCATGAGTGAATCAACTACAAATTCCATCCACTTTCTGTTTTGATGGGTATTCCAGAAATCCACCCCATTTTGCCCTAATTCATACTTTCCCTAATGATCCCAGTAGATTCTGGGGTGTTTTAACAAGTAAATCTGTTGCGATCTCTCATTCTAGAAGGCACAGCTTAAGCTTAGCCTAAACCACACATCTACATTCATGTACTCCGCGCTGTAGCTCATCTGTGTGCAATGAGATGATTTATTCTCCAGTGTTCTGCCTCCAGCATAGTTCACAAGCAATAAATTCAGGTTTGGGTCATCACAAGCTCTATTTGGGGAATCCTCCTTCTGACTGAGGTCTAAATATGACTTCAGTATCACCAAGTCTTTTGAAACCAAGGCAGCTGGAGCTGTTTCAGGCTAGAGCTAACGCTGCCTCCAAGAAGAATTTCCTCTTGGTGGCTCCAGCCTTTTGCCAGGTTGCCAATCCACTGGAGGTTAAAAAGGAGGATGTGAACAGACAGTGCCGCGTTGGTGTTTTGGGCGGCTGCAGACTAAAGCATTCAGTTATCCTAAATAGGGCAGTCCTGGTACGCAGAGCCTCTGTCAAGATAACAGCAAAGGACTGTTTTCCTGGAAAGGCTCTGCACCATCCTTACCCAACAAAATTGTGTATCAAAGCCCTTGTTTGTTCACTTACACAATATGTTTCTTTACGTTTTCATACCACTTAGCATACTAGGTTGTTTTATCATGTCTTACTGCTGCACTGCTGCCTTGGATAATAGGAAGGCTTTGTGTAAAGCAGGCGGAGCAAAGGAAACTGTCCTTTATTCCTTCATACTCAGCGCTATCTCACCATCTCTGTGCTGAGTGAGCTTCTCATTTTTGCCCTGGACATGTGAAACATGGCCTATTATCACAAAAAGAGATGTTCTCATAGGCTTTCTGACATCCAAGATGTGAACAGTGCTGCAGAAGAGGATTATGCACAAGGACTCCCATGAGGAGTCATAACCTACCAGTGACCTGGCATATCACAGCCTTCCCCAACTTTTGCCTCACTGCTATGAAATAAAATTATTACTGGCCTGTCAGAAACATAACTCATTTTTTTCTGTTTTTAAATTACGTGTTAGTTTTTTTCCTATAGAGGTGCTCATCCTAGTTTTATTCTTAATTACATTGGCAACTTAGCCCATCCAGCCATCTGAAGTATTGAGCGCTGCCCTCTGAATCCCAATGTGATGTCGGTCCCAGTGGTTCAATCAGACCAGTAGATGCAAACCAACCCTCCACAGTAGGTTTTAGCGATACCTCTCCTAGGATTAAGCTAACAAATCTGACAAAACAAAGAGATGATTCATATGTCTGCCAGTGAATGCAATTTCTTGCCATGTTCCCAGTTTACTTTTTAAAGTGGGTATGGCCAGCAAGTGATGTTTCTTTAGCCCGTGTTGAGGGAAGGCATTTTTTATTGCTTTTCTGTCGACCGTGCATGTTTAAATAGAGTCAGATATTCTCATGAGAAGGGGCATTTCTCAGTGCACCAGCAGTTTCTTTTAGGGCTCACTGTGAGTACCATTCACTCAGCAAGGGGCATCAGTCGGAGCTAAAAGCTAGTTTAGAGAAATTGGATCTTGGCATTTTTTACTTGATGGGAAGCAAGAGGATGGTGGAAAAGGGCTTGTGTATCAAATACCAGGAGATTGTAGTGTTTCGAGAGCCAAGGGGATTTGGGGACTTGGCTATCAAGCTGAATTAAATTAAAATGGTCTCTGCAGAGACAGGCTTAATAAAGAGGATAAAGTGATCCACAGGACTGTAGCTCATTCACATGGGACCAGAAGAAGAAATGGAGGGAAATGAATTCTGCGGGCAAGCTGCCGCTTCTGCTGAGTAGCTGTGTTGGTTGGTGAGAAAGCCCAGCTCAGCACCCCTCCCAGCTTCAGGAGGAGCCTGGAGTCAGACGCTGGCCTGCCTGTTCCAAGTTAGTGCACGGGAGGTCAAAGCAGGTAGGAGAGAGGGCAAAAAGCACCAGTTGATGAAGAAAAGGTTACAGTACATTTCACAGGATTAAACAAAGGCAGGGTCTCAAAAAGAGCCTTTTTCTGCTCTTCTTGCTAGCAAGGAAAAGGTGTGGGATGCAGCCATTACAACAGACGTCACTAAGCATCGAAAATACTTTCTGCCTTTCCAATGCAACAACAGTATTGCCTCCATGGCCTACATTCTGTAATAGAAATTGTTTTGAATAGTAAATAACCTATGCATATCCATAATTTATTGCAGCTGTTAGACTGTCAGGACAGTGAGAAAGGATAACAGAACATGCCACCTGGTAATTTTTAATGTATTCTGAAATACATAAAACTATGTAAAGAACAGTAGTTTATATAAGAATAGGTTTAATACAATGTGCTAGCTACAGTGGGAACATTTTAAGGCTGTATATACACTGAGCTTTTTTTAGTAAAGAGGAGCTGATGCAATCTATGCTACTGACACATGTATGTACTCTTTCAATATAGGAATAAAATGTAGTTAATGAGACTAATAGTGGTGCGTTGTGCATGTTAAAATATCTACACTGTGAAGATCCACACTGCCAGGCGGATGGACGAAGTAGGCAAACAGGTCCTTGTCCATTTATGATCGGTTTTGCCTTTTGAAAACGTGGAGGAAGCCGTGCTCAGCTTAGTTAAATTCAGTTTCTGTCCCTGAGGTAGCTTGGACCTCCAAGATTTTGCTGTTCCCTGGCTTTCCCCTTCACTCTTTCCTTACACCCCATCTAGTGTTTGCAAGTATGTAATGCAGCTATTCCTACGATTTTTGGTGCATATTAAATTCAGTTGTTTCCTTTCTTTCTTTTTGTCACAAACCCAAGAGATCTTAATTTTCAAAATAATTTTCAAAAGATACTTAACATACTTACACGGGTTTCTTACATGCAGAGTGGATAGGAACCAGGCCCTAAAATTAATCCCTAGACTTTCAGATCTTCGCTGTGGTGTCCCTTAAGATTTGTTAAATTTTACTGAATCATTGGCATTTACTCTGAAATTGCAAAAATAAATTTAAATCTATCAACAGTGAATACATTTTATTCAAAGCACTCCTTGAGCATTATCCACTGATCCTGCTAGTCACTAATGCAGGGAATAATTCTTTTTGTTTCCTCTTCTTTCTTCAGAAACAGCGCAATCCTCTATAACTAATTATAGGCTTGTGCAATCAAAGACATGTCTGACGTACCATAATGGGATGCAATTGCTCTGGGATCATTGCTTTCCTTTTGGGTATTCCACCTTTTTATGAGTCAGCAGCCCTTGTGGTGTGGTTCACTGAAACTCCATCACAGCTCAAACATCAGCTTCAAATCAGCACCATTTCCCCACCTGCCCTCCCCCGGTTTCTTTGCCCTTGGTAGGTGAACATTTTTTTTCACCCATTACAACCTTCTGCAAATCTTCCTCGGAAAGTTTCTATTCCTCCTTGAAAGTCACAGCAAGATACCAAGAGAAAAGCATTCCCAAAGAGCAATGCGGGGATGGTCACTCCTCTGCAAATTTCAAGGGGAAGACAGAGCAGAGTCTTTTTGAAAGGTCAAGCTGAAGGCAGATGTGTAAGAAACAGCTGTAAGAGTCCTACTCACCCCCTCAAGTCCCATTCATTCCTGGCCTACAGACCTGAGCTGCCACCACTGCTCCCTCTTGGCAGCAATGCTCACAGCCAGGAATTACTGAGACTTTTTTTTCACACTTTAAGCCAGAAGAAATGGAGCCCAGCTGCTAACACTAGGGGTTTTTTCTAGTGTCTGGAAACCATCCCCTTAACCGCTCTTGCACTCCCCATACAGTCCAACCTCCTTTCTGAGAAACTGCAAGCTGGATGATCTAATGGGCTTCAAAACTGACGTTCAAAATCTGACAAAACCAGCTGGCCACATGGTGTTTGATCCTCCACAAAATAAGAGACTTGACACTGTGAAAGCATTTCAGATGACAGCTATAAAAACTTAATTCACACCCGAGTACCACTTTTGCCATAAATCATTGCCATTCTTGCCACAGAGCTGCATGATGATTTGCAGAGGTGTTTTGCAAAATATTGAATGGGAGGAAATTTGCTGAAAGATGAGGTCCATGTTATGAAGCACTAGGCAAATTCTGTTATCTTCAGGTCTGAGTGGATGGTTTGGAGCCATTCACATACAAGATGGGTAGCTGCATGCGTTGCAAGTTGGACGTGATTCCCTACAAAGCCACGCACAGCAAAATCAAAGTCAAACTGAACTTAATGTCATGGCTTCAGGTGAAGAAAATGCTAAAGAGAAGCATCTGGAGTTGCAGAGTGCCACCCTGGAATGATTCATAGGGGGGGTGTGATGCACTTCAACAGGTAAGCAAGGGGGATACAACTTCTACAATCTGTGGGTTGTGTTGAAAGAGATGATATGAGTCTTCATAGAATCATAGAACAGCTTGGGTTGGAAGGGACCTTAAAGATCATCTAGTTCCAATCCCCCTGCCATGGGCAGGGACACCTTCCACCAGACCAGGTTGCTCAAAGCCCCATCCAGCCTGGCCTTGAACTCTTCCAGAGATGGGGCATCCACAGCCTCTCTGGGTGACCTGTTCCAGTGCCTCACCACCCTCACAGGGAAGAACTTCTTCCTTACATCTAACCTAAATCTACCCTCTTTCAGTTTAAAGCCATTACCCCTTGTCCTATCACTACATGCCCTTGGAAAAATTCGCTCTCCAGCTTTCTTGTAGGCCGCCTTTAGGTACTGGAAGGCTGCTGTAAGGTGTCCCTGGAGCCTTCTCTTCTCCGGGCTGAACAACCCCAACTCTCTCATCCTGTCTTCATAGGAGAGGTGCTCCAGCCCTCTGATATCTTCGTGGTCCTCCTCTGGACTTGCTCCAACAGGTCCATGTCCTTCTTATGTTGGGGCCCCCGAGCTGAACGCAGTACTGCAGGTTGGGTCTCACCAGAGCAGAGCAGAGGGGAAGAATCACCTCCCTTGACCTGCTGGTCACGCTTCCTCTGATGCAGCCCAGGATAGGGTTAGCTTTCTGGGCTGCAAGCCCACATTGCTGGCTCATGTGCAGCTTTTCATGCACCAGTACCCCCAAATCCTTTTGCACAGGGCTGCTCTCAATCCCTTCATCTCCAAGCCTGTATTGATACCAGAGGTTGCCTTGACCCAGGTGCAGGGCCTTGCACTTGGCCTTGTTGAACTTCATGAAGTTCACGTGGGCCCACTTCTTGAGCTTGTCCAGGTCCCTCTGGATGGCATCTCGTCCCTCAGTTGTGTCAACTGCACCCCTAAGCTTGGTGTCATCTGCAAACTTGCTGAGGGTGCACTCAATCCCACTGTCTATGTCATTGATGAAGATATTAAACAGTACTGGTCCCAGTACGGACCCCTAAGGAACACCACTTGTCACTGACCTCCATCTGGACATTGAGCCGTTGACCACTACTGTCTGGACGTGACCAATTCCTTATCCACCAGACAGTCCATCCATCAAATCCATATCTCTCAAATTTAGAGAGAAGGATGTTGTGGGGGGACTATGTAAAAGGCCTTACAGAAGTCCAGATAGATGACATCCGTAGCTCTTGCCTTGTCCACTGATGTAGTCACTCCATCATAGAGGGCTACTAGGTTGGTCTTGGGAAGATTGGATGAGAAATTTCTATAGGCATCTCCTTATTCCAGTTTTGCCATGCCGGTGAGGTAGCCTAGATAGAGTTTGGTGGAAAGCAAGGAAAGCAGGTGCCAGGAGTTTAATATAAGTAATATTGAAGTAGAGATTAGAAAACTAGGGATGGTGAGGCTGTAGACCAATGTTTAGTTACCTTGAGGGAAACAAATCACATTTTCTAAGCACAGAGATAAATCAATGTGAGATCAGGGAATCAGGCAGAACAAAAAATATGTTTCTAAAAACAGGAAAAGAATAGGAGTGACAGCATATGAAGTCTGCGTTTACTTAATTGCTGTGTAGAGAAAGTAAGTGTCTTTCCAAGGTCACTCAGAGAATGCAATCCACATAATTTTCCTTTCCAGAGTCACCCTAGTTTATGCTTAATTAAACTATGCAAGCTCTGCACACTCTAGAAAATGCCCTTTTTATTACATTGTAGGCAATTTGCATTTCTGAAGGGTATTTGGGAACCATGACATCACCAGAGTGAAGGGCTTCTGGTAGTGTTGCTCCCATTTTTATTCATTTGCAACTGGTGACTTCTATTCCAAAGTTCATTTCTATTTCCTGCTTGGACATTAGCACTGGATTGTACAAGAATGCTCATTTTCCAACTTCAACGGCTGTTTCAGTTCTTCTGACTCAGCAGCCCCTTGGGGCTGACTCATCCTCCAGCTGCAGGTGTGCCCTGGCAATTAATTCTCCATTTTAGTCCTGTGAATGAAAGGCCAGTGGGTCAAGAAAGTACTCACCATCCACTGCTGGTGGTGTCAGTGTGGAGGGAGCCAGGGATGGCACATAGAAGGAGGGAGCGGCACGGCTCTGCATGTTGATCAATCTCTCTCTTCCATTTCTTTCTCTTCTGGTCTTGTGAGTACGGCAAATAGTTCTGCCAGAGTTTTACAGAAAGCAAAGTACCAATGAGGTCAGGATGGTGCAGATTTACTTGGGATGCCTCTAAGATCAAGTTAGAAAGAGAAACAGAAGTTAAATCAGCAACCCTGGTTAATGGCATCTGCGTACTATTTGTAAACTCCGTAGCCCAGGGGTCTCCTTGGATCCCCAGCTTCTCCTGGTTCCTGCTGACAGCATTTTCTGACTCTGCTTTGTACCATTAGCTTTTGGGAAGAAAACTGCAGGCCCTTCATTTCAGAGAAAGGCTCATTACAATTATCTGTGCCTCTGTCACCTCAGGATCTGATTATGGTGCTGGGATTGCACCTTGAAATTGTTACAATTAAGACTTAATGAAGTGAGTAACTGCAGAGTCCTGCAGTTACTTCCCACCAACTTACTGGATCTGCCTCTATCATAGGAATAGCTGCCACCTGATTTTTATGATTTTTAAAAAGCCAAACCTCATATTTGGAGTTTGTCCTATAAAATCCCACACAGTTGGGACTGTGAGAGCCTGGGCAGCTCTCCCTCCCTGTCACAACACAGGCTGGATGAGCTTGGAGCATGCTGCTGGCTGAAAATGGGTGCAGGTAGGAGGCAAAAACCAAACCCAATCCATTCACTACTTTTTGGGCTGGAAAATTATAAGGAAATCCTGGGTGACAACTGTGTGGAGCAGGCTGTGCTCATGTCCATGCTGAATCCCAGTCCCACCCCATATGGCAGTGCAGGTACAGAGGTGCAGGCAGCCAATGTGCCTGAGCCAGCCCGCTCCAGCGCTGCGGGAGCTCCACGACTCCCACGTGGTTTATCCCCACGTGCATTAAGGATGTACCTGCCCTAAGCCAAGAGAATAAAGTGAAATATGAAACTAACGGGCACTTCAATGCCTTCTTGCCACCTTTGGCTTGAAACGGAGCATACATGTGTGCAGACGCACTTCCCAGTCCTGTCTGCCCTGCTAGTAACAAATAGTGATTGGTTCCTTTGCTTTTCTCTGATATGGATCAAGACAGATTTGGGGGTAAAAAGGAAGGTAATAGAGAGTTTATCTCCTTTCAATTTACTTTCTTTCCCCTTTGCCCCCAATTTATTTGCCTCTGTCTTCCTAATCGCTAGGAGATTATTATGTCTGAATCATCAGACTTGAAGAACTGTATGCCATTTCCCCTTAAATGACAGCTGAGATATTTATCTTTATCATTGTAGGGAGACTCATATCAACATCTGCAGGTCAGATGAGGATAATTTACCTTTTGATATTTTTTATGCACTATCAATGAGGTCCAACTGGTGCAAATCCTGACCCTTTGGTGTGGTGTGGAGAGGAGAACAAAGGGGTTCTTGTAGCTTGGCATCAGGCAGCTCTGCGACCCTTTTTCTCAGTAAAGAGACAAGCTTCCCCATGGAAGGGAAATGCTAAACTATCTATCCATGAAAGTAATGAACTAAAAAACATCTTTTAAAAAGATATTGACTTCAGTGTCCTGCTCTACTCTGGAATATTTTGGCAAAAGTGGCCAGGACTTTGAACATGGTATTGGTAGCCTCTGCGATGTTGCTTGGTACACAGGGGGTGCAGGAAGTATCTCTAAAATGCCTGGAGCTTTAGGACAGGCAGAGATTTAGCAGCAAGGGGCAGGACGAGGATGCAGTTGGGAATAGGTTACTTGCTGATGTGCTAACAGCTGTAGGGGTAGGGTGATGAGAATTACCCTTTGAATTTGGGAGTTCATGAAGATGCTGAGAGCTCTAGGCTGCCAGGTGGAGCTGTACACGGCTGTCATCTGACCATAGGCACTGGTCTTTTTGGGGAGACCCTCTTCAGTAAGCACTGTGAGGGAAGAATCCATTTGCAGTATGTGGACTGTAAAGAGAGCTGTGTAAGTCAAGAAGAGCTCTCTGCAGTGAGAAATGCTGCACATCTGCTGCAGTCATCAGTAGAGGCATGCTAGATTCCTTAGGAAAAAATGCAGGAATGCTCACTTTTTCAGCTCTTATTCAATTCCTTATTGGTGTTGTCTTTGGTGTTTGCTTTCCTGAGACTCCTTCTCCAGGTTTTATTTAGTGAGCTGAATATTAATGGTGTTTTCTACCTTCTTTGTCCATGTTGGTCAGGCCTGTGATAGGAAGGATCAGCAGAGACAAGGCATTCAGGTATCGGAAAGTCTGTCAGATCGTGACCTGAGCCAAAACAGAAAAAGTCACAGAATCACAGAATAGCTGAGGTGGGAAGGGACCTCTGGAGGTCATCTGGTCCAACCCCCCTGTTCAAGCAGGGTCACCTAGAATCAGTTGCTCAGGACCATGCCCAGAAGGCTTTTGATCTCCAAGGATGGAGACTCCACAACCTCTCTGGGCAACCTGTGCCAGTGCTCGGTCACCCTCACAGTGAAAAAGTTTTTCCTTTTGTTCATTTTCTCCCTTATGTTCAGGTCCTCCCTATGGAAGGAGAGCAAAGAAGAAATATACTGCTTATAACCACTTGCATAGAAAATCCAGCCATTCTAAGAATATTTAATTCTCTGTTCCTCTTATCCTCGTCAAAATGCGTATAGATGAAATCACTTCCATGTCATTTGCATTGCACCAAAGTGTTCCTAAGTATAGACTTAGCTTAGTGACCTTGCAGTGAATGTCAGCAGTCAGTTAAGTCGCCACTTAGCACTGACACTGAAGCTATTTAGGAAGTAATGAGTTGGCACAGCATACTAACTTCTGGAATAACTGGGAGCTTGCTGATGTCTGATGCATGCCCCACGCAGTGGCATAATTTAGGGAAGAGAGTGAGTCACTCCTACTGCTCCCAATTGCAGCCCAAGGCATTAAGTTTGTCTTCACTAAAAACATCTCAGGTTCATCCACGGGTTTCTTCCTTGCTGTACTTCACCTTCACTTGTCTACACTGACAGCTAGCTCAGGATCTTCCTTTTCAACCCAAGAAGACCAACTATCTGTAGTTATCCATGAATACTCTGACATGGAGGTAAACACTGTAAAAATTATCTAGAGTCATAAGAACAATGACAAAATGGTCTTCCACAAACCCTCTGATCTGAAGTAGGTCATGAGCTGCTGCCAGGGTCTCCCCGTGGGTGGGCTAAGGAGAATGCTTATTGGGCCCTCTCTTATTTCTAAGGGCTTGGGTGGTAGGAAAGCTCAAGTCTCCCCTATCCTGAGGGGAGACAGGGTCTGGTATCCCAGTCTTGGGGCTCCCCAGAGCCTACACTTGGAAATAAGAATAGATAAGCAACCCCCTTCATTCCTTGGAAATGATGTGTTGTTGTTGGGCACAGGCAGCCTCTGAGGGTGTGCGGGTCTCTGGGCAAAAGACAGTGTTAGAAGCAGTGGATGTGAATTCCTCTGAGCAACAGAAAATGGGGATGGGAGCTCCTCAGGGAGCAGCTCCTCCCATCTGGAGAGGGCGTAGTGTGTAGCAACTGCTCCTGCAGCTTATTTTGTACAAAGCAAATTTCAGTCAGAAGCCCCTGATTTATATGAACAATTCAGCAAGACAAACTGGGAGGAAGTTTGCTCCAATTCATCAGGATCAGGTTTGGGCCTTCCCTTCCCCGATTTGCTAAAACCTGACAATTGTTGTTGCCAAGAAACCAAGGCGCGGCACAGAGTTACAAACCGTTTTGTGTGGGAAAGCAGAAAGGACGCCTGGATGCTCACAGCACCTTTGAGCACTCACTTCTTTTTGCAGCATGACCTTGAGTAGGTATTCGAATGTGTCACCTCAGTGTGCTGGCTGGTGACCCTCCAGTTAGTTATGGGTGCTACCTCCAGTAGGTATCATACCTGCATAATTCTGTATTTTTGTTTCATGTTCTCAAATCAAGACCAGTTTTCCAACTGGTTCCTCTATGAAGATACAAATATACTCCTGTGAGGAGTACACAGCTTCAGTCTGAGGCAGCTTCTGAGCAAGACAGACTACTTCTTTCACTGAGTTTGTTCTCTAGTGTCAACAAATCAAATCTGAATTTGCTCAGTTTAAATATATTTTCTGAAAAATCCACCATTGGATACATCCTACTACACAAGTGTATGAAATCAAGGGAAAAACTATTAGGAAAGGTTTCTATCTTCTTTTTTTAACTGTTTTTTCTCTCTCTGAAATCTTTCACATGCAGATGTTGATGGTTTGTCAAGCACACAAAAACCAGCTCAGTTTCTGCAGATGCAAGGAAATAGAATATCTAAGGAAACTGCCAAGAGTAGGAGCAAATGAAAGATCTTTTTCAATAACGTGCAAGGTTACGGAAAACAAGGATATTCATGAACTTTCTAAAACTGAATGCAAAGCAATGAGATTGTATTTACTTTAACAAGAGAGCTTTCGTTTGTCTCTTTGTATTTAACCCCAAATTATTTGCATTGCCTCCCATGGCAACAAATTCAATCCTTTGGAAATGTATTTGCCTTTTGCTAGTCATATCTATTACAATAAAACATATGACATCTATTGTCAAGAGCTGTATGGAAGGTACAGATGGAAATTCAAGAAAGGTAAAAAGGAGCTATTATACCATGCGTTCAGCACACCAAACTACTTAACCTCTTGTCTCTAGTCTTTCACTCTTCAGGTCAGCAGACATCTGAAGTGTTGCCAAGATAACATACTCCTTTTGCATGGACTAGAGATTGCTCAGTAGTGACCTCTCTGCCCTGTTGAAGGCTGGACTGAAAAAAGACTGCTTGTCTCTAGGGACTTCTGCCTCATCCTGCTTGGCTGCATACTGAGAAAGATCGTGCAGGTAGTGATTACCAGCAGGTCATTAGATGCCTTCCAAGAAATAGCATGAAAGAACAACTTCAGCTGGTGCAAGTTGTGTCTGGTTTTCTTCTCAGCAGATGGCTGGGTAGGCAAGAGAAACACCAACAGCACCACACTTGATCCGTGTGATTGCGGCACTGCTGGGGACCAGGAGGAATGGGACTGCAGGGAGTTTTGCCCATCCAACAGGGCTGGATGGCTGAGGCAAAGTACTGCACCAACACAGCGCTTCTGGGCTGGTAGATCCTCAGGTCTCCATACTGAGCATGGGTTTATTGGGCTAGGCATCATTGCACTGTGCGCTGCTGGAGGTATGCCACTGTGCTTCACTGGCTGTAAATTTGGTGTCCTTGCCAGAAGCTTCAGAGGTAAAGAAGGGGTCCTCCTTTTTTGCTTCTGATTCTTTGTGATGAAAGGGAAAAGGTTATTTCAAAGATCTGTCCTTGCATAGTCCACCTATGCACAATTCCTCTGTTGACACTTGAGATTTATGAGAAGCAACATGGGTTCACGAGCAGCTCAGGGAGTGGAAAGAGCCCTGCTCTGGAGAGAGGTGGTTTCTGACCAGGAAGACCTCACATTGAACCGAGCCCTCTCAGCTCCTCTCCTTGATGTAATCCATGGTCAGAGACAGGATGGAGCAATGATGCAGACCTGTACCTCTGCAATGAGAGATGGTGCTAGCTGGGGAGGGGAACAGAGTTGGACTTCAGTGAGTTCTTGTCTGTTTAACTTCCTAATAAATTGCATCATTATGGTAGGCCAAGCAGTGACTTGGAGTCCTTGGAATGGGAAACAGACCTGCAAATACCAAAGGACTACTGCTTCAAATTGCAAGGAGGGAAGAGTGGATGGGGAGGCAGAGCGGCCAGAGAGCTATTACCTACGTGGGTGGGAAGGAACCTAAGCCAACTATCAAAGAGGGGGAAAGGGCATTTTGTTCTTTATTTGTACATGTTTTCCTGCTGTGTTCTGAGCTTCTGACTGTGTTCACTTCCCTCAGGCAAGATATCCCTCTTTATACACAGCTTCAGGGAATGCAGTCAGACGTTCTGGACACCTACAGTGGGTGCATTCAGTCTTCTGGCGTTTCAGGATGGATGCAAGTTTAGCCCATTCTATTACTTGCTATGTTGCTCTGGGTACCCTGAACCATAACTATCTGATAGCATGGCAATGTAGTCAAATATTCCCAAGACAGTAGTGGAATACACAACAGATTCAGTGGAAATCTTTGCAGAGTTCAGGCATCTAATACTTCCACCTAAGACTTGCATCTTATCCCATTGTGTGGCTGAGGGTAATGGAAATTTGAGACAATGTTTTCAGGCAGTTTCTCTTCTCATACTGTTGTGCAGTCCTGAAATGGCTTTTTGCTCTGAACCCTGCATAATCTATGCCCCCAGAATTGCAAGAAAAATATGCTTAAGAAAACCACAAAACAATAAACAAAACATTGGAGATATTCCCATGTGATTTTCCTGACTATTGGTCTAGTTTATAGTTCCAAAGAGCACCCATTTACCTCCTCCTGGCTGTTAAAGCTCCTTTTCTCTCTTATTCCCTCTTCCTACTGCTCTTTCACCATACAGCTAAGCTGAAGGAAAGAAAAAATGGATGGAAGAGAAAAAGATGAGAGACCTCCACCAGGAATCTCTCGCTGATGGAAACTTGAGGTATCACTGTGGTAAGAGGGTAAGAAGATGTTTCCAGAGGTCTTCCTGTCCTTGTCTTTATTGTCTGTTATGGGCATTACTTGCAGGTGAGTGAAGCAGAACTAAAGTGTTAGTCTGAAATGGTTCCTGGGACTAAATCCCTCAAATCATCACAGCATGGTAGCATTCAAATGGGGCTGATTTTGCCCAGTTTCTGCCAGCCCCACCTCTAGCCCCATTCCCAACAGCACTCTAAAGCCACATGAGCATTTTTCAGCAAAGTAACCCCCACAGACACTTCTTACCCCCTCTCTATTAATTTGATTAATAGGCTGGATTGAGCAGCATCTTCTCAGAGCAACCTCACATTGCTGGGAGGGTGCAATGGCTAGTTTCCAAACCATGCGGCATGGAGCACTAAGGCTTAAGAGACAGCTTACAGAAGTGTCCTGAGAAACAATGACGAAGGAAGCAGGGACATTAGTCACAAGGAGACCAGGGCTTTGACAGTGGCAGCTGATGATGTACAGCACCTGTATTTGGTTTGCAGTCAGTGCAGGCTACAATTCAGATGTTTAGGTGTCTTTTGGGGTTGTGGGGGTTTTTTGTTTGGGTTTTTGTGGGTTTTTTTTAGCACTGCCACAGAATTATGCACATTGCTCCAGTTGCTGTGTACGCGCCAGACCTGAAAAAGTGTTCTCTTTCAAATCCCCGGTGGCCTGCTAAAGCCCCAAAACAAGCAGCAAGGATTAATTCCTCCCCAGATAAGATTTTCCTAAATCCTAACAGATAATTTGTTTGAAGTTTAATTTCAGTCTGTTATTACACACACAGGCCTTATCTTCATTCAGAGTCCTTAGCAAAATTAAACAGGCATCTTCAAGCAGGAAAGGGAAGCATAGCAAGAGTCTGAGTGAAACATAGAGCTAATGCCACTAACGGTAGGCTTACACAGTGCTGGCAAGCCCAAGCCCTCAAGGAACCTCCAGTTTGTCATGTTCTTGCATGTTTGACCCATGCGGTAGATGTACGCCCTGCCCTCTGGGATCCCATCATGCTGAAGCCATCTCGGCTGTGATCCATGTTAGGGTACCTACACCCTGCCCATCCTTCTAGTTACCAGGATGATTCACTCCATGGTTCCTCAAATCTTGCCCATCTCCCTACATTGCAGCAGCTCTGGGTTTGTTTCCTTAGATGCCAGAAGAAGTTATAGCTGCAGCGCACAGTGGCATAAAGAAGAGAAGAAAAACAAGGCCATGTCACATCTTGTGTAATCCTTTGAAACACGCACTGTATCAGTGGTACCACTGGTTGAAGTCCATCCTAATTGCTTTGCAAGGTGAATCCATATCTCCACCGGAACTCTTCCCCTCTAGCCACCGTGACATAGGAGCCTGGGGAGGAGGTCATCTCCTCATTGTACCACTATGTAAATAGGATTTGGGCCCTCAGTCTCAAGGTGTAAAAGAGTGTCTGAACACGTTAGCATTGCAGTGTGCTCCTGGTCACAGTGATGTTTAAGGGAACATCTAGACTGCTGCCATTTTATGCTATTTGACCTCAGTCAACAATGTTTGGACCAGAGCTCAGCTGACCATGTTAGTATTTCATATATAGTCTTGTCTTTATAAAATGCAAGATTCTCTTCAGACAGTGCTCTGAAAGTCTCCCTTCCCCAACTGCAGTTTGTATAAAAATCCCAGATCTAGAAAAGAGGAAAAGGGACTAAGATGACTAGTGACTTAAACCAAGTTGGGAAAAGAGCGATGTTGCTGGCCTCTGCCTTTAAATCAGTTTCTTTCCTCTTTAGCACTGCTAGGACCCCATGGGCTCCCTCTAGCGAGTACAGGACAAATTCTTCTGCGCTGAAGCTGTGAAGGTTACCTGGAGCTCATCAACTTTGGCATATGAAACTGTGGGTGATAAGATAGTTAGGACATGGTATCTATAAGATTAGGCCTCAGGACAGGATGCTGAAGACCTAAGTTGCGTTTTCTGCCCTGCCCCCAGTCCCTATGTCCACGATCGAGTCACTTGGGGCTAGACTAATGGGAATGTCGGGGTGATGCCAATGTGTCCCTTGGGCGTCCTGCCGAACAGCCTGGGGGCTGCCCCTGACACCTTGCACAGCTCGTAGGTAGAGGCAGGCACCTCAGAAGAGATTGGAAATTGCAATGGCCATCCACAAACCACTCCGTGGGGTTTTGCCCTCTCAGGATTTAAGAATGTAACCCTGGCCTCCCTGCAATATGCAGGTCCCTATTTTCAGGAGGTAGGGTTTCACAGCCCGAGCCTCTCCTGGAGCTGGACCGGTGATGAACTCTATGGGCAAGTTTCTGTGGGATGAGCTAGATGGGTGCTGTCACTGCTCCAGAGCACCTTTGTGGGTGCTTGCGATGAATTCATCCTGCGATGAATGCAGGATTATGCAGGGTAGCTTTCACCTCTGTGAAAGCAAGGAAGTGTATGCATCTGGGGACCTATCAAAGGGAAAATGACTCACTGCAGAGCTGCGCCCTGCCTCAGCCCATGAGAAATGTGTGTGAGTGCTCATCGGCGTTTGGGGGTTTTTAGGTAGAGCAGAGGTCACCCTTATCTTTAGAGCTTCTTGGCCAGTACTGTTTTTAAATTAAAGTGGTTGTGATCACTGTAGACATATCTACTGTGCTCTGAGACACAGTGGAGCAAATCTGGACTTTTAAGTAGAGGAAAGCCATCCGGGAGGTTTTCAGCCAGACTTAATAACAAGACGGATATGGAGTTGTTCAGTCCAAACTGAAAGGTGGCTCTGACCACACGCGCAAGAATAACTGTAGGTGCCCAGTGAAATTTTTACCTGCAAATCTTATGGTGTTAGCTAGGGCATGTGGGATTGCAGCCTTAGGCAGAACACAGGTGTCCAAGCCCAAAGTCCAATGCAAGCACTAAGTGTGGATACTGGCATTAGTCTCACTTTACCTCAGTTCCCAACCTTAACCTTTGATAATCGTATTTCCTAATCATCCAGATGTATGATCGAGGTAGCCACCTAATTCATTAACCTATGGGTATAAAAATAATTATGATGAATAAAACTCTTAATTTTTAAATGAAAGATTATAATTCAGACTCTGTTTGTAACATAGTTAAAGAAAAATTTAAAAAGCCGGTCTAGATTAAGGATGTACAGTAACCTCCCTTCTACACAGTCTACCTATATGTTCACTAATACAAATACATTTATAACTTTAACTAGCTATTTCAGTGGTTACAGGTCTGCCACATATGTTTTAAGGACAAAGTAGAAGAGTGAGTGAATATCACTAGTTCCTCATATTTCTCATAAACATGAAAAATCTAGTGTATTTCTACCACAGAAATAAAGACTTGTTATTCCCTGTAAAGGCAGCCTTGAGGCATGGGAAATCCCGCATCTGAACACCAATGTGATGCATCAATAAAAACCACTGAATTCAGCCATTACTTTCTGATAATGGAGAATTGACTGGATAATTTAATTTAGGGCAGCCTGCAAAAAGAAGCTGTAATAGCCAGAAAATATCTTCATTCTCCCTCCCCTGTAATATGAGTAGGTCTGTGTAGAGTTAGATGAAACGGAGAACAATTTTTCTTCTACATTAAAGTATTGCATAGCAAAAGGACAAGAGGCAACACTCATAAGTTGCTGTAATGGACATTCTGGTTAGGTAGAAGAAAATAAATTAACGAGTGTGGTCAAACACTGCACCATGTTGCCCAGGGAAGTTGTGGGATCTTCATCCTTGGAGATACTCAGAACTAGACTGCACAAAGCCTCAGTAACCTGACCTAACTTTGACATTTGCTCTGCTTTGAGCAAGGTGTTGGACCAAATGACCTCCAGAGGTCCCTTTAGCTTCAATTATTCTGTGATTTTATGATAGATACCAAAGTCCTTTTGACGCATTAAGTGACAAGTTTTTTTATACTACCAAGAGGGGGGAACATGTTTTAATTCACACACACATATACACACATATGCTGGAAGCAGGCAGGGTGAGTTCTAAAGGCAGACAAGAAACACCATATAGGCTTTAAATATCTACATGCAATTTCACGACTTCAGAGAGCAACCTCCTGCTCTGAGTCTCAGTGATGAATTCTGAAGTCTGTAAGTCTGGCTGTTCCTTAGAGGTTGGACCACATCTTTGTAAAGTGGCTCACAGACTGAGTTGTACAGGTACAAATTAAATTGCAAGTAATTTGTCCAGAATGCCATTTTCAGGCTTTCTACTTGCACTAATCTGGAGCTTTTTTTTCCTGGAAAGAATATACTACCTCTGAACAGACTAGGTAGTATTACATACCTCTAAGAGGTCACTAAAATTAGGCCAGTTCTTAAGACATTATTAAAAGCAGGTCACATTTTCAAGTTATTTCTTTCACAGTATTCTCCACAAATTGATTTTGAGCTTTTTTTCTTTTCCTTTACAAAATGAGCCATTTTGATACCAAAACTATTTAAAAATTTTATATATTCAAGTTTCTGTGAAAATATTACAGCAAATATACCAGTGCATGTAGGTTTCTCCTTAGCTTGCATAGTTCTGCTAGCCTATTTGCTGTAAACAGTAACAGCATGTTGTACCTTCACACTGGGAAGAAGAAAAACAACAGCAGCCTGAGTAGGATCGTAAACAACATAACAAGCTGTAGAAAGACTAAAGTAATGCTCTCTTGCTGAACAAAAACCTCTAAAGACAGATAAGCGAGGTAAGGTACCTGGGTACCAATATGGCTAGTGCAGATAGGAGCTGAATCTGAATTCCTCTGCTATGGAACTATGCATCCCTGTGAGATGCAAAGCATGCCTTTCACAGTCTGAAAGCCATTCTGATTCAGACTAAACTTTGTAACTCACTCTCATTAGAAATTAGTTAGGTAATTTATAGAATCATAGAATCATAGAAACTTTTAGTTTGGAAAAGACCTTCAAGATCATCGAGTCCAACTATCAACCATGCCCACTAAACCATGTTCTGAAGTGCCTTGTCTACACGACAAGATTTAGATTAGTCTCAGGTAATTTAGATCTCCAAACCAAAGGCTCAAGTGACCAAGCAAAAATCTTCCTTCTGTTCATCACCTTGCTTTCGTACCCCTCTAAACAGTTTAAAAGTGTGAGCTAGTGGAAACAGCGTTCAGAGACAAGGAGACAACACCCCCCCCCCCGATGTTGTGACTCTGATGAGCAGATGACAAGGCAGCAAGTAAATTCCAGATAATTGGATTGCCAGTGGTGTTGATATCAACAATGATTTCTCTTTATCGTGATCACTTTTCATATAATTGAAACTTTTTTTTTTTTACCTCTATACTAGTCTAAATTTTGATTTTTTTTTCAGTATTTGGAGATTTACACATATTCAGGAACAGAATTACAGGGAGTATTCTCTCTCATAGTTCAACTTTATGTGTTGTTCAGGGTCATAGCTAAGCAGAAGAAGTGCTGTTATTTTTTGTGGGGAATAATGCTAGCCCTTATGGTGGTAGCATTGAACAGTCAACTCTGATTTCCTGAAAGCACGCTTCGGTAAGCCTCTATGCCAATAGAGCTCTGGGATCAATCAAACCTCCACATACTCTCCAAATGAACCATATTTGCAGACCTTTCAGCTTTATGTGGTGATGGGCACAATCCAAAAGAAAAACCATGCTCCAAACACCTCAGACATTTTGGGAGGTAAGTTCAAAACTCTCACCCTAATATGGGGTCAACTTTAACAACTTTACAGAAGCGAAATTCTCTCCGATCGAGAGCATGGTCCTGAAATCTATAATGGGATCTGATTTGTGTGGTTTGATTTCATCTGGGGTTTTAAGACTGTTGGTTCTTATTTCTTCATGTGCTGTTAATTTGTGTTCCCTGACAGAATAAGCACAAGACTCATTTACATGAATAACCCCTGAGGGTTGAAATGCCCCAATACTGTAACAGAATACCTCGTTTCTATTTATTTTTTGTGGCAGTGTTTTTTTCCCCACTGGTTACTAACTGCTTTCGTCCTAACATTATGCCAGTGTAAAACTTGAGAGCTGATTTAAATCCTTCCCTTAACAAAAAAGAGAAACAGTAGTTGTAGTGGCAGGCATGAACCCAACAGGCAATGCAACAGGGGAGTTCGCTGCCACATTGCCTCTTGCTGGTGTGGTACACAGGGTCCAGGTCACGCAAGCACCGACACAGCCCTACTGCCAACAAGATGGCTGTGGGGGAACACCTCAGGTGCAGCCTGCATGGGATAGCTCTTTGCCTCTTATGCAGATAAGTCGTAGGGTAAATGCTATCCTGCAGCCTGCTCAAATTCATGAATTCTTTCCCCTCCTTTTACCATAAATCACTTTTTCCAGTATCATTTGCTAATATGCTTAGTTATTGTAAAATTCAGTAAAAGTATGGTATATGTGGAATGGATCCTTGAGCGAAGAATGTTTTACAGAACTCCCTGTACTGCTGCTGCTCACCTGAAGCCCAAAAATCGTGAGACCCCTGAAAAGTCACAAAACACTGCCATTTTTAACTTGCATGTAGGATCACATAACACCACTGATTTTCTGTGTAGTTTGCACAGTGTGCAGCTCGCTCTTCCGTGCCAGGACCCCTCTGCTTGGGCTGGGAGCTGAGCAGCTTGGTCTCCATCGCTCTCCTGAGAATCTGCCTCCTCAGCTTTCCTGTGCCTCTTTCTCCTCTTGCTTGGGGAGGTGTTTAGTGCTTGCACCCAGACTTGCTTGCTGGCAGGTAGCAGCCTAGTGCTTTGGCTCTGCTTTCAGCCCAGCTTGGTGTTGCCCAGGTTGCTCCTGTGCCCCTTGTAAGTTGTTCAGGTGCTGGTTTTTCTACCTGTCGGCCTCTGCTGGGCTGCGTTTTAGTCTTTGAAAGAACTACAGTGACAATCCACCATCATTAGCCCTCTTCCTTTGTTCTGTGCCTGTCCTTCATCCCTTGTGCTGCTTGGCGAGGAGGTGTTCTCCGCTGAGCCGTTCTGCATTCTGCAGCTGCACACCATCACCACTAACTGAGCTGCTCCATGCGCTCGGACGTGCCATGCTTTGCATCTTGTGCCCGGACGCACCCCTTGCCGCTGTGAACAGAGGGTAGCCCAGCTCCCAAAACCGGAATATAACACACCACCAGTACGTACATCCTGTTGTATGAGGGCAAGAACTATTCTCTGGCTTTTTCTCAAGGGGGGCTATCCTCCCCCCCCCCCCCCCCCCCTTTTTTTTTCATTTTCTTTTTTCGGCTCTTGAGATGGAAACAATATTGTCTTCATATGTTAAACTGTTCCCATATACTCTCAGCTGGATATTCAAAACACTTGGCTTAGCTCAAGCCTCCACCTTTTACATGCCTAGCTTTATATGGTAGGTATTCATCTTGTTTGGTCAATTCTTGTGCTTTCCATCATTACCTGGCATTTTTCAAAGTCCTGCCTCACATACCCAGCCCACCCTTGCAGGGAGTGGAGTGAACTCTCTGTGAGAGCGTTGGACTCATCTGCTGGACCCAGCTCTTGTGTACCACCCAAAGGAAAGGCAGTGGTCCAACAGCATGCCGATAGATCCATGTCTGTCACACACAGTCTCTGCTTACATCCCAGTCCGAGTGTGCTGCTCAGCCTGCTGCTGGTAGTTACTCTCATGGACTGACTTTATCCTTGGCTCACATTACTGGAGGCTTGGGTAGGATGTGCTGTAGTGCCTCACAAGTGCCTTCTTCATGATGCCCTGCAATGGCTTCTGATCAAACTGCAAATGCACCTTGTGCCCAAAAGTAAGTGCCAGAGTTACAGCAAAGACAGCAGTCCTCACTCTGGCCTCGTTTGAGAACGAGATGGGAGCCATGGATGGGCCAGTGACAGATCTGGGGATTCAGCAGAGGAAAGCCTCTCTGATCTGGACTTTTGTAATTGTGAACTAGTCGTTCCGTCAGGCCCTGGGGTGGAGAGCATGGAAAGCTGCTCAAAGACAGTCGCACAAAATAAAGTCAGAGAGAAAAAGGGCCCATCTAGAGCCAAGGGGCAGAAAGAGATTGAAAATAAAATACAAAGAGGAGGAAAAAGAGCCAATGCAACAAAAATAGGGAAATTTAGAGTAGATTTATTGTAAAGAGGGGGAATAAGGGAAAGGGAAGCTGAAAGCTAGAAAATTACCCAGTTGGCTAATAAAGGGCAGGTAGATGCACATTCTCAGCCTCTAATTGTCCCTTCAGTTAAACTTTTATGCTTTTATTTAGAGTTAAGAGAAGGAAGATGGACTTGTCAGCACATAATGAGCTATTATTTTAGGTCACAGTGACTACCTTAGATCTTGCAGCCCTAGGGGTAATATTTTCTCTATTACTTGTGAGCTATCTCTACAGCACTCAACTTTAATGTAACCATGCCACAGCATGCAAAAACTTTTATAACTCCTGTCTTAAAAGGAAGGATTGAAACCTTGGCCTTTCTAACATCAATGAAAAAACTCTATTTCACTTCAGTGTGAATTCAGGATTTCATCTCAAACATGGAGTTTGTTCAATACTGAGAGCTCTGTGAACTTAAGGTCATCAGCAAAGCCAAATCTTGGGAGTTCAGGTGTTTTTTCCCAGAAACTAATGTAAGTTGGCAGGAGTTTCTCCCATTCCTCATAAGTGGAGAGGCTGTCCAGTGTTAGTATAAAATAAGCTGTAATTCTTCTTACTTTGAAGAGGAATTACTCTGTGTGGTATAGCAGGGGCAGGTTTCACAAAGGTGATTAGAAAACAAGCATTTGCACACAGGACTTTCAATGAAGACATTATCTCCTCTAATCCAAGAATTCTCTCTTTTTTTCCTGGCTCGGGGTGCACAGCGCTTTACAGGCAAACACAAAGGCAAAACAGCCATGTGCTCTGAATAACTTACATTCAAATTAGATTGACAACATAATGAAAGCTGAATAATGTTATATTTGGAACTCATTGATAGAAATCATCCCCAGCTCGTATCTTGAGAGGATAGTAGGATGAGTGGTTATCTATGCCTCTGCTGCTCTGCTTCTTCTTTCACAGTCATTTTCTTTTCTCATCTTGCCTGGCACTCCTCAAAAATAGCCTCTTTAAGATATGAAATTTATCTTTATTCTTCTAAAAAAATATCCCCCTAACTTTCTGGATGGACTCTTATAACGCTCCGATTATGTTTTAGAGTTGGTGTACTCAAATCCTCACTGATTTCCAGGATGGGTCTTAAATCACACATTATATACCCTTATCCCCCAATACTCTCCTTTGGATTTACAGTTCCAGTTAAAGTTACATCTGTGAAGGAAGATGACATCTTGCTGCTCCCTATCCTTTTAAAATACCAAATCGATTTAAGGGCTTAACTTATTGTTATAGTTTATCCTGAACCTTCTGAATCAGTTCATTGAATTTTAGCTGCAGCTATATAAAATTCTATACAGTGAAATTATTTGGCCATACTGAGAATGGCTATGCCATGATCCATCAATGCCACTAACTGCCAGCAATAAAGAAATCCTCCTTTATTCTCCATTTATTTCAGAGAATTTCTAAAACTACTATTGAACACCAGGAGTATATTCTACTAGGTTTTAATTTTTTTTCTTCTTCTTTTAAGGAGCATATCAATGATATTTACCTGAAATGCACTTCACCATTGAGCAGCTTCAGAAGCTGTCAAAAAGAGACACTGGGAAGACCCAACAAAATACAGACTTGTAAGACTGACTGTAATAGTGAGCAAGATAATGGAAACATTTATAAGGAAGAAGATTACAATTCAGTTAGAGATGTGATTTAGTAAAGGGAAAGCTGCATGGTTCTGTTAAAAGAAGATCATGTATGACAAACGTATTAGGGTCATTTCAATGCATTGCTGAATTGATAAAGATGAAATCGTTGACATAATTCATCCAGATTTCAGGAAAGTATTTGTTACAGACTGTACAGGAGATCGATTTACAAGGTCAGAAAGCTGAGCATAGGGGACAACTCTTGAAATGGAATACAAATTGGTTTAGGCACAAGAAACAGATGGTGTCAGTAAAATGAAACAATTCAGGGTGCGATGAGGTACGGATATGCCTGAACGCGAATACTGAATACCACATGATTCAGGTCCCAAATAATTTGTTGCGCTAGGAATGTGGACATGGGCAGGTCTTCACTGCTTTGGAATGAAAAGATTTGCAAACCTCTCTGGGGTGATTGATTGAAAACAACCATGAAAATGCAAATCATCATGGAGAAACCCATGCAGTAAATGCACTTCTAAAGTCCTCTGTGGTCAGCAGAAAAATGCCTAAAATTCACAGGTGATTAACCACTTCTACCTGCTTTTTAACACCATCTGTGCACCTTGTTAAAAACCACACTGAAACAGATACATTTTCCTGGTGTGTCAGAATCTGCCCAACCACTAAAGTTAAGAAAAATGACATTGTGCCCTTAGTGAAACCCATGAACAGTGCAGAATTGGAGGTCTGGAGAGTGCAGAGTGCACTCTCCATCAGCAAAATGTCCAAGGAAGTACCTTAACAAGGCTTTGACTTCTTTTTTCTTACTGTGTGGATTTTTTCCGCTATTTTAGGAATAGACTGAGAACAGTCTAGAACTGAGAACAACCATGACTGAGCACAGCAAGCTCATAGGAGGGTCCTAAAAACTGGCAATGTTCCACCAAAGTCTTATCCCTTGTGTACACAAATTGGCTGCCATCCTACTCAAATACAGAAACACCAAGGGGCCATATTACTCAGTACACTCTGTTAGATGATAGTGTTATTGCTTCTTTTAAAGCAGAAAGGCCAGATGTCTTAAAGTTTGGATGGGAATTAGGCTCCTCGTAGCATTTAAAGTTCCACCACGGCTCTCTCCACATCTTCTAGCCCTGAAGTTTCTTAAAGAGTGTGGTCCTCTTGGACACCACTTCCAGCGGTGAAAGGACTAGTTAATTTTATTTATTCCAGCTTTTCAATGTACGTATTTCTGTAAAGCAAAGATGCTTCTACTTAACAGGAACCTTGATATAGAATTATAGAATCATAGAACCATGGAATCATAGAATCATTTAGGTTGGAAAAGACCCTAAGACCATCGACTCCAACTGTAAAACCTAACACTGCCAAGTCCGCCACTAAACCATGTCCCTGAGTGTCACATCTACGCATCTTTTAAATACCTCCAGGGATGGTGACTCAACCACTTCCCTGGGAAGCCTGCTCCAGTGCTTGACAACCCTTTCAGGGAAGATGATACAAAATTTTTAAGTCCATGATGGAGAAAACCCTTTATGGAGAAAATAGTTCTGACAAAACCATGTAGGGTCTGACCTATTCAGCAGAGATCTGAATGTCTTTGGGTCCTTAGCTCTGCATACAGCTAACCACACCAAATTGCTAGTACACACCCTCACAACCACCCCTTGTGCCCTGTTGGTAGACTTCGGGAATCTCACTAGCAAAGGAAGGCACATGATATAAAACAGATGGCTAAAGAAAGTACCATAGATACGCATGGCATATATGAATTAATCGAAATCCATTTTCATTCATTTCAGTATGCTTGGTTTAAAATTGTGATTCAGAAGCTGTTTCATAATTCTCATTTGTCCATATAAACTGCCTCTGGAGGGCAAGGCAAAGGCCAGGGAGAATACCCACTTCAGTCTGTGATTTCTGCCCACTGCTGAATACAAGTCAGAGCCCTCAGCCCTTATCTTATCTAGTTTTATGGGGTTCTGCTTGGTACTGAGTGCTTGGTGCCTTCACCATTTGTCAGAGTAAATAAATAAACATACCATCCACACATGACCTCTCACTAGAACTAGGAGATTATATTTTAAATTGATTCAGTGACCAACAAGCATGAAGAAAAAAAACCTTTCTTGGTGAAAGAGTTTATTTTAAAAATAAACAGTTAGGAACTGAGAATAAAAAGAAAAAGATATGAAATTCAAAGGTAAAGCAAGCAGCAATGAATAAATTAAAGGTATAGATCCACTTTCATCGGAATAGTAATTTAATAGGATCATAATCTCATCAGTAAAATTGTCACCAATACAAGAAAGCGGCAGAGGCAAAGAAAAGAGACGGTGACTCTAAAACAGCATCTACTCCAATGGCTCCTGTGATAAAGGAATTATGGAGTTTAATTTCTTTCCATCTGATTCAAACCTGGAGCGTAGAAACAGATCTCTTAATTTCTTCTGTTAAAGCTGTTGCACTTTCATAACTAAGTATTTATGTGAAGGGAGGGAGGTTATATCCTGCCAGTTATGAAACACAAGCTTCAGCTCCTTGATCCAATTAAAATTTAACTGCTTTTACCAATTGGAGAAGCTTCCATGGAGATAAAAGAATGCTCACCAAACTTCACTTAGAAGTGACTGAAGTTGAAGTTCAAAGGTCTGCACAATTTGAATGTAAACCAGGCAAACTTCAGCTCAGTGTCTCTGCATGGTGCCGTTGCCCATTCCAAGGTGTGCAGTCAGGGTTTGATGAGAAATTTCCTCATTAATCCAGAAAAACTGCATAACAAAGCAGATAGATACTTTTTGTTTTTTCCAGATAGACATTTTCAAATGCAAAATTATTTTGCTGTGATATTCTCAACAAAAAATGTTTCACTTTATTTTTTCTGCTCTCAGTAAGTGAGCTTTCTTCCTTTATTCCCTCTAAATTGACTAGGAAGCACAGTATCAGGCTGGTTGTCCTTCATATTCTCCACCTCGTTCTTTGCTTACAGTCTGCTGAGTATTGACCACATATGTGAAGTGATGGACTTTGTGCCAAAGACTCTGGTGTGGTCACAGCAATAAATGTCTCTGCAATGGTTAGACAGCTTTCAGGGATTTGATATACCCCACCAGTTGAAAAATGAACTTAGAAGTCTGAAAAGCCACTCATATGTCAGATCTGATGACAGTAGTAGGTCACTCTTCAATTCATAGTAACAGAAAGTAGTCTGAATTCCCCACCTGGATTTCTTAGTAAAATGAACCATTTCTTATATTTTTCTAACACACTCAGAGGAACATAACATGCAGTACACGTTTCCTTGGTACCCATCAGTTGTGCCTGTCTGAGTCACTTGACAAAATATTTTCTCTGATCATATATTTCATTTTTAGTTACATCAATAGCAAGATATTTTAAGGGAAATAATAATAATAATGCAGAAGGAGGGCAGTGAGAGACTTTCCAGTTTCTCCTGAGAGACTATCTTGACAGGAGGAATTTGATGCCTCTGGGAAAACAGAATTCATTTACATTAACTCTATATGCAATTGTAATGACAAGGCCTTAAAACAGGCTCTGAGATTTGGTACTTTTTTTTTACTGCTCTGTTCTAGTTCCTATTGAGCTTTCCTTATTCTTAGGGTGAGGGGAAGAAGAGCCACGAATTCTGCTGGTGAACATAAAATAACTTATTCATAATCCCTACGCAGTTATCTACTATCACTAGCAGAAACAACAGTGCTAAACTTTTCCAATACATCCTAGATCAAATCAAACCAATTAATTTTACAGATTATTTTAAAGAACTTACAGCCTTCTTGTCTGAGTTGGATTTGAACTGCATCCAGCATCTTCCAGAGCCTCATCCACAGCCTGGTGTGCCTGCAGGACTTCACTGAAGTCCATGCTTGGTGTCAGGCTATGTCCACAAAAGAGAGTGTTCAAACTGAACGGTTCTGTATAATGGGTGTTTACTAGCAACATCTAAGGTCTGGTGACCTGTTCAAACACCTGTGCCCACCACCCTAGCCATTTTTTGAGCATTTCAGCCATAGCAAGTTAGGAAGCACCCAACCAGCTGTTTTCCAATGCAACATTCTGTATTGCCTGAGGCTGAAGATTTCTCTAGACAGAAGTGTGCCTCAGACTTAGATGCTGCAACATCACAGGGCTTTGGAGAAACCAGCCTTTAAAACAAAATTGTGCAAAGCACTTGCATATGAAGTTATACATAATACAATACTCCTAGAAAATCTATACAACAGAATACTCTTGACTTTGGATTTTCAATCACTCAGAAAACCTCAGAGTTAGGATAGTTCTCTTGCTTATATGTGTTTATTTTTTTTCAAAATCAGTTTGTTTTCAAGCTTGCAGTCTCTCCTCTGCCCCACCACTTTACAGCTTTCCCCTCAGTTCTCTCCATGAGCATCCCACCCACTACCTACACTCCTCCCTCTTGGCTGCTGCTTTGTGTCATTTTTCCCTTTCCTTTGGCAGACCTCACCACCAACCTCGGCAGCTCCCTCTCAGAGCTGGTTTGTGCAGATCACAGTCTGTTCCTGTCTCTTCCCCCAAATCTCTTTTTTCCACTCTCTCTCTGGAGGAGAGAGCTACTTTACTCTGAATACTCCAGTATTCAGTTGCACCAGCTAACAGTCATACAGTAGCTTAAAATAAAAAAAGAAAGACTGTCTCCAATTACATGTCTGCATGTATTAGATACATGCAGCATCTAATACACAAAGAAATACAACACATTGAAGGCCCAAAACTGTTGAAGAGGAAAAAAGAAACACCATCACTTTAAAGATCTTTGTTGTTTGCCTAAGATGTGTCCTTCACAGACCTGACTGGGCACAAAAGGATTCAACATAAATGAAAAACTGCTAAACTGCTTCTGATCTGCAGATCATATTGTCCTGCTGACAGATCATGCATGTGAAGTAGAAGAGCTGATACAGGATAGTGAAACCAGCAATGAACCTGAGAAAATTGAGAAGGCGCAGCTGGAATATAAATGGACAAAAAGCAGCTTCCAAAAAGGAAAGGCAAAAGCAAATGAAAGAAAATAAATAGGGGAACAGATAAATGCCAGAAGTAATAGTATCCCCCACAAACATAGGATGCTTCCTCCAAAATGTGTGCATGAGGGTTTGAGCGTGTACTTATCTTTCATCAGATTAGCAAGAACATGAAATAGAATAATGCCGATATAAATTACCAAAAGTACTAAAATGGATGTTTTATCTATGATAGGTTATATCCTCATTCAGAGGTATTTAAACCCTGATTAAATGGAACCCTGAAACATCTGTGGAGAGTCAGATTGAATCATCCTTCAGGGCACAAGCACTACATGTTTTCATTACATTTCAATTATGTAGCCTGTCCAGATCTTAAGGATTTACACTGGTTTTTTAATCGTATATTTCTTTAGAGTTGGACATGGATGTAATGATAATGTTAGTGCAGTAGACAAATGTTGACAAGAATAAGCAGCAAAATTTGAAGCGAGCCATTCATTGGCTTACCTATGGATAAAAAAACCCCGATTGTTTTCTTTCTTAATGTCTGACAAAGACACTGATTTCTGAAAGCCGTGTTTTAGAACTGTTGATTAAATCTCCTACAAGTGAAAACCGTTGGTTAAATCTCCTACATATGTTTACCTGGGTAGTTGCATCAAAGAGCCACAGTCACTTGGATCTGATTCTGAATGTGTAATTTGTCCAGGCGAAAAAAGTTTTTTAGAAAGTCTGCAGCCTTCTTAATGAAATGTAGAAAATGCATAGAGAAGTGGAGGGTAATCTGGTGAAAAGACAGATGAACTCAAGATACCGAGGGAAAGATTGATCACAAAGCAGAATTGCAGAGAAGGGAGATGAAACACTAGAAGCAGATAAGTTTATCTAGTGAATGTGTAGAGGAAGAAAGCAAAGACGATAACAGATCTAGAGACAAAGACAATGGGATGGTAGCTGAAGAGGAAGGTTGAGAGATGATTTTTTTTCTCAGACGTTCAATGACAATACTGTATTCTTCTGATGTTGGCAAGGTGACGGTGCAAAAGCAGTTACTGCAGCAGGTAGGAGGAGAATCAAGACGCCTTGTTAGTTTTGCAATTAAAACAGCAGACTGGTACTCCTGAAACCTGCAGTTTTGCTTCCTGGTTATGTTTGAAACTTTGGTTTTCTCGGGCAAGGCAATACTTCTCTCTTCAGTTTCCTATTTATAAACTAGGGTGATTGATAGTAGTTCTTTTCTATCATCTTCTTCTCAACTTGTTTGTCTGAGTTAAGGCAGGAACCATATCTCAGTGCATGTCTGCCTAGAGGCTAGCAGAGTAACCTGGCCCCAACAGGGACCATTACACAGGAGTGTCGCTGTAACCACTGGTATAGTAAGGCAGAGAGGATCAGGAAAGCTGAAGAAGCTGCCAAAAAGCTTGATATCAGGCACTAAAAGTGATTACTTAAAAATACATATTTGGGTTCTTTTATTTCCTTTCTAATCCTATCAAGTGTACTCAAGGCACATTTCAGCTTATTTTTTATTTATTCCCTTGAATCTTTCTTTTACTTCAAAAGAAAGTGGTTATTCTCATCCAAGAGCTTGGGCTTTCTGAAAAACATGAGCTCTCATCAGACTTTTGATAAAATCATAAGAGCTGGAAACATTGAGAGTTCCTTTTGTTTTAATAACCTCTCTTTCATGAATATTTACTTCTCATTTGAATAATTATCATCAATAAAAATTAAAAACTTATGTTTGTGGGGAGCGCGAGCAACTTTGGGATTAAAATGAGTGACAACCCTCAAAAATGAGGGCTATTAGAGGGTTATCTTTCTTACAGGCAGAGCTCTCTCTGCAAGAGCATTTCGAGTCTGGAGTGCTACAAGACCAAGAAAATGGAGGAGAGAAATTCTGCAAAAGAGAAGCAGAACTGGGAAAAAGCTCCTGTTTGGTTCATCTACGGTAGCAGTTGTATAGCTTTAACTATTAACAATGCTATGAAAATGATGGAGTTTCTAATATCATTAACAATTCTTTTAATCAGTGGGTTTAAATTATAGTTCTTGTTCACTTAATTTGCATTATTTGCTATTTGCCTGTGCAAACAAGATGCTGTTTTCAGCAATGGTTTGCCAAGAAGCCTGCGAGGACATGCAGGATTGTGATGTATCACACACATGACAATGTAAACCACAGAAAAATATGAACAAAGAGGAAAGACAAATGTACGCTCTTAGAGCGCTAAAGTTACAGAATGCCTAGAGATGAGGAACAGCTAATTTAGGAGAAAATGGGCTATAATTTGGAGAAAATGTATAAGTTTGATTTGTAATTTTCAGGTAAAATGTATGAACTCTGTATTTATCAAACTAAAGTTCCATAAAGCTAGCTGGACTTTTTTTTATATGGAGATAACTACAGGCATTTATTAAACTTGATAATCTTGCATTCAAAGAGAGCTCCTGCTGGGTTTAGATGAGGCCTGTTTCTTCCCATATAAGCTGTTAATTAAGCACCTGGAACAGAAATGTTGTCAGTGGCAAGGCTGAGGCATCACCTGCTTGAAGGGATGTGAAGTTGTCAAAGGAGGATCTCTCAGCCATTTTAGAGACCAGAAGGACGCTGTGCCTAGATGCCAAACTACAAACAAATCTGAACAGTGGGGAAATTGTAGTAAGGAATGAGGCACGCCTATTTTATTGTGTTGTCTTGCTCTGTTTGTTGTGTTATTTAAAACAAAGAGTAATTGTGGGTTAAACTGCTTGAATACTCCATGCAATTACACTTGGACTCTGAGTGGAAATCGTTAAGTCTGGGGAGCACTCACTATGTTAGGAGTACCACAAAGATTGCACATGGTGTGCCTCAAGGTAGACATGGTCAATGTGGACATACCATGCAGTGGCTGTGGCCACAGGGCTGTGGAAGGTGAGGCTGAGCCATGGAGGTACCTGGAAGGGTGTTGAGTGCCATGTGGGTAGTGTGCTTTGGTTTCAGTGCTGATGGAGGAGTCTGCACAAGCAGGGAGAAAAAGAAGCCAGACCAATTCCTGGGTCGTTACATTATTTACACCTTCGTGAACTGAGTGACAACAGAGATCTGTGCTCAAACTGGGCAGTGTAACAGTATCATGTTTTGAGAAGATGGTTTTCTACCTCTTTGTCCTCCTGCTGTGTCTTACTTTACACATACAATGTGAGTGTGTACCTAATTTGCAGGGTTTCCTTACAGACAAATAATATCTGCGGTCGATGACAAACTGGACATGAGCCGGCAACGTGCGCTCGCAGCCCAGAAAGCCAACTGTATCCTGGGCCGCATCAAAAGAAGTGTGACCAGCAGGTCGAGGGAGGTGATTGTCCCCCTCTACTCCACTCTGGTGAGACCCCACCTGCAGTACTGCATCCAGCTCTGGGGCCCCCAACATAAGAAGGACATGGACCTGTTGGAGCGAGTCCAGAGGAGGGCCACGAAGATGATCAGAGGGCTGGAGCACCTCCCCTATGAAGACAGGCTGAGAGAGTTGGGGTTGTTCAGCCTGGAGAAGAGAAGGCTCTGGGGAGACCTTATTACAGCCTTTCAATATATAAAGAGGGCTTATAAGGAATATGGAGAGAGGCTTTTTACTAAGGCCTGTAGTGACAGGACAAGGGGCAGCAGTTTCAAACTGGAAGAGGGTAGATTTAGCCTGGACTTATGGAAGAAATTTTTACAATGAGGGTGTTGAGGCACTGGAACAGGTTGCCCAGAGAAGCCGTGGATGCCCCATCCCTGGCAGTGTTTGTGGCCAGGCTGGATGGGGCTTTGAGCAACCTGGTCTGGTGGAACGTGTCCCTGCCCGCGGCAAGGGGGTCGTACTAGATGACCTTTGAAGGTCCCCTCCAACCCAAACCATTCTACGATTCTGTATCAAAGCCTCTACTGCAGTGCCGCATCCCGATGCCTGTCCCCTCATCGGCCGCTCTAAGGGTACGCCCGGCTGTTCAGTGCCTGGGATGGCAGCAGAGCCCTGCTGTTACTTAGGAGGAGGATGTGAGGAGACGAGGGCCCTTCTCTGGGCAACGCACCTCAGACGCTTCTGCACGGCCCTGGGCGGGCGTCTGTGGTGCGACCCACGCTCTCCTCAGCAGGCGAGCCCTCCTGCCCGGGCACCGCGGCCCTGCCCGACTCTGTCGGGGCACTTCGCCGCCTGGAGGCGGACCTGGGTCCCGGCGCCGCTCCGCGGGCAGGGCCGCGCTAGGCCGCGGGCGGCGAGGCGCCGCCGCAGGCCCGACTCCGGCAGGCCCGTGCCCGGGACGCCGCTGGGCGGCCCCGGCCATCCGGCCGGCGAGAGTCGGCCGCAGGCCCCGCCTCTCCCCGCAGGCTCCTCGGCGGAAGACCGGGGCGGGCGCAGCCGCATGCCGCCGGAGCCATGAGCTCCCACCGCAGCGAGAGCGACTGGCAGGGGCTGGTGAGCGAGGTGAGGCGGCGGGGCGAGGGCAGCCGCCGGCCGGGGCGCCCTGCCTCCCCGCGGCGCCCTGCCTCCCCGCGGCGCGGCCCGGACGCCGGGCACCGGCCCCTCCCGGGGCCGCCGGTGGGGGGAGAGGGGCGGGCGGGCCGGTCGGCCCCGCCGCGGCGCCCGGCTGCCGCCCCGCCTCTTGGGGAGACTGCCGGGGCCGGAGCCGGCGGGAGGGCACCCGGGGCCCAGGGGGGCCCCGACCCCCGCGGCTGGGGCGGCAGCAGGGGGAGCCGGCGGGGGTGGGGGGACATCGAACTGCAGCCCGGCAAGGCTGAGCCGTACGGCCCCGTCTGCCCTGCGGCGCGGCCCCGCCACGAACCGCCCTCACGCCGCCGGCCCCGACCCCCTGCGCGGCTGCTGAGTACCGGGGACGCGTGTCTGCGAACCTCTCGCCTGTATTAAATGCCGCGTGGCTGCCAGAAACGGGGGGGTTTAGGCACTGAGGCTGCCCTTGGTTTGAGGTCGCCGGGGGCTCACCTGTGGCGGTGGCCCGTGGGGCAGAGGCCTCGGGCCTGGCGCTGCTGCCCGCTGGGAGGGAGGGAGGGAGGGCAGCAGTGCGGCCCTGCCGCGGCAGCCAGCGCGGGTGACGGGCCTGCTCCCGGGGGTTCGCTCCTCGGGCGTACGCCCTGTGTTCTTACTTCACCCCAGTCGCAAGCGGAAGGGTTTCGAGACCCGTGGTGTCATTTATACAATGGGAGAAGAGTCTGTAATGGCACAGTGGCCACGAGCTTCGACAGGTGGAGGATTTTTGGAATACAAGAGTAGGAAGTTTTGTTATCTGCTACGTCTGCATCAAAAGATCCACAGCGTTTACGGGTACACATTTTCGTGTAGGGTAAGTTACCAGACTCAGAACAACTCGAGGTCAGTGTAGCATCGAAGTCACGCCTGTTTAATAGGCAGAACCGCAAAGTTTTGAAGTAGGTTGGCATGCTAATCTTCGCACTGCGCTTTGTATTGCATTAATTTTGCATAACTATAAAAATAGTATATTTATGTTTACAGCTAGCAAACAAAACTTCTGTGCAAATGGCATGGGCCTAGGTCAACCTGACTGAGTCTACTGTCTTAGAGTACGATGCACATGAGTGAATTCCTCTGATTTCAGGAGGGCTTTGCCTCCGTTATATTATGTAGGCATGGCTTAAGGCCCTGACCTGTCAAAAAGACGCATGAGTTCAGGGTCCTGAACCTGTCAGTTCTCCCCGTGATTTCAGCAGGAGTGTGTGGGGGCCCAGATCTGTGCTAGTGCAGTACATTCAGAATTGGAGTCTACCTATCCACACAAAATAATCCAGAAAGAAGTGAAAAGTGTACTTGTAGTAGTATCCTGATTGTGCAGCGTTGCATCTGACATCTCGTTTCCCAAATGGAGTTTTATTTGGGGGTGAGGGTGGTGTCACATAGCAGGGAAGGGTAAGAGAGAGAGACAATTCATGAGGTGTGTTCAAAGGAAAAGTCCCTGTTCTTGGCTTTAGAAAGTCATTTAGAATTACTTTGGAACTTTTTTACTTTTGCTTTATTTAACCTAAAAACTCAATCCTGAAATTGAACGCTTACTTCTGGTTTAGGAGCTTCTTGATTGTAGTGAAGTTTAATGACTGTGCTAAGCTACATTCTTGCAAATACTTAACCATACATATAATTCCTTTTTATTCAGGAACAATTAGAGGCCTAGTGATTTGTATTCCATTTTTCCTTCATTTCTCTCTGTTCCCACAGCAGGCTTACAGCCTGTTTTTCTGCATGAAATCTGTAGCACATGCTGTCAGGGTATAGGCTGCCCTCTTTTGCCTTCCTCTTCCTTTGGTTGTTGTGATTAAATTCATGCAATTTACCCATCAACTCCAACATCCTAATGGGTCTGTGAGAAAGTGGCTCTAACTTCTGAAGTAACTTGCAATAAGTTTTTCCAGTTTATTGTATCCCACAGTGGTACAGAGCTTCTCCAGGCCTCTTAGCTTCAGTGTCTGCTAGGTAGTTTAAGTTTTGTTCCGTATGTGTTTTGTAAACATTTTGAAGTGCTTTCAAAATATAAGATAACACAGGCAGGAAAAGACATGGTAGTTCTAAACGAACATTCTCACATTGCTGATGCTGGACAGTTAAATCATAGAATGGGGTTCAAAATCTTGGTATAAAAGACCAGAAGCTGGTGGGTTGAGATCCATGGTCATATTCTTTTTCATTTCCACGAGGTCAGTCCTCCAAATTTGAAAGCTAGGAGTAATTGAAATACTTGTCAAAGCAACTGTAATATTTTTAAAAGTCTGGTATTGCAGATGTTGAGAAAAGTGGTCGGATGTATTTTTGGGCCTTGTACACTTGTACACACATCTGTATATTTTTGTTGTTTGGCTTTTCATTCTTCATTAGATAAAAAGAATGCTTGGGGGTTTTTGTGTGTTCCAGTCTTTTTCTGTATTTACTCTCTTTTTTTCCTTTCGACTTTTGTTCCATTTCAGTGCCTTTTGCTCTGTATCCTTTCATGTATCTTTCTCTGCTTTTATTATGCTCATCACCAACTGGTTGCTTGTTCTTTTGCCTCCGTGTTTATGTATTTTTGCACTTACTCTACAGCGATATACATTTCAGGTCTAGTGTGCACTTGGTACTCTAAACAATCTTTGCACCACATGTACCTTGAACATTCTTTAAACTAACCCTGAATAGGATGACGTAGGAAGGAATACTGGGACAAAGCCAACTTAGCAAATACTGAAGGGACAGAAAGTCATTATTTCCAGTGATAATCTCACAAACTGAATGCAAAAGAACAAGCTTCAGGAGTGAGAATCCACATAAATTTTGCTCATTCTTTAGCTGAGTTCAAGTATTGATGGTAGACAAATATATATAAAGTACTCTGTTGGGTTACCACATGATTTTTGCTTGGAGTCTGGGCTTTTGTCTAACATTTGCCTCACTGAATGACCCATGTTTAGGATATTTAAAAGCCTGTGTAGAGCTGTAGGGTGAAGACCTGGTCAATAACTGCGTGTTTGACACAAATGAAACTGAGCCGTAGCAAGAACTTTCTTGCTGTCTGGACTGAGATGGTGGCCTAAGTCCTCTGGAAACAAGTGATCTTCATAAATCTCAAAATACTATCCCAAGAGTACAGCCCATTCTTTTGAACACGCCTTTGAATGTTTCTTATTTGAAAAAAAAAACCAAACCAATCCTTGGTGCAAACAAAGTACCTTTTCCATCTGGAAGAGGGTGAAAAGAGGAAAGTGTGAGAGTTATTAGTTGCTTTGAGTGCACTGCTAGAAAGCAGTCACGGAAAGGTGGTTATACTGTACTCTTCACTGAAGAGAACAGAATTCTTGAAAATAATTTTGGTCACCAATATCTTGGTTGCAGAGTTCTGTTTGTTTGGTTTTAAGTGTTTTCAAATGTCCATACTTACTTCTTAGCCTGACAGCCATGTTTATGGATATGCTAAGCTGTTTACTTACACAAACTCATGTGAGTCAACTCCTTAGTGGCTCTGTTTTCCTGTCTCTATAAGGGACATGGAACATAACTAAATTCCATGAATATGAATGAAAGACACCATATATGAACTTTGTTCGAGGGTAGTTCGGGGCTTCATTTTGAAAGGTTGTAGAAGCTTCCAACTCTGTGTGTTCTGCTGTGGAGAAGGGTGTGATTTCAGTTTTTGCCTGAATTCCACGTAACCTGTCTTGGAATCATTTGATCTGAGGATAATGACAGAATCAGTGATGGAGAAAGGAGTAGGTGGTAGCATGATCTTGGGTTGGTGGGATGAGTTGAACAGAACTGGGAGATCATGTGCAGTAGGGAAAACACACTTTTACATGATCTGCAAGACCATCTCTGTCCTTGCTTTAGAGAGCTGACTTCTACAAGTGTGGTCCCCTTTCTGCTGAGGTCAGGAAGTGTGCTTCCATTCGCTTCATTGAGAGTTGGCACTAGTCCTAATTTAATATTGCTTGGACAACATGTACTTTTGGCGGTGTTTTCCACTGGAAGCAAGAAAGGTTTCCTAGGAAACCCGTAAGACTAGAGTGGTTGTCCTCTGTCCTTTCTGCTAGCTTCTCCCTCGGATTTGCCAACTTCTAGAATTAAATCCAGTGTCAAAGTGCTTCTCTTTTCCTTGTCACCTCCCACACATCAGAGCATTTACTGTATGCTATTTACAGCTACTCATATGTGACTGTGGCTCCTAAAATTAGTTTGAAGAAATTTAGTCTTCATTTAATTTGTCATTCTCAAGAGGCTATTTCTTGATTATTAACTGTGTGTGGTCTTCGGCACCACGGAGGGAAGTGGTATGCTTCTGCTCTTGCGTTCCCTCGCCTAGTAATTGCCAACTTAAAACTTGGAGAAAGAGTTTTGGGGAATTATTTATCAAAGGCGCAACTACTGAGCAGTAGTTCTAGCTGAAATAGCTAAATGTTCCAGACATGAATTCTGAATGAGTGAGAAACCTAACCTGCCTGTAATTGGCAGAGCATACCTTTCCCACTGGTTGCACAATTTTTTTTATGTGGACAAGAGAGAAGAGGAAGGAAACTTGGTGAGATTTTCACATTTATAATATCTCTCTAACTTTCTGTCACATTGCCTTTTCAAACAGAGCGTGAAATGTAATTCACCAAACTTATATGAGGGGACACAACAGGCTTTGGAGCCACTGATTTCAGAGCTTTTCTAAACACAGGCAAATGCCAGTGACTGTAGGGAAGAACAGAGCAGAGTGGATGTTCTGAGGTCCCTAGGTGATTGGGTTGGCATCATAATGGCTTTGTCATTTGGAAAAGGAAGTGGAAAGACTAGAAGAGCTGACACTGTGACTTACTGCTCTCCGAAGTTCTCGGGAGCTATGGGAGAGCTGCTATGGGGACCTACATGCTGGGCTTTCAGGCAACAAAACAAGTGTTTGCTTCTCATGTTTCCATGTTCCAGGTTGGACTAAGACACCCACAGGGATGTTGAGGAACAAACACGGAGAAATTAATAATGTAGTCCGATGCGCAGCGTAGAAAACTTTTAAGGGCTGGGCCACATTGCAAAACAATGTTATTTTGACTAATCAAATCAAATGATGGTCATTCCTAAAAGACCAGTGAAGATGATGTGGTGTAATATTGTCATCAAGACAAGATGTGGTGTTCTGGGGAGCTGCTTATGTCGCTTATATCATCAGTGAATGATACCAGCCTGCTTTGTGTTTCAGCAGTCAGGAGGTAGCTAGTGAAGCAAGCGTTGGGCAGCAGGAAAAGCAGAATTGATGTTGTGGGATAAAACCAAGGACACTGCATTGTCTCAGGTTTTATCAGAGATGAGGACGTGAAATGAGATGGCAGGCAAATAGCCAGTAATTGTGTATTTCTCTGGGTTTGAGTGCTTGACTCTTTCAGATAAGTTGAACAGTTTAATTTGAAGTCAAGAGGAGCAACATTACTGAAACACAGTCGACAAACACCCTGAATAGTGATATTGCAATGCATTTTGGGACTCTTCAGTTTGTCATTTCCACAACAAAATTGCCTCCGAGAGTACAGTGAGGAGAAATTGGATAAAACTTCAGGCAGTTCAGTAGCAGTTGGATCTCTTGCCCAAGGGATAGCGAGTAGAGTTCATGGTCTCTCTGAGAGCATGGTGGACAATAGGTTTCCAGACCCACATACGATGTGGTAGCCCATCGGCATTTAGGAGGACACTAGGTCCTGGAGTGTTGAGAGAACACAGAATGTGATCCACAGTGATTCCAAAGCACAGTTTGGAGATAGTATCTCTGCTTTTACCCTCAGAAAATTAGATCTTTTCCTTCTTGGCACTAATTCCCATTAAATACCCAAGTATAAGCCAGTAATTAGCTCCAATTTAAAAGAAATTATTTTGTGATATGAATTTGATGTGTTTGTTGGTTTTAAAAAAGAAAGTCTAAAACCTTGACAGTGTCCCAGCTTCATCAGATTATTAGACCATGTCTACGGTGTCGTTAATGAGATCTATCCAGATTTGTCACTAAAAATAGCAATGGACAAATAGTAAGTGTTCAATGTAGAGGGTCACCTTGGAGCAGTTACACTCTCCTGTAATGTCAGTCTCTTTTTACTCAATTTTACTAAAGTAGTTATCTGGCTGTAAAGCAGTTCAGGCAGTAATGTAGGATGTCATATATATTCCTTTAATTATTATGATCTTCCTTGTAGCAATTATAATTTGCTTTATTGCAGATAACAGTGAATTGGTAGATAAAAGTCACTAGACAGATATGAAAAGTTGTATGTTGTAGCTTTTAAATTGAAAGTATAGCAGCTGGTTCTTGGTTTACTTTGTTTTTTAAACTCAAAAGATTATTTTGGAACATCAATTAAAAAGAAACAAAAGACAATAAGAATATTTTGTAGTAACTATAGTGCATAACAGAATTCACTTGTTTGTCTCACTGATAGACTGTGTGTGAGACGTGGGCTTTCCTTCAATTGCAGAGGAAGAAATCTCTATATGAATGCCAGAATCATCTATTGAATGCTTTTTCTCAGACTATATGAGAAAATTTTCCTTATTGCTTGCATTGCTTTAAAAAGACAGTTAAAGTCCTATGTTCCTTTGACAGCATACCAATTTTGCTGCACTTATTTGTCCATATATGGGAAATTGTTGGTGGGATTCAGTTGTTTCCCTGAGTAGAATCATTTCTGGTGTACAGTTGTTAGGTCAGTTTATGGCTGTTATTAGTACTTTTTTTTTTTTTAACATTCAGAAGCATATATATTGAATAAGCTCTTTGAGGTCTGTCTTTGTATAATTTGTTTTTCCTTCAAAAATGGTAATGCAAATTGGAAACATAGCTCCTTTGGATAATCAAAATCCACAAAAAATGCTGTGGCTTTATTGTTTCTTGTACCATAAGCCCATGGAAACAAATTACTGTATATTATTACTATTTTTATCCCATTTATTTGGGAAAGTCAATATATGCAAAAGGCAAAAATGGCCTCAACAAGTGTTCTAGGTGGTCATTTTTATAGTGAAATCCAAACAGTACATTGATGAGAGATGCCAACCCCTTCCTTCTGTATGGCACATCATCAGTATATAATTCATCAAGTTAAAATACACTTTAAACAAGGAGGAGATCATTATTCCTTCTCATTTAGACCCTGAACACAACAGTCCCCACAATCTGTTTATGGTTCATTATCCTCAACCTAATAGATAATGGAGAATTCCCTTGCCCCCACCAGTGCTGCTGTGAAAGGTGAAGCCTTCTTTTATGCTTTGAGTGTGTCCTTTGTGGAGAGCTGTGACTCATGGCAGAAGCAAGATGTGTTTAGCACTTGTGATGGGTTGACCCTGGCTGGACGCCAGGTGCCCACCAAAGCTGTTCTATCACTCCCCCATCCTCAGCTGGACAGGGGAGAGAAAAATATAGCAAAAAGCTTGCGGGTTGAGATAAGGACAGGAGAGATCATTCACTAGTTACCATCACGGGCAAAACAGACTCAGTTTGGGGAAAATTAACTCAATTTATTACAAATCAACCAGAGTAAGGTAATGAGAAATAAACCCAAATCTCAGAACACTTTCCCTCCACCCCTCCCTTCTTCCCGGGCACAACTTCACTCCCGGATTTCTCTACCAACCCCCCCAGCGGCACAGGGGGACGGGGATGGGGGTTTACGGTCATCACATGATATTTTCTGCCGCTTCATCCTCCTCAGGGGCAGGACTCATCACACTCTTCCCCTGCTCCAGCGTGAGGTCCCTCCCACGGGAGACAGTCCTCCACGAACTTCAGTGTGGGTCCTTCCCACGGGCTGCAGTTCTTCACGAACTGCTCCAGCGTGGGTCCTTTCCATGGGGTGCAGTCCTTCAGGAGCACACTGCTCCAGCGTGGGTCCCCCACGGGGTCACAAGTCCTGCCAGAAAACCTGCTCCGTGGGCTCCTCTCTCCACAGATCCGCAGGTCCTGCCAGGATCCTGCTCCAGCGCAGGGTTCCCACGGGGTCACAGCCTCCTTCAGGAACGCACCTGCTCTGGCGTGGGGTCCTCCCTGGGCTGCAGGTGGAGATCTGCTCCACCGTGGACCTCCATGGACTGCAGGGGGACAGCCTGCCTCACCATGGTCTTCACCATGGGCTGCAGGGGAATCTCTGCTCTGGCGCCTGGAGCACCTCCTCCCCCTCCTTCTTCACTGACCTTGGTGTCTGCAGGGCTGTTTCTCTTACATGTTCTCACTCCTCTCTCCGGCTGCCGTTTCTGTCTGTCCCAACTTTTTTTTCCCCTTCTTAAAAATGTTATCCCAGAGGCATTACCACTATCGCTGATTGGCTCGGCCTTGGCCAGCGGTGGGTCCGTCTTAGAGCCGGCTGGTATTGGCTCTCTCTCAAACACAGGGGAATCTTCCAGCAGCTTCTTACAGAAGCCACCCCTGTAACCCCCCCCGCTACCAAAACCTTGCCACACAAAGCCAATACAGCACTAGGTCTGCATTTCCTGCGTGATCAAGTAATATTTTTTATAGTCTTATCCACATGCTCCAGTTAGCTTCCCACCCTTTCGTACACTGTTTCGTATACCAGCACTCATGGCAAGGCTCGGAGGCACCCGCTGGTGATGTGGGTGTCCTAAGGCACAATGTTTAAGCTTTGCTCCCCTCCCACCGTGTACTTTGTGTAGGCTGTTTGGCTCCACATAGGCGTTGGCTGGATGGGCCATATCTGTTCTTCCTGGTGGTTAAAGGAACAGGACAGGCTACTTGGTTCAGGGATTTGGGCTGTTGGTTTTTTTTGAAGTGATTGTGAGGTTTGCTTTTACTCATTTTTATTTGCATTCCTGTATCAGACTGTTAGTATTTAAAAACAATTTAGTGAAGGCATATTTTAGAATTGACTGACTTGAGATGAAACTGGAAAAAAAGGAGAGTGATTGTGAGAGGAATATATTTCACTGTAAGGGAAGGAATTATTTTATCAAGTTTAAAGCAGTTTACCATGTCACTATAATCACTTGCTGACAATATTGAAGTTTAGCTTCTGATACCTTTCAGTGCTTTATCAGGGGACTTGACATTTGTGTAAGGTATCAGTAAGGACATAAGTACATAGGTACGCTTGCCTTTGTTGATGCCAAGGCATCATAATCCAGAAAATTTATGGCAGGATTTCAACTTTAGTATTGCCAGAAATAAAATTAATCCAAGGTGGAAGTGTCCTTTTTGAGAGTTCAAATCCTTCTTGGAATTGCTTTTCTTATTCCCTTCCTGCTTTTTTGCAACTAAGCGTGTACCATTTCTGGAAAATGTTAGCCATACTAATATACCAAACTTACTTTTCCCTTTCTCATTGACTTGAAATTAAGGTTAACAAAGTCAATTCCAAGCAAGTAGTACATACAAGTAATGATTTTTGTCCCAAAGAACAGCACTGACTTGAACAGTATGGAAGTGCTGATGCTCTTGCTTTGTGCAGGAGCCCATAATGACAAAGTATTCTTGTCAGAGTATATAATGAAACTATAAATTGTTTTCATGACTGCTGTGATACTTGGTCTCTTGCAGAGCACATTCAGAAAGTATTTAGTGCCATGTCTTATGTGAGTAATATCAGAAATAGAAATATATGCTTTAGCATGAGGAGTGTCAAGTGATGGTTGAGAAGAATGTGCTGATTGAACGTGTTAAGTGAAAAAAGTTGCCTAAAACTTCTGATAGGTAACATTCAGCCACTGCAGGAAAGGATGACATACATGTTACTCTCTCTTCCTCTCAGTGGGGAAAGGCAATGAAGCAGAACAGCTAAGATTCCCAAGTTCTGCTTTGCTTTGTGCATGAGCCCTACACATAAGAGGCAGTGGCTGGAGGGGAAGGCTCACCTCTGCCTTCCCTCCCCATTCAGGTGTTTGCAATATTCCTGCATTATTTCCCATTCTTTTGACTCAACAAGCACATGCATGTAGTATCAGAGCTGAATTAGTTTCTTTTACCTGTGCCGATAGGGTATCACACTGTAATTGTTTCAGACTCAAGGTAAATTTTGGTTGCCACTCATGCTACCCCTTCTGCTGTAATGTGGTCCTGTTTCACTGTCCAGGTGGGAGGCTGAGCCCAGAGGACATTGCTGGTAGCAGGGAGGAGGAGGAGGAGGGAAGGGGGAATGAGGTGGGAAATGCTGGTTGCTAACTGAGAGCTGGGTATTGTGGATGCAAGTAGAAAAGGGAGTTTGCAAAGGCTTCTTCCTTCCAGCAGCCTTCCCAGGGCTGCGGGTCAAATTGTGAGGTTCCTCACACTATTGCATATGACGAAAAAGAGGAGAAACTTGAATTGCTGATTTTTTCTAACTCACGGTGGTCAGGTGAGCGTGTGGCCTTACAAATGGATTTCAGGCTTCTGATACAACAGATTTCTTTCCCGTCATTGTTATTAATAAGTTAAGATGACTTGTGACAGACTTTGATCTCATGCAGTCCTCCTCCATCTTTTTGGAGAAAAACTTCAGCCTCTTGAATCCAGTACTGGCTGTGGTAGAAATGGCTTGTTACAATTACGTTTTTTTTCTCTTCTGCAGTATCTGGTGTGCAAAAGGAAGCTCGAAAGTAAAAAGGAGGCATTGCTAATCCTTTCAAAAGAGCTGGACACCTGTCAACAAGAAAGAGACCAGTACAAGCTTATGGCCAACCAGTTGCGGGAACGACACCAGTCTCTGAAAAAGAAGTATCGGGAGCTGATTGTAGGTTGTTCTTTATGAATACTGTATAACTGGGGACAAGGGTGAACCTCAGAAAAACCTGAAAAGTCCATAATGACTGCTGTAAAAATGTTTAGGTACTTGTTTACAGTAGTCCTGCAGTTGTACAGCCCTGATCATATTATTACTCATTTGTTCTGCATTGATGAGGTAGTGCCTGTTATATAAGACACAGAAAGACAGTGCGTGCTCTGAGGAAATTAGTTTAAGTCATAATTCCATTTAAAAACTGACTGCAGTATTATTATTCCACAGCAACTTAATGTACCGTTATGAAAAATAATGCAACATAAATTTGTAATGACCTGCTGTTCTAGAAATGTAAACAAATCTTCAGCCATAGACAGTTTTTTTAGTTGAAATTAATATTACTGGTATTAATCAAGATGCAGTATTTTAGAAACAATTTTGATAACATTTATTTAAAATACATGTTTTAAAATTTGATCTACAAAGTTAATATAGTTGCTGGCTTCAGAAATAAGTTGCCAGTAAAATACGTCCATTTTTTTGTAGGATGGGGATCCATCCCTTCCGCCTGAAAAGAGGAAACAGGTAGGATTTATTTTTCAGTTGACATTATTTATCTGCTACAGAAGTACTTTGCAAAAGTGTGAATATATTAACTAAGAAATCTGGTAAGAAGCAAGCATTTCTGTCTGTTGAAAAGCTCAGTCTTTAAACTGTGGCTTCTTGTGCTTTTGTCTAAACATGTTTCACTCTGAGATATCTGAACTATCATTAATTAGAATATATGGCTGTTGCTTTTATGTTCACCTGAGACTGAAATTGGTCAGTGTATGGAGACTTGAGATTGTTCTCCTTGTTGTTTATCCTTCTTGCATTGAGTCCTAAAATGGTTTTGTGACAGAACTTCTCATACTTAAAAGCAATCTGGGAATGCATTGTCTGTGTTCCATAATTGTTAATTTATTGTTGTGAGTACTGTTTTCCATTAGGTACTCTCCCAGGTCGCTTGGGCTCTATGAGTTATAAATGGTAAGAACAATGGTAATTGCATTTTATGGTTCCCCTGAAAAACTTTTTGCCTGCTCGCTTTTTTTTTGTTCCCAGAGATCTATGTAGTGTATCCCTGTTGTGGAGTGTTGGTTGTCACATCTTAGAATTATCTTAATTTTTAGAGAAAAATGGCACCCAAAACACAATGTGTGAGCAGGGAGAGGAGGACAACCCAAAAGAACAAAAATTGTTACTGTAATTGCTAGTCCTGAAAGTCTTTTAACCATGTTTAAAACATGGTTATTGCATTCTCTTAATGGATCAGAAGTTTTATTCATCAGCCTTTCCCTGGAAGTTTGCATGTAGTTCTTGCTATTTTCTTAAAATTTTAGGGGCTTAGGGTTTTAGTTGTTTTAAACTAAACTTTCAGAGGCAATATAATTACTCCTTCAGGCACTTAAGCAAATAGCTGCCAAGAAGTCAGTGGCTCAGTGTAGAATCATTTCAGTTCCTCATTATTTAGCATAATTTATTTGAAATTCTGTTATTTCAACAGAGTTCCAATAAAAGTTTATGGCCAGGTATATGTTAGTGCATTCTGACTACTAAAATTGGAGCTCAAGGATATACAATTAAAAGAAAAAAAACCAATGCAGTATATGGGTCATTACAGAGATAAGTAGGAAGGGAGATTTGTCACCCCAGGGATGGTGTTCTAATTGATCTTCCATCTTTCAAAACAAATAAATCTGACACTTGTTTCTAAAAAAACTAGCAAAATTTAGTCTAAATTCAGAAGCTGCGATTATATTAAGTTTGGCAAATCTTACCATAGTAAGTGGCTGGAAAGCCCTTTAATAATCTAGCTAGGAGTCTCTTTTTCTGAGGAAGTTATGTATTTGTGCTAGGTAACAGTGAAAGAAAGAAAATCTTGTTCTCAAATGGGGTCATTTATAGGTCTCCCTCAAGGACAATATATACTTTAGGTTGTACAGTAATAGGCTGTTAGTGTACTTCCTGAATTTTCATTTTCCTGAGAAGTGTGTCTGTAGCATACAGGGTGGATAATCTGGAGTAATTAGGGCAACCTTTCTGAAGAAGAGTATAGTTTTGCTTTGAGAAATGCATTAAGAATAATAGAATAAAATTATGAATATTTTCCCATTATTATTGTATGTACATTTCTTAGCATTTTCTCATCTAAGAAAGGGCAAAGTTCTCTGTGCTTTCTTGCACTTTTCCCATTCTCTTTTTGCCTGGAAGCCTGCTCAGAGAAGTTTGTGACTTCAGTCACATCAGGGACCCTGATCCTATAATGAATTTTGTGTGACACAAAAGTGCATGCTGTTCTCATGGTCGGAAATGAGATGAAAGCATGTGTTGAACAACTTGCTATCTGTTACGTTTCTTTACCACAACTGAGAAATTATTGTTGAAATCACAATCTAGAATCTTAAATGTAATAGGTGGGTTGGAATTGCTACTTTCTTCTCCTTCATCTCTTTATTTTTCACCTTTATTATCAATTATGCTTTGTGACTTCTTAAAATCGTGTGTTTTCCACACTGTACCTTCTCTCCCTGTTCTGCAACACAGAATTTTCGCGTTTTGTTTGGAAGTATCATGTAACCAGGTAATTTCTATCAGCAAGCAGTTAATTCAGAATGTGTTTTTGTAAAATTGGTGTTACTTAAAGGTATCTTAACATGCAGTGCTCTGCAGGATTTTCCCTCTCAAGGCTGTGTGTGCAGTGGTACACATCTCTAACATAATCCAAAGATTGGTCCATGTGTATCACCACCTTCTGCCAACCAACAAAAGCAGAAAATGAGAAACTGTGCTACTGAAATCTCTTTTCCTGCGGTAGGTGTTTTACCATTAGTCTTGTTATCGCAGCCTGTGAGCTGTCAGTGCTTCCCTGGCCCCTCTTACCAAACATTCACAATTAAATGGTGCGGTTGAAGGTAGTTTTATAATGTCTTGTGGTGTCAGGTGTAGGGTAATTTTTGGATAAGTCATGGAGGGGTGAAGTGTTTCAGGAGGATAGAAATAATGAAGAGTTGATTTTGATGTTAAAATTCACTGGAGATGGTAAACAATAGACACTCCCCATTTTGAAAGGCATTTTAAAATGTTGCTTTGTCTACAGAGCCTCTGTTGTGCATCCTATATGAATAGAAATTCTACCATTCTACAGTGGTGTTTGTTTATATGCATTTGCTGTGATACAAAACATTTTTATGACATTGGCAAATGAATACTGGATATCTGTTGGACAGTGTTGCCATGCTGGGAAACTTAAAGAAAAAACATAGATGGGATTTCTAGCTTGATTTACACTGACTATTATTTTGGTCTACGTTGCTTAAATTTTCAGTATGACTTCAGTTTGGGAGAAGCTTTGTTGTTGAGATAACAGATCATTGAATCCTTTGACCTTCTGTATGAAATGGAAGTTCTTTTAATACAAATGAGATCCCTTGATTAAACAAAGGTGAAGTAAAATGCATGGTTAGGAAAATGACTGTGCTGGGCCACAGTCCTAAATACGCTTTGTTTAATTTGATCTCAGGGAGACTACTCAGTTGGAGATAACAGGGCTGTGTGTCAAGAATAAAGATGCTATGCATATGTTCACTTGTGAGGGCTTCTATTTGTATTTTAAATCTATGAGGAATCAAATTAAATGGAGCTAAACATCACAGGATCACAGAAGGGTTGAGGCAGGAAGGCAGCTCTTGAAATGAACTAGTCCAATCCCCCTGGTCAAGCAGGGCCACCTAGAACAGGTTTCCCAGGACCCTGTCCAGTCAGGTTTTGAGTATCTGTAAGGATGGAGGATCCACAGCCTCTCTGGACAACCTGTTCCAGCGTTTGACCACTCCCACAGTAAAAATGGGGGAGGGGGTGGTGTTCAGATACCTACAGGTATTGGGGTGGCTAAAGTCCCTCATGTGGACCAGGGCCTGTGAGCATGAAGCTTCTTCCAGTTATGCGAAGAAGGCCTTATCAACTACTTCTTCCTGATCAGGAGGTCTATGGCAGATACCTGATACAACAGCACACGTGATGATCTGCCCACTAATCTTGACACAGAAGCTCTCAGGTGACTCCTGACCTGTCCCAAGGCAGAGCTCCATGCATTCCAGCTACTCTCTCACATGAAGGGCAACACCCCTTCTCACCTTCCTGCTGTCCTTCCTAAAGAGCCTGTATCCCTCCATCACAGCACTCCAGCTGTGTGAGCTGTCCCACTGTTTCTGCATGATCCCAGTGAGATTGTAGCCCTGTAACTGCACACAGACTTTGAACTCTTCCCTGTGCTGCATGTGTTAGAGCAGAGACCTCTGAGGGGCATCCAAGTGTGCCGGTTCCGCAGTACAGGCTTGAGAGCTTTCCCCATGAGGCTGTTCTACAGGCATTTCCTTCTTTACGTGCCTGTGCTCAAAGGAATTACACTTCAGCTCAGTTGCTTTGTGAATTGCTATGTCCCTTCTCTTGCCATCATCCCAGGCTCTTGGCTTGCCTACCCTATCCCAAGCCTCCTTGTTCTCTCTGCCATAATTTCTAGTTTAAAGCTCTCCTTATGAAGTTGACCAGCCTGTTGGAAAAGATGCTTTTGCCTCATGTAGTCAAGTGGATCTTGTGTCTTCCAAGCAGCTGTTGAGCCTTAGAGAGGGTCCCATGGTCATAGAACCCTCTTTGAGGCTCCTAATAATGAGCCTCATAAAATAATGATGACATAGTCCTAGTATAGAGCACAGCTTGATAGCTACTCTTTTTGCCGAGCAAAAAGTCTCATCAGAGAACCTGTGTGCATCTTTCCTGAAGGTTGTGGTCCCTAACTCTGTTATAGTTATCTGTACGTGTCCCAAGGTGATTCATTCAAACCAAGACTCTGACTGCTTCAGCGATCACTGACATCACAGCAGCATACTACCCACTCACCAAGGTGTTGGTCAGACAGCTTGACTTCTGCCGATGAATAAGTTCACGAGTATGGCATTTGGGGCAAGCAGAACATTAGAAGGACCGGAGGTTCCAGACAGGAGTATTTTGTGACATACCACAGATGGACCTATTTTGATACCTCCCACTTCCAGCTTCTAGCTTAATGTACTCAGCTGTCAGAATTCACTTTTGAAACAAACTTCAGGGATTACGTTATGACTGTTTTTGACATCATCAGAAAAAATTACTAGTGTGACTATTTCTTGTTAATTAATGAATTCAGGAAGTTTTGCTAGTCTTGTGCTCAGGTGCAAAAGCTGCATCCAGAGTTCTATGAGATAAAATCTTCAGATAAAATATACTAGAGGGTAAGCAATCATCTTGTATTTATCTCACAAGGGGGCTGTGAAGATTAATGTGATTTCCTTCTCTCTTCAGAGGATTTGAAGATGAAGAACATTACGCATGTGCCAAACTTAGACCTGCGCGCTTTACTCTGGTTTGTATGTGCATGTGTTTGACTCCCATAGTGTGGAGTAGCAGATGGAAAACAGTGAGATCATTTGCCCTTGCAGTGTATCAGAGAGCAATATTCCCGTGGATTTCAAAATGTGCCTGCTCTGAGAGCATAGCCGGTAGAGAGACTTTGGTTTCTGCACACTGAAATTCGCTGTTCTGTTGATAGGAGCAGGTGGCAGTAAGCAAAACCTAGCCACACTAAGAGCTGTGCTTTGTGAAGTGACACTTGTTTCTTCAACACGTAGGTTCTGCAGTAAACATGAGGCTAGGAGAGAAGAAATGCTGATTCTAATAGATGTGATAGTCCCTCTTTAAAATTTGGAGCGCTGTTCAGACCTGATGTGTACAACGATCTCTCCTCTGGTTGCTGTGTGTTACCTTAATGGAATAGAGAGACACTTGTCCACACCCCTGCACCTGAATACTCTCGATAAATATTCTGTTAGTCACAACACTCAAAATGTTTAAGGGATTTTGATTCTTTTTGTGCATTATCTCAGCAGTTTAAGTTGCCCTCAAGATCTCAAAGCAGCTAAAATATTTCTGGTAAAACAAGGCAATGAAACAATCTTTCCTTCTATCCTAGTATAGTAGTCTTTGTAAAAGGACAAATTAATCATTTCTCTTTCACTATGTTCATCTGCTGTTAACAAAAACTTGATGCCTATATGAAGTATGGGGGGACCGAAGTACTTTATTGAACCTTCACAATGAAGGAATTTCTGCCAAGTAACTTCTCACGGTACTGGTTATTCATACTGACACCCTCGGTTGTTGCTTATGATGTATGTTAACAAGTTGCTTTGCAAAAACTGGCCTCATAAAGGAGTCTGTAGCTGATGCTAACCTTATTTGTTTGTCAGCCTTCAGCAAATGCTCTAGGTCTGGCTTGGTGGTGTTTGGTCCTGTACAACACTATACTAAACTAACACACAGAAGACTGGTTGAAAAGGAGAGAAAAAGTATTAATTTTATTTGTCTACTGCTAAAATGGCTTTTTTGGTTCCATCAGGTCTATAAAAATTCCGATTGCTGTGTGTCTTGAAGGTGTGTCAGTGTGAGCAAGTTTCTTGTTTTGCAGAGCCTTGTCAAGTTTTGACTGGTGTGCTTCTGTGGTGGGATTCCTGCCTGGTTCTCAGAGCGGCAGGTACTCACAGGAGGAGAGGATTTTCTTCTTCTCTTGTTTTATGTCAAGTGGCTGCTTGGCAAGGCTTTAATTTTTTGCTGTTGTTTTTCTGTGGGGATATATGACCCATATTAAGTGTATTTTGTTTAGTATGCCCGGGACCTATAATTTCAGAAGTCTTCTCTACATAGTTTTTCAACATAAAGAGAAAAATACAATAATTTTTGCTTTTTATCATAAGGAAGCTAGTGCTAGGGGACATAATCAGTTCTTCTGCCTTGGAGTGAAGAGTGATAGTTGGTAAGCAAAGCAGGTTTTTCTGTATTAATTCAGCCATTGCAATCATATGAATGCATTGGAGGAGAAACTGCAATTAAATTTGCTATCAGTCACACCCATCAAGTGTGCTTAATGTTTCATCAAAGTTGGGGTTTTTTTTCTGTCAGCCCTATAATTCAGTGTTCTTCTTTATTTGAAGGTGTGGCTGAAAGAAAGATAAAAGACTGTAAACTGCAGTATAGAAATGCTTGTTTGTATTTAAAAATATTTTTAAACTGGAAAGGTATGTTGGAAGTTTCTCCCTCTTCCCTGTTGCCAAATTACTTTTTCAGGCAGTATCTAAAGGCAGAAAGTCCTTTTTTTAAATTCTTTTTTTTTTTTAAGTGTCAGATAAGATTTATGTGCAAGAGAATTGAGAGCTATATTAAAGACTGTGTTACTATCCATCATTTTTAAAGTGGTGTGAAGAAAAATAACACTGTGTGTATGTGCGGCTAGATTTGCAAAATTGTTAAAGGAGCCAAATTCAAGTATAGTGCATAATGCCAGGGATGTTGGAGTTACTTTTTCTGTCTGTCCGTCTGTCCCACTCCCCCTTCCCCCCCTTCTTCTTGGGTCATTGGTTAGTAGTGAGCAAAGATCTGTTGCTGTCTGACAGGTATTCACTGACTTATGTTAATAAATATTGATAGGTATTTTCATCAGTAGTTTCAGATGCTCCTCTGTAGCTAAAAGTAAGGTACTCTTCCACCTCCTATCCCAAAAATGTTCTTTCAAATTTTAACAAAGTCTAAGTAGAAAAGGGTGAGATGTCTGTGATCCCATCCCATTGAATCTTTCACTCTCTGGTCTGTTCTGATTTATGGTGCTTCTTTTCCCCTATGTAATAAAGGTCGGCACTTCCCACTCGGCACTCTCATATTAGACTTTTCCTCCTTTCTTCCTAGCTTCTGTTGGGATCATTGGCTATGGTTGCGCTTGCTTTTGGTCAGAGGAAAAAGGAATATGGGGACAGTTTCTTATGTCTAGTACTTTAGTGGGGGTTTGGACTACACTCAAATCGTACTTCACTGAGAGGGTGGTCGGTCACTGGAACAGGCTCCCCAGGGAAGTGGACATGGCACCAAGACTGTCAGAGTTGAAGGAGCATCTGGACAATGCTCTTAGTCCTATGGTTTAGTTTTAGGTAGTCCTGTGAGGAGCAGGGAGTTGGACTTGATGACCCTTATGGGTCCCTTCCAACCTGAGATATTCTATGATACATGCAAGCTTCCTGTGACAGATGGATGTAAAACAAATAGCTTGTCATGCTGCAGAGGCTCAAGAATACATGCCGGAAACTGAACATCGCCAGAGGTGCACAGAGCTCTAGAAAGATTGATACCGGGCAGTTAATCAGAGACTTGAATGAAGGACTATCTGTTATTTAGTATTACAGACAGTTGCACTGAGAGAGGGTAGGAGAAACAGTTTTTCCACTGCTGCAGGTTGTTGCAGAGGCAAGACAAGGCGAGGCAGCAGAAAGGTATAGACCTCTGTGTCTTTCCCTCCCATTACCCATGGCTCAGAAATCTCTCTTCATCAGTACTTTGGAGTTAGTTTTGAATAGCGCGAGTGAAAGAAGTAAAGTCTCTGACAGTTACAGGAGTCTTTTTAAGGCTTCACATAGAATCAAAAGAAGCTGTTGAAGAAATTGAGTCTAGAGAAGCTGAATTTGGCTAATTTTCAGAGAGTTGTTCTCTGTTGCACAGGTAAATGATACGAGCTTTATTGTCTGCTGAAGTAACTTGTCCTGAATTTCTAAGTGAATTCTGTGTTTGTTCTATGAATATTGAAAAGAAGTTGCCAGGTGGAAAATGAATCGCCTTTCTCCTTGCATAGATTTCTCCTCTTTCTTTAAAAAATACATGTTCACGAAGCCTGTCCTCCATTGTTAGTTTTATCATCTTTCAACCATATGGTATGTTTTCTTATATATACCAAAGAAATGGTAGCAAGTCCAGGTGTCGTTCAACATATCCTCTTGGCTGGCTCTCTCTAAGCCCAGTAGAGCACTTGTGAAAATCAAATATTTCTCCTTCTATCCACATTTAACAGAGAGCTTCAATGAGGTCTTGCCAAAACCTTTAAAACTCAGAACAATCAAAATCATATGTTGTATGGAACCCCTAAGCCAGGGAAATGAATAATTGCTGGAGACTACTTCTGTGACATAGCTTGGTTGTTCTAGTTTAACAGAAGTATAATAGAAGCTTTGCATTAAGGAGCAAGTCTATACGTAGCTCATTGTAATGCTCTTAGCATGCTTAATCGAGGCTGTCTTATTTTGGTGTCTAAAATTCTTCATTTAAAGTTTCTTCCAAAATACCTGTCTTGAGTATAAAGGTTTTTGTCATGTTAAGTCATTTATATGACTGACAAATAAAATTCAGCATCAGAGAAATGGTTTTAAAGGAAATAAATCTGAGCCAGAAGATTCAGTATAGGCATGGTAATGCCTTTTCTGCAGTTTCTGGGAGCCAGGTTTTGACTACAGACTGCTAGAATCCTGGTGTTGTGGCTGTAAACACTGATTAGTGAGATTGTGTTGAAATTACATGTGCTATTGCAGTGTTAGGAGTTGTTCAAATTCCTCATAAAAAGGGACTTTATAAATAGAAGTGTTTCAGAGAGGTTTGTGCAAATCGTGTTCCTTTTAACTAACTCAGTCTGGGGGTTGGATGGTCTTTATTGAAAGTCAGCTTTCTTCAAAAAAAAAAAAAAAGGTATCTGAGCAGTAGCCATAGATATTTCCGTTTAAATACAATTTCCTGCAAACATGGGTTCTTTGTTTTCTTTCTTTTGAATAGCCAAGAAGTACCTCTCAAAACCATTGACTGAATGTGTTCTGAAGTGCCTTGATTCATTCAATATATGGATGACTATTACGCATTTGTTTAACGTAGAAAAAAAATCATTCTGTCAAAGCATACTTGAGGAACTTTTTGCATTGCTTGAATGGTTGCTGTCTTTAAAGTTAGAGGCAGCTTAATTTTGGCCCTATAATTGGCTATTTATGTTTTTTGCTATTACACTCTTTTCCCAAATTCTTTATTTGCAGTCTTCAGGTTTATCAGTAGTTTAAAAAATACTTTACTGTCTTCCAAAACTGTGGGAAACTTACCTTACTTTCTTCTGAACCTTTGATCTCAGAGCACCAGCAGTACAGAAGGTGTAGCAGTGAATTAGGCTTGTATGATCATCAAGTATGATATATCAGTTTCTCAAGTTATTTTTCCTGTTTAAAAGTTTGAACCTGTTGCTCTTTTAGACCAATTGGAATTTGGAGCCATCTTCTTCATATAGCAGCATACATAAGTTCCAGTTGACAATAGTTTTATAGTCTAATCCTGCAAATGGTCAGATGCATGCATGGCTATATTCATGTTGATATACATGTTAGTAGTTCTCTTAAATATAAAACAGGACATGTGGAAATAGCAGTTGTTAGTAAATAAGGGGAAAGATTGCAGGAATGGCTATCAGACACCTTGTTCGTTTGATCGTGTATGAGTTTTAAAGATAAAACTCAGAAAAACTTCCTATGAGACTATCAAGTGGTGGTGAGAATGACTGAGTAAAAGAGCAGGACTGAAAAAGAAAGATACCAAATAGAGAAATGGGGGAGCTGAAAGAGAAGCACAGCAAGTAGGGAATCTAAAACTAAACCTAACGTACTGAGAGAGAACTAGGAACAGTCAGTTGATGCGTTGGCCTCAAACCCAGGCAGTATGTGTAAGTGTAGCTTAGAAATACTGACTCATAGGGCTATACCAAGTCTTGCTTAGAAAATATGAAAATTCTTTTTTCATTTGTTTTTGTACTTTTCTAATTTATGGCAATGGATGACACACCTAGCTGTCCATAGGCAATGTCTTGAAAGGTTGTACTTTAGCCACTATGATTATAACTCTCTTAAAAGAGATGTCATTGGTAGGCTTTTCCTATGCTGGGTCAATGCTTGTGGATTTGTGAGATATTTTTAGGGTAAAAATATAATAAATTTATCTGTAGTATTTGCTCATTTTCAGATATGGTAGACAGGAAAGAAGGAGATTGCCTTATTTTTTGGTTAGTGATCAAGCTGATAGAATTTAATTGTAAAATTATAGACGAGACTGCTCACCCTGCTAACTTAGTAGGTTAATGTGAATGTCAGCTTTTGGCCTGGATTATTTGGGGATGGGGTGTTTGTTTTTAATCTCTAGCTTTCACCTCTGTTTTTCTAGAAGTCTACATGGTAGCTAACAACACAAGTCAGGTCACGTTTGAAGTTTTGCGCTACTAGATATCCATGATACAGCTCCGTATAGGGGCAGGGACTCTGGCTGGCATCATCTTTACTGGCTAGGAATCTGCTCTAAACAGTATTAGGGAATATAATTATATCATAATTATTTCTCAGCTGTGCCTTTTGTCTAATTATATGCAAGTTTAAAACTATTATTTTGGCAACTTTGTGCAAATATTATCAAAGTACTCTGCATTTTGCTCTTCCCACCAGCCAGGATGCCAGAACTAGTGTAGATGTTTTCACTTTGTCTTGTTTGGGGTTTGGGCACTGGCACTGTTCTGGGAGTCTGGATGCACACGTGCTGTATGTATTTCCTACCATTAAAGATAAAGGAACCCTGATGACTCTTTTTTTGTTGTTATCTCTCTAATGAAGCATGAAGTCTAGGTACCAACAACAATAAAAGTAAAGATTGTTGGCAGATGAGGAGTAAGTCTAGGGTTTCTTTTAAGTCACCACTTAACGCTTCTCTCCATAGGCACCAACTTCTGACTGATATTTACTCTTTTTCTAGGCAAATCTTGCTCAACTACTGAGTGAGGCACAAGATCGAAATAAACATCTTGGAGAAGAGATTAGAGAGCTTCAACAGAGACTGGGAGAAGTACAAGGGGACAATAAGGTATAAACTTTTGTTATCAGTAAATGGCATGAAATGTGTAAACTGGGCTGGAGTTTTGCATTTACTTCTTAGGAAAACAAATAAAACAATGGGTTACAGAACTTCTGGAATACTTTGATTACAATAAATCCTCAAACCAGTAGAACAAAAGAAGCTTGTACAGGATACCAGTAAGTGTAGCTTATTATATATTTTTGTATGCTGCTTTTGCTCTGTTGTCCTTAACTATGTATTTTGCACCTAGCCTTGCTTTAATGATCTCAGACTTTCTTTCTTGCTTTCTTTTTTTTTAAAATATATTTTATTAGTGGTATTTCCTCTTAGAAATAGAAAGTACAGATAAGCATGTCTTCTTCATCATGTGATAATTATTTTTTTTTTTGCAATGAAAATGCAAAATTTTGGTAGATGACAAAACTGAGGGAGACATAATGTTTCCCTTCAAAAATATGGAGCAGTTGATCACAAATATATATCTAGTGAGATTTGTATTAAGCCCTCATCCTATTACCCTTACATAACCAATTTATTTCATTGCTAAATTTAGCAAGTTATATGGAACATTGCTCAAAATCTGCCGTTTGGTATTAATCAAACTCCTGTTGTCTCTGTTAATTGAAATATTTAAACTCAAGCCAAATGTGTGTAACATTCACAGCTGGAGCGGTATGCAAAAGTACATTCAGAGATCAAACTAGTGAGAGGTTGGATTTGAGAGTCGGGGTGGTTAACTAAGTAAAAATGAAACATATAATGAATGATAACTTCCCTCCCTCAACTACAGTTTTAAAGTTACAGGATATAAAAATGATGTGGCTTTTAATTATTCATGTGGGGTTTTTTCTTTCCATTTAAGTTCATTTTATTTTATTTATTTTATTTTAAACATAAGTATATTGTGATAATGCAGTTTTATTTCTTGTCTGTCTTAAAGAACTTGCTTGAAGGTGGGCAGGGAGCTGGGAGAGGGTCAAGTGAGACCTGAATTTGTAGTATGCATAGCATTCAGTGTAACTTGCTCAAGTCTTCAAAGACCAGCTTTCCCAGTGTTTCTCTTCTTTTGTATGTTATTGTTTGAACTATATTACAGTGTAGAAGACTGTGCCTTGCAGTTCTCCAGTTCTAATATTATGCCATACATCCTTTTCCAAGCCAGTCCTGAACAGATAACAAGGGTTTGTAAGTACAAACAGAACACAAAGGTAGTAAAACCTTTATTTAAATATCAAGGTTATGTACCTATTCTAATTCCTTATAACACTGTGATCTTGGTAACACAGAGCCTACTTCTTTGTGCTTGAACTGGCTTTGTTTATATTTGCCTTTGCGGGTTAACTTGGTATTAGCTGGTCATCTTTGTGACATCTGTATTCCCAGCATGAATTTAAATTCATGATCCTCATAACGAATGGAAAAACACAAAAAGAGTTATTCTGCCCACCATGCCCCTCTCCAAAAGATGCAAAGTATTGCATCACTAAATAGAGGGAGGAAAGAACTACATCAGCTAGGGATTAATTTAGACTAGGATTTTCATTTTTGGAACACATTCTTCACTTTCCTGGTAAATGAGAAATAGAGCTTATTTTAGAGTCAGGTTGCTGTTTTTTGAAGTGCCTAAAAAAGCATTGCCATCTCTCTGAGGGATTTAACACTCTCTTCCTGTGTCAGATTTTGCTCCCTCCTAGCTTTGGTGATAAAAGCAGCTTGTTCCTGAAGCCATTCTGTTCTGTTCATCAGTTCTCCTGTACTGGCAGCTGGGTTACTTTAGGCACTGGAGTACAGATAATGCATAGTATATAGAAAAACAAAGAACTATAATAATTTGCTTATTCTTACGTTTTTCCCCCGTATTCTTCTCTCTGCTTTTTCCAAAGTGAGGGAGGGCATCCTGCCCAGCTGGTCTACGTCAACCTTACTTCTGGCAGGAGATGAACAAACAGCTGCTTTTGCAGCAAGTGAAGCTGCTTATGGATGAACAATTCTGCCTGTGTTTCAGCAGGGGTGACTCATGCAGGCTTTGTCACTGAGTGGCAAGAGCTTTGTAGAACTGAAAAAGAAAAAAACTCTTTAAATATCACACATTAGCTCTATTGATAAAGAATTGTTTTGATAGCCTGAGTTGTTTTTCACCATTTTAATGTTTGCTACTGGTAAGATGCAGTCACTCAGATTAGCAAGAATACTTTAAACTGGTGACATTTTACTTGTTGAAATAATTTTAAATACGTCATCAGTTAGGCAATAACAAATTACTTGCATTTGGTTTAACTGGACTAATTTTTTCCTTTAATTTCAGCTAGAATTCTCTTGGCACAAATAATAAAACTTCTTCAGGCAGTCTCTGGAAGAATTTGTTGCTGCAGTTTGAGAAATACAGCAATAGTTAGACTGCAGCGCTCCAGCAACAGATATCTAAGACTATTTATTTTTATGATTGATCACAATCTCTTATCAGCCCTGACACATGAAAACTACTCTATGTTTGTGATAGTTATTTGTAAATCTCTTTCCTTCCTAACGTTCTGGCAGCAATGCTTGGAGAACAATTACTGAAACTTAGAAGAGGATAGTTAGGAAATCTAATTCTGTCTTGTAAAAGGGTAAAAATGGAAAGCATAAGAGAAACTGTAGACTTCTGGAACACTAGATGACTCAGTTGCCTTCACTTGAATTCCTACCCACGCAAAGAAATGGTTTTGTAAGCTGTCGAGGGCAGTGCTAAGCGAGAGGAAGATGCGTGGAAAACAATGGCTGCAGTATTACTGACAGTTTGTTATTATAAGGCAGACAATCATTCATGCAGCAGCAGTGCGAAATGTTAAATGTGGTGCATATGTTTTGGCAGAAATGGGATTTAAGGTAGCAAATTTGCATAGTTCTGGTCCACTTTTTAACATTTTGTAGGCAATGTGGTGAAGACAATTGCTGTCAGTGTATGTGGCTGAACATGATAGTTTCTGCCTTCCATGAAGAATTTACTGGTTGTGGTTGTTGCCTTTTTCCTTTTGCATGTTTTATAGAGAATCAGGAATGTACAACATTGGTGCAGGCATTGTCTGTGGACTCTTAGCCTGCACAGCAGCTATCACAGTGAAGCCTGTTTGGGGCATTGTAGGGCTGCTACAGAGTTGCTACTTTATAAATAATTATTTTAGCTGACACTGATTAAGAAAAAGCTGTGATATTAATATAAGAAAGACAGTGGCTTGCAGCACTGGATTATTTTGGTTACCAATCTACGGGTTCTTGACAAACAGGAGCTCTCTCTGGTTAGGTGCCATTAATTTAAATCCACTTTGCTGTGGATGCTCAGAATCCTGAGGGGTAGCATTAACCTATTCTCTAGCTGCAAAATGAAGTTGAGCTGTCCTTTCCTCTGTGATTTCTGAATGACAGAAATAAAAATACAGCAGCCAGAGGGCAGGTGTATAAAGTTTATAACAAAGCACTAATATATGAAGTAAACCCTTAACCCTCTGGCATAACACTTAGTGTCTCTTTGGGTCACAGCATTTTCAAGGAAGAATTTTATAGCAGGTGGTGCTGCCTCATGAGACATTCGCAATGCAGAATTAAAGGACTTGGCCTGTTCTGCCCTGTCAACTCTCTGATTGGCCAACTGTCTGGAAGAAGCACTCTGTCGTTTTATGGATTGGTATTTTACTTTATTTTATGTATGTTTATAATGCTGCTTTTACTGGCTGAATTTGGATTTCTGAAGCATTCTTTTTGTAAGACTTCATACGTATTTTTTTTTTGCTCAAAATTAGTAGTAAATAGTTTTCCTTTTACTGGCAGACTGTTTGACCTTGCAAGTTATAATTGCTTGCAGTTATAATTGCATCTTACGCCTCACCCCATCCTGGGCTGGAGGAGAGTTGGTCATAGTGCATGAGTCACAGCTCAGATCCAGTTCTCAGCCTGGTGCCGAGCATTATGCAGAAGTTCTGCTCTACTGCAGGCATTGGAGGCATTGGTAAAATGTGATTCCCCTTCCTGTTTCCAGTTTTTTGTGAGCAAGACTGAGTCCTCAAAATGTTATCACGTTTGTTTCTTACTGCCTTTCTCAGTAGCGAGAGATTCTAGAAGTTAAATTAATCTAATTGAATTAAATCACGTTACCATACCTTTTGTTCATGAGCCTTTTAGTATTTAAAAAAACCAGTCCCATAGCTATGAAGCCATTCCAGGATTTGCTAGTTGCCTTTTTGACTTACTTGTTTTGATAAAGAAATTAATAGGAATTATATCTCCTAGGATCCATTCAGCCTTACTAACTGTGCAGTGGTTTGTACTTTCCCTGTGGGGATAGGGCAATGTAGTTTGCCAAAACCAGTTACTTTTGGGGGCACAGCTTCCCCTGAACAAGTGAGCTGCTTATCAGAACAAGTTGTACTAGCTTCAGTGACTTGCACTGAACGGGAGCTGAAATAAGTGGGGAGGATGATTTTGGTAGTCTGTCTTGCATCAGCAGGATTTTAATTGGCACATTGCAGCTATGGTGACTGGCGTCCCATAAATACCAAAGATAGATTTTAATGTACAATCTTCTACTTCAGAAGATTGATTTTTTTCTAACTCTGCAATATAATGATGTACATTAATTCCTTGGTGCAGAGACACAGGGAAAGTCAGGCTGGTTATTGTGGTGGGTTTCTCTAGTCTCTGTGGAGCTCCTACAAATGAGGCCATGGGGAGGCAACACTTTTGACTAGTTGTACTCAGTATAAACAACTGTAAATGCTGAATGCCTTATAGACTGTTATTTTAATATGCCATGATTCTTGAAAGGTAGTTGCTTTTTGCTTTGGATATTGAATATAACTCTGTATTAATTCAAGTCAGACTGTTTTCAGCAGTCACAAAGCTCATGAGTTCATCAGCTGTTTAAGCATTTTGGCCAAGTCCTTTTGTTGTTGGCCCATTTTTTTGTTTTTAACATGAATTAACTGAGTAGATGAAAAAAATAATGCACAAGCAAATGTATTAGCAGCTGTTAATGCAAATTCTGCACTGATGTAGTGCAGTGGGATTTTAAGTGGAATCAGTAAAATGAAGCTGGACAAGCCACTTAGTGCCTTTTTATTCTTAACTAGGAAGAGTTCTCTGCTGCAGAGAATTTTAAGATTTACATATGAAAATGGCTTTCTGAGAATTCTCTAGTTTTAGTCTGGCCAGAATTAGTTCCTGAGACTGCTAAAAAAAACATTGACCATGTGTCTGTATTTACTTAGTCTTTCATAATTTGCATATTCTGGTGACTATTGTTGCAGGTCTAATTCAGCTCCTGTTGATGCTTTGAGTGTTTGACTGGAATTTTTCACTGAGAACAGGATTGAGCCCTCAGCTCAGAAAATTCCCTCTGGTTTAAATAATACTAGCTGTTTGGCCTGAAAGATGAAATCTATGACAGCTTTATTCTTTCTAATGCAGATGTACTCTGATGCTACAGCCTGTGTTCTCTTGCTTACCGAATCTGATTTTGTAATCGCAGCTCCTTCGAATGACAATAGCAAAGCAAAGACTTGGAGATGATGAAGTTGGGGCTCGCCACTTTGCAGCACATGAACGGGAGGACCTTGTTCAACAATTGGAGACGGCTCGAGAGCAAGTAATAACTAAATGGGCATATACTGTCATGTTTTACAGAGCTAGTGCAGTAGCAAGTGAATGATGGCTTCTGTTGTGTTTGGAGGGCTGGTAGCTGATTAACATTGCAAAGAGTGGTGAAGTTGTTGGGATTTTTACTGAAATAGTTGTTATTGAGCACTAATTTAAACATGCATATGTGGGTAGAGTGAGTTTCCTAATCTCAGGAATTCCTTCTCTAGATTACTGTTTCTCCTCTTTTTATAATGTGAAGCAACAACTTGTGACAATTGAATATTGTCAATGAAAGAGACTCCTCAGTGAAAGCTGTTAAAAGTATTCAACACTATATGAGGTGGCTGATGCATCTCCTAAAGATATCCTCTGAATCAAATTTTCTGTAGAAGTGTTGTTAGTCTTCTATTCCTTCTGCCCCTTAGCTATTTCTTCCCATCTTTTGAAAAATTCTTGCATCAGACCTCTTTTGCCTACCTCAAGTCTGTATTAATACTATGTACCATGCAGCATCCAATTCGTCTATATAGCTTTCTGGACAATTTTTGGGGTTTGTGTTCTCTGTTGTTCCCACACTCATTCATACCAATGTCAGTTCCCCCCTGAATGAGCTGTTCTGTGATCCAGGAGGAGGTGCATATTTCTTGAGTTTCAGTCTTCACTCAAGTGCAGGCTACTTTAGCTTACCAGAAAGACTGTTGACTGCACTTGGTCTTCTTCCAATGTGATTCTCTCTGGTGTCTCTGTTCCCAAGCTTGCACTCTCTCTGTTTATCACCTGGCCTCTTTTTACGTAGTCATTTGTTGTCCTTCCTGGCTTATCAGTGTTTTCTGAGGTGCCAGTGGAGACTCCTCAACTCATTGCAGACTTTTCTCATGCTCTCCGTTTCCTCTCCTTGGAAGTTTGAAGCTCTTTGTCCTTGAGTATCTTTCATACTGGACTCCTTCACCCTTTTGCTTAATAGCAAAGTTTACCCTGTCAACTCCATGCTGGCTTATTTTTTACTTTCCTCAGTTCTTCTTCCTATTCTGTGGAAGTTCATTGCTGAAAGTCCCGTAATTAATATAAATTCCCCCTTATAGGCTTTTTCTTCATCCTCCAAATTTGCCAGATTTTTATTCAGTTGAGTTCATTCCTGGAGTCCTAGAAATTATATGCTAAAACCATCTTAATATGTTTGTAGCAGAATTATAGTATGGATTAAGGTTTCTTTCACTGTTAGGTTTTAGTTGTTTTCCAGAAATTCTGTTAAATAGGTCTAACTGCTGAAGTTACTTAACTTCAAATCAATGAAATAATACCAAAACAGAGTAAAAGTACCAGGGGTTATGACCTTTGGAAAGACTTTTGACTTCCCAAAATCAAACCTGTTCAGACATGCAGTGCTTGTTGCTGTTTTCAGTTTGGGTGCTATGTAATCTTTTGTTTAAACTTCAAAATAGTCATACAGCTTTCCTTTCTTCTCAGATCGAGACTCTGAGATATGATCTTCAGGCTGCACTGGATGAGTTACAGGATGTGAAAGAGGAACGCTCTTTTTACCAAGATAAGTCTGACAGACTAAACCAAGAACTTAATCATGTCTTAGGAGGGCATGAAAACCGTATCATCGACGTAGATGCTTTATGTATGGAGAACAGGTGAGTGCATTGCAAACCTTACTGTTTCCCTAGAACAAGCAGTGTATTGCTTTAACAGGAGCATCAGGAAGTCAGTCACAACAAAACTTTAAAGAAAATATATCCAAGAATAAAAGTTAAGATATTTTGGTAATTTGTTTTGTTTGTACTGTAGCTAATCATCAAATAATATTGAGAAAGTTAGGCTGCAGGAAATTACCAGTGTTTTATTTGGTACAGAGATGTCAGTGGTATTTCCAAATAGAGCTAATGAGGAAAAGGAAGAGAAGTGCAGACCTTTTTATTCCCATCACTGTATGGCACCAGAAGCAAGAATATTAAAAATCAGTGTCTTCAGAAACTCATCATGAGCTGTAATGGGCTAATCTTGGATTGGAAACAGGGACTTCGAGTACCCTGAGTTAACAGTTTCGGACATAATTCTCACCACAGGGAGAGGTTGTCAACATGGAGTGATTTGCCAACAAAAGTTGCTGGTGAAATCACCCATGCAGATATTCTTGCCACTTCCATGGGAAAAGAATGTGGTTTATGGTCTCTGCTAAGGACAACAGAGAGGAGTCACTGACAGAGCCATAGCAGGTACCTCCCTTAATGTCAACAATTACCTTAAAGTGAAATAGATCTTGTAAGACACTTTCCATTTACGAGACTTATGCTTCAGGTAGGAAAGTGTAATACCAAAGGCATTACTTCCTCCCAGCAACTCCAGGGTTTTTTTCTGTTTTGCGTGGCCTACAGAGTTCTGTATCAATTTAAGCCCCCTGCTCCCCGACAGCGATATGATTTTTTTTCTCTAAAATAGTTAAATTGTCACAAACCTTAATACAGCTGCAGTTGCACTACATGAAAGAGGATATTTTATAAACCCTTTATACATGAAAAAGATATTTTCCTATGTGGAAATAGCCATCTAATCCAAGTGCATAAACTCTATTAGGAAGAACTGTACTGTTTCAGTTAACTGTATACCATTTTTCAACTATACTGTTGAATTTTCTACTTTGTGATTGCTTTGTAATAAGAAGTGCCATGTAAGTGATGGATATTGCAATGCAAAAGTTCTGCATAGTTGAGTCTTGTGTTGACATGTATACAAATCTTCATGTGTCCATCTCACAACCCTTCAAGTACAGAGGATACGAGTAAATGGTTCCTGACTATTTCCTCTAGACATAAATATATCCTTTTAGCTTCCCTCCCCAAAAACCTGAGAACCGATACAAAATGGTTGTGCAGCATGCTTGGCAAATCTAACAGAAGGGCAGCCTCCTTTTCTGATGCAATTTGTTTCCCTACTTAAAGTTTTATGGGGTCAAGAGCAGTAAGATTTTGTTATTTTATCCCTCACAGAACTGCAGAGGGAAAAAAACTCTCAGTAGTTCAAAGAGAGGACATGCCAAATAGTAAAGAGAAGTGCTTGAGGCAGTACTTGAAGGTAACACGAAGTAAAGGATTACATTTCTTTTTCAGGTATCTTCAAGAGAGATTAAAACAACTTCAAGAGGAAGTCAACCTTCTTAAGTCTAATATTACTAAATATAAGGTAAGCACCTCTCAGTGTATCATCTAAACTGTGCTTCGTTGTTCATGGAGGTTATTGTTCATTCTCATGTTCATATGCATTTAAAGAACAAAATTGTGTCCTCAAAGAAAAGCCCACCATTAACATTCAAGAAGTATTAGTATGTGTACTTAACTACAGGCTCAGTCTTCTTTGTAGGCTTCTTAGCTGATTTAGTACAAAGGGATAACCATTAAAAGTATTTTGAAAAATGAATTTGAGTACCTGTTTTTAAGTTCTGTGGGGAACTCCTGCTTGGGGGGGGGTGATCAGCTTTCCAGGCTGCTTGTAGGTAAAGAATAGCGGGTCACGCAGTGTGTGGTGAACGACTGCAGCTGTGTTGCTGTCACAAGCGGGTCTTGTCTCCCTGTTCCCTAATGGCCACACTATTTCTTCATGTCTCTTAATGATTGCTAAGTCTTCATTGTTCTTCTGTTCCTGGGTTGAGATATATGCTGTTTTGCATGAAACCTTCAGGACTGAATCCTGAGGGCAAAATACTCTTGCTCTTCCCTGAAGTCAAGCACTCTATTTATTTCTGCAAGTGATTTTGGGGTGTGGAAGGGGAGCGCTGCTTGTCAGGGCATGAGAAGGGTTGTCTTAGGACTGTCGGTAGGAATTTTTAACCATTTAGGTCACTACGAAGCAGTTGCAGCACTAATTGCTTTTTGTCCATGGGCAAAGTTCCTCAAAGTAGCAGGTTCATTTGAGTTTCTGTTCACATTTACGACTTGGGGCTCTCAGAGAGTTTATTGGTGAGAACTGAGCATCTTGGTGGTCTGGTGGGTTTCACAGAACTGTAATTGTTTTGGAAGAGCTGGACTTCTGCAGCAGGATCATTCTGCTGCTAATTCCTGAAAGTCAGTATTTGCTACTAAAAGGGCTTCTAGAAACTCTGATAGAGAAGTTTGAGCTTTCCCTTTGAAGCCTATCCAAAGACATACTGAGAAAAGTCTGATTTTGTTCCCAATTGATATTCTCTACAGGATACTGGAGTATATTCACTGGCACTCAGCAAATGATTAAAAAATAGGCAAGTCTTAAAAATGTACTGGGGGGAGTGAGTGGGAGAGACTACAATAAAGTGATTGCAATGAGAATGAGTCTTTGTAACAGACTTTGCAAAGACTGTTTTGGCTGGAGAATAATACTCCAGGAGAGTCACACTCCCATAGGTTACTATGGGTGTAAGCTGCAGGCCCTGCAGTTGTTCAGAGACCAAAATCCAAAGTTCCAGATTCTTTACTCCTAATGAAAGGATTTGTTAGCTACTGTTTTTCTGAATAAGATATTTGTTGTTTCCTTAGAATGCACTAGAGAGGCGAAAAAATTCAAAGACTCATAGTAGATCCAGTAGCAGTGCTCTGACTGGAGTCCTGTCTGCAAAGCAAGGTATTACATAAATGCAGCGTGGTGTTGCATATCTCATTGAATTCCTTCCATCTTACCTCTTAATTTCAGTAACCCTTTCCTCACCAACCAAATCAAAATCTTTCTTCTCTTTCCTGTTTATTATTATGTGCTAATTTTTGTCCTTTTCTCAGTTGACTTGACAATATAAAATTTGCTTCTTGAGTACTGCTTCTCCTTTTGTTATTCTTCTGCCATTCATTCTCTCCCCTGTCAGTTTTATCTTTTTTTTTTTTTTTTTCACTCTCTAAACCCCTCAGCAACTTTGACCCTGACAAATCACTTCTTTATTCATCTCTTTGCTCTGCTAACAATGGCAATCACAATTCATATTCCAATGAAAAATAGACTGGGTGGTAGAGGAGGGGCCTTAAGTCAGGTTTTCTGCTACTGTTCTTGGAAGCTTTTACATTCAGATGTTTTGCAAGAAATCCTTTTGTCCCATGTTTCTTCATGGGCAGCGAAATGGAGTAATCTCTTTTTCCCCCTTCAAAGAAAATATCAAGATTAGGAAGGAAAGGGGAAGTAAAAATTCTTTGAGCAAAACAGTATACCTGGCACCCTACTGTTCAGGTGTATTCATACACACACATGAGATCAGTAGTATTTGTCATGGTAGGTTGAAACTCACTTTTCTGTTTTTGACTTCTCTTCTGTCCTCTTCTCCACTTACTTGCATACATACACATATATATATATAAAAAAAAAAAAAATATATATATATATATAAAGAAGCAGAGTCAGATTCTAGTTACAGAAGCTAATGATACTAGTGAACTTCCTGATGTGGTTGAGAGGTGCAGGCTCTAAGCTGCAGAGGAAAAGTTCGAGTGACTGTATTTTCACATCAATCTTAAATAACCTGAAGGATATAATAGTTCTAAAAAGTAATACAAAGACTTCCTTGTGGGCTTATGTTTTAATGTAAGTGGGAGAGAAATGACTGATTTTAACCAGTCTGTAGGCCTGTAGAAGAATGAGTTTGTTTCCTTCTGAACAAAAGTAATTTTCCAAAGGCAGAATTAAGTTAACATAAGATGTGTCTGCCTATACTTATTCTGGCAATTGCTGTAGAATAATGATGAGCGTAGAAAGCCACCATCTTCATGCCAGCTGGAGATTGTATTTGTGGTCTTTTGGCTTTGTTAATTGAAGAAAAAAAAAAAAGTATTCATTTAAGTAATGAGAATAGTTCTTTAATGCTAAGTAAATGTTTGTGTCACATCTCTGTGCATGAGAAGCCAAAACTCATTTGTGTTTTTAACATTATAGTCCAAGAGTTGTTGTCGGAGGATCATGGATGTAGCCTACCAGCCACACCACAGTCCATTTCAGATCTCAAATCACTGGCCACTGCATTGCTGGAAACTATCCATGAAAAAAACATGGTCATACAACACCAAAGGCAAACCAACAAGTAGGTAGCATGACTTATAAGTAAAACAGAACTTACCAAGCTATGGAAAGTTATGGTTTTGGGGGATTTTCAGGAAAATGGGAAGGAAGGTCCATTTTCACAAAAAATGCATTGTCATTGTTAACTGGTGGGTTTTTTAGTTTTTAAGATCAGGTATGTGTTTAGAGAAAAATTACATTTTCAAAGTAAAGTCTGGGGTTGACAGAGACCTGTCTGCCTCTGCTAGGCAAGGGTTGGTTTGCTGCTCAGGTTTGGGACAAACCATAATAACACAGAGGGAACTTCTAGCAAGTAGTTTGTAGGGAGAGCTAAAGAAAAGCTGCTGGGAGGAAGGACACCCTTGAACTGGAGGAGAAGATATGGGATAATTGGTCTTTAATGTAGGCATTTGCTAATGAACACTGGTGGGAGTAGTAAATGTTGCACCTAGGAAAGGATCTGAAAAGTTTTAGTGTAACATTTGTCACAGGCTAGCTGCCTATGTGTCATACAAATGATAGCTGTTGCTCCTATAGTTACTTTGCCAAGAGTTGTAGGAGATAAACACAGTTGGATTGCTACTATATGATTTTTTTAAAAAATCTGAACTGAACTTTCAAAGAGGATTTGTTTACTCTTAGCTGTTCTACTCATCAGTAGAATTCTTTGTGTCTTGTACAGCTCCTATCATTGCAGAATATAATAATTTTTGACACATTTTCTGACATTCTGATATTATTGTCCTTTTACAGTGTATGAAAATCACAGCTAGGAAGTGTTCCTTGATTCTGTGCTCTTTTTTTTTCTTTTTTTTTTCTTTTTTTTTTTTAACACTGAGTCACTACTAGTAATCAGAGGTTATTCAGGCTTCTCAAAAGCACATCAGGACCAGATGCCAGAAACAGGCAGACATCTTTCATGAAAGGAAGGAGTAGTACTGAAGTAAACTGTATTGCACTAGAATAGATGATTCATTTTGAAAATTGATAACTCTGATACTAGGCAGACTCCATTGCATAATTCTTAGTGATGTGGCAACAGAAGTGGAGGAGCAGTTTATAGCCACTCTTAATACTCTTGAGAAGGCAAATGCCTAATCAGCTAAAGGGAGACTAAAGCAGTGAAAATGCAGCCCAGATCTAAGTGACGGCAGCTCAGTTAATTCATGTCTATAAGTGTGTCCTGTAATGCAAGAGGAATTCCTGCACTGAGCAGTGCTAGTGAAGGGCTACACCTTGCTCCCTTCTTACCGCTAATGTAACATGAGAAGGAAAACATCCAGAGAACAATTTTTGTTATTCCAGGTATAACCAATCTTTGCCTTTTATATCGTGATACTGTATCATTACCTCATGTTCTAGTTTGCGTACTCTTGCCCATAACTATAGAAAACTTCTTAATTTTGTATCTCTCTCTGATCGCGTGCAGTCTGTTGCATCTCTCAAATGTACCATTGCAATGATGGCTTTACTTTCTGATACCACTGTCTCTGCTTTCAACTATTGAGTACAGGTTTTCTTGAGATAAGTCTTCACAAGAAGATATGATTCTTTTTATCTGCATGCCCAACTGCTCATAGGAGTAGAGATCGGATCTGTGCACAAACTAGTATTCTATGCCCAATAGAAGATCAGGTCTTGGAGGTGACAGTCCACATCTCTCCCAGGTCAGGAGTGTGCTCAGAGCTGTAGTGTTGTATTCAGTTCAGGATGCTTCAGGGGAAAAAAAAAAAAAAGAAAAATAAATCCTGGGCAAGTTGAGTGAAGAGCCTCAGCAACGCTCCTGTGTGGTATGCTCATTGTTTTTGTCACCTTTGGCGTTAGTGGGATTAAAGAAGCTTTTCAGGAGCTAGGAGGAATGGAAACTACTTCAAGTAGAAACAAGACACAAGAGTTAAAGTGAAAAAGGGAAAGGCAGGTAGGACATCACAGAGAAACATCCTTTATTTGAGGTGCATTAGCTGTTTTTTGGGGGCATTTATTTGCCAAGTAAAAAGTTACAAGTAAATACTGCTGACTTCTGGAAATGGGGAAGAAACTGCCCACCTGTCAGAGGAGGTTAGAGGTGAGAATGACATCAGTGCACAAGTAAAACAGACAGGTCCATAGACTGGTACTAGTAGAAGATGCATTCTTTTGATGAAGACATTTCTCCATTCAAAGTAAGAAAATGAGAAGGATGTGGGTCTAGAGAGAATTGTAATGGCAAAAGGTCATAAATCAGAAGGTAGTCTTCTCCTTCACCGCTCTGTCCTGTTTGCTTGGCTTTTCCTGCAGAAAGACCATGTTTGGAGGATACAGTTATTCTTTGAGGTGGTTGTTTGAAGAAAGTGAGATTTATTGGGTAAAGAACTTGAGATTTTGAGGTGGTTGTTTCATTCAGGGAAGAAGTTCTGCTTTTGATATTTGATAGATGATTGACTTATTAGTGATTCTATTACTAGTAAATGAGACTTTTCAGACCATATGAACTTATTTTCCTCCAAACAGTTAACCTATTTTAAAGTCAAAACCTCTTTTGTTGTTTGCAGATTAAGGTATGGGTATGAAAGTTTACAATAGCAGAATGGTAGATTTGCTTTCTGATTAACTGAAGCAATAACAAGACAGTGGATTTTTTTAATGTACATTAGAATGTGGGTCTGCTGTTGAAGTTGACTTTCTGCTGTTACACTGTTGTTGAAAACATCCGTTGCCACTTGCTCTTGGAACAGATACACTATTATTATTGCTGCTTTTCTAAATATGTGGCATGATCAAAGGAGCTGTGGGAGTATGTGCCTAGGAACAAGTAGGCTAAATCCAGTCTTTATTTTTTTAGTCTCACTTTTAAGAAAAAAATAACTTGTTTGAGAAGAAAACAGGTCATTTTCCCTAGGTGATTGGTGGCTATTACTGCTAAGTTTAAGTAATGTTGTATGTTTTTCTTCAGAAGTGCATTGGCTTTTAATTTGGAAAAGTAGTTGTAAATGAATTCTGTATGCAGTAATGTGTTTCAAAATTAAATAGTTACATAAATGCAAAAATAAACAGTCCTAACCCTGCCTAGAAAGTGGATAAAAATCTTTTTTTTCTTCTGCCAGAAATAAACCATTTATTAGATGTTCTTTTTAGGGCAATTTGTTCCTGAAATTGGCAGCACCCATGCAAGCCAGATTAGTGTAGAAGCTGCTCTGCTGCTTAGACATGTTGCACTAATTTTAACATTTCTAACTTGGGCAAGCTTGGTCATGACCAAAATTACAAAAAGAATTGTGTCAGTCTGTAACTGGGTAAATGTTTCCATGTGATATATAGAACTAGATATGTGACCGTGACAGACCCTATTTACAGACATTTGGGTGATTGTATCTGTATGAGGGTATATGTCTTCTGTAGCAAGATCTAAATTGAAAGTGAGGTGAATGGAGCTCAGGTGCAGTAAATCAGCACAGCTCCCTACAGATTATGGCCAGGTATGTTAGGAAGCACGGGAGATCCAGAAGGGAGCTTCAGAATTCAGGTAGGAGCATTGCTGCCGTTACATGAACAACAGATTTCTGTAAAACCTTATCCTGGAGGGAGGTTTAGGCTAACTCCCTTGTTGCATTAGACACATGACCAGAGGACAATGGAAATAGCTATCAGCACCTTTGTCCATGACGTGACCCTTCTGTTTCAGTCGAAGGATCTACTCCACTGTGGCTAGAGATAAAAAAAATAGATCAGAATTTGATGCTACCAACCCATGCAGCCTCTTTAAAAATACCTACTGTTCAAGGCCACCACAACTCAGTCTTCCCACAGCACATATGGATGTGGCAGATTATCTGGAGGTCACAAGGGAAAGGAAGGAATGGGATAAACCACGCTGTGTTCAGGATTGCTTACACATTTTATTTTTCAAAAGATGTTTCTATAAGAACTTGCAGCTTAATGTGGGGTTCATTCCTCCCATACCTGTCTTCAGATATTGATATTGTGGTTTGAAGCAAACTAGAATCATACACGTCACTGAATGTATTTTGCTGTCTTCCTGAATGAAAGGACCAGGGTTAAGTATTGTCCTCTCTTTTTGCCAACTGTTGTTCAGAGCTGCAGAATGATCCTTCTATGTGAGAACCTGCAACAAAGGTTAAAAAATAGCTCAGTGTCTCTTCTCAGGATCCAGTAGGAATTACCAGGATATATTTGTTCCAAAACCTTTAGAAATAGTGTGCTACAGCTGATAAATGAACTATAAATTTTAAGAGAAGCGAGAGAAAAGTGACTTTGCTATTGTTGTCTGAATAACAAGAGCAGTAGAAATAACTGAACTTGATGCAGAGGGTTGAGTTCCCTTCTGTGACACGGCTAGCTGGCGGGGAGGGCAGTATCTTTCCCCCCTTTTCTGCCCTGGAACTACTGGTGAACTACTTATGAAAATAATAAGGATTTTTTCTTCTCCTGGCAGAAGTGCTCTAAGCTTGTGACCTGTTTGTGGTGACAATCATTAGCCACATCACCGTTGTTTTGTCAGCTCCCTGGCTGAGCTAACATAACACAGAAGAAGTCTTGCATCATCTCTGCCTGTTCCCTGCCCCTCTAAGCCAGTGGAACTCCATGTCCTTCAGCTGACCCTTGGTGGGGCCTTAGACAGGGAAATGGGAGCGGGCTGCCTGGGCGCAAGGTAGAGCTCCCTGAAAGTTGCTCTTGTGCCTTTCTCCATCACCTGTTGCTTTGTACTGCACAGTGCAGTTGCTGGGCATTGAGCCGTACACCGGGATATGGAAACAGAGGTATTAAGGCTGAGTCTCTCCTACCAGATGGAAGCATTCCGAAAGTGAAATCTAGACTTGAACAATTTTGATTGTAATTGGAGAAGACAGTAATAGATCTGTCGTAACCTGAGTAACCTCTTTGATTACTGAGTTTCAATGGGGAAACAAACCTAACTGCTCCCAAATGTCTTCTCTCCTCTGCTTGTAAACGTGATGGACTGTTTACTTTTTAGCCGATACACACCCCCATACCTTTCAGTGCTTTCTTTGATACTTGTTATAATCTTTCTCTTTCTCTTTTTGTAATCTTTAAAATACTTACAGGCTTTTATTGTGTCATTGTAGAGCCCTCACAGTAGACATTTCAAAAATACTTAGTCCTTGTTAATCAATTTTTCTCGCCCCTTTGATATTTGCTGAGGTTGCTATTCTTCACGCCCTTCCCAGATTCTGCCATCTTGTCAGTAGTGACATTCCCAGTATGCTCAAATGTCTGCAGCACAAAACCCTCGCTGGAGAGCATGCAGTGCAGTATTACACAGCTCTGGTGAGCATGGGAAGGTACTGTTGCCTTGCTGTGTTGTGATATCCTGCTTTTCTCAGCATTCAGTTCAAATTTAACTGACTTACCCTGTTGCTGTAATTTGATGAATAAAACTTGCTGTCCATTTTCTCTGCTGTCATGTTTAGAATTGCTGCTTCGTCTAGGTTTCTCACTCTATTGAGTATTGTTTGGGATTTACTCAGACTTCTGATTCCAGGAGACTTGCTGTGCCTGTGAGAGAAACACTTTCAAAAATTCATTGGAAAAAAGGGCTTTCTTTACAAGATAGAAATCTCTCATTTGATCTGGGGAGAGAATTAAGACTAAAAGTTAAATCCTGCAGGAGGGCTAACTGCAAATAGTATTTGTGTAGGAATCAGATACAAAAGAAGAGATGACCCAAGAAATGCAGTGAAAGCTAAGAGTGGGTGATAAAGGCACTAAAGAGCTTGAAGCTTTTTAGTAAAGTAGAAAACAGAGTTCAGCACTAAAAGAAAAGATGTAGTGGAAAAGATATTCCTTGCCATTTTAAGCAATCTTAGTGATAAGAGAAACCTCTGTGAATAAAGGGCTAGCCCAAAATTGTGCCTTAGAACTTCAGAATCAATCTAGATGCTGCCTTGAGTTTTCCATATTTTGTTTGCATAGCTTTTACCTTCTGGTTTTAGCTGTAGAGAAAGTAAGAGTAACTGGGAAGAGACATTTGCGGGCAATGAAGCAGAAATATTGTGAGTTGGTGTTCTTTGTCTTTACTGAAGGGCCAAGGCTGAATGTCTAGTACATCCTAGACTTTTTTTTTAAAAACCATGGGATAGATTAGACAACTATATTTCATTTTCTTTTAACTCTGGGGGAGGTTGTCCAAAGCCATTAGTGAAAAGAGATGACTGTATACAGGTTTACTGCACTAGTCAAGTAACAATTTAAAAATTCAACTGTAGTCATGTAAGCAATTGGGCTTTGGTTACCTTAGTGTAACAAGGAATCTCATCTCAGCTGACTGTCCCTGGCTTTTGTTTTTGTTGTCTTTTTCTGAAGAATTCTAGGGAATCGAGTGGCAGAACTAGAAAAGAAATTAAGAACTTTGGAAATCGCTGGCTTGTGGAGTCTTCCAGGTTAGTAAAAATTCAAGAGAACAGCTTGCATTATTTAGTTTTCGAGGGTATATTTGCATTTACAAAAAGCTTGGCTATAATTTTTTTAATTACAGTTATTTTACAAATGTGCTGTTCAGCACATTTGCAAGATTAGAAACTTCTAATAAATGTTAAGTTGAAACCAAAAATCAGTAGACTCTTTAAACTCTAATTCAGATATGTATACTGAAAAAAAAAAAGTTTTAAATACTAGAAATAATCAAATTGTCTCCATAGTCTGCAGGCAAAAAAAAGGGAACTATTTTATTTAAACAGTTATATAAAATGATACACAGGATATTGACCATTATGTTTTTCAACAAATTTTATTTATTAATTTTGTACTTCTTGTAACTTCCATGAATTTTATTGCTGTATTTTTAATGTTTTTCTGTAGAATCATAAACTCTGAGAAATTAGAAATGTAAATGATCTTAAATTTTCTAGTCCGTCTCTCCAGAACAGGCTTATTCCCTGTAGCATCTTAAGTATTGTATTTGGGTTTGAATTACTCAAGTAATGGGAGATTAATCTGCTTCCTAATAGACCTCGCTGTTAGGAAAATGTGCAATATTTAATTTACATTTACTTTTTGCTTCTTTTCTTCTCATTACACCTAATTGTGTCTTCTTTAACCACTGTAAATTATGCTGCTCCATTGTTGGTGTTTGCATCATTAGGCTTTGTTGTTTATGGCTTCCTATCAGTGCTGCTGGGGGTGGGAGATAAGTGTGGTTTAGGCTTCTAGTTTTTTGTCTCTGTTTTTTCCACCTAACCTTTCCATCTAGAAGAAAACATTTGACAAAGCTGAAAAGACCTCGTGACAAACCTATGCTGTTCAACCATTTGGCCTGATGTGGTGTATTTCCACTTTAGCTTGGCCGTTGTAGGCATTCTCAATCACCTTTCTGGAACTGGCTCTTGTCTTGACACTTTCCAGAACTGAAGGTCGCACATTTGTTTCCATGGATTACTCTTCATTTAGTCACCTAACATTAGTGCATTTGTCCCTCCCCACATTTTCCAAAAGATGCAGGTGAAATATTTGTCTAAGACCCTGGTAATGCAGTTCTGTACATTAGTACAGATGTGTATCATACTCACCAGTTTAAGGTACTGTAGGGTTGTTTGGTTTGGCTTTTTTTTTTTTTCCCCCCCAAAAATAGTGTTCCATGAAATTCATACACTAATAAATGCAGTGTTTCTAATCTTTGCAAAATGTATTAAAAAAAATGGAACAATAGGAACTTCTTGCACCATTGTTGGTCTATGTAGGTAAGACATCAAATTAATGTTTATACAATAACAACTGTCTCTTTCCTTCCTTTCTTTTGCTGCCTGAAGGCCTGAGCTACAATGTCTCAGTGGGATTTGGGAGTAGGTTCTGCTTAACATATATTTTTAGTAACTGATTTTAGCAGTACGTTAAATATTGTCACTGCATGTAAACAAACACAAATGTTATCTGAACATTTTTATATTGGGCAGATTAAGATGCTCAGTCAAGTGAGTTAGATGACCACAAGAGAGAGGAAGGCTGCTCTACAAGACAATTCCTTTAAATTGAGGAAAATAGTAAGAAAGGATGATCTTAAATTGTAAAGGAATTTTACACTGGATTGCGAGTTCTGTTGAGCCCCAAGGTTTGTTGATTTGCTGCTTGCCTTTTAAATCAAGAGTGCCCTTTTTTTTCCAAGTGCACTCTAGTCCCAAGGTGGTCAGAAACAGCCTTGCAACACCTGGTGGGTCACCAATTTTCTTTTCAGAGCGTGGAAAGCTTCCGCTCCATAAAACAGCAGCATGTAACAAATAGTGTGGGAACTACCACAGTGGACTCTGCAGCTCAATGTTGGCTTGGGTGAGGGGCAGAATATGGAGAGTATCTCATCTAGTCAGTCTTAAATCCAGAGAGAACAAATTATTATTTGGTTGAGTTGAACTTTTTGTCATTGGAAAAAATACGCAGATGAAAGCTGATGTTCAGTCTAGCACTGAAAGAAACGCACATTATAAATTGCAGGTTTTTAATCTGAAGTTAACGTTCCTACTTAGGCATCATTGTCCATATAACATTTATAACATCCACTGCCACCATGGTATTAATATCTTCCAAATGGTGTTAATAAATGATGTTAATAAACTTTACCCTATTGAAGAAAGAGCTTGACCACTTCTGATTTTTTGTTAGGTGACTTATTTGTCATCTGCTTTTCAAGCAATGCATGAATGAACTATGGGGAAGCTAAATCAAAAGGAAGTGTGTATTTAATTTTTGAAATGGTGAAACTGGTAGTATAGTTCATTTTCTGTAGAACTTCTGCTCACCACAAATTTTAGCTTCCCCTGTTTGGAAAATGGGCTTTAATTAGACGAATCTCTTGCAACGTTCATTGCTGAAAAGAAGGCAAGCATGGGCATAGATTTGGCTCTGATTTTTTTTTTTTTATGACCCTACTTGCCTTGAGAAGAAAGCAGAGAATGTGATGTTCGCAGAAGCATTTCTTTGCTTTGTCTTAGGTACATTGTGGTTCAAATATGCATGCATAATATGATAAATGTATTCAGTAATAGTACATAGTAAACACCACCTTATTCCTCTCACAGTTTTTTGTCACTAGACATTCAGATAAGTAATTCTGTATTTTTTTAAAAACCTATCATTTCCTGAAAATTCCAGATTTCCACTGAAAAAGAGCCTAAGAAAAGAGCTGACTATGACTCAGCCTTTTTCTGTCTGGGATGATAAGAAAGTTTTGGTGCTGCCTCTTGCTCTGCAGTAATCAGCGTGGAGCAGAGGCAAGGTAGAATTAATGGTCTCAGCAGCTGCTGTGGGTATAGCCAGTTACAGTGGTGTAGGGTGCAGCAGAGGTTATAAAGGGATACCCATCCCTGGAGAAAAAAATGACGAATTTACTACTACTGAAAACTTATCTGTCTGCTTATTTTGAGATCTGTGGTCTCACTAAAGTCCTCGAAAATTTCATTGAATAGAGGAACACAAAGCTATGTAAGTTATGAAATTGAGCTTACATGGCAGCTAATTGAAATTCCCTGTGTGTAATCCAACTTCAGATCATGATTCACAGAATATAGTGCAGCAATACCCCCATGCCCCTCCTTCATGAATGGATGTGAGTCGCTGTTAATAAATAAATATGCATCGGACTCTTTGGGCCACATCTGTTGCTTAGATGTGTGGATACTGAGCTTAGCTTTATTTTCAGTAACCAAGTTGGTTTTCAGAGAAAAATGTGAAAGTAAATGTGTTTACTGTGTAAATGCTGGCTGGAAGTCAAGAAGTTTCTTTTTTGAAGCTTGTCTTGCAATCTTCAGGGACTTTAGCTCAGGCTTTACTCTTTTATTCCAAAAGAAGACGACTCTGCTTTCTCTGTTAAAGCTCCCTTGCCCAATTTTTTTAGTCATCATCTTTTTCAATTTTACTTCCTCTGTTGGATTCTTTTTGGATATGTGGTTACTTTTGACTGTGTATGAATATCTATTGGATGTTTTCATACCACTAGTTCCCTGTATGATTTAGTTCTTCCAACACAAAATTCCTTCATTGTTAGCAGGAAAGTGCATTTGTCTAGGCGCTTTTGCATTTTGAAATAGCCATTGGATTTGTTTTGCCCCCTTTTTTTTTTTCCCCATTTTAATTAATTTTGCCTTACACTGGGGGTATTCTTCACTTTGCTTTAGTTAATATTATTTTTTATTACTTGCTATGGTGAAGGAAGAATTCTGATGCATACTTGACAGGGGGATCAAAGCTTGACGAGATCCATGTTTCAAAAGCATTAATTGCATTCATATTGCTGCAGTATATACCCCAACATGTTAAGGATATAAAAATGTCATTAATACCTTCAGGATCAAGGTATTTATAGCCAGTGCTTTCAAAAGTAGTTAGGGATTGGGGTAGTCCAGTTAGACTCCATGGGAACAGCTTGACTTTCATTATTTCTTACTAGGTACCAGAACTTTCTCAGAGCTGGATTTATTCCATGGATCTCCTGACCTGGTGCTCTTTTGAAAGTCTTTGTCTGGGGTGGGTGATTAGATTTAGGATGTTGCCTTAAGGTGAAACGTACAAACAGATTTAGAGGGGAGAAGTGGTTGTTACATAAATGTCCATTCTTATGGAGATAAATAGAGCAGTAGCTTGCCGCCTCCCCAGCCATTACTTATCAGTTGGCAGTTGTTCTGGAGGCCACACAAACACCACGCTTAGCTGATCTTGCACATTTCCTGCCATCTCCCCTCTAGGTTTAAGGTAGTGTCAGTCACTAAAAACACAAGCATCCTGAATAGTGGAGGACTTCCTAAAGGGTCTGCAGGTGTTGCTTTCTGTATGGCTAGAATATGTAAAGACTAGGCATCTACAGCAGAGTCCTCAGCTGAAGAGTTTCTTGCACTATTTTGTCTGCAAAAGAGCTGGAAAATTGCCCTTTTCCATTTGGTTTAAAATGAAAATGCTCAGAAATGTTTTTGGAATTTTCAGATTAAAATCCCTCCTGTTCCCTAGCCAAGTATACTTGTTTGCTCCATCAGTTCTTAGTTATGCTAAGCTTTTAATATTTTTTTAAAGGGAGCATTGTAGGATAATATGTGTGTGAGTCTGTACTGTAAAACTATATATGTGATACGAGCTGGTTCATCACTGAGGCAGAGTAATAAGAGAGTAAAGAGTCAGTGCTGAACACTTGCTGGTAATAGCATGCAAATGATCCATTACTCTTTATAAAACTTTTGGTATGATCTGATCATTAATATTCTGAATTGAATGCTAATTGCTAATACAATTTGCTGCATACAGCACCTGGTCTTCTTTCAAAATCTGTCCTTTACTCAGTACTGCAGGTAAAAACAAACACCTTTTCTGTATTTGACTTGCATATTCCAGCTCCAGTACAGAGTATTTTTTTCCATGCTGTAGGAGGATCATTTGAGATGCTTTTCCCGTTCTGTACTTTTCAGTACAGAAAACAGTTGTAGGATGTTTGAATATCATTAGTCCACAATGGATGTAATTGGTGAATTAATGGTTCTAACTCTTTGATTGTTTCAGGTGGAAAGGATACCATAACATTCAGTGACCCAACCTTGCCTGTTATACAGCAGTCCAGGTCAACGTTGTTAGCGTTTACTGATAAGCCACAGAAAACTGAAGTACAAGGTGAGCACCTGGCACGTAAGGAACATGATGAGACCTGAGCACTCATTTCTTTCCAAATAAAAAGTAATAAATTTTCATGCTGGCATAGCAGAAGGCAAAGTTTCAGTGGTCACAGAGATGAATAAATCATCCACAAGTAAAATGGATAGATGGTCCCAGTACAAATAGCAAAGAAACGACTGAAAAATGACTGTTGAATAGATTGCACAGGGCTAGGGATCAGGTCTTAACACCTCAAAGAATTTTCCTGCCAGATAACTTGATACTGTGAGAAGTTATTCATGCCATCTATGTTACAGTTAACTGCCTCCTGCTCTTTTTCCCTCAGTTAAAATGCACAGTAGGAAAGCAGTCTGTGGAACTGGCTTAGCACTTTCCTGCATTATAGCTGATACCTAGATGAAAGGCTTCCTGATTGCACCCAATAAATTGAAATACCCGACTCGTTTTCCCAGAGAAATTGACTGCTTTTTTTATAGTCTTGCATGTGTTTTGTTAAAAGTCCTTCCCCAATAGCAAGCTTTAACATCTCTCCAAAGTCAAGCTTAACTTTATTTGACAGTAGCAGGAGATAGTGCTTTGCTGATAACCTTAATTTTTTTTCCTTAGTTTTTCATAATGGATGGGAGATGGATTATTATGCTTGCCTATCAGCATTTGGATAAGCTCTTTAATGGGCATAACATTTTTGGTATGCCCAGATCTTACTCAGCTAACCATGAAACATCATAAACTATTTATTTGTTAGTCCTAAAACTAAATAGATTGTGGCTTAATTTTTACTTTATTATCCATGTCATCATCTGATAAAACTTGACAGCCAGACCGATCGTTTTTTATAATCTTGATCAGCTGATATTTTTGCTAAAAATAAGAAGTGAAACTATAGTGAATGGTTCTCCAATGAGTAAGAATAACTCATAAATATTCATTTTTTTTGCCTGCTTAATCATTGTTTTTTAATTAAATCTGCAGTTACTAAAAGTATTTACTTGGTGGCATTATGCTCTTTCTTTTACTTATTTGTCCTAGGTGAGGTTGGTATTACAGTTTTGATTAAAGCTGCCTGTCAAATCTCATCAGACCCTGTTTCTGTTGCTTTGTAACACTGCCAAAATTTAGCTCTGGGCTGAAGCTTTCCATGCTGTGTTTTCTACTTCAGCTGATTTTTGTAAAGTCAGCCAAGTCAGTTTTTTGTGTTAAATTCTGATGACCATGTGGGTTTTGTGGGTTTTTTCCTTTGGTTTTGGTGTTTGGTTTTGTTTGTTTTTTTTTTTAAACATGCAAGCATTTAGTATATGTATAATTGAAAGGAATTTGAAATCTGGGGAAAAGGTTTCCACCCTGAGAAAACAGGCTGGTGTTTCCACCCCATTCTAAATCATTCACTTTCAAATCTCATCTGCTAAAAACAACAAAAACCAAACCAATGATTCTGTTAAGCTTGCTTTGTGCCACCAACACTGGTAAAACTCTGCCTGCACCGTCTAGAGGGAGCAAAACTTGGAGCAGAGAGGAAAGGAAGGCTGAGATCAGGAATCGCAAGTGATGGGGAGACTAGAGTAAATGGGGATTGACAGAGTCGAAGGAAGTCTGAGTGAGGGGGGACCTGCATCTGGCTGAGCAGAGGTCAGAGCACAGGAGCAAGGAATCAAAATGCTGACAGTGAAAGCAAGGTGTGATAAAAAAGATTGAAAGGTGGATGAGAAATGGGCAGAGATAAACAAAGAGATATAGGGCAGGAGCAAAGAGCTAGGCAGGAGAAGAGTAGAAGAAAACAGCCTTGGAGGGGAGAAAGCAGAAGAGGATTAGGCCTGTGGCAGTCATGGGAAGAATCAGCTCCCAGGAGGTCTTCACCCTCTTTCCTCCTCCCCATCCCATAACTGTAAAAGAGCCAAGATCAATCACAGAAATCTTGTCATTAAACTGGAGTAGTTTAAGAAATTACTGTTCTGCCTGCACAAACAGCTTGATTTTTCCTGTTGCATGTGGTCCAGTATACCTGACAACCTGCAGTGAGAACTCAGACAAAACTCACCTCTGTGATAGTTTAAATAAACTGGGCCAACTTTTCAGTGACATAGATGAGCACATATATACTACCAGCTGTGCAGGGAACACCATAGCTTCTAGCAGTAGCTGGAGCAACAGTAACTTCTTCTTTTTCTGGAGGATGTTTGGGGCTGCCATCTTCCTTCAAAGCCTGGAAAAGAAGCAGTGTGTTTTCAGCTGTAGGGCATGTCCCTCTGCTTGGAGTCACACAGCTTCCCTGCAGTCAGCAGCTATATGGGAGTGATACACTGAGTCACCTTTTGTGCCACTCTGAAGAGAGAATGACTGTCTGCTGTTGAGTTTTAGAAGCTTGGTGCATATTGCAATTTTTCATCTATACAGTGTACCTTCAAAATCTGGGGGAGCTTGGCAGCTGGGAAGAACATAGGAATGTGTTCACCTGCCTTCATTTACCAAGCGAGTATGCCCTTGGTTTAAAAGTATTCCAGAAATAAAAACAAAACCACTTTCTTTTCCTGTTAGTTGAATGATACTTGAGTGAAAACAGTTGATTAAGCAGAATAGCAATGAAATTCTTACATATGTGTCGTGGTTTAACCCCAGCCAGCAACTAAGCACCACGCAGACGCTCACTTGCTTCCCCCCCGCCCCTCACCCAGTGGGATGGGGAAGAGGATCGAGAAAAGACGTGAAACTCGTGGCTTGAGATAAGAACAGTTTAATAGAACAGAAAAGAAGAAACCAATAATGATAACACTAATAAAATGACAACAGTAGTAATAAAAAGATTGGAATGTACAAATGATGTACAGTGCAATTGCTCACCACCTGCTGACTGATGCCCAGTTAGTCCCCAAGCAGCAATTCCCCCCAACCCCACTCCCCCCAGTTTATATACTAGATGTGGCATCCCATGGTATGGAATACCCCGTTGGCCACTTTGGGTCAGGTGCCCTGGCTGTGTCCCCTCCCAACTTCTTGTGCCCCTCCAGCCTTCCTGCTGGCTGGGCATGAGAAGCTGAAAAATCCTTGACTTCAGACTAAACATTACTTAGCAACAACTGAAAACATCAGTGTGTTATCAACATTCTTCTCATACCTAATTCAAAACATAACACTATACCAGCTACTAGGAAGATAATTAACTCTATCCCAGCTGAAACCAGGACAGTATTTTTAAATACTAGGCCTGACGTCATGTTGGTCAGGTATAGTCCTTTAAATAGTACCATTGATATTTGGTGCCTGTTTGGCCCAGGAAATGTTTTTAGCTTTTGCACTAACATACATTCTTTATCAGAACTTTCTGTTATACATCAAGTGTTGTTCTAGCTAGATCTACAGGTAATCAGAGGACTTTTTCAGGCTTTTTTTATCTAATCTATCTGCTTACCCTGGTCTCATCAAGGCCTGTTTTAGTCTGTACTTGTTATCATTGTTTCAGTTAAGCTGGATGGTAGAAATCTGTAGGATATACTGTGCAGTTCCTGTGTTAAAATGCATAATGACATAGTGTAATCATATGAATTAAAGACTGTCTTCTGCCACCAAATCTCATTTTATCCAATGCACAGGACGGATAGTGTGGTGGGATAGACTGTACTTGAGCATCACAGCTGCTAATGAACAGCTATTTGGGTTTTTTCCCTCTTCATTGTCAAATGCATTGTTCCTGCTGTATTGCCTGTGTGCTATTTCAAGCATTCCCTGAAGACAAAAGTACTGTTTTTCTATGAACTTTTCTCTGGTGATACAGTGCTTTGAAACAACTTATCTTCAGAAAATTGCAGCAAGGTGATGGGATGGTGTTATCCCACTGCAGAGGGGAGAAACTGAGGTACACAAAGAGTAAGGTAGAGTGCCTGCTAATTTCGAGTGCCAATTTGAGGTACATAAGTTTTGGCTCTTTTTGGAGCACTTTGAGTATGTGTGTTCAGATACACAACAGGAGCAGAGCAGTACTGCAAAACAAGCTCCTAGGTTTCCAGCTGAGTGCTCAGATAATGAGGATTAGATCCAGTGGGTGATCACCTTTTGAAAATTAATTTATCCCTGCCTTTTCCACATAACTTAAATTCCAGCTCTTCAGAGTAGCATTCCTAGCTTCCTTAATGGTAGTAAGAGTGTCTGTTCCCTTCATGCCAACCCTTGTCTCACTCACTCGGTAGCTCCCAAATTGCAAATGAGGCCGGTCTGATAGAGACTGTAGGCTTCTGTATTGTGTAGCTCTGGTCCGTCCCTGCAGCCAGGCTGTCCTGTGCATTGCATGAGGCAGGATTCTTGTGGGAGAAATAGTGTAAATGCTCACATACTAAAAGGTAATGCATCTGCATGACAAGAGTCGTTTTAAGCTGTCAATGCAGCTATACTTCTGGCATTTCCTAATTTTTCTTACTTGACTTCACAAGCTTATTTTCAATGAGGCTTTTTGTCCTTAACTGAGATGAGGACAAATTCTCTCTCTTTGACAAAGCTGTGTGTTTACACATTGCTGTTTTCTCTATTCTGACACTTTGTTCAGTGTTTGCCTTTTGGTATAACGGTATATTTAAAATCCTTCCACTGCTGCTTTGTTTTATGCTGTTGCCCAAATAAGAATTATCTTTTATGTTAGGAAAAATGTTGCAGGACCAATAATGAAACTTCATTATTAGAGGAAAGCCTGTGAAAAGCTCCAAATAAATGGAGCTTGTGTTAACCCCTGAAGGTGGTAGCGATGTGGGGATTAATGTTAAGCTGTGCCAAAAATTTCTGTAGCTGAGTGCATTGCTTAGAGTTTATATTCCTCTGAAAAAAATGACCCTGCTGTTCTACAGTACAGTATCCACTATGACTGTTAGAGTTGTTGGTGTTAGGGAAAGACAGGCTCCAAAACAGGGCCAGATCCAGCAAGAAACTTAGTGTTGATTGCTTATCATCTAAGAAACGGGCCTGGGATGCGGTAGGGAATCACTCTTAGAAATTACTTACTGAGGTGAATTTCTCTGTGGTCTGGCACTGGTGGTGATGGTCTTCAGGTGAGATATATCATAAATACCTGTGACTCACTAGAGCATCTTGCTATTCCATTTCTCTTTCAGCAGAACAGAAGGGAGAACGTGCTGAAACTTGTGCTGTTGCAAGTGCGTCCCTGGCTCCAGAGGGAACAAACTTAAATAACAGAAACCAAACTAAACATTTTTATCCTTCATTACCCCAACTACCTTCTGAGGAAGAAGAAATAAACAAGCTTGGAAGTCAGATAATTAAGCTGACAGAGCAGGCAGTTGCAGAACTGGAAGGGAAAAGAGCAGGCACTTCTGCAGGGGAGCAGAAGAGGGTGGTTGGAGCAGAGCTTAACGGTTCATCTGAGGGAGAGTTCCCACTTTCCAGCCCTGACCCATCCAACCCCACAGATCCCTCAAACTCAGAGAATGAACAAACAGCTGAAACTGAGGCCCTGAAAGACAATGACGAAACCTCAGAGAGCGATTGTGAAATTCCAAATGAAAGAGGGGATCGAAATAGCAGCACCGTGGATGAGGTGCATACTGAGGACCCTGGAAGGCATGGAGGGCTCAGTGTTACAACTGCACACACAAACAACAGCTTTGAGGAGCTCCCTGAATCTGAAAACAAGAAACCATCTGATCCTGCTGAAAACTGTGAATATTTGGATAACAGTTTGGCTTGAGGTATGAAATCCAGGTCCTCGAGCATCTTACTGTAATCCTTTTGCAGTGTCTGTGCTGCTGCGAATATGATCAGGGAAACAGTGTGCCGTAGGGTTGATTTTTACATTGAACTGTTAATATTTGTCTAATAAAGGTGTTTTTCTGTTAGTTTTGGCTACAGTGTACCAAAAATGTAAATTATGTAAGGGAGAGAATTAGTGATGAGGTTTAATTGTGTTGGTTTTTTGTAATGATTTGAAGTTTCTACATAGATTGATGTAATTTACATTAGTGTAGCAAAGAAACCAATGATAATGATTTATCATGTTATCACTAGGCTTCTGTAACATGTGTGGTCCTAGTGCTGGACTGTATTTTAATGGTTAGAAGTGTCTTCCAAGGATGAAAAATTTGGAACGATAAATTGAGAAGCATCTTAAGGCTGCAAGCTTTTGCTTGTTTCTCAGGCTGTGTTCAGTTTCTCTTTACATATAGTGACTGTAAGTACATCCTTAGAATAAAATCACTATTCCCTTATAGGAAGTTTCTGAAAACCATCCCTGCATGTATATAGTTCTCTCATTACAAACCTTTATATCTTCTCAACTGTATGAAATTTTTCCTTCCCTCTCCCAGCTCATCTCATGAAAATGCAGGGAGTTATTTCACCAGACGCTGAGAACCCAATTTAATGAAGCTCTGAAGGAAACATCATCAGAGAAGCCAGAAGTCTTTCTGTGAGAAACGGTAATGCTGTTCCAAAGCAAGGAGAACAGCAAGAGGAGAACCAGTGATGCGCTGTCCACCTTCTTGGCTCTCTCAGTTACTGAAATTGCATTCCTCAACTTACAGGAGCTGGAACAGCCCTTGGGCTGAGTATCGGGTGGTAGATTTCAGCCTACTCCATCTGTGCCCTCCTTTTTAAAGGAATCTGTGTCTTTTTTATTTTCTTATGTTTTGGAATTAAGGATAACTGTTCCTTTCCTCCTCATTTCACCAGTCTGTGGTGTGGTAGAAGGTTTATTTGCATTGTTGCCGCTTTCTTAAACTTCTTCCCTTGTTGATGTTTAGTCATAGGAAAGCACTCCTATAATAACTGGGGAAAAGGGAGGCTGCTGTGTCATTCCCTAGCTCGCTCCTAATGCTGGAGCTGTGCCACTCTGCTCCTAGGAAGGCAGCAACAAGGGAATACTTCATGTTGAAGTTAGCAGCTGTTGGAGAAGGAGAGGCATGTCTTTGCTCTCCTGTTTGTAGCATAAGGAATAGTCTCTGCAGCTGCGAAGCTTCTATGGGCCAGCAGCCGTCAAGGCAATTTTTCTGCTGGCTTGGGACCTAATTGTCTGTAAATGTTCATTTCTCACTCCTAGAACTTGAAACCAATCAGAGAGAATTAAACCAAATTTAATAAAATACTACTAATAAAAAGGAAAATCCCTCCCAGATTGAGTCCTTCTTTGACAAATAACTGCCAGCTGCAAATTTTTACAGCCCACTTGTCAGCTACTGAATAAACAGAGTTTATATTAGCAATACTGACAAACTCTTCTGTATATGGAAGATGAGCTAGCAGGTGCTGCCATAATCAAGGTGTCAGAGTCCATGAACAGTTTGTATTCAGCAGAAGAAAAGCTGCATGTAAATTATTACATATAAATATAAGGAATGATAGTGGGAAGGTGAAAAATGTGGCTTGTCTCTGTTCTCATGTGTTTTCCCTAGCAGGTGCATTTGTGTAACCCTTTCTGTGTCTGTCTGCAGGCAATAAAGCCATACTTGCACTGCTCTTCAAAGATGTTTCCTTTCTCTTTAAAGGTAATTTGACATTGCAGCATTTCACTGAACTAAGCAGCAGCCCTTAGGAACAAAAAACATCTGTATATTTAAGCGTATTAGGGACATGAAGCAGTAAAAAGTCTTTCTTTCATTACCCTGATCACCACTTAAGTTCCTCAGCACCTGAAAAACCAAGAAGAGCTTAAGTATTTGAAAGATTGTTATGCTGTTCCCATTAATTGTAACTGACTGCATTATTGACTCATTTATATGACAGTACTGACAAGTCAGAAGAGAAATAGCTGCAGAAACTGAAATCTCCAGGAGAATGTGGCAGGATTTTTTCCTTTAATGCTTGAATGTCACATGAAGTAGCATTTTATTCAAGATGTATTCTTTTCCATCTTTCACAGACTAATCCTGCGCAGAGCTAAATATCAATGCAGTCAGAACTGAGGCAAGCAAATAAGAAGGTCAAGATATCATGTAGCTGAGCTCAGAAGTGTTGAGGGTGTTATATTGTTTCCCTGTCCTGTGTCTTTCCTGACCCACAGTTGTGTGAGTTAGCATTTTGCTCCTGCTCCCTTAACAGCCAGTTAATGCTATTAATTAATGAAGAGCTTGGTGCAAAAATTTGAGCAGGTAGAAGCAGTGCTGGACCAACAGCTTTTTAGTGCCTCATTCATTGATTCTTTTTAGTATGTTTTTTCTGTGAGAAAATAGAGATGTACAACCCAACAATTAGGACATCTTGGTAATTATCCTCACACCATTCTCCCTCTTTGATGCCATTTTTATATCTTTGCAATCATTAAATTCCAGTGCGATATCTGGAAACATCATTTTTAGTGCTATATCACTGCTGCAATACTGTCCCTCTCCTTTCTGCTCTGGTGAATGTGTATTCTAGCTATGTTTTTAGCCTTTTCCCAGGAAGACAAGACTTCAAAGCCAGGAGACTTGTAGAAGTAAGACGTCTTTGCTGCGCTATGTGCTAACTAATTGAATATTCTTGTCAGTATCTTCCTTGGATATTGCTTTAATTGATGTTGTTGTGCTATTAGAATGATGATTTTTTTTCCCAGTAAATTAATTGTTTTGTTGTGGAATCAGCACTACTTTAGGTTTTGGGGGGATGGGGTGGGTTTGGTTGGTTGGTTTGGGGGTTTTTTTTAGAAATGTGTTCCCTTTTTCTAGGACTTTAGAAATGCAGGAATTGCATCCATACATATAAGTGGTTTTGGTGTTGGGCTCTGGGGAAGCAAACTGGGAAGGGAATGTTGTGGCAGGGGTATGGGGAAGATGCATTTCGCAAACTGATTTTAAGGAGGTTGTCTCACCTAAAAGTGAATTAATGTATTATCTGTGAGAAGGATTTCATTTGAAACTACGATGTTGTGGTTATTTGAAAAACAATGATCACTGAATTTGTAAAATAAGTGTGTGAAAATGACAGATTAAGAAGCATCTTTTAGAATGCTGCTTCTTTTCTAAGTGAGACTATTTTTAAGCATATGGAAATTTGTATAATAAAGACAGTGGAATTTCTTTAATCCATATGAGCTCAGGAATGTATTTCAAAATCTTAACTGAGATTAAGTTGAAAGTCTGCTACATTTCTAAAAGATAGGATTTTGTTTACCAGCTTCTGTTTTGTAGCTTTACTTTCTAAAATACGCAGTTTAATTTATTTGAAATCTTTTGTTGCTGCCTGGATTAACTGCACAACATACATTTTGTCATCTTTAATAAAAACATTTCCTGATACGCTTGTTCTACCTGCTTGTTCCCTTTTCTCTTCCCAGTATCAGATGAATGATAGTCATGAGGTAGTGTTTTAGTGTTTTCAGTGAGTTGTGTTAAATTAAGAAAGTAAAGCTTTACTGAGTGAGAGTTTTAAGTCTGAAAATTATCTGACTTAAATCTTTTCACTGTCACTTCTCCCAGCGTAAATTGACTGATTTACTTCCTACATTTTTGTATGAAGAAACACACTCAGTATTTTTTGGCTTTGAAAATAATATTTATCTCTGGTCTGCTAAATTTATCATCATCTAAGCAGCATTAAAACTTTTGTATACAACTTAGTTACTAACAGGCACAAACTAGAAGCTTTAGGGAATTTTTGCTGGGGAGTGGTGGTAAATGGGAATATTTCTTTTAAGTCTGCATTCAGATGTAAACAGTGTGACTTAGCTATAGCCATGTGGACAAGTTAAAATAGATAAGAAGCTTATACGTGTTTGTGAGTAAAACCTGAAAATACAAGTAGAATAATGTAATGGATCTAAAGTTTAAAACAGAAATGTCTGTACTTTCCTTTATTTTTAGGGGAATTCCATTATCCAGGTCTTGGAACACAACACCCAACACTGTTGAAAGCACAGAGATCTTTTTGCCTTTCAGATTTGCAGCTAAATACAGGATAGCATCTAATGAGAAGCAGTTTCTTACTTATCCATATTAACTTTTTTTTCCTTTAGTATCTAACTTGTGATCCCTTAAGAGCCCCTTACAGTGCACAGGCTCTTTACAGACTATCAGCCAGCTCCGTTAGCACTCTTCCTTACATGCATTCAGCTCCCAAACTGCATAAAAGGGAATCTTTTCAAGAAAATACATCACGAGGTTGAGTTGATGCTCTTTTTATTGATGGGCTTACAGAAAGGAGGCTCTACAAAGTGATACGCATTTCTGAGAGGAGCAAGCAAATGGAAATGGGAATCCTTTAGCCGTGTATCTTAGTGGCCAGTGGCACAGCCTAAGCTACTTTGTGCTGCCCAGGCTGTAACCAGCTTGTTGATCTTCACATAAGCCTGGTTCTATGGTCGTTTGTTGAGCCCTCTCTTCTTCTTGTCTGTAACCTCAGACAGTTTGTCTTCCCACAAGTTCTTGTTGCATATCCCAATCACGCAGCAAGCCAAACGTTTCCCAGCATTTCCATTTTCCAAACTGGCCTTATTGTTGCCCTTGCCCATGTCGTCTTCCTGCTCATGGATCACAACGGATCTGCCCATGATGGAATATGGACCAAACATAGTGGCAAAGAGATTTGTTTTGTATTTTCTGATTTTGCCTTCTTTAGGAAAAAAGTTGCCAAAATCCCCTGGGTGACGGGGGTGATTCACACCGAAAGGGTTATAATGTCCTTCTGTAGAATCACAGCCGTTGCTGAGATCCCCAAGCTCGTGGATATGTATAGCTCTACCAGATTGATTATTATCCAACGGAAACCCATCCAAGTAAAAAATGGCTTCTAATCTTCCATGTGAGTAATGCTGTCTGAATAAGACTTGTCCAGTCACTTGTGGCTTGTCAGCATCTATTTTGGAGCTGGGTTTCATTTCACAAGTGGCGTAAATCATCCCATCAGTCTCATTACCAGGCATTACTGGGTGGAGCAAATTCTGCCAGAGGTCGTTCACTTTTTTCTGTATGTCATGAAATGACTCTTGGCTTGGATCGGTTTCTTTGGCTGTCATGACACCAGAGGCAGACAGGGCAAGCCCAGTGACCAGAGAAAGAAGCAGAAGCATCTTGGCAATTCAGAGCCTGCAAAAGGTACAAGAAGCTACAAAGAATTAAGGGCTTTTTTCAGCAGTATGGCAGCGGAGGAAGGCATGCAGCCTGTGGCAGTGCTGAGCAAAACAGCTGGAGCATGGTCCCGGTCGACTGCTGCTTTCTAAATCTGTCTAATGTGATGAATTGAAACTAAGTCAGAATGCATATGCATGTTTAAACACATACAACTGACACCCATGACTAAAATGCTAGTGATTTTATATTTTACGCTAGATCTTGATCTTAAAAACTGCTTCTTTTTCCCTGCAGGAAGCAAGTAAGCCAAAGCATTGTTTAATCTATTTTTTAGTTTGTATTGAGACTTTCCTCCTGCTAGAAATTCCAGCAAGACAGTTTGCCAAGAGGCTTTTTTTGGTCAATCTACTTAACCACTGGTTAGGCATTACAAATGAAAAGTAAAAATGCAACCAGTTGATTACCTTGCAGAGTTGCAGAACGCCTCAGTAGTAGCTCTTTGCCTCTGCTCCCCTCAACAGAGATGTGATCAGACAGAAAGCCAGAGCTGTTTGAAGTTGATGCTTGCGGGAACTGCGTGTTTGTGCAAAAGTTAGGTAACGCTGGCTCAGGGGAGGGCGTCACCGGGAGAACCGTGGGAGGGGGGAAGAAGTCGTAGGCATTTTCATTTTGGGCAGGGTGAACACTTTGTCCTTTCTTGGTTACTTTGTTAGTCTGGCTCTCAGTCCTCACTGACATTCCAAAAAAAAAGGAAAAAAGTTAGCAAGCTTTTAAATTAATCTTCTTTTTGATGACTTCATGTGCTTATCTAAAACAAGCGACCTTAACATGCCGTGCAGCGAGAGGGAGCTTTATTAAGGCACAGTTGGGCAGTTCGCTCACTTACGTGCTGGTTGTCATGGAGCTGGTTTGCTTTTTTATTTCTTTATTAGCCAAAATTGAAAGTGGTGCTTGAGCAGCATGAACTGTTCCACATGGATGTATACCAAAGTTTCTGTGGTTTTAAAACCTGAAGGGCACAATTCAAACTGTCAGATGTCGAGGTACATTTCAATGATGCTTCTCTGTAAAGTTTTAGGGCTACCGTCTGCAACTTCACTTGCCAACTTATCTGCTCCACTGAAGTCATTTTTTCTTCTTTTTTTGAGACAGCAGTGATTTTTTTCCAAAGAGAGAAGTAAGCAGTACTGAGGCAGTGAGTGCAACATCAGACCGAGGCACAGAGAAATGGTTTCCCAGAAGCTGGCTGGAGCACGGAGAGTTCACATGTGTTTCATCATCCCGTGAACTGAGAAATGCTCTCCTCTTGAGGGCATTGCCCTGCCTGCAGCGCTTCCCACTGCTGTAGCTGAAGTGTGGATTCAGCCGTCACAAGAGCAATTTAACAGGCTGAGATTTCTGTAGAGAGAAAAGAGTAGCTCTTATTACTCAGGAACAATTCTCAACTCGAGAAAATTGCAAAGAAAATCCTTTTTCCCAGTTCATGTTTCCTGCCAGCTGGGTAAGGAATGGGACTGTCAGCTTCTGGAATGGTAAAATTGTATGTGTTAATCTTCCTGCTATCCTGTTCTACATCAGATCTGAGACACTCAGTCATCTGGAAGCTGATTCTTTTTCTTTCTGTATGAAGAAGAGTAGAGCTAAAGGGGTGTCCACTGCTTGGATCATTAGCCAGGGACTGGAAATACAGAGTTAAGTTCTGCTTGGGATATTGACGTGTTACTTTAGCCCTGGGTTTCAGTTCCTAATCTATGAATTAGGACGACTAGTATTTCTTTTCTTCAGGGTATTTATGAGTTGTTCAGATTACTGTGTTCATGGGAACCATACAGTGCTCAGTGGAAGCTGAACTCTAAGACCAAGAGCCAGGATTGCCCATCACCCCAAGCCTAACACTACCTCCTTTGCAGCCTTTCCCAAGTTCTTTCATTGGCAGTCTCTGAGCTGGGGAAATCCAGACTTGCGACATGGTAATACTATGAAATTGCTCGGTTTTAAAGCATTTGAAAGAAGTAAAATGTTTTATAATCACATGCAAAAAATGTTCAGCTAACAACTAGCCAAATGCAAAGGAGGGTGGTTTAAGTTTGTAAAATGCAAGAAGCAACTGTCCAGCCTAGGTACTATTAGAAAAACTATTTCTTAGCATAATAAACCATTTTTTAAGGGGATATGATGAATGGAAGGAAGCAAGGAGCATCATTCATGGTTTACTCCTTGAGTCATGAAGTAATGGACTGCAATTGAGTCTAACACTTCTGCAAGGAAATTTCCAAACCAGCACTTAGTACTCCAGGAAAAGAATTTTAAAGCTTTAGTTGAATTATAAGGCATTTTGAAATAGGAACTAGGGTCAGAATTTTAGCTGGCTTAAATACAATAGTGCTGCTGACTTCAGCGGCATTTGTGCTGTTTTACACCAGCGGGGATTCTGTCCCTGAAAAAACCACCCTGAAAAGCCCAAGGTAGTTGCTGCAAAGCTCTTTTTTGATGTACTGCACATGCGGGAATGAAGCCGAAATGCAGAAGGGTGTAAAGGAGATGATCAAAGGGACAGAAAGGACTGCAGCAAAGCTAAATGATGTATTTGTAGTGCTCTGCACTTCAGAGAATGAAAAGGAAATACTAGCTCTGGGCTGCTGTCAGAAAGGTGTATTTTAAAAAGGAGAAGGGCTGATAACTACAAGAAATGCACTTGCCAGGGTGATTTGGCATTGAGTCTGGGTCTGAAAAAGGGAAGTCGCTAAGTACTAGCCAGGTGTATCATTAAAGTCTATTGTTACCCCCTGCCTATGTTTTTAGTTTTCTGGTTAAAAAGAGGTGCTGAATAACGGGCTAACAGCCTTTAAAGAAGACAGCAGTTAGTGGGAGGAAAGCCCACAGTGACCTGACTGTGCACTTGTACTTGTGTTACAATCCCAGTTTAAAAAATAGACCTCTGCTTTTGTCCCAGTTGTGCAGGATCTATTGTATCCTGAATTTCATGCAATGTCCTGGAGTTGCCTGGGCTATACAAGAGAGAGTCATCAAAACAACTTCTGCAAGGCCCTCTGGATGACATAAAAAACCCAGACTTCGCTTTACTCATGGACTTTACAATGGACTTTATACATGGCTCTGCTCACAAGTTCTCAATCTGTGCTATGACCTTCAGGGTTGGTTGGTTGGTGGGTTTGTTTTGTGGTGTCATCATCCCATTGCATCACCCTGCCGCTCAACATAATTTGATTTGTCCAGCATAGAGTTAAATGTGATGAAGAAACACCGCATAGGAGAGCATCCTTTTGTAGCAAGCAGTAGCCTTGTTTTGCGTCTCCAGCAGTTGGATCTGCTCTCAGTGATTTTATGGTAGAATGATTCTCCATAAAAATGACACCCAGAGAATGCAGGTTTTACGTCTTCCACAGCGGGTGATGGAGCTGACTGCTTTTCTCCACGTATGGCTGAGGCGAGAGCCGCTAAAAGAAGGGGGATGTTTGTAGCCTGAGGGAAGCAGAGTGGAGATCTTTGGGCACCTAATCTGCTCCTTCAGTTCAGGGCAATTTCTGCCATTTCTGAGTCACGGTCCCAGCCAGGGAGCCAGTTACGCTGGTGGGTCATCAGACAGCAGCATGGCCATCCGGCGTTTGTTGGTGCGTGGGAGTTACCGGCTTGCTGTACAGAGACTGCAGGGCACCAAAACTTCCACGTGTTGAGTTTGGCACGGTATCGTCCGTGCTCCGCGCAGCAATTGCCTGCGAGCCCAGCACCAGCCTCGCGTGACGTCTGGCATGTCCCAGCAGCTGCCGGCGGGTCTGCGGGTAAAGCCCGCAGCGCTGATTTTCATCTGCAGAGCTATGAGCAGCGCTGCCGACTCAGGCAGGATTTAGAAAGCAGAAATGCTGTCAGGGCGTCCGCAAAGGCGCAAAGACTTTGGCTATTTTCTGCCTGTCATGTTGTCCAGTGCAGCCTGTTAATGTCTAGTGGGGGTCCGGTGCTCAGGAGAGGGGGGCTTCGTCCTGGGCTGAGCGGTTTTAGCCTGTGTGGTGAGCACAGGGCTGGCGCTGGGTGGCAGGCAGCTCCTCGTCCTGTAGAAATCATGGTGGAGGAGCTCGTTTGCAATTGCTATAAGGAGAGAAAAAACAAAAGAAAATGAAAAATCTTGCTGTAGCAGACAGAAAATCTGTCGCTGGTCTAGGCTTACTCTTCCTGCTTATTCCTGTTCCTTGACTTGGTGTTTCTATTTAAAGAAATAAAGATATTTAGTGCATGAGATAAGCATCCATTTATAATATTCTTGCAAAAGAGCTATATGCATTTCCAACTTTTCAGGGCATTACCCATAAAAAATCAAGTTAAATAAATACACAAAAAGGAAACAACACTGTTCTCTCGGGGGTATAATTTCTCTTGAAAACAGAAGATCATGCAACTGTCAAACTACTGTACATCAGCCAATTTGAAAAATTTTTGAAATTCTTCCTCTTTAATAGCTTGAGAAGAAATCATTTCATAAGAGTGAGGGAGACGTGAACTGTTAAGTAAACTTTTCGAAAAAGCTGCATTCAGAAACTCATTCTAGATCTGTCAGACTAATTTAACAGAATTTCATTGTCACACGTGGATATAAAATATAAATATGTAATGTAAAAACTAGGGATGGAACCCAGCTATTATTAGATAATTTACGTTATTATTTGTGTTTGCATTAATTCCCTGATCCTTTACTAAATGTTTATCTTTTCTACTGCATAGCATTAATCTGCAGAGGGGTTTGCTGTTTGAGAGGAGACAAGAAATAAACACAAGACTTTTCTCAAGTTCACTGTCCAATGGCCATAAATGGAAATATCTTGATTTTTTTTTTATTTCAAAGTGCACATTGCACACATTGTGCATATTTGGACAACTTTAATGATGTGTGTAGCTTCAAGTCAAAGCTGAGGAGCCGCAGGGAGGTTGGGCCAGTAGGTCAGACATATGAGCAGCAGTTACGTACAGATACCTAAATACAGAACGATCTCTCTTTTTATGACACTTAATAGCGGGTGTCTCGGAAGTCTGATGATCATCGCAGATGAAGTGAGCATGATTTTCAGATATTTCCATCCTTCTAGCGTACTAAGGAGACACAGCCGCTGGTAACAGGTTAATCCCTGCCTTCTGCGTGCGTATGCTGCCATGGTTCTGTTGTCACTGCTGGGATGGGAGATGGGTTTGTGGGTGCTGCCAGCTGCCAGGTCCTCCTTGGCAGCAGTAGACTTGAGGCCTCCTACTTGAGTAGGACGCAGCAGGACTTTCCAGGACCAAAAAGGGGAAGCTCGGTCCCTTCCTACAGGAACAAGCCCAGGCTCATCCTTGTCCTCAGGAGCATGCCAGGAAGGTGAGAGAGGGCAGGTAGGAGCCACTGCAGGAAGCAGGCATGCAAGCGGGCAGGAAAGGAGGAATTACAGATACTTCGACAGGCAAAAAGTTTGAGTCCCAAAACTGGCCTGATCCTTCTTCACAAATTTCAGTTTAACTTCCATTATCCATTTAAAGGATTGGTCCGCTTTCACTTAAACATCAGACAGTATTTCGAATAAGAGAGTTTAAACTCTTTTGATTTACATATTGCAATATGCATACACTTTGCTTTATTCCAACAAAACATAACCCAGCGTTCTCTTTAAAAAACCTCCAAAATTTATTTGGAAGGCTATGGACTATCATGGATACCCAGTGCAGTTAAAGAGGAGGAGGAAATCAAACTGTGCAAAGAAATACAAGTCGTTTTAAAGAATGCTGGGAAAGTGATGGTGTGTCCACTCATGACTCCTTGTTTTGTATCTGTGCTAAGGTCTGAAAGGGATTTAGAGACACCGTACCCAACCATACCAATGTAGATCGTGACGTAAGCTTGTCTATCACATTCTTAAAACTCATCGTTGATGAAGAATCTACCATCAGCCATGGCTTGACTATCCTTGCTCTTACAGGTTTTTCTTCCCTCTAGCCTGGTTCTTGCTGCAGATTAAACCCATTATTTTGGCTGTATCCACTAGGGGCACGGGGGACAGATTATTCTCTTCTTTGCAACAGCCTCATGCAACCTTGAGAGTTTAACTCTGTACCAATGGCCCTTCCCTCTTTTCAGATAAACAGCCCCAATTCTTTTAAGATTTCCTCCTAAATTTTTGTGGGCTTCTATGCTGAGTAGATCACCTTCTCCTATGGACTGTGCACCTCTTTCTGGAAGAGAAGTGCACAAACACCTCAGCACATCAGCCGACCAGCATGGACTACTACTGCCCTTGTCTTGCAGACGATATGACTCTCTATATCATAATGTGATCTTTGCCTGATCCTTTCCTGCAGACCTACTGTCTATGCAATTGTTTCCATTTTATATTTCTGTAGTTGGCTATTCCTGCCAAGTATGGGATTTTACCTTTGTCTTGAGTTACCTCCCTTTTTTTATTTCCCCCACCCCTTATTGTTTCTCCAGCGTGTCACGAGCATTTTGAATTCTAATCCTTCCCCACAGTGTATTTACAGCCCTTCCAGCTTGGTGTCAGCTGTGAATTTAATCAGTTTACTTTTTGTTCTGTCATCCAAGTCATTAACAGAAGGGCTGAATAAAAGCAAATCACAGACAAACTTCTGCACCCGAGGCAGGCTGTCCTCCCCATTGGGAACTGACTGGTTTCCAGACTGGGTGCAGATTTCCCACCATCTCTGTACCTGCTTTATAGGAGTGTGATCGAGACCATTTTTTTTTTTTCCATAGCTTGTGTGTAAAAATGCCATGTGAGATAGTAGTTAAGATATTTAGTAAAAAGTTAAGATAAACATCTACTACTTCTCTATATGCAAGACTTGTTATTCTCTTGTAGGAAGAAAATAAAAAGTTCCTGATGTCTTTTATTTATTTCCCTTTCTGGCTTTCAGGTGAATGCAAAAAGTTTGCCTCTTTTAGTGGTTTTTCTGTGGCTGTGACTCCTGGACTGAGCCTCACCTATCCTCCCTGAATCCTCAGGCTTCACAGGAACCAAAATAATTTACTGGCCCTGTGTCAATGTATCTGCATTACCATTATTTCCCTGGGAGAGGCAAAGTGTCTTTGAAGTGCTGCCTGACACTAAGTGGTGTCTGAAAACTTGGGCATCCAAAAACTAGTGAAAAGCCACCTTTTATGTGCATATCCCCACACGGCTATATCTCCCTTCTGCCAAAAGAGTCAATGGGACCTGTTGTACTTTAATGTTACATCAGCTATGGAAGCAAAGATGAGGTTAATTCCTTAAATACATTTCCAAATGTATTCACACTTCTGACCCTCTTACTTCTTGCAAGCAGCACCTGTTTGTAGAAGTCTCCCGGTTCGTCCACGTTCCCCACCACCTTCATTACAATTGCCAATACCATAAGGCACACCTCACCTGACCCAGGAAAGCTGCGCCCATTCCTAAGTTTGCATTTTAATGTAGAGTCATATGTGCATGTCAGGTTACTAAATAAAGCGAAAAATGATGAGGTTTTATTTACAAACTCAGGAGGAGCTTGGTACTCCCATGCCACAGACAAGCAGCCTCCCCTTAGCACTTAAATTCTTGCTGACACCTGCAGGCACCAAAGGCTCTGCTTTGCACAAGAGCAAGCTAGAGCTCTGCAGAAACTGAGGGCAATCGTGTTTTACGAAGACAAAAGCTCACCTGGCTTTGACAGCAGACAGCAGTTCCTACTCTGATAAGAGCCCAACTGCAAATGTTGTACGTGGTGGTAGGTGTTACTGACCAGCAGCTATGAAAAGCAACAGCCCTGGGCTTTTGCTGAAGTCAGCGGTCAGTGGCATCTGGGAGGCTCCTGAGGAGGTTCTTCGTCCTTGAACACCGCAGGGTGCAGGACAGCAGGTTGAGTTCCTGGGGGCTTTCTCAGAGCGGGTGTTTCACGGTGGATGTTGTGATATGCTACTACTAAAAAAAAAAAAAGTGTCTGGCTTACTGTTGGATACCCATCTCCTTTGAAGAGCGTGCCGAGTAGTTCAGGGCCTGAACCTCTGAGTACTTTTCAAAGCCGTTTGTGGTAAAAACCATTCTATTTGTATCTTTCAGAACAGCAGGAAAAAAACCCAAACAACCCAACATGCATTTTTTTGTAGAGTGAAAATTGTTTTTATGGTAAAGTGGCTCCCCACCTTTTTAGCCATATTTATTCTAGTGGGTTGATTTTTGTAAGCATAACTGAAACCCTGGGAGACTAATGAAGTTTAACAATGTGTGTTAATTATATCCACTTGTGTTGCCTCAGTGAAAACACGGGATCCTAAATCCTATTTACAATCTGAAATTTCAGAGGTTCCAGCCACTCATCTGACCTTAACATCTCTTAGTTTCATGCAGCTTTTGTAAGCCTGTGCACGTAGTTAAGTTCCCCTGTGGAGAATGGTTCTGGAGATCAGCTGTTCAGGGACTAGGAACACAAGAGTTTTTACATTGTTTAAAACCATTTTGACATTTTAATGTAAGTCATTAAGATTGTTTTCTTGAACTGTTGAATGGGCCACAGTATGGGTGAACCATTTTTAGGAAAATTAAATAAAACCATTTTAATTTCTAAGTGACTCGCCTTTAAGAATTTTAACATAAATATTTTGCACACTCTGAAGTTTCTGTCTGAGGTAAATATTTTCACCTGAATTCCTCCCCTGAGAAGATTAATTCCCAACCTCAGGGCCATCCTGAAGGAGAGCAAGTAGGAGTGGTCACTTCTACCAGAAGGCACTCTTAGTATTGTATATATTTGCGTTTGCCTTTTTTTTTTTTTTTTCTTTTTTCAACCGTGCAGTGGAACAAAGTTTCCCCAAATGGTGCCAGGTTTTAGGATCTCTGCAGAGATGCAGCATGGTGCTGCAGATTCTAACTTGAGACCAGGTGAATCCCGTTAGTTCCAACCCAGCAGCACAAAGGATTCGAGCATCTCTGAAGCTGGGTGTTTGGATCTAGAATGACAGAGGATAGATAGGAGGCAAAACACATGAAGGGACTATGCTTTTACCAGCTCTGATTGTATCCATTAATAAGCAAGACTGAGAATGCCACCTGCTTACAGAAAGGTTTTCAACTCTCAAGGCATGGAGTTCTTAGTAGTATTCCATGGGATATAATGAGGTACACTGGTGCAGATTTCCCCCATGGAGTTAGTATGCATTTGTACAAAATAAGGCTCTTGCTGGGGTATTTTATGAATGTGAAGTCTTTCAGTTCCAGTCAAATAGGATAACCAGCTGTTTTCCAGGGCACACGGAAAAATCCTTGGGTTGGTGGTTGTTCCTACTCTCTCGTCAGAAGGATGCCTGCAAAAAAAGAATAAAAACACAGAAATATTTCACTGTGGCCTTCTTGAAGGAAAAGCAATCCTTTGAATGCATCAGAAATTGTTCTAATAGATGCGGGGGGGGGGGGGGGGGACGAAGAGAAAAATCCTTTTTCTTTTTCCTTTTATTTTGTTACAAACCTTCTTCCATCTTCAGCCTCCAGGTTTCCCTCCCATGAGTCATCATCTGTTTTGTCACTTGCAAGACTTTATTCCCCAGACCTGCAGATGTTATTAAAACTGAGGATTATAAGGTTATGTAGTATGTGGTAGAAGCCAGATACAGACTGGATGTTTTTATTAGAGGATTACCAAATTTTGTTAACAGGAGTGTGCCTGAGTAATTCCACTGGAAGCTCTGCTGTGCTTGTTATGAAACATCTGATCCTGAAGCAGATACAGAGCTGCACCTTAGCAAGGTCCAGTTCTCTAACCACACCAAGGACACGTCACGTTTGTGATGTGTAAAGCTGGATCACTGCAAATGATGTATAACGGTTTCACTGGAAAAAGTATAGTGGTCACGGCTGAAGGTATCTCACCTACCATAAACTGCTAAATATCCCAATGCCTTGTTCACTTCAGAATCTTTTTCCACTGCTGGCACACATTATAGGCAACAAAATAAAATCAGTGTATGAGGTATGTGCTTCAATGTTACTTTTAAATACAGTGAAAATATCTTAACACTTTTTGTAGCTTTTTTATAACTTGCATATCCCTGGTACATGACACTAGGCCCTTAAGCAAACTTGTTGCTCCTAAGGCATGAGATTATGATGACATATAATTAACTCTCTTAATGTGCATTGGTGTGTTTTTGTGAGTGAGGGACTAACTCAAGCTAGTGAACCTGAAGCAAGAAATCAGAGAACATCAACGCTAAAAAAAAACAAAACCAAAAACCCCTGACCTTAGAGCCACCATTTTCTCACAGTGATGAACCTGTCTAACTAAGGCCACACAAGAACTACTGAGGAGGTAATTTCCACAGGCTCTTCAATTAAGAGGCAGGTGAGTCAAGAAATTTCCAGAAGCTTCTAGCATTTTGCATAATGACTTGTACCCTGCTGTGGTGGGTTAACCTGGTGGGCGGCTCAGACCCACCCAGCCGCTCACTCACCCCCAACAGGATGGGAGAGAGAATTGGAAGGGTAAAAGTGAGAAAACTCATGGGTTGAGATAAAGACAGTTTAACTGGAGGGGGAAGAATGGCAAAGAAAACGTGATAAAAAAGCAATCACTCGCCACCAGCAGACCAGTGCCTAGCCGTCCCTGAGTAACGGCAACTTTGGAAAAGCTTTGGCCCCTAGGTTTATTGCTGAGTATGACATATGGATTACTAAGCACGACGTCATATGGTGTGGGATACCCCTTGGGTCAGTTGGGGTCAGCTGTCCCGGCTGTGTCCCCTCCCAACTCCTCGTGCCCCCCCAGCCTGCTCCCTGGTGGGGTGGGGTGAGAAGCAGAACAGGCCTGGACTCTGTGTGAGCACTGCTCAGCAGTAACGAAAACATCCCTGTATTATCATCAACACTGTTTTGGTCGCAACTCTAAACTACAGCACCATGTGAGCTACTATGAAGAAAATTAACTCCATCCCAGCCAGACCCAGTACACCTGCAAACCTGGATGCTGGCATAGCCCTGTACTGGAAGGGAAAACAGATTGCTAAGTCACAGCTAATGTGGTTTGTAATTCCAAGAGGAAAGTGAAAGGTATTGAATAAGGACTTTGTTTTGTACTTCCAGGTATAACTTTCCTTCTGCTACGGGGCTGAATTACCACTGCTGTGATAATAAAAAGTCCACTTGATTTGTGTGAGCAGACTCCTAATCACTTAATAAATCATTCAAAAAGTTATTTGGTAGAGTGGCAAATTATTAACTGGCTGGAGATCCAGCAAGCAGCAGCTGTTTCATACTAGAAACTTGACTGGGACAACTGGCCCAAGAACACCCGTGTTCAGTGCCAGAACCATGATTTTTTCTAAGTTTTAAAGTTATTCCCCACTTGTGTCCACAGGGAAAGGGAAAATTTGGGTCCATGTATATAATTTTAAGGTGTAATTAGTGGTATAAATGAACGTTTGGTATTACACTATATTTATGCATTTCCTAGCTGTGAATTAGTCATACAGATCCTGTTCCACTCTGAAGCTATTCATCAGTTTGAGTTCTTGTGGTTATTCAGTTTATTAAAATCCAGTTGTATGTTTGTGCAGGAAGGCTGAGTATCTTTTGCCTTGGTTATGGATATTTATGCATGTTTCTGACTAGATCTAAGTTTGATAATTGCTGTATGTAGCTTCATCAAAGAATATTGTCACATCATAACAGGAAATACCCTCCTAAGATTTAAAGGCAGATTTGGATTCTGGATGGATTTTAGTCAGTGTCTTTCTCTTGCCATGGAATAAGCCATCTAACCTCCTCTGCCTCCAATTTGCCCTTCTTCAAAATGTTGATAACGATGACTCAATTCCTCATGAGGGTACTCTGAGGCTTAGATGAAGTCTGAGAAGTTGTTTCTCACCCTGAGAAAACTGATGTCAGAAATTGCAATATTGGAATACTAATCTTTCAAGACTTAGGTAAATAATTGTCCACAAATGAAAAACTATTTTCTCTGCATTTTTTTGCCCCCCTCTATAATATTTCTTGAATTAGTAGAGTCCAAACTTAATACAGACAACAGAGGAGATAGTGGACACTGCTTGCTTAAGTAAACAACAGCCAGAGCCCAAATTATTAGTAAATACCAAGGCTTCATTTAGGTTGAATAACGCTGCAGTCCAACAAATAAATGAGCCATCAAGTTTGAATTTATGTAGCATACGAAACACATTAAAGCCATCTGACCATGACAAAGGCCTTTTCTGCTGTGAATAATGAGGCCAACACATTATAATATCCTTTAGATGAGACATTAAACCCAAGGTCCTTTCTGTTTGTCTCTGGTGGCTGTCCAGGTGGAAGTTAAAGACTCTGTGGCATTTCACTAAAACCATAGAAAATCTCCAGCCCCAATGGTATTACTTTCCCTGCAAATAAATAAAATAAATCAAAAAATTAGAATAGACAAGGCTGTGTATGAGTTGAATATCATCAAGCGAAAGGTAGTTTTCCTATCCATGAGGAGAATGGGGAAAGTTCTCTTTAGTGAGAGCAAGGTCAGTGTCCCTGATATGAATGTAGGACTTCGAAAGTCCTTTGGGATTTTAAGAATGCAAAGCATGGAAAAATGCTTCATTCTCACAATTGAAAATAACTGTGGTAAAGAAGAACAAATCCAAATCATATATGATATGTTTGCATGTGTCTATGCTTACATAACTAGATACACATATTCACATGTGTGATTTCCAAGAAGAAACAGCTTGAGGACAAACAGAAAATAATTATGCCAGGAAAAATTCCTTACCTTTATCTGTACATGTGTGATTCGCTTCAGGAGGTCCATCTCAATTTTCAGCTTCTTTTGTATAATCCTAATGATTTTGTATCACTTGAGATAATTTGATATAAGCCTCAGTGAATGTTTATCTACCGAGTGAAAACCAGGCTCTCGTTCAATGAGCCTGCATGTTAGCTGTGTAGTTTCACACCAAAGTTTCTTAGCATTAGACACTCATAGGGATATGGCACAAGAGGTCATGTGAAAGGTAAATTTCAGAGTCCTCTCGTAGGTGTAGATCTATTATCTTGTTGTTATCAAGCTGACTGGACTCGCTCATTTGAATTTAAAGGAGTTAGAGAGGATGAGAGAACAACCCCCTTGAAAGAAACAGAAGAATCACGCTAGAGCTGAACCCCCTTAGCAGCAGAGATAATAAAGCTTTTCATGAAGAACTGACTGATGAATCTGGGCATCTTTCAATTTTCTGAATAATGAGCCAGTTCTTCCCTCTTGCCGAGAAACATATGGGATGTGAGGAAATCAGCTGGAAACCCAGCCACGTCTGTCCCGTTCGCCATCCTCTCCACCAGAGATGGGAAACTGGTGCCTTATGAGGAAAGATGCTTTGAGGGAAGCCTTGGTAGTCAGTTAAATCAAGCTCAGTCTTTGTGAGTCTTATGCCCCTTGATGTCTGCTTCCCTTTTATTAACAGGAAAGCCAAGAAAGCCGAGGTACTTGTCCAACAGAGAGTAATGCTGGCTGGGCTAAGGAATCCATTCTGTTTCATTTTTTTTTAATGTGTATCTGCTTGAAAATCCTGACACGACGGAAATGTCCCACAGGTTGTATCTTTCAGGTCCTTATATTTGAGAAAGGCACTTTCCAAGAGAGGAGAGGGTAGTAAGAGGAGAGCAATGTAAATACCTATCCATGACAAACCTTAATATTGATTATATTGACTTTCATTTCATTCATCCCCACATTAGTGATACGACGTTCTAGTAATAAGGACTGAAAACACATGCTGGGTTTGATTTTTTTCCCCTTTCTTTCCTTTTTTTTTTTCTTTTTTTTTTCCAAAAGTCATTAAACACCATGCTTTAAATGTATTTAATGACACTTAGAGGTGTAGGTTCTTTATGGGCTTTATTTTCAAAGTGTTAAGACCTTAGCAGTATAGACCACCTCATGCAGGGAGGGTGAAGGTTACTGAAACAGCAAAGAGAAGCTATGATACCAGACTGGTCTGAATGGGCGCCAGCCGCCTCTCCCCCCACACTGCAGAGCAGAGATGTCTAAGCCTTCCTTGGGTGTGAGTTTGACAGCCAGGTGTGAGCCGCGTCCGAGGCGCGTCCAAGGTTGATGCTGTTGGTGGCAACTGCTGAAGGCTCTGCCCGTGGAGCGAGGATGGCTCAGCTCCAAACACCTGAGGAGACTGCTGCTTTCATACTGGCCTGACACCAGCCTGGTGTGAGGCACAGAACCTGAGTCATGGCAGAAGGAATGGCCACAAAGCTGTGCAGCTGACCCTGACCCTAACGATCATTGTGTGACTCCATTTCACCCTGTGATATGAAAGCCTCAAAAGGTTAAAAAAAATTGTTCCAGATCTTCCTATCAACAAAAATTACCTGTGCTATCCATGTTACTTGTCTAAATGGGAAGATATTTAAATATCAAATGGATTTTTAAACCATGCCTTTTCTTTTCATAGCAATAATTAAAGCTGCTATTCTAATCTAAGGGGCCAGATTCAACCCATGCTTTGTGACAGTCACTTTGCGCAAGGTAACCACAAGCTTTGGAAGTAACGTAAGTGGTCTTCAAAGCAACAAGTAGAAATTTTTGTGTTGTGGATCTCTCCCAGATGGACACAGAAAAGAACTTGTCCCTTCAAATTTAGCTCACTAACTTCTAAAAAAAAAACTGTTTCAGTGATCTGAAAATTTTGTCTAATCTTCCATATAATCTGCTTTGGTATCATTGTGTACCCTTCCACAAATTACCTACGTAGCTTTATTCTATAGCTTCAGTATTTTCAACATGTGGTATTCAGCTCAACAGGTTTTTTTTTAAAGTTACTGATTCCTAACCTTCCTTTTTGCCTCTTTATCTGCTGTCCAAAAAAATGGAGGCAGGGTGCTCACAACATAGGGTCTGTGATATATGCCTGGATTGTCTGGACTCCATCCAGCGGAAGGCGGTGATAGACATCTGCCCAAAAAGCAATTAACTGCAATGTATTTGGAGAGACAAAATAATCCAATGGTGATTTAGCACCTCCAGAAAAGGTTTGTGTTAGAAACAGGGGGGTGATTTATTGCAGATTTTTTTTCAGCTGTTTTACTCTCAATTTTCAAGAATTAAAAGAAATGTTGCAAAATATTTTACCATATAATGCAGACAACAATATGTAGAAGTAATTAATAGGGACATTTGAAGGGAAAACAGGGTCACACCATTAGCCCCTACTAAAATGTATCGGAGTTGATGAATTATTTTAATGGGACAGAATGACAAAAAAGGGACTGTTTCACCTAAGCAGGGACAGCTGGTCCCTATGACAAGGATACATTGCTGTCTTGTGGAGTCTGCCAGCCAGCAAGGCTGAAATAATAGCACTGAGAGAGGTGTGAACACTCCTCATTCACCTTAATTGAGAGCTAATATGAAGTCTAATTATGAACACTTTGTATTAACTGCTTCGTGTCTGAAGGCAGACTTCTGATCAACAGCCCTCCATCACGTCCAGGGAAGGTCTGCTTTGATTTTCCAGACAGTCACGCATCCCGATGCTGTGATGCCCGCTGTGCCAACCCACATCCAGCTAGCAACTGTTCCTGCCACAGGCTTTTGATCCTATTTCTGTTCCTGGGCAATGGGAGCTTGGGACAAAATTTCCATCTGGGAACCCAACTGCATGTTTCTCAAAAGCAGAACTTCTTTCTTGCCGCAGCCTGTGGGGCCAGGCGGCAGCTCTCCAGGACCTTTACAGACTGTACCTGTACAGAAACCCTCCCTTGCTGCAAGCCGCGCCGTGCACGGCAGCCCCGGCAGCCCGAGGAGTGGGGTTCATCCTGCTGGGGAGAGCCACCGGCGTCACAGCCTGGAGGTGCAGGCACAGACCGCACCGACCGAACCATCTGCCAGGATTCAAAGCACGACAGGTGGGATTAGAGGATTTAGGCAACTAATTGCAGAATTCACTTTCACGCAAAGTGTTTGTGTGAGGGGGAGAGAGAGGAGGATTAACTTAACTGCCAGAGATTTCTCCAATTATTTGAAAGGTGGTTGTAAAATGACTGTTTAATCTTGCATCTCACCTGCTTCTGAGAACAAAAGTGCTTAAATTTAAAAATACCGACTAGATGGAGATGGGGTGGCCCAGGGGACTAAGACTAAGGCTGCTGGGGCTTCCTTTGTAAGTCACACGACCAAGGCTAGTGAAGAATGCAAGGCAGCGACCATTTTCTGGCTTTTGTGGACTGTGCTAAATCAGACTGGAAACAACAGTCCAGTTCCAAAAGAATTAAGGACCTGATCCTACTTCTGCTTTAAACAGCTGTCCAAGATTGAGGCTTAAGTACCACTTTGCAAATCCTCAGTGCTACTTTTAGCAACTGTCCTGGCAAGTGGCATGGGCAAGGCAAAGGCAAGCGGGCTCCGAAGAGCGAGCGCTTGGTGTTGCCTGCTGAACCAGGCTGAGCAGCACTGTCACAGCAGTGCTGGGCTCGTCCTGATGCTCAGGTTCGAAAGGAAAAGGTGGGGAGTATCTGCTATCTCCCATCAGCATTAAAAAAAACCCACCAAACCTGCGTGGGAGGGAGGGGAAGGAAAAGGAGGATGGAAAACAAGCTAAGGAAAAAACAAAAGAACAAGTATGAACAGAAAACCCCTGCCAAAAACAAAGCCTTTTGTCCCCTGATCAAAACAACTTTGATCAATGCATCTATTCTCAGAAGCACCTTATTTTAGAAAGCAGCTAGCTTTCTAACAAATAAAGAATTGCTCTGTGGTTTCTTTCGAAAGCTTAAATTCAGCTTTCTAGAGTAAGATGAAAAGCTAATTTTCTTGAAGTTTAACATATTTGTGTAAGCATGTCAGGTGAAATAAATGACATTGATATTCAGTGTGTATATAGGTGGCACCAGCTCCTAAAACTCTATCTCTTTTTCATCTTACTGGAACATTAACTTATGCTCCTGAGGGCTATGCAGCATGCAGAGCAAGAATGCGAACGTAAAGATAATTTATCATAGCTCTCTCCTGTGTATCACCCTCTTTCCCTAAACTTTTACATATCAGAATACAGAACATAGGGAGTTGACTTTTGCCTTAGCTGCCTCTAACTGCACCCATGGAGGGTCTTCCTCAAAACAAAAGTTTTCATCCTGCAGATTGAGTTCTCAGCATGTTCCCATGGTAAGTAGATGAGTGGACATCTTACCATAATAACTGGATCAGAGGAACCTTAAGAATTGGTCTTTTGAATAACTATAGTAACAGTAAAATATATTGAGAGCTGTAGTAAGGGCACAGGCGGAGGAAGGAGGAAAGGAATTTCATGGGAAAGCCTGTCATCCAGGCCAGCAGGAGCTGGTGACAGAGAGGACCAAGGAGCATCGTTCTTTAATCCTCGCTCTAACCAACTGTCAGTAATAGGTCTGGAAAGGCTTGGACTCTCTTTTTACTATGCATTTATATACTGAGATGTGTGACAGATGTTCTTCTAAAGGTGCTATCTGAATAAGCACAACAATTAATAGGATAATTGAAATCTAATTTTAATAACTATGTAAATTATGTAGCACTGGTTCCCAGTTTCCCTTTTTCATATTAATATCGATAAATTACTCTGCATGAATTACTTAAGCTTATAGTTTACCTTTCAAGTAGTGCTCACCTTTGCAATTCACATTTCGCAGAATAGAAAACTGAGGCACACAAATGTTACAGGACTTTTTTCTTCCTGGCCTACTGTGAGTACTGCTGACTTCACCGTCACAATACTGAGCTGCTTTTTCTGTTTTTGCATAGCAATACCAATGTTAGCCAATGTTGTTGATAGAGGTCAGCGTTAGAGTTGTCTGGAGTTGGCAGATTATGTAGTTTTATTTAAAAAATAAAGTACTCTGAAGTATAATATATCTTCCTGAATATTTTTTCCTGTTCTTGTTTATTTGTACATGATGTTAAACGCAGGAGTAGGAGTTGCTGCAGAATAGGTAAAAAGCGGTAAGCGAGAGGATGCATGGCCCTTGAAGAGGTTCAGAGTGCAGCAATTCCCCTGAAGTATCAAGATGGAGATTTATTGTTTATTTGTCTTTAGCTGTGTCTGTAAGAGAAAAGAGGCAGAACTTGGCATAGGAACACGCCTTGCAAATTTGCTTCCAAGGCATTCACTTCCATCCATCAGAGAGCCAAGCCATAGGAAAATAGTCTTTAGAAAAAGCTAGCAGAACGTGTGATCAGACTTGCTGCAAGTTTTGAAGAGAAATCTGACTGCCACAGTAGAGGGTATTAGGCAGTCTCAAACCCATAGAAACTTGCAATATCTGGGCAAAAATAAGCACTACAAAGAAAAGTCTGTAAAATCTAAACTCTGAACACACAAGGAGCTGAATGATTACGTGCAGAGTAGGGGCACACACTGTGCTAAGCAGCCCTCTTCCACCCATAGCCATACCTGTAAGAAAAAAGCTGTTTCACAAAATCTTGCAGGTAAGGGGAATGAAACAGCAGAAAAACAAACTCTGCATACCCTGGAGAGTGTATGCTGCACAAAGAAGACTGCACTGCTCTGTGAGATTATATCAGATTGTGTTGTGAATATGGTTCCAATGGTGCGTGGTAAAATAAAAAGTGGAGAATGCAAGCTCTATGGTTGTCTCAAGAAACAGGCTGTTGATTGCAGAGAGCTTTGAGAGTATTCTCAGGAATGTTTGATGCTGTATTTGTCCTGTTCTTGCAGTTTCTCCTTACTCATGTGCTACTGGCCATCATCAGCAGAGGATGCTGACTAGTTTGACTTGTAGTCTGGCTCACTACAGCCTTTCCCGTGCACCACTGTTCAAGAAGAGGTTTTCAGCCTTCAGGAAGAGGTGGTCAGTCATTCCAGAAGCCATAATCTAATGAGGCTTTCCAAAAGTAACACCAGCTTTCGATACTGGTTGTTCTATACAACATATGTAACATCCTTGTAATAACCTTGTTGGAGCTTTGTTGGAGTGGAATGGACTGATTGTTCCTAAGTCTTCGAAGCAAGAAATGTTACATCTACTACACAGGATACCTAGATACGGACAAACGTAGACCACAGGTCAGAACTGGACTATGCGGGGATAAATGGACCTAAGTAGAGAAAAAAAGATCAACAGATGTTTAAAAAAAAATAAATAAAATCAAAGATAGGTGAAAAATCTAGGAGGACAATTCCAGAAATTGTAAGACCATGGTCTAAGGTTGGGATGAATTTGTTTCTTTGCACTGCAGACAAATATGTTTTGGTTTTGGATGATTACCATCATTGGCCAGAGTTCCATTATTTGCAAAGGCAGCTACAAAATGGGTAAACTCGCATGCGTAGCCAGAAACCACTTGTAGTGAGAAATATGGAGCTGTAACTTGATAGTTGTGTTTAAATATTTATCAGAAGAACATAATAACAAGCACACTCTCCTCTGAGACCAGAATAGCCAATGGTTCCATTGAAGATGACATTAACACAGTTAAAACAATGTTTTAAATAAAAAGCTAAGGAATGTTATAACCCTGCATGCAGAGCTGTCACCTGCAGGAAATGTTGTTCAACAGAAAGGTTATTACCAAACAATCTGACTGTTTAAGCATGAAAATTAAAAATAGAGAATTGTGGAGTCTTTTAAACACTAGAAGCAAGCACACAGAAAACACAAATCACGAAGCACGAGCTACAGCCTATGCTACGGCAGAACAATATGTATATTAATATGAAGAGTAAATACAGGTAAAAAAAGCTTCTTTTGTGGGTTTTTTGAAGTTGTTTTTATGTTTTTTGGACGAGAACAGGCTAAGAAAATGAAGAGGATATGCCTTCAGAGGAGGTGTTTTAGGGTGGTTTCGAGGATTCCCAAGAACGTAAACACACACACACTGACTATAGGAGAAAAAGCAAGCATTTTATTAACTACACACACGTGTTACGTTAAGGGTATTAACATACCTACCCAAGGATTGCGAAGAAGAAGATGAACCATCCATACATTCCATACATTCTTGTGCCGTCTTGCACCATGAGCCCAGTCCAGCAGTCGGTAGGTGCCAGCTTTACGTGGGCATCGCCACGGAGGCAATGGTGACCTTGCCGTACACCAGCCCACTGCTCTTTGGAAACCCCCAGTATTTTATACGTTTGTGGAGGAACGGGTGTTGACACTCGTGGCCAATGAGTGTCAAAACACACCTCAATTGCAACATAGGGAGCCTATGGCACATGCGCCCGCTGGCCAGGCGCGCTGCACGTGCCATAGCCATCCCTTCTATTGGTTCATGGGCTCTGTGCACATGGCAAATTACCATAATCCATCAGTTATGTCCACTGTGCTCTAACCAATAGCAGGATTTTTGTAAGGTAAGCAAAATTATGTGTGGTGCCTTGTATTCCTCCATTATTGCATGTATTACCTCCCCTAACATTGCTCTACTTTCTTATCCCAATGGTTAGCATTTCAAACAATAGACAATAAACTATCTGTTCCCTGTGCTGACTGCATTTTTTAGTTATCTACTTCTTACTCAGTGTTCATCCATGGACCAAAATTCCATCTTTTAACCTTTCCGCACACAGGAGGCAAGGGATTTGGACGGTGAATCCCAGAATCAGGTGGTCATGGAAGAGCCTGACATCTTCACAAGGACAGACTGAGAAGAACAATGCAAAGATTAGAACAAGCAAGCTGTTTTACAGCTCTAGAAAGCTAAGCAAACTGCCTCACAGACTGAGACTGTAAGGTATGGTGTCTCACAGTCCATACATTGTCCTTTTCCTTTGGAAGAGGGAGACATGAACAGCTCTTCAGGGGTTTGTACTGAACCATGGTCTTCCTGGTATAATATCTTGCCACAGACTAGCTGTTTGGAGTTAGTATTAGCAGCCTGACAGACTCAGAAATCCTTCTCCTTCTCTCATAAGCTCCTTCCACTGTTATCTGCTGGTCATTATAGCACAGACTTGTCACAGCTACAGCTGCTACTCCAACAGGAAAGAGCTGTTCCAGAACAGGATCAAACTACAGCAATGCTAGTGACAAAAAGTTTGGCACTTTAAAGAGGTAGGGTCCAGCCAATCCACTTCTGCTTGTCTTTCACACAAATGCAGCGCTTTAAAAACCGAACCAAACCAAACAAACAAAACCCCCAACCCCCTCCAAGACACAAAACGAATGAAGAAACGGCATCATTGTCATCTTCTGCTTCAGTAAAGTCAGCTCCCTTTGCATGTCTCCCTTCTGGAATAGTAAGCACCAGCCATGGCTAAATGTATCCATTGTACCTTAGACTTGTAACCCCTTTAATAAGGATACTAGTCAAAGTTTCTCCTCCTCTTTCACATTGAAACTCTTGAGTAGGAGGCACAAAGTTAGCAAAAGACATCACAAAACCAAGAAACTAGCTGCCAAGTGTTAACCACTTTTCTATCTTACCTAAAGAGCATTCACAGACTCCCCTTAGTTTAAAGTCTTGTTTCTTGTTTGTAGGTGTTTGTGAAGAGAAAAAGGTTCTATCTACTTGATTTCAGTAAATGAAGGCAGTGAAGTACCAGCCAGTGCAAATTCCTAACACGTCCACCACAAAGAAATGTATCCAAATGCATCCACTTCAGTCCTCTAACACAGGTCTAATGTGCTGTCGTGTTATAATAAAAAAGAAAAAAGATTGACATTGTATAGTGTAAAAACTGTATTTTGTAGTTGCAGCTCACATTGTAACAAGTTTATGATAATAGAAATGCACAAATATTGATGCATTTATGTGCATGAAGCAGGCTTATAAGGTAGGAGTTTGGAGAAGGGAAGGATTCTAAAAAATCCATCAGGGTGTGCTGGTTTTGGCTGGGATAGAGTTAATTTTCCTCATAGTAGCTGGTATGGGGCTATGTTTTGGATTTGTGCTGAAAACAGTGTTGATGATAATACAGGGACGTTTTCGTTACTGCTGAGCAGTGCTCACACAGAGTCCAGGCCTGTTCTGCTTCTCAACCCCCCACCAGGGAGCAGGCTGGGGGGGCACGAGGAGTTGGGAGGGGACACAGCTGGGACAGCTGACCAAAGGGATATTCCACACCATGTGATGTTGTGCTCAGCAATAAAACTGGGGCAGGGGACGCTGGCAGGGGAGCTGCTGCTTGGGGACTGGCTGGGAATTGGTCAGTTGGCAGTGAGCAATTGTTTTCATTTGCATAATTTGTCTTTCTTGGATTTTGTTCTGCTCCGTCTTTGTTATTTTTTTCCCTCTTTTCCTTACATTTTAAAATTATTATTCTATTTTTTTAATCATTAAACTGTTTTTATCTCAACCCAAGAGTTTCTTTTGCATTTTTACCACCACTGGGGTGGGGGGCAGTGAGCGAGCAGCTGTGTGGTGCTTAGTTGCTGGCTGGGGTTAAACCACGACACAGGGACAATGGTTTTCATTATCATTTTATTTGTCATAAACAAAGGATATTTGCTTATATCCAAGGTTCTGGATGGTCTAGATCCTGTATTCTGAATTAATCACTTAATCATGTGATAACCATCGGTAGGTAAAAGTTGATGATTTCCAAGTTAAAACTGTCATCAGCAAGCAAGGAGAGCCTAAGAAAAAAATAGCCCTCAGACCATGTTCTCACCCAAATCTTTAACTGGTTTCTTCAGCCTTGCTGTCTGGCTTATCAGAAATCATTACATTGGCCAAGAAAGAACCAGGTGTGTAACATCACGCTCTCTCCAGAGAACAGGGGTTGCAAAGAAGGCAACAGCCACTCAGCCCCATGGTTGCTCTGAGCCAGCATATGAGGCTATTGGCATTCTACCAAGAATCCATTAGAGTTGCTGGCTTGCTAGGTCAATCAGTATTATCTATTTATTTATCTATCATTAAGATGGGAATTACATAGGAATTATAACAGTATTGTTCATTCATGCATTTTTTTCCTTCTTTGTTCCCTGCTATACTTCCTATAGCATCAACACCATGTTAACAAGGATGAGGTTGGGGCTTTTACAGATTGCCCTCTGAGGAGCAGTGTTCTTAATACCATAAAGATTTGCCAGAATAAGAACCAGCAACCTTAGAAAGTAAAACCCAAGTCTTGGAATCTGAACGTATTCATCAGTGTGCTCTCTCGTGCTAATGGTAACAAGTGAGTTATATACCTATGTATATAGAGCTCAATTTGAGAACTGTCTTGGGACAAGTTAAGTTCACATCACCTACTGCTTAAAGTAAAAGTGGCCAATCAATTATCAAGACGTAACAAAGACAGCATTGCATGTGATGTATGCGTACACCTTTACAGCATCCTTGCTATAGATGCTCCTCTCTTCTAGGCATTTGACCTCCAGGGTGACAACAATCCACAGCATCTGCAATCTGACTTAGATTTTCTAAGTGCAGGCGGCAGTTCAAAACTCCATGGAGATTACTTAGATGAAGATGGAGTGTTGGATATTATGGCGATCTGGCTCCAGAGGCAGTTTTTATGCAAAGGAAGAGGTCAAGTGCAACCTTTTCTCCCTTCAAAGCAAAGTAGGTTTGTCTCTGAGGCTTCCAACTTCTATGGCTATCACCCTAAAATGAGAGCATTTCACCCATGCCTGTGTATAGCATGAAATCTTGTAGGTACCAGCTAAGTCACTTCCTGACTGGAAGCTACATAAAGATGTGCAAGGATACAGCATGAAATTCAATGGTGAGCTGACCAAAGAGACAACCACTGATTCCTTCTTATGTCCAAGGGTTCTGATCCTCTAGTCCTGCTCAGGTTTTCTGTGGTAACTAACAGATTATTGCCCCACAGTCTGCAATGCCTTCTAAAATAAGTTATCATTTTGCATGGATATGATAGAATAGGTAGCGCATTTGCTCCTTAGCTCCCATAGCTAGAGCTCAGTATGAAACAGTAATCTAGAGCATGAACTAAAGCAGTAGCTTATGGACTGATGTATTAACTTCAGCCACCACTGCATGCATCTAAGGGAACGAAACGTTGTACCAGACATTTTCTACGGCCCACAGAGTGCAGTTGATACCCATTCACTCCCTCTGGTTCACTGACACCTTGAGAGAGGATAGCAGCACAATTACCATGTGTCACTGGAAGAGGACAGCAAGGTAGTGCCTCCAGAACGTACTGTAGAGTGACACCATATTTGAGTCTTGGTAATGTTCTTGGTTCTTCAGTGTTTCAGAAACGTGCCTCTGTGCCTCCTTTTTTATTCTGCAGGACTTCCACCCACAGGTCAGCCTGGATACTGCAGCTGAATGGTGACCTGCACTGTGTGGCAAAACCAGCTGGAACAGCAGGTAGGTCCCACATTTCCAGCAGAAGGCAGGCAGAACTCTGCCTTTATTTTGGCAAGGTCCCCCAAAGTCAGGGACAGCTGGCAAGAGGGCCCGTATCTGAGACACAGTCATTTCAGCATATGAGAGAAGTGCAGCTACGGGCTCTGTATTCCACACATCGGGATTCATCTTCCCATGAGCATAACATGAAGTACTTATGGTTATTTTAGCCAGGTGGGTTTCAGAAGACAGCAAAAAGCCTGAGAAGCTCACTGTTAGCAGGTGTGGAAACAGTTTCTGTAATGGACAGTGTGGGTTGGCCATTTCTTATTAATGTCTGTTGATAATCTCCTTCAGACATCAAATGAACTTGATAAGGACAGGGACTGTAGACAAAGAGCATCGTTTGCAGTAACATTCACACTGTGCTCACTCTCAGGCTTCAGAGAGGCTTATCTATTAATTTGAACAGGGTAGGAGAGGCTCTCTTTGCTGACCTACACTGTACAAAATAAAATATAGTTGCTAAAGTGGGATGGCCGACTTTGCTATAAAGGTCCAAGTTTCTCTTCTCCCTTGTTTGATAGATGAGTGTCATCAGAATTACTGTGCTCTCCTGAAGCAATTAGTCATTATTGGATGATCAAAGGTATTTATCAAAACTTCAGGAGCGGTGCGATTGATCTTCATTTGGGTTGGAAGGGTTTCCTTGCTGGATTTTGGAGAAAGAATCCATCAGTGGCACAGCCATCACACAGAAGGCAGCAGGTATATCCTTGTCAGAGAGATATATGACTGCAGAAATTCAAAAAGTTGCCAAGAAATGCAGCTCAGTAGCAGAGGTGGCTACTGCCACCTGGCAAAGCTGTTGGGGTTTCAAGTAGGAGATGGAAAGAACAGTTAACCAGCCCACCTACATCAAGAACACCATAGCCTACCTTAAAAGGTGCATGGAGGAATTTTAATTAAAGGATTTATACAGTTGTGGAATCCTGAAATCGTTTGAGTAATGTGCATGGACTGAGACCTTCCTGGGATTGGCTCTTCAGCATCTGCAACATTAAAACCTACAGAGGAGCTATTCCAACATAATGTGTTTGAGAAGACATCTCGATGGCAGGTCTTGATCTTGTAAAATGCCTTTAGCACCAGTGAAAGGTTATCAGGTTTCAGAATACTTATCTTCAAGGTTTTTGAGTGATCTAAATGGTTTGCAACTGGACATAGTGCAGAAACTCTCTTTGTATGTTAACTACTGTTTCCACATGTCAAAGAGGCTAATGGAGCTGAGCTTTACTCAGGAAAGGCAGCCTTGCTCCTTGAGACACCGGTTTCCTCTTGCTACACAGTAATTCAAATACAAATAAATTAAATCCCCAGCTGAACTGGAAATACAGAACTATCGGTGGGAATTACATTTGCAATTGCCTTCTTTCCTGGGGCAAGTATTGCAGCAACAAAGCATTATACATGAACTCATTTTGACCATTCAATGAACAGGCAAATTTTTCTTCTAATCAGTCTGTTTCTTCTCTTCCTTCCCCCTTTTTTTCCTACTCACTATTTATTTAAGCTAAAAGGGGCCAATTTTTTTTCTATTTTTATAAAAACAGGTATAAATTCAGACTAATCCACCGAACACAGTTGGCTTACTCTGGATTAACAGTGGTATAAATAACAGCAGAACTTGGCACAGTATTTCCAAATTAACAAACCTAAACGTTTTTCAACTAATGAAATGGCTTGAATATGATCAAACAGATTTTGCTTTTAATCTGTGAAAGAAAAATGTGTTTGCTTGACCTGTAAAGCAAGTTATGCCAAATTTGATCACGAAACAATATTTATGACTAATTTTTAATGCACTGAAAACAACTGAAGTGGGAAATGCTGATACACTAGTGTAACTATGACTGTGGAAATGGAACTAATGTAATAAGTAAAACGAATGGGTGTAATGAAAGAATAAACCCGTGGAGGTTGGTAAAGCCTTAGAATGGCACGATTTTGAGCCTAATGTGTATGGGGGGTAATGAAAAAAAAAGTCAGCAGCTATAGCATGTGGCAGGAGTCTTTGCTGACATTTGCAGAGCATTGTGTTGTGCCAGCACTGTCCTAAGAAGTGTCTGAGAGCAGGAACATCGCGAAGTACTGAACTCTGGAGCATGGTGAAAAAGAATTACATGTATGGGGACATAAATGTGGTCAAGTCCAGCATATTTCTATTTAAATTGGCATAACAGCTTTAAAAAATAGGCTCAGAATCTTTTCTTGGTGACATACTATCCCTTCCCATTCACTATACTTGAAAGAGAAAAAAATTCAGTTGAGGACATCATACCTTTTGACAGACAGCACATGTGATGGAGTGCTGACTTTGCATATCTCTGAAAATGGAAGTAATTTTACCACAAAGTAAAACTGGATAAATGCAGAGAGAAATTACTTCCACTGAGAGTGGTGTTTTGTTCTGGTTTTAACGTATCCTTTTAATGTTGTTAATAGATGGTCTTAAAAATAAATTATTTAAGGAGGCTTGTATTTAAAATACTACTAGAATTATGACTAGAAAACATATGAATCATTGCTATTCTGTAGCACAATTAATTTTCATTGCTATGTTTGTGACCTACTTACGCAGACTGCAAATACTAATCTCACTGGATAATTAAAAGTGTATAAATATCATTTGTCCAGTCCCTGATGATTTGTTTTAGAAATCCAATGAGCTCTCTACAGTAAACTTGTAGATAAGAAATCCTCAGTTACATATAGACTTTAATTATCACATACCACTAATGATTCTTAATACTTGGTTTCATATTTTACACTTTGAGTAATACAAACTGTATTTAACATGCAATTAAATATTTTCACCCATGAATTTATTTCTCTAACTGTAACATTCTGATGCAACAGGATGTGGATACACTGTACAAAAGGCAAATGTATTTGTCTTATATTTAGTCTTGGCTAAAATATTTGTAATATTTTTGTTGATGTAAATGAGGTTTTCTTTAAACTTTACTACTGGCCTTCTACATACAGGTGAATATTTCAGGACTGGACCAAAGAAATCAGTTTCACAATCAAGGAAATATTTCCCTAGAAGCCATCCTGATTCAGTGATAAAATAAATTTCGCAATTAAATATCATACATATTAGTTGCATATATAATAAAATACATTGGGAGTCATAAAAAATGGGAAGTAGTAATACAAATAGACTGAATTTACAAGCACAGCAAATTGATAAGAGAAGCAAAAGACAAAGGAAAAAATCCATGACAGTGAATGATAATTTTATAAAGTATAGTAAGAATGACAGAAATCCCAGCAACGCTGTAAGATTGTAACTAGCTAAAGAGAGTAAATTTGTTAATAGAGATGAAGAAAGAGAAATCATTATTTAAGTTTGGAGGGCTTCTGTTTAAAAGAAACTGGATGACATCCTTGTATAGCATGAAATGTTTTCAAATCTACTAGTAAACTGTGAATAGCGTAACAATACTTACTTGGTACGTTAAATGGGTAGATAAATACATCTTCTGTCCTTAAAAATACCTTTTAAAAAGTATTCCAAAGACAGACCTTGAGTCCTGCTGCATGTTGGTTATTAAATTATTCAAATACAAAATAATTTAATCTTCGATAAATATATCATAAATAGTTCCAAAGATCAAAGCTCCATGCTAGCAGTGTTAAAATTGTAGGAAAACCAGTAAATTCCAGGAAATATAAAGTTAGGTGTGAAGCATGCAATGGCCTTCAATATGAGACCTCAGTAGGGGGTGTTAAGACAGTTGTTTATGTGGTACCTTACTGTGCTGTTACCAGAAGGACATACTGTGTGTTTCATCCTTAACTGTTTGTTTTCTTCATCTACTTATAATTAGAGTCCAGATACCAAGCAATCACCGTGTGAGTAACTTCTGTACTTTACTACTTTTTGGTTTTTCTTTAAATATCCGGAATCCAGATGTGCTTTCAGTGTGAAATAAGACACTATTTACCTCCATCTATTTAACGTGAGTACAATTGAAAAACATGCAAACCTTCAGCAGAGAAGCTGCTACTTGCATCTCCTTCTCTATCCTGTATCATTTGCTCCCCCAATTCATATCAGTTTTCTGGTCCTCCCTACTCTCTTTACTCATGAACTAACTATGAGTGTTTGGAAACATATGCTGGGGACATACGCTGAGGTAGGTGTGACATTTTGGACACTAAACTTTCCACCTATAAGGTCACCAGCTAAAACCAGCTCAAGTGAACAATGATTAAAATTTCGTCTCCAAGAGCTTCTGTGCAAAGGGACCAACATAGGAATCATTACGCTGAACACACTGGAAGAACATGAAACTAAGAATTGGAAAAAGGAGTTGCTTCAGCCCCAGCTGCTGTTTTTACACTAGGAAATATTGTGGAAGAGCTGTTCCTTATTTAAACTTGTACCATACTTTGTTCTGGAGTAATGTTTTTGTGTACACAAGCCATTAGACCCATCCATGGAACACTGTATTTGAAAAATTTCTGCCCCTAAATCATGTTATTATTATACTATGGAATAACTTGCAGGTTCGTCAAAGAGGCTGCAAATTGCATGAGCGTTGGAGGCTGAATCAGTCATCCCCAGGAGATACATCCTTCTCAGATTGGGGTGGGGTAATACAGGCATAGTTGTATCTGTGGAAAGACTTTCTTGTAGATAAACACAAGATTTAATTCAAAAAAGCTATTATCTAATACATCTAATAGATACTAATTTCTTTTTTAAACTGATGTTTGTAATTATTCTTATATATGCAAAACAGTCTGTTTGCATAACATACACACAGAGCTACACAAAACACAGTGGCCTGAGGTTCTACACCTTCTTTCCCTGACCCACTTTGTCATCTTTAATGTTTCTTTTATCTTTTTTTGGCCTTTTCCATTCTCTATTTTTCCTTGATAGAAAAACCCTTCTCCCTTATTATTCTTTCCTTATTCTTTCCTTTTTCTTTCCTTGGTTTTCTTATTCCTTTTTTTCATCTACACCTACCTACTTGTTTCTTCATTTTTCCAAACTCCATCCTCTTCCATGAGGTAAAGATATCAAGCAGTTGTCTTAGAATTCTGGCTGGCCTATCTACCAATTGACTTTTGCTTTCATAGAGGGACTGGGTGAAATTCCTACTGTATTGGATCCAACAGAAGAGTGTTTCTCCTGCACTGCTTGTACACCAGTCCCCAGATGCTCAGTAGTATGATAAAGAACCACATTTTAGAAGTAAATGTACTAAGTCTTGCCATAGTAGGCTCTTCAGGCCCTAGGTTATTCTATAGTCAGACTGATGGAAATAGTATATTAGCCTAGAAACTATTAATAATAATTGCAGATTAAAATATGGTAAGTGACTAGGTTTCGTCCTGTCTCCACAGCGCATGGCCCTCGGGGTTCCTTGTTTCCAGGACATCTGTTCCCAGCCACCCCACTCCTGTACATCTCCCTGTGATCCTTGGCTTTCTGTCCATCACTAGAGGTGATGTTTAGGCTCATTTGCACTACCCTGTCATGTTCAGACCATGAGGAGCTACTGTTCCACGTCCTTCATCTGCCTCTTGGTCCTTCACCCCAAGTGTCAAGCTGGCCACGCCATATGACACTGCAGAATTCAGTCTCTTCCCAGTCCCATTTTCCCTCCTCTTTTCCCTTCTTTGAAGGCAATAGTAGTCCTACTGGCTAAATGTACAAGTCCATATCAGTACAGTGCTGACATGAGCCAGTAAAATGTTACAAAAAAGCCATGAACTCTTTATTTTACTTGATCAGTGATGAAAGTCACAGCATAGTTATGTGAATTACTAGTTTCTTGCATAACTGTGTCGATCTAACTGTTACGGGGGGTGGGGGTACTAAGCACTGGAATTTCATCCCTCTCTACAGGAAAAACTTACACTGGCTTTCTAATAAGAATAAACAGGCAGACCCTGCAAAGATATTGACATTCTTCCACACCCTAAGCTGAAGTGAATGCTATTCACTGTAAGAATGCTATTTGGCCACCACTTGCTGTTGTCATAGCTCTAGCAAGAGTAAAGATCCAGACACTGAGTTGAGACAATAACAGCCAACATGTGGAAATTACCATCAGAGACTGTTCTGCGAGAGAAAACTGACTGCAAGTGACACAGAGAGATCTGAAAAGGGGTTGCGTGCAGTGAGATAGTTCTTCAGCATGTGGCATGTCTAAAGTGAAAAAAAATTTTAAAAATTCTAATTTTGTACAAATTTCTCCTGCATTCGAATAATTATTTTAGCAATTGAAAAATACTTCTTTATCACCTAGATGACTAAAACCTTGGTAAACAGGTTTTATTTGAACTTCCTAATTAAATTAGTTTGGGGCAGAATGCAAGCACAATAAATTCCAGCTCTAAAGGTCACATTTTGGAAACTTTATAAGCCACTCCACAACAGAAGCTTAGAAGGAGAATGCTTTCTCAGCCTTTCTGACTGCCTTGCAACGCTGTAATAGCACTGGAACAGCAGTGTTACTGTAATTAAATATCCTTTGCAACAGCCTGGAGAAGCGGAAACACTGGTCATCCAAGATGTGTAGTAGAGCAAGACCCTTGGGACTGAGATGTGCATAACGGTTAACTCTTTCTCAGGCATTGTAACGTGACAGCATCAGCTCCCACATATATAGCTCAGCCAATAAGCCTGTATTGATATAATGATTGAATTTGTGTACTTTATTGGTCAAAACTTTTGTACTTGTGGAAGAGGGAATTCTTAAAGCTGTCTGTTATGTGATTCAGGAGACTTGGCTTTAGTCATTTGAGACTGCTCCCCTCCTCACTCTTCTGTAGTTACACTTTCAAGGGCAGAGTAGGATGGGATGTGTGTCTGTGCCATAGTCAAAAGAGCAGTTGCAATACATGTGGGGTGGAGGGGTGGCAGAGGCACACAGAGCCCTTCTACTGGACGTGAGCAGCCTCCTAGACAGAATGGAGAAGTCGGCAGACCAGGAACATCTGAAACTGCCCTAGCTGAATCCTCCTGAGCCTGTCTGTCAGGGTGTCACTACCACAGCTTCATGTTAGAGAAAACAGCTACTCAGCTACTGCTCTCTGTCTTATTAGCTACAGGTTCTTAAGCATCAGTCTGAGAGCAATAGGTACATATCCACACGCAATATGAGCTTCTGTGCTCTCCAAGAATTCTTTAGTGACAAAAGGTAAAGACAAACTTTGAAAACTGCTCACTCCAATAAGTGACATTCTATTCTATGGGAATAAACTTGTATGCAGTTACACAATCATTATAATTAAAAACACAGAAATAACATAGTTTCTACAGTGTAAAAAAAAAAAAAAAAAAGCTGAGGGATAAATTGTGGGTGTAAAAAGGACACTTTTCTGTCCTTCAGGCTCACCTGGACATCATGGCTGATTCAAGACTTGGGTACCACCTATGATGTGCCTGACTGCATCCAGGGCAGTTTTTGTATACCTTTGTCAAACAGTCATCATTTTGGCAGATAGCAAGTTTGGTTCTTAACAAAAACTGGCAAATACTGCATAGCTTGCATACCAAACTATGAAAGTAAAAGGTACGAGAATACTACGCACTCTGCAGAGAGAACATAGAAACACATTTAGAAAAGTGGCTTTCGTATTTCCTTGAGATATGCAAGTTCATTCTACATATCTCTATCCCACAGCAGCTTGAATCTTCTAGGAATATTTGCTTCTGTGGTATCTCCCTTCTTGTCCAACACTGGAGGTTTTCACTGTTGCAAGCAGAATTTTTTAAAACCTGAGCTTACAAGTGAGGCTAAGAGGTTTAGCTGAGAGCTACAACAATCATCGTCTCTGGTTTGGGCATGGATGACATTATACAATTCATACTGTCCAGTGAGTAATACTTGTACTGACTTGCTGTGTTGCATTTCATGGCTTGTATTATATTCTGGTTCCAAATATAAAGTACAAAGAGTGGGATAATACTAATGTAGTAAGTTTGTTTCTACGTGTTTTTAAAATTAGCATTTGTTGGATTGTTTACAGCTTACTTGTGCATTTAATGTACTGAACAGTTACATGCGATTTAAGTTGCAAACTCCAATACAGTATTTCTACATCTATAGAAATGCAGAAAATGTCCTCATGCCCTCCCCCAACTACATATTCCTACCTCTTATGTCTGCCAGATGGTGTGGAGCAAATTATTCTAGCACTCAGACCATGTGAATTTTAAGCAGATGAATATAACAGTCTGCGCAGCACTTTGCCTTCTTTTATCATTGACTGTGGTGCTGGCCTGTTTGATCATACCCCAGAACAAACAAATCTCATTAATCAGTGTTTTCCTTTTTTTCGCCTTGGCTGCTTTTCCCTTTCCATTCACTTTTGGAGAATTTCTTTGGAAAGCCTTGTTTTTAGAGGGAGATAAATTTTTCAGTCTGTGTGGTGCTTTTATTTAAAAGTGAATTTAGCTTTAAGAAAAAAGTGCCAGCATGATAAAACTGAGAAATAGTGCAGTTCATGTATAAATGAAACTTGGCCTGGACATCTATGATGTAAGTAAGTTATCCACTAGTACTCCACAGCAATTTACATCTCTGTAGTTGAAAGGGTAATGTGATTTAAAATCCATGTACCTTACATTACTAGGACTCTTACTGAAACTGTCATTGAAGATTCTGAATTATGCAATTCGAATATAGTTACTTCACCTCAAATGTCAGTGACATCAGCCAAGCAATAATTTGATGATGTCGCTTAATTCACTCTGCCATGACTGAACTGGTCTTGAAGCACTCCTGACTTTTTGTTTTACTTTCAGTTCACAGAGTCGTAAAAATATTGGTCAGAAAGGACCTTTGGAGATCATCTGGTCTAACCTCCCGTGTGACTTGGGACTCTTGCCAGTGCTAGATCAGGTCAGCCATGGATTTATCCGCGTAAGTTTTGAAAAGCCCCAAGGATGGAGATTTCACTGCCTCCCTGGGGAAACAACGGTATGAACCTACTCCAGTGCTGCACTGTCCTCCTAGCGAGTCCAAATCTCCCTAACTGTAATTTGTGCCCATTGCCCTTTGTTACATTGTCTGTTACGACAAAGAAGAGCTTTGCTCCATCACCTTTGTGACTCCCCTTCAAGCATTGTAGACTGCTAATAGATTGCTGCTTAGCTCTTTGCCAGACTGAACAAGCCCAGCTCCCTCATTGCTCACGGATGGCCAATGACCAACCACTCCTCCTTGATGCCCCAACTGTCGTAGTGGCCCTCAGATGGAACATCTCCAGTTTCTCCACATCCCCTTCAAAGTTGGACACAGATTCTAGATATGCCCTGGCCAGTGCACCCCACCAACAGTGTCTGAAGGAATCACCCTCTTGACAGCTGACTTTTAAGAAAAAAGGTGTTATTTAATACTGTTGGCTGCTGAGTTCTTGCAGTAGTTTTCCTGTATTAGGACTTTGAACCATAAAGACCTTTGGTTCTTAGAGAACTGTTGTGGAATACACAACTTTTGGTACAGTCTTGACTTTGCTGCTTGACTGTACTGGAGCTGCTTACAGCTTTCAGGAAGATCATTCCTTTAGGAAATTTATCTGGTAGCATGAATACATTGTCTCTACTCCTCCAGACTAAGAAGGGACGGTAAAAAAGTCAATTTGCAGGCCAAGGAACCATCACTTAAGCACATTTCAAATAAATATCGAGCAAAAAGTGTAGTCTTTTGACTGTTGTTTTCTCTAATAAGATCTTTGACGGGGATGGGAAAGAGCTGGAGGTTTGGGGAATTTGGTGGGGAGGGCGGGTTGTAATGCTAGTTTCAAGAGCTAAATTTAATCATGTGGCAATTTTTTGCCACATAATAATATGTACATATTTCTGTCAGTGAAGACCTATCCAGAAATATAGAATACACACTGGGAGGGAGTCTTAATGTTGAAGGTACAAGAACACTGTAATAAGTGATAAAGAAACCCTTACTTATCTCTGCTTCAAAATTAGAAGCCCTTGTTAATATTCCAGCACAGACCTGGTTTATAGAGCTGCTGGCAATACCAGCAGATCTATTTGAATCAAAATGAAAGCTGATGGAAGAAATAAAAAATACAGTGCAGCAGCCTAGTGCTGATAACCATGTTTGGTACACACCACATTGAGAAATGGGCAGGAAGGAAGAGGCACCAAGAGCAGCATCAGTGCACACTGGGATGTATTGCATCACAGGTGTCTTGAAAGAAAATATGATGAAACTCAGAAAGCTGCATTCACTGAACAACAGCTAGATCAGAATTTAGGCTAACACTTAGTTCTGATCTTGACTCAATGTAGTGTAATTAGGTTTATGTGGTATTTAACACTAGGAATTTTTCTCTTCCTGTTTCTTGTTTCTTTCTTATTCTCACTTGCCTCAATGACAAAATCACAGTTGCATTCTACATAGCATCTAGGCTCATCTCCTGGGAGATCTGTGACATTGTACCTAGAACATATGGCCACTTGCACTTTCCCTGACAAAAATTTCACCTGCAGCCTTCTCTCTTAATTTGTTCTATAGTCTTCCTTTTCCTCCAGTGAGATATTAGCTCTGCTTCTCTCTCCTTCATCGTTTAGAGTTGATTTCTCAACATTGGTAACTTGCAAATTATTTTTAATTTAACAATGTAAATGTAGGTGTGTGGGAGTACATGCACACTCTGTGCAAGCCTGTGCATGCATGCAACACAGAGGAAGACTGCTGAGGAAGACTGCTGAGGACAAGCAGGGCTGTGTAGCCACAAGCTGTATGTATTTTAGGACATTAGGATAAAGGGGGAAACAACAGGTAAGAAATAGATTTGAGGTTTGCAATTTCATACCAATGTGCTGGTGAAGACACACAAGCTTGCACATTAAATGTTTCATAGGGACTTTAAGCCAAAAGAAGGTGATACCCTTCCTTTTCCGTAAGTGATTTGTCTTGCAGTCTTACTTCCGGTGACTTTTCCATCTTCACTTTAAAACTTCATCCCTTTAGAATGTCTGAGAAGAGGGTCTGTTCAGAAGGCTGAATTTGTCTTCATCTTTCTTCTGTTTCTGCTTCACTTTCTCTTGTAACTGTCAGCTTTTATGCTCTTCTGTCCCTTTAGCGCTACTGTTTTTTCCCTTGGCATTCTCATCTTTTATACACCCTGCTCTATTTCCTTCCCCCTGGGGGAACACAATGTTGGAACTGAGACAAACCTAAAGAAGTAGTATTCCTCCAGGGAGCATCCAGATGATAGGCATGAGCAGAACTGGATGATTTTGTGAATGCAAGAGTGCATAGGTCAAACTATATCTCGAAAACTTCATGCTGAAATAAATTAGCATTTTTCATACTGACCCTATGAAATAGCACAATTTTCAGATCAAGTCAGCAGTGTTTTTGAAAGCACTGACACCAATCTCAATCTTAACTATTGTGGAGTTAGTATAGAAAAGCAATTTGTTGTTAAGATATGACAAAGCAAATTATGAACATATCTCTTAGCTGTTTCTTAGTATTAACTACTGAGAACATTTTTATTCAATAGAATTAATCCCATGGCATTGGCCAGGGGTGACATTTACTCTCAATCAGAATAGAGATGGGAGATGCTGTTGTTACAAATAATGCTACCACAGACCACCTGCAGAATCTGTACTGGTTATTGTTCAGTGGTATTCTTAAAGCACAAAGCAGCAAACCTCTCCTAGATCCATCCTAGGAATTAAAAACCATTATTATCCTCAGCTTCCCAGCAATGTCCCTCTGCTGGACTGTTAATACTTTCCTGCTACCCTAATCTTCCAAGAAAGCAATTTATGTAAGTGCTCCCTAACTCATTTCTGTCCAAATGAGAAAGGTTAACTTAAAACAGTCCAAAAATCATCTCTTTGTTAATGTGGCTTATTTGACAGAAGTAGATCAGAAAGCTTATAAAAACTACACCTATGGGAGAGCTTCAGAGTTAAAGGATGTGTAGGAAGGATATTAGAGCTTTCTATTGTATGAACGTCTATCAGTAGACAGGCAACAGAGCTGCTCAAGTCTTGTTCTGGTTATTTTGGATTTATTTTTAAGTCTCCAAATAGATACACTGTTAAAAAGATGAGCACATGGCACATGGGAGTCTCATTTCATTTAACATCCTCTACAGGGTCCACAGTGTTTCAACTACATCTTGGAGGACTTGAGATGTTTTTTCCTACTTTACTGTTCCCACAGACCAACATGTTTCACTGTAGGACTGTGCATGCTTTTCATAGAATATGAATGCTTTTCAGAGAATATTTGTACTGATTCGGGCCTTACCCCATCACTCTCCCACACAAGGTGGTAAGCAGCACTGCCTTCTTTTAAAGAAAAGAAAGTTCTCTAGGATTCTCCACGGTATTAATTAATATCCACTGGAATCTATGGAAAAATAAAGCTAATGTCAAATATCTGAATATTTCTGCAAAAAATGCTGAGTAAGTGTTTTTCTAAGAATAGCTAATATTATTCATGTAAATGTATCCAAATCAATCAGAATGTCACTTTAATGTAGGATCAGTCATCTGGTATGGAAAAATGCATATTAAAAATAGTTTTTACAAGAAAATATACAATTCTTTGCTCCTGATTCTCCAAAGACATATTCAAGTAATGAACTTTATTCACTATGAGGAGTGTCAGGCTGTTATGTCACGGATTTTTTCAGGCAACCTAGCAGCTGACACAGTGTCCTGTCTCCAGTTGCTTGTCTGTGTCCCCGTGCTACTCCATCTGTTGTCCTTGTGGGGAAACCAAACAGGCTAAGAAACTGCTTTTACGTTGCTGTTGCTAGGCTATTTTTTTAGCCATATCAGTTTCACAGCCTGATGCACTGCATGACTACCCAAACAACCATGCCATAATGAGGGAGAGGGTACTGCAGAGATAGGACTGAGCAGTTAAGATTGGGAAAGTCAGGGACTGCCTAGGTAGTGCTGCAGCACAATCTTGAAAAACCTCATTTACTCCGGAGGAACTACTTGCTGCATGTTAAATACGAGACTGGGCTGTGTGTTACATATTTAATGTACCATTGCGTAAACAGGAGGTACTTCAAAAACATGTTAAAATTGCAGAAGAAAGCACTTCTTTACCTGTGATAACCTTAATTCTTCTTCCCTTCTCATTATAGTAGTATTACAGTAATAGTACAGTACTGATATAATAGTAGTATTACACATTCATAGAGTACATGAAAACACTATACACAATGCTATACACAATATAGTAGTATTACACATTCATAGAAGACAAAAAGAAGTTTGTACCAGCATTGCTTTATTTAGGCCATGAAGGCTGCATAACACCTAACAGGCATAGATGTATCCCAGCTATTCTCTCTTCTGGAGGCATCTCCTACAACAAGGAAATGTTCACTGACATGATGCAAGTTTGGGCACAAGAAAATGAAGCCTGAAAGCAAGCTGTCGCCTTCAGAACAAGTTATGTGCTTTGCAGTACAGGTCCAAAGAGTCTGAGCAAGACTATGGCAACAGCATGGTCCTCACCATCCTCTTTCCCAGTACTTTCCAGATCTGGGCAGAAAGCAGCACTTACATAATAAATCCAGCCTGCAAATGTATAGATCAACTATACCATGTGCCTAGGGCAGGCACAGTTATAAGACAAGAAAGAGGCCATACATATGGCTCACCTTTATAAAGGTAGAATTGTGTAGAACACAATGTCACCACTACTCTAAATACAAAAATGAGCCTAAGGGCACATGAGACAGTTCTTTATATTAACCTAGATATGGCTGTTATAATTTAAAAAAAAATGCTGCAAGTATAGGATTCTCCTCGTTTTCAGCTGAGAGACAAGTTGCTCTATCTCTACAAAGAAGGTCACTCACCAGAGTATTTTACCAGTTCTTCTGTTTTTACAAGAAGGGGCAGCTCTACCAGCACCCTCTCCTTTCCCTTTGGGAACAGTCTTGCTCATTAGAGAGAAGGATATCATTACAGGGTACACAATGTAATATAATAGTGTATTAATCCCCCCCCCCAAAAAAAACCCACCCCAACCCCAAAACTTAGCCAATGTCTCCTTTCAGCTCCTTTAGGACTCTTATACTAGGTTTCAGATTATACTAAGGTTGTTACTCCCAGCTGTGAGCTGGGGATAGAATGACACACACTAACAAATAACCTCACTTCTACAAGTCTGGGGCGTTTTGGTAATAAGTTGCCAAGAGGGAAGTTACACAGCTGCAGAAGTTTAAATCCACTTTCAGTGTTTTCATTGGCTGCTGAGGATTTCTCTGCAAGTGGACTTCTAAAACAGGTTGGGAGAAAAAGTATTGATCATCTGGGGAAAGAATAAAAGCAGCTATTTGGTAAGAAATTGGGCTTAGCTGGGCAAGGTATGGTAGCTAATGTTTATGGTTTGTTACAAACTATTTCTAGGATATGATGGATTTTTAGTGTGTATAATTTTCTACTGCTATTATTTTGTTATGTAGCCTGGAACTTATTATGAAGATAAGGATTAGTATTTACCACTTTAGATGTTAGTAGCTCATGTGGTGGAGCTTATTAGATCACCTATTTCATTGCTCACTAGCTTTTTTTTGTAATCTTAGCTTGTTGAAACTGCATATGCTTTATATAGATAGCAGAAACTAAGCAAATAAATTTCCTAATACTTAAGCAGATACTCAGAGTGAAGATCCAGCATGCCTAATCTTACGCATGAATATGAATGTTTTAAAGGTTGTATTAAAGACAGGGCTTTAAAAAAAAGTCTTAAGGAGCTAATGCAATAGTGAATAAGAGGTGATTGTACTCAGTACAAAAAGAATGAAAAATAAGTACCAATGTAGTATATTTTTTCCTTCTGCTGATGTGAAAAATTTGCAATGAAAATACAAGAAAGAATCAGACCTTTGCAAAAGAAGTGCCAACTGAAAAACTTGCATTTACTCTTCTTCCAATACTCTAGCACGAGATCAGACAACAAGCTTGAAATTGTGGTCTTCTCTGACTTTAAACAGGTCCCCATGAAATAGTTACTATTTGTTAAAAACACCTTATATTTAAGGAGCTTCTCACAAGATTTCAGACTTGGCATGGAAAGCAGTTAGATTGTAGGGAGCTTAAAAGATAAACTGCCTTCACATACAACATATTAGCCTGTAGTTTCAGATGTTTCTGAATGCAGAAGGTATTAAAACAATGCCACTTTAACCACAAAGACCTAGAAGTTATGAGAACAATGTGTGAATTCTGCATATAATGAATGTACATTAGACGTATAACCTAATTTACTCGGGGTGATGTTTTGCATTTGCACTATTTCTTCCATTTCTATTCAAAGCACATAATAAATATCTGCTCTTGCAAGGTTTCTGTGAGGGGACTAAAGGTGATCATAAGGCCTTAGCAAGTGACTGAGGGACTCAGAATAGCAGGTGGTTGTCTACAACAATGTATTTCCTTCTAGACAATGGGGTTTCTTTTTAAAAGTGATTTGTCACTCTGGTTGATGTTCTAGTAGATACAAAACCTGCAATCTCTCTCTCTCTCTTTTCCTTCTTTATAAAACTTTACCTAAACCATTCAGACCTTTCTGACCTGCAGACTCAGTTACAATGGTGTGTTCTATATGGGATAATGTTTAATAACCATTCACAAAGTTCAGATAGTGTCTGTATGGCTGATGAAGTTTGCTGTCATGGCAATACTGCTGTTGCCATGCTGGCTTCCTACAGCGTACTTCCCAGAGCAATTCAAAGTGTTGATTTATATATATTTGAAGTGTTGCAAAGTTTAGCTTCTGTAATTACAGAGAAGCTGCCTCTTTTCTTCACTGCAGAAATTGAGATCAGTTCATGTATTCATCTTCATATTTTTAAATTTGAAAAATGTGGAAGTCTGACATTTTTAAACATACTCTGATTGTGGGTTCTTGTCTCAAGTATTCTTTCTCTGATGATATGACAGAACATGAGGATAATATCCATTTATTCACATGGGCTTGGTGGGGGAGGATAGAATGAGAGCTTGTCTGTGATGAGCATTTGCATTTAAGGCTCCTGCGTAATTTTTGAAGGGTATTACCCTATATATATATATATTATTTTAAAACAACTATTGCAATGATAATTACCAGAAATACTTTAATATTTTTAAATTAGTTTGCAGGAAATTATTTAGTATCATATTTTGTAGATTTATAAAAAATAGGAGTTAGACTTTTTTTAAAAAAGCAAACTATTAAAAAAAAAAAGTATTGGCAGTACAAGTGTTGCCATAGCTTTGGGATCATGTAGACTGTAGCTTAGGGTCTACCACAAGCCAGCCAGCCATATAAGAAATATGTACTACAGAGGTTTTAGGGCTCTAACACACAAGCTTTAGCAGATTTAACCTCTCCTAGCTCTCTGTCTTACAACTCTGCTCATTATTATGGCTTCCATTGCAGTAGCAGTTTGTGGTTTCACTTCACCATCCCCTGTTTTAGCTTAAGCCAGTGAAGAAGGTGTGTTTCAACTAAGATGCTAGACAGGATAGATCTCATTTTCCTGCCCTTTATAGACTTGGTAATCTCTAGCAAAGGGATGAAGCAATTAGCTACAAGCACTAATATCCTAAACTGTAACACTAGACTTCTCTGTCAGAAACCTCACCTTATCCAGGGTAGATCTTTGAATTATGGCTTGTCTGAGACTCATGTTTATTCTTTTGGGGAGAAGGCAATGCACAATCAGAAAAAAAATTTAATGTTTTAGAGATAATGTTATTCTCTAAGCCATTGATTCAGTTTTAAATGTTAATGCTCCTTTCAACCCAAATAGCATAGTAAGTATTATGCCCATACCAAAAGCAAAGAAATATTTGCTGGAAATTGACTAAGAGGATTTTGACACCGGTAAGTATACTTTTTTTAAAACTAGGGTAAGAAATGGAGAGTAGAAGAATAGATAGTCAAATGGCAACTCATATAAATGTCTCCTGTTTCAGTAATCTAAGATTTTCATTTTTGTAGATGGATATAAAAGACTTGGGGGTGGGGGGGAATACAAAAACCTCTTATTTAACAAATGCCTTTGAAAAGGCAGAAAATATGCTTAAACATGTCCTATTTTAGACATTCTTTTCATCCTTTAGGCTTTTGGAGTAATGCTTATCACTTTGTCATTATGTCAATTTGTGCTTACCAATCTTTTTTTCTCTTGTCTCATCTTATATTTAGGCTGTGATCCTGCAAACACTTACCTACATGCTTAGTTTTGCTACTCTTAGTAATCCCTTTGAAGTTAAAAGGATTATTTGCATTAGTAAAATAAGGCATGTGTGCGCTTGCAGGATGAAGGCCTTACATTGTAAAGTCTTCGGGATGGGACCAGATAATTTATTATGCAGTCATATAGCTCAAAGCACAGTTGGGTGGAGGATGAGTTCAGGAGTTTGCAAAGTATTGTTAACAGAGTGAACTAGTATGTGGGATATCAGTCTGGGGCATAGCACTCAGGTAGCTACTCACCCCAACTAACACAAAATCTTCTTCTCTTTTTTGCATTTGCTGCTGAGGTACAGCCTAAGATCTCACACCTGCTGAGATAACTGTTCCTTTTTTCCTACATCCTAAAGCAGAAACTTCCCTGGTATTGGCCATGTGGTAACCCGGAGCAAGACCATAAGTAGCTTTATGCTGCTGTGCATAGGGAGGAGCAATGAAGATCTGAATGTAGAGCTGCAGAGCTCTCCAGGCTCCTGTTGTTGGACAGTTGTTGCCTTCTGAGAACTGCACAGCAGTAGCTGCTTGTCCCAGCTAATGCATATAATGCTTTTATCTTCTTCCCCTGTTTTCCCACTTTCCAGGGAGACCTAGCCACTATTTTTTTTCCCTCCCTTCTCTGAGAGGCTAAATCTGTGCTATTCAAACACATTATTTCAGTAATCATTTGCTTTTGTTTCAGACAGACATAATTTAAAATCCACTTGGGGGGATGTGTAGAAAGTCTTCCTTTAGCTGCATTCTGAGAATACAGCTCTGTGTACACTACCACAGCATCACAAAAAATAAGCTTGGTATTTGGGACAGAGAGAGACACCCTGTAACATTTATCATCTGGCAACCTCTGACATAGATATTCCAGTGTTTTTTGTAATACAACTTGAAAAATTACTTCCAGCTTCACAGGCAAAGCTCAAAATCCAGTTTTCCAGGAATATTTATTTTGGTTGATAACTCTAAGCGGAATAATGTTATTTTTATTACACTAGTGTCTAGAACTCCAGTTGAGCTGTGGGTGCCATTTCATTATGTTATCTAAAATTAGGGACAGGAATGCTCTTATATTAAAGAATGTACTCTAAGGACTTGTCCACATTAAATATTTTAGTAGTTATACAGATGTAATCCCAGAAAATCTTTGGAACATGAAGCTATTGATGAAAACCCACTTGCTGAGCTGGCTGTACTTGTGGAGCAGGTCACTACTGCTAGGTGATCTTTCCTGACCTCTTTTGTATTTGTTATCTAAGACATTTATGTGAATGCTCCCTTGCTTTCACAGTCAGAGTTAACAAAAATTTGTTATTTAAAACATCTGAACTAACCCAATTCCTTTGACCAAAATGCTTGGGGATCAAGTACTCATTCAAGTAGCTGAGCAAAGGTTGTGGTAATCTCTGGCAGAAGGGCTGTGAAGAGTGACAGGGAGCAAGCCTTGCAAAGCACAAGTTTTTCAACAAATGTGCCTAGATGAAGAGAGATACCAATATGATGGTAGTGCTTTTAATTTTTATCTTAAAATTACTTGTCTATGATATGAATTTAAATCACTACAGTGGTGCGAAGGAGCATGAGATAGTCTGGGAATGGAAAGAGGAGGAATAGAGAACAGAAAGTCCAATGTTTGATGTCCTCCAAATAGCTATCACAAGTATCAAGCACAGTGCCTCTTGTCTTTCCAGCTCTTAGAGACTGGCTTTTATGAGCTGTGCTGAAGTATCAAGTGACCGCACTGGAAGGCGAGGCAGCTGCTGAGACTTAGTGCTGGGAGGGAGCAGAAATGGCCAAAGGAAGTTGTTGTGTGAGAGCAGAGGTTGCTCAGTAAGCACTAAGTGTGCTTCTGACCTGAAGACATGGTTGTTAGAGGCATCTCATTGTCTGCCTATCTTCATCCTCCCCTGCCCAGGCTCACCTGTGCCTTCAGTTAGAGGACAAATGTTGTTGCTTGTGTGGATGGACGGTTAACCCAGTTCTTAAAAGGTGCTAGGGGTGGTAGATGGGGAACAGCTCAGGGGCACAAGAAACAACTCTGAGGATCAACTGTTCTGGACCAGGCTTAAACTTGCAGACTTCTGCTGGCAATTATGCCAGTTAGAAGTGTGAAAAATAATTATTTACAGCTGTAACTGTTCAAGCAAAACCTAACCGTAGTGAGGAAATGGCACTTGAACTCACATGCCTTGTTTAATTTCAGGGATTGTGTTACTAAATGCCATTGTAGCCCTGCTCACACCTAGAAGACTTTGATGTAGTAGAACAGGTCTACTGGAGTTTGTGTTATGAACACAGGCTTCCCTTGTACTGGTAATCTTACACAGACACTGTAGAAAAACTACAAGAGAAAGTGGCAAAAAGTAGTAACTTTGTTTCTGGGTCTTTGAAAGACAGTTAATTTTTTTTTCCTCATGAAATATGCTGCCATGAATACTTGCTGTTGACATTGGAGTAAAGGCTGTATGGGCTTTCACAGTGTGTAGCTTTAATGTCCCTGGCTTTCTAATATTTCTGCTGCTACAGATCGCCTTTTTCCGCAGGCAAGGCTAACATACCCAGGGAAGTCTGTGACGGCTTAAAATAGAGGTTTACCAAGACAGTTGTCCTGGTTTAAACTCCCTCTGCGGTAACTCCCGTTCCAGCGCACGCGTGCCCGGGCGAACAGAAAGGGCTGTGGAAAGGGTTTTTTTTTCTTGCAGGGCATCACCGGTAACGGCCAGGCTGCCAGCCCCTGACAGGGCTGCTCCCGCTCGCCGCGGAAGGGCCCTGCGCAGCCCGGCCCCGCTTTCCCCGAGCGGCCTACGTCCCGCAAGCGCTGGGGGCCTCCGCGCCGGCATCATGGCGGCCCCCTCCCCCGCCCCGCCGCCACCGTTGCAACAGCGCGCGGAGCGGGGCCGGCCGTTGGGCGCGCGCCGAAGGGAAGGCTTTGGCAGGCGGACCCGCCCGCGCGCGCTCGCTCGCTCGCTCCACCCTCTTCCCCGCCCCGCCGCGCCGCGCGCCCTAGCGTCTCGCGCAGCCCCGGCGCTTCCTTCCGGCCGCCATTTTAGTCGCTGTGCCTGGCCTCGCGGCGCCGCTGCCGTCGCTGCTGCTGGAGGAGCGGAGAGCGCGGCCCGCCGCACCCAGCCCCGGCCGGCCGGCCCACCGACCGACCGGCCGCCGCTTCGCCCGGCTGCTCGCCACCCAGCCCGCCCGCCCGCCGCCGTCATGTCCAAGCGCCACCGCCTAGATCTGGGGGACGATTACAGCTCCAGCAAGAAACGCACCACCGACGGGTAAGGGGCGGCCCGGCCCGGGGAGCGCGGCCTGCGGCGGGCGCAGGATCGTAGCGGCTCCCGCGCAATCCGCTCCCCATCCTCGGCTCAGGCCTCTCCTCGCGGGGCTGGGCCTCCCCGGCGAGCGGGCGGCCGCCATGCGGTGTGGAAGGAGAGGGTTGCAGCGGCCGAACCCTCGGCGGCGGCGGCGCCGGCGCCGCCTCGGCTGGGCAGGCCCGGGAGCCTCGGCGGCTCCCTGGAGCGCTAGGCCCAGGCGCGGGATCGCCCTTTCTGTCGGGGCCGGGCCCCTCGGTGGGGGCGGAGGAGGCGGATGGCGGCAGCGCGGTGGTAGGGAGCGGGCGGGGAGAGCCTCGTGGGGCGGTGGTGGGGCGGTGGGGGAGGAAGCCGCCGGCCCAGCCGCTTGGGCGAGAGCTGGGCTGGGCTCCCGGCGCGGCGGAACCGGGGGCGGCGCGCTGCTCGGCCCACTCCCCCGCGCCCGGCTTTTGTCTGCGGTTCTTTTCGTTCTTTATCCCTTTTTTTTTTCCTTCTCTTTTTCCTTCGTTTTTTGTTTGTTTCCTTCATCCCCTCTCTGGCTTGAGAGGTCTGGCAAACGTGGTGCTAGAAGTCAGCATGAGGTTTGGTCTGCCTGTATAATTAGTGCCTGCCCTGGCAGGAGCGTTATTCCTTTGTTAACGTCTTTCACTCAGTAACCGGCAGGGATGTGCTTGACTTCAAGTAAGAATCGACGGTGAGATGGGTTTTCGGGTAGGGATCGGGGAGGGGTTGTATTTTTTTCCTTAGTTTTGCAAAGGTTGAAGTTTTAGGACTGTATTGCGCAGCTTTAGCAGGTTTTCATAAAGGTTAATTAAATTGCAGGAATACAGACAATACACTGGTGCGGTCGTTTTATACACAGTGGTTTTAGAGCCTTCTCTGCATAATCTTTTACCCTCTAATTGGACGGGGGGGGGAAGGCAGGTGGGTCTTTCAAGTAAATTTCTGAAGCCTAAAGGCACACAAATAAATACTATACTTATGTAGTCTGCCCTTCTTGCTGGAGCACAAAAGACTTCTGTGAATTAATCCATTTCTAAAGTCCAACAGCATTGTTTTGGACTAGAGTATTGACTAAGAAAAATACTTAATCTTGTTCGCAAAACTTGCACTAACTAAAAGTCTACCATAGCAGTTAGTGTTCACTGAAAAACAGTCTTTGCAAAATTTGCCTTTTTTTTTTTGAAGGTGAGCTTGTATAGTTTCAGTTTTTAGCCCCTAGAGTGTGATGCATTTTTCTCTGCTAAACAAAAGTGAATGTTTATTATTGAACATGCTTCCTGTATGTAGGATTGCCATAACCTTATTTTTTAAAATAAATGTATTGAGCTATTTATCTCCTTTATTACATTTTTGCCTGATTTGCCAGAATTTGAAATAGCTCTTCTGTGTATGTAGAAAAGTTGTACATATGCAGCTTTTTTGTATGTAGAAATTTTTGTAATATTTTCAAATGGTTATGGCAAAACGGGGCATTATTTAAATGTGGTACAACTGTTACAGTTGGTTGTATAAAGATAATCACAGGTCAGTATTTCCTTGTTTCTATGTTGGTGGGTTTTATAGTTTTGGTATGGTTTTATTTGCCATTGTTTTTACCGATTGTCTACTGTCATCCTGAACTCTTAGTCTTACCATTTTGTATATACTCTAATGAGTTCCCACCAGTGGTAAAACTTTTTAACCAGAAGTCTTTTACCTTTATGACACCTGAAAACTATACAAGAACTGGTCTTGTGCCCCTTTGTCCCTTCTTCTTCTGCCAATAAAAGCATTAAATGGCATAGGACTGAGAACAAGTCACTGTAAGGATAATTATTGGGTGTGATTATTTCTAACATTACTGGAAGTCTTAATTCATGTAGCACAAGCCATACATTGTCTTGATTTATTTTAGGGTAGTTTGGTTTTACAGCTTATGGAAGGCTGTAAGGAAGATGCAGAGAGAGATTCTTGTTAATAGCATGTATGTGTACATGTCTTCCTCTCTGCTGAGATTGCCTTTATGCAATTTAGTTGTTTTTGGAGCTGGGTTAAGCTGAATTAGCTCCTTGGATGGTTACCAGTTCACGTGCAGAATGGTAGTTTATCTTGCATTCAGACTGGACCACCTGACTAAATATGAAAGTTGTATCAAGTTACCCTGTATGTTTTTAGTTCCTATTTAATTGAGGCCTGTATTGGTATGTGTGGCTCTACATGGCAACGATGCCAGGCCAACAGGCTTGTAAGTGTTGGTGTAACCTTAAGCATCAGCATGACGTCTGTTTTGTTCCAGTCTTGAAGTACCATCTATGAAGTAAAAAACTTAGAAAAATGGGGATTGTATGGAAGGCTTTTGGTTACAGTGTTTGTGTGAATTGCATGCATGCTATTTAAAAACTGTTAGTTTTTCCAAACATGCTTAACTTCTGTTGTTGTTGTGTAACATCACAGTTACTGTGTTAGTGGGATGTATCATTCAGACTAATTGCACTTTTTTTACGTATAGAACAGAAATCCTCCTTTAGCTGCACTGGCCTTTTTGCATCAACTATTGCCGTGTCTAGTAATGGAGAAAAAACACTGATGTTCTATTAGATGCGCTTAGACTTTCACTGTGGTGATCAGTGGTTTTATCTTATGCCCTTTGTTTCCATTTTCATTTTTATATGCTTTTCATCCTCTGATATAGTGATTGCTACAGTGTTTCTTTTGTATCCATGTGTGTATAGGTGTGGACATAAGTGAAAGCAGATAGCAGACCAGACTACTTCACTTGAAAAACAAAACAAAAAACCCCACCCCCCTTCTGATTATGGAGGCTCTTATGGGATTCAAGCACAAAATAAATGTGATTAAATTATGATTATCTTATTGTTCATTTCTGGGTTTGAGATCAGTTTTCTCTGTGCAATAATGAAAAGTAACTTAAATGTGACAGTTTATAAATGAAGAACTGCCAGGTTGCATTTGTAGAAAGTTTAGCAAATTCATATGGCAGCATAACTGTCATTCTTCCTTTCCCTTGTCAACCAAAGGAGTCTGGATGTTTCTGCAAAGTTTCAGTAATAATGGGAGACTGGGAAACATTTTTAGGGGGAAAAAAAAAAGTGCTGCTGTAAAACAATAAGTATTAGAGAGGAAGTTTGAGGGCATGTTATATGTTGTGTTTTTTCTATGCTGAGATCTGGTTGCCACTGCTTCTCTTTTTTAAAGCGAGAGGGACGCAACTGTCTTGATTAACCTGTAAGCAGTTTTTAATTTCTGAAATGTAGATAGAACTTGATAGGTTTGTTTTCTTATTTGTATGATTGAACAGCTATAAGAGTTCACTGAAGAAACTGAGAATAGGGGCATTAACAGGACTTCCCAGTCGGGTTTGTATTTGTAGTCCATTTAATCCACTGTCTTGTTCTTGAGGTTGCATTTTTATCTGTGCTTTAAGCCCACACAAATTGCTACCGACACAGAAGGCAACAGTGCAGCCCTCTCCCCCTTGTGCTGCGCGTGTTTGGGAGACTAGATCAGAGAACTGATCTGAGTTAGAATTAACATTGGTGGAGGGGGTCTAGGGAGGGCTTGTTCTGCACAAGGCTGTCGACATGCTTATATCAACACATGGGAAGGGTTGGCAACAGTGTGGGTCTGTTCATTTTAGCAGTAACACTGGTTTATGTGAGGCTGAAGCACACCTGAAGATACACTTGATCTGCGGAGTAGAAGCCTCTGACATCATACTGTTTAAGTAAATGGTTATGGAATAGTTTGTATTGTTGGTGTGGTTTTTTTACACTCTGACCAGATAGCAGTGAAGAATAAAAATCCTTCAGAAGTGTGTGTGCACACAAAAAAACTCCACCAAAAAACCCAAACCAAACCCCCCCATTAATAGTGTGTCTTATTCTTCCCTTCAGTGAAGCGTGTGCTGTTACCAGCTTGTTGCATTTTACCCTGGCTTTACTGTTTTTAAATTGCGTTTATACCTCTATTTCCTTTTCTTATTAATGATGTTACTGTCTGACCATGTGCTTGTTTATCCCAATACCAGCAGATACTTAAAAATCTGATTATGAATAGCTCATTAGCTACAAATCCAAAGCTTTATTCCTGTCTGATACATGGTGTTAGACTCTTCCACCGTTAAGTGAGTGTAGCATAATGGAGCCTAGTTCCTTCAGTTAACAGGTGTCACTTTCCCATACCAGAGAACATGAACCTGTTGGGTTCTGCAGTATTTGCCTGACATAGTTTGTACAATATTTGACTGTGTTAGTAATGTTGAAGCTATAGTATCTTAGATCCAAGCAAATGATCTAAAAGGGCCTTAATTTTCAGACAATTCAGTGTCCAAAGCTTTAGGAAGATCTATGTCCAAATGAGTTAGGTAAGTGACAGTAGACAATGTGTTTTGTAATACTTCTTTATTTTCAGTAGGTCTGTGTTAAAAGAAGCCTTCTTAAAAAAGAAAAACTTATTGTGACAAGCTCTGAAGCCATAATATGTTGAAGTATTGGTGGGTGGGGGGCAAAATACAGTCTGCATAGATTACATTCGTTTATACAAGAACAAGAGTGGTAGTTGTTTCTGATGTGCAGCGCATTTTGAATTAAAATGTATAGAATTGGTACTAATATAATCATGGTTACTTCACCTTCTCTGTAGGTAGGCATTTGCTTATTACAGCACCAGTTACATTTGAATGCCAGCTGCATGTTAAAAAAAACCAACAACTGTGGAGAGGAGTGCTGGCCAACAGTTTTCTTCAGAAATGCTCTCTACTCTTTCAGGCATGCCCGAGTGCTGGTAAAGAAGAGGGAGAGGTTTTGTTTTCCCTTAATGACTGTTCCTAAAAATGTTCCTATGTGCATTTACTATAAAGCTGGTGTTGACTTAGTTTAATTGTTTTGCCTTTTGATGGTATTTCAGTTAACATAATGCACAAAAGAAGCTGAAGCTGAGTATATCCTCAGTTTTGCAGGCAAAGATGCCAGTAGTCTTTTGACTTACACTTGTTTAAAATGTGATGAGGTGTTTTTCTAAAGCAGGTCTTATTTCAAAGTGCTGAATTAGAGCAAGTTTGGGATTTTTAATAGAATCGTGTAGCTATAGTTCTTTGGGTCAAACTGGGGATTTCTTTGCAAGTGTTTCAGTGTTTGTAGAGAGAGTGAGATTACATGCAAGAACAAATACGTGGTTTTGCAAAATCAAAAACTGCCACTAAGACTGAGGCCAGAGATTGAAATTTGAGTGGATAACTACAGTGAAAATAATACTGTCTTTCTTTTGCAGTGCAGTGAACTTCTTTTGACTTAATAATTGGAACAAATGGGAATACATAAATGCTGGTTGTTCAATGTGTGTGGTAGGAGGTGATACTAGAGAAGATAGTACAACTTCATAGTGTTAAGATCATTGAGTCCAACCGTTAACCTAAGGGTCTTTTCCAACCTAAACGATTCTGTGAACTGTAGTGGCTGGTTTTAAGTCTAAGTTTCAGACTCAACAACCTGTATGTTGAAGTTGATTGTATCAGAATTGTATGGAAGACGTTGAATAAAAGAGCTACAAAGTAATTGTAGGATGTTAAAATCAACCTTTCCTTCCAGGGCTTGCTTATCATCTTGAGTTAGTTTTTGCAAGTTAGCATAATTCCCTTGCTAGGTAGGCAAGAAGTCTGTTTAGTGTTCTCTTATATTTCTGCAGCAGCAGCAAGTAGGGATAGGAGGAACTGTGAGAAAAGTCTAGAATGTACAGCTGATTCTTTATAGTCATTAAACGAAGAGGGTTAAGATGATGTACTCTTCATGTGATAGCTTTCTTCAGTCTTGCCTGTAATGAGAGGAACTGTCACAGTGCTTGTGTACAATGAGTGTAACTATGTATATTTAATATTCAGTATGCATCATATACCTTTACTCTTTGATGCTTATCCTTCCATGTAGCTGTTTGCAAGGCTTTTTGAAAGATTTGGTTTATATCCACTTTGTACTAGATACCTTTAAAGTTGTATTTAAATTCTTGCTCTGCATTTAAATATTCAAGCATCTCATTTTCTGCTATGTCTCCTAACTCATTTTAGGAAAGATCGTGACCGGGACAGGGACCGTGATGACCGTTCTAAAGATCGTGACAGGGATCGTGACAGAGATAGAGATCGTGACAGAGAAAGGGACAAGGAAAAAGATTTGCGACCTACATCTAACTCTACGTATTATGCGGCTGCTGGGTTACCAACTATAAAACCAGCAATGATTCCACACAGTATTAACCCTTTCACAAATCTACCACATACACCACGGTATTATGACATCCTGAAAAAAAGGCTACAACTTCCTGTCTGGGAATATAAAGAAAGATTTACGGATATTTTGATAAGGCATCAGTCATTTGTGCTGGTTGGAGAGACTGGGTCTGGTAAAACAACACAGGTGAGTTCTTATATGATGCTGCAGTTTTTTAAAGGTTGAGACTGTTGCTAGATGTGTGGGTGAAACTTGTGGGTGAAACTTGCTTTGGTTTCTTGAAATTCATTGTGTAAGAACACCTCACAAATTGTGAGCAAAACTAATTTGATGAATGTTTTATTTGCTTAATGAATACAAAAGTGAGAAGAATCTTTCAGCATTTTCCCCTTTTGCAGTCCAGTCCTGTTCTCTGGCCCCTGCTTCTGTTAGGCTTTATGATTGGTAGTTAACCTTTTTGGTAAAGGAAGATAAAGATATTTTAATGGCTAGATAGGTGTGTTACTAACTGAGTACACAACTCCACAAACTGAGGTGATAGTTCCAAATAGTTTATGTAGCTGTTTGTGTAGATAGCAGCTGGAAAGTAGGAAAAATGTTACAGAAGTAGAGACTTGTTAGTGTTTTATGAAACTTACTGCTACAGATACGAACTTAAAGGGAATTGAAATGTCAGATAGAATTCTGACATGGTATGATTGGATCACGTTTTGGTGATATTCAAACTTGAGAGGAAAAGACTTGTGTTTCCTTGGTACTGAAAATTCTCAGAGGTCATACAGCTTTCCAGTGCTGTAGTTAAAATCACATATATTTTTTTGTAGATGTATGGCTTTAAAAATCTTCCTTAGCGCTGAAAATAGTGGTAACAGATCTGCAGAGCCTCCTTAACCCTTAAGAATTTTGGGGACCAGTGAACAGGGAAAATCTAAGATATAAGGCATACCACTGTGTATCTGTAGAAGGACAAACTTCTCAAAACTTTAATCTATCCTTTGGTTTGCTGTTTAAAATCTGTGTGGAGAAGTGATGTAAAAAAGTTCTTTGTTCTGTAATCTGATAGATGCCTTTTAACTAGGCAGAAAATAAAAACTGAAGGATATTTTAGTCTTTATAAAATGGATTATAGCTAACTTACAGTTAGTCTTACAGAAATAAATTTTTAGTCGTTAAATAAAATTTGGATGTTGACAAAATGTGAAGGACATAGTAGTACATTGGATACCTTTTATAGCTGTGCCTGAATATTTGAAGTTATATGCCCTTCTGGCTGCAAATTGTAGGAACCAGTATCTTGTTTGGAAGGTACCTTACAGCATTATCTGTATTGCTTTTTTTAACATGTATAAGCTGAGACTGGGATTTTATAGAATTCTTCAGAAAAGTTTGATTATATAGTTACTTGGAAGAGATAGTACTCTGAACATTCATGTAAAAAAAAAAATTGGTGTTTATCTATGTGAAAACAAAATCCCTTGTTGTATGATAAGAGAATTTGAAGATCTGAAGGGTGTATGTTCTTAGTATCTGCCTTAAACTTCAAATACATCTTACTGTCATGTCATTCCATGGGCATAAAGCTTTTCCTGAATTGTCTTGCTACTTTACCCCTTACTTTCTGAAAGGACTTAAGAAACCTAGGGGATATTTCCTAAAAGTGGGATTTAAGATACCAAAAGCATGTAAGCTGTCTTAGAAGCTGTACTGCTTCCTCTGAATTCTCTCTTATGAGATTGCAGTTACATTTTGAAACAATTGAGAATGTCTTTGTAGGAACGCATCACTGAAAATAATCCTGCTGCCACTCAATGAAAACCTTGTTTTGCATGTGATAGTGTCACATCCTTTTTGTGATCAAGTGCTGTCTTAAAACGAGTTCGGGGTGGTTGTTTTTCTTCTTACATTCACTGATCAGAGCAAGATAAGTAATTATCTGTGGTTAAGAAACCCTCTAATTCTCGAACTGAAGGTGTACATGAACTATTTATGCTTGCTTTTATTGGTATAAAGTTGGCATTGTTTGAAATATATAATGAATTGTTCTTCCAAAACTCCCGTCTTCCCTTTCATGGTGATAGTAGAAGGCTATATAGTAGTAGACCATCTTTTTGAGAGTAAGCTGCTGCCTGTTGAGTCCATTCTGTGATTATTGTGTGCACATTTTCCCTTTGGTCTTGTAGACCACCCAGGATTGGAAATGCTTGGCTTTGACAATGGAAACAACAGGAGATAAAACTTTTCTCAAAGTCTTGTTCCACATAGACTTAAACCCAAAGCGCTGAAGAGGTATATTGGAAGCCAAGACCATTAATTTTCAAGTCTTCAGTATTTGCGGTGGCTTGATTTGTAATTTAAACTTAACCATCTAAGTTAACTGTTTTCTTTAATTGCTCTCGGAATATGGTCAGTGGTGGAATGGTGTGTTGAATTTCTTTTGGAAGGGGGTTAAGTACTTGCTATAATTGCAATGTGTGCTCCGCTTTAAATGTGGGATCATATGTGGTGCTGGTATAATAATTTAAATTTCTTCTGTAGATGGAATAGTAGAGTAGCATCTGCTTTCACTTGAGAGCCTTAACTATAAAAGATAGGGTGTTTGTTGATGTAATGTCAGGGATGCCACTTGGTCAGCAAGTTTTCTTGGCAGGTGAAGTTCAGATGCAAGGTGATTCAGAGTATAGCTTAATCTGCTCTTCTTGCAGTCCACAAAAGAATTGATGGGGGTAAAAGTCTGACATCTTTTCAACTTATGAAAATTCTGAGAATTCTACCATGTAACTTCTAACAGGGAAATTTTTCAATAAATTGAAGTGGCTCAGAAAAGCCAGAAGGACAGTGCTGTTCTCTCTCTTGCCCCGCATCCCTTGAAAAACATGGCTTGCCTTTGACTTTGGGATAGTCTTTAACAGCCCTCAATGCATTTATCTTTGATCTTAGAGGCCACTGTATATGTAGTCCCTACCTCCTCTTGTTTACAGGGGTTATATTTGGAAATCTCTCTTAATTGAGAAAGTCCTTGAGGTTAAAGGGTGCAAACTAAAGCTACTCCTCATGCTTTTGATATTGATCAAATGGCTTTTTTTAAGGAAAGTCAAGGTTTTTGGTGACTTGTGGGTTTTTTTTAATCAGTCAAGTTAACTTTGTTAGATTTTATAAGAACCAGATGATAAGAAGTGTTTAGTATATTCCTGGTCATGACTGAAGTAGAAAATGTAGTATGGCACAGCCATTTTCCTAGTGTTATGTCTTTTAAAGCTGGACATGAAATGTATTCTGGTGGTTATCTAAATCAGCTTAACACGTTGAAGTCTATGTAGCCCTTTTCTTTCATCTGACACCAAATGCTGTAGGTTTTGCTGTTTACTGGAAAACCACTTCTAAATTATTTTTATTTCATGGCCCAACACCTGCTGTTTTAAAGTTTATTTCAGGACCTGCTCTGTTGAAAGTCAAGAAGCTTCACCTAATATGTTTAGAGTTGAGTTTTTATTAGTGACTTGGGCAGCAAATTCCTTTCTCTACACTGCATGTTAGGGGAGTGTGTATATGTTACAGGATAGGGTTTCAGGTTCATGCTATCAGTGTTCAAGAACTGCTATTATTTTTAGTTTTGAATAGTGTTTTCAGAAATTTGATTTCTTCTCAGCAGTCTAGTAGTCTCCTGTCATATTGCGATAGCTGTTGCTTTTTTTTTTGTAGTTATAATGGAAGTATGTTCTCCACTAAAAAAAAAAGTTTCTCATTACAGTCTACACTTGCCTGCTTGTGGGTATGTTTTAGTGTTCCTTTATGTCCGTTTTGCTGTGGAAATACAGTATTCCAGAAGAAAAATTTTCCTGGTTTAAATCACATTGCTTTTCCTTTATTCCTTATTGGGGCAATGTATAAAGTTTTTCCCCCCCCCCTCTCTAAATGTGAGCTTTTAAGAATACTTGAAAAGCAGTTACTAAGGAGGAGTGGATTTTTTGATCTGTAGACTTGGAACTAGTTGTGCCTGGAGATGTCTCCTCATAAAATGTCACACTGAGAACATGTTAAGAATATTCTGTCTTCATCACACTGTTACTTGCCTTAGAAATGCTTCTGAATAAAGCTTTTTATTTTGGATGATTCTTACTGTTTCCAGATTCCTAACAGGAGCAGAAAATGCTGACTGACAAACGAAATGAGTGCTAACATAGGAAAAAAAACAAACATAGGGGTTTCATATCTGGTTGATAAAATTTTAAAAGAACAATAATTAAGCAAATGAACATAACTAATTATTTGTTCATTTTATTTGTTGTGATTCCTAGCTAAGACAATTTTTATATCACTAAATTCTTTTTGCTTAATGTATTAACAAGCATTACTTTTTAAAGCCAAAAATATAATTTGTTTACTGTAAAACAGCAAACTGTGCTACAGATCTCAAAATTCTGAGTGTTAACTTTAATTTTGGTGGTTTTGGAGCATGTTGACTGCTGCTAAATATCTGTATAAGGTACTGATTTAACAGTGGTTAAGCGTACTGTGAACCTATGTGTTTCCTTGATAACTTCCAAGACAGTTATGTACATGCTTAATGTGAGTGTGCTTTATTTAGTGGCATTGGGTCCAACTAACTAGTCTATCTGCTCTCATGCTTTGGATATTTTTGTGTATGCAGTCAGCATCTCAGTGGAATTATAACTAACTTTATTTGATACAATACAAAGGTTACAGATTACATCTGGCCACTTGAAGTGTGTTTAAAACTGAATTTTATTCTTGACAGATCCCTCAGTGGTGTGTTGACTACATGCGCTCATTACCTGGACCAAAGAGGGGAGTAGCATGTACCCAGCCTAGGAGAGTAGCTGCAATGAGTGTGGCACAGCGGGTTGCTGATGAGATGGATGTCATGCTGGGCCAGGAGGTTGGTTACTCTATTCGATTTGAAGACTGCAGTAGTGCAAAAACCATTTTGAAGTAAGTATGGCAACTGTCAGGTAAAGGTATAACACAGCCTACTTGGGTGTGGGGGGAATCACAGGGTGGTAAAGGGTGTGAGCAGAGTTATGAAAGGAGTAATGAGGAGGGGAGTGAATCTATGGCCAGGCACTTTCTATGTCTGAGTGGAGAAGAGAGACAGGATCTATAGCATGAGCTGAGGGAAACCTGAGGTGTGGGGCTGGTGTAGAATTGAAAATTAGTCAGTCCTCCTAAAGAAATTGCTGCACCTTATGGAAATTAATTTTAAGTGATCCATAAAGAAGAGGGTGATCTGAAGAAGTATTTTTATGATTAAGGTGCTATTGAGAATACAGCCCTTCAGCATTCAGTTTCGCTTCATATTATGCTTTCAGCTGACCTTTGTCTGTGGTATCTTCTTACTCAGGGTAATCCTGGTGAAGTTCAGTGACTTACTTCAGTAAGAAGAACCACAAAGTTTCAAAACTGGCCTATACCTGACGCTGGGACATATAATCCGTAGTGGTTTAGTTGTCAACTGTCCTAGACTCATGTGCTGTGTAGGTGGAACCAGGCCCACTCAGTATGTCATTTGCAGATGACATTCAGAACGCTTAGTTAAAAAGGATTCCACATAGTGTGGTTCAAGGAATAGTGCTTTCTGTTGAAAGATGTCTTCTCTTTTGCTCATACAAGTTGTTGAAGGCTAGGAATAAAGTTAATGTGTAAAAAGAAATTTAACTGAGAAGGAAAAGCAAAAAGTGAACAGATGATCTGCAAACAGAAAAGGGGAGAAACAATTGCAGAAATACCATTTCTAGGATTTCAGAGGGTGTTTTTCCCTTTCTTTTCCTGTCTCTGTAACCTGGAAGTCTGCCAGTAATAGTCTACAAATTAGTTATAAATGTTGCCAAACCTTGTTGTTCCCCCCCCCCCCCCTTTTTTTTTTTTAAAGCTTCCCTCCCAACTTCCACATTTCACATACACTCACAGTAATTTTTATTCGAAGACTTAAAATGGGCTTGTTACCTTGTTGGAAATAGTTTACTGATGTTTCTATTTTTAAAAAGTTGATTATAAGCTTAGTTCAAGCAACCTAGTGAATGATACCGAAGAGGATTCTGTATCAGACTTATTAAATAAAATGTGTTGACATTGGGTTTTTTTTGTGTTCAGGTATATGACTGATGGTATGTTACTTCGTGAAGCGATGAATGATCCTTTGCTGGAGCGCTATGGTGTTATAATTCTTGATGAGGCCCATGAAAGAACACTGGCTACTGATATTTTGATGGGAGTTTTGAAGGAAGTTGTAAGACAAAGATCTGATTTGAAGGTCAGTAATGATGAAGCCCACAGCATCTTTCTAGTTGCAGGCATACCAAAAAAGATATCTTTGTGCTTACCGTTATTTGATTTTTATAATCAGCTAAAGTAGATCAACTGTTTTTTGATCTAATGATAATCTGTATTGGAAAGATAACCCTAGGAAATTGTTAATGCACTTTGTGTTGAACAAAATACTAGAAACAACATAATTGTAGCTTAACCTTTTTGTATTTGATGAGGATTTTTTTTGGACCTTCATAACAAGGGTGCTGTATTCAGCTGATAAAAGCATGCTTAAATCGGAGTAAACAGCTGAGTTCAGTTTCTTGCTATTACCTATTGTATGTGTAACATTTCACAAGTTCTTGTTAACCTTTGGAGTAACTTTTTTTTTTTTTTTTTTTGTCCTCCAAACCTACAGGTTATAGTTATGAGTGCTACTTTAGATGCTGGCAAGTTTCAGATTTATTTTGATAACTGTCCTCTTCTAACTATCCCGGGTCGCACCCATCCTGTGGAGATATTCTATACTCCAGAACCAGAAAGGGATTACCTTGAGGCTGCCATTCGAACAGTGATCCAAATTCACATGTGTGAAGAAGAGGAAGGAGATCTTTTACTCTTTCTTACTGGGCAGGAGGTACTTTCTTTTTTTTTTTTTTTTTTTTTTTAAATCCATCGTTCTGCGTTCTGTACAGAAACTGTTTTAAGAGGCTTGTGTAGACTGAAATGTTTAGTTTCCTGTTCTAGTTTATCATTTGAATGACCTGAGGTTTTCTACCTGCAATGCACTTGAGGTCCTTAGTCATTCTATGTATCTGTAATATGCATATGCTATGCAAGCCCTCTCTAAAATGCAAATTCTCATCTTACTCATGTGCCTCAAAAATAGAAACCTAGAGTGTGAACCCTAGGTTTGTACTGATGTGAACTCAAAAGTGCTGGCTACCTGGTAGCATCCCTGTTTTTACTGAAAATGTAGTTCTGTGCACTTCTGGATGTGTATTGTACAACTTAACTGAAGAATAACACTTTGGTTCTGCTACTTAGCTATCAGTAGTAGTTTTAATAAAAATGTTTAGGTTTTGTTTTTTATTACTAGCTTTGAGTATTTGGTTGTAGTCTTTCTGTACCACATACAGGGAGTTATGTCTCAAATGGACTCAGTGTCTTGCAAAAGAGGATTGTACAAAAGCACTTAAGCTAAACTACATCAGGAAATGAGGATTTTCTGGAAATCTTAAATCCTTTGCTTGAAATAAACTGGGGTTTTTTTTGGTTTTTTTTTTTTTTTTTTTTAGTCCTAATCTGTTGCTTTGAAGCTCTTTTGAGTGTCCTGATTAGTAGACTGAGATGGAGAAGAGGTAAAAAACCCCTGTAGGCATTGTGAAAGTTTACTTGACTGGGTCAACCTAAAATTAATATTTTTAGTAAGGGGAGAAATGCAGCTAGCAAAAATGTTTTTCTGATTCATTCTTCTTGTAGTCACTCCTCTTGAAGAAATAGCCTTCAAAGGATGTGAAACAACTCTGTTTTTAATCTAAGCATACACAGCCTTAGCTATGCCAAGGGGGAAGAAATGGTACAAATAACTTGTGATACTAAAGGTACACAGGCTTCTTGAGTAGATTTGCCAGTCATAAAGATGTGTTGCCTCTTAGATGAGTTTTAAAAGACATTTGATTAAAATGTCTTCTAGCAGGTCATCTCTTCCCTTAGAAAACCAAAACAATGGCTGTCACTGTAAAAGCAGATACTCTGGCCTTTGCGTTTTTTGTTATTTGTTTGGAGTATTGCTGTCAGTCAAAGTACAGGTAGGGAAAAATACTTTTAATGATGGTGGCTTTGAAACCTGCCTGTTTCATTTTAGTTAGAAGTTTTAGTTCAGAGTAGTCTGACAGGTAAATGTGAGAATCAGTGAAACAACTGTTGCAAGTGGGTGAATGAACCAGTGGCAACAGAAAGGAACACTGCTGTCCAGCTGTTTCAGCAGATTCTGCTTTCTTACCAGGATGATAAATCAGGCTGGTCTGTAACCTTTCATGAAGAAAAATACTTGCCCTTCTTGTTAATCAATTATAAATTACGTCCTTGCTACATCAGTTGCTATGTATTGCTCTAAACTTGTTATAACAATTATGGGAGGTGGGGGAGGGCAGTGGCATGGGACAACTACCTTCAGATGCTACCAACTCTGAGCACCACTCATGTTTGGCAAATGGCTCTAGACCCAATTCATCTAGTACCAGCCAGTGGTACAGAGGTACTCTGTTCTCTTGTATGAACAGGTTCTTTGATTTCCACTGGGTTAATTTACAGAACATAATGTATTATAAACAAATTTGTAATAAAATCACGCACATAATACATGTTCCTATGTACAGATATAATTATGGATAAATGTATCTAACAATATCCCTGTATTACCTTACTAAATCACTTAACTTGCATTGGTAAGCCACCATCTTCTGGTTTTTTGTTTTTTTTTGTCTAGAGTTCTCCAGTCCATGTACGATACTGTTCAGGGGCACTGGAGTGGCTCTGCCTGGAGCTAGTCTGAATTTAACTAATTAGCATGAAATTGAAGTCTGGGTTGGCTTCTGTAGAGAAGCTTTGAAGTGTTATATCCATTTTGATTCATAATGTTTTGGGGGCTCTTTCTGAGCCTCATGATACAGTTTATGTGTGTGTTACTGTTGAATCTAGAGTGATAGGATCTACTGTAATCTCAAGAACTGGAGAGTATGCTCTAGGTACCATTACCGCTATGTGGTTTGAGTTCAGTAGATTTAGTAGCTTGAGTTTTGCCATTGATTTTTGCTGGGCAAAAATGCATTGTAGTTCTTTTGGATTCTGGAAAACAGTATGAACAGGGTGCATGATGATTTGATTTACTTGTCAGATGCATTTACAAAGCCAAATGAAGTTACATAAAGGGAAGATGTTTTAAGTGGAACCATGCAAGTGTGAACTGTTTTGAGTTTAAGAGGCTTCAAATAAGGAGTAATTGCAGTGGTCTAAGGCAGAATGAGGGTCCTTACTGGCTACTGCTTTCAGTTGCCACTGAACCTGAAGTAATTCTATATGGGCAATAAGATGGACAGCGGTTAATTAGTACAGATTAATTAAGACAGCATTGGTGATGGAACCTGGAGATAGTAGGGAAGATTCTGTGTTGTCAGGCCCCAAAATAAAAAGTTTAAATACATTTGGAAATGTCTTGATTGTATAAGCTTGTTGCTGGATGAAGAAAAAATTGTTGTTAATGGTGCAGAAATAAGTGTTCAATAAAAACTTCTTTCCTGAATCCTGAAAGGGGCAAAAGTATATGATTGTTGCATGAACTGCTTTTCAGTCCATTAGTAACGAAAGGATATTTTAAAAGCAACATTTATTAGGGATAAACATTTTGAAACTGGACTTGTCCCACAGTCCCTGTAAAGAGAAGAGCTCATCTGTTGATTTTTTTAAAACAAAAAAACCTACCCTGGTATATCAGGGAGATTCCAGAAGATGGAAATAATGTTCATGTTTCATGCTAATATTCAAAAAGGGGATAACCTGGATAAATGTAAGCCAGGTTGCCTGAGGTCAGTTACAGGCAAAATTGGAAACTGACAGGGAATTCTGTTCACAAGGAAAAAGTATAATTATATTTCTGTCAGCATGCCTTTCTTAAACAATAGGTTTTGTCAAACTTGCTCTCAGTCACTGAGATTACAAATTTGGTAGTCTAGTTGTGTAGATACACGATTGTTAAACTTGACTTTAAATGTCTCAAGACTGGCTCACCTGCAGATCTCGGAGGTAGCTGGTTTATTGTCTACTGGAGTTCTGCTGAAACAGTATTAGATTTCACACTCCATTAAGATCAGTAATCTGCAAGTAGGTGTAAAACCCTTACAGATGAAACTTGTGGGGTGGGGGAGGCAGAAATGATAATACAGAAACTGTAGAGATCTGACTTGCATATTTTAGTGACCTAGGCACGAATGCAAAGTGTATTCTCTGTCACCCCAATACCCTTTTCTCCATAGAGCCAAATGCATCGTTACACATTTAGGAGGAAGAATCCAGGCTGCATCTGGAGATTTGAAGTACAGATCAGCCCTGTTGTTCTTGATTGTAGATAAATATACTGAAAAATGTTGCTGTGAAGCTCCGGTGTCAGTGTTCCAAAAAGGTTTAAAGTTACGTTGGTAAAACTGATGTTAGTGTAGAAAAGAGTTGCAAAACATTTTTGGTAGAATCTTTTGTAAAAGAGAATATGTGTTAAAGGTATACTTTTTTCATTATAGTGAGAGTGGTTAAGCTTTGGAACTGTGAAGGAAAGTAGCAGTCTCCTTTCTTATGAGGAAATTGAAATAAAAATTGATGACGCTTTTAGTCGTGGTTGTAGAGACTGGGTGAGGTTAAGGCAGTAAGTGTACTGGGCTGCAGTGAACACAGGTTGTCCTGTTTAGCCTTGAATGTAAAGTATTGAGGAGTTGGGGAGCATAAACTGAAAGAAGAGTAACTATTAATTGTGTTCATGTGCTAAAGGGAGGAAGTTTTTTTTTTGCTCTTCATTTGAGATGATGTTAATATTCAATATTTCAAAAAGATCCTGAATGCAGGAATCATGCTGAGACAAGTTCATTTTTGACTTGTTGACAGAGCAGTTCTCAGTTATGGTCAAGTGTTGACTTGTTCCATGGATGACTTTTTTTGTCCAAGTACATCATCTTACAAAGTTTTGTTTCTCTGAATTTGTATTCAGAACATCTTTTGAAATGGTGCAGCTCTTGGGACCAGTCCTTTTTATTGTTGTTTCCTCATTTTAGCTTGTAGCAGTTTGCTTTCATTAGTGGAGGAAGAAAGGGAAATTATTGAGGTTCCATGCAGCTTTAAGGACAAAGACAAAATTTATAGAAGGTTCAGGTCGTCAAAGCCAGATGTGGCTGGCAGTGCCCCTGTCTGTGATAGGAACTCAAAAGAGAAGAGGGAAGGTTAAGGTGTCTGCCAAATATTTCTGATTTGGGAAGTACTTTTTATTTATGCATTTAGTTTCCCCCCCGTGTCCTCATTTTACACAAGATAAAACTGCCTTATACTTTTTTTGGCATTAGTTTCCTTCAGGGTTTCACAGTTATGTCTACTTGACTCAGTTATCCAAGGTGAAGCTAAGTCTAACTGTGTGTAGTGTAGCAGCTGATCTGCTGTAGATAAGACTTGTCATCGCTTATTTAAAAGATTTTAATGTTCTAACTGGAGCAGTCTTGGAAGTTTTGCTCAGCTCTTGAGATTCTTTGTAAGTGCTTCTAATACAGGGTCAACTGAAGAAAGGGTTTCTGAAATAATGTTCACAAGGACCATGTTTACAAAATAATTGAATTCTGTTTTGCATGCCAAGTGCTAGAATTGTTCCATTAAATGTGCTTAAAATGACATCACTAGTCCCCATCTTTCTGTAGAAACACTTTTTCTAAAGATAATGAGATACAGTTTAGATCTTGAGATTGAGTGGAGCCTGACCAGCAAGTTAAATGGATGTTTACATATACCAGTTTGGCCTGTGAGCCAGAATGAATGCCAGCACTTCAAGTACTTTGGTGGCTCAGGGTAACTTGCGGTCGATTGTTTTGGTAACTGCTGTTTAGTATCAGTGTAATTTCAAGCCTTATCCATAGCAGCAGGGATGGGTCCTGCACACAAACAAAAGGGAAGGAAATTCAGGTTATTGAATTGTTAGCTTAGTGGGAACAATTTAACTCAGTAACTTAGGGCCACAAAGATGATCAAAGGACTGGGAAGCTTGCCATATGAGAACTGGGTTTGTTCAGCCTTGAGAAAAGAATGCTTAGGAGAGCCCTTATCACCATGTTCCAGTATTTAAAGGGTGGCTAGAAAGAAGATGGAGACTCCCTTTTTACAAGGCGTCACATTGCAAAGACAAGGGGTAATGGATGCAGGGTCCTCCTGGGGAGATTCCAATTGGACACAAGAGGAGAATTTTTCACAATGAGAACAATCAGCCATTGGAATAATCTCCTGGGGAAGTGATGGATTCCCCAACAATGGACACTTTCAAGATTAGGCTTGACAGGGTACTGGGCCATCTTGTCGAGACCCTGCTTTTGCAAAGAAAGGTTGGACCAGATGATCCTTGAGGTCCCTTCCAACCTGGTGTCTTTCTTTGCTGTATGCTCTGACACAGAGCCTGAGGAACCAACATGTTTCTAAATTAAACTGGCACAGACCATGTTTAAAAGTCATACCTAGATTTTCTATGCTAAGGCTTTCAAAAGTGCGATTTTAGAAAAAAGAGTATTGCTAAATATTACTTTGAAAATGTGAACAGGACTTAGTATTACTGTCTTGTTAGTATTTACTAATACAAATCAAAGAGAAGGGAGAGGTTGGGTGGGATTTAAGTGTTAGTCCTGTGAGTGGTACTCTTGAAGTTAAGCCATAGGAAAACTATCAGTTCTGTCCCTCTTGGTTTCAAGTACTGATAGCTTTTCGTTGTGTCTTCCCAGGCTTCTTGGGAAACCTTCCTTTTGTCCCCTTCCTATGCTGTCCTTTGAGCAGTGTGGAAGATTTTATATATACTTTCTGCAGTGAGGGATAAAAAGGAAACTTTAGCACTATTAAAGGTGATAGAAGAAAAAATGATTTAGTTTTACATAGGAGAAGGATAGGAATTCAACTCTACCCTCTGTCTTGTTCTAGCTGAAGTAGTTTTTCTGCATGTTCTGGGATGAGGGATTGAAGCATTACTGGGCATTGTGAGAGAGATGGAAGATAAAGGGGCAGACTGTGAAAATACAATCTTGAGTGTTAAAGAAATTAACCTGCAGCTAGTGCTTTCTGTGGTTTGTTTAAGTGTTGCAAAGTAGTAAGAGGCTGTTGACTGGAGAGCAGCATTCAATACTCATTGTACAAAGAGTAAATGCAGCCAGGTCTGTTTCCACAGTTGCAGTCCAGCAATTTTAGCTGTGAAATATCTCCAGGTGACATTGAATACGTTTATCTCACTGAATGGTTAAAAGTGCTTTGGAATACTTAATTATGACCACAGCCTGAAGCATTAAATACACCTTCTTTAGGCCTGAAAAGCACCTATAGCTCTCTTGTTTTCTGTCGATACTTTAAGATGTGTAACCTTTTTCAAAGTGTGTGCATGTTTTGTGTACTGTTACTATAGTATTTAACACCGTTCCTGAGTGAGTGTATGTGTCTCAGGACTGCTGCTTTGGCTTTTGACTACTTGTATGTGTAGTTATACAAGGTTAGATGAAGTTTTCTCACTGTATTTCACTGGAGCAAAAGTTATGCTCGGTGTCAGCGTGAATCATTTAATATAACCAGTTATTTCACTTGCAGATCTATTGGTCTGCCATGAGAAAGGGAAAATAAAGCACTGTTCTTTTTAATTTCTTGAGCTTGATGTAAAGAGAGATGTTCCCGTCCAGAGGATGCTAAAATGGAATATAAGCACCAATTCTGGCATTCTGAGAATTCATGACTCCTTTTGTCAATGGGCTTTAAACTTTGAGTTTCCCTGTGGTCTGGTGGATCTTTGCGTTTCTAGCTGCACAGAAACACAGTGTCAGTGAGAAGAATATAAAGTGCTGCATCCAAGTGTGTGTGTGGGTTTGGTGGTGTGTGTTGTTCTTTTTTTTTTTTTTTTTTTTTTTTTAGGCACTAGTCATCGGCCTGCCTTTTCTTTGGAAAAGTGGGTTAAGATGGAGTAAAAATCCTGTCAGATTCAAGAGGCATAAGTAACCTACTTACTGTTATGTGAAAATATAGATGGCTGCACTACTGTTTTCTAATAAGTCAGGGAAACTGTGCACCCTGTTCTTGCTTTATTTTCTAAACAAGACACTGTTAAGCATCGGTTCCCATACAGATTTAAGTCTTGCTGGAATTTGTGGCACAAGGGAAGTTCCTCTTGAAATCCTGATGCTTTTTGGTGTCTCAGAATTGCTTTCTGATACTTAAGCTCCTGAATGAAATCCACCTAATTTGACAGGTATTCTAAATCCTGCCTGTTGTCTACCAGTCATATGGAAAGCAAGCAGCCTGCTCAGGATTGTGTGTAGAACCAGCCTTAATCACACCAATTTCTTGGAAGGAATACCATTTAAATTAGCTTAAATTTGATTTAATAATAATCTTGATTAAATTATTTTCCTGGTTACTGTTTTTTTCCTTTTGTAAACTGTCTTTATTAGCTGTAGGTACAAAATACAAATTGTTGACTCTCTCACTTGGATGTTTAGATGACTTTGGTTTTCCTGGTTGAAAAATACTCACCACCCCATTACATCCTTGATCACTAGTATATCCATAAAGAGAAGTATTTTCTCTGCGCTGATTCTTGTCAGTCTTTGGAGCTTTTCCAAGGAGAATGGCATATGCTATTGAGGGTGTGGAAGAATGTTCAGGGCTCCACATTAATACTCAAAGTGTACTACTATAGAGTTCTTGACTGCTGCTTGATTCTAGTTTCCATAGTGTTGCAGCTGAGCTATAGATACTGTATATATATTGTTAATCCATTTTGATTGGATTAAGCAAGAAGTTTTTGGAAACTTTAAAGTGCATAGTAGACTGTCTGGGACAATTCTGATGACTAGGTGTTGTGAAGTATAGATATGTTGAGTCTATGTGGCACTTACAGCTTGAGATAAATGAGCATTTTAGCTAGCGTGTAACCTTTCCGCTTTTTGTGGTCTGTTTACTATTTACCTTTTGGTAGTTGGCTCTTTTTAGAATGAGTACACCGATGGACAATTTCATTGCCTACAATTTTACTGAGAAATGTTTCTCAAATAATACTCCTAAGAAGTCTTTGGTTTTGTGAGGAACTAGGATCAAGTTCAATCTAGTAACTTCAGCATTGCCCAAACCTCACACTTTTTGCATGTTAGGCCTACTTTCTTCTTTTGATTAATTCTGAAGCAGGTCTTTGTGCTGATGCACTGGGCAGTCATGGCTCTAACTGTGGCTACTTGATCCTGTGTCTGTTCCTGCTTCTAGTACCCTGGTACCCGCTGTCTCAAGTAGTTAGTGTGATAGTCAGGGCTCTGAGGAGTTTTGCAGGCATAATCTAAATACAAGGCAAGTTCACTCTACCTTCCTGCTTTTCCCTCCAAGAAGAAAAACCTCCTCTTACGTGTGGGTTGATGGAATAATCTGTCTTCAAGGGGTTTTATAATGGATTTGGAGTAGAAGGTGTGCAAATATTTAAATGTGTGGACTTTTGTTTTTTGTTTTTTTTTTTTTAAAAAAAAGGCCTTTCATACTTTAGTAAGTTGGGACTATTGAATTGGACTTGCTGAATCTTGAGAGGATTAAAGTTAGGATTCTGCCTTCAACTGTATCTCTTGTATTTCCAGACTTAAATGTTTTCATGTGATACAGATGAATCTTTAACACTTAAATGAATCCTTAATACTTTCAAACTATTCTTACTATGCATATTCCTTCTAGATTGTGTACTTTGGGATACCAGTTTTAGTTGTCTGCTGGAATTGGAGGGTGGTTGTGGATACCGTTGAAGTAGAGATACTGTTTTTTGCCAGCATGGTAAATAAAAGGAAACTATCCTCCCCCCCCCCCCCCCCCTTTTTTTTTTTTAATTAAAACATTTAGATTCTAAAGAATTCTCTTTTACTGTCTTTAGATGAGTGGCAGTGGCTCTTGGTGACTTGCATCCTTCTTTCAGCAGTTTATGATGAGAGGTCTGCAGTTACCTCTGCAAATCTGCAGAGAGTAATGGTTATATATGCACTTGTCATCTCTATGTTGAACTGTTTTAATGAGTCCTGAGTAGGGATACTTTGAAACTACATTGGGAAACTCTAGGGAGAAACAACACTTTGATTTCTTCTGAAAGATGATAGGTGGCTGTGAACACGTGGCCTGAAGAGTGTAGTGCTTTCATTTATCACTGCTTGTATTTTACTGTCTCTTAAGTCTTATAACTGTCCTGGAGTCTCTAGTCTTTATTGTTGAAGGTTAAGCATCCTGTCCAGCATCAGAGCTTTCCCAGTTACACAGTGTAATCTGCTCAAATTCCATGAAACAATGTAGTGACCTTCAGATCAGGAACTAAGGTCTGTGCTGTATTTTTCTTTTAGCATTTGGCTTGTGGGTTGTGGTTTTTTTGAAAGATACAATCTAATTTTGTATTAAATATTTAACAGGCCCAAGTATTAGCTTGTCAAGACTTTGAATGGGTACAAATTTGAGAGGGAGTGTCGCTGCCTAGTTAGTCAACTATTTACTTTTAACATGTTGTCTTTTTACATAGGCACCACTGTTAAAGTATTAACTTACTGACCTACTGTGTATGATCTGTGAATTAAGTTAGGTTTTTCCTTTTCACTGGGAGGCTATGACTGAATCTTAAAGGGATTTATCAGCAGAAGACCAGATACTGACATCTGTGTAAAGAAATTCATTCTCTGTTAATAAACCAGTAGGGGGCATTCCAGCTCAGTTTCTTGTATGCCTCTTGCATTTTATGAAGGGTGTATTGGATTTGTTGGCAAAGTGCACCTTTGTTTAAAAGGTTTTTTGTAAATATCTGCAGTTCATTCAAATTGGCAAGATAATACCAGAAAGCATTAGGCTTACTACTAAAGAGCTCTTTGACATCAAAGAGGAAGAGCCTTCATTTTGCCATGCTTACCTTAATTATATATGCTGATCAATACAGAACATGAATTTTGTATTGTCTGTGCTTCTTTAAAACACATTCAATACAGTTGTGCTGAAAACTTAAAAGTCTCTTTAGGAACAAATGAAAAAGACACAGATTTGTTCGAGGATCTATCTGAATTTATGGTTTCTAAAAAGGAGTCTGCTTTTCTTTTTTAATTACAGTTTAAAGCAGTAATTTTACAGAGCCTTTAGATTAACCTGTTCTGTGTATTTGTTTGAGGGTCTTAAGCATCACTTCAGCTTCAGGCTGGTGAATTATTTGTGATAAGGGAGGTCTGGCCTCTGTAGCCATTTTTTGCTTTTGCCTACTGTTGCTTGTCATGATGACTTCATTCTCCCATCAGTGGTTCAGCTGGAATATCAGTAGTTGGTAAGCATGCCTGTTAGTTATACCAGTGGAGACTCTGTTGTAATTTTTAAGTTGAAGTTAATGAATTGTGTTACTCATTAACCTGAAGTTCTGTGCACTTTAATTTTCATTAAATCTTCTCATAACTGTGGGTCCCCTAGCTGACTTAAATGTAGTTGTTTTAAAATTAAATGGAATTATAAATGATTGGGCTTTTTTGTATGGTAAGCTAGTCAGAAAATAGGCTAGCAAATACTGTAGAAAATAGATGTAAAAAAGGCATGAAAAAGCTTTCTCATCATCAGAGTATTTCACTGACTTTCCTTAAGCTTAAATGGGATTTCATTTAATTTTAAAGTAAAATCTGAAACACTGGATTGAGAGGTTTGGTTTTGAGCATCCATGTTTATACTGTAAAGGTGTTTGTTCTCATTAGGTACAATGAAGCAAATCTTCCATATAATTGCATTAGTGATACGTGACATTAAAGCTTAATTGGCTTATTTTAAATATCTTGCACATCAGTTTCTTCTAGATTGTGAAAATTGAAAAGGTCATGAGTGCAGTTTAATATTCCAGGGTGAGAGATTTCAATTTTAGTACAATTTGTAGAGAATTAATTAGGAAACATGACTAAAAGAAAAAGGATGTTGAATGCAAATTAGGCTGTTCATTAGAGTATAGAAGCTGAAGCATCTTGAAATATTGTGGAAATTCAATTGCAAACTCAGTAAGCACTGTGATTTTTTTTTTTTAAATTTTATTTTTTTTAAATAGAAGTTATTCTAATTGTTCTTTAGGGTGTAGACCTAATATAATTGTCATAAGACACTCTAAAATAAGATGCACTCTCTCATGGAGTTCTCTTTTAACGAGTATTTTTCTTTTGCAGGAGATTGATGAAGCTTGCAAGAGGATAAAACGTGAAATTGATGATTTAGGCCCTGAAGTTGGTGACATCAAAATCATTCCATTGTATTCCACCCTTCCTCCACAGCAACAGCAAAGGATTTTTGAACCTCCCCCACCGAAAAAACAAAACGGAGCAATAGGAAGAAAGGTAAATAGTATGCTGTTTTAGTATGCTGTTCAGTAACTAGCTACTCACAGTTGTGTGGGCAATTAAGTATGAGTTTCAGCTGTTTAAAGTATATTTGGACAGCAACAAGTAGAAGGTTTTTTTGATGAAGCCTTAGTATTTTATCACACTAAAATTTTTAGATAACTTGGAGCTTGTTTCTCAGTGCAGTTCAAAATTCTGGCTTCCATCTCTTAAGGCCAGAATTTTTTAGTAACAATTTGATTTGACTGAATAGAGTGGCATTTATTTAAGTTTCTTATGTGAAATACGATAAGTCAGATTAAATACTGAATTTGACAACCATGTGATTTATGTGGAAGGATGGGATTTTTCCCTCTAAGTAATTACTCTGAGATAGTCCATTTTGTTTAGAAAAAACCAAACAATAAAACACAACAACAACAACAAAACAAACTCAAAAACGACACCCCCCCATCTCTTCAAGGGATGTTATCAGGCAGGTTTTGTCTGTTTTTTAAGGTTTATGAGAAGGTACAAGTTAAAACAAGTATGTTGAAGTTAGAGGTTTGTGTTTTCTGTAGTAGTAAGCAAGGAATCTAGGTTCTTTCATTGGGCAAAATGAATCGAGAAACTGAAAAACATGAAACGGCACTAGTGAATGCTCTTCATAAAATTAATAGTTCAATTCCCAGATGTTCACATAAACCACATTAAAAACTATGTGATTATTTCTCTAAAACTGAACACTTCAAAGGAGTCTTAATAGAGCTTTCTCAAGTTAAACTAATGCTACATGAAACTGTAGTGATCACAAAGTTAAGATTTTGGAGGTCAAAGCTGAATCATACTATCTGTTCTACACAGGGTTTGTTCCTTGATTATTTGCTTTTTTGTGCAGTACGATGCATGTAGAATATTAGTGACAACTTTCTAGTGTTCTGGAATAATAAATCACTTAATAAATTTAACGAAACGATCCTCTCTTTCCTATTGAAGTTGATTGCAGAAAGTGTTCAGTCTGAAATCATGAAACTAATGCTGCAACAAGATTGTGTTAGCAATGACTTAAATGAATGAAATCACTGTTCAGTGATAAAAAAGTGATAGCTGTGTATTTCATTAAATTTTCATTCATGTTTAAAACTGTGCACTTCAAAATAGGTGGTTTGTGGTTTTCTTGATAAGAGGATAACAGATGCAGTGTGTAGCTTTCATTACGTTGAACTGACAAAGCCCAGTACTAGTGTCTGAGAAGACGACACTCTCAGTGTAGCAACTATTAAGCTACAAGAAAAATTGTCACTCTGGAAAGATATCAACTCTAGGCAAAAGCAAGCACAAAACACGTAAGCAACCAATTTAGACCTATAAAGCCATTATCTTGTGGTGTGGGTGGTTTTTTTTTTTTTTTTCTTTTTTTTCTTTTTTTTTTTTAATTAAAAAAGACCACTTTTCCTCTCTGCCTGCTTTGGCTGAAATGTTCTGGCTTCTGTATTTTGTTTTTTAGCTCCATAACAAATCTAGCAATGAGTGAAAGTGTGTCTGTGTATTGTAAATGTGTTTAAATGTTGTTTTAGTTTGTTAGTCGTAGTGATCAAGTTATGTAAAGTAAGATCATGTGTTGCTGTGCCTCCACTATCTTACAAAATGTCTGCTCTCACACAGTGTCCTGTGGGAGTTCAACCTAGTTTTTAGAACTGCTGAGGAGAGCGAGCTAGCAGGAGGTCTGATGAATCACTTCAAAGGATCTAATGGTCGTAAAAACTTAAGTGCTTGCAGTATCTGAATAAGTATCTCCTGAGCTTTAACTTTGTGAAAGAAAGGAAGATACTGGAAGTTGCGTGGCATCCTGCAGTAGTAGTGATGGTAACAGCTAGTACTGATATAGCTTGGTAACTTAGCACTTTCTTTGTCCTCTTAGATGTGCTAGGCAAGACTAGCTGTTATTGCAAGAAAGCTTAAGATTAAAGACAAAAAATGCTTTTACTAGTTACTGTTAATCAGAGTATTTCATTTATACTGGGGAGGAAGATGAAGTTGACTTAACAAGGAGCCTTTCTACTCTGCTTTCCTATCTTATCCCTTCTTTCCAAACTGCGTTCTATCTTCTGTTTCAGGAGTCTTAAGCATTACTAGTTAATATATGTGCAATATAGATAAATTTATAAAAATAGATACTATGTATATTTTAATATTCAACGTAACTTGTTCAAATTAATCTCTAAAACTCTTTGGTGTCTCAAACTCCTAATCTGATACTTAAAAACATTTTTAATGTAACCATTTCAGTAATTGCAAAACTGTAGTTAAAGCTAATTAGGTGTAATTTATTATTTTATGTAGCTTAGCATTAATATCACTTGTTTGCTTTCCAACTAACTTCATACTTTGATTTAGGCTTGAAAGATGTAGCGTAACTTCCTCAGGTTTCTTCTTAAATTTTGTGTATGTTTACATTCACTAATTATGGCTTTTAAGCAATGTGACATTAACAAATGACATCTGTATGTACAAGAGAGTCCAGTGTGTAAATAACTTTTTCCTTCTACCTTTGGAAAGTACTTGAATCGTACACAACAAGTTATGCAAATTCAAGTACAAGTTAAGTTGCTGGACCTTTGTGGACTAAGTATACTAACAGTATTGAGTGTCCTGATAGAAACTGGTGATTAAAAGCGGGACCAAAACCTTTTGACACTGCTCTGTGTCCTGGTTTCAGCTGGGATAGAGTTAACTGTCTTCCTGGTAGCTGGTACAGTGCTATGTTTTGAGTTCAGGATGTGAAGAATGTTGATAACACTGATGTTTTCAGTTGTTGCTCAGTAGTGTTTAGACTAAAGTCAAGGATTTTTCAGCTTCTCATGCCCAGCCAGCGAGAAAGCTGGAGGGGCACAAGAAGTTGGCACAGGACAGAGCCAGGGCACCTGAGCCAAACTGGCCAACGATGTATTCCATACCACGGGACGTCCCATCTAGTTTAGGAACTGGGGAGTGGGGGTGGGGAATCGCCGCTCGGGGACTGGCTGGGTGTCGGTCGGCGGGTGGTGAGCAATTGCCCTGCGCATCATTTGTACATTCCAATCCTTTTATTACTACTGTTGTCATTTTATTAGTGTTATCATTATCATTATTAGTTTTTTCTTTTCTGTGCTATTAAACCGTTCTTATCTCAACCCACGAGTTTTACTACTTTTTCATGATTTTCTCCCCTATCCCACTGGGTGGGGGGGGAGTGGGTGAGCGGCTGCGTGGTGCTTAGCTGCTGGCTGGGGTTAAACCATGACACTCTGTAATTGGTATTTGAAGATTCTGTGTATGGATGCATCCATATGTCAGTAGATCTGGAAAAAGCTGAGACTTTAAATAAGGTATATTCTGTAACAGCAAACTGAATGTGGGTTGACTAGTCTTTTAACATGGGAGTACTAGTTTAATTTGCATATTTAATGAATTGCAGGTGTTTTAGGAAAATGTGTTGTGCTTTTGTGTCAGCAGTTAATTGCATTGATGTTCCTGGCTTTTATCTGACTAATCTGCAGGTTACCTGTGAATGAAAGGTGTATGGGGAATTTTTTTTTGTGTGTTCAAGGAGTTCTAAGTAGCACGTTGTTTCAGGGTGGAACACCGTAATCCCAAATTAATTTCAAATTTTTTCCACTGAAGTAGTGCTTTCAATATATAGTAGTATTTTGGCAAGCTTAGGCCTTAAGTCTACTTAAGAAGAGACAAGCTGAGAGTAATAAGTAGCTGACTGGCAAAGTGATCAGCTAGGAGGAAGAGTCATCAGCAGGATTATCAATCTAGTCCAGCCACTGGCGTCATTGTAATTCTGAACAAATTGTTAGGGGTCTCTCAAATTCTAATTGTTAAACTGAAAACAATGATGACAGACTGCTCTGACTTTAAGAGGTGAAAGGTAAGTAGTTTTGATGAAGTGCTTGAACAGGTTTTGGGTCTTTCTGAGGTAGCTGATTAAACTTGCTAATAACGTGATTTAATGTGGTCGCTATTGGGATGAGAGCTAATGATATCTATAGACTGTTACACCGCATCTCTGGACATAAAATTTAAATGATGGTGAATCAAGCCTCAGAACTTGGATATCACCTTTGCTTTAATTTTTTGCATGAGACTTAACCTTCAGAAAGTTTATAAAAATTTAAGAATGTAACCTTAAAAATATGTAAAGGTGTTTGAATATCTGGTAATTTAAAAAGACAAATTTTAAATTAAATACATATTGTTCAGGATTTTAGCTGGAATGTATCGATAACTGCTTTATTCCAAACAGTATAAAAGAACATACTGTGCTGGCACAGTTATATAACCTTTGATTTAATATTATTTAACCACTTTGCCCTGTTTAGGCTTTTAAAAAAAGTTAATAAGCTGGAATTAACACATGATGTTAAAGGGATCCAGTGTAACTTGTCATTTTGTATCAGCAATGTGAGAAAAATTTTGAATCGTGGTTTTGTAAGGAAAATATTTGCTCTTCTGTTTCTTTTTCTCAAAAGTAACATTTGTTATATTGTTAATAGAGACATAGGGGAGTAGAAACAGTGGACAAAAACTGCTCTGATCTCAATAGAAGTTAATCCAGTTGATTTCAGATTGTCTTGTAAAAGTGTTGGAGCACAGGTCTGGGGGTTATTGATGAAGTGGAGGAAAGTTTGCTGAAAACTCCTGGTGCAGAGACAGAATCAGAGCTCTTCATCTTCAGGGCAAAGTAGTTCCATTTACTGTTTTATTTTCCGGCAGGTGGTTGTGTCCACTAATATTGCTGAGACATCATTAACAATAGATGGTGTTGTGTTTGTGATTGATCCTGGCTTTGCAAAACAGAAGGTAAATACTATTTTGTTTTCTGTTTCTTTACAGTAGGAAAGACACTGGAATCTGGTTTGTGTGGGTAACTCTTCCCTTTTTAAACATTGATAGGTCTTTTCCCAATTGAAATCTTAACCTTGGTTGTTTTGGGTTTTGTTTTATTTTTAACTTATGGTAGGCTTGCACTGAGTCTGCAAACTTTAGATATCTAGAGCAGTCCAAAACAGTGCAGTGCAGAAGAATTTTATTTTCAAGAAATTGAAATGTGAGAATTTTGAGAGTTAGCCTGGACTATGGATTTCCTAGATACTTCAGGAAGGGTGGTCTTGTACTGTGTGTCTGTGCTTGAGAATGCTCAAGTAAAACCAAGAAATAATATGAAAGTAAATAAAAATGGTGCTAGAAGCCATCTCTTCTTTTAAGTCATGTTAGCGTAGAAAACTCCATCACTAAAATGAGAACAGAGAAATGATACGTAGGGTAGTACTGTTTCTAGTCAGTATTTATCATGTAGTTTTGCAGCCCTGAAGATAGTCATTGTGCTTGTATTGTGCTTCTTGGAACATTATGGGATTTTCAGAGGAACTGAATTGCTACAGTCAAGCCAATAACTAAAGAAAGAATAAAATACAAATCTCAATCTTTAATTTTTTTGCTAATTATAACTGTCTTTGGCTACTTAAACTTTTCCTTTAATACTCATACACATTCTCAGCCTTTTAAACTTTTGCAAAATGAAAGATACAGCAGAATGTAAATACAGTCAATGCATCTTCATACACAAGTTTCAATCAGTGTTTAGGCTGAGGTTTTTTTTCACAAGTAGTTCCTATACTGGAAGAATACCTTCTGTAGTAAGAAATAAAGTTTTTGTACATATTTTATACCTATTCACACCTGGATGGTGTTAAAGCATGGACCAAAGAACATCTTCAACTGAAACTACTATCTGATTACTCCTTTTAATTTTTTTTTTAACAGTATATTCTTTTCCATGAGCTCTATTGAGCTGGCAAGGCTGCTGTTTATGTATGACTGCAATGGAATTTTTACAGTAAATTCCAGCATATATTTTGTATCGTGACAGTCTGCATGTACTCTTGAAAAACAGTCTTGCTTTGTCATCGGTCTGATTTTTACAGTTGTGTTCAACCTTAATGTTAGATTTTTCTGACCTCTAGAACATGATTATTCAGCCTTATAATTGTATCAAGACAACTTTTTTTTTTCATGGAATTATTTGAGCATCAAGGGTGTGTTTAGCTCTCTATAGAACACATTGGACACACTTCTGCTATGAAAATCTTCTCTAAAAATACACACACTTAAGGAGGACAGGGAGCCTGGCAAGAGTAGTTGTTAGCAAATGAATAAAAGGTAAATGTGGTTCTCTAGACAGTTGTATTTGAAGCGTTCTGTCACAGATCCAGAGGCTTTTGTAGCCATTTTTTTTTTTCTTCTTTCAGATACATACAACTTGTGACTTCCTAGGCAGAAGCAGTGTTTGAAAATAGGTTTAAAGCAGGGTTTTGGTTTTTTGTTTTGTTTTGTTTTGGGTTTTTTTTTGTTTGTTTGTGTCTTGGTTTTTTTAGATAGTTGTCTTACCCATGAGCAGTGGTCATTCTTTTCCTTCTTTCCTGCTCTGATTCCACTTTCAAATAGGTATACAATCCTCGCATCAGAGTGGAGTCTCTCTTGGTGACTGCAATTAGTAAAGCTTCTGCTCAGCAGCGAGCTGGCCGTGCTGGTCGTACTAGACCAGGCAAATGCTTCAGGCTTTATACAGAGAAGGCTTACAAAACTGAAATGCAGGTAAGATTACGTTTTTTAGACTGCGTGTATAGGAACATCTGGTCAATGCGGGTAGGCAAGTGCCGTGCTACCAAACAAAATCAGAATTTGAATGCTTGTGTAGTTTAAAGTGGAAGAACAAGTGTTCTGAATTTTCTTTCTTTCCCTCCCCTCCAGGACAACACATACCCTGAAATTTTGAGGTCTAACTTAGGATCTGTAGTATTGCAGCTCAAGAAGCTTGGTATAGATGATTTGGTGCACTTTGATTTTATGGATCCTCCAGGTATCTATTTCTATTTTATCTTGTCTACTGTAGGTGTTACGTTTTGACTTCTGAAATCTTTATTTTGGTGAACATTTTATATAACAACATGGGATGAATTCTTTTATGTTTATTTACTGTTTTTACTGTAATCCGTAACGAATGTTGCTTGTTTATCCTGGAATTTAGTGCTCTGTGTCTTATCAAAGCAAGTTTTTTATGTTTCTGTCTGCATAACAGCTTTTAATGGAACCAAGGAATCTACTGAATGCCCCTTACCTGCAGAGGATAAGACAAAATTATGGGCATTAGAAAATCTATTACTTGATGAGGTTTTTTTTACTTATCGCGTCGATTATACATTCTAATTGTGCATCAGTTAACAACTGTACATAAATTAAATTGGCTAGCATTTTTAAAGCTGAATACATGGGTTTGGCTCAAACTATAAAGCTAATGTGCATCTCCTTTCTAACAGTGTTAAATGCTCATATATACTTTAAAAATAAACGGGCTATATTGCTAATTAAAACCGTAGATCAGTCATGTATAAATACATCAAAGTTGGTTGTTTTTCTTCCCACTAAAAAAAATAATTATAATCTGTAAGCTTTTAAATAGCTCTTCAGAACAATTGCATTCTTTGTGCTGTGCAGCATGTATGATAGCTTTTGGATTTCTTTCTGTTTTGCTTTGTGGGTGAAATACATGCTTGCTATGAGGAATGCAGTATTAAGAGAACATTCTTACAGGCTCAGATATGTGAAAGACTAGATATCTAAAGTTGACATGGCTGAGATTTTAGGACTATTGATCTATTTTGTATGGAACAATGGAAAACACATCAGTGTGTTGAGGGGGAAAATGATATTACTATGATACTGAATATTTCAAAATGCCACTGCTGTCTGAATTTTGAAAAGCAGTAATCTTCAAATATTCAAAGCTTTTGATCCAGTTAAGAGCTATTCTAATGGGATTCTTCCCCCCAGCCCCTTACTCATGTCTGGATGTATAAAACTGAATTTGGTAACAATTTTGTGTTTGGAAGTCAGTTGAATAGAGAATGAAAAATAAGATGGCTTATAGTAGTATACTTCCTCATTTTTTGCTTATTCAGAGAAGTTTGATTAATATGCCTACCTAAATACTTTTTTCCTTCAGCTCCTGAAACTCTGATGAGAGCCTTAGAGCTTTTGAATTATCTGGCTGCTTTAAATGATGATGGAGACTTGACTGAGTTGGGATCCATGATGGCTGAATTTCCATTGGACCCACAACTGGCTAAAATGGTTATTGCAAGTTGTGACTACAACTGTTCTAATGAGGTCCTATCTATTACTGCCATGTTGTCAGGTAATAGCAGGGAAAGAGATACTAAACAAAATGCAGATCTTCAGTTTGGGGAAAATTGCGTTTTTCCACATCAAAACCAAACCATGTATTTCTAAGAAAATTAGGATTGTTTTTTAAACTTCATATAGGGGTTTAATCAATCATTATGGGTTTATGTAGACACCGTGAAGCTAATGAATAGTAACGTTAAGAAATTAACGTGCATAAAATGGTTGAACAGTTTGCTCCTAGCTTTAGTTAAAAGTGTATATATTTGAGTTTATGGGTGGTGGGGGGGGAATTAGGCTAGTAGAACAGAAACTTCTTTTTAGGCTCATAGTCAGGACCAGAAACATCAGCTCAACCACTCTGTTTTTAAGGCAGGGAAATCTGTTTTGTATTGTGCATTCTTCTGCACTTTGATAAATCCCAGTATTTCCAAAAGGATTACAGTGTAATTTATATTAAACCATAACCTCATACATGAAATGATGATAAATTTTTCAGTCATTAAGTGGCAAAGCTGAAGAACAGTCCTTACTTTTAAAGGGAAGAAAGAAACTTCGAGGGAGGATGTATAGTTATGAGAATTAATTTGTGTGCACAGCTGTACTTTGCTGCTGCATAATGTGAATAGCACTGCGTCAGAGCAGAGCTGCCTGTCGAGAGAGCTTGATGAGAGAAAAATGTTATCGAGCAAGCCTTGTATTTCATTTCCCAGCTATGCAGAACTGACTTTGTTTTATACTTAGTCGTCATAGGACAAGCAGCAAGATTTAGTCTGCTATGAAAATGGGCATGTTCTTACTCGTAACTACTCTTTTGGGTGTGAACCTTTTTACCAGGCTCTTACAGTGCAGGTGTACTGGTTACATGCTTGGTTGAATAGAGAGAAAAAAAAAATGTTTTGGCTAAGCGTAAAATCTGTTGCTTCAGTTTAGTCTTACAGTATATTTATATGAAAGTTTTTAAGAACAAGCTAAAATGTTTGTTGCAGAGTTATGACTGTTCAGACTCAGAGCAGATGGGCAGGGCAGAATTGTAATAATTTTTTTTTTTTTCATTAAATGGTAAGCTCAATTGCGGAGGTGGTGGTAGGTTGGTGCCTGTCTTCTCCCCCCCCCCCCCCCCCCCCCCGAACAGTAAGTCTAGGATTTTTGTCTGTGGTCTTCAAGTGATTTGGCTTACTCCTTTTTCTATTTAACTTTTCCCAGGCCATGATACTTTTTTTGTTTTAAGGCACAATTAATGTCATGATAAATAAGTTTTGGGGATTGAAGCCGGTTAAGGTATGGGTTGTAACTAAAAATCCTGCTCTTAAAAAAACCCATAGTCCTACTATTTGTGAGGACTATTTTCCAAAATAAGCACTTTTTTAAACCAGTGGCATGACTGTATGTTGTGGTCCCTTAAGTACACATAAAGATTGTCAAGCTCTGGATAGCAAACCATCTATTAATAGTTTGGACTGAACTGAAATCTAGGTACCAGAAAAGAGCAGAGAATAGTGTTGAATAAATGAGCAGATTAAATGATTGTACTTTGTTTTAGAAGAGCTGTGGTGTCTTGCTGTGGGGTAGAAAGTGCTATTACTTATTCAAAACAGTGAGTTAAGCCAGTGATAGAATCATTTGGAATTTACTTTTATTAGTCTGAGTTAGAAATTAAAATACACTTTGTTATCTCTATTTTCAAATGCAGGACCCAAAATACAGGGTGTTTATTTTGCACCTGCATTTCCAGTTGCTTTAATGCATTGGTCTTTCTTGATTTGTTACCATGTGATTCACTGTTGCAGTGTATATTTTTTTTTTCTCAAGTTCCATCCAGTATTCAACTCAACGTACTTTTGAAATGTAGTGTTTTGGGGCTTTTATGAGAATTTAAGAATAAAATGAAGTAAAACCACATAACACCTCACAAAAAGGCCCTCATCTGTTAGGGACAGATGAGGTGCAAAGAGGTGTTCTCATGAGATTGGTGGGCTTCATTTATGAGAAGGCTAATGTGGTCCTAAGCAGCTGGAAAAAGATAAATGGTTTGTAGCATCTTGCTTAGCATTAATTTTATTAACATTTAACCTCTTAAAAATTACATCTACTTAAAACCAAACGGATTTTTTTTCCTCCGGTAGATCTCTATAAAGTGAAAATCTCTTATAACTACTTCCAGCATCTTGTGAATTAGTATCGATATTACAAACCTTTAAGAATGTTGAGAGACCATGAATTAAGTTGGCTGCAATACTATTTGTGGTCTTTGGTAGTCTGTATTTGGAAAGGGAATGTTAAAACACAATTTTGGGATTCAAGACAGACTAAGTCAGATTTATGTAAGAGAATATAATGATAGAGAAAGCTCATCACATTGCGATTTTTTTTTTTTTTTACAAGTAGTGCCAAAGGACGGTTTAACCTTCCACCACTACCGCTACCATCACAACCTATAGACTTGTATTAGTACCTTCATTCACATGTTTCTGTATACCAGTGCTGATAACAATACCATCTGGGTAAGAGGACTTGACTACACTAGTGTGTTCTGTCTAGTAGCAGATTTGTGATAAAACTCATGTTTGTTTAGACTGCTAGTGCAGTACAGTTTCAGAACTATCTTCTTCACTCTGTCCATAGAGGGTTTCTGAGAAAGCAAATTTGCAATTAAAGTGTGTTGTTACATGGGGTACTAGCTCCTGGTAGAGCTATCAGCACTGGCTCTTGAACTAAGATCTGTTCAGCCTTCCAGTATACATAGGCAATCTTGATGGCCTTCAGACTAGAGATTTTGATGCCTACATATAGTTCTATTAAAATAATCAGGTACTCTGTAGCTTTGAAACCCTCTTGTCTTACAGATGTGGTTAGGTGTTGATGTACCAAATCAAGGTAGTAAACAGTCCAAGATGCAGTTGGAGGCCATCCTGCCCTGCCCTATGCTCTGTGAACTGACCTAGCTAGGCCTTGTTCCTCTATCTGTGAATGCGTGACTCATCGATATGGGCGTTTGTGTTGGGCCCATACCAACCTTGTTTAGTCCCACAGTGTTTTGTTCGCCCCACGGAAGCAAAGAAAGCAGCAGATGAAGCCAAGATGAGGTTTGCCCACATAGATGGAGATCATTTGACGTTGCTGAATGTCTACCATGCTTTCAAACAAAGTAAGTGTGCACCTGTTTTAGCAAAATTATTTGTAATACTTTGTCCTGCCAGCTTTTGTTCCTGGGTTCCAAGGACAGTTGAAAGGCTTGGGCTTGTTTTTTGACCCACTGTACTGTAATCTTAAATATTTTTTTTAAATATGTAAAAGATTTAAGTACTACTTTCCTTGGGCGGGGGGGGAACAAAAAACTAGCCAAAAGATCATGTAATAAACCGATGAGTATAGAGAGAAGCCAGGCTTTTAAATCAATGCTGAGTAACCTTGGACAGAAGGAAGTAAGTGTTCCTATAATTAAGAAATCTTGGAAGTTTGTTATCTGACAGTAATTACAGAAAAATCTGCTTAATTGCTTAGTAATTTTTCAGGGAGAGCGGTGCAGAAAATACTGTGAATTTGGAGAAGGAATATGTTCCTAGAACCAAAACCTTTTTAATCCTAACTTTTTAATATAGTTAGGAATTCTGTAATAAGGCCTTGGGATGGATTGATAGGCAAAGGGGTGATGCATCAACAAGAAGTAACTTAGAGCTGTACAATAAATTTATTTAATTTACCTCATTTCTATGTATGGATTTTAGGGAAAATGTATGGTCGTCCTCAGCATAGGTAAGCATATTTTAGCAGCTTGAAAAAGATGGGAATGAACAGGTGAAGCTAGGAGTTCTCTTGAAAAATGTCTGTGCAGGTGGCACACTTCTTTAACAGTGACTTGTCCTGGCGGCAAGTAAAAAGATGACTCGTAACCACCAGCCAGGTTAAATTAAGTGCTCCAGTTGTATTTTCTTGTAAGCAAACAAAAAAGCAACAATCTTTTATCCTGAGTAAAACCAAACACAACTCAGTGCCCCTTTCTGTTGCAGCTTTGATCTAGGAATTTGCATTGGAACATTCTAACACTGTATCATTATGTGGCAATCCAAAATAAGGCTATCTTCAGAGTAGAAGTCCAAACAAAAGTATTCAAAACTGTTCAAAACAATAGCCAAGAGACTTCTACTAAACACCTGTGAATTGAAGACATCTGTTGCTTGTTTTTTTCTATTAGCTTTTTAGTTAACAGGATCCGGTATGTCTTGCAGACATTTTTGTGTGTGCATGTTTCTGGAAGCTGCTGCTTTCATGCTCAGGTTACTGAAAGATGGAATTATTTGGGGAATAATCTCTTGTTCAGTTTCACTGTGAAATTGAGTACGGTTTTTGGGATTCAGGATCAGAAGACAAAATGCTGCTACTGTTTGTATCTAGAACAATATAAAACAGTTATGGGTTATCTAAAATGCACAGTTCAAATGGCATAGAAAGTAACATGCTATGGTACTTAAATTATGATTCTACTGTATAGTGTACAAGAGTGTCAGTGTTCATACTTCATTTTAAATATATTCTGTAAGATAAAGCGCAGAAAGAATTTAAACTTTCCTCAAATTATGTAACCTTCCTTCTTTTCAATGCAAATTAAGAATAGTCTTTCTCTGTACAAGAGATACTTTGTATTCATTTTTAAGGCTGGTTTTGTTAGATTATTAAACTGATATCACTTGAGCATCACTTGAAAAGTAACAGAATTGGTAGGGAGAACTGGGTTTCCTGGTGTTAAACATGCAGGTTTTTATCCTGACAGAATGGCTTAGGCTTAGTGTCTTAACAGATTTCTTATTAGAGCAATCAGCAGTAGAAACAGTAACTTAAGAGTACAGAGTTCTGTTACTGACACTGTATTTTGCCAGTCACCTACACTTACTTAAACTGCTGTGAGGTGCATCACACTTAGTATTAGATTAGCTCTTAACTGTTACTTGAATGCTTAACTTAAGGAGGGTTTAGTTTCTCAAATACAATATAATTACGTACAATCTTCTTTTGTGTTCATTGCACACTACAGTTAAAAGATTGTGCAGTGTTCCTTATGTTCAGTTACATTTTACACTGCAGTTTTGAAAGATGATTTTTCTAGTTGCAGGGTGTGATTTTTGAAATGTGCAAAATTTATTGGTGTGGTATTTCAGCAAAACATCAGCAATTGTGTGTATGTTATGTTGGTGAGGGGGGAAAAAAGCTAATTTTCTTTTGTCCTGACCACATGTTTCCTGAAAAGAAAACAATTTGGGCAAGTTATCTAAAGCAAGAAATTGACTGAATAAGAGCTGTTGTTGTTTATAAAAGTTTATGGGTATTTTTTTCTGGTTCATCTGACTGATCAATTGGATATTTGGTGTTTTATTTACTTGTTCTAATTGGATGAAATACTCATTTTTGATTCATGTTTTTAAATATTGCAGATCATGAGTCGGTTCAGTGGTGTTATGACAACTTCATTAACTACAGGTCCCTGATGTCTGCAGACAATGTACGCCAACAGCTGTCACGAATCATGGATAGATTTAATTTGCCTCGTAGAAGCACAGACTTTACCAGCCGAGACTATTACATCAACATAAGAAAGGCATTAGTTACTGGGTATTTCATGCAGGTATGTGTGTGTTCTTGTAGGGAACATAGTTCAGTGTTTATGTGGCTTTTAATGTTAGTATGTTTATTATGATTGATCAAAACTTTATGAATGATACTTAAATTATATATGGGTAATTATATTACCACCTAGCCTTTGTCAGGTTGCTTGGTTATTACTCAAGTAGTACTTTCTTTAGTCAAATCTTAGTTGGAAGAGAAGTTGTAAGCAACCTTACTAGTATCAAAATACTGTTTCTGGCATGACCAGTCAGGAATTGACTGCTAACTTCTGAATAGATAAGGAAGTAACTTCATAAGAAATTTCAAAGTAACTGCAGAATATGTAGTTCTTAAATTATTTGTAATCTGATATGAATAGGGTAAGTATAGTTGTATATAAATATTAATTATATGTAATCCTTATAGAAGGGGGGGTCTTTTCTTTTGCATATTTTCCATATTTATATTTCACTTTTAAATTACATGAGTCACAAGTACTGTAGCAGGTCTGTAATCTCAAAATGTATGCTGTTTGTAACTCATTTGCCTCTTGTACCAGGATGGTATGGAAGCCAGCTTCCACTGCTACCTCCTGGATGCTTTGCATTTTGAATTAAGCATGCCTCTGAGCTAGAATGCAGGCTGTGTTTTTTTTCTTCATTGTGTTTTGTTTTGGTTTTTGGGGTGTGGGGTTTTTTTTTGTTGTTGTTGTTTTTTTGGCATAGTCCCTTTGTGCTGTGTTTTTTCTCTTCAGCATTCATCCCTGGGGCTAGAAGAATCTCTTTGCTGGCTCTTGTAGACGCAGGGGTCCAGAACCTGTAATGGGAGTGGATCTTCATCCTCATTGACTTTGGACTGTTGGGATAATGTTTTTCCCAGCCAACATGTGTTCTGACACATCTTGGCAATGCCTCTTCTACAGCCTAATATCTCACTTCTGGAGAACACAACTTTGTTATCCTTAAGAGGCTGACCAGTGGCCATGGCATTTCCTAATTTTTCACTTGAGCTATGCTCTAGTGGTATTTGAGCACAAAAGCTTTCCAGTTGAAAAGGGAACCATTGTTTAGTGCTGTGCAGGTTAGAATGGCAAGCAGCTTGAGAGGCATGCACTTACCACATCCTGACTGGGGCACAGACTTGGGTACCACATACATTTAAACCCCTCTCCCTGCCCCACTGAGGAATCAGTGCCTTCCCCAGAGCTAAGCCAGTCAGTTGGTAGCAGAAACATGTTTGTGAGTTTTCAGAATACAGGAAATTTTCAGAATATTTTCAGAATATCAACGTCAGTAACTACATTTTGCTGTAATGCAAATGGGAGATTAAGGCTGTTGGCTGCTTCTAAATATTAAAATGGTTCTAAAGACTGACTTGCTGTAACCCTTCAGACAAGCAGGCTAGTCGCTGTTCAGTCCTTGCTTTTGGGACATGTTTTCCTCATCCTGGGGGATGGTTTAGTATGCATTCCCACCTACACCTTTAATTCTGTAAATGTTTTGCAAGACAAAGAACAGTTCTGCCCAACAGTCCTTGTTGGGCCCTAGCTGGTTCAGGCAGGTCCGATTGCCACAGTTGCACTTTTGCTTGTCAAGAGCACCCTATGGGTTCCTTCATTTGCTTGGACCTATAGGAGGTCACGTCCTTGGAAGTTTGTGCATTGTCAGTTTGTTTTATGTTACTCAGAGTGAAACTCTTCCTGTAATAGATGTTTTCCTGCTGTGGATGTGGAACTGCACTATCAGTGCAGGTAGCTTTTTGGTCTCTACTGTCCAGGAATTAAAGATCTGACTTGATATTTTTGCTGTGAATAGAGTAGTAGGCTCACACAGATGAAAATGAAAGCCTTTCCAGAAGCCTCCTTGGGCTTCCATGGTCAATAGGTTGTTTACCACCTCCCTCACCCAATATACCTAGTTGAGTTTTTGGGCTGAATCAAGAGGCAGCTATGGCAGACCTGTTGAAGGTATTTGGAGAGGAAGCCATTTCAACAGTTTCTCTTCTCCTTTGACGTGTTTGAGTCCATTTTATTTTGAGTTTCTTTGACTTTAACCTCCATGATAGTGTGATAGCTGTTTGACCTTGACTCTGTACCTTCTGTCATGAATTCCCATGTTGCTTTAAGTAACCTTCAGTAGAAAACGTAAAAATACTTATAAAAACTTACAAATACCTAGAAGAGATGTTGCTTACCTGCAGCTGAATTACCTAAAAATGTAGTCTGTATGCACATTGTACCCTCTCTAAGCAGATATTCAGGCTCTGGCATTTGGGGGCTCGTGTTCAGAAAACCTGAGTAATTAAATGCATACATCATTCTTTGTCCTCTTAGTACAGAACATGTGAGGAATTCCAAGTCTGAGCACTTGCAAAGTGTGTGCAGGTACTGTAGATGGTCTCTGCATGTAAAGTACTAAGGTCTATGGGCAACACATGGCAGAAGTTGATTCTTCAAATTCCTTAAGTTTAAAAATGCAGTGTGAAGTGTAAAAAAACAGTAGTAGCCATTGTTCTGAAATAGTTCAGAATTGGCTGCATTGTTTTATACTTTGGTGATTGCATAGTGTCCCAAAAACAATCATAAAATTTTACTGTAGAAATTCCTGTACTAATCAAGACCTGTGGTTGATGTCAGACAGTGAGCCTGTATTAACTATTGAAATAGTACTAATTATATAGTTAGTACCAAGTACTGTAAATTTGCCTGCCTTCAGTTGCGTGTCAGTGACTGATAAGTGTGGAATTTCTGGTGATGAATTATGTCTTTACCCTTAATATTTAAATACAAATTTGAATTCCAGTAAATCTGCCATAGATGGGCAAAGGGAAGAGTAAAATAGTTTCAAACTGCCAACAATTCTGTGTGTAGAAAAACTTCTGTAAGGATAGATACTGACAAGACGTTAAGTGTCTCATAAAATTTCTGAGCTGTGTCCCTGGTTTCTTCTCGTTTTTAGAGTGGTAAACTTTTGTTGGATTTTTTCAGTAAATATTTCTGTATCACACATCAGAATCTGCAATGTATATATAAAACGGAGCAAGAGTGATGCTTGCAAGATTGCTAAGAAACTGCTCATTGAAAATAAAATACCTCAGAGAAATAATGCTTTCTCAATACTTTAGTGCTAGACATCTACCTTAAGAAAGGAGAGGGATTGGAAAATTGTACCAGTATAACAATCACAATTTGGTAACAAAACTCAAGAACTAGGTATAGGTGATTATTTACTCAACAGAAGTAGAAAAACTAAGCTTATAAATTTTTAAGTCTTAATAGATATGTAGCTGAAATAATTATGTGGTAAAGATGAAGCAAAAAATAATTATACTACAGGAAATAAGGAAACTGTTGAATTGGAAAAGGTAAGCAAATAACAAAGTATCTTTAAGATGGGTCATCTTCTTTGTGATTTTTTTTTCGAGACTGATATTGCCAGTTGTCTTAAAGAACTTAGGTTTTTATAATTGTATTTCCAATCTAGTAGTGAAGGCAGAACAAAAATTGATATTTCAAAATTTAAGGCAGAATTTAAAGGTGCAACAAAGTCCTGTGGTGTCTTCAAATCAAGCTTGGTATCTTTTTTTGGAAGATATGGCTTAGTCAAACACAGAATATATCAGGGTCACTCCAGAGGATGAAATTAAATGACCTGTGCTGTACAGGAAGTTGGATGTCAGATGATTGGAGTACTAATTAAAATCTCATTCTTGCTGCTACTCAGTCTTTGGTGCTATTTTTTATATAGAATGATGTATATTTTTGAAGTCTTTACATAATCAGGCTCCTACAATAATAGAATGGTAATAAAATAAACCTATGACATGAAGGTGGTCACTAGTGCATTTAATGGTATTCTTTTAGCTCTTTAAGAATGCAGAAGAACAGTTTAAAACTTTTTAATACCTTCAGAAACACTGTTGCATGCTCTGCAAGCAGAAATTTCAAAAATCCAAGGAACTGACATTGCTCCTCTGGTGCATACTAGCATTCTTTTTTTGAAAAGAAAGACAAAACCCAATCATTTCTCTAAACTGCCTGCCAAAATTTGTAGCCTTGAATCTAAAAAAGGTTGGATCTTGTGATGCTACTCCTGCTCTTGCCCTTTTAAGTGATTTGTATTTACAGTGTTTGACATGTTTGACTAAAGACCCTTGGTTGGGCCCTCTGGGTTCAGTGGTGTGATAGATAATAAATAACCACAACCACACTTAAAATTTCAGAGGAGGGCGTGTCATACTTAATAAAATTGTGACATCCTTGAAACCTCTGTTATGAGAACTTGAACTGAAACCTTTTCCTATGGTGGCATGTGCCATGGTGGACGCTGTTTCCATGTGGGTTTGTCATGTTGATAAAATCATTATAATTGTCTCTAAATCATCAGTAGGTGGGCTTTCTCGGTCTGCAGAGTAACCTGTTGCAGAGATGCATGGGCTGGCTTGGTTCTTCATGATCCTTTGAGTCATGTTCGTGTAGCTCCTTATGTTGTGTAGTCAATACTGCTAATAGCTTTTTCCCTAATGTTTTATACTAATACATGACAGATTCCTTGATGATCTTGGGGTTCAAGTGTGTTCCCTAGTGTCTTGCATACTACCACTACTCATTGAAAAATGAACCCATTTCCTAGACATGCTTTGTATGATTCTGTGGAAGCTCATGCTTTTTATACTCTGAAAAACATCATAGAATGGTTGAGGTTGAAAGGGACCTCAGGAGGACATCCAGGCCAACCACCACTACATTGTATTTTACAGGCACTGGAATTGGTTGCATGCCAGGGGTTCGAAGGAGCTTAAGCATATATGCTGCCTCACCTGTGTCCTTGTTAACTCCCTTATGTCAACTGTGCTGCTTGCCTGAGCCCATTCTAAATTCTTCTAGCGTAGTGATCTGGCAAGCCACTTACACCTTCAGAGAAGAAGCAGAATTGGCTCTCTGTGTTGAAACAGCTCAGGCCAGGACGGAGCAGGAAGATGTAGTAGCTGACAGATCATCATTGCTTGCTGTGGAGCCATAGCTTCACGGTGCATATTTCATGATAGCGTTGCCATTACTGAACCTGAAATTCTTTACCAATCCGTGTGCTAACAAGCATACTTAATAGAAACATCTAAATAGGATAAATACTGTAGCTCAGTGTTAGCTCAGGATCGAAATAAGTCACAATAGTGTGTAACCACTTAAAGGTGACTTATCCCTGATATCCATGTTCTAAGGAAACTTTTTTTTTTCTTAATTTGGGTTATTCCAGTCCCTGTTCTTCTCTGGAAATTAAGACCTAACTATACTTTTCAGTAGCATTTCTTTTTTTTTTTTTAGTATGCTTAAATAGTTATGTCAAAATCTTTTTACTTCAGAATTACACAAAGTAAACAAGAAATACAACTCTTTACTATCATTATAACTGACATGGAAAAGGAAATTGTATGTATTTGGGAAAGCTAGATGATAAGACTTTACTATTTTAGTATATCTAAGTGAGACTGAGGTGCTAAAGATAAATTGTCTTGATTTAAATTTAACAGCACACTGTTTTCTAGAATGAAACCTAAATAAATAAATAGTTTGTCTTTTTATAGGAAGAACAGAAACAGATAAAGCACCCAAATATGTTTGTAGGCGTGTTTTTGATCTGAAAAATGAAGTCGATTAAAAAAAACAAAAAACAACAAACCACCTTCCTTTAAAAAAAAAAAAAGCATAATCCCACAGCAACATATGTGCTGTGATTGTGCTAGGTCTGTGACAGATGAGTTTCTAGTCTAGTCTGGTTTGCAGCTACAGTGCTATTTGATTTTGCAAACATTGGATTGAGTTGAAAGAAATTAAGCCTAAATCGTTACAGACAGTGCACTGTTAATCTCCATTTAAAAGAGCCTCTCTTGGCTCCCCAGACTTGAAATGAAGTAGCAGTGTAATATCTAAAATCTTGGGTGAAAAGATTTGCAAACTATTGAAATACTTTGTTCCACTCCTAAAACATGTTCTGGATATTAATGTCATAAAATATAAGAGAGAAGCACACTCAAAATAAGTAGTTTGGTACTAAGAGATATTCTGACTTAAAATTGCAGGTAGCTATTGCTTTAGAAGTCCTGCAATTTTAACCTAATCAAAAAAAAAAAAAAAAAAGGTGAGCTATACCTAGGAATTAAGAAAACAAGGAAGTACACAGCCTGTATTAAAGGAGAACAGCTAATGGTGATCTGATAAAAAATGTCTTTCAGACATCTTTCAGCCATTGTCCATCCTGCTTAATCTTTTTACAGTATTTTTGTGTCTGTATATACATGCAATGAAGTAAGTGCTGAGGTCATCTTGAATTGCCAGTATCAAAAGGTTAATTTTAGTTACCTGTTCTGTTAGATTAACTGTTCGTACAGAGGATATCCTCCTAAGGATAACTGTCTGCTTTACCCAATCTTAATGAGCTAGGTATCAGAGCATCTCAGCGAGGTAGGCATTATTCCCTTTCACAGAGCAAGAAGCTTAGTCAGAGAGAGGTTAATTGATTTTCACCAAGGTCACAGCAGAAGTGTGTTGCTGAACCTACATTTTCCAGCTCTGAAGCTCATGCTGTAACAAGACTGTTCTTATTTCTGACATACTAAACTTCCTATTCTTACTGGACTGGCATTTTTTTCAGGCCCACTGTGTGAGAGGATTTGCAGAATAATATGTGCATCAGTAAAATTACTACTGAAACACTGCACTAATAAAAACTTGAAAGGATAACATGGTGGCTTACTGGTCCCACAATAGCTGCTGCAACGAAGTGCTTGAAGCAAATGTCTGTAGTAGACCACAGTTGACTTTGTGTGATGTTACAAACCTGTCCAATAGACATTTCTTTCCAGTGCTTCTGTTTGCGTTGCTGCTGTTCTAGTAATGATTCTTCTTTTTGGGTAATAACTATTTCTGTATATTGCTTGAATTGTATATTGGAATATACATTTACCATGGCAGTTTGCAAAAACATCTGGCATCTTGATTGTGTCTCTTAAAAAAACCTGAATAGTTGAAGTGGTCAAATAATGTGCCAAATTTAGATGAGGCTTGAAAGTTGGGCTAGTAGATTTTGTATAGAACACTTACCAGTCAGCTTTAAATCACTTCATTTAAAAATTGCCTGTGTTAATGAAAGAATGTCTTTTTACTTAGGTGGCACATTTGGAACGAACAGGGCATTACCTAACAGTAAAAGATAACCAGGTGGTGCAGTTGCATCCCTCCACTGTTCTTGATCATAAACCAGAATGGGTGCTCTATAATGAGTTTGTCCTTACAACAAAGAATTACATCCGGACATGTACAGACATCAAGCCAGAATGGTAAGCCAGAACTCTTAAAACAGTCATGACCTACTGTAAAGCTCTTGTTTTTCTTTTTCCTTTCTTGAAATTGAGGTAATTCCTTTCACTTTTCCTGAAGCTAATGTTATTAAAATGGTTTGGGGAACAGCAATGGCATAGACTTGAGATCTTGTAGATGACTAAAGGTTTTCTTTGTGGATACACATTTCTGTTTGTAGGAGTTGTGTGTGAAACTCAGATGCCCAGGCTCTGTATGCAGTGCGCAGAGAGATGCTTGACTTAAAACCAGTTACTTTAGTAAGCCTGTTGAGAAGAAGCTGCTTGGAGATGCTAGGTTTGGGGCTATGTCCTAGCACCCATTTTTATACTTAAGAGGTACCAGTAGATGCCTTTGCTCTCAAGAACTGGGACCTCTCTTCGCAGTAGGTGTCTAATTTTTCCAGAAGGATCTGAACAGGATTCACTGCCACACGAAGGCACACGGTGGTAATACCGGTACAACCTGCCTTGTTGTAATATTTAATTTGTCAATAGCGTGTATAACAAGGAAATCGGAGGCCTGATCCTCTGCAGACAAGCAGAGATCTGAGTCTTCTTGCCTATCTTTAAAGTTGTACTTAAACTGCCAAGTTGTAAGCTTTGGGGATGTGGGATGCTTTTCAACTGTTGAAATTGTGTGCTGTTGTGCAGAGAGTTTAACAATTTGTAAGCCAGGAAACATAGCACGTGTGTACTGTCCGTAGTATTTTAATGGAAAATACATGTTTGAATCCTTCCTTAGAATTCTTTTTCTCAGCAAGCGCGGTATAGCCTAAAGCAGGATCCTGTGGCCTTGGTTGCATTTTCAAGCTTAAAATGGCTAAGGCTGAACTGTATTTTCAAGCAAACTGGTATTTAGCCACAGTTCTGTGGCTTGTGAACTTTGACATTAAGCAGCAGCTCTGACTGGATGGGGGCTACTATGGCACGTACTGAAGCAGCAGTGTGGGTCTGTAAGGGACATATGGCTGAACAGGAGCATCTTGTGAGACTGGAGTGTGTGCTTTTTTGCTTTGGACTTGGGCACTTGCACAGGATGGGACTGAGATTTTAAATGTGTGTGCATGTGTATAAATTTCCAATAATCTTGGAGTCGCAGAATGAGCTGAAAGTAGTGGATAATTTCTGTTTCCCTCGGTTGTAGAATTTCTGTAGGATGCATCTGAAAGTTTGAGTATTAGTAACAAACTTTTCCTTTTTTGACAGGCTGGTGAAAATTGCCCCTCAATATTATGACATGAGCAATTTTCCACAGTGCGAAGCAAAGAGACAGTTGGATCGCATCATTGCCAAACTTCAGTCCAAGGAATACTCACAGTACTGAATTTGTGCTTTGAACTGAAGTTATTCAGAGGACAGCTTTAAGAGATGAAAGGATTCAAAGTTCAAGTTGTGCTCTTCACTTTGGTTCAATAATGGCCTTTATTTGAAAGCTTTTTAATTTTTCTTTACAGTAAATATTCCATTCTGATTTCATAAATTAAACATTTATGCCTCCCTTTTGTGTTGACACTGTAGCTCATACTGGAAAAGCTGATCAATGTTTTGCAGTTTATTGAAAGTAGTTCTATATATAACAATGTTATAAGCATTTCTTTAGAAATGGTTGAAAATGCTTCTAAAAATGTGATTATCGACCATGGTATGCATGATCGTTGTAATTGTTGACATTCCTTTTAGAAGTTGTGAAATGTTACAACTTGTGCTTATGTAGACACAATCTTCAGCTTCAGTACAAAGGTACTGACTTCAATAAAGTCTATTTATACTAATTTTGTGCCACAGTATGTCAGTATTTCTATTGTTTTGATCAAAACATGAGAAGCCATTTATTCTCCCATTAAACTGCCATTTTATTGACATGGCAGTAGTTTCATATTTTAGTATTAAAAGTGCAGATGCTTAAGCAGCACAATTACGATGACATCAATATAATGCATACAATGTTGATCCCTTGCAAACTTGTTTAAATTATGTAGGAAATTGTTTTAAAACTGAAATGCATGCAGATGTTTTTGGAGAATGCTTTCTTCAAACATACTCCTACATATTTCTTGGACAGAACTGTAATAATATGTCCTGTAAAGTGAAGTGTCTGTGGCCAGTTAGAAATTACCCTGCTGGGCAATGTTCAGATACAGTTTAAGATCAACACAAATAATAGCATAAATGACACTGTAGGTCAAATTACATTGCACCATTGTAGTTTTGTGGTGATTTTTAGTGAAACATAACAGCATTTTCAATTTGGGAAAATTTTTTTTCACTTTTTGAAAATTGCTCGTCCCATGTGGAATTATACAGTAAGACTTGTTCAGAGGGCTGGAGCACCTCTCCTACGAAGACAGGCTGAGAGAGTTGGGGTTGTTCAGCCTGGAGAAGAGACGGCTCCAGGGAGACCTTATAGCAGCCTTCCAGTACCTAAAGGGGGCCTGCAGGAAAGCTGGGGAGGGACTTTTTACAAGGGCATGTAGTGATAGGACAAGGGGTAATGGCTTTAAACTGAAAGAGGGTAGATTTAGGTTAGATATAAGGAAGAAGTTCTTCACTGTGAGGGTGATGAGGCACTGGAACAGGTCACCCAGAGAATTTGTGGATGCCCCATCCCTGGCAGTGTTCAAGGCCAGGTTGGATGGGGCTTTGAGCAACCTGGTCTGGTGGAAGGTGTCCCTGCCCATGGCAGGGGAATCGGAACTGGATGGTCTTTTTAAAGGCCCCTTCCAACCCAAACTGTTTTGTGATTCAACATATTTGGTCAGATTTTAGTTTTTCTTCTTGGAATACACTGAAATTTGGCCCTCATGGCAAAGGGAAGCTGGAACAGCTTTTGCTGAAACAGGTTCCTCTAGAACGGGAGCTGTGTGCTGTCATGCTGTAAGACTGAAGCAAAAATGGGTTATGTTTGGAGAGCTGGCACCTAACCTCAGTTAGACTAATCTTAAGCACTGATGTTTGGGGTATCCTATTTAGATCATAGCAGTTGGCTATAAAATTACTTGGAATCAAGTAATCTGAGTATTTTCTAATTCCAACTTTTTTTTTTCCTAAATTGCCATTTATATGATGGGGGCTGGAGAAGTTCTGAAAACTTTTTTTTTGTTAGCAATGAAGACAGTATTGTGAAGAAAAACATGTCTTAAGATTAAAATTTGGATTTATAATACGCAGTGGGACTTGTGAGTCTGCCTCAAGTGTAATCAGCAAGTGAGGGAGTGGGGGATCTCCCCTGCTTCAGGCATTGTGGGATGGGTCTGGACCTTCCTGCCCTATAAAATAATTTTCAGTAGGAAGGAGGGAGGTTGACTCTTCATAAAATGTTGAACTGGATTAAGTGTTCTGACTGCAGTTACGAGACTTTTTATTTAAAACAGGGGTCCTGAACTTCTTAAGCAATTTGAAGCAATTTGGTTTCGAACTAGTATTCCTAAACATACAAATGTTTGTTTTACAAATTCCTGCTCTGGGGTAACTCGAGTTTGATATATGGGGTTTCACAATGGCTTGCTTATCCTCCTTTTGGGGGGACAGAGGGGGCTACTTTGTGCAGTGCTGAAAAGTGGCTGCTCCCCAGGTAAGAATTTCTCTAGTATTCAGCTAAACAGTGTAGAACCACCTTCTGTATGACTTTTGCTAGGTATGGCAAGGTCCACAAACACAGCCTGTTCTCAGCATGAAATCCCTCGAGGACCCCAGAACCAGCTGGCATAAACTGTAGTAGCTTTGGTACTTGCGAATGGGGGAGCAGATGGCTATCTATGGCTGTGAGTGGAACTTGACACGGGAGAGACTTTGGCCGGGTTTTCTTTTTTTCTTCTTTTTAATTGTCATACCCACAAACTCAGCTTGGGCTGTGACGGCCAACCTGGGATCTTTCACTCTCCTCTATCTTTGCTACCAGAAATGCAAATACTACAGGCCAAATTAGCGTCCTCTGACAGCTGTGCAACCCTGCCATCTTCCAATTAAGTCAGTGACACCTGTGCGATCCACCTAAAGGCCCTGGGGTGCACTGGTGTCACTGGCTTAATTGGAAGGCTGTCGGGTGTCCCAGCTGTCACGGGGGACAGAGCCCGGTGCCCTCTCCCCTCCTGGCAGTGGGAATGCGAGCTATGGGAAGCAGCTTGGCTGTTGGGACCCCGCTGGAATCTGGGGGCTAGCACTTCGCCAGGTACTGATGCTCAAGCATCTGGGGAATCTAGTGGATTTGATACTTGGGGGACATTTGTACGTGTCATCGTGATTCCCTAGAAAACGCTTCTTTTACTGAAGAACTGACAAGCAAAGCACTTGCAATACTGAAGTTTAGGACTAAAGCGTCTTCTCATTCTGGACTCTGTGTGCTAAGTACGCAGTTGTTCTTCACTAATGATGGTGTAGTGGAGAGTGGCCCTAGGGCTGGAGCGTTTTTGTGCAGGCATCAGGCAGTCACTCTTCTGCTGCATGATGCTGATTTCCAACAACTGAGGGTATTTAAGGGTTTGGGGCAGTAACGCAGACTCGCTTAAATCACTGTGTATACCTGAATTCAGAGTTACTGCATATTTCACTTTTCTTTGAATGTCGTTTTAGAGCCACATAGTAGTGGGAAGGGAGCAAGTTACCTAGGAAGTAACTGGCCCTCCCTGAAGGACTAATGAAAGGGACAGCATGGCTTCTTAGAGACAGACATTTTCTAGGTCCTGAAAGGAAACCGTATCAGGAATCCTCTTCTTACCTGCAGTGATCTTGGGGATACAACAGGTGCATGCAGAATAACTTGGGTTTGAGAACAGCCCTGGTTTTTCGTAAGTGTTGAAAGGTAAAACCTCACTCCCATTGTTCTGGTGGAAAAACTGTCAAAAAAGGTTGCCCAGAGGAACAAAGGGAGACCCAGAAGGAGGTGTAGGAACAAGGCTGATTTGTCTATGAGCATATGAATGTCGCTGCCTCCCTCTTAGAACAGTTAAAAACACCCACAGTCCTGCTTTGGCTGCTTATACTGCAGACTGCAGTAAATGGGGGAGAAAGTTGGGAACTGCAAAATACAGAAGAGCTTGCTAATGTCAAACAGAAATTCGGCTTCCCATGCCTTTCGTTCTGTGAAATGCCACAGCTGACTAAAAGACCCTGCGGCTCTCTCCGTGGGCCTGTGGAGCGAGGGGTCCTGAATAAAGCACATCAGCTGCCCCGACCGACTTCAGCTGTTTGCTGTCCTGCTGCGTTCCCTGCCTTACTAATGACGCTTCAGAGCGTTCAAACCACTGGCCAGGGTGTAAGCGTGTTTGTCTTGGAGTACCGAGGAATTGCTCCCTTAGGATTAGTTGGTTACCTGCTTTGGAGCAATCTAAAAGGAAGAGCAATGCTTTGTTTACTTACAGTGGTTTTTTACCAGAGGAATTCTGGTGGGTTTTGAAAATACATGGTTTGTATAAAATAAGCTATTTATAGTGCAGGACTTTTGAAAATATAGAATGGATTAGATGATAGGAAAATGGTACTAAGTGAAAGGAGTATATTTTTTGAAAAGAGGAGAGTCTTCCATCTTAATTGTGCTTCGGTATAATACCTCAAAGCAGTAAAGGGCTAATATTGATCTGAGGTAATACGTATGTTTAGGTTTGTTAGATGCAGAGGTAGTTAGTAATGACTGAGTACATGAAGCTGTGTTTATATGTATCTATTAACATTATGGGGACATAAAGAAGTGACCAGGTATGCTGTGTTTAGATCTGTAGGGATTTTATAGCATTTAGAATTTTTGTCAGAGGAAAGAATAAATGGTGACTTCATGCTTCGCTCTGTCTTGATGTCATAAAAACCCTGAACTCTTGCTTTTGGGAGATCTGTATATACACCAGTGCAAAAGACACATGCTGAAGTTCCTTTGGGGGTTACAGGAATGTATTAATTTGTTGTACCTGTGCTCATTCACTGAAGTTGAAGAGCCGTTGGTACAGGCCAGTTTGTGTCGCTGTGTTCTGTACTGGTGTGGTCAGCATTGCCTGACAGAGAGCAATACCACAATTTCTGATCACCTTCTCCCTTTTTGGATCAGGGCTTGCGAAACAGCATTAGTTTGTGATGTGTAATTTTCAACCTGCACTGCTACAGAGTGCACATTGGAAACTGCTAATTATTTGCCATAAGAAATGCAGCTTAAAGCAAAAATGCTGAAATTAGCTTTCAGTATGTCATTTAAAAAGATACCTCAACAAAAGTCAAAGGGCAAAAAGTTTTCCTTCCATCCGGTCAAGCTACAATGATTAATTTGTAATCAGATTGCTATAGTTTTCTTCATTTTCTGACAATTTAGCAATAAAAAGCCATACTACACCATGATACTAGGAAGCAGAAAGTTGTATTCTAAAGTACATGAATTTACTCACTTACTGTAATTTGTGAGGAATAGCCATTTATTTTGCTTTTAGAACAGCTGAAGGTTTTAATAATAAACATCTTTTACTATTAGAAGTATAATCTTGTATTGGTACTTGGTTGCCTTTTTAAAATCATTTAACTTGAGGACTATGTGTGTGACGTAAGATTGACGTGAAGCAGAGGGGGAAAAATGATCTACTTGGTCAACCTAGTTCATTTTTCTACTGATACATCTTACACTGGTAGCTTTCTTTTGTGGTATTCTTCCTAGAACTGTCCTGATACAAAACTGGGCAGCGGTCTCCAGTAATACAAACGTCAGATATTTTTGAGCTTGAAATGAGCAGCTTTAAAACCAGGATGAAACCATTATATGAGAGCGCTTGCCCCTTTTCACTTCTCCTTAAGCACACGACAAGCTTGGGCTGCCTCTAATTTGCACTGACGCGTTTGAGATAAGTGGTTGGCATCAAGGAGATCCCAGCTTCCAGTATCAAGGATTGAACTAAATATGGTAACAGCAGTAAAATAACATTCCTGTAGCAGTGGCAATAGACTAGTTCTGCTGATTGGAGGTGTTCTAATTTTGCAGTTTCAACTCAGATATGGTAGTTTCTCAGGAACACTGAATGTATGTTGGACAGATGATACAATAATTTTCATTTGTGTACATCTTGGTTCTGAGTGATTCTTTAAGCTTTTTCCAGCTATGAAAGCTATGCAGTAGTTATGTTGTATAGAAAAATAAAACATAGCACAAATTAATGTTGATAATAAATATTTCCTGTGGCTCTAAACATTTATTATTTTGGGTTGGTCTTATTCTTTTAGCTAAAGTAGGCTCTTGCCTTCTGTTTGAATTCAGTGTTTATTTTGCAAGCATATCACGTTAATGTTCCCAGCCTCGTTGCTGCCAGCAGCATAAACAATAAACACTTACAGCATCGAGCACTTACCGGGCTCCACAGAGGGGAGGGTTGCTGGTGGACCTATTTCCTGACTGCTTTGTCTATTTAAATACTCAGCCATGTAGTGAAACCACTTCTGCTTATATTAGTAACCAGTTTTAGCCTCAAAAATATCAACCTTTTCAGCTTTTATGAAGATGCTAGTGTTTATGGTCAAAATTCATGTGTGATTTTAAAGAATTGCAAACTAAATTCGACCTTTCAAACCTTAGAATGGTATCTTTGAGGTTGTTTCATTTTGCATGTTGAATAAGAAGTAACTGATAAACCTTTTACTGTGACAGGGATAATATCGTTCTTTAAAAAAACATGAGTGCACTGTGAACCTTTCCTGAAAGGCTTACAATCTGTACAGCAGCAGCAGGTTAAAAGCAGTGCGATTCACAAAATGTTTCTATGAGCAGCTAGCTGTCCAAGAGGATACTGACAGCTTTGTTCCAATGAGTTATTGGGTTAGACAATATAATGGAAGTAAACTTAAGTTGCTGCTACTTTTACATATTTAAAAAGAATAATTTGATTAAAAGCGGAAATCAAAGATAAGAATTGGCAAGAATTTAAAATTCCAGTCTTAACGTTCACAATAATGTGTACCCTGTTTGTTGAAAACAGACATTTCATTTTCAGTAAATTTATAGACAATGAACAGCTTCTCCCTATAAGCAAACTGGTGTTAAAGAAAAATCCATACAAGAATGGAAACAAGGACATCAGAATACTTATTTCATTTTGGATGTTAGATTAGGGCTGTGCTTTACATGCTTTTGCTCTACAGCTCCGTGTTGGACCCACTGCTATGTAAATCCAAACACTCTATTCAAATGTCTGTTCTGTGATCTCGAGCATTGTCAAATACGAGGTTAAACAGTAATGTGGTGGTAGAGTTGTGATTTTTCTGCAGCCTAGAGAAATCCTATTTGTTTCTGGAGGAGGATTATGGACGGAAAAGTGAATAGGAAAATATTCAGCTATATGAAATAATAATGGCCTACTTCATGATCTTCATAATCATTTGTTCTTCACAAAATAATTGCCTGCAATGAATATTGTTTTTGCAAGTAAAGCTTAAGAATCCAACTGTTTGTAGTCTACTGGCTTGGTATGAGACTGATGTTTAGATCTCTCATTAGGTACAGTGAGGTTTCAGAAATTAATTTGCTTTTTTTAGCAGTCTCTTGATCAAACTAATTTGATTACAAAAACAACTTTATCAATGCTGGGCTGTCTAGACTTGGAACAGAACTTCCTAAATTAGTAACAAAGTCAGCAGCAAATCTTTGTTCTTACTACTTCCAAAACTTTGACATTAAAAAAGTAAGAAATTGCACAGACATTCTAATTGCTTTTCCCTGCATTCACTTTAACCTGCTTTAAGAAAAATGATTATTCTCTCCCTTGATTTTGGGCGATATATAACAGAAAGGACACGTGCTTACAAGCTGCAGTACCATGTCTGGTACAAACGCCTGCTGAGGTTTTTTCCTAGTGAGGATTTGTTTTTATTAATTGGATCAAATAAGATGATGTCACCGAAGAAATCCAGAGGTAATGATCTGTCAAATCCCTTTGAAATATCTATCAATTATTTCTGAGGGTTTGCTGCCTCTTTGTGGTATTTCTTGTGTAAAAATGGAATTCTGTATTGATCAAAGCTTTTCTTGGGATTGTGCAAAAGACAGTTTAATGCAATTTCCCTCAGTTCTACAGTGTGTGACTGGGAGTCTTTCTTCCTCCCTCTGCCACGTTCCTCTCCACACCATACAGTGTATAGTGCCAAAGGAGTAGCCAAATATTTTTAGAATGTCTGTAATATACTTTATGATGATGAGGTGCTACTGCTTTATCAATCAGCTTTGAATAATGTGCTAAATGGTGAAGCCTCCTATCTTTTTCATTATCTGAGCGATGACAAGAGATCTCGTCATGCCTTTCAATACATTCATTCTTGGACAACATCTTTACCACGATTGATAAAATAGTGGTGAGTCTACTCTGTTTATATCACTCAGTATTTTGCTAATGATCCGAATGTACCCAGAAGCAGGCAGAATAGCGGTGGGTTTTTTCTCAGATGTAAAGGTACTTACACTAGAGGCAGAGACTCATGACAAGCCAACCATCTTGGTTCCTGCTAATGTGGGTTATTCTATGATTTCTCCCTCTCCTCCTTTGATTAGTTACTTCATAACTATAACCACAGAAATCACAGAAACATAATCATAGAAATGTTATTTTGGGGAAATTATAATCTGATAGGGCTTTAGTAATTTATTTACATTGTTAATTGATAGTAAGACTATATAAGTTATGAACTACCTCATAAGTTCATGCCTGCCTACATTTGAATGGCACGTATTCACTGGTTGTTATTTATAATTTTGGGGGTATTGAACTGATGGAGATTACTCATGTTGAAAAGCTGCTGGAAGGCCTGAACTAGGAATTAAATTATCATAGTGGCTTCATTTTGTTAACAGTCTCATTGAAAATATCTTGCTTGCAGGACAATCAAACTCATCAGTGTTCTGCTCTTCCACTTCAGTAGACAAAGTTTTAATCAGTGGCACACTTGATCTTACAGAATTCAAGGAAAATAATTTCCTGCATTTTTGAGATGAGCAAAAATTCATGTAATCTAGCTTTTAAAGTCCTGGCACTTTTTTTTTCTTTTTTCCTTTTTGAATAATCAGCTTTACTTCATTCAGTTGCCCATTTCACGTAACTTCAATTATCAAGATGACCCAATGCTTAGATGGGATTAGCTCATGGATGAAGAGCAAGCAACTGAATCTGAACTCAGGCAAGGCAAATAATAGACTGATGGTGAGATCAAAACATTTTGAAAAATGTACTGTTTCCTCTGAAGTTGTATATTTCCAATTGGTCTTTGCATTTAGATGGCTTTAGAGAACCTTGTTACTCATTTCTGATGGTCTCACATAGCAGCATTTACAAAAAAAACCCTAACTTCTCTACTGTCCTCTTTTTCTTGGAGCTGCCATCCTATCTTGGCGGTCAGTCATCTAGCTTCAATTATCTTTTTACCTTTTGGATGAAGCACAACAGCATATGCAAATTTATCAAAATGAGTTATATTCCAGATCTTGTTTTTTTTCTTCAAGACTCTTAACAGCCTGGACTTGGCTCTGGGATGAAGACCGTAAGTGCCAAAGCCAGCGCCAGTTATTCCTTTGGTGTAACTGAACTTTCTGAAATAAGAGTAAAACTTGTCTGTGCAGTAAGCATGCAGTAACCATAAGTACAAGATGGTATAACAAATTTCAGGAGTAACTAATGATCATCTAGAACCTTGCTACCTTCTGCTTTAATTGCAAGGACCATTTCTTTGACCATTTCTTTCTCTCAGACAGCAAAGACTCTAACAGAATACTGCTGCCTTTTTGATGACAGGAAGAATGAGCAGATATTAGTTTAGTGTACTATTTGAAAGTATTCAGATATTACAGTGATACATACCATCATGAGAAATATATTGGACATAAAAGAACTTTTGAAAAGCTGGTGCTGATAAAAACCACCACCATTCAGCGGATGGAAAGTATCTGTTTTCTGTATTTTGATCAATGACATTCAGTTTTCTGAATGCAATTTCTTTCAGCAGAACCTTGTACTTTTTGAATGGTGGTGTGTAATTGAAGTTTGGGAGTGGTATTCTGGGGTACTCTAGAAAAGCTGTATTTCGATTAATCTTGATGTTACCCTAGTATTGGAAAATCTGCTCATGTAGTTTTTGTGGTTGAGGCTGATGAATCCAGTGGGCAGAAGCTGTTCTGGAAACTCCAGGTCTCAGGTAGCTTGGAACTGGGCTGTCTAGCCACGTGAAGGTGAAAAAACAGCCATCTGGATTTTAGCTAGAATACAGTGAGAAGCCAACGAAAAAAAGCAGAACACTGAAATGACGTTTTAAAGGTGACTGCAGTTGCTGTGTTCTCATCCACCAGTGGTTTCATTCTCAGTTATGTCTAATCTTAGATTTTTGTATTAGAGACACGAGTTATCTTGAAAGTTAAATAGAAACCTAAACACTCTGGAATCTCCACTTATTTCTGCTCTAAGTAGGTTTTTGCTCCTCTGGGGCTAATTGCTTTTATAAACATTGTCTAACAATGTTGCTTGACTTTTCCAAGGGTCTGGTACTTAAACTGTTGATCTCCTCAAATATTAAAAGGATGTAATACCTAGCTCCAGCGGTGTTCATAAAGCAAAATGAAATCATTTGATGGAAGGTGCTAAGGAAGCTTTAAAGTATTAGCCTAATAGAAAACCTATCAGTGGACTTTTAAAGCCTTTCCTCTTCAATTTTTATGGACTCTCTTAATTGACTTTAAAAGGCTTTTATGCACTTATGAATAGACTAAGTAGAAATAGTCTTTTTTTTCACCTGCAAATAAGATACAGGGACAGCTTCTAATTTTATTTCAGAATATCAGATATTACAGGCTTTTGCCCTGTGAGAAGGGATTTTCAACTAATGAAGTCTAGTAAAGTAAGGAATAAAAAAAGTTACATGTGTCTGCTAATGCTGAAAACTTGAAAAAAAAAAGGTGACAACAGTGAATAAAAGAATAGTTCCCATAGAACATTTTGAGGTATTTATGATTGCAAGCTTTAAAAATAGTGGGGGCCACAGCGCTCAGTTTAGATGCTACACTGATTATTGGAGGGACACTAAAATGCCTAAAAATGTACAGCCATGGAGTATTACTTTGTTGTAGAATCTTAATTTAGAGGCTACATCTGAGCTGAATCCTGATCCCCTTGGGACTGTTCTGATACAAATCTGTCTGCTTACATGCAACACAGAAGTTGAAGATGAATGTCTTTTCCACCTCAAATCCTCCATATGCTTCTCAAACCAAAGGCCTCTAGAAGCCTTGCTTTTCAGGGAATTTCTCAAGAGATCACTCTGAGTAAAGAAAATGAGAGATGCATTCATGATGCTCTGGCTTTTGCTTGCAACAATGGGGTGTGTTTACTCTTTGAGAGGTCTCTCCCAAAACTTGGCACTTGGTGATACCAGATCTATTATTGGCTAAAACAGCAGTCCCTGGCCTTAGTCTTGTCTCTGCACCAGCCTCAGGGGAATGAGGATGTGCTGTCTGTGAGAATACAGGACCAGCCTCAATTTGAAAGCTTCACCCTGATTCACCTGATTCCCATACCAGACAGGCTTTGCAGGTAAAAAACCTCAACACCACCTCCTCCCTGTCCGTCCCCCCCCCAACCCCCAAACCAGTTTCTAGTTCATTTAATAGACTTTGAAAGTCTTTAAGCTGAAATCATGGAAGCAAAGAGCAAACCAAATTAAATTCTAGACTTCATTTAACAAGATGCCTTTCTAGCTGCTTTGCTATCCTTTACCTAGTATTGAGGCAAATCCTAACTGCAGTATTATGCTGTGTGTGTCTCTGAAGAGATTTGAGTAATTTTTTTTCTGTTCTACCTGCACCAGGCCTCTTTCTTTCAGCACAGATGGAGTATTAATGGTTATCCTGAGGTTACTTTTGTTATTCAAACATTTCCTGGATTTTCCTGTTTCTTCCACCCCTCACCAATCCATTTGCTCCAAGTTCCTTACAAGAGTTTATTTTATTTTATCTCCACTTTACTCCTTCCTGCCCCGAGGACTGAATACACTGTAGCATCTTTTCTATGGAGCTGTTGGCACACTGGGATGGGGTATTAGACAATGGTTGTTTGTGGATTTTACTACGTTTGGTTACACACTTCTAGTAATAGAAGCAACACCCAAAGGTTTTTTGCTTCATCACCAACATCACAGCAACAATGATGTTAGTGTGCTAAATCATGTGATAGACAAATAGATTATTAGCCATTTCAGTAATGGCTGGTTGACTGAAAACATCTACAAATGGTCTGGAGAAGCAATACATAATGCTATAAATAAGTTTTCAGATCTTGTTTTGCTGCCAGCAGAAGTGTGCTCTGCAGAGGCTTTGAATAGGTTCTGAGTAGTTCACAGCTATAAGAAAAGACTACAGCTGGATCTCCATTAGTAACTGATCACTGTGCAGTTAAGCTTAACCTCCTACCAGTGATGGGTCCCCCAGGGGCAACTCTCGGAACTTCAAATGAAGAGAGCTAGAGCAAATGGTTAACAGCAGGATGAGGAACAATGTTTGAAGGAAAAAGATAAGAAAAACCGCAAACATTTAAGAATCCATAATCTGTCTTGAGACTTTTATAGAACATTGCATTGGAGGGGCAGATAGTATCTGTCACTAGAGGAGAGGAAGTAGGGTAAATGCCACCTACTGAAGCATATAAATACATCAGGTATTAGGAAAAAAAAAAAAGAGGAACAGAAAAACAAAAAAGAAAGAAGAGGAAGAAGAGTCCAAACTGTAGGATTTTCAGTTCAAAATGTAGGAACTTTGGTTCAAAGCATAGAATTTTATAGTGCAAACTTTACCTGAAGAGAACACATAGCTCAGAGGTCAGGCTATGCTGGAGTAGAGAGTCAGGATGGAATATACTAACACTTAATATGAAGATGAAACATGCAATGTCAAGTTGCTTAAAATTTTAGAATCGAGATGTTTTGAACACTGACGCCTCAGAGAGAAGAGAAAACAATTCAGGAAGGATGGTGAAGTAGAAAGGAATTTTATGCCTTAATTGTTGCTGTCTGAAAAATTGAAATAAATTCTTAAACTACACAAAGTTTTGTGGGCCACTGATGAGCAGCCTTAACAGGCTGAAGTCTCTGATGGAACATACTGAAGCAATTCGAGAAACAAATCATTGTGGACATAGTGAACACCTTGCTTCTGATGTAGTTTCCATATTCTGTTGCTGGGAACCTTCCTGCTGTATTTTTACTTGGTTTAGGGCAGGATGAAAGGCTCTTTGACCTCGTATGGAACAGAGCTGCCTGTCACAGAGGCTCCTCTGGATGATGAATTCAGCTCTTCTTGGCAAGCCTTCATTCCGACAAAGTTAACTCACATAAAAAAGCCGAGTTTCTACTACACTCAGGTGTGTTTCATGGCATTCCACGCTCATGCCCCATTTGGAGACTGAAGAAAACAAGATTTCCTCAACAAATAGAATGGTCAAAGGATTCCATTACTAAATGGTGGTTTCTTCCTTTAAATATCAGGTGAGGGGAGTGAGGAGCTTCAGTGGGCCTTTGATCAGAGTTGTGGCAGAAAACTGTCTCTAGTCTTTTCCATTGATGGCTATGGGCTGTTACGACTGTGCTGGTTGCTGCCCAACAAACCACTGGCCTTCCCAGTTATGATCTGGAAGCAAAAATAGTAATTTTTTTAATGAAAACCATGTATTTTTATATGAACTAGAACAATTGTTCTGAAAAAGAACTACCACCTCCATTATTTGCTTTCCATTTATAGTTCTCTGAGTTTTGTGAGATCAATGTCAGTTGATGAGGAAAACGTTCCCCTCGTCAGAGGACCGTGCGCGAGGTGCTGGGTATATGCAGTTAGGGTAAGGAATACTGAAGGAACACGGGCAACGTAACCCAATCTATTTCCGCTAATTGCTCGGCAAACCCTGTAAAATCGTTACATTCAGTGTGGCTGCAGTGTGTCCGACGAACGATTTGGCGACGGCCCGTGGGCCGCCCGTTTTACTTTTCCTTAGGACCGGGAGGGTTCCCTGCTGATCCGGGTCGCCGTTGCAGGGCGGCGTTGCCAGCAGGGCCGCGTCAGGAGCCGGCGGCTGGGCGCACCGGCACGGGCGGCAGGGAAGTCACGTCGCCCCTGCCACTTCTGTGAGCGCTCACACGCTTCACCAAAAAAAAAAAAAAAAAATTTCCGTTTTTCTCCCGCTCCTTGAAAACGGGGTGCTGAGGAAAATACCCCCCGAAAAGGAAAAAGGGAGGGAAACCGTACCTGACAAGACGGGGACCCGCTGGCGACTCTGAGGCGAAGTTTCCCGCGGGCGGGCGGGAGGCGGCGCCCCGCCCCCTCCACCTCAGGCGCCCGCCGCGGGGCGGGGCGGGGCGGCCCGGCCCGGGCTGCGGCGCCGGGGTCACGCCGGTGCCCGCACGCCCCTCGCGGGCCTCGGGGCGCACGCTGGAAGCCGAGCCCCAACTTTTCAGGCGCGGGGCGGTGCGGCGCGGGGCGGGGCGGGGCGGGGCGGGGGAGGCCGGGCCGCGGCCGGGAGGGCGGGCCCGCCCGCGGCGGCGCTGCCCCGGCGCGGCGGGGGAGGACGCGCGTCGCCACTTGCCCGCTCCTTCCCCGCCGCGGTGCGGTCGCAGGTCCTGCAAGCGCCCCCTTGTTTCCCTGCGCAGGCTGCGCTGCCGAGCAGGGACGGGGGTGGGTGGGGATGGAGAGGTCGCCTGGCGCTGGTGATTCAGTGCCGGGGTCCGTACCACAGCCCGTCCCCGCCGGCGGCGGCGGCGGCGGCGGCGGCGGAGTGAGCGCGCGCACGTGACGCCGGCTCCGGCGCCTCAGTGCCTCCACAAACAGACGCACGCAGACACACACACACACGCGTTACCCGCTCCTCCAGCCAGCCTCGCTCGCGCCCGCACGCTCCCTCCCGCACGCACCGCGCAAGCCGCCGCCAGGGCGAAGCTGTCGGCACACTCCGCGGTGGCAGCACCGGCGGCGGCGGCGGCAGCGGCGGCGGCAGCAGCAGCAGCAGCAGCGATCGCGCAAGAGGCAAGAGTTTGCGAAGGCTGCTGCCTGCCTTCCCGAAGAGGTTTTGCGCCCGGAGGATGGCTGGCTGCGGGCTGTCAGAAGACGCTTGCTTCTCCTCCTTCTTTTACAACTACACCTCCTCCTGGGAGACCTCCTACAACCAGGTAAGAGGTGGCCGGTGCTGCGAGGCGCGCTCGCCGCCGCTGCGCCCGCCGGGCTCCTCGGGGGACGCGAAGGTGGTGCCAGTGTGTGCAGGAAGGGTCTGGAAGTGTTTCTGTTCAGCGTCGGGGGGGCGGGGGGCGGTCAGCCGAGGAGAGAATTGAGAGAAAAGAGCCTTTCTCCCTGTGCCTTTCAGCCCCCTTCCCTCCGCCTCCGCCCCTCCGGTGAGAAGAGGAGCGGGAGGAGGGCTGAGGAGCGGGAGCCCTAGTGCGTGGAGGGCTGCGCGTTACCCGCGAGCAACTCGGGGCACAACAAGGCAACTCGAGCGAAGCGTCCCCGAGCCTCCCCCTGGGCTCCGCTGGCCGCCGTCCTCCGCGCATGGGGGTCCCCGCTGAGGGCAGCCAGACGAGTTTGCCGGGGCGGGGGGAGGAGGCGTGCGAGTGACAGGCTCGGTGCGAGAGGGACACCCCCCCAGCCCGTTCCCCTCTCCCTCAGAAATGGCTGCATATGCATCCAACCCCGTCATTTCGGATCCTGCCTAGGTGGAAAGAGTTCGGCTTACCCGTCTCTCCTGATTCAGCCCCCCCCACCCCCCCGTACTTAACTTTGATGACTGTGCAATGCAGAGCGCGCAGCCGGATAACGCCGGCTCCTCCGGCCGCGTCGGTCTCTCCCGCCCGCGCCGTGGCTCGGGCCGCGGGGGGCGGGTGGGTGGCTGGCGAGGGAGCGTGGGGAGAAACCAGAAATCGCGCCTCAGAGGTAGAGAGCTATTCTGGGAGCCTCCAAAACGTCTTTAATTAAATAACTGTTGTAGTCTGCTGCCCCCGCTGCTTGTCTGGTGAAAGTCTACAGGCAACTGTCATTTATAAACTACATCGGTGTGTGCGTGCGTGCGTGCGTGTGGAAGGGGGTTTCTGGTGCTGGCGTGACGGGAAAAGTTGGGCAGCGGGGGGAAGCGGGCTTGCGGAGCAGGTGGACGGCACCCCCGAGCTGTGGAGGCGGCGGTGCCCGCGCGGGGGCGGGAGAGCCGCCCGCGGCCCCTGAGGCGACGGGGGGCTCCGGGGGTGGTGGTGGTGGTGGTGGGGGGGGGGGGTCGCCTCCCTGCGGGGGGTAGAGCCCCGCTGAGCTCATGGAAGAACGCGCAGCCCACAGCCCCGGTCTCCAGGAAACTGAAATCCCCAAACTAGCGGTTGCCAGTTTAAGGTTACACCTCACGGCGAGGGATCGAGAAGCCGCGCGCTCCTCCCTGCCTCCGGGAGTTCGTAACAGCGAGCGGCGGGGAGCCGGGCCCCTCCTCCGGCGGAGCAGCCTGCCGGCCGGCGGACTTCCAGCGCCGGGCCGTCGCGGTGGGGCCCCGGAGCCCCGACAACCGGCTCGTCCCCGGAGGCCGCCGAATAAATGCCGATCTCTGGCGTCCCGGGTGCGAGCGGCGGCTCGCCGGGCCCGCCTGGGAAGGCAGCTCGTGCTGGGTGAAGCTGCCTGCCCAGTTCGCCGCCCCGGTCAGGGGGAGAGCCTTCCCGGCAGGGAGCGAGGCGGGGGTTCGCGTGGGGAACAGGCACACGCAGAGGCGCGTATCGAACCCGGAGCCGCCGCGGCATCGCTGTCTCCCGCGGGCGCCGGAGCCCCTCTGGCTCGATGAAGGCGTCAGGTGTCGCCGGTGGCCCCGCGCCTGGCGGGGCGGGAGGGCGGCAGGTGCGCGGGGGTGGCGGCCGCCCGCGGCTGACAGGGCCGGGGCAGGGCGCCGCCTGAGAGCCGGCGCTCGGGGCGGGCTGCCCGAATGCTTCACGGCCCCGGTCCGCGGCAGCGCGGCGTGCCCGAGCGCCCGGGGGTGGCTGCGGCGCAAGTTTGCTCGGCGCTTGCCGCGAGCGGTGGCTTGGGGTGGCCGGTGCTGCTGAGCCCGGGCTGGCGTGTGTGTCTCCGCACGTACCGAGAGCACACGCCGGCGCCGGTGTGCTTCTGTGAGCAGAGAACCGCACGTTATTATCCTGCTACGTACGAGTCCGCGCGGGTAACTGAGATTTAGGGAGGGCTTGTGCCTGGTGTGAAAGGCAGGCAGTCGTACGAGGACTCCTTTGAAACCGTCAGAGGAGGAAAAGGGTTAGGAACGCAGACAATAAAATCAGGTTTAAACCAGTTCCTTTACCTAAAGTTAGTTTCATTCTGTGGCGAAAGAATGGCATTGTGAAATGATAGGTTCCCTTAACATTTCTTTTCAGGAGAACAAGCCCGTACCACAATGCAAGCAGGAGGAATTGCGGGCAAATCCAGAGTTGATCTATTCTAAATAACAATGTTGAACTGTATCTAAGGGAAAACGGGGGAGATAATTCAGGATGCAGAAGGTCTATTTATAGAAGGACTATATAAGCTGTAGGATATATACACAAAGTTGAATTAAATATGCGTGATTAGGAAAGGAGTTTAGAAGGAGAAGGTGTAATCATTATATAGCATTACAACGGGAACAGATGAACTTGCAAGACTTTCCAGGGTGAAGACGAGAAGAATTTTTAAGATACATATTCTTTCTGGTGCTCAAGGCTCCTTTCTATTTTCATCTTTTGCGTATTACGTTAGCATTTACATCAGTCAAATTCACCAGCTGAGGACTAGCAGTAGATGTTAGTCTGAATATGAAATCAAAATGAATATGGGATTTTACTGCAAATAGATTTTTCTTACAAGTTTTAACACTTAAAAAGGCAGAGTTGGCTTAAATTTGACAGTCAGCCATATTCATGTTTGTTTGTTTTTACCTGAATTGCAGCCAAAAAAAAAAAAAGCTTGCAAACCATTTCTTCTTGCTAAATATAGCAACGTAGCTGAAATAGAATTTGTTTTGTATACTCTGTTTAAAACCAAACAGCAAACAGAAAAACTTTAAAACAAAGTGCTGAGATGAGAAGATGGGTTGACTACTGGAAAAATAGTTTTTTATTCCTAGATCAATATGATGCACTCTCAACATCTAGTACGAGGTAAAAGGATCCCTTGTATAATATCAATAGCGGTTCAGCCATAGCTTACTAAAAGAATCTTTTCCTGGCATCTCAAGACTTTAATGAGAGTATAAGTAATCAAAATAAGACTTAATAATTGAACCAGTCAGGTTAAAGAGAACAGTGTTTTCTTCTAGAAGCATAATGTACTATCTGACAGTTTTGAAAGCAGAGGTAGGACATTTGCTTTATCAGTCAGGAAGGTTGAGAGATGTGTTTCGACTTCTATATTTTTGATGCATTATTGCTGTTCATATTTAAGCACAAGATTATATGCGTGATTTGTTGGTAATATTCTTGGAAGGAACTTTTTCCTTTGCATATTAAATTCCAAAGTGCATCACAGAAAAGCTTGTATCAGAAAAAATATGTCTAGAAACTTTATGAAGTCTGTTTTGAATGCATTTTGGAGACAGTCTTCCAGAAAATAAAGCTCTGTAATAGTTACAAATAAGACTTTGCATTACTAAGGAGAACTCCAAAAAGATTGACTGTTCACCTGAAGTTTGCTGTCTTTTTTTTTACAGTTTTTTTAGTACAGGGACTTAACCACTATGCTAAATTCTAGACTAGACAAGCTTGTATACTTAAATCCTGAGAACTATGAATTGTGGTTGCATAAACTTACCTGCGTTGTCTTGCCAATGTGTGTAAACCTGAGGTGAAGGAATATCCAGCAGATTTCCTGTTGATTCATTCTGTGATCTGCATTTTTTTAGACTATCAATAAACATTCTACTTTTAGTTCTTTATTTTGTGCATATGTATTCGCTGGAAACTTCCTGAGTGTATCTTCTGGCTTACTGAAATTCCCTTTACATCTGTTTCTTAATTAGTAGTCATGAGGAAGGAACAGCTATTTCTAAGTACTGCAAAGGGGGTATTCAGCCTTGCGAGAGCAGTAATATTCTTGGGCATAACCTGTCCATGCTGAACTGGCAGCATTATTTGTATTAATTATTTTTCACTCTCCAGTCCAGAACTGGATACGTTGTTGTGTTACTAATCTATATGGTTGGGAAGTGCTTGAAAATGATTTGAAATGTAGTTTATGAATGAAATCCTATGACTAAGGCATAAATCTGGATACTTATTTTAATTCGACCTCAAGAAAATCCCTGCAGTATAGAAGTAAAATGAGATTATGTTGCCTGATTACTGTCGTTATTTCAGAGATTTTTCCCTGCAACACTCAGCTGAGGGCTTGTTACCTGGCACCATCTCTTTGTCCTGTGATTTCAAACATGTTAGTACTTCATACAGCATATTTTCACGGAATGTATTCTGTCGATATAAGTAACTCACTGAAAGATTAAGCTAAGAGCCAGCTTTGTGGCTTGGCTCTTTGTCTTTACGTATGCAGGGACAAAAGTACCCCAATGCAGTCAGAGCTTTCTGCCAGTATTTTGGGGGAGCTGGACTGAATGTAGTATATTACTTTTATGCATTTTCTTCTTTTAACTAGAGTAAGTCCAATGGCCATTTCTATTTTCGTCCATAGCCTGTGAGACTTTATGACTTATTTTTGTTTCTATGGTTTCTGGATTTTTTTTTTTAATTTTTTTTTTTATTTGAATAGTAGAACTCAGAGTCTATGCAGGTTTGGAAATGTGCTAGATGAGTGCGTGTTCATGTACTGCACATGTATAGCACATCTTAAGTATGTATGTGTATGAGGATGTTGAATGAGAGATACTCTATCATTCTTCAGAAGATTGGGCAGTACACTTTATGATTTTGTAGACCTTTTTCTTTAATGGAAAAAGACTCAGCTGATAGTTGTACATTACTTGGCTGTGAAAACCAATGGAATAAAACTCATTCAACTTTCAGGTTTAGTTTAGCAGAGCCTGTAACTTCTCTGCAAATTAAAAGGACACTGTCAAAACTAAATTAGTTAAGAAAAAGCAGAAATCCTGGTTGAGTACTAACAGAAGAGACTTGGTAATTAAAAAAACCAGAAGTTAATCTTGGATTTGAAATTTTTCCTGACTTTTCTATATCCAAGGGGTGTTTCATGCTGGTGGACAAAGATGGGAAAATGGAACACAGTAAAAATGAAAGTGAAACTGAAGAGGCCTGTTTTCTTGGCATCCCAGCAAAAGATAAACAATAGGATAATGAGGAAGATGTAGTTTAATAGAACAGGTAATAGACTTTTAAAAAAATCTTCTTAAACGTGATTTTCTTTCAGAGATTAATGCCTTAATTCATTCAACACCATAACTTTGAAAAGGGTATTCTCATGGCAGTCTCATCTGGCAAAAAAAGCACAGTTTAAACTGGGTACAAACCATTTCCTCATGCCCCAGAGCACAACAGCTAAATAGTGGTACAGTAGAGCACAATAACGTGAGTTTAAAGCACATGCAGAAAATGGGCAAGATGTTATTTTTGTATCTTGGTTCAGAAGAAAAGCTCATGTGCAAATTGCAAGTTACAGTCATGGCTGTGATGAACTAATGCATTTTAGTGCTTTATACATAAGACGGGATTTTCAAAAATACAGTTGTGTTCAGGAGAAAATGTCAGTAGTTCTAGCAATGTGTTCTGTAGGAAGAGGGCAGGGAGTTCTTTGCTGGTCAAATGTTCATGTGGTCTAAGCAGAAATGTAAAAGTGCAGGGTTTGCATTGGAATGAGAATGGGGTCATCCACCCTTTGTACTCATCATCAGGGAAGCAGAACCTTCTTCCAGAGAGACCATAGGAAATCAATGAGTACACTTTGCTAGTGTAGAGATAAATGTGTACTGCAGAAGGGTATTAAATATAAAAGGGCAGCAGTAAAATGATTTACTACATGAAGCAGTGGAACTTTCTTTTGGTCACCTAAAAGGCAATTTTCAATTTTTGATAACATAATTGTATTTTTTTAAATACTACAACTGAAAAAAGCTGGCAAATTAGCTATTTTTTAGGGATTTGAGGCATATAATGTAAGCTAGGAGAGGCTTGTTTACAAATGGCAGCTTATTTACAAATAGATACATGTTTTTTAACATATTATCTGGCATTTATCATTTAGATTACAATCATCTGATCCGACTTACCAAAAGTTAATGGGTTTTTTAATGTTTTTTCCTGAGGCAGTGTGGATGCTTGTTTGTCTCGCCATGACCAGAAGGTATCACTGAGGGATACCAGCACAACGGATGCACATAGGAGAGAACCTGATGTACATTTAGGTGTTGAGGCTTAATGAAATGTGGAAGAGCAGGTGCACAGTCCTAATGTGTTGGTGGGTTTTTTATTTCCTCTGATGTGTTTCTTTGCTGTGTGAGCAAATCTCCTTGTACATTTAAAACTTATAGGACTGTAAAATTGCTAAAAAGGACGGAAACCCAATAATTCTACAATACTTTTTGTCTCAGACTTAGTATTTTCTACAAATGGCCATTGAGATTCTGCTTCTGCTAAGTAGCTGTGTGTTATTGTCTCTACTCTAAAGGCAAAACTAAGGTGAAGAGAGGTTAATAGCAGAGTGGCTCTCACTCTGGATATGGCACTTGTGAGACTGTGGTCCTAATTTTGGAAGGAGAAATTGGGCACTGTCAGTTCCATTTGAATTCAGTGGGACCTGAAATGACGAGAGGTGTGCCTACACTAGCACTTTTCTTGGGAGCAGGAGTGTGCTGCATTCATCCCAGATCTGCTGTGCTTTGGTTAGTGTTATAGATTGGTCTTGTTGCAAATTAACGGAATTCCTTTTGGATAGAACTGAACTGGGAGATGTGTTCTAGGAGTACCCCTAGTGCACTTGAGCTACAAATTGACATTCAACTAATGAGACCAGAGCTCGGATGAAGTTAAATAGTCAAACAGACCACACCCTGAAGTGCGTGGTGCGAAGCATATTGTATAGATGTCAGATCCTCAGCACCAGCTGTCTGGCTCTTCCAATCTCATAGTTCCATATTACTTGCTCGCGTAGACAGCCCCTGCACATACCGAGTTTACCTAGCAGAGAGCGCATGAAAGCCCATATTTGGCCAGCTCGTTGGAGACTCGTGGGTAGAACGGTCACCTGACATGCATCCTTGTGTCGCAATCATAAGACCATTATTCTTTCCCTCAAAAAGGGGTAGTTTGTGTTGGCATGAAGAGAAAAGGTTTGTTTGATCACTTGTGATACAACACATGAGTGAGTAAGAGGCGCTGGTACTTTGGCTCACAAAAGGCCTCCACATTTTTAACCCATTTTATTATTTGCAAGAGCAATTTAGTTCCTAATGTTAACAATGAGTGATTATGATTCTGTACTTCCGTTTACAGCATAAATTAGCATTTTGTTTTCCATTACAGCTTTTGAATGAGGAATTATAATGTATAATTTGCTGCAAATAGATGTTATCATCTCTTTGGATGTGAACAACCATATAAACTTGAGCAAATGATAAAAATGGAATCAATTACTTCTCAAATGGAAATATTTTACAAACCTTCACATACATAATGGCAATAGTAACTGGTTATTGTAACAAATAATTAGTTTTTTTTTTTTAAAACAACATTTATTGAATCCATTGACAATTTAGTAATTGTTTATAGAACATTTAACCACCCCCCTCACAAAATACATGCCACATAATATATGCATTTTTTAAACTGCAGATTGCCATTGTAGTCCTTGTGTGAAGCTTTACTCATGCATATTCACCTGTACAAATGTTCCAGAAGGGGAGCACTGAGCCACAAATCACACTGATGATGATTAGAGAGCTTCACAGTGTTCTGGAATTAGTAGATCAAGATTGAAATTGTAGAGGAGAGAAGAATGAAGTGTATGCGTTGTAGGCTGTATCCAAAACCTGCTGAAGGTGATGTGAAGTTTTCTGCCACTTCTGAACTTAGGATCTAGGTCCTGGTTATTAGAAGGATAAAGAAGAGGAAGAGACATTATTATAGTTGCTTGAATGAGTGAATGCTGTTAAGTCTCTATTGGAGGGGAAGGTAATATCTTGTACTTTAATGAGTCTACTAGTTTGAATTTCACGAAACAAGTTCTCACTGTCAGTTGCTATGATATGTTTCTGTATTAAACAGAGTTATTCATGCTTGGAAAAATACTAGTCCACAGCCAAAATGAATGGGAGAAACAGTCCAGAATCCCACTCATTCTCTTCCCCTTGCAGAGACTTGTTTCATATCGCTAAAGAACATAATCCAAGCATCATTTCCAACCCCTTCCTTTCAAGGAGGCTGCCTAAATTCTGATGATTTTCTACATACTGATTTGCATGTATGTTTATTTCTGGTCCCCTAAAGCTCTGACCATAAAGCTACCACCTACATCACCTCCTGTCAACCTGAATTCAGCAGCCTTTTTCTCACAGTCTTCCCTGGTAACCCCATTGCATCCATCTATCCATTCTGTATGCAATATAAGCTCCAGTTGAACATACTGTCTTGATTGCCCCCACCTTCTGTCTTATCCTTATTTAAAAATACAAATCAAAGTCCATACTTTGCCTCATTTAGTGTTTTGGATTTTAGACTCCTTGTTGTCCTCCTAAAGCCTTTGCATAATTTAGCTTTTCCCTGTTTACTGTTACCACCACCTTTTTCTGTTTATGATTGATGCTAGATTTGATGTGTGCTGGGTTGCTTTTCCTAACCAGCACTTTTTGCTATCCCCACACTTTCTCCTTTTACTTAATGAAGTCATGAACCTGTTGAGGAAGATCATGTAAGCTTTCCTCTACCTGGTCTCTTGAAAGCCATTGTTGCCTCATTATTAAAAATGAATAAACTTATTTTGTGCTTGGAAAACTATGGAACAAGCTGACCGAAACCTAGTCATCATCCTGACTGCTGCATTTCACTGTATTCATCTGTTGCTTGTTTCTTTAGGTTGGTATCTGCTACCATACTTTGATCAGTCTGTAGATCAGATAAACAATAGCTTTTTATTCTTCTAATAATTAAAAAAAGACTAATGATGTAATTTCTCATTTGATCCGCTCTAACAAACATTACAAGTGAAGTAATCAAGGAGGAAAAAAAAGAATGATAAAATGGGAATAGCATAACTTGCAATTCAGGATGCTGTATTCAGTCTTAGAGCTTTCCTTTGAGACGATAGAGCTGATTGCTTAGGATGGAGCTTTCTTGTAATTTTATTTTTGAGACAGCTGTTGGTTGTGCAAATGTACTTGTTTTCTCATTTTGACTAAAAGTCTGTTTGGCTTTTTTTTTTTTTTTTAAACTTTCTGAACAAACTGTCTTGGACTGGGCCAGGAGGTGAATGTCATGATGCTGTGTATTTGCAGTGAGGCTTTTTGAAGCTTAGAATGGGTGTCTGTTGTGGTAATGATTCTTGAAGGTCTGCTGGAACTTGGTTTTATAAATGTGTGCATGGCTTCATAAAACGTATCCACAGTCGTCATGGGGTCCCTGGACTGAGCAATTCACAATGTCAGAGGTATATTTGGATTGTAGAAACTCGCTCCAACAAGATAACTCACTTCAACCATTTGTTTTCAGGTTTTTTTCTTGAGTCCAACAGCACATTGTGACTTGATGTATCTGCTAAACTTTGATTTTATTCATGAAGGTTCTTATTATATCTGTCTGCTACCCCTGTATGCTGATAGTTTGCTTAGGCCTTGATCCAGCAGACCACTTAATTGCTCAACTGTAAACGCTTGAAGTCAAGGGAACTGCTTACAGGTTTAAAATGAGCGTGTGGTATGTTGGACTGGTGCCATAGACAGCTCTATCTTAAGGACAGAGAACTTTGCTTCCTTCTTGTTTGTCGAGTACTTGCCATACTTTCAGTACGTTAGAAGTATTGATGGTAATTACAGCAGTGGGAGCAAGAAAGCAATGAGGAGATCAAGGAAACCTGGTAATGTTTACAGTATTGTTCATTGGCAGTTCAGTCTCTTTTTTTTGTTAAATGGATTTGCAAATAAAAGATGATTCCTCCTCTTCTCCCAAGCAAAAAGCCTTGTGATGAAATGAATAGGTAGTGCATTAAAATGCAAAATTATGTGCAGTGACAGAAAGCAATGCATGAAAGATAGTTAAGGACAGGAAACTCCTTTTGGATCATAAGCAAGGTTTGAAAAAAGAAAAAAAAAAAAGAGGACTAAAACCATGTAATGGTAAAAAAAAAAAGATTGTAAGTAGGACATGCACACACGTAAATATTTTAAGCCATGTGAAGCAATGAGTAAATGAACTACTGACCAAATAAATTAGCAAAACAAAAGTAAGGTTGCACTTCTAGCCTTTTTTATTTTCATCCAAAAGACTGTTAATTGCTGGAGGATTAAAATAATTCATATTCAAGGACAGAAAGTGATAACAGTGTGCAGAAGCTTGGATGCTCCAGCTATACAAGAAACAGTGAAAGGAATACTTTCTCTTTGTGTGATGTCTAAGCCAAAAGAAAGGGGGGGGAAGGGGGGGGGGGCTGTGGCTCTTTGATGTCACTTTCAGCATAAAAATAATGCTGTAAAAGAAATAGCATAATCTTTTTCTATTTATCTGAGTCCTTTTTTTCTAAAGAGTTAGGGCAGCATTGTTAATTGATTTTTCTGACACTCATAATAACAGTTGTATTAAAAATAATTTACAAAGGATTTTTTTTTTCCAGAAGCTGAGCCCTGCAGAATCTGTTGTAGAAAAGTGGGTAGAGAGTGGATTATTGTACATCACTGTTCTCACATAATTATAATCTGCTTGATTGGTAAAATGCATGTTGTGCTTTTGCATTGTCCATTTTCAACCAGTGGTGTCTTTCCAATAAGATTTGCTGGTTTAGTAGTAATAGCATCAGGATATCTCATGCCCTTTCAGTATGAATAAAGGTTGTCCTAACAGCTGCTCAGATTGTGCTGGCATAGTAGCTGTCTTTGCTGGAGTGCCAGTTTTTGGCTAGAATATTTTAACACACTGGAGCTTTTCTCTGGTTACCAATGGTTGAATCATTTCCAGCTGTGAAAACAGATGTGTGGCTTTTTTGGGAAGTAAAGTTAATTAGGGGAGGTTTATGAATTGCATCTTTATTTTTTCTTTTTAATAGGGGGTTAAAGGATGCCTTTAGAAAAGAAATGTTTTTTTATGAGCATGAAGTTGGACAGATTATCAACACACACAGCATTATAAGGAAAATTTTGGGCATACCCATGACAAAAAGAGCCTGCGCATTGCCTCGTTACCTCGTAAAACCATGTTAATAAGGAAAAGAAGAAATACTTACTATTTAAATTGGTAACTAATAAAGTTAAGACAAAACTGGCAAATAAAAGTGACTAGCTTATCTTTGTGCATGTTGAGTATTAATATTGCTATTTGTCCATTTTTTAAGGCAGCTTGCAGTCTTTTCAAAAGGGCCAACACATCACACATGTCTCACTAAATGTTTTGTTTTTCTTCATCTTTGGCTTTTGTCTCTGAAGTGAATTCTCTAGGTTGAAAACTCTGGAAAATATTTGCCATGTTTGAGACATTCTTTTCCCCTTTTTTGTTTAACATAGTGATTTGTACCTTTAACATTGATGTCTGTCAGTAAGTCTGCTGGTAGGCACAACACAGTTGTTATGGAAAAGGGAGCTTTTTGTGTGAAGAAACTCTTAGTTTTGTGATTTCTTTTTTACTCGTTTTGTTCTTGATTTTTACATAAAATAAATGGCAAAGGATTAAAAAAAACCAGCAGCAACTTGTTTAATTTTTGTTGCTCTTGTTGCAAATAAGTGTCATATGAATGGAAAGCTGTTCCTTAGAACATCCTGAAACAAGGATGTTGTTCCTTGCGCACATTGTGCATCTGCTAGGGCTGCACAGTGTATTGCACACTAAAATCCCAGATATACAGAAGTGTCTCTAGAATTATCACTAAACCTTCATGAACTATAAACTCATTGAGCAGCATTCAACTTTTCTAAGACTACTACAACCATAAGCTAGAAAAGCAAACAGAAAAAAGGTTGTTTACACATGTATTTTGCATTTTTTTTCCGTAGGAAAAAATGAGTATTTGGAAAGATCATGGAGAGACTATTATATAAAAAAACCCCACCTTGTGGAGACCACAAACATATGTATCTATGAAACCACTGAACTTTTCTTCTCCTATGAACAGATTGAACTATCCTGTCAACTGTAGGACATACTTGGTGCTTTGGATGCATTCCCTATTAGAGAGTCTTGATGAAAAACTTTGCATGTTTGGAGGAATACGTTGCCTATTTGCAGAGATTTGTAGAGAATGAGGAGATTATATACTTCTGTTCTAAAAGCACAGGGCAGTGGCTTTAGGTGTTTTCTGTAAGGGGCATTGCCCACTACTTAAGCAGAATGACTGCCTTTTGGTTAGTAGTTGCCCAGGATGAAGAATGGATGTGGCAGCGCTACCTGCAGTGCAAGTTTCTGAGGCCTTAGCATGTTACGTTCCTATTTTTTGATATAATTTTGTCAGATACTAACTGTATGAACTGTTTTTTGCCCCAGTTGTATGTCTCAAGCTAGGGCTTTGCTTTTGGTTTTTTTTTTTTTAATGCACGTATCAGTAAATGCGATTTTACTGTCTTCAGGAATGTTATTAGATTAAAAAGAAACCATGCAAAATTTCATACTATGATGGGTAATTAAATCTTGCCACCAAGGAAGGCAGTATAAAATGTAGATCCCTTTTTTTTTAATAGAAGTTTTTTTTTTTTTTTAGTGAAGAATTCTTAAGTACAAGACAAAAAGCAAACAAGAGAATAAAAGGGCTGGCATATTGAGAAATATTTTATAAAAACATTAATTCTTTTGTAGTTTAGAAGATGGAAAGCAAAGTGGCAGCAAAAGTCAGAGCTGTATTTGATTAGAAATCAAAAGGTTATTAATAGTGCTGATTACTTCAGCTTAGTTATGTCTGCTCTAGTATTACTCTTATTTGTTTGCAACTCTAATCAAGCTCACTGTAAGCCCTTATCTTTGACCAGCCAGAGGAAATCATAAAAGGAAATAATTGTTTAGTGAGAAAGACTTTGATAACAGCATGACTCTTGTGTGGGAGACAAGGAGATAACACTGTCTGAATGAAATGATATAACCAAGGTAGCTAAGGTGATAAATTCTTTAGTTGTCTTGTCCTCAGCAGTAAAATATACAGCAAATTAAAGATGTCTTTAAAGAATCATCTTAAGAGCTGATGGTATTTGTAATTTGCATATTTCACATTTGCATGCGTAGAGGAAAGGGAGGAGATTTGGTGTTGAGAATAATACAATTTTGTAAAGCCACAGATTTACCCACAGAGTTTGACCAGGTGATTCAGCCATTACTTATTATCCAGTTATCTCTCTATTGAATTGAAAACTGTGGTTAGAGTTTGACTTTTGTTTGACCAAAATATTTTCCAAAATTTAAGTATTTATCTAAAGGAAGGCATCAAGTATTCAGTAAAGCTTTTGATACTTACTGTACTAGTTAATCATTCTCATTGTTTGCTTTGTTTAGAAAGCCCTGTTTTTCATTAGAGTTCTTTGGAATTAATTTTCCAGGCAGAGGTTCTCTTTATGAGTTGACCTGGTAGGTTGGGAACCCCTTCGGTATCTTTTTGTTTCTCCCTCTGAAAAATACTTTTACTCAAGGCACCGCTGTGTCATCTTTTTGTTAAGCTAATCAGAGTGACCTCTTTAAGACTCTTACTGGAAGACATTTTTTGCAGACTTAAAGTACATTTGCATAACTTTCTGTTTTCCTTCCAATTTTTTGATTTCCCTTTAGGAAAATCAGATGCCAGAAGCATGAGATGGTATTTCAGCATTGGTCTCTCCAATGCTCTCAGTACTACAGAAAAGAATTCACTTACCTGCTTCTCTTCATTACGTTCAAGTTTCAAATTAATTCTTTTTGCTGCAGTATGACAATGAGAGTTCACACTGAGTAACTCGTGTACTTCAACACTTGCTGTCTTAACCGAGTCATGATTTTCCAAGATACAGTCTACTGTTCTGTATATATGTTACATTTTCTGTTCATTGGGCTGCACCTTAGTACTTTGTTTTATCCAAACATACTTTGTTAAATGAACCTCTTTTCATCTTCATAACTTTTTGCCAATCTTATTTCTGTCTACTAATTTTATCATCATTTTATCTGATGAAGTGTTGACTAGTGTGAAGCCTGGCACCAATCATTGCTGAAACCCAGTAGAGACATCGATGCTAATTCCTCACTGTATTTTGTAGTATTTGTAGTATCCTAGCCCCCTTTTAATGCACTTAATATACTCTTATATAGTATCTTCTTAGTTGTTGAATCTGAAAGTCATGCTCTAATAAATCAGCTGCCTTGCCGAAAGTCTTCTACAGGTGCATAATTACTGAAGAAGTGGTGTCATCAAATATTTGAGTTAAAATTACTGGTTATTTTTAGTGATAAGATGCCAGTCCTCTAGTTAAGTTATACAGGTATGTAGCCATATGTTACTTAATATACCTTTCCACGTTACTTAATAGACCTTTCCTGGGAGGAGCAGGAACTTTCACATTCATAGTGTGTAAATGAGCATTTTTTAGTAACTTCGGATCTGTAAAGACTGTACCTGAGTTTTCACATGGTTACACTTCTAGTGCCTGCACCAAAGAGACAATGATAAAAACATCATGTGGGAGCAAGACTTTATGCATGATGCATAATATTAGTGTGTCTGAGTGCCAGCATGTTGTGTATGCACTGGATAGCTTTAGAATACTTCCATCTTCTCCTAGATAGGACTTGAATAACTAGAAGTGTACTCAGAATTGGTCTGGACAGGGGACACCCTCCCACCCCACCACAAAATAAAGCTTTAGGATATTCTTGACTCCTTACTTCAATACAAAAGGAAAAAAAAGAAATTAAATATACTAACTCCTGATTCAGTTTTGCACAGTCGATTTGTGTCGGGGCTGAATTTATTACTGTGTATCTGAAGATGAGCTGGATGTATTACTTCTGTGATGTGCTATAGTTCATTGTCTTTAAACTCCTTCAGCCAGGACTGCTTCTGAAAGAGATGGCCCTGATGGCCCCATCTCCCATCTTGCCTCTTGCATTTATGCTGTGTATTTTTAGCATCAGTGGTTGCCCATAGTGATTTCAGTATGGTCTAAGTCTGCAGTCAGATGTGCTAAGGAAGTTACCGTGCCCGTTGTTCACCTTTACTGCCCCATTATGTTAGTGTGGCCTTTGTGACAGAAGGCCCTCCATCCAAATTTGCAAGCTTAACTGCACATTCAGTTGCTCCCTAACCTGGTTCTTTCAGAATGACCTAAATTAATGTAAACATTGAAAAAAATCTACTCTTAGGAATCTTAACAACCACAAGCAAACCTGCCTTTATTTTGAGAGAACTTGGGTGCAGTACAGTACTGATGTGCTGTCATGCTGGGTGATCATCAGGAAGTGATGAGGAGCAACTAGAGGTCTGTAGGGGTGGTAGCCTGGGTCAGCTGCAGCCTCAAGAGACTAACTGAATTCAGCCTACATTTGCCGTAAAAGCACTAAGTAGGGAGAGCTACTAAGTAAGAATTAAGTGCCTTTTCTAGGAAAGATTCGACACGAAAACAGTGGGAGCTTCTTGTTTTCAGTAGGTCTGGATTTTTCCTCACTGAAGGAAATATAGGTAAATGAATGCACTTTTCTGTAGGTGTGGATTGAGGATTTTTATCCCCCCCCCGCCCCCTCAAGGAAGTAATGATTTTGAGTGTTCAGGTTTTTGAAGGCTCAGCTTCAGACATCTTAAATAAGGCTGACTTTCAGCAGCTAACTGTTCAGCATTTACTGAATTTTTGGGCTTTTTTAGCAACCGAATCCTAAACAATGAGAATCAATGTCTCTTGACATGCGTGTCTCTAGTGTTTAATATGTGAAGACAGTTTGCAACCACATTGCAGGGAAAGCTGTATGGAAACCTTGCTAGGCTGGATTATGCAGAGAATTACCAGTAGTCACAGAAATTGATTACTGTAACTGATGTCTGTCTCTCTTTAATAATGTATTCTTATGATGTTTGCTAATCATAGGCAGGACTTCGAAGGCCTTCGGTATAAGTTTTTTAATATAAGCCTAGCATGCTTAGTCTTTTATGTAGTTCCACAGTGCAGGGCTCTGAACTTCATGCAGGCTCTTGAGCCTTGATGCCAATGTGTTCCCCTAGAAAATAAGATTTGATGATGTGTATTTTGCTTGCATATTTTTATAACGTGAAATCGAAGACTGGAACGGGCCTGTTCTGATATCTGTGCCAAACTTATGTGAGATAAAACACAGCCTGAAATAATTCCCTGTAAACTGTCAGTGACCACTGAGAGTTTTGATTTGGCAGTGATGACTGTATGTAGAGCTGAGTCCAGGGGACTTAGGGTAACATTTGTCAAAGGTGCTGAGTCTTATTTTCTGAAGGCACATGGGTGTGATAAGCAAGGTGCCTTTCAGTAAGACTTTAGGTAAGCTCTCCTAAAATATGTTGTGCTGTGTAGGAATATTTGAGATAGTTTAAAAATAACTAGCTCAGATAAAGGAAACAGAGCTAGGTAGTACTTCAGTCTTCTAGTGGATTTGTTACTACAGGTAGGCAAGCATGTCAGTGTATCTTCATTTTGTCTGCTATCCAGATGGAAGGCTATGTTGGATATCTCTGTTCAGTATTGCACTTCCTATATAGTAAAGGTGTACTTTTAAACTGATATAAATAGCAACTGAACATGAAATGAGGGGGATTCTGAAAATATTTTTCTTGGGAGAAGACTTAAGAAATCTCTATCAAGACAGAGTTAAAAGATGATACCTGAAGTTCAAGTTGAAAAGTTTAGGACTTATACTACCTGCAGGAAAAAGGGTTGTTCACAGCTGTGGTGTTTTCTGGTATTTTTTTTTTTAATCTCACTTAAAACCAAAAGTACACATTGAAGTACCTAATTTTATGTTAATTTAGATGTATTTGTCTGTCTGAAAACCCTAAATACTCTACTGCCAAGCAGTAAAAATTCCATCTACATAACATTTTCTAAAATAAGTTTTATATATGTGCCTTAATTAAATTCTTAATGTAAGAGGTGTGACTACTTTTGTAGTGCAAAGTACTGGTTTCAAATGAGCAAAAAATACTTAATACTGTGAAACAGAAGAGGTGCGCATCATAAAAGCATCTAACTCAAGGTTAACTTAGACTGTGGCAAAACATGTTTAAAACTGAGACATATATAGCCAGTTGTGTGGCAGGAGAGAGGGTGCAGAAATTTCCATTTTTACAAATTAAACTCTAATGAAAGTTTTAAGCATTTGTCACGACCCAGACTGGGCAGACCAGGGAGTCCTGTTTACTTCGAAATTCCCTCGGGCTAAAATAAGGTGAAAGGACACCAAACGATCAGTTAAAGATTTTGTTCATGACAGAAGCAAACTGAACTGGGGAGGCGTGATAGTAGGTGGCAGGGTTTCTCACAACAGGAGTTGGCATGAGACTACTTCTGTAAACCCTGTAACCCAGCGTAACCATATGCATCAATTCAGGGAATAAGGAGATCCCTCCCGTCGAGTGATGAGGTTCAGAGCAGACCCCCTTGCTTTCCAGACTCCTCCTCAGAGAAAGGCCAAGGGGTGGCTGGATCCACTCTTAGTCCCAGACTTGGTCAACGGTTTATGTCTTAAAGGGATGAGGTGTAGGGATTGTGGGGAAAAAAAAAGAGAGAAGAAGACAGAGAGAGAAAAAGGAAGAGAGAAAGATTTCACCGGTCCTGGGTCCAGCGTTGGTCCAGTCAGCCGAGGGGTCCAGTCCCGGTGGGCTTGCGCACCTGGGGCTTCAGTTTGTGCCCTTTTATCATCCTTACCCCTCCTTCGGGTGGGCACCCGAACTTGTCAGGTTAATGAACAGTGTGTGAGCCTTTGGGCTTGGGGGTCGTTTGTGGAGTAACTTCTCCTTCCCTGCAGACGTGGCCATTGTTTGATCTTTGTCTCTGAAGAGCTTACCAGAACAGGGAGCTGCATACCCTCCAGCACGCCCTTCCCCTCCTGTTGCTGATGTCTGAGCTGATGGGCTTTTCACCTGGGTTCCTTGCTGTGCAGGGTTTGTCTTTAAGCAGAACTTGCCCCACCACGATGTTTGAGACATTAACTCTTTCAGTCTCTCACAGCATTGTCCTGCTGTTTCTGTTCTCCCCAGCATCTTCTTGTTAAGGAGTAGCAGCACAATGTGTGGCATTTAGTATGTGTTTAATCTCTCTTTTGTTTTTAAACAGATCTTCTTCAACCAGTAGCAGCTCTAAGAATTATGTGAGTAGAATTGAAGAAATAAAAGCAAATGAGAGAAGACAATGTAACGATGCTTTATACTTATATATCAGTTTTCTGTCATTTGGAAACTCAGGGGCTATGGCTTTTGGTTGCCAAATGTTAGGCTGATTGCTTTCAAGGTGAAGCTGTACTATGCTGCTTTGAACTGATACTGCATGATTAAGGTAATAAGTAAGTGCCACTTAATTGGAACAGGCCTGATCAGAAGACATTCCAGGTAACTGATTTAAGCCAAACAATACTTAATTGCAATGACTGTTGCTTAATGGGGATGGTAATTATGTGCATTGGGGATACCTTCAAATGATTCATTGGTGGTGGGATCTTTTGTGTCTCCCTCAGTGTTGGCTCTTTTTCCTGTTATTCAAAACAGCTTTCAGTGTCTTCATAAATAGCCATGATTCATTCAGAAAGCAGATAAGCCATTGCCGATGGTTGGCTTTTAATAATTCTGTGCTAGAGGTTTAAAATCAGCTTGCTTAAAATCATGATGCCTCTAATGATTTTTTGAGGATCTTTTTATTTGCGTTCAGGATTTTGAACTGTTGGGTTTGCTTTTTCACTTTGCTATGCGATCAGGAATGTTAAAAATGGAAATAAGAAAAGACAAGTCACATAATTTCTTGGCTTCTGGATCAGGGCAGCCTCTAACATCATGAGACTTACTAAATCATAGAAGTTGATATGTTCTCTGCCCTTGGCAAATCATTGACTTGGTTTAGTTCTGTCATATTTTCTTCGCCAGGATTGCCTGTTTTCTTTTGCATGAACCCACCTGATCTGTTACGAAATACACTTTACAACTGAGGAACCCCCATTTATAGTTAAAACTGGCCAAAGATAAAACTGGGTCCTTTTCCCACTTTTCCTCAAACATTGGCCTGCAAATGCATGTTTGCACCTTCATAATTTGGCCTTGCTCTGCGTGCTTTCTCTGCTGCTTTATCATACCGTCAGTATGGGGTGCTGATGTTTCCAGCTTCAGTTGTTTTCTGTCTGTCCACTTTTCTGTACATATTTTCACACTTCTACACTGTATCTTTTGGGGCAGACCCCCTTTGGAATATGTGTATATAATATTGAGTATTGTGGAGAGATACAGTGTTTTCTGAGCTAACCTGGCAGACAAGAGTTTGCTCCTGATGCTAATGTTACAATTTGTTTTTCATTCCAGAAATCTCATGCTTCCATATTTTTCAGTTTTCTATCTTGTTTACACAGTGAAAGTGTTGAATTAACATAAGTAAATGTGTTTCAGTTTAAAAGACTTAGAATCCTTCCGTTTATTATTTCTAGAATAGCTAGTGCTTTTTTTTTTTTTTTTTCTTTTTTTCCCCTCTTATTACACCTAGCGCTTGACGTGGGTAGATTTTGACAATGGCTCCTGCAAGAAGTGATTTTCAATGACAGGAACATGTTTAAGACATTTTCATTATTTAAAAACCAGACATGTTTCTCTGTCAGCAAATCCACTGCAAATATGAAAGCAGGACAGTATTTTTATCATGAACCTCAGAACCAGACTGTATTACCTTTTTCAAAAATGAAAGGACACTCCAGGGTTTGTAGGATTACACTTCCTCCTGTTCCTTTATTTCTCATTATCTCTTCCCTTTAGGAATATTTAAGAAGGAACTTTGGAGCGACACATACAAAAGGTGGCACAGGAGATTTTGTTGGCAAAACCAGAACTATACATTTCCAGACTGCCAAAGTTGTCTCTGTTGTCTCCAGCCACAGTCTAAATATTGCATCATACTCTTTATTTAAATTGGTTGAGAATATCTAACCCCATTTACGTTGTATGAAAAAATATTAGAAATATGAAACATTATCTTTATCTGTATTTTCCATATATATATTTATAGGGAAATCAAGAAGCTCTCAGGTGTTGTCTAGACTACCTAATTCATTAGCAAATGCTTCACAGAAGGGATAGTTAATAACTGGTGGTTTTTTTTTTTTTCTCTGCCCCTTTAAAATGGTAGACAGCATTTTCAAAATGTCTCCCAATTTTGTTGCCTTTATTATGCTTCCACCCCACCTTGAAATTCACTGAAGGGCCTGATTTGCAGTGGGTAGAGATGTGGTACCTTCAGAAAGTCTAGGCTTCTTTAAAGCGTCTAAAGGTTGGTTCCATTTACCTGTAGAAATTAAAAATTAAACCAAAATTACTTAAAATACACTTGCAAGACCACTTGGCTCAGTAAATTTGATGTCTTTAAAGCATATTAGTGAGATCTAGACCCTTGTTTTGCTAGGCGTTGTACTTACTAATATAATCTCTTTCAAGTCAAGGACTTATGTTAAAAAAACCCCAAACAAGTAAATTAATAAATAAGAAAATCATAAATTTAACATTGCCCATGTAATAGCCAATTATTCTAGTTCTCTGATGTATAAATACACATCTTTATCACAGCATGACTTAACACTTTAGCACAACATAAATGCAGTTCTTTCATCAGTAATTTCCACATATATACACAAATCTCGAAGTAAAAACAATCATAAAACATAGCTGAGTTAAATCTGTTGACCAGTTTATAGAACATAAATACTTTTTTGTGAGTAGATGGTTTTATAGTTTTTCCATTAAATGCTGTACTAAATATTGTTTTTAAGGAGAGCAGTAATTGTAAATATTTTGAGTAAAATTAGGAATAATTACAATGTTTCTTATTCAGTAACGTCTTTTAAAATAAATGTCACAATTGTTAAGAGAGTTAAAAAGTAAAATAGTTTGTTTTAAGCTAGCAGAACTAGTAGATGAGTTTCAAATTTGGTGCTTATGCCAGAGTACAGTTGATATAGATGGAGGTGGCTGACTTCTGCTGAGGATCTACCCTACTGTGTGTACTGAGAATAAGAGTTCCTTCACTTGTGGGTGCATAGTGGAGCTATTTGAATGAAATCCTGCAAATTTTTTTTTAAGGTTTTCAGACTCTAAATCAAAGTCTGTCCTTTATTGGTCAGAATAGCTGTTGGGATTGAAAGTTACCTGGCTCAGCCTGATAGGTGTGGCTTCTAGTGTAAGGACAAAAGAGAGAAATGACATAAGGATGCCTGCAGTTGCACGAAACTGTGTTACAAGATGTGGTCCCATAGGAAATGCTTTGCCTAGCTGTCACTATTTGTAAAGGGTCCTCTTGCCTCTCACCCAAAAGGAGGGTGCTTCCATCTCCAGCCTTTTATCTTCCTCCTACATGTGGAGATTTGATTACTGAAGTGTTGATGTGTGGGAAATGTTGGCAGCCATGGCTACAGGCCATTGAGGCTGGAGCAGAGGTGCTGTTTTGATCACCATGCTCTATCTCTTGTCTTATGATGCAGACGAGAGCGCAGAGTGTTTCTCACTTGTGCTATTGCTGATGTGGTTGTTCTGGGATCTGAAGTCTTCCATTTTCATAGCCTTTATAACCTTTCTTTTTTTATCCTCCCTTGGCATCTCACAGTTCAGAAAGGAAAGAGTCGGTGCCCAGAGGACCTTGCAGTGTGACTGGTAGGTGCGTGATTTGTGTAGTATACTGACTGCAGAGCTAGGAGGTGGAGAAAGAAAGTGAGTTACCATGACTTGCCCAGTTGAGACCCCTTACTCAGAGGAGAGGTAACTGCATATCTTCATGGGGGTTGGTAGGGGAAGAGCAGACAATTTAATAGGCTTTCTGTGTTGGTTTAGCTTGTTTACTGTGGGAACTGTAGCTGAAGAGAGTCTTTTGAAAGCCGTGTTACGTGAGAGAAGATAAGTGCCCTCATGAAACACTAGTAAGGATGTAAGAAAAGACACGGAGGACCCTGTGGAAAAAAGGGACAAATGGGCCATCTGTAATATTAGAGACACTACTGCTAGATGCTGGTAGTGCTTCTAAAGTCATAAATTGATAATGCTATTAGTGTTAAATGCCAGAACTGCTGCTGGTGTCCAACAGCAGGAGTGATTTTCCCACTGGGAGGGTGAGTCATGCTGTCCCTATGGAGAGAAGTGTGTTAAAAACATGGAAACCAGTGAATTATGTTATTTTTTGGAAAATACTGAAATACATCTTATACAATGCTTGCATTGCTGCATTTCAAACAGGTTCAGATAGTAACCTAGAGCAAAATAGGTGAGTGTATGGGACTAGTTTGTGTTAGGCGCTAAGATGATATGTAGAAGGGCATAAGAAGGAAGGGAAAGGACACAGCAAAGGATTTAAGGTTGAGATAGATAAAGGATAAGTTAGAGCTGGCTTTCCATCAGTGATGTCACCCCTCAAGTAGGAAAATGCAAAAAGTGTCTTCCTCCTTCAAGGAAGAGCACAACTCTGCTGAGCAGTATTCTTCGTTGTTGCAGTAGCAGACCCAGTCATACATGGGCACCCTGTTAAAATAGGCTATGTACAAATGCCAAATGAAAGACAGTATCTGCCTGATAGAGCTTATCCTGCAAACGTAATAGAAGATATGGTAGGTGAGTGCGGGCAGGTGGGGAGATGCAAGGAGACATTGAAACAGTCATCTCTGATCTCTGTATGTACTAATGTAATGATCCTGCTGTGAAAACAGATAGGGCAGAGACGTGTTCTCCCGAGGACCTGGTGCCTCTTACAGCAGTTGTTTTCTCTTTGGCATAAGTGGGGTTGCTTGGGGAATGTGTCATAGCTGCATAAGCCTCTTTTAGAACAGACACCTGATAAAAAGAATTGTGAGAGAGCCATGTGACTAAGTCAGCGCCTACTTGTACCAATGGTATGACTAAGACTTGTATCAATGTAATGAACGCCTCAGTAAGGCAAGCGGAGTTGGGGAGATGTCATAGGACAACAGGTGAAATAACTGCTTGAGGTCTCTGTACTCCCAGAAAAGTATTACTTCAGTGACCGCAATAATGATTTGTTTGTGGTTATACAACATACTTCAGCTTCAGAGCAGTGAGTCAGAGTGTGATTTTAGTGTAGTGTATCCCTTTGCAACTTGAATTTATACTTCCATGTTCTTTTAAAACAATGTGTCTAACTTTACAGAAGGTGCCTTATATATGAAAAACAGTTGTGTACTGAAGAAATTCTGTCTGGCTCCCAAGAAAGCTGTCTCTATTAAATCAGACACCAGAAGGTCACCTTGGGTCATAAACTGTGTTGCAAAACATAAAATCATTCTGACTTTTCCAAAAGTTTTTGTATACAAACAAGTAACAAAGTAAGTAAGTCAATGTATTTGATTCCATTTCAGTCTTTTGTAAATAGATAAAGTGCAACCCCAATCTGATAGTATACAAAAAATCTGTCAGCATGCATCTCTCTTTTTTCTTTTTTCTTTTTTTTTTTTTTTTTTCCTCCTGATTAGTTACAAAGATCTTGATTTTGTTCATGTTTGTATCAGGTAAACTCTCTGCATTATGAACCTTACAATATAGTGTTGCACAAAGAACCAAGTTCATTTTGGGACATTCTGATCATAAAAAATGAAAATACTGTCATGTGTTTGACAGCAGATAATTTGGTGCCACTTGGGTAACTGTTTACTACTCAGGAGGCCAGTGCAGGCAGTTAAGCAGTTGGTTACATGTACAAATAAGTAGATCCCATGTGGCTAAATGACAGTGATGGAGCATTGCAGATTGGACATAATTTTTCATTTCCTACCTTTAGAACAGTTCCATTCAAATCCCTTCTCTTTTTGGATTTGATGTATTGCAACCCATGTGTTTGGAAGTTACAACAATGAGTATCTGTGAAAATAAGGTATGAGCAAATCAAGTGGGGAGGATTTTGAAAATGTGAAGTGGTTTTTAGATTCACAGAATTTATCAAGTTTTTGGAAAATTTTTTTACTCCCAAGAATAAGCACTATACTTATGTCCAAGAAACATCTGTTGTGGCAGGGAATGGGGGAGTCAACGGGAGAAGAGTAGCTTTATCTGAGTGAAAGTTCTGTGCAAATGCTGAAGAAAACCAGAGATGACATTGCATGGCAGAATTCATCTGTTCCAGCAAGTATATATGCTGTAGATGGAGTAGCAGCTGAATTGCTGTAGAAATTAATTTGCCCTACACAGAATAAGTTGAATAATTTACTAGAATAAACATGCAGGGCCATGATGGGAAGACATCTATTCAAAAAATGAGAGTAATCTTGTAACTTGCTCTTTGCAAGCAGAGAGGGAAGACATAAAAAGATTTCTTGGGCTGTATGTATGACAGGATGGAGAAGCAGGATAGAGAGAATGTACTCTGCATGCTGCCATCTTGTTGAGCAAATACAGATACCGAGAAAAATGGACTCACTGGCTTTTGCACCTGACAATACAAAGGAGAAGTCTTTAGTGTTGCTCCTCATATAAATGCACGTCTTTTCTCTGGAGGAAGGAAGAACTGGAATCTCAAGAAATCTGTCCCTGGAGCAATGCAGCTGTGTACCGTTCTTTACACAGACCCTGTGACAGTTGCATCTGGTTTCTCTATGATGGCCACAAAGCTTGTATGGTTACTGCCAATGGTGGAGTATGATGATAAATTAGAATAAATTAAAAAGGAAAAAATGTATGGTCTGATTTTATTTTCCTTCACTGCAAAGTAATGGGATATCCCAGATCTCCAGCAGGAGAAACCTAACAGAGGGGGAATGAACTCCTTGCATAGGTGTATGTGTACAATCTGTGAAATTAGGCCTTTGCTTGCCATCCTGACCAGAGCAGCATGCTGTATAGCTAGTGCATTCACAGCCAGTGGAACCAGGGGACACAGGCATCAGCTTACTGGAGAGCAGTGGGTGTGTTAGCACTCTGTCAGGCTCCCATTGACAGGCAAGCCACCAGCTTCTGTGTGACAGCTGTGGAGTGTGTTGTGCTTATAGCTGATGTTTAAGAGTAGTATAAGGCGAGATGCAAAGCTTTAACAGTTAAACAAGGTGCTCATCAGAATAGACAAAATATGTTGAAATAAAACATAGTTTCTTGGAAGCATCTGGGAAATGTCAGCCTTGGTGCTAAATCTGAATTTTTGTTGGATAATTAAAACTTAATCAGAAGAAAACTAATCCTCCTTCATATATAAGAAAGAAGCAAAAAAAGTACTAATCCGCTGTTTGCTTTTGCACGTTGTTTCTGACTTCTCTTAGCTTTTGTCTAGAGCAGAGAAAACTGTAGTGGTTTTCATTTGGTCTGTATCAGAAGATGCTTATGTCTTTTACACAATATTGAATGGTTAATTTCCATTGAGACCATTTGAATCAGTACATTGTTTAGGAGGCTTTCAGACTTCTTTTGCTACAGCCTCATAATAAGATCAATAAGCACACATGCAGCTGTCCCCAGTTTTCCCCAAAACATTATGGAAGTGTTACATTGAGTTTGGATGTGCCTGTAAAACATAACCTGTAAGGTGAAAAGTTTTTGTGTTCCTGTTGGAGAGCTTTTCACGCAGCTGAATTTGGTGAAGTATATGCTTGAAATGGAACGCATCTTAGGCAGCGTTAATCAGTAGCCTGTACGGAGTTGCTTGGGCTCCCTTAGTAGCCTAAGACAGAAGAGATGTGTCCATAGGGTCACTGACCCTCAGCCAGTGGTTGAATTTTAATGCACTTGTTTAAATGCAGTACTTCTATATGGCTGAAGGTGACATAAATTTCATCTTTACTGGTGTGATAGCAAATGGTTTGATCATAGTAAGTAGCTGAACTGGGAACTGCTGTGGCAGGTGGGCATGTTTGCCTTAAGACACAGTTTAACTGGCGTGGTAGAGATAACAGCTGATTGTTACCACTGTCTGACTGCATGCCTGGAGTGTTGGCAGAAGCACTCTCTGAAGTTACAGAAAGGTCTTTGTTAATGATCACAGTCTGGTTTTCTGACTTCATAATGTTTCCCACCATACCAAGTCATTTGGAGTATGGGGCTTGTATATGGGCAGGTGAAGTAGTTTGTTGTACATTGGCAAAAGGAATACTCTGGTATTCAGGTCTTCAAATGCTTGATTTCAGTAATGTAGCTGTGTACCATTCTCCTTCTGCTTGTTTTGCTATTGAAAGAGGAACAGCCAGATTTCTTCTGCTGCTGATGCCTATAAAATTTTGACTCACAGAACTGCTTCTCTAACCACTGCTGGGAAATCAGTTCAGTAGGGTGGTTGATGGAGCAGCTGCTCCCTGTGCCTTGCCCAGCTGAGAAGATTATTCTGCTGTCAGTTGATTTGTCTTTCCTGCCTACCCAAAGTTCTTCGACTGTCCTCACATGGATCATCTTCTGGTGAATTTGCGAAGTCTTATACCTTGGATCTATTAGTGAAGCAGACTTTCTTGTGCACACTTAATTCGTTGTGCTCTCATGAGAACAGTTTCGTGCTACCCAAAGCTTATGATTAGTCTGGCTTTTGAAGGCTGATTCAGCAGACATATCTCCTACAGCAGTCTCAAGTGCAGCAAGTATTATGCATATCTGCTGTATCAAATTCCATGGAGCTTGTGGGTGGTTTGGAAATAATGTAAGCTAAGCAGTTTTTGAGCACAGCTTGTTTCTGTAGATGAAGGCACTATAGCTTCTACAAAGTGCAGCTTTTTAATTTTTTTTGTCATGCACACTAAACAGGGGCTTAGAAGTGGGAAGTTTCAGTGAGAACCACTCTTTCTTTATGATCTGGCTGAAGTGGGAGAACCCAATTTGCAGTGTTCAGGAATTTCTGGAAAACATGCAAGTAGAAGATCATAATGTTTGAAAGGCAATGCCCTGACAGAGATGTACAGCAAGTTTTGCTAATTTTACATGTGTGTGAATCTACACATGTGTAGTGATTCCACTCTATATCATTAAGAGATGCTGCACAAAGGAGACTTGATTCAGATTGGACTCTTAAGGTTTGTCTCAGGTTATACTGAGCTTCTCAAAAAAGAGCTGGTAGCCCTGGATAGTGAAGAAATACCTGCAAATGATATTTTATTTTAGTATGAGGAAAGTTGATGTATTATTTTCTTTTTTATAAGATCAGTGTCTCTACAAAAGAATGCCTGCATTGCAGGAAGGGCACAGCTCGCAATAGTATGACAGGGACTTGTTCTACAGCCTTCCTGTGATCTGAATGCAATACACAGTAGAGGGGAATGTAGCATGGATAGTGAATCCTTGTAATTTTTCCTTATCTTATGAGTCCATTAGCTCCATAGCTGCTGGGTCCAAGGCATCTTTTTGCAGGAGGAGCTGAAGATGTGGTATAGCCTGGGTAGTGTTCCTGAAGGTAGAGGCACGCTGCCAGGGCTCAGTTCTGTGCAGATCTCTCTGTTGCTGTGTTGTTAAATGCACTAGTTTGCATGGACCACTTCGTGCTCCTTCAAAGAATCTGTGCTTAAGAATTCACTTAGGAATTCCTCATGTTACCTGTGCATCCAGCTGCAGATGCATCAGCCTTTCTCCTGAAAAACACAGAATCTGGAGGTAGTAGAGGGCAGAATCGCATGCTGGCTTATTTTATAATACAGTTGGTTAGTAATGCTTCTCTGTAACCAGCTGATGTTTCTTCTTTGAGAAACAGTGTTTGACTGGTGTTTGACTTCTTTGCTTTTGCTGATCATGACATCTGACACTACCACTGTCCCTGTTTCCTGATTGTGTCCCTTTGATGGTCTTACGAAAACCATGGAGAAGCATTAGTTGCTTCTAATACACCATTTTTTGTGAATCTGACATCTCTTTTCTTTCCCCAGGTACGGTGGACTTGTGAGAAGAGGCTGTTCTTTTAGCATAGGGAATGTAAATTCAGAGGAATGCTTGTTATGGCAGTATTGTAAATGTGTCAATGGGCAGTTCTTAGGAGCAGCAGGGCAGTAACTCTCTGGTAGAGCAACAGGTGATAAAGCACATGTTAAAGAGGAAGAACAACCTAGCCTCTTAGTCTGAGAAGAACAGAAGTTGACCATACTTGAGAGATCAGAATTGTAGTCTGTCAGTACCAAATATCACACTACAGGCATGGTCTGGGTAACATAGGAGCAGCACCATGTACTTCAACATGCACCATAATCCTAAAATCAGTTGCATCTTTGAATGCGAGAGTATACTGGCAGAAGAATTATTTCAGTGTATATGTCCTGGTTTCAGCTGGGATAGAGTTAACTGTCTTCCTAGTAGCTGGTACGGTGCTATGTTTTGAGTTCAGTATGAGAAGAATGTTAATAACACTGATGTTTTCAGTTGTTGCTCAGTAGTGTTTAGACTAAAGTCAAGGATTTTTCAGCTTCTCATGCCCAGCCAGGGCACAAGAAGTTGGCACAGGACACAACCAGGGCACCTGACCCAAACTGGCCAACGGTGTATTCCATACCATGGGACGTCACATCTAGTATATAAACTGGGGGGAGTGGGGGCAGGGATTCGCCGCTCGGGGACTGGCTGGGTGTCGGTCGGCGGGTGGTGAGCAGTTGCCCTGCGCATCATTTGTACATTCCAATTCTTTTATTACTACTGTTGTCATTTTATTAGTGTTATCATTATTAGTTTCTTCTTTTCTGTTCTATTAAATTGTTCTTATCTCAACCCAGGAGTTTTACTTCTTTTTCCCGATTTTCTCCCCCATCCCACTGGGTGGGGGGGAGTGAGTGAGCTGCTGCGTGGTGCTTAGTTGCTGGCTGAGGTTAAACCACGACAGTATATAACTCAGGCATCTTGGTAATGTTATGAACAGTATTATTTGATGCAGGAGATGACTGAATCAGCAGAGCAGCAGCTGGCAAGACAGTCCAGGAAAGGCTGAAACCTATGTCTATTTGAAGGAGAGACAAGTACTATGTTGCACTGAAAACAGCTGAACATTTTCCTAGGCATTAGAGGCAAAAAACTGTACATAGAGGTCTTATAGTCTGAGGAAACAAGTGCTTGCCAGTAGCATTATATGAGCATAAATATCAAGTCTTTGTAGTGATGTTAGCTATGTATACTATCCTAGATGCTTCTGAATGTGTTCTGTCTTTTGTTTACTTTGTTTTGTTGAAAAAAGATCTCTCCACTTAAGTTTCTTACTGCTTTGTAGAGTAAGTTCTTTCTGAACTAAGCAAAGTGTATTGGCAGTGCCTAATTGCTGTATTAATTTGGAGGTGGTGGTTATTTCCATATTCTGATGAGTCAGACCTTGGTGATCTGAATCAGTCTAGCCCAGATGCCTGTTATCCAAATGTCAGAGCTGATCACTAAGGTTTGATGTGAAAATATAAGTCTTCAAGTGTTGTTGTACTGGTTATACTCTTAGCACATAAATCTTTCCGTGCATTGGCAGATAAATGAACTTGGTGACCTGCTAGGTCTTTTCCATCTCTCTCTTACATGATTGTCCATGTTGAAGCCCTAGAGCGTCACTGTTGTTGCCTCCTTCTGAGCCAGCTGGCCTCAGGGAAAGAATCCGTCTGTCAGTGACTAGGAGAGCTCGCCAACTGGCTTTGAGTTGTGTGCTGGCTCAGGAGACCCCTCCTTCATACTTTTATAGCCTGCAGAAATGGGTCCTTCTATTATCTGAACCTGCAATTGTTTGGAGATTGGTGGGCTTTGCGACGACCCAGGGATAATAGCCTTGTGCTTTATAGTGTTCTGCTGCCCTTTAAATTTGAAGTGTAGTGAGAGCAAAGTGTGGCAGTTCTTGAAATAGCATGGAAATGGAGCCAGCCTGGGGCCTCTAGGGAGATCTAAAGCAAGTGGGGTGCAGCCAGCATAGCTACCATACTGCTGGACCAGTGTATCCCTTTGCAGCCTCCACCTCAGAGTTCTTCACAGTAACCTAAATATGCTCTGTCCTGCAGTAGTGGAAGGGGAAAGATAACTGTGGCATTGCAGCTGGCATTCTGTCCATGAGATGGATCCCGTGTGTAGCATGAGGCTTTCAGGCAGAGTGAGCACATGCCTCCCTGTGTCATCAGTGCACTGAGATTAAGTTATTGTGTAACAACTTGTGAGCTGGGAGTGTGAATTACCATGGTATGAACCTTTCTCCTTCACTTCTCTAGGCCCAACATAACAATGGCTTCTAGAACAGTGGAGGAGGAAGCCTTTGAATCTGAAATACCATCTTTTCTTTTTGGTATATACAGAGGCTTCTAGGCGTTACAGAGGAAAGGGTAAATATGTGAAGAGATGAGTCTCTCTTAAAAGGATGAAGAAAAGAGATAATTAGGTTGGTTAAACAAGAGGTTAGCACAAGTTGGAGAACAAACAGATGAAAAATATATGAAGACAGTGAAGAGAGAAGCTGGTATCTGGAGAAATGGCGAGATTCTCAAAAATGGCTAGGAGTTTTGGGACTCCCCCAGTCTCACTTTATTTCCCATGAGAGTTAAGCTTCTGGGAATCTAAGCCACTGTTGGAAAGGCTTTTTAGATTCCTGAATCACTTTTGGTGGTTTTCAAGATTTTACCTTGAGTCTGACATACTAGGAGAAGCTTCTCTTTGTCACTTAAACTATATAATATTGGGAAATATGGGAAGCAGTTGTGAAGGCTTCCTGTATGCTACCCATGTAAGATGCTGAGGGAAGTGAGGTGAAGGTGCACTGACAGTATAGAGCCAAATGGGATGTGATGTCCTTTACCAGTTCCAGATCACAGAAAGAATAGTGTTGAGTTTTGGAGTGTCTAGTCACAAAGGCATAAGGGACAAGTAGCTGTGCAGAGTCAGAATAAAGGTTTATAGAATCTTGTATAAAGGTCTTGGGATCTAATTTACAAATATGTATTTATTCCCCCCTCCCCACCGTGGTCAGTGTAAGATTTCTTCTGTGAACAGGTGCTCTGAGAATATGCTTCTCTGTCTTGTAAGCAACAAAAAGCTGTCTGATATGTCTTATTTGACACAATATATCTAGACTTACAGTGATATAAAGCACCTTTGGATGCTGAGTTCATATTCAAGGAAAACCACAAAGTCAGCCTACATAAGGGTATGTTAGTGTAAGACTATGTCTTTGAATAGCTAATTCCTATGCACCACACTCTGCACTGCCCTGATATCTGGTGATTAAATAGCATTCTTTAAAGTGGCACTAATATTGTGCATCTTCTGGCAGAAGTTCTTAAAATCTGCACCGATTGTCGTTGTTCAGTAAAAAGGTAAGTATGCCCCTTAGGAGAGTTGTGAGGGAAAACAGCTTATCTGCACACACCTGAAACTGGAAGAGACAATTCACTGGAACTTAATTTGCTGCATGCTGGAAAGACTAATGATGATTCTGCATTCCATTGGCAAAGAAATAAGGTAGATGGCAAAAAAAGCTCTTATTATAGTGTCTGAGTAGTAGAAATTTATGAGAAGCTTGTTCTGCTTTTGCAATCTGTGATGTCATTTCAAAATCTTGCCATAAGGATTTTGAGGGAGAAAGCTGCAATACTGTAATCTAAAGAAAAATGACACCTGCCCCAAATCTGACAATAACTTAATTTCTATCACGTCACATCCTAACTACTGCAAATGTACTGTTGCTGTAGAAGAGTAATTTAATCTTATTTGCAGTGTTTTCATAGAAAAGGGTGTAGAGTGGAAGGAAAACCCCTAGGAGAAGCAGCTATTTCATGTTATGCTGATATAATAGTACCAGTGAGGAAAGAATAAAATTACTTCTGTCATGTCTCTTCTCTACTTTTTCTTCCAGCAGCTCTTCCTGTTCAGCAGAACTTAGCTATGAGGTTGATCAGAGGGTGAAGTAGCTAGAACAGGTATGGTATTGACATGTATGATGGGGTGCTAGCTGAATTGCAGGAATTTGGAAGAGTCTGTCCATTTCTGTAAAACATACCCCTTCAGTAAGGGACATAGGGAAGACCATAAAGGCTTCGACTGGAGCTTTTTGTAGCCAGTATCTTGTTTCAGCTAGATAACCAATAGCAAAGGTCGGTGGTGAAAAGAGTGTAAGAACTGGGAAACCCATTCTGGCACTTCACCTGTATATTCTGATTTCCAGTTGTCTGGGACTTCCTTAGCTGTAGGTTTTAAAATTGAATAGTTCTGCATACTTTCTTTTTTTTCTTTTTCTTTTTCTTTTTCTTTTTTTTTTTCTTCCATGTATTGATCCAATGGAACTTTTAACCCATGAACACTTTTGGCATAAACTTCATCCTCTGGCAGTGCATGACACAACTTGGCTACATTTTGTAGGAAAAAAATAGAACTTTGTTTCTGATCCTTCCACCTGCTAATTTCATTTGATGACCTCTGTTTCTTTTGGAGGAAATGCTAAAAAATCATTATTTACTTCATTCACTTGTGATTTTGTAGACTTCTATGGCATTTATCATAAACTTTCCAGTTACTTCTTTGCCAGGCTGAAGATCCCTTGTCTTTTTAGTCATTCCTTACTCGTCAGCTGTTCCATGCTTTTCATCGAATGAGGTGTCCTTCCTTGTTTTCTGGTTCTATTGTCTTTTCTGAGAAGAGGCAGCCAGACCTGTGCACAGTGTTCAAGATGCAGATGAACCTCTCACTTATGGTGTGGCATAATGTTCTTCTTTTTTTTTCTTTCCTAAAAAATTCTAAAATTACATTTGCATGTTTGACTAGTGCTGAGCACTGAGCTCAGATTTCATAAAGGTTTCTACTATAAGCCCAAAATTTGTCATGCTTGGTGTTGGCTATTTCAGATCCCATCCATGTGTATGTCATGTAGAATTGTTTTAAGCAATTATTAAGAATGGATTTCATTTGTCATTTTGTCATGATATTGTTAGTCATCTGTAACTCTTGTCAAATAGTTTTTGTTTTTACTTACTTGAATAACTTGGTGACATCTACAAACCTTGACGGTTCACTTCAAAATAAGGGTCATTTCACCCTTTTCTGGCATCATTTGGTATTATGTTGGACAGCAGCAGCTATGGATCTAGAATAGGTCCCTGCAGGACATCACTGAATCCCTCCTTTGAAAAAACTAACCTCTTACATTTCTTCTACATTTCTGTTCCGCTCCCTGCCCCGCCCCACCCCGCCCTGCGCCCTCCCCAGCCCCCCCTGCCCCAATCAGGTCACTTCCAGTCTTCACCCATAGCATTGTTAACGAGGGAGTTTTCTTGAATTCAAGTAGACTTTATCACAGCGATCTCTCATTCCTGCACACTGTGATTTCTGCAGAGAACCCTAATGTATGAGAGTCACACTTCCTTCTACAAAAACTGTGTTGATCTTTCTGCAAAAAGAGAGCTTATTAGATTGTTGGCAATAAGGGGCATTCAAAAGCTGAAAATTCAATGACAAAAACTAAAGCTAATCAAAACCTGGTTGTGAACCTGAATTTTTGACTTTTTTGTTACAAAGCTGTGGCTTTAAGAAACACACCAAATATTGGGGCATTGACAGAGTTGACAACAGGGACTCATAGTTAACTTCAAATGCTTATTTTAAAATAGTTTGGTTTGTAATTTAGTGGAAAACATGCTTCTTATGCAGACTTTATTTGAATGCCAAGTCCAAAATTCCAGCACCAAGCCGTTGTCTAGTTGCTCAGCCTTCTGGCAGAAGCAGTGGTTACATTAGTTTACACTTTCATAACTTCCATGTATCTGAGAGGATTTTTGCCAAAAGACTGTGTTGCCAAAGAAGCCTTATACTAGGGGGCAGAAGTAGCATAGAACCTTGTGAGTCTGCTACAGCAGATGGTAGTATATCATCATCAATATATACTTTTTTTTCTCTCCCATAATTTCACAACTAAAAGAGCTACATGGGCTTACTTATAAAGTCTGTGTCCATTCAGCAGCTGTTAGAGAAGTAGTATTGTGGTTTCTCCATGTTGTTTTTAAGTTGTTCTTGTTTCTGGTGAGAAATAAGAGACTTCATTCAATCCATAGATTTTCTGTTTCAAAAGTCAGGAGGTACCTCCCTCCATTCTCTCTCAAATGCTGATGACATTTTACAAAAAAACAGGACTGAAAGATAGATCAGATCTACTTAAAGATGATTTTTAGCTGCCTGGCCCTGTTCGTTGAACTACTGACCTGGAAGTCAAAGACCTCAGTGGTCCTTTGAGCTGTCTGTTGCCTGTGGATGGAACAACTGATACTAGTAGCAATGACTGGCTTGCAGCGTAATTTTTTGATGAGAAACTACTGTACAGTGAAAAATAATCCTATGGAAATGCGTTCCATGGTAGCAGAGCAGCAATTAAGTCCTGTCTCTCCCCGCTGGGAGATGACTAATATTTACGTTATTGCCAAACTTTTAATACAAAATAAAAAGCAAAGCCATTCCAAGAGAATGAGGTTCAGAGGAGCTTTCTCATCAATTTAAACTTTTTTTTTATATATATATATATATATAGGAAGCTGTTTTAATTATTTCTGTACCTGGAATCATAAGCAATGCCATGAGGCTATTGTAACATTTGGAGTGGAGATGTACTCAGCATTTCTGGCGTTCCAATGTATTGGCATGTGACTGGCCATGCTGTGCATCAAGGCTGTGCTGGAGGATATGTGGCTGACTAGGGGGGTTGAGGAGTCATTATGCAAGCTAACTTGCTTCTGTGTCGTTTTGTCAATAGAGGTGTTATAAAAATCAGTAGTAAGCTATTTGGGAACTGGGGCTTTGCCAGACAAAAAGAATTAACAGCTTCTTGAATATCAGCAGTAGAAATTGGGTCATCTGAGGAGTCAGCCATGTGCTCAGAAGGAGATGGTAACTGTAGTGTATTTAATAAGAGAGTTTAAGATTATTGTGAAGAAGGCTGTGGGAGTGAACATACTTTTTGCAAATGTACAAAAAGGATTAATATATATTTTTTAGGGAACAAATTGGCTGCTTGCTCCATCTTAAGCATAGGAATGTGCTTTGCTACCTGAATCATTCTCCTTTTTAGCTTCCTTAGTTTATACAACACATTTTTTCGATAACTTACCTTCTACTCTGGCTACATCTAAACTACCCCACTGGCTTGCTCAACTTGTGAAGAGGTATGTCATCCTGGCCGGTGAAATTGCATCCGGTTTATAGAGAGAGCAGTGTTACATTCCAAACATACTGAAACTTGGTATCTTGTTTCAAAAAAATTAAATGGGGAATTAAATGATTGTTCCTTAGAGACTCATGTTATGGGAATAATCCAGAATGAGAAGAAACCCATGATTTCCCCTAACAGTAGGAGAACAAAATGGTAAGGTGTAGGTGAGTTGTGGTTTGAACTACTGATGCTTTATATTGGAGGGAAGCTGCAACAGAAAAGTAAGTTTTATGTATACAAAAATTCTGGAAGAACTCTTGGGCACACTGAGTTCTGTTTGTCAGCAGTCAAAAGCCTTTTTAATGGCTACATTTTCAGAGAAGTGGACTGTGTGGTCCAGCAGCTAGAGCAATGACTATGATTTTGCTTACATTTTTCACCACTGAGCCATTCTGCTTTTCTCTGTTGTAATTTCCTTATTTCCTTGTTTATCTGTTATCACGCTCACCATTGTGTACTGGTTTGTGATAATTGGTGTAAAAAGAAAAAAAAAGTTTTACGCCTTGGTGTATTTTGCAGAAGGCCTGAGGGATGTAAAAAGCCCCAGAAGCAGGCGAGAGAAACGTTAAGAGAAGTTTTAGTGCAAATGTGGATTGTATATTTGTACATGTACTTTGTAGACTCTGTGCCATTCGCTTTGATTATGTTTGAATAGGTAATTCTGTAATTCTTGTAAAGAGGTAGTTAGAAGTATCAGTGTGAGCTTTGGAAATGCTCATGACCTGTAATCACAGATGGTGAAAAAGGGTTTTTTCTCATAAATTCATAGGCATGCAGAAGCCAGACCTTTTCTTCTGGAAGAAAGGATGAACTTTACACAGATTCACTGTATTTCTTCCTTTCAAGAATATATTTGGCCAGGTTTTAAAAGAGCTCAGGTCCCATTTGGGCACCTAAATTAAATGGCTGGATTTGCAAAAGTGTTTAGCATCCAGCAGCTGCTTTTATTCCCACATATGTACCCAAATGGGAGATGAGTTGTTCTGACAGTGTGGCCCATTGTTTGTCAAGTTTGTTGTGATTAAGGCTCTGAGCATTCCGGGAGCATTCTATTAAAATGCTCATAGAGCAGACAACCTTATGGGGCCATTTATGAAGCCATAATGCTGGGCCAATAGAAATGAAATTCTGAAGTTGTGCAACCACATCTTGTAAATAAAAATGAAGAGGGTAAATGGCTGGTGATTGTTCTTTTCCCCTGTTCAGAGAATGCAGCTGAAAATGAGGGGAAATTCAGGCAGTTGCAGCCACAAGAAGGAAAACATGGAGCATTCACAGAGCAGTAACCATTAAGGTGTGCAGAATTATCAGTCTGTGTTAGGAAAGGAGGGTGTATAAATACAAGTCGTATTCTTCAGGAACAGCACACAGTTGGACAACACACATGTAAGACATTTATCCAGTTCTTGGCATCTTGAGAATAATCTGAGGAATTGCAGATTTCCACAGAATTCAGTAACTGAAGACTCTTAAATATGGAATAAGAATTTGTAGGGTAAAAAAGAAGGGTTACTAGAGGATGGATCACTCAGTAGCTGTTGCTCAGTATTATGGCTGGTAGTCTTTCTCATTCTGAGTTTTCATTTTTAAAAAAATCTTGACCAGGCATTTATCCCTGTCACCTTGAGACATCATCTGTCTGAAGAACCACATGAACATCATTTGATTCTCAGTTTATGCTCAAACTAGGTATTTCCTACTCTGCTTAGCATGTACAGAAGCCCTAGAGAGGAGCATTACACTTCTTGTTGGAGCCTAGCAGTGGAGAAGCAGTGGCTGATTTCAGGACTGGGCTGCTACTTGCACACTTACATGCTGTGGACCAGGGGAGCTAGTGGTGGCATGTGGAGGTAATGCTGCTTGGCACCTGATGACAAGAGCATCTGTTGTCTGAGGAGGAGAGTGGAGTGATAGATTCCAACTTCAATAATCTGAAGTATCCTTCTTCCTTGTTGCTTTAAAACTTGGCCTCTGTTCCTCAACATAGTGTTTTAGGCTGTCTCTTTACAATGACTGTATTGGTTTAGCAGACTCAAAAATGTACTGTTGTCTGTTCAGGTTATTAAAGATGTTGCAGATATCCTTCATTCAAGAAAATGCAAAATGGTGATAGTAAGGACCTTTATGTCTTGGTCTTACAGCTGTGAACAAAAATGTCCAATGTATGTTGCTTCTCAGTGAACTTCTTTTCTTCCTTATCACCAAAGATGTTGTTCAGATATGATTCCTGGAGATGGAGGACACCTACTGCAGTTGGTGGGGAGTCTCCTCTGTCCTGTGTGGTCTGTTGTCTTCTTGCTCAGGGTTAAGAGATTCTGGCTGCATGGTTAACACTTGCCCCTACTTACTTAAAACCTGTTGCGATAATTGAAGATTTCTTTCTCTTGTGGCTGATCCTCTGTCCCCTAATTTGTATGAGAAGAACTAAAGATCTTATGGATCTGACTAATTCAGGATCTTAGAGGAATTTTTTTATTGGTCTGAATGTGCAAAAATCTAGCTGAGTCCCTTTACCCCTGTCTTTACACTGTTACTGAGACACAACTGTATTGCAAGCACTAAAACTTTCATTTTAGGGAAGTCCTTGGTTTTAGAAACTTGCAGCAGGGTGGCTAAGGTGGCCAGCTATCAGAATAAGTAATTATTTTGCAGGTGAAACTCGTGCCTAAAGGTAAAGAAGAGAGCTGAACTTTTTGTTTCCTTTGCTAACCATTATGGGGGGTTGGAGAGTTTATGGGGAAGATCTAGAAATGTGCTGAATCTTGTGCATAGGGATGTGTTTTCAATAAGTTAAGTCCTGATACCCTGACTTTTGAATTGGCAAAATTAGCATTTGCTGCTGAAGTCTACCCTGTGCTTACAGGTCCTGTGAATCCATGCTCTGAACAATATTTTTTTCTAGGAATTTGCATTTACCCTGCCTTAACTCAAATTTTGTGCCACTGAGCTTACATAGATATTTTAAAATCATGGTAGCTGAGGTTCTCCCAAATACCAATGCATGCGTATTTATGATATGTCTGTTTTATTGGGGCGGACAGAATAGATTAATGTCATGAGTTTGAATATGTCTTCATGGCACAGTGAAATGCTTGCTGACATGTCTGGGTGGGCGCTCACTTGTGGAGGCAGTTTAATTACATCAACATACTGATTGTACCAGGTGGATATATAGGACTTTACAGTTTAGAATTGGCCTAATTGTCTCTGCAGAGGGTGGCATGGTGTTGTAGACACAGCACCAAGTCTGGTAGAGATAGGAATTCAATCTCAATCTCTTGGATTTCAGGCCAGTGTCCAAAGTAGTGTGATTTTTTTCATTTTTTGTTTCTTTAACTCTTTTTGGCTTCTGTGATAGCAACAGGAGATTCATTCATGATCAGAGTTCATCCAATTAGGGCCTTTACAGGCACTTCAGTGTTGATCTGTTATCCTTTACAGCCAGTGGAAAGACTCAGTGTCTCACAGTTTTTTTATTAGAAGTGGATCAGATCCTTACTGAGATAAAGTGCTCTTTCTGAGAGGTTGCAGTTAAGGATAGTAGTAGAGTTGTGGGAAGTAGTAGTGAGGAATTCTGCAGAGTGGCTAAACAGTGGGGTGTGTTAAAGAGTGTGTACAATATAACGGACTATTGTCTGTCTTGAGGGGATATGGGAAGTGAGTGTGCCAACATCCATACAACGTGTTGTCTTAAAATTGTTCAGCATACTGGACTTGGTATTTTCTCTTTCAGTGCAGCACTACTAGTCGAGGTATGTATTTTTTAGATCATTATAAAGCTGCCTGGTGGGATAACGTTGGAGAGGGAGAAATCCATGTGTGCAAGCTAGCTTTGTAACAGTGTGAGTGTTTATGGCAAGATTGCATTACTTACTTCCTAGCTATGGAACTGCTGTGAGCATCATACCATACCTAAGCTATAATATGTAGCTTAAAGTCACTACTGGTCATTATCTGATAGTTAATGCCTGAAGAAACTATACATTATTGCTATTATGAATTGTTTTTTTACTGTTTTCAGTTTCCCATTTTACTGAATAGCTGCTGACGACACCCTCTGAGTCTGCCCAAGGTGGATTACAGTGGTTGACACAGAGGACAATTTTATGGCTTTGTTGTATATGTATATGTTTTAGAAGAATATACATATATCTACTGCATTATTGATTTGTGTATTGCAAAAAAGTTCAAGCATAATAAGAAGTTTTGCATTATGTTACAACTTTACTGATGCACTTTTTGGAAGTATCTTAAGATAGAAAAGAATAATTTAAACTAATTTTTTTGAATTGGTTTTAACAATCAGTTATTTGTGACTCTCAGTGATAGTCACATGAAATGTGCCTAGTACCAAAAGTTCTGTATGAAAATAAAGCATTTTAAAGCTGTGATTTCATTTTTTGTAGTTATATAACTCTTTTTCCGTAAGTATTGTACATTTAGTTTATCAGATTCTCAAAATTTGTTTCTGGAAGTTACTTATCTCTGTTCTGCAGTTTTAAAACTGCAAGCAATATCATGTGTTGAAATTTGGCTGTTTATTATATATTCTGATTTTCTATGTGAAAGGATTACTCACAAAATAGAGATAAGGGGAAAATGGAAGAACATAATGATTTGCTTCCAGATGTGAATTCTTTTTCCCCTCAAGGTATAGGCGTGAAATGACAGATACTCAGCTGAACAGTGGATAAAAAGGTCTTAATATTAAAAACAAAATGGGACAGGAAATATACCTTACAAACATAGTCTCTTGGATAATACTCATCCTCACTTTAATTTGCCACCTTGAATTAATATTTTAACTTAATAAGATCTGCAAGGGGGTTGTGTAGTGATTTTCAATTGTCTTCATGTACTGCAGTGCTGCTGTATAGAAAGGTATATTAACATTTATAACAGGCAATTTTGTCAAGAACTACTGTATAATATAAATCTGCATTAATTATTGCCTTTGTTAAAAGTGTAACAATAAAACATCGTAAATCTCTGTCTGTTTGCTTACATATCTATTAGACAGCTGGTGACTATGGCCAGGTTGCTCTCTGTGTGTGTGAAATAAAAAACCAAAGTCCAAACACATATTCAGCTTTATTTTTAAGTAAAGGACAGTGGAAGACTTAGATGAACTATAGCATATAAAAGGCTTCGCTCTCACTACAAAAGAGCAATTTCATGATGTTTATCGGTGTGGTCCAGCTATTGCATAATAGCCCCAGCTAGCAATAATACACATGATTATGATACATCTCTCATAATCTCTATTATCTTAATACATTTTTCTTCCACAGGAGAAATAAGATGCATAGTGCTCTGTGGCTCACGATTTTGCCATCTTAAAGAGATGCTTAGTATTTGAGTGATGGTTGAGTCACCTATTTTATACTTAAGTACATAATCCCAAGAAGGTTTAAATCAATGTGTTAATTGGTAAGTGATACTGTAATTATATGTATAATCATGGAAATTTTGAATCCAGATTATTTACTTGCTCTCAGGAAATTAATCTACAGAGGTCATATATTAGATTGCTTGTTTATTAAGTGGAACCCCTGTAGTTACAAAGTACTGATTGGCTATAAGCTGAATGAAGCATTCTTATAGCTGTATCCAGCAGGTGTCAACAGTTCAAATCTTTGAGTGCGTATTGATCCAGATTCAAACAGTTCATTAATCTAAGCACACATTATATAGATTTTTCAATGCAATTTTGAAAGAGTTGAAAAATTGTATTGAATGATGAGAGTTGATACTCAAATTATGTTTTTATGGCAAATCTCCCTTGCACTTGTGACATACTCACATGGGGTTGGGTGCTAAAACTGACGCTGTGTCTTGATTTTTTTATTTTCAGATGTACTTTTCTGGCTTGAGAGTAGCTTCAGTGGGTGAAGTAGTCTTTGTGTGCTGGCAATCCAAACCATCTATTTTTCTAGCGTCAGGTTTGTCACATACAACCCCACTTCCTTTTCATTTGCTTGCACGGAAATAGCATTGGTACCCTTTAAGAATCCCAGAGACGTCCAGATATGCCTTATTTTATTTCTTCTCCTTTGTCTTGATCCTGGAATCCTCTGGCAAGGCCATTCAGCACAGGTTTAAATGGGATGGCTCTAATGAAATAATCTTAACACCTTGAACCTCTAAAGCTAAAGCATGTGCTTAGGTGCTTTGTTTCATGGGGAAAAATGCCACAAAGAGCCTGCTAGGAGATGCAGTCAAAGGTATTTGGCTGGATTTTCCCCTCATTCACACTGGTGTACCTGAGAACAGAAATCAGCTGGTCATTCAGATCACTTGTCAAATACTTTATTCTCACATATGAGGTTAGTAAGAGAAATAGTGTTTCTCTTCCTTGATGAATTCTGACAGAGCTCTATCAGTTGGTGCATCTATAGGCTTTTAGTTTGGCAGTTATAAGATTTTACTCCATTTCTCTTCTCTGCTAATTGCTAGTATCTTTGTTGAAGTAAAGAACAAAGAAAAGAAAGAAAATGAGATGTTTCTGTTGTTATTAGTGAGACAAAAAAGAGGGGAAGATTGTTCAATTTTAAGGGAAAAAAAGCAATATATAAAAACAGATCAAGGTTTTCAGGAGTTATTATATTTTTCCCTTACTGTAATGATCAAGGTAGAGACACACTTCAGTCCTGCTGACCAATTTTGATTAGATTGCTGTAATACCTAGTACTGTGTATTAGGATAGCTGGTATGCCTACTTAATAATTTACAAATGATAGGAGTTTTTTATTCTTTCATTTTTCTGACTCCTTGCAGTTCCCATTTTTTTTTTTTGGGCAATATTATGTAAGTTATGATACCTCTCTGAGACACTTGCAGTTCATATAATATGAATTACAAAGCTGCAAAGAAGGTAACAATTGTGTAATAGAGTGTTGTAGATCTGATGCAATAAAGATACTGTACAAAATCTGACCCAATTATCTTACAGTTTATGCTCCTTTTATACTGACAATGCTGTTGTTATTTCCTAGTACTAATAACTAACTTTACATTATGTTTTATTTCATAAAGTACAACTTGTATTGTACAGCTTGTATATCTAATAAAAAATGCAAAATTGCAATAAAGCTTATAAAATACTGGATAGGAATTTTTCAGAAGAGTTGACATGCCTGTCAAGATAATGCTGATAGAATTTCATACATCTGCAGTAGGACACAAAATTAATTACCAAAGAATCTGACATTGTTAGTCCTTTTTATTCAGTTATATGATAGCTTCAGTGCTCTGGAAAAAAAAATCAAAGCAGAATTTAAAACTGTTCTCAGAATGGCAGGTTTTCATCTAGAAATGTTAATGTATGTTAAACTTTAATTAAAAAGAATGCATATCATATCTTAACCTTTTTTAATACAGCATAATTATCTATGGTACAGATCCTGTTCAAAGGTATATTATTTTATTGAAAGATTCTATTTTAATGTAAAGGATTTGTGGTTTTCAGCAAATTATTGTCGCCTTGTAATTTTGGAGAGCCAGGCATACACACAGTGGTGCAATCGGCAGTCTTCCGTAAAGTCCAAAGGTGTAATTCAGTCACAAAGATTGGTGACATTTCCAACATGAAATATAGATTGAGCACTTCATACAAATATAAAATACCAAGGTCCCTTTGTAACCTTTATGTTTTTAGAGATATTTTATCCAGATATCACTACAATGTTGGAACATGGGTGTGTGTATATTGTCGAGTTCAAAGACCCGTATTTTGCACGCAGGCTGCCTTTACCGTGCCACTCCTGATTTCTGCGGATGCTTGCATGGAGATAAGGTCTCCTTTCTTCTTCTTTCATCCCGAACGTCAGCCATTCAGGATGTCACAATCAGAAGTTACTTAGAGCAGCAGCGATGCGTTGGAGGACGTGCACTTGGTGCCCAGATGTGCGGTGTCCCCGCGCAGCTGGCGTGCGGAGCCCGCGGAGGCACTGGGCACTAGGTGTCACTGTTCCTCCACGGCGGAACGGCCGCCGGTGCATTTTTTGGGCTGGGAGTGTAAAGTAGCTGTAGGTGGCAAAGGTTTGTAATTTAGTTTGTGTAGTGCCACTTTAGATCATACAGTCATGAACTCTGAGACAAACAGCAGCTGGATTACTAAGTGTTTTCTCATGTAATTTAAACATCATCAGGCATGTGGTTGGGAGAGAGGCATTGGCAAGCCATTTTTAGCCGGATTGGTGTGAGCCAGTTGGTGTGGTCTGCTTTTTTGGAACCACTGAAACCTTAACACACAGGAAAGAAAGTGGATTGCTAATATCCATTTTATTTGTCAGCAAAGGGATGCCTTTATTTTGTAGCCAGTTGCTGGAAGAACTGGATGAAAACTTTACTAGAACTTCATACTTGAAGGTGGTTAGGTAGTATATCCCGTAATGTCTCTCTTCAGTCACTCACTAAAGCTCTCTCTTTTTTTCTTTTAAAATAACTAAATACAGGTTTGACTTTGTTTAAGCTGAAAATAACCGCCAAAGGTAAGAAATAAAGGGGAAGACACAGGGCCAGCACTGGCAATCTGCTTTTATGCCTGCATTTAGACCAGAATTTATCTGAGGAGAAGTACCAGTGACAAAAGTGAGTACAGAAGCTGGCCATTGGTGTTGCATATATTAAATGAAAACCTTAGGAATAGCCTCAATAACCTGAAAAATCTGTCTTGGTGTGGATGCCTCTCTGCCTGTATATTTAGAAGGTATTTTCTCCAGGTCTGTCCTTCCTTCCATCAGGAGAGGATTTCTGCCAGGAGGGAGTTCTTCAATCTGCAAGTAAACATGTAGCCCTTAACATCCAGTGGATAGTAGCTGAAGTTAGAAAACTGTAACTATTTGTGCCATATTTTACATATCAATTTATCAGCAAATCTAATTACTTCATCATGTAGTGACTCCTGTGTCAGCCAACATCTTTAAATCAAGACAAAATGTTTTTCTAAAAGATACCCTGCAAGTAACTTAGAAGGTGCAGGAGTTACTAGGTGAATTTTTGTGGACTATCTATTACATGAGACCTAAGGCTTTGAATCAGTCTCACGACTTCACCTCCAGATTATGTTAGATGGGTGTGCTGGTGTGTGACCTCTGTACTTTTCCTGTGCTTCTGAGTAGAAAATCTCAGATTGTGTCCTGGTGGGATAGAAAAGACTGAAAATTATTCATCTAATGTGGCTACAGTTTCAATCATTTTTATGGTGTTTGTCTTCAGAAGAGTAACACTCTATAAATAAAATCTGGTTTCTTGTCTATTGTCCCAGTGAGTTGTATACAACAGCTACTTCATTTGCAAGAATTTTTTTTTAGTGTTGAATTTAGCAAATGAAACTTGGGCTTGTTCTTTGTAACATTTCTTCCCAGTTACTAAGGTTTTTGAGCAGACAGATCCATTCAACCCATTGTGGACTTGCTTAGAGGTAACTGATTTTGACTTAGCAAGCAGTTCTGGTGGTGACCTAAAAGTTGAAATGAATTCAATTCACTCAGCTAGGTAAGCTTTTCAGAGCTCAGAGGAGCAAAAGGCAAGTGAAAACATTTTATCATTAACATCACAGACAGGACTGGATAGTCACAGGACTGTGGTAATGTTATTCATGTGTAGAAGTGCATCTTCAAGCAGTAAGGATGTAGGTGACAAAACTTAGTTAATTAAAAGTACAGGTTATGCAGCTCAGCAGGTCTCCATTTGACAGCTAATGATTGCTACAGGGATCCTGTTATAAACTAGAAGGGGGACTGCGTTCCCCATAGACGTTTTTGGACATAAATGTACTGTATTGTATCCTAAATCAGACCAATAAACCCTCTCCAAGTTTAGCCTTTGTATCTAAGGTCTTACTATGTTACAAATTGTATATACAGAGTTTATCCATTGACCACTGAATTTTGGTCCACTGGGGGTTGGAATGATCTGTTCTCCATGCTGCTAGCACTCTGTTAGAGGAAGAACAGTTTCAACATGTAAACTAAATGCTGCAATGCCAGAAGCTGCAAATTGACTAGACCTCCTCTCGGAGGAGGTGTAGAGAAACTTCTGTTGTACCAAAGTAGTTTAAACTCAAAAGTGATTGCGGTGTGGCCACCCATGCCACTGTTTCATTGGTAAAGCCAGCTGCTGTCCTGTGTGGTAAGGGGATGCCCATTCTGTGAGCTGCATTACTAAAATCTTCAAATGGCTGAGATCCATAAGATGCCTATCAGTGGAACCAACAAAACTGGCCTCATCAGTCTCACCCAGCCTCATTTCCTCCCATAGCTAGGGATGTTGGTTGCTCAGTGGCCCTTGCAGCAGCACAGAACTCCATACCAAAGTCACAGGTAAAAAAAAAACCGCTTACAATGCCTATAAGTTGGAAGTCACGGATAAGCTGTTAATGTTGCAGTCATGCTTTATCTGGAAAGGGCATCATGTATATCCTTTGCAAGATGTTGCAGTTTAATGACCTGATTCACGATCTCATCCCTAAATAGAAAACTGTAGGTTTGGGGCAATATTAGAAGCAAAGAATGAGTTTTTAAGAGTATGCCTTGGACGTCAATCTTGGGCCCCAACTTCCAAGCCTGGTGAAGAGCAGACTTCAACTTAATAGGGTCAGAGGTGTTATAATTTTCTGTCCTGTCTCTGTAAATAGACAAATTTTGTTGTGGTAATTTTAAGTAATGTAAGTCAGGGTAGGGTTGTTAAAGGAGTATGGATCCTGCAGAAGCCTTTTTCTTTTGTGGCTGGACTTTGAAAAAGTAGGAGGGAACATCCATGAGGATTCCTCTAGCCTGCAGTGGATACTTTGGGATCAGCATATTCTGGGTTCAGAATCTCTCGCTTCTTCCATATGGGTAACTCCTGCTCCATGCTTCCTGACTGGCCTGAGTTTAGCTGAGCTGACATATGGCACTTCCTCTCTTGCACAAAGGTCTTTTTCCCATTTACAGACCTAAGGGTCAGAAGGAAAGAGGAGTGTAGTGTTCCAAGCATGTGGAATAAAATACTGCTTCTACTTAACGTGTTGCAAGAGTGGCCAGGAGCTACTGAGCAGTGAGATAACAATCCAGGGACCAACTTCTCTCAAGCACTTGCATTTTATTTAACATTTATTTAAATAGTGATACTCTTTGATTGTTAAATTAGCATTAAAGGAGGCTGGATACTGGTTTACAGTCTCTGGAAAGGAGCCACACATCATCAGTGTCATAAATTATGTCCTTTTTTACCAAGATATTGGCTGCCAGCTGAAAGGTTAGAAATAACTTATTTTATTTTCAAATGCAATTTGCAGTTTATCCATGGAGTGAAATGAATGAGCAAAATGGATGCAGCTGTCTTTTAGATTAACCCCACAGCGTCATCAGGCTTGGAGTTCCCAGAGAAGCGCAATGCATTCAGTATTATCCCTACACAACACAAGAGGAAACCCCACCTCTTTGTGGCATCTGAGAGCTAGGGGAGGAGGTACATGTGCTTGTATCTGCAGAAAGCCCAGGTTGTCAACCAGAAGAAAGCAATGGAATAACTCTCAGGACATCAGTTCAACATTAGAGTGATGTGTTTAGGTGATGCATACACAGTTGGATGATATAAGAGGGGGGCATGATTTTTAAACCCTTTTTTAGTGCTGATGAGCAACATAAAATTTTATTTCTCTGGTAAGGTGTGCTGTCTTACTTCAGTCTTTGAGGAAATTTCATCTTTTAAAGAAAAGGCACCTTCTGTTTTGGAAACTGTTGTACCTCATGCAAGTGCCAAAGGTATGAATATATGAAGAACTCCCATGAATTGGAGAGATTATGGCATTTTTTCTATTTATTTTGTATTTAGTTTTTTTCAGTGCAGTTTGTACATTTTTGCAAGTCAGTTTGTCAGGGAAGATGGTAACATAGGAGAGTAAATCTTGAATTAATAGATCCAGTGGCTTAGCATTCATGTCAGGTTACCTAAAGTTATTTTAAAATGATATATAAAATGATTTTTAAAAACAGTGAGCCCCCTAGGTTGTTTAATTTTCAAATCCATCACTCAAGCCGAGACGGTTTACAGTGCATGTGACATAGCAGAAGAAGGATTACTGTACGTGTGAAGCATGAGGACAAAGATTACTGAGGAAATACTAGAGTCAGATGTAGCTGGGAATCATCATTTTGTGCATAGGAGGTGTTATTTATTTACAATATAACTCCCTTTGATTTGACAATGAGACTGGGTCCTACATTGAGCATGCAAGTTAAGTCTGAAGTACAATCTATGTGGCATAGATGCATTTTTTTTATTATTTTTTTTTTGGTCACACAGCTGCATCATTAGTAACAGTGATATTTTATGTGTAGAACTACAGTGGTCGTTTACTTCTCAAAATACTTCCTGTAGCATGTACCTTTTTAATGTTCAAAGAAAACTCATGCAGTATCTGCTGTCTTGATGTCTTGTGACCTGGGAATGGAGCTTATTGTATAAAAACAGCAAGCAGAAACTGGAGCCTTGCAGTGAGAATGTGCAGTTCATTTCAAGTCCAGTTGGATGAATCACTGTTGAAATTTTTTTTCTTATAAGGTCACTTATTGCTGCAGATTTTTAAAGGGAAAATACAAAAACATACAGTCACTCCGGAAACAATTTCCCTGCATGTTAGTGGTATATTCCTTGTGCTCAGGAAATCAATGTCAGTGATGTAATGGGAGTTTCTACATCATACTGGTATGTCATTCACACGAAGAGAGCATCGTGGGAGCTGGTGAGATTGATGTTCTCTCTAAGAATAGCACTGATTATAGAACAGATTTTCCCATATACAGAGCCATTTTTAATTCACTGCCTACTGCAGCTGCCAGCCTGCGGAGATAATTCCTTCTAGCAGAATAGCTCTAGATTATTATAGGGAAATCAAATTTGCATAAAAGCATTTTATCTCTCCCCTTTTTTTCATGTCAAAGTTACCAAACATTCACTGTCAGTTACTTTTTTTGTGTGTAGGAAGAACTTTGTTAGAATTACATCTTAAGTAAATTTTGTTAAGATCTTTCTGACTCTTTGTTGTTTTATGTATTTTACAATGAATACTAAACAACTACAAATAATTATTGTTAGGGAACAAGCAAGATTTTTAAAAAAGAAAAAGAAAACTAAAAACTAAGTGCTGTTTTTGCCCACCTTGAGGAGCCCAAGTAGCTCCATTCATATCTACTTAATTACATGGTCCCTGTGACCTGGGCAAATCTTGCAGGATGGGTCCTGTCCTGGTTTCAGCTGGGATAGAGTTAACTGTCTTCCTAGTAGCTGGTACGGTGCTATGTTTTGAGTTCAGGATGTGAAGAATGTTGATAACACTGATGTTTTCAGTTGTTGCTCAGTAGTGTTTAGACTAATGTCAAGGATTTTTTCAGCTTCTCATGCCCAGCCAGCAAGAAAGCTGGAGGGGCACAAGAAGCTGGCACAGGACACAGCCAGGGCACCTGACCCAAACTGGCCAAGGGTGTATTCCATACCATGGGATGTCCCATCTAATATAGGAACTGGGAAGTGGGGGTGGGGAATCGCCGCTCGGGGACTGGCTGGGTGTCGGTCGGCGGGTGGTGAGCAATTGCCCTGCGCATCATTTGTACATTCCAGTCCTTTTATTACTACTGTTGTCATTTTATTAGTGTTATCATTATCATTATTAGTTTTTTCTTTTCTGTTTTATTAAACTGTTCTTATCTCAACCCACGAGTTTTACTTCTTTTTCCCAATTTTCTCCCCCATCCCACTGGGTGGGGGGGAGTGAGTGAGCAGCTGCGTGGTGCTTAGTTGCTGGCTGGGGTTAAACCACGACAGTCCCTGTGGTTTGAAAGTGTGATGTAGCAAACTATTGATCAAAGTGCTGTGCGAATCTGAGTAGGTATTATCATGTGCTGATGAGGAAGCTGAGGCACAGGTAAGTTAAATGACTTACTTAGGGTTACAAACTGATAGCAGAATAGACTTACTGTCTCTTGAATTGCAAGTGGTTGCCCGTGTGGTTGGACTCCACATCGTTACGTTCTATAGCACTCATTCAAACAGATTTTTGAGGTTCAACAGTGAGAGTAAGTTTGTTGTTTTTTGTGATGGTATTTTTAATTCACTTTTATACTTAACATAGCTAAGTGCAGTAGCACTTACAGTACTTACTTAGAGTAGAATCTGTATACAAGCTGCTTTTTCAAAGGTCAAGGAAAATATTGTGGTGAGGTCTTAGGGCAGAGAAAGAAATTTTCCTCCCAGTTTGAAATCTGGGGTTGAAATTTTTCTTAATTTGTCTTTGCTTCAGCCTTGTTCCTAGGTCAGTGGAGTACCATTTAAAAGTATTAATGAATTTTGTCTCCTCCTCTGTTAAGATCTGTAGCGTGACTTGCAGAATTCTAAAACAGTACTGGAGAAGCTATGTGTTTAAAGGGAACACCAAGGCATCATTCATTTGCCTGAACTGAGGTGGCTAATGCCATTTGATACACTCTATGACAGCCTCTATCTGCTAGTCCAGAAGGTTGCAGGCGTCCCATAGATACTGTGTTGGATCCAGCCTTGCATAGACGCTATCAGATACCTTTGCTTAGGCAACTGAACGGAGATTCCAGATTGACTGCGGAGCTAAATATTTTTTAAAAAAACAAACCTAGCAGCAAGAATGTGGCCTAACACGCTGACCACTAAGGTAAGATTGTGGCTTATATCTGCGTGAAAGCAGTCAGAAGACCATTCAGTACATTAGGCTAGTTTCAGATTCAGAATTTGCTGCCTTATTCCTTTGAAAACTCTCCGAAGAGGAATGGTAGGTATGAATATGCAGTTAGACCCTGGCCACAACTGGGAATTGCTTGGTATGACAGAGCAGAGAGGCTGCATGGGAATTAATTTCTGTGCTTTACATCGTTGAGTCCGGTCCTTAGGTAGATTTGAGGCATCTGGAGCTTAAGCCTACCTGGCAATGGCCCAGTGGGACCTTCTACCAATTAAAAGCAGCTGAAGTGCTGAATGCTCCAGGAAGGTCCTCTGTGATCTCCTAGCACATGCTCTGTAGGAGGTCTCAGTGGTTTGGGTTGGAGTGGCCAGGAGTGAAATGAATATTTATGTTGATAGTTATGAGATCATGAACTATTACACAGGAACAATTAATTAGTGACCTCCATGTCTCTTCTGGCTTCATTGATTTCAGTAGATGGGGCTTGTAGAGGTCTTGGCTACTCTGTGCACTATCAGCAGTAGAAATTATGGTTTCCCTTAACAGTGTGCAGAGTTATATTTTTCCCAGGAACTGTGATAGCCTGCTTAAGTACTGTGCTCCCTCCGCTATCAGCTGCTAACGCAGAGTTTATGGTTGTAACAGGCAAAATGACTTTGGAGGATTGTGCTGTAACCTGATAGTTTTTCCCCTACCCTCAGCGTTATAACATGATTTGGTCTTGCCTGTGGACGGAAGTAAATCATATTTTACCCTTGCTGCTAAATTGTATTATGGCCCTGACCTTTATAGGTGAGACAAAACTGCATTATAATGTGGTTATAGGACTGCTGTGTTATACAGGGAAAACATGGTTATCTGAGGGTCTCGTGGGAGTGTCCTAAACCAGAAGATAATCAGGAGTTTGGATAACCAGGAATTTCAGCCTCACAGATACATTATGCTAGATCAAAGCTTCACTGCTGAAGCTGGGGACAAATGTGAGTCCAGTAAATATGCATTAAAATGTAACATAATATTCAATGTGATGAAATGCATGAGTGGAGCAGGCCCTCAGCTGCTGTGAGTTGTCATGACACTGAAGTGAAGCTATGACATCTAACACCATCTGGGATCTTCCTGTCTTCCCAGATTGGCCCTCCAGTGTGTTTTTCCTAGTATGACTCCTTCTAAAAATAGAAAAATTAGAAAAGTCAGGCCAACAGGCAATATAAGGTCCCATTAGACAGAAAAATGGAGGTAAAAAAAGTCCTGCTAACAACAGTTGGGCTGGGTACATGATTGTAGCATGTTAGTTGAAATGCTGGTTTTGTATGCCATGGTTTCAAGCAATGCAGTAGAGAAAATGTATACCACTGCAAATTCCCTGAAGATCATAGCTGATACGTGGTACTTCCTTCTGAATCACCCGTTCTGTTGATTCTGTCTGAAAGGGTGGTCATGGGTGCCTTGCAGAGACTGGAGGTGCCTGCACTGGCTGCCTCCATATAGGAGCACTGCATGCAGACACTTCTCTGACCAGCCTTGGTGACCCCTCGTCACAAGAAACGCAGTCGGTGGGAGGCAGCGTGGGGGCTGGACTGGGAACACAGGTCTGTCCTATCCTACTTCTCTGATTTTCTCCAAGAGTCTGACTGAAACCGTCAAATCCAGGTGCGCACCTCCAGACCCTGATAATTCACACCTAAGGATCGGTTTACCTTGAGCATTTCTTGCACCTTGTATCTAAGGGTGAGCCTTCACTTTATATGATACGGAGTTGTGTGAAGCACTCTTCAGGATGTTGTGATGATTGCTTACCTGATGTATTCGAGTTACTAAATGACGTCTAAAATTAATTGGAATGCTCACAGGATCTTCAGGGATAAGGGTTTAACAGCGTGCAGACCTTAAACTGTTTTGCACAGTTGTGCCTTACAGAAAGGATGTGTAATGTTATCAAATATCTTCATGTTCCTTTTAGAGACAGCTTCTGTCTTCCTGCAGCATAAGCCTCACAGTGGGGACCGCCATCCTTCAGTCTTTTAAGGATTGCATGTCACTGGATGCATGTAAAAGTGTGTGTATATGTGTGTGAGTGTGTGTTTAGCTGTATGTGTGTGTGTATATAGAGAGAGAAAGAGAGAGAATTTTTTTTTTGTGTGTATACATATAGTACTATTTATATAGTACAATTGCATTTCAGATTTTACTTTAAAAAGAAAAGAAGTAATTATTTATGCCAAGGAATTCTCTTGCTCAGCCCTCACCACTATGACCATTTCTACTCTGATGGGTTTCCCATTCACTGGAGCTGAGTATACAAGTGGATGAAAAGGTGATTTCATGGGCCCACAAAGGAAGTGTATTTCATTTTTAGTGTATGCTAAGGATTGGACATTGGTATCCAGTTCTGGCTTTCTCCTTCATAACAAAGAGGGATGGAGGCATTTTGCTAACACTGAAGTTTAGTTTCTGCGGAACCTTGGCAGTGTGTGAGGCGACGGAGCATCAGATTCTTGGGCAGTATTTTTTGTTGATGTGAATGAGGCCACCCTGGGTTACAGAGCATCTAGCTCTGTAAATCCTTTGAACTTAAAATTTGCTACATCAAGCGTTTTCTGTTGCTTCATCTCATAAGTCATAAGAAATACTACTATGATTTTTTTCTCCTAACATTTGAAGCCCAAAATACAAACTCATCTTTCACTCCGAAACTATACCAGGCAGGCGACCATGTGATTGAAATATAAAATAATATCGTGCAATCAGAATAAATTTTGTATGGACCAGTCAGCCCCCTCATCACGTTGTCTAGCATAATGGAGCCTACAGTCATATGACTACAATTTTGATATGATTCTGGCAGGCATCGAAATTTATTATGTCAAAGTTGTTAAAAGAAAAAATGGTGTAACGGAGCATAATTAGTGACTGCCTTTCTGCAGACTGTATTAGCTTGCATATGATCATTAACTGTAAATAAAAAAATAGGTTTTGATGGATTTTATTAAGAAAAGACTGACTTTCATTTGGGCTTTTACTATGTTGTATACATGACAGTCTTGACAACTGTGTACCAATCGTTATGTTCTTACGACAATCAGGTAAGAGGCTGATCAACTGAAGACAAATTAAGGGTATAATAATGTTGCTTGTCAAGGTATTGCTAACTAAATAAGACCTGGCTTGCAATTTATCTGGTATATTTATATTAGGTGGGAATTACACTTAGAGATTTGTATAATTGACTTGCTTTGCAGTTTTTTTAAAAAAATAGATTAAGTTTTAAATTATGTGTTATTTGCCGTAAATAACAATGATTAGTTTGGTTCAGGCATAGGATGAGGGAACCAACAAACTGGAACAAGAACCCTGTCAGATGAGCAGCACCATCATCCTTTACAGTTTATGTTAGCAGTTAAATTAGAAGTTTGTTTTTTTTCCCAATAGAGAGTTCCTCTTCTCTGGGTTTCCAGTAGAGTGTTGGTGAGTTCATAGTGATGTATGTTTAAGCTTGCCATTATCAGCAGTGTACTGAAGCAGCTGTACAACACATGATGTTCTTCTGCATAAACATTTTGCAGGGAAAGTTACAGAAGCATCCAGAGCCATTCATGAGGAAGCTAACCTTAGACTAAAGTAAAAGAAGGGTAGAAGTGTTTTTTTATTGATGATGCACTAACCCGTTGGGTTTAGAACTGTGCCTTCTGGTTGACTACTTGCTTTATTTGAAGCCCAAAAGATGAAACTCACTGACCAAACATAATGGTAATCTAGCAGTGAGAAAAACGATGTCGTGGTTTAACCCCAGCCAGCAACTAAGCACCACGCAGCCGCTCACTGCCTGCTCCCTCCCCCCCTGCAGTGGGATGGGGAGGAGAATCAGGGAAAAAAGTAAAACTTGTGGGTTAAGATAAGAACAGTTTAATAGCTAAAATAATAATAAAATATAATACCAATAATAATTGTAATGAAAAGGAATATAACAAAAAGAGAGGGAAATAAAACCCAAGAAAAGACAAGTGATGCCCAATGCAGTTGCTCACCACCCGCTGACCGATGCCTGAGCAGCGATCCGCCTGGCCAACTTCCTCCAGTTTATATACTAAGTATGATGTTCTGTGGTATGGAATATCGCTTTGGCTACTTCGAGTCAGCTGTCCTGGCTAAGCTCCCTCCCTGCTTGCTGGCAGAGCATGGGAAACTGAAAAATCCTTAACTTACGATAAGCTCTACTTAACACATTGGTGTTTTAGTTGTTGCTATCAACATTATTCTCACACTGAATCCAAAGCACACTGTACCAGCTACTAGGAAGAAAATTAACTCTATCCCAGCTGAAACCAGGACAGAGGAATAAAATACATGGAGGTTTTATCCTTCAGCACTTCCGTTATCCTTGTTGGAGTTTTAGCCAAGGAGCTTTGCACAATCTGAACAGGCATCAGTGTTGGAAGAAAGTATATGGAATTAGAACAGCGGATGTGTTTTTTTTGGAGAGGAGTCAACTTCTGTTGCAGGTGTAAGTTTTGAAAAATATAAATAAGAAGCAGACTCCGTGTAACAGTACCATCAATTAAGTTGGTTTAATAGCATTTCAACTTGTTGTTAATAAAGCAAACATTTACTAATCTTATCTCTTGTAAGCAGGAAGGAAGTTAAAGTGCACAGTAATGCACATTGCTGTCAGGAAAAGTGGTTTATAATATCATATGATATAATTTGCAGTGAAGCAAAACCAGCAAATGGCTATCTGGGAGCACTCTATCCTCTTGATTTAACTTCTTCCCCTCCCTTCCCCCTTGGTAGTTGTTGTTGTTCATTTCCCTAGTTTCATGCATCCTTAGCATCTCCTGCTGTAATCTGCTTGGATATCAACAGCTTGGCTGTGCAAAGATCATACTACTGGAGAATGGATGAGATGAGGGATACATGGTGTGAAATCTCCTTCCCTCAGGTTTTTTCTTTGTCTTCTCCCTGGATTGAGCTACTTTGAGGAGCAATCAGTGTGGTTGTTTAATGGTACTCCAAGGAATGCTCTGGTATCAACAAGACTGACAAATAATGGTCTGAGGAGTGAGGGCACTTGCTGAAAAATATAATTTGTCTGTCATTTTTAAAAAGGTGAATATTACTGATTGATAAGGAAACAAACATTTATTTTCTGGTCTCACGTGGCTGATTTTTCCCCTTTTGCCCTTGAATCTTCTTGTACCATTCTCAGTACTACCCAGTGAGAGGAAGGCTCTTCTTTGCTTGTAAGAGAAGCCTAAATCTTGACTAAATGTAGGTTCTTAAGACCACGTTAAGCTTCCTAAATAAGCAAACTTCCTGGAACTGTTACATGCTTGGCACTTTACAAGTCAGCCTGCTGATATTTAAATATACCTAACTTTGGGCTTCTGTTAAAAATAATAGCCAAGATTGTGTGGGAGGAGTTTGGAGTGCCAGAGTCGCAATTGCTGCAGTGTCCCGCTGCTGTTGTGTTGAAGAGATTGAATTGCTGATTAATTCCATAGTTTTGCATGCAATACTGATTTCTGAAAACACTCCCCACCTCCTTTGTCTGGAAACGATCCCATAGTCTGCTGACATTTGAAAGAATATACAGCTTATCTGTTGTGAAGTCCACTGAAAAATAATTTACTATTCACATGTTAAATATAGGGGCAGTTGGTCTTTTTATACTACTGCAATAATTCTGTGAGGAAAATTTCAATGATGAAAATGAAAAAAGTTAAAATAGTCATAATTTACTGCTTTAGTCTGCAGGGCAGCTGTTTTCTGCCTCTATCTGTATTCTAATAAGTCTTTTAAATGAAGAGATTTATGAGATTATTTTAATTTTGATGTCTTTTTAATGCTTCATGCATTTTAAATACAACCTTTTAATAGTTTTTGAGATTGAAGAATTTAATTTTATTTTATACTGCAGAAATAAATGTATTCTCAGGAGACTGCACCATTATTACAGCTTTTTCTTTTTCTTTTTTTTTCTTTTTTTTTTTTAAATCCAACATATCTGGCATATACAACTGTAGTAGCAACCAGCAATGCTACACTTAGCATCACATGCAAGGCATCATTAGAGTTTGAGAGACAATCTGGCTAGTAAGGATACTTAAAAGAAAAACCAACAAAACTCTGCTTGCTGTGGGCAATAACCTTCTGTTGATAGAGTTGCACAGAAAACTTGTGCTGTAAAGGTAAGATTCAGATTATTCTGAATGCAGCAAAATAGGTGTGGTCCTGCTGTGTAAGGTACCTCTGCATCCCTACTGTCTGCTTCTGCAGCAAGTGTGTTGAGGGCAAGCCCCGGAGCATGCTGCATGGGTCTGTAATGGAACAGCCCCAGCCCGCTGCCTCGTGTGATCTCTCAGGTATACAGCTGTGCAGAGGTCTGATTCTTTCTTAACAACTCATATAAAACTCCTGCAAAATCTTGGTGCCTTGTGCTTTTGCTTTGGTTGCAAGTTGTTAATAGCAGGCATATATTTTATTTAAGAGCAGAAGAAAATGGACAAAAGGCTTTAACCAAGTAGAAGGAGTGGCAGACTCTCACCTAATTTTAGCCATCCGAAAATGAAGTATTTAGCTAGTTGTAGATCTTTTCAGAGCTTAGGTAATGGGCCTTGCTTGGAAGGCCATGGTGCATGTTTTAAATGTGGTTGGGAAATGTAAAGCGGATGAAGACTGGCAGCAAGAAGAGAGTGACAGGTAACACAGAGGCTGGCAGGGCACACAAACAGTGCAGCTCTCAGTAGCAGGACTCTGCTGCTGACTAGCTAGTCCTACCTCTGCACTGGTAAAAGCAGTAGCAGAAGTGGTGCGCTGCAGCTGGGACCTGTTCCAGTAGTCCTGAGCATTACAGTGGCTGGCATGTCTAATTATTCTGTATTAAAAACCAGCTTTGTAACAGTGTTTGAGAAGATGTGGCCTGTGCTCTCCAGGCTCCATCAATTGTTTGCTTCAGAGAGCATGGGACGTCGCTTAGCTCCATGCTGATCCCATGCTTAGCTAACCTCTTTGTGGGTACCTGGGAAACATGTGAAGGCAACACTTGGAGCCGCCGCTGGTGTAGTGACTCACATGAATGCTGTTAAGTCGGCCATAAGCGCTGCTCTCTCATCTTCCTAAAACACTTTGGTTGAGATTCGTCAAGGTCCAAGCTGTTAGGCACATGAGGGATCAGGGAAGAACCCTAAGTATTCTGACAGAACATCTTCCAAATTGTACTTCCTACCTTGCGTTTCAGCAAAGCTTGAAATGGTCTTAAACAAGTGATTGGGATGTTCCCAAACAGTGTGAGAATCTCATCGGTTCTTAAAGTGGTGAGGCCACACCTGGAGTACTGTGTCCAGTTCTGAGCTCTCCAGTAGAAGAGAAACATGGACATAATGAAGAGAGTCCAGTAAAGGGCCACAAAGATTGTTAAGGGACTGGAGCATCTCTCCTACAAGGAAAGGCTGAGAGAGCTGGGACTGTTCAGCCTGGAGAAGAGAAGGCTCAGGGGACTCTCATCAGTGTATATCAGTACCTGAAGAGAGGGTATGAAGAGGATGAAGCCAGGCTCTTTTCAGTGCTGCCCACTGACAGGACTAGAGGTAACAGGCACCATCACACACAAGCCCTCTGAATGTCAGGAAACACTGTTTCACTGTGTGGGTGACCGAACACTGGCACAGGTTTCCCAGGGCGGCTGTGGAGTCTCCATCCTCGGAGATATTCAAAAGCTGTCTGGACGTGGTCCTGGGCAACTGGCCCTAGGTGGCCCTGCTTGAGCAGGTGGGGGTGGGACCAGATGACCTCTGGAGATCCCTTCCAACCTCAACCATTCTGTGAATTTTTACTCTAACTAATTTGCATAAGACAGTCATTTCACAGAGGAAGTTAAAGACAAAATATTTAATTGAATGACTTATATGGACTTGAATTAAAATATTTTGGGAGGAAACACAAACACTAGGATTGGAATGTAAAGCCAAGAAGATGGAGTGAGCAAAGCAAAGAAGATGTTGTTCAAGGAGAGCATTGGTTGAGAACTTAGGAGATCCATTGGGATTTAATAAATAGACTCCATCAAATTCAGGAAATGGTCTGAACTGCAAATGTTAGAAACTCTCAGAGGAAGGGAGGAAAGGCCATATATTCTTCCAAAGGGCACCCACATCTGGCCACTGTTGGAAATAAGATTAGATAGACACTTCGCCTGAAGTAATAGACTGGTCTTCTGTGTCATTCCTATGAGTAGTCTCGTCACCGTAAGGTGGCTATTAGGTTGTTAAATCAATACTGTGCAAGGTTAGAAGAGTAAAGATCAGCAATGGGAACTCGTATTTGGATGAGTAAAATCTGAGAGAAAGATGTATTTATTCTGTGGTCATGTTACAGAAATGGAAATTTCTGCATGACTAGGTGCTAACAGCAGCTGGACGTCCAGCTTCACATGCATCTGCCCTGTGACAGCAGTTACTTGGATCAATTAGTGACAACAAATACACAAATAATTATGTTTTTATCATGAAATACAACTGCTAAGTCACTCAGTCAACTGAATGTCCCTTTTTTGGTACTAATTCCTCTGTTGCAGTATTCCAGGCTTCTGAGATTTCTAGAAGGTTAAAATATAAGGCTTGGAAAAAGTAATCTGTAATTATCAGAGAAGGAAAAAAATAGGAAGTGAGTAAAAGCAGGCGAGAGCCAGTATCTATCTTTCCAGCTGGTTCTACTTATTTTGAGCATTTCTGCCTTGATCTGCCTCGTGTTAGTCAGGCTAAAGCAACAATATTTGCTGTGCATGCATGTGAGATTTCAACTACCACACTTTAGGTTTGTAATTAAGAAATTAATTAAAATACTATACAGTTTACTGCACAGTCTATCAAGAGAAGGGCAGTTTACAAGATTTTCCATGTGTGTGCTATAAATTCAGTGCTACAGATATACAGAATCATATTCACACTGACATTAAAAGTTATCCTCCTCCTGCAGAGGAGTATCATGAAAAATTATTGTGAAGGACTGGTTATAAAGTAATTGTCTCAGCAGAAACCTAACCAGTAAGAATTTTAACACTGAAAGACTAACATGGAATCTGAAGTGAGAGGAGGAAAGAGAAAGAGATGTAGAAAACCAAACCAACCAACCAACCAAAAAACCCCCCAAAACTTCTGAATTTGCCTGCAGTTTCATGAGCTGCTGTCAACTTTCTGTTGATTTCCGTTTAATAGCAATATGTCAGAATTCAAAAGTACAAGTCTGAAAGCACAGTTTTGTAGCATTACCAGATCCAGTGATACCATTACCAGTTATGTGATGTGATTCCAGCAATTTCAGTATCCACTGAATTGAGCTTAACTTAGCTGAAGACACTGAAAAAGACACCCTTTTCCAGATTTTAGGTTGAGACTGATTTCACTTTCAGTAAAATTGTGGATTTCCTCTTTTTATGTGTTACCAGGCAAGTAAAAGAGAAGTACTTGAGGTAATACTGCTTATTAAAAAAGTGCCTCATAATGTTTAAGGTGAATTTTTTGAAAATGTGCATGAAAATATTGGCATAGAACTCCTCACTTCCCATCTTTCCGGTGATGAAGATAAGAAAAAAAGGAGTAAAAAGGAGATTTGTGGAAAAAAACCCCACCTAGTACAGAATGGTATTAGCAAAACTTTTCTCTCAGTTACCCTATTAAAAATGCCAGGTGTTACGTGTCTTGAGAGGTATTGCTGGAAGTGATGCAGCAAAGGCCATAGAAAAAGCGAAACAAGGTAGTACTGGTAGGAAGATTTAAAAACAGAAAGTGTGGCAGACAAAATCAAACATTTTCATCCTGTATCTGCTTGTTATCAACAGGAATTGAATTAAATTTTTCAGCATAGCGAATTATTGATCTCTTTTTCAAGGAAGTCTCATCAAAGTGGTGAAGCTTTTGCAGATTTCTCAAGAAACGCTAAGCAGTCAATATGAATTGGGATAATCACTTAAAATACGAGGTGGCTTTTACCTTCCCGCTGTATCTCAGTAGCAATACAGTTAAGTTGAGCAACGCCAGTCAGTGTGGACTGTCCTGCAGAGTGCACTGGAGGAAGCTGTTTGTTATAGGAAGGGCACTGGTGTTAAACTGAAATCTGCCATCTGTGTACACAATCAATTACTGAATCAAGTTAACGCTTTTTTGTGAATTATAGCAGTATACTATGGGGCAGATTTTACATTCTCAGTGACACCATGTTGCAACCAAAAAGCCCTCTCTGACTCCCCGAAAATGCCCCCTAGGCTGTTTGGGAATTGTGCTACTTTTATACTGTTGCATAAAATATCTTAAAACGGTCAGGCAGATTGTAACACCCGAGTGGGGGATTCTCTACCTGCTGGCATATATAAACTAGTCTGTCTTTGTTGAAGTGACATTGATATATAACTTGTGTAAGAGGGGAGTTGAGAGTTCCTTCAAAGAGGACGTTCCGGTGGATACTAGAGCACAGCCAGATGCCAGAGTTGGTTGTTTTATTTGATTGTTCTTTATTTCTACTTGAATATTGAGCTTTTACTGTTCCAGAGCCTATATGCTCACTGTTAGAGTTCCCTTCCATTCACTACCATGATTTCTGTTAATATTAAGGGATACATGGAAAGGAAAGAAACAATAAAATGTAAGATTGGATGCATTAGCTTAGACTGCATAGAGAGTTGGGGGAAATAGGAATTGTGTGGAATGTTGCATTTTTGGGTCCAGAACTATTGCTCCTTCTCTCGTAGGAGCAGGCATAGGAGAGGTGGCTTGTAGATGGAATCTTGTTTCTTTTCATTAAATGCTAGGAGATGCAAACTGGCTCAAGTATCTTCATCGGCCCTTAGAACCTGAGGGGAAGTAAGGAGGAAGGACATTATGGCTCACACTGCTTCTGATGCATGGTTCTTACTGGGACAATGCCTTGATTGCTGAAGACTGCATATGATTTATCATTATATTCATGTATGAAATGTGTAATGCAGCGAATGGTAGAGTACTGTGTGTTTTCTGCAACTTGCAAAGCCCTAAGTGGCTTTGTACCTGCCTGCTTCAAGAAACTGCCTTTCCTCCTCTGTCTCACTATCAGTTTGGATCAGTAGGACCTTTGGCTTGCTGTGAAAGGAAGAAAGTCCAAATGACAAAGTGATCTTTCAAGAGTCTCTTTATTTTGGAATATTTTTGCCTACCACCAGGGCTCAGGTGGTTGCTCATTAAGTGGCAAAAGAGATAGAAGTTGTCAGGGTCCATTCACTGTGTATCTCCCGCCATGAATAAGATTCAAAGACTCCCCTTTGGGTTTGATGAATTTCTTTTTGGAGCTTTTGTAAGGCTAAAATACTTCCAAGCAAATTAAATTCCACCCTAGATGATGAAATATAAATGAACACATTGAGCATCAGAAACTTGATAGCTATTTGTGAAACAGTTGAGGAGCCTTTGTTAAGTACTACGCTCTCCACTACATTACGAGACGTATTTATTTCATGTGCATTTAATAATGTAGTAAAGATGATGCCTGAAACACTGAAGTACAATGAGGAATTACTAGTTTTCTGCAAGCAAGGTAAAGGCACTATGTATGACTGTCCCAGAGGATATGCAAGATACAGAAAATGAAATGAAATAAATAAAAAGTGGCAGATGACTGGTTTCTGGATATTGCTAGGTGAATTTATTAATTACTAATAGAGCACCAAGCCATGAATTACTCAGTCATTGCCATTGTTTCAATTTTATGACTTTCCTCTTAAATACAGATTTGTTAGGAAGGAATCAAATGTCACTGGGCAGTGAATTATACAGAAACAAATTTATGCGTGTGAATGCTGATTTCCCATAATAAGTTATGACTTTAAAAGGACACCGGCAAGGTATTTTTCATAGTTTCAGCATGACTTTTCTTTGCTGTTGTCTATGATAACCCCTTGTGCTCTGGATAAGGAAAGCTGTCATATACATTTCTTCTTTTTGTTTGATCATGTGTGAAAGAAGTTTGTCATTGTAGGTTTTTATACCTAAAGTTCTTATATTTCAGTAAAATAGCAATAAAATAGTTTGCTTTAAAATATTTATGTTAGAACTACCTGCATATGTAACCAGATATAACTACCTTCTAGTCACCTTAAGCATGTGCTATCTTTGGGAAAGGCTTACCTTGGAAACCTCAGCGTATTGGTCTTAAACACCGTCTTGCTATAATCATGGAGCTGGCTAGATGATGTCTGGCCTGTCAAAATGAGTTTCACGCTCTGATGGGCGTTGTGAAGTGGTTCTTGTGCTTGTGGGTTCTTACCTTGTATTCCACGTTTGATCACTAAAACATAGTTTGTAATGGTTTAAAACATAAACTAACGAAGAAACCCAAGAAACAGCTTGTAGCTCCAAGAACTGACATGTATATGAAAATACCTCCAGCCCCTTTGGTTTCATGTGGAAGGTCACTCTTACTTTACTATGTTGAGAGTAAAATAAAGCTAAGAGTCTAAAATAAATTTTCTGGATTAGTCTTGGCAGCTTTTTCAAACAATAAATGGATAAGTGTGTCTTAACGGGGCTGAGCATGGTAAAAATGGGAACTAGGTACATCTTCAAAATTTTATGTTAATATATTTTTTTTGGAACTGTGTGCACAAAACTGTGTCATAGGTCTTGGTGTGCTGCTCTTTGTGTTTCTAATAAGGGTTTTCATTTGAGCATGATACTGTGTTGGTTGCTTAATATGCAATGTCATAAAATGCAAGATTTTCGTTTTGATTTAGTTTTTCATGCTGTGACCAGGAGCTTAAAATGTAAAGCATTTGTAAATGTAACGAAAGGAATTTCTTCTTTGTTCTTTCTGTGTCTGTTTAGTTTGCTATTTATGCTCTTCAGATGTTCATAGCCGTTTTAACATCATTCATAATGCCTACTTCAGTCCTTGCCTCACTGAACTAAATGTAACCAACTCTTGTTGGTTTTCCCTTTATATTTCATACCGTAATGCCAAAATTAGGGTAGAGTGTGTTCTTCCCTATACTGTCCCAGTCGGGCTGGGAGAACTGTCTGCCCTGCCATCAGTCTATTCTGTTCTTGCAGCAAAAAGTGTGTTACAAATCCCGGCCTCCCTTGTGCCAGGCTGTACCGGGGTAGCCACAGGGAGACCCCTGAACTGATGAGCTGTGAGTTGTTGCCAAGAAGCGCAGTGCATCTCCGGAAACAGGCGGATATTAAAGGCCAAATTTGTAAAGGCGTGAGGCACCTATGAGAGCTTCTAGGCACCTCACAGGAGTTGAGAGAAAGGGCTTACGGTTCCTAAGATACCTAAATAGATAGGGCCTGTCTGTAAGGTGCTGTCTCCACATCTTTCATGGCCCAAATCAGAGCCAGGTATGTGACAGAGAGCCGGAGTGTACCTCTCCCCAGCATCTGTCTGAAACTGGAGTGCTGTGGGATTCACTCCTTCAGTAGAACTAATGTGTCGTTATAAATTTGTGTATTTAAATGAATGAATACTATGTATTGGGGGGTCCCAGTTGTGTGGGGAACATGAACAGCTTGGAGATTAATAGGGCTGAACTTTGGGAAATACGACTAGTAAATAAATTTTTGTATGAGGGAGACATAAAACACCAGGTGGGGTCCATTACATTAGGGTTTTTGCAAATGCTTAACAAGGCTGGCTGCTTTACCTTATCTCACCATTTCCTTTCCTTGGATCTTTTCAAGTGGACTGAATTACAGTATTACTGGGATTGCCACTGTGGTCCAGGCAAGCTGTTTTTCAGCAGCTGTATATGGCATTTCTCCAAGCTAATTTTGGGATGGAGAAATTCCCTTTCCAGCAGTCAGTTCTTTTTCCATGATCAGCTGAAAAGCTGATGAGAAAAGGAGAGCCAGTAGGTATGGAGAATAGGCAGTAGCACCACCTATATAGAAGAGCACAGGAGTAACATAGCAACATGCAGCTCCCGGAGAAGACATGAATAAAGGTTTACAGGAATGACATTGTAGAAACGTATGCCTTTCAAGATTACTTCAGTGCTTAAAACCTTTTTTATGTAGCACTTTGGGCCTAAGCGTAACTTTTTTTTCTTAAGCAAATTGCATCTGAAATGCCATGCAAACAGAAGGTTACAGTGCAGTAACTCACTGTGGAAAGGTGTGGTGTAATTACAGGATTGCCTTCACAGGTGTGCTGGTTTTGGCTAGGATAGAGTTAATTTTCTTCACAGTAGCTGGTATGGGGCTATGTTTTGGATTTGTCCTGAAAACAGTGTTGATGATAACACAGGGATGTTTTCGTTACTGCTGAGCAGTGCTCACACAGAGTCCAGGCCTGTTCTGCTTCTCACCCCACCCCACCAGGGAGCAGGTTGGGGGGGCACGAGGAGTTGGGAGGGGACACAGCCGGGACAGCTGGCCCCAACTGACCACAGGGATATCCCATGCCATATGACGTCATGCTCAGCAATAAAAGCTGGGGGAAGAAGAAGGAAGGGGGGACGTTCGGAGTGATGGCGTTTGTCTTCCCAAGTCACCATTACGCGTGGTGAAGCCCTGCTTTCCTGGAGATGGCTGAACACCTGCCTGCCAACGGCAAGTAAGGAATTAATTCCTTGTTTTGCTTTGCTTGTGTGCGTGGCTTTTGCTTTACTCATTAACCTGTCTTTATCTCAACCCACAAGTTTTCTTACTTTTACCTTTCCAATTCTCTCCCCCGTCCCACCGGGCGGGGGGGGGAGTGAGCAAGTGGCTGCATGGTGCTTAGTTGTTGGCTGGGGTTAAACCACAACAACAGGCTATGTTGTCTGTGTTAGAAATAATCTGCCAGTCTTTCCATTGCACGCCACCTGTTGATCTGTCCTGCACTGTGTGAAACTGCTGTAGACAATCTACTGGATGCTTTGAAAACATGTTTAATCTTGAGGGTTTTTTCTGGTTTAAAGAAGGTGGATGTGTTCTGAAGACTTTGCTATTTGAAGCTTTATCTTATAAAAAAATAATGTCTAGCCAAGTCAGTTTTTTAAATCACTGTTAGTCATCCCAGTGATTACATAAGGAACCCTGTAGGAACATTTCACATACCATCAGCCCTTGGCACAGGAATAACAATGAGGGTGAAGTATTAAAAACTGTGTACTCACAAAGACAAACATGGCTGGATTGTTACATAGAGAGATCATCTCAGTATTTGCTGTTGAATATATCTTTACATTAATTCAGCTCATTTCTGAGACAACACACTGGAAGAAAACATAATTTGAATTAATTATTTGCGCATATGGCATATGCCTGATGTCAGCTAATGCTGCATTAAGAATAGACATGCTGGGCACACATTAAATAATAGAGTAAATATTTGTATTGTTTATGATAAACTGCAGATCTTTGTTTGTGCCTCAGTAAACATTCCCATTGGGCTTATTTACTGTGATTCATATAGTGCAATATGTTAAGTGTTATAAAAAGTGTGTGTTTAAATCTAAATTCTACTGCAAGGCCTCACTGTATTTTCAGAGCAATTGACGGATTAGTAACACTTTAAAATAACATTGAAATCATTATGGCACCTTATTATTATATGGAATGTTTTGTTAGCATTAATCACAAAAGTTCATTTTGTGTCAGAAATGCTTCTATAGAAGCTCCATTGTAATCTAACTGTAATGAAACATACATTTGTCTCAATGTGTTTTGAAATATTTATGTCAAGTGATTATTTTAGGAAAGAGAATTAGATGCCCTAAAGTTGTGCAGCAATTGAAGAAAGAAGGATTGTAAAAAAACCCCTCACAACAAAAAAACCCAAAAAACCAAACCCAGCAAAACACCCCCCAAAAAATAAATGCCAAGATCAAGGACCCTCCATAAGAAATTTAGGCACAAACCCTTACCTTGGTGAACATAAAAATGTATAAGAACAAATTTTCTAGTTTTAGAGGATGGGACAAGGCAAGAGTAGAAGAAATCCAGAAAGTCAGTTAAATCTGGGGGGAAGTCTTAAGTTGAGCTTTACATTTGCTACTGCAGTTGATTTCTTAAGGATGTCTAATACCAGAATGGAGAGGCTTGAACCATATAGGGTGGCATGTGTTTTTTACATTTTGTTTGCCGCAGCTGTAAAGGATTATTCTAAGGTGTGATTTAGGTGAGCTTTCCAGCCTTGGCAAGGTTGACACCATTGTCAGGTGCATCCTTTGGTGGATGTCCTGCATATGTTGTGGCTGATCTCTATATGCTTGTGAAGTCTGATGTGCTGGACTTAGAAGATGCTCAGGTTGACACGCTGTCCCATCTGAGATAGGTCTGATTTGTTGTGTAGAGTTGCTCTATACAGGGAAAGTAGCCATTTGTCGAGGATTTCCCAAGCTACCAGACATCCAGAAATCTGGTGAATGACCAAAACTGAAAGGAAGTAAGTTATTACTAAAGGCAAGTGTCTTTTCCTCACATTGGTAAGCCAGGTAGGTGTGCTGAATGGAGTTGATTGGTAGGGATGGTGCACACTCTCTGATCTGCCTCTCCAAGTGTTCTTCCTCAGCTGGATGAGCGCGTACAGCAGAGGGCCAGCATACCACCGTGTGTTATCTTTATTGAGGGTGGCTCACGGGAAAAGAAGCAGAGGAATCCAGGAGAGGCCTTTAGTTTTTAGGGAAAGAGGGGGTGGGATATTTGGCTACAAGATAAATAGGTGCCTGTATTCACACCTCTTGGCCCCCCGAAGATCATGATACTGTGTGTGTGAGTGTTCATGTGTGAACTTGGGTATAATCATGCCTTCATTACTCCCTCTTATTTTTGCACTCATGCTTTCAAATGTGTAATACCTTGAAATATGTTTATCGGAAAATGCTGCCTGGCAGAACATGTGTCTGCATGTGTCTAGATACTGAAACAAAATAGCAGAAATGACAATTCCTAATATCTGGATAACTGTTGAAACAGAAGAGAAATAAATCCAGCAGTATCATTTACATATTAAGAAAAGAACAGGTGTTATGAAAAGGCTTTAAATAGGAGCAGTGCTATGATAAACCTGACTGCAGACTCTGCAGTCCAGCCTTGTAAGTCATTTGTAGGAGCAGTATAACGGTTGAGAGAATGCATGGTAGAACTGAGGTCCTAAAATGTACAGATGAATGCAGGCTTCCCCTTTTCCATAATTGGGTCCCCCTTTTTCCCAGGCTGATACTCTTAGTATATTAACATCAGTATCATCACATGTGCCTGAGATCCCTCACATTCCCAAAGAGCAGTATAGCCATTAGACTTCCAGTTAATACAGATAACAAAAGGTCCCTGATAAGTAGTTTGGTTTTCACTTTACAGGCAGAATGAGGAGAGGTGTAAGGAGAGGTTAGTGATATTTACTGCTAATTCGGATATGCTGCAGTGAGAAAGACTTCTGCATTCAAGAGACAATTAAACTACAATGGCCAAGGTGGACTGTTAATTGTTCCACCTTCCCACGGGGTTTTGAGTCTGTGTTCAAGATCCACAGCACACGTTTGGCAAGGCAGACGTAGTTCTAAACCACCTCTGCGCTCTCTGAATTTTGGAAGAAGTGGTCACTGTTGCAGTATGAAGCCATCCCCAGAAGGCTACGTGGGATGGCTCTTCTGAATCTGCTACTTCTGAAGGTGCAGGAATAGGAAAAGGCATGCCCTCATACCTGGGCATGAGAGTAGGGAGTTCTAGGTATGGGAGAGGACCATTGTCCATGGGTGCCAGAGGCTGACCCAGGTTGTGGATAAGTGAAGAACTGTGACAGATATGCCATGTAGAAGAAGCTCTCTCTATTTTTGTACTTAATCTGTGGTGGAGTGGATTATTTTCCAGTTTTTTGATATGTATCCATGGCTGGTATAAGCTTGACAATTGTATTGGCTTCCATAATTTATCCTTTATCTTCAAAGTACAATGCATATTTTTCCCCAGGTTTTGTTGAGAACCTTATTAAAAATCATCAAGGAAGTTTGGAAATATGTGTCCTTACTTTTAAGAAAGCATAACAAAATTTGGGTAGAGCCTTCAAATAAAATGCTGATAGGCAGTTTTGTACATGGAGACATTAAATGTAGAGCAGTATGTGTGACTGACCTGACAAGGCACTGATGTGGATAGCCCCTGGTTTCTGTTTTGCTTCACAGCCAGCCAGCCAGGCACTACAGCTCCTCATGCCCATTTTCTTATCATGCTCACTAATCAGCCATAGTGTGTGGCCTGCAGAATAGGCACCTCATCAGTTTGTAAAGGAATCAGGAGTTTGTTATTTAGGGGAAGATGGGGATTAAAGTAAAAAAGGTTTGGTTTTTTTTTTTAAAGTGTTATTTGGGACTGGCTTATAATAAGATCCTGCTGCATTAGACAGTCTTTGCTTCGATTCTTGGCAGCACTAGTTGGATTAGGAGTGTCTAGCATGCAACTGAAATCCGGAGATTGTGTGCCAGGTATTAAATAGTGGCGTAACCCTAGTGAAAAGTGGGAGGGCTCTTTCTAAGAAATGACTTGTTATTTTCTTCAAAATGCAGGAATACATTTTGTTGATTGAGGTCTGGATGTGTTTATGCATTTTCAGTTGAGATGAAATGATTTTGTAAAATAATTATCCTAACGCATCAGAAATATAGGCAATCAATTTGTATTAAAATATCACAAATTAAGGCTCTTCTTAATGTTATAAATTACTTATGCTTGGAATATTTTCAACTAGTTCTTGAATTACAAAAAATTCCTTCTGCATTATTCTTGATTGGTATGTCTTGATTGGTTAGTCTTGGTTGGGATGTATAACTCCCCAAACGTGTATTTATATCTACTGGGGGCTATGATACAGTATGTGCTGTTACTCATTTTCATCTAGATTGGCATGGATTAATAAGATTTAGTAATTTTTCTCCTTGCTGCAATTCTGGGCTCTCTTCATGTGCACATCCAAAATGTTGCACCCTGGTTCATGTAATGGCTAGCAGCTAAGTGCAGCAGCAGAAATGGTGATGCACAGCAGAGATGTTGATATGCCAGTTTCGTGACCCAGCTGGTGACCGATTTGGCCTCTAGGATAAATTTGAGAAATTGCAGGTTGTCTTCGATTCGTTCCTGCTCTAATGGCCTCATATGGGTGCTTTCTGCCAACCCACATTTACTGGCGAGTGATACACTGTGGCTGTTCTGCTTTTCACCAGAGATCCAGGTGAAGGGCTGCACTAGTCTTGTACCTTCAGGGGCATCCCCTCAATGTGCTACAGGCTTCTGAACCAAGCAAGTGGGCTGGGAAATGTAATAGCCGACTTTACAGGGAGCGTGATGGTTTTTAAGGCAAACAGAAGTGTCTGTATCAAAACCAGCCATTATGGAAAAAAATATTTGTAGCTATTTTTAAGAACTGAGAACAAGACGGTGAAAAAGAATAGAAGTGGGAGGTTGTCGGCTTCTTTCCTGCAGAACAAATGTATGTTTGATGACTGTGGAGCTCTTTGCATGAAGCAGTCACATGCAGGAGCACTTTAGGATGATTTCTGAATTTTGGAAGAAAAGGAGAAATGTAATCTTGTTGAAGTTTAGCAATTATGTACCATAGTTAATTAATCATATAATTAAGTAAAACGAGACCATATTTCTTGAAATATGTCAGATAATTATGATACATTTTGGTAATTATGTGTAATAAAATTAATTAAACATATAATTCAAAGAATCAGGAAAATTATTACTTGAAATGATTTATCCCATCCGTAGGTCAGAAAGATCTGTTTTATTTTTCTTGTGCTCAGTCATAACCTCATGATCTGGTCTCTTCCATTTTTGAAGACATGCAGATTTTCAATATTAGCTTTTTGCCTTAATATTAGTTCTTGGTCAGAATTTTTCTTGGGATTCTTTAATCTTTATAATAGTATTGGTCACCCAGTATGAAAATCCTTGGATCTTCTCTCTTGTTAGATCATTACTCAGAAAATAGATGCGGCTGTTATATTGTGCTGATTCTTGCTTCATTGCTGTGAAGTCAGGCAGAGTATTTGTAAAAGAAGAGAAAGGAAAAGGAAATAAGAGGGAAACAAATATTACCCAAGTGTAAGCCAGTGTGCTCAGAGCTTGGAGGTGTTTTAATATGTTTTATTGGCATTTGCCTGAAGCATCAAGCACATAAACACTCTCCCTTGGTATGGAGGGCTAAACTGACCTCTCTTGCAACGTTTTTTATAGTTAGTTCTCATTTTCATTACTGCTGGGAGGAAATTCTGCTGCCACTGCAGATGAGATACTCTAAGAAGGGGAAGCGGTGTAAGAAAACCCTATAAAATCATGCTTGTGATATTAATTTTCTCACCTCAGGCTTAATAATAATTTTATGGTCATTTTGAGAAGTTTTTTAGCCATAATGTTTTATCTATCTTTATGGTCCCTTACGCTGTATTTAATCAGTGTAATTATAGAAGGATAATTAAATATAATGCTACTTAGTTCTTAAGATTTTAGCACTATTACTATTAATGTAACTAAAAAAACCCCTTGTAAATCTTGATGTCTACAGAAAGCAAAATATTGGTGCAGTATATTTGATTTGCCATTAAAAAGGAAATGGTGGTGCGTTTTTGTTGGTATGGCAGTACACATCCTAATTCACTAGTTCATTGGTGGCTGAAAGACTTTTTAGCAGCATGAAATCGACTGAAATGAAGGAGACTCATTCTTTTTAGAATGTCTCAGATTTTTAAGAAACAGCATAGGCCCCAATTTAGAAAACTACTTAGGCATATGATTAAATCCACCATTAGTAAGTAGTATTCTTGAGTGCTTGTATTTATGTTACAGGTTAACATGGCCAAATGGACTGGCTTGGCTGTTCTTGTTTTCGTATATCTTGTATATTTTGGAAGGCAAGCCTCTGATCTGGTGCCAGTTGAGATCTCCAAGTTGGTGGAAGCTTACTGGACGTATTTCCTTCTGCAATTATATTGTTTGATAAAAAGGTGCTGTATAAAGGGCCTTGTAAAAAGCCATGTTAAGTCATGTAAAAAGCCATGCACCATGTGCTGCAGTTGAAAAAGCCCCATCTTACAGCTTGCTGTGCAACCGGTTTGATTGTTTATTTCACATTACGTGAAATCTGAACATTTCTACACTGGAGCGCAGAAGAGGCCACAAAAATGATCAGAGGGATGGAATCCCTCTCCTATGAGGAAAGGCTGAGAGAGTTGGGGTTGTTCAGCCTAGAGAAGAGAAGGCTCCGGGGAGACCTTATAGCAGCCTTCCAGTACCTAAAGGGGGCTTATAGGAAAAATGGGGACAAATGTTTCAGTAGACCCTGTTGTGATTGGACAAGGGGTAATGGTTTTAAACTGAAAGAGGGTAGATTCAGATTAGCTATAAAGAAGAAATTTTTTATAATGAGGGTGGTGAGGCACTGGAACAGGTTGCCCAGAGAGGTGGTAGATGCCCCATCCCTGGAAACATTCAAGGTCAGGCTGGACGGGGCTCTGAGCAACCTGATCTAGCTGAAGATGTCCCTGCTTATTGCAGGGGACTTGGACTAGTTGATCTTTAAAGGTCCCTTCCAACCCAAACCATTCCATGATTCTATTAGGTTGTGGCAGACCTTTCCTATTTTCAGGCAGACTTTTCCATAGCCGGTATGATCCGTGTTCATCTTGTTTAAATCAAGATGAAAGAATCCTGTGTCGGAGGAGAGGTTGGGGTAAACGGGTGTGAAGGGGCATGTTTCAGTGCTGCTCAAACCTCCTTGTGATGCTCTTGTTAACAGGATGCAGGATGAATATATAAATTTTGCTCTGAATATATTCCTTTGTTTGTTAAAGTTCACATTCCTGACTTTCCATTGGGGGAAAAACTTCTAGATTGAAAGGCTAGGTACTGCTTTACTATAATAAGCATCACAGCTTCCTCCATCCATTTTCAAAGAGATGAAAGTATTACGATATTGAAAGTGTCCTGTAAGTATCAGGAGTATATTCAGTTTGATACCAGTACAAAAACTTTTCACTATATGCACAGTAATTAATACACACTAATTGTCAAGCTTGTTAGTCTGCTCAGAAGACAGCCAAGACTGAATGCACTCATCCTTTCTAGCTCAGAGCTGAGGCACGTTGGCAAGGCTGAGTAAAGATGATGCCTTGATTTTGTCATGCAGCACCACTTGTCTCTACTCCTCCACAGCATCTGTCAATTAGACACCTCCACAATCACCATCTTTGGCAGTTCTCTGGGGAACTCTGGGACCAGCTTTTTTAATGTAATGGTGTTAGCCCCAGTCATTCCAAAAATTACCTGTGTGTGCTTTTGGATGGTGGATGGTCCCATGTTTTGCACATGCAGGTGTCAAACATGCAGGTTTGGACCTTAGATTGGCACTGGACTATCTGCTTTGGGATAAAATGGGATAATAATCTTGATTTATGCTGTCTTGTTAGCTTTAAGCTGTATTTACACTTCCAGTAGCCAATGTAACAGTGATTCAGAATTGATCTGCCATGCAAACACAAAAATTTAAAAAGTAAAATCATGTTGCATATTAATAGCCTGGCAGTGATACCAGATGATTTCATGCCTTTGAGAAAAATGGAGGAAATGTATGCTAGAATAATCTATAAACTAGATGGTTCTTCACTGTGAATTTCAGATATGAGTAGCTATCGCTGGCAAAAGTATGGTGCCATATTCAAGCTACCTCTAGAAAACTTCCAGAACCTGCCTCCCAAGGAAGGGAGCACAGGTTTCAGGCCATTCCTCCGCCAGTGGAGTTGAGGGGGTCTGAGCTCATTCTGGGGTGGAGAGTTGCAGACTGACTTGTAAATGAAATGTAAAGCGTCCCTCCTGTCTTCTCACTCTTGTTACAGAATTAATTTTACAAACTAAAACTATTTTCCATTTCATTTTCATAACGGAAATGTGTCTTCTGTCGGGGAAATGCCTCTTTGCAGGGAACCTAAACACAGTCAGTGTGTCACCTGAATGCTGCCTCTACCCTGCTTCATGTGGCAGTGACAAGAAACACTTCTCGGTGTTTTCATAATACTGATACTAAGTGAAGTATCATGGTAGCACAAAGTACAAGAATAGTAGTACATTGCTTTGAAAAGTATTGCAAGACAGTATGCAGGATGGGGATGGTCGGGGTTTTGTGTAACTCATAATATTAAATGCCTTTTGTTCTGCTTATGCTTGCCAGAACAGAAGTAACAGCACAGTTTGGAAGTGCTTAGCCATGTCCCAAGTGATTTTAAAGGAGATGAGCAGCTGCTGCTCTCCTTTCACTTCCAAGAATACTCCTAGCACCCTTTCCCGTGCCTCATTACCACTGCTGCTACTTCCCTCTTGGTGCGGCTTCATGGGTTAAGTTGGGCATAGGAGCATCAGTAGTCTTGGAAGAGGTGAACAAGGTCTGAAAAGCATACAATAATCCTCAAAGGTGGCTTTTAAGAGGAAAAGCAGATGCCAAAAGCATGGAAGTATCAATACATAATACTGGTACCATGTATTACAGTGGTTGCTTAGTATTCATAGCATCGAATACACATTCCTTTACTGCCTTTGAGGTTGGAGTGGGATGTAAATGTTGCATCCACCTTCTAACAGTGCTCTGCATGAAAGTAAATTGGATTTGGTATCTCCATTTCTATGGGATTAAGTCAGAGTTTATGGGGATGTATATTCAGAACTCCTTGGATGTAGATTCAGGGTTCCTTGATATATATCCCAAGCTATTTTATTAAAAAAGAAAGAAAATGTTGGTTTTCCAAATGTATGAACGTCCCTGTGGTTACTGCTGTGGTACATGAGTAACTTAAGTACTACTGCTTTTCTTTGCATTTCAATGAAATACAAGATGGCAGCTTCTCATAGATTACTATTCTTGAAATAAAATGTCTATGACTTAATTTGTTGCTTAGGAAGGCACTGGTGCTGAATGTTTTGTTGGTGGACTCATGAAGAAGGCATTGGATATCTCTGTACGGTATTAGAACTTTAATGAGTAGAAAACATGTTAGAAACTGTATTTCACATTTAGGATATGAACAGAGGCTGTTAGATTCCCTCTTCTCCCCCCTTTAAGTAATTAGTTCCTTAGAATATAAAGGATTCTTTGGCTTAAATGAGTTTCTTTTACAGCACGTAAGGGAATTTCTTAAAACAGCAACAACAAAAACAGGCTAGCTAATGAAAGAAGCAATTTTTAAAATGCCAGGTAATTCTTGGATAGTTGAGTTACTACCATGCTTAGCAAAGGTGTAATAAGGAAACTGCTTTAATTATAAATAAAAGGATTGGTAAGGAAGATGAATTTCTGCCAAGTAGAATGCTTAGCCCAGCTTTGACTTTTGGCAGAACCCTGTAGCCCCTTCTCATTTTTACTAGTGTGGTTTGTTTTAATAATGTGCTTTGTTTTTCAGTGAGTGGATGGAAGGAGCATTAAGAAAGCTATAGCAATTCATTAATATGGGTTTGTATTTTGGAAACTTGGATAGTGAAGTCCATTAAAAAACAATTAAGATCCAATGAAATGCAGTAATTTCATTCTCCAGGGGCATCATGAGAAGGGGACTACTGTTACAAGTTAGCGGTGGTGTTCTAATGGCACCAGAACCCTCACAGCTACAAGCAGGTCTTTTCTCTTCACGTACCTGGCTGTCTCTGATCGAGGTCGCTTCTTACCTGAGTGGTTAAATACATTTCAGAATACGTAGGTTTGTGTTGTATCTCTTCTCTGTAAAGCCCTTATTGGAGAGCGAAGAATTGCAACTCATGTCACTGGATTCAAGAAAGGAAAGTGGCTGTCCTTGTAGACTAGGGAGAGTTCTCTGGACAACTCTGTGTGGGTTTAAAAACCTTGTATCTAACACAGTTCCCCCTCTCAGTGTTTAAGGCAAATCTGTTTTAAAGGTGCATATGTTCTTAGGCTATTGCCATTCTCTCTTGCAGCTTGAGGCTCAGGACTTCATTCCTTCTGCTTATGATCAGCACTGGAGGAGATGCAGTGGATATTCCTGTGGGTTTCTTCCATCCAGCCTGTGGTCTTACCTCTTTTAAATCAGCAATATTTATCTCCATCAATCTTTGTGGGCAAAAAGTTAGCTTCCCATTTTTTGTCCTAGAATTTCCCCCCCTTTTCTTGCCCAGTCATTCTGTAGATTTTTTTTTTTTTTTTTCCTTACTGCATTTCGGAAGCAGCTTGCCTGCCTTTCCAGTAGGAGCTAATCACTGCTCAAAATGTGTTGGTACAATGACCCAGACTTTGCCTGTAATCATTAATTCCTTTGAGTGCTACTCAGTGGCATTTATTTTCCTTTTTCTCACCAAGCCATCTTTTCTTACGTTCTCCTGCCTGCCTCTTTGCTCATCCTGCAAGCCATTCTTACGACTGGCTTGTTGCCCTGTAATGGCTGTTAAAACATGGCTGCTCTTCTGTAGTTTCTCACCCCACTGCTTCACCTCCTTGGTAGATCTCCCACTCCCCTACTTGGCTGCTTGCCTCTCCAAAATTCGCTGCATTCAGCTGAGGCACTGTCTTACATACAGAGGACAGTTCCTTGAATGCTGTGGCCTTCGTACCAGTCTTGGAAGGTGAAAGGTTGTGATAGATGGACATAGTAAAAAAGATTTTTTTTTTTTTAAGAAAGCAGGAACATGTTTTTAGTGTGCTGTCTCTACTGGTCCATTTACCACTGAGAGAAGAAGAAAGTGGGGATTAGAAGCTGTTCTGGTAAATTAACCCTAGCTGGTCTCAGGTGATTAGTCACTAATACATTTTTGCATGAACACCTTGGGTTGACAAATTCTGACTTCTAGCACCAGGTGGCTAAGAGCTTTCCTACAGAAATATGTGAGCATAAAGTAGTATCTGCTAGTGAATTCTTTTTTTAGTTAATGGGAACTGGCATCTTCTTCCATCAGCTGTAATTCAAGTAAATGATACTCTTTGTGACAGAAGAAATTAAGGTATATTGTACAGCACATGGCACCAACACAAATTCATGTTTTTCAACATCATAAATTATATAAGCAATGTCTTTACAGTCAAGTTTTTTAAGGCAGATTAATTGTTCATGTCAATGCATATTTTTTGAGATCTTTGTGCTTTCATTATCCAGTTTTTCTTACCTCACCAGCATCACCTAGGGCGTCTTTTCATAGAGACAGGTGGAAAGAAGTTCTGAATTTCTTATTTGGTGTTTGATTTGGGAAACTCCTGCATACCTGGCAGTTTGGAAAGTCAGGTGTCTCAGTAAGGAATTGGAAGGCTATTTTTCAATAACCATGTTTTGGAAATCTTGCTTGTAATTTTCTTCCATAATAAAATGTGGTCAATTTAATCTGTTCTGCATAATTTCCAATCATGTTACTACCCCTTGTGCATAAACAATTAACTAGAATGTCTGAGGTCATTTATATCTTTTGCTCTACAAAACAGATGACATAATGACCACTACTTGGCATTAGGGACAAGATGGTCTTAAAGTTTTAGTGTTGCTGTATGCTGTTAGCTGACCTAAACTGATACCAAAAATGGTTTGCTGACCTGCAGAGACAACTTTAGATGTTGAAAATAATGCCAGCCAGAGTTGTGCAGCTGCCTAAAACCTCCACCCAGAAGGTGCTATGTTAACCGGTCACTGGAACAGCCCCCTTTAATGAAACCCTTTGGCAGTTTAGCCCTTTATGTCTTTTGTTCTTTCTTTTCTGCCTGCAGAACTGGGTAACCAGTATTTATCTGCTTGACAGGGATGCTGTGGAGAGTAAGGAATGCCTGTGAAGTGCTTTGAAGTTGCAGCAGAGTAACACTTCTATGAATAATATTTTCTGCTCCATTTTTCATGATAGCCAATTAATGTATCAAAAAGAGTATAACTTTCAGAATCACAGTGGTTGATAGAAATGCACAGAATGTTTATCTTTAAGATGTAATAAAGAAAAGTAACTGATGAGTATGGCAAAAATGACTTGGAAGAGAAGTGTGTGAGTGAGTGTTCATCTTCCCAAATTAATCAGCAGCTTCCTTAAGATGCAAGATTTGACTATTTCAGGTCCACTTGTCATAACTAAGATATCAGCCAGGCTTCAATATCTAGAAGTGTTTTTTTAATTAATTTTCTCCTACACTTTAAACTGGAGGAAAATATATTACTTTGTGGCATGAGTGGTGTGTAAAACCACCCCTGTATCTTTCAGTTACAAGACTTAACCAAATGCAGCATGCAGGCGCTTAGATGGGTCATGTTTCTTCTTTTACTCTGTCTTCTTGGGTATGTAGAACTGAAATGAGTCCAGGTCTGCAGACAGAGAATTGTACAACCCTAAGCAAGCCCTTACAACTCAATAGTATAAAACCCCCTGTAAATGCTATTATCAGCTCTGTATCTTCTAATGCTATTTTTAGTGTGGAAACAAAAAATCTTAATTGAGCCCCATAGACAGAGGTAATTGTGATTTAAATTTCTGTTTTTCTCAGCTGTAGCTGGGAGAAAGGTTAGTATATTTTTATATGAGTACCACTAAGTAAAACCCACTAGATTGTTGATTAACCCTCTATGACATTTTTTTGATACAACTTTTCCTCTAATCAAGACTTTGACTAGGTGACATAGAAAGGCTAAGCCGTATATTTAGATCTTCATTATCCATCTACTTAGCCTTTAAAAGTTCCAGAAGAGTTAAGGAAATGTTTAGCTTAGAAATTTAGAAGTGCCTAAAATTTTTCAGTGCTGGAGTGTTTGTTTGGTTTTGATATCTTACAAGCTTTTTGGCAGTTGCTTAAAATTGAAGTGTAGTATTTGAGGCCAAACAGGCTGTTTCATTCTCAGTCTAAGGATTAGTTTCTGACTTTTTCATTCTCAAAATTCGTTGAATAATATTTCTGGTTTAACCTGAAAATAATGTTATGACTGAAGAACATACTTTTTGTTAGTGATATTTTTTGTTACCAAACTGAAAATCTGTTATTTGCCTCCCTCAATTGTTTAAATTTGCCATACTTAAAAATTTGTGGGAACTTCCTATTCTTGAACAAGGAAATAAGTAGATCTGAATTTGATCTTTCATAAATTCTAGATTTAATCATTTCAGATCAGTTTTGCTATTGATTCAGGTGACAGGCCCATTGCAGATACAAGATTTTTTTGTGTCATGATCAGTATGCATAAATGTGTATGTGTGTGTGTATCTATCGTCTTTGTGTGCTTGTGAATATAATTTATTTATTCATCAGCAGTTCAATTTGTATTAGAATTGTTAAGAACTTCAAACTTGGTATGTTATGGGTTCAGTAATTTTAACATAAATTATTCCTAGGTTGAAATGAGCTCTAGATTTCCATCGGGAAAGAATAGTATCACCCATTTAGAAAATTAGCTTGGAGTTATACATTTCAGAGGAGTTAAACCATTGAGGAATCACTGTTCACCATTGCAGAGTGATGCTATGTATTGGGGGACAGATTCAAAAGGAGTAGTAGATTGACAAATCAAGTCAAATTCAAGTGGCTTTTTTTGATGCTGTCAGCTTCAAAGTCTTGCGCCTTAAAATCTTTGATGGTATCTGTTTGATTATGTTGGTTCCCACCTTTGTACTGCTTTTGGTCTTGCTCTCACATTGTCAGTAGTGTTGTCATTTTGCTGGTTGTCAGCTGAGAATGTCCGTTGTCCCCCCCCCAATATGTATTCTTATATTTAGAAATTTTATATCATTGGTGTCAAATCCTGGTTCCCAAGCTAGATTCATCTGCAGAGTGAACTCTCTGGACCTTGTGATATTTTTCAATATCTAATTTCATTAAAAAAAACCCCAACCCTGACAACAAACATAAAATTTTAAGATCTCATGCCAGTTGAGGAAAACCTTTTTAAGTGAACTGATTGCAATGTAGTGGAATTTTACCTGCCAAGATACCTGTGACATTTATTCCAGAAACAAGAGATAATTCTTTGTGTGCCAGTATTAATGACATTATTTATTGCTAATGTTTTTAGGAAATAGAAGTCAGAAAAGTATTTAAATTGATAATTGCAAGTAATGAGTCAAAGGGAAGAAAGAATGAGCAACAAAACAGAGAAGAGAATAAACAAAAATGAAGAAAAAAGAAAAGGAGGTAATTGGATAGCTCAGCCTTCCAAAAAGGAGCATATTTTCTTAGGAGGCAGTTCAGCAGGAATGAGAGTGAGGACAGGACAGGTTGTGCAGCAGATCCCAATACTCCTGAGGCAACAGAAGCATTCAGGGAAAAATTGGAGATGTCCTGAACTTTTTTGAAAATAAGGCTTGTGCCTAGGGGCCTACTTTTGATAGGCTCAGGGGATTTGGGACCCCATCTCAAACCACTCATGCATAGGTGTGTAAAGCAATGTTTTTCTTGGTTTATGAATTGCCCTGATAGGGGAGGAAAGGCATAGAAGACAGTAGGTGAACAAAGAAAACTTTGTGTCAGTGGAGAGTTGTTTTCTAGGAAACAGAGCACTTGGACAGCTTTGTCGTTGCTGGGTCACTACTTCTGCAGGTCAGAGCAAATCCACATTTGTATACTCTGTCATAGATTTTAACTGTCCAGAATTTGTTTGAGAAAGGTGGAAACTTTAAAGTTTTGAATGTAGCTGAATTATAGGAATGAAGGTAAAATAGGGGAGAGAAGTTTTCTACTCAGAGATCTTCTGTGGAACTGTGTTTCTTTTCTAATAATACTAGGTTTTAAAAAAAGAGAATGTGTTTAAAAAAAAAAGAAATTTTGTTTCAGTGTCATGATGTGTATGATGAAACTTGAAAACCATTAGACTAAAGTGCTAAAGAAATTAAAAATTAAAGATGACATTTCATCTTTAAGCTATTACTAATAGAAAGTAGTGCATCACAGCGGAATAAAATACGAAAATGTGTGAATAAAATTTTGAGTTTTCTGGACTTTGTGATTCTTCTGTCCTGTGTCTTGTCATCTAGAGCATTATTTGACTATATTTCAAAATTTCCAGTTTATGAATGAGCCTGTGTTGTGAACATACACAAGGTACCAGCATTTGACAATGCAAAACTTAATGATCCACAGCAAGAAAAGTTAGGGAAAGCAAGCGATAACACATGGCAGTGAATTTCCTAATTTCTTCATCGTAAAGATAATCATGGTTCTGAAATGCAGTGAAACAGGATGATGTCGAGATGCTCTGGTTAATGGGGGCCATATAAAACTGAAGTAGATAGAAGAGAACAGATGGAAACTTGAGGAGGGGAAATGGCCTGTCCAGAATTCTGCCTGCTGCTGTTGTTTCAATTCCATGGGGTTTGGCGCTGTGTAGAAATGTCATTTCCTTGGGTTTCTAGGCACTTGGATGGCAATAAATGGGTTCCTTCACCATGTTGTAGTTATGACAAAAGAAAGAACTACTTATAGGATCATAGGATAGTTTGGTCTGAAAGAGTCTTCAGGAGGTCTCTTGTGCAACCTCACACAGTGCGGCCAGGTCAGACCAGGTTGCTCAGGGATTGATCCAGTTGCATCTTCAAAGCCTCCGAGGATGGAGACTGAACAACCTCTCAGGACAGCCCATTCCACTGATGGACTGTCCCTACAAGGAAAGATTTTTACTGTATATCTAGTCTGAACCTCTCTTACTTCACCTTAGGCCCATTGTCTTTTGTCCAGTCATGCTCTGCTGTGAATGCCCTGACTTCATCTCCTCAGTGACCCTCCCCATAGGTGCCAGGGGACTGTTGTTAGGTGACCCCAAAGCCGTCACTTCTCCAGGCTGAACATGCCTGGTTCCTTCAGCCTCTCCTCACAGGGCAGGTGCTCCAGACCCAACCAGTCTGGGGGCACTCTGCTGAAATTGCCTCAGTTTATCGATGTCTTGTATTTGTGGATGGGAGTCATGGTATTCTGGATGTGGTCTGGTGACTGCTGAGCAGAGGGGGGATCGTCCCTGCTCTCTGTCTGCTGGCTATACTCCTGTTCACACAGCCGAGAAAGCTGTTGGCCGCCTTCGCTGCCAAGGCACACTGCTGGCTCATGTTCAGCTTGCTGTACACCAAGACTGTTTCCACCGGGCTGCTTCCCAGCCAGGCCCAGCCTGTATTGTGTATTCCTTCCAAGTGCAGGATGGGGCATTTGTCCTTCTTGAATTTCAGGAGATTCCTGCTGGTTCTGTCTGACGACAGGTGCAAGATTTGCCTTCTTCCAGTTCCTGGGGACCTCTCCTGCTCCCCAAGACCTTTCAAAGGTGACAGAGTGGCCTCACAAGGGCAGCAGCCAGCGCTGTGAGCAACCTTGGATGCAGCCCGTCAGGTCCCATGGACACCTACGGGCTGAGTTCTCTTGAAATCTCCGACCGGTCCTCAGCTACCGCTGGTCATCTCCTCCTCCAACCCTGCCACTCAACGCTGAGGCCTGGGGGACATTGTTGGTGAAGACTGGGGCAAAGAAGGCATGGAGAACCTCAGCCTTACCTGTGTCCATGGTCACTAAATCACCTGCCTTTGTTGTTGTGTTCTCTGAAAACTAGATAATTAGTTTTTAGCATTCTAACTAAAAGCATGGGCACTGTCCTGTGAACAAAGGCCAAGGTCTTCCTGGCCTGGTATCTTGTTTCTGTTGTTGGGTATTCTATGCTACTTCAGAGGATGGAGGCTGGCATGAATGACGATGGAATAATCTGTCTGCAAGGAAATTTTATTTTTCAACTGCTTTAGTTAGGGACCCTCTTATCCTGTGAAGCAGGAGGATTTTTATCCTTGATGTCCTTTGTACTATTTTTTCATGTCCTTCTTGACAGAGTTAATGTATTCAAGGGGAGTATATGTCATTAATTTACAGTGATGGCAATATAAATGGCAGTATATTAATATTTTTCATATTCTGTATTCCCTTCTCAATACATCGTAACATCCTGTTCACTTTTTTTGACCCCTTATGTGTATTGAGCAAACGTCTTCATTGAAGTGCCCATGATGAATCTTGCATCTTTTTTCCTGAGAGGTTATAACTAATTCAGAACCCATCAGTATGTACAAGTGGCTTTAAATTTGTTCCTTCTAGGGTACCCTACTCTGCACTTTTTCACAGTGAATTTCATCTGCTGTCAGGTTGTCCAATTACCTAGTTTTTTAAAGGTCCTTCTGGAGTTCCTCACAATCCTTTGTAGTCTTGACTACCCTAAATAGTTCTCTGTAGTCAGCAAATTTCACATTATTATTACTTATAGCATGTCAGCTTTCAGTTATTAGTAAATATGAATAACTACACCACTCACAGTATTGATCCTTTGAACATGCTTTCTTCCTGCACTGGCTTTTTTTTCCTCCTTGTTCCTATTTCCAGTCATTTAGTTAGTCTTTTAGTCCATGGCAGGAATGCACCTGTAAATGTGTGGGTCACACTGGGAATACTCACAGAGACTCACAGTAGTTATCAGGGCTGGTCTCCAAGGTGTCCTCTACAGTCAATGAAGTGAGGTGGCCTTTGAGTCCAGAATGTAATCTTAGGTTCTCTGAATTCCCTTGGAGGCCTTCCCCACCCCTCCAGAATATTTGGCCTTCATGACTGTGCGTCCAAGTTTTCTAAGTAAATTCATACCAAGAAGCTTCTAGAAAGTCTGTATAATGTTCCTTTGCTCTCTTTTCTTCACTCACACTGTTATGGATAGGTTCTCAGGGCACTCCTGGCAGGATGAGGCCACCCTTTTTCTCCTGAGGAATCCTGTAACACTCCATATGTGTTTTGCGACTCTTGGCTTCTGTTGTAGGTAATAACCAACACTCTTTCTGGTTGAAGAGTAAAAATTGTGCACCTCTAATTATGTGGTTTGCGTACAACTTCTCACCTTTATCCTTGAGGCTGGAAATATAATAATACATTTGCATTAGTAGCTCTCTTCTCTTGATCCTTGCTTCTTTCGGAACTTGTTCAGTGTTTCACAGCCTGCCTTTGGGGTTGGAAACTGCTAAGCTTAAGGTACTGTTTAGGAAACATTTATCATGAAAACTTGACAGAGGAGGTTTTGTATGCAAAAGGTTTACATTGGTTCAAGGTTATACTGAGCAAGTAATTGGAAGAGAGATCTGTTGAGAGTAACAAAATAGGCAAACAGCATCAAGAACAGGAAATTCCATCAACTGGAAATAGCCACGGTGGGGACAGGACTTTGGAGGGGGCAGTTATCATATATTTGTGCCCACTTTTGGCTTCCCTGGAGGTTGAGCACTGAGAACACGGTCAAAGACAGGTAAGAGCTCACCTGGTTCTGAACCAGCCCTGCTGTTCTTATATTCTTAGAAGTGATAAAACTATAAAACCAAACTTTATGCAGTATACAGAGCATGACATTAGAACATTCAAAATAGGATCTTTTTCTTCTACTTGACCTTCCAATACTGTCTCTGTTTCTGCTGTGAGAATCATATGATGACAGATGTGCTATAAGTGGGGTCAAATTTGCAAAAGCTTTTGAAACTGAGGAAGGCTCTTGGTCCTGAAGGGAGTAGACAGTTGACTTTGCCAAATTTCACCCTCTTTAATCATCCTGTCTCTGACAAAACTAGTATGATGGAGAGTTGCCTATCCCAAGTATTATTAATTGTGATGGATAGTGATTCCAAGAAAGATTTTAGCTTCCTGGCCATTTGCTTTGTTTAACTTAACTGTTGATACCCAGGTGGCCTTACAGGTATGCAGGTCCTGCTGGAAGCTGTACTGACAGAACCTCTTACTTCTATGGTGTATTTGGCTGTTTTAGGGACTTTCTTCACCCTTGTAATCTCTTTTTTTACACTTCATATGATGAAGTTTTGGTTTTGCCTGCTGGCTTTTTTTTTTGGTGCTTTATTATTTAGCCATACTATTTTATTCTTGACTTTTTACTTCCTTTTTAATTTTTTTTACTTTTGTTTTGCGATATATAAGCCTGCTGTGACTCTAATAAGGTATTTTTTAGTAGATTTCTATGGATTTTAATTTCCTAACTCTCCCCTTTAGGCTCTATAACTAATTTCCTCATTTAGAAAAAAAAAAAAAGCCCCTCTCCTGCTTCAAGTTTAATGCACTGCCTCTTGATATGATGACCCCAAGAGGGGATCCGGTTTAATTACACTTTGACCACTGCTACTTAATGGCTGAATTTCACTTACTTCCTGAACCAGTTCTACTGTGTTACAAGAAACACATAATTTGTGATTTTTGTGTGCTCCACAGTGAGTTTCCATAGAAAGAAATAAGTTTATGGCCTTGAGAGTATTTTTCTTCACTCTCCAACCTAATGTGACACTTGGCCAGTTGGCAGTTGGGTAGCTGAGGATGTCCATTGTATCTGTGGTAACTAATACTGTTTGTGGGCACACATGGCTTCCAAACATATTTGGATTCCAGTTCTGGCTTCCCCTCCCAATCGAAGGGGAGTGCAGGGGCAGTATTTTCCTACATCGAGCCAATGGTGCCTTTGTTCTTCTTGCTTACACGAGGAAGACAAGATGTGAACTTGGAGTCACAGTGCTCTTGCTGTTTATATCAAGCTGATTTTCTTTGCCTCGTGTGCTTTAGAAAAGAGAGGAGGTCTGGTGCTCAGGACTCAGATGCCAAGTCTTGCTTCTGCTCTGCATCAGGGCAGGCTTCTGTCAAGCTGGGGCTCTTGTGCAGGTGAAACAGGACAGTTGTTTCCAAAATCTGGTATAAAGATTTACAAAGGAATCTCAGGTATAGAAGCCAATTTCAGATTTCTTCATTTCCTGTCACTGCCCCGGTGGTCTCCCAAATGAGAAAGTACTCTTGAATCCACCAAACAAAATCTTGTATTTCTGAAGAATGTTTCACCCAGCCTATGTATATTTTTGCCCATATCTGAGAAGACAGTGGGGCCCTTTCTTTCCGAAAATCTTCTTTACTACTTGCCTCAATTTCTCAAAGTGTAATCACCCTGACAGAGCACTTCGCTTTTTGCAGTGGCTGTTACATTGTGATAAACTCTTGATTGTTGCAGTAGTTGCTGATGCTTACTTGGGTTTCTGATCTTCTGATACAATAAAAGGGCTAGGAAAGCTGATGGTCCATAGGTCAGTTGGGCAGTGTGAGCCTTCAGTTCCAAAACAGCACAATGTATCAGCAGATGGATTTCATAATTCCACTCCTTTCCTTGCCCCTTTTTCCTAAACCTTGGTGCTATACAATAATGGTATTTATTAGGTCAGATGATGTACTTTGCTCCAAAACATTCATAAGGAAAAAAATGAACAATTGTGATTAAAATTGATTTTTTCCCTTTGGGAAGTTAGAATCAAAAATGGTTACCTGCTCATTTATGAAACAGATTTATTCTGTTGACATGGAGGCTTGTTTGAAATGTAATTGAATTTCTGTTACCTAATGGAAAGTGACAGTTAACAGTATTTATTTTCCATTTGTGTCTCAGTAGATAACATAACACAATTTTGATTTGTAGTTAGCTTTGGAATCTGAGATTGTTCTAGCTCTGTAATTGAAAAGATGGGAGCATGATGGCCTAATACAATCCTGGTTTTGTTTTTTTTACACCAGTAAAGGCAACATTAATACAGTAAACAGCATCTAGTCTAGCTTAATAGTTATACTGAGATGTTATTTTTGCATCCTGCCTTTCTCATTAGAAACTGCCACATCATGATCTGGATTGATAATTCTTCCATTTAGACACTCTCTGCAGCAGCTAATTTCTAAGAGCATTGTCTCCCTTTCCTTGCCCACCTCAAAATAACTTTTTTACCTTGCAGCTAGAACACCTTTCTTAGTCAAAAAATTACAATTATATTTCTCATCTTTTTTTTCACAATGTATTTTTACAACATGTATTGTGCTCACTTTGTATGGAAAGCCATTGCTTCATCATTAATGTTAAAAACAACAGATAACAACTCAGTTCTTACATCATTACATGCCTTATGCTGCAATTCCCCTGCCACTTTTTAGAATTCTGCCTACTCCAAAATAATTAGGCAGCCTCTTCCCACAAAAGAAGTTAGCTCTCCTCCAAGCCAAACTTTACCCGTGCCTACTTGTACCCTTAAGTCTGGTGGCACTGAAGGAAAAACACTTTTTGGAGAGGCAATTGTCTGTACTTTCCTTTGTCATGGTGAAACCTTTGCTGTACCATGTAAAGGCTGGTCACCAGTTACTTGCCTTATAACTAACTGCATCTATGAAAAAATCTTCAGCGCTCATAATAACACACTAAAGTGAGTGTTAATGCAGCAGGACCAAACATTGTGGGGGATCTTGTTTTCTCTTAATTGCATAAGAAGAATAAAGCAGAATAGTGTTTAATCTTGGATAGTACAAGATGGTGCTTCTTCAGGACAAGAAGGTGGCTGTACAGCCTCCATTCACCCAACCTGCTTTCCAGCGGGGCCAGAAATGACACTAACCACCCATACTGGATTACGAGCTTCCACTGCCAGTTTTCCTACAGTATTTTAAACTAGTAGTTTATAAACCAGTAGTTGTGCACTGTCTTATTACAGCATTTGGGAAAGGGTATCACTCAGAACATATTTTTGGTATACTCAAGTGTTCTGTGCTCATGAAGTCAAGTTTTTTACAGTGTATCATCAGATATAACAACTATTAATTATTTTACCACCAGATTTTTTTCTTCATGCTGATGAATAAATTAAGAAGTCAGGTTTTCATGAGCTACCTTGACTCTTAAGTTGATTCAGGAATAGAAAATAGAAACATAGTACTGTAGTTTCTAAAATGGAAGCTGAGAAAAGTTTTTATACATCAACAGCATGCTATCATGAGGGATTGTTTCACTGGGATTATATTAAGGGATTGTGTGTGCATGAAAACCACAGAAAATGGATACAGATTTTTTAAAATCCAGAAATAGTTCTGAAACATAGACAAGCAGTATGTTTTATAGCTTCTGCCTTTAGGTTTTGAGGTTTTAATTCATGCAACAACCTGTATATTTTCAAACTGTACTTCATTAAAACCTCAGTGATTTCTGATATGAGCTTTGTAGAAGTTGAATGTATCCAAGAAATAGATGAAATCATAAATAATAACAATACATAAGATGATATCCTAAATTGACAAAAACCCAAACTAATCTGAGCAGGAGACTTGCTGCATTGAATATGAACAAAAAGTATTACAATAAGAAACATGAAATGTGTCATATTTTCAAAGCAGCTTTGAGCTGCTCTGCAGTATTCACAAACCACAGATTTCATCCTTGTCCCTTGATTGGCCTAAAATAGTCATAATTTCAGACTTCCCCTAATTAAGACCTACTAATGAACAATTATTTCATGAACCATTTTTAATTGTACTACCAAATGTGTAAATGCGCGGTTTCAAGTGATGGATATCCAAGCCTGAAATAACTAAATATTTCAATATGTTTTAATGAGACCTGGAGTGGAGATTTCAATGGGTATTTCCATGCATAGTTCTCTACATACGCAAAATTACATGTATGCATACAGAGGTACGCATGTATATGTGTGTGTGTGTATAAATGTGTCTGTGTGTGCATGCATAAATCAGGAAGTCTGTTATGACATTAGTTATCAAATACAGATGATAACCAACTCATGAGCACATGTGTTTTTAGTCTCTGGCAGGCAGGGTTTGCATATTTGTTCCTTTTTAACCCTAAATTATGGCTGTGTGCTGACCTTTATTGCACTCTCCTACATGCCCTATTCCAATTATTCAGTCTGGGAGAGAATTTCTAGTAATTTCATTAATAGTTGAAACATAAACCAACATAATTAACACAGCATTTTGTGGAATAAGCAATCTTTTGCTGGAAGGGTGGCATTTGAGTAGGCTTTATGTGGAAGACTTTGGGTACGAAATACACAGCAATACCCTATGCGAGAAGGAAATACAGGTTATAGGTATGCTGTTTCATCAGTTGTTTATGTTTAGTTGGTACATTCCTGCTGGAAGTGTGCTGATCTCTGTTGATAACTGTGTAAAACAGGAGTTTTAATCATAAACGTGCACTTCAAAATAGTCAGTCAGCTGTGTAGCAGGAATGAAAAGATGTTTTAGAAGTAACTAGATCTGTAGAAAGACTTACAGTAGAGAGAAATTAAAAAGCTGGAATTACTTAGTTTGGGGCAGAGATTAATGGTAGACGTGGTAGGAAATAATGGTACAAGAAAAGTCTAGTGAGATTCCTCACTCACCTTTCTTCATCATGTAAGAACGGTGAGAGGAGGGAAGCATCTGACTTGAGATAACTTATTTATCTAAGTATCCGTCACTGTACAGTTTGACTTGTTAGTGTGTTCATGGTTTTATTTTTATATTACAGTTGTCAAGGTGGGATGTGTAGTTATGTCCCTTTTAAAGATAGAAATTGGGGCAATGACTTGTGCAGGACGTCAGAAACAGAAGCCTGTTCTTGAATCCATGTGCTTACTGCTGGTGTGGTTTTACTCTGAGACATAACCATTTCAAGCAAAATTTATTAAATATAAAATTGCTAAAGTTATCACAGTGTGTGTATTTTGTACCACAAGCAATGAAGGCATAGGCCTCAGTTTCCCTGATTATGATAATTGCTGCTTAACTGGAGAGGAGGCTATGTGGTGTACACAGACAACTTTGAGGAGTTCTTGCAGTAGGGTAGGAAGCACTGAAAACCTATTATGGCTCAAGATCTTCCTGGGTGGTGCTGAGCTCCTTTTTTTGCATGTGTCCGTGGTTCTCTGCTGCACTGGGTTTTCAGGGAGTTAAGTATGGTGAAGGTTGCTCAATCAGTGACATGGGTTGAATTGCATTAATAAAGTATCGAATTATATTCTGGATTACTTATTAAATTGAGACTCTTATCTATACTGTATCCACCATAGATGGGAAAAAACCTGCATATGAATGAACTTAATCTGCTCATTGGTTTATGAACACGTTGTCCCCAGAGAGTGTTACAAATCCACAGGATGTCCCTTAGTGCAGGATTTTGTACTTAGGCCTGTGAGCAGGCAGTAAAATCAGAGGTGGAAAGACTCCTTTTGACTAAGCAATTGATGAGGCTTGTGTGTATTATTCCTTCTAGCAGGCACGTGGAATCTGTTGTGTTTTAGACACATACACTTGATGTAGAGAGGCAAGAATGTGGCCCACCAGTTAAAATACCAGTTTCTTTCACTTCTGTCTTCTTCACCGTAAACAGCCTCGTCACTGATAGCTTTTTTAAGAGTCAGATGAATTGGGCTGTGGGGATGAGCTCTTTTAGAGATGAAGCCAAGCCCCCAGCCCAGGGATACATCCCAGTCTGGCCAGAGGGAAGTGCAGCTCTCCTCGTCCCAAGGTGCTTTCTCGTTTGTCTGCCTCCTACACCATCTCCCCCTCCTGACCCACGTCACACATCACTTAGGGCAAACTGAAACAGAGGGGAATAAACTCAAGAGGTTGGAATGGATTTGCTCCCTCCTTCCCACTCTCCTCCTGTCTACAACAGAGAGGGCTGCTGTCCTCTCAGCTGTCCTCATCTTCCCTGCAAGAGGTTAATTAATACTACTTTTCAGAACAATGCAACTGTTGTTATATCTTTTCATTTAGTCCAGAGTTCAAGAGCTTGAGCCTTTTAGTAAAACACCCACAAAGTCCATGGCTGAGAGAGTTGGAGTTGTTCAGCCCGGAGCAGAGAAGGCTCCGGGGAGACGGTAATACCTTGCTCTCTCTCCCTGGAGAGCAGCCTTTCAGTACTTGAAGGGGGCTTATAAGTTGGGGACAAACTTTTTAGCAGGGCCTGTTGCGATAGGACACAGCATAATGGTTTTAAACTAAAAGAGGGTAGATTCAGACCAGATATAAGGAAGAAACGTTTTACAATGATGGTGGTGAAACCCTGGCACAGGTTGCCCAGAGAGGTGGTAGATGCCCCATCCCTGGAAACATTCAAGGTCAGGCTGGACGGGGCTCTGAGCAACCTGACCTAGCTGAAGGTGCCCCTGCTCATGACAGGGGGGTTGGACTAGATGACCTTTAAAGGTCCCTTCCAACCGAAACTGTTCTATGATTCTATATGAACATGCAGACATCCAAAAGTTGTCCTTTTGTGTTGTCCTAAAAGTGCCTCAGCTTACGTGCTTGAAAAAATTGGCAATAGGGATTCCTGTCTGGATCTTGCCTATTAAAAACTCTGCTCTTCTATTTGTAAACTACATAAGGATATGCATGAAATGAAGGAAAATTTCTGGAAAGATTTCCTAAAGACATTGTAAATAGTAAGTGCTTGTACACATAAGTGCATTTTATTGTAGAGTTTTCAGTGAACACTGTGTACAGGTAGGGCTTTGAAACACAGTGGTAGGCCATCTTCTGACAGGGCCTGAAGTTTCTACATACGTTACATTTGTTCTCTGAAATTTTTATTATAAGCTCAGCAGCATAAAAGTAGTGGTGGATTCCAGCTCCAGCTTTGATGTGCTCTGCTGAGCTACAGAGGTTTGTACAGGGAGACTTCGCTTAACTGCACTCAGACTGGAAAGCAAATCTGGTGCTCTCCAAGCGTCAGATCCAGATCAGCAAGAGTTTCAGGGGAGAAATGAGGAACTAAGGAGTGGAAGACTCCTTCAAAAAACCCACAACACAAACCGCAAGCAAACAGAAAGCCTGTTGTGGACATCACTGTGAGTACTCCAGCTAGACAGTTTTGAAAACTAGAGAATCTATCCAGAGGAATGGAAATAAATGTGGGGAAGTATTAGGAGTAATAATATAATTACAGGGAATTCTAAGTAGCTGCATTCAAACTCTTTCGTTAGTGTCCCTCCTTTCAGTGAACTTTCTGATGGTTTTAAAACCAAATTGTGTATTTGATCCCAAACAACCCTATTTTACATGTCTGTAACACTTTTGAAATATTTTCTTTACCAATTCCTGTATCAAATATGTGTGCTGAAATGTCCTTAATTTTCTACTGAAATCCAAAATAATATATTTGGAGGGTGTTTCCTTCATAGCTATAGACTGCTAAAAATTGCATCTGGGATTGATACACATTTCAGATTTTTGTATTAAAGGTTTACTTACTATAAGCTTAACACTAGCTATATGAGGCACAACATTGATTTATTGGCCCAGCACAGATTTTGGTAGAGCAGGGACAGTGGCTAATTCTAATAATTTTTATATTTTAAAAATGGTATATTTATTTTTTAAGTTGCACGCCTGCATGTGTTGTGATTGCAGGAGGGACTCTAATAACTAAAGTACAGGGAAGTTAGTTTAGTTATATAAAAACTTTGATTCTAACAGCATGTAATACTGTTTGCCAGACCTCACCTATAGCTACAATGACACGTCTTAGTAGGACAAAAACTGTTAAGTATTGCCAGCAATCGCTTTTCTTTCAGTTGAAAAAGCAAAGATTTAGTTGAAGGCATATATTTTTGTTTGAGATCACTGGTGCCTCAAACCATAAAAATGGCAAAACATTTTTGATAGCTTTTTTTACCATATAATTGAATATAGTTATTTTTCAATACAGGAATACAAGCAAAAAAAAGAATACTGGGAAAAATAAAAAGCATACTAGAATAATGTGATTTAAACTTTGACAGTGTACCATCATTTGCAGCTGATAATGCTAATGAAAATTTTGGAGACACTATTCTGCCTACAGAGTAATAGAAAATGAGAATGAATATGTGCTTCCGGCTAATTGCGGTGCTTGTAATTCTGTGATTCCATACAGCAGGAGAGAGTACACTGCATGTCATTCACCAGCTGCTTTTCAAAGTGTGTAAGAACAATTTTCAGTCACTTTTCAGTATGTGACAACAGAGTTTCAAAATTACAGGAGGTATGTCAGTTTGCCAACCTCTAAGTGAAAGGTAGCTTATATCAAAGAGTTGAGGACAAGTTCTTAGGTTATAAATGCAACTGTTATTTGAAAACACATCACAGCAAACCAAAATAGTGAAGAGGGATTTCATTCATTAGTGTACATGGTGGAGCTCTCAAATACCTGTCTCATGTTTTGATTCTGGCAAACAGAACTACCTTAACTTGATTCGGTAACTTTCTCTGAAAACATGTGAATTATTCCTAAACATAATTAATAGTGAAATTTGACAGAAGTCTGCATTTGTTTGAATGAAAAAAAGCTTTGTACTGACAGATTCAGTAGTTATGTTTGTACTTCAAGACGTTATCAAGGAATGGTTAAATATTCAGTCTTCAGATCCTATGTCTCTCAAATTCTTACAATTTACGGAGATTATTGTGTCAGCAAATACAGCAGTGAATAATATATATCCTGCATATAGAAGGATTTGAACAGATGGCAAAAGAATGGTAAATACTCCTTCCAGGAAGAGCTACCTTCAGATTAAAATGTTTCTACCTACGAAGGGATTTATGAATCGACCAAAATAACAGAGATGTGTTAAAATTTATAATAGTTGCTGTTTAAAAGAATAAATAGAAAGTTATTAGAATTGAATCGTTCATTTGAAAGTAGTAGAGTGGACAGTAATCTTGAAGTGACCATGTCCCCCACTGTGGCTGGAGTGAAGCTTGGTAATGCAGGACGGGTGGCGATGGCCACCAGGAAGCCCTGCGTGTGCCTTGACATCCGTGTGCCACAGGTGTAGGTGTTGCCTGTCCAATATTCCCTGCTGAAGTAACAATTTTAGTTGTGGTTGTTTGAGATTAATGCGAAATGGGTACTCAAGCACGTTGGTACTGAATGGATGTCAAATAATCTGTAACAATGCTAAACCTGTAGTATTTTCTCACTGGGTAAAATTAAATTTGGATGACTATTAGAAATTAGCTTGTTGAGTGAGGGGTCAGCAGGCTAGGAGTTTCAGATTTGTCTGTTTTTCTCTGCCTTCTGCATGCTGACCAATGGTATGTGGCCTTTCTAGCTTCATGTTAACTATGGTACCTGAGTGTTATTTGTGATAACTGCTCTTTTTATCTAGGGAGGCAGGCAAAAAAAATGCCTGTTGGTAGGCAGCCGAACTACATTTCTACCAGCAATGTAATGTCTCTGCTCCCAGTCTTCCTTGGTCCTCTGTAGGTAGCACCTGACAAACAGTTTTCATTGACTCCCTCATTTCATTCCTTGCTGCATCCCTTGGCTTTCTTTAAATGTGTAAGGGAGCCAAAAGCCAGACTTGGGGTTGGAAGAGTCCCAGTGGAGGTTAGATGCTGCCTGCACTCTTTGGTCCTGTCTTTGGTTATTTGTGCACTCTTCAGGTAGTCCCACAGGTGCATAACTGGTAAGAATAGCTTATGGAAAACTGGCGTAACTGGTCTGGTGGTTGGGAGAAGGATCACTGGCTGATGTAAAATCTCTAATTTTCAGGAACTCCTGCTGTAAACCTGTCTCTTCTCATCCTCTTTGTTGTACAGATTTCTAATGCATAGGTAAGGAGTGGTGTTTTTAAAGCAGAAGTTAGTTTGGCTTTTTTTTTCCAACTAAAAAGTAAAGTCAAAACCAGAAACATTTTCTGCTTTCAGAACCAATATTAAAAAAAAAAAAAAAAAAAAGCTGAGCTGTATCCAGGTTTGGTTGCACGAAAGAACTTTTTGGCTTACCTTTCAATTTTGACTTACTCTACATGTGTATGAGTATGTGTTCCTGTACATGTAGCAGTGTACAATATTACAATGTTAAGTATTGACTATGAAGAACTGTGTCCCAGACTACAATAAAATGCTGTTCATTTTTTTTGGTGAAGTATTTGCAACATTTAAAATAACTGGTATGTTTGTTTAGAATTTTTAATTGAAACCCAACACCACAAGGCTTTGTTAAGGGTAGAAGCAGGAGTCTTTCCTGTAGCAAATCAGTGGTGCAAAAATAAAAAGTTTTTATAGAACAGGGCAGTTCAGTAACACTCAGGTGTCCACTTAATGCAAAAGGCTGATCATGTAGTGGTCAGATGGTATCAGGCCGTTTAAGCATTCAAAGCTGACTTGCATTTTGGGACAGCAATATATTGTTAGTGCTCTGACTATTGATTTCTTCCCCCTGAGAACATCAACCATTGGTGAATATGAATATAGCAGGATGTTTGTTTTAAATGGTATAGATATCCAAATTTTAAAAAAAATTTAAAAAAAGGACTAGGATCTTTAAACAAAATATTTCTCATTCTGAAAAGAGCCCACATTTGTTTTCCTTTAGGGAAAAAATCACTTACTTTCTTATTTTAAGCAAACTGGATTTGCTTATTTGTACATCTGTTCCAAAATTCTTGACTTGAGCTGTGCTGTCCTGAGATTCAGGACAGCCTACAGTATTCATGAAGGAAAACATTGGAAAATTTTCAAACAAAGAGAGCACATAAATTAAGCTTACTGTGAAGAGTTTAAAGGATGCATTTTATGTGTCTAAACATGTTGATTGCTCATATATTTGGTGTCATTAAGGCTTCACAAGTCCATACTATTCATTGAGCAGAACTTGTAATTTTGGTTTTAGTTTGAACTTACATTGAGAAAGAAGGGATAAATGATGTAGTCATTGGTTTATTTCCTAACCAGATGGACTTGATCTTGTGAGATACTTAGCACCTACCCATCCTATTGATCTTGTAGGTGACACACATGCTTCATGAAATTGTTAGAAGTTGAGAGGATATGCTGTATTCTTGCAGTTGCTTATACTGAAGTCAATGGGATCTTCCGGGTGCTCAGTACTTCTTGAAATCAGGTCATATCTTTAGATTTCTAAATAAGGATTTTCAAAAGGACCTTGGCTCCATGACTCTGTCAGGTCAGAGCCCAAATCTGTTATTCCTTTCTCAGCAGCTTTGAGGATCCTTTCATTTTTTTTCATCATTTGCTTCCCTCAGTTTCTGGTGAGATCAGCCAATGGCAGCAAAACCATCACAGGACAAAAGATGTAAGGATCCGTCTACCCCTTGTATGACAGTGCCTCTCAGTTCTGTTATTTCCTTGCTCTTTCATTTCACTTTTCATATTTGCCCATGTACAGCAATCTTACTTGTCACTGCATGTTCATGAAACACTCAATGTGATGTTTAAATTGCCCTCTGTCAGGATCTAATTCTCAAATACTAAAAATAATCATTCTTGAGACTGTTTTAGGTAGGACATCATATAAACAGCAGTGCTGTTAATATAGTGGATGGATATAAATTGATTAAAATCTTCTCCTTACCATATTGTCCTGGTTTCAGCTGGAATAAAGTTAGTTTTCTTCCTAGTAGCTGGTATAGTGCTGTGTTTTGGATTTAGGATGAGAATAATGTTGCTAACACACTGATGTTTTGGTTGTTGCTGAGCAGTGCTTACACCAAGTCAAGGATTTTTCAGCTTCTGATGCCCAGCCAGCAGGAAGGCTGGAGGGGCACAAGGAGTTGGGAGGGGACACAGCCAGGACAGCTGACCCAAAGTGGCCAAAGGGGTATTCCATACCATGTGATGTCATGCCCAAAATACAAACTGGGGGGAGTTGGGTGGGGGGCACCGTAGCTCGGGGCTTGGCTGGGCATCAGTCAGCAGGTGGTGAGCACTTGTATTGTGCGTCACTTGTTTTGTATATTCTATTATTATTATTATTATTATTTTCTCTTCCTTTTCTGTGCTATTAAACTCAGCTGACGAGTTTACCTTTTTTTTCCCCCGATTTTCAACCCCATCCCACTGTGGGGGGAGTGAGCAAGCGAGCGGCTGCATGTTGCTTAATTGCTGGCTGGGGTTAAACTACAACACATACATTGTTCCTACCTCTTTTGAAAGATTGGGTCATTTTTGCTTTGGCTAACTACTTTGAACTCCAGCTGAATGCCAGTATGTAACTGAATAACATAAATTAATGTCTTTTCCTCACAATCAGAATGTAAAATTCCACAAGTGATAGTTGGCTTTTGAAGATAAACCTGTGCCCCAGTATCATCAGAGTTGTGAAATACTAATCATCTTTGTGTGCGTGTGCAGGTCAGATATCTGTGCATGCACATCTGGTATTTGCATGCATAAGTTTGGCTTGCCCAGTTGCACATGCCTTGACTTGGAAAATCTGCCCTGTAGTTATTAGAAGATGCCATGTATTTTTCTGGGATGTTACGAAATGCAGGGGAATGAATTCTTTCCCCCCAAGACACAATCACAGACACACACATGCTCCAGAGGTTTGTGTCCACCAAGGAGGAGTCTTTTATCTTCTTAGTGTTTGCCATTTGGGGAGGGAAGGGGGTTGAGAGCAGGTGTGAGAAATCAGGTAGGTTTTGGCTCCCTTTACCACAGACACAAGAAACAGATGGCTTAGGTCGGTGCTTGCTGAACATATGGAGTGAACACGCTGGTTACCAAGCTAGAACCTCAGCTGCACTAGCCAGTGCTTTCTGCTTGCCATTTAGCTGTGAATGCTTATTACATATTTAGAATATTGCATCCTTTCTTCATTTTGTGTTTTTCAATGCCCCGTTCCCTTTGGTTATCTTTCCTCTTCTATCTTACAGTCTCTTCTTAGCTGCAGTCTCCTTCATTATGTTGCTCCTCATCTAAATCGATGCTTAATTTTTGACTGTAGGGATTGTGTGGCCAAGTTGCTAACAAAAAGGAGCATGCCTCAGGTTTGCATTCATGTCTGCTTCTGAGGCAAAAGGAGGAAAAAACCCCCGAGAAATAAAGTGTAATAAGCATACCAGCTAATATTTGGAACTTAGATGCAGGTGTACCAGAGTACAGTAAATAGGATCATAAATCTTTCTTAGAAATGATATAAACTTTTTAACTTATCAGCCATTGGGGGAGGAGAAAAGTAAAAGGAGTGAAAACATTCATAAAGCAAGTAGAAAAGAAGTAAGTGATTTGAGCTGTGAACTCAAACTCATTGACTGAATTCTTTCCTAAGTCCACATCTAAAAATCTAAAGACGTGATAGGATTTTGAGGCAATCCGTTAGCTTCAGTGGGAGTTTCTTGGCCTTCAGCACCACTTAGTATAAATCAGTCTGACTGATTGGAGTCTGAACCATGAGTGTTATAGTGCTTGAGGCACCCATTGATGAAAAACCTGGACTGGGTTATTACTGGCTATTTCTCTGTTGAAATAATGCTGTGATTGGTATGTTGGTGCAAGGGATCGGGCAAGATGTTCTCCTGAGGTCCCTGCCTTTCTGTGGTCTTTAAATATTTGAAAGAGATGAGAGGGAGTAGGAGAGAGTGGCCCCAGGCCATAGTGTAGCACTTCATGGGATGCACTTGGCCCTTGGGCTATATTCGCCTGTTTGTTTTTACTTAAAAGAAAAATCCTAGCAAATCTGGCTATTAATGAAAGTCTTAAAAGCAAATGAGAAAAAGCTGGCAAGGAGGTGGTAAAAGAAGGTTTCAAGCACTACTTTCCTCCAGCAACTCTGAATTTGGGAGCGTTTCCCATGGGGAAGGGCTGACGAGGGCTCAGGAGCTGAGCTTGTTGAGGGCTGGCTTTGTGGGTGCAGAACCTCATGCCTTCAACTCGTATGCCACTGTTTGCTCCTCAGGGGGCTGGCTTGCATGTACAGCTTTATCCTTCTGACTGTTAGAGTGGCCCTATGTACTGTGCACATATGCTGGAGACCTGATTTATAATTAAGAGCAGCTGGCCATGCTGCTGTCCAAAATAATTTCCCTTAGTGAAGGATCAGTGGAGAAAAATGCAGACAGGTTTTAGCCTTTTGTTGAAAGAAAGAACAGGAGCCTTCGTGCTGCGCATGGCCGGGGGAAGTTTATTGCTTGCCTGAAGAACCAAGAGCTGGGGATCTTCCATTTTATGAGTCCCTCCTGTGCTGTACCTGTGGTGAAAAAAAGAAGTTAAAGTTGCCTAAAGGCAGCTTATGGGGATTCCCCATATAGCTTATTTAATGTGTGCTGAGGGCTGCTTCTGCCCTGGTAGTCTTCAGAAATGCAAACAGCAGAAAGATGGTAAAGAAATCCAAACCAACCAAACAAAAGGCTCCCCCCCTTCACCTTTATCCCCATTTCCCCAGATGTGCTTGGCACTTCTCTAGTATGTCTAGTAACTTAATAACGTGAGAGTTATTTTTGTAGTGCTCATGCATAGTGTTGGTTTTTAATAAGTATAAGGGAAGTTAATCTCATACTATGATTTTTTTCCCCCCTCAAGTATGTGTTTTTAGAGTGAGCAAAGCAGATAAAATAGTGAGATGTCTAGAAACATTTTTGGGTAGTCAGCTTGGAACGGCTCCTGTTGCAACTTTATGTCCCTGAGGGATGGTGGGAGTGCAAAGCCCTACCTTGTCAGTGCTCTGCTGCTTTCCTGGTTGTATTTAGATAAACTTTTCTTTTCTGCCTTGCTGTCTCTGAAGCAGTACAGGAGACAGGGGAAGAGGATGAGGCTGGCAGAGTCCAACTCTTCCAGGGGAAGAGCCCTTCTCCAGGGTAATTAGAGGAGAAGAGCAGTGCTGGTGGCTGTTGCACTTCTTTGCACCCTTGCCCACGCCTCTGTTAAGTGATTGCTGTGATCCTGGAGACCACGCTTTTTGGCCTCCTGTTTCTTTTCTTAGCTAACAAAAGCTGCCGCAGGGTACGCGAGCACCGGCGCGGCAGAGAGGAGCTCCTGCTGCCATGGGACTGGTTACCTCGTGGCTTCAGGGAGGCAGCAGCATGGGACCTCTGGTCTTTAGGGGCTGTGGGAGGATGTGAGGGGACATCATAGGAGAGCAAGTACTTGACAAGCCTTTGACCTCCTGAAGGAAGATAATGATAAGCTAGTTTTTAAGAGAAACCTTAGGGACATATTCATAGGGAGTAGGAGGCAGCATCTCTCTAATCAGCGATTCTATGGAGCGTGTTCCTGTATAAGGAACTGCAGGTTTCTGGAGAAATTGGAGGAGGAATTATCTAATTGTCACTCTGTGACTTGTCTTGGACAGCGGCCTTTCCTCTTTTGAGAGTATTTACTGGGGGTAAATACTATTGCAAGTGAGGTGCGATTGTTAAACTCAGCCGGGCATATCCTGTGCCCTCAAACACCGCGGCACCCTCAAAGGTAGCAGAGTTGACCAGCTTCTGCCTTTGTGGCCTGGACTTCCAAACAGAGGAGTTTCACTCACTCTGTAACTGGATGCACCCAAGCATACACCGAAACAAATCGGCTGAATGAGGTAATTACATTTTCATAGCAGCCTCAGTACAACTTTTCACCCAGAGTGAATTATGTGTCTAAGTGAAGGAATTTGACTACTTAACAGGGTTAAAACAATATACAGATAACAGGGTTTTTATACACACACACACACATATATATATATATATTTAGTTTTGTGGTGTGTACCATTGATGCCATTTATGTGACCTTTGGCAGCTGCCAGAGCATGATGGTCAGTGGCTGTCTCTGGTCTGCTGAATGCCAGGTGGAGGCTGAAAGCTTGGACTGCGGCACAACTCAAGTCAAGCAGTAAGGTTAGGTACTGTAACATGATTTATGCAGGCCTCCACGGTGGGTGTTAAGTTAAGTTGGCTAAAAACGGATGCTGTCCTTTTTCAGGGCATTCAGCTCTGCCATATAAATATGCTATTCAGGTCTACTAAGTTTTTATAAAATGCTGTTTCTGCCAGAATAGCTAACAGGGCTTATCCAGCAGTGACACTTCAATAGCAAAATGTTTTGTGAATGATTTTAGCCTGTTTGTTTTTCTCTCCTGCTGTGATCCTAAATATTTTTACAGAACTATATTTGAGACATGTATTCACTTGGAAGGGCTTAGAAAAGGCAAATTAAGAGATAAATTCGATATTCACCGACATAGTCTATTTTCATTAACTTGAAAGTTATGATGCATGTATGACTGTGTTTATATTGAAAGTTCACAAATACTGCTATAAAGCTCAATTCTTCAATCCAGTTAAAAAAAGGAGTTGTTAAAGGTGGCTGACAAGGAGGCAGCAGTTTGTCCACCAGTTATGTGCTGCTGTACCGTGGAGCTAATAGCATTAATAGAAGGAGCATTTTCAGCTTGCAGATCTGATATAAAATACTAGATTTGTCAGTAATTGAATTCTGAAACAAACATTCCAATTACTAAGGCACTGTAGCTTTTGTTCATGTGATGGGCAGGCAACAGTTCTTGCTTGTACCTGTCCCTACCGATTATTATTATGCATACTTAAAGTTCCTCTTTATTTTTCCCATTTTCATAACAACTGCATTATGATGTGACATATCTTTTCCAGATATTTTGCTTGAATAAATAAGTAGGATATTAAATTCAACTAGGGTATTAGATTATAAATTATTTCTGTAACAGGCATCATAATGTTATTTAGATTTTCAGTTTACACAGACCTTGTAGCAACTCCCAAGAGCTATGCTACAGAATTAGGGGAAGATGTGAGTTGATGTAAGAAAATTGGTTTTGGTAATATGCTGATGTCAGTAGAGTTTTGCTGTGTGGAAAGATATTTAAATTAACGTTTTTACTTACTCCATTGTACAAACTAAAGATTGGTAATGATTTCAAATTACTGATGTGTTGGCGTTTGGACTATGCAAACATGACCATAAATGTCTTTTCCCTAGTAGGGCGATATTTATATTGTTAAGTTTGTGTACGGGTTTTATTTTTTAACAAACAGAGTATCATATTCCAATCTTCCCTGTAACATAAGCATTTCATTTCATGTCAGGAGAATGAAAAAATTTAAGAGCATTTTTAGATTAAAAAACCTGGGCTGGCTAACAGGTACAGAGCTCTCTGTGTCAAGGAAGAAAGCACAGACTTACACTGCCAGTTTGAATAACTGTATCATGATTAGCAAGCACAGTGACACCATATTGGTGAGAGAGATGTGAAAACATGCACATTTATAAGTACATTTATTAGTCAGATGGATGGTAATGGTAACCTGAAGAGAGAGCTTCTAAGTAAAAAGATTTATAGCTGCTTACATAGGTATTCTGTAAATATGGGAATCCATACCCACTGTGATGTTTTATATATTCAGCGCAAGAGTAAAGGTGAAAAATAACTGCGAAAGGAGGTAGATGTCCTCCTGAGCCATTTTCTGAGATGATGGACAGCAGTATTGGTAGGGGTCTTAATTAAAATCAAACCAAACAAAAACCACCCCAGTTGCTTTTAATAATGAGGAGTACCGGAGTAAGGGAACAGATTATCTCCCTCTCCAGAGAAAATTGGCAGATGGAGAAAATGTATGTGCAGGTATCAGCAAGATTGCCTTGAACCCCCTGTGCTGCCTGTCACTGAGGTGCTATTTCAGAGCCTTCCATCAGGGCTGTGGTGAGGCAATTTGGTACCCAGGGCTGAAGGTAGATTTTGTGCCCCTTCTCCCCTTCTCTTTTGCCTCGTCTCAACCCCTGCTGCAACAGCTCAAAGTGGAAGTCCATGCTGAGTGGGACGTTATTGAGGAAACCTCTTCTCTTCATCTGTTTGAACAGCAGATAATACTAGCCAAGTTCTTGTTTCCTGCATAATATTGTGGTCTTCCCCAGGAAGAGGAGATGGTAATGGAGCTACACACCTTTTTTTGTCCCCAGCTGTAGTTGTGCATATACTGCCCATAGCCTTGGGAACGAAGAGCCCCAGCTTACTGCATTCCCAAACGGGGCATGTGGTGCCAAACAGCAAAATTAGTCTAAACTGGGAGTAATTCTGGTGTGAAAGGACTTAGGGGGGGTTGAAGTAGGAATGAGAGCAGGCTCAGGCTCAACATTTTACTGTACAGGTCCTTCACATTTCATCTGCCTGCTGCCCAGAAATATGGATGTCTTATGTTGTGGGCTCTACAGGTATCCCAGGCTGTGAGGGCCTTCTCCTGCAGCTCTTACCTTGCCTTTGGGGTCAGTCTTCCTTCACCAGGAAGCAATGTCCCTCTCGTTGGCTGACCACCATGATTTTGTAGGTGGATGCAAAAGCTTAGCTCCTGCTCACATACGGTGCATGTGGTCTTTCTTTGCTTTGGTACCTGTTAAAATTCACTCTATATAAATACACATACAGTAAGGTTAATGAGTGCTGTCAACCACATGACTTTTAATGACTGGGATGCTTATTTAAGTGTCTTAAATCTGAATTTAGGAGCCAAGTATAAGGTTTTTTTAAAACAAAAAAAAAATGTCAGAGGCATATCCTAATGCTGCACATCAGTTGATAATGCAGGCATGCTCCTATCTAGTGTTTCTGTGCAAGTTCATAAGTCTGGGCATGTTTTTATATGCAAAACATGTCTGGAGCCCATATTCCTCGTCACATCATGGACATGCGATGTACATCCACTATTTGGAATGTGATTTGTCATCTAAATGTAGCTGGTGTTAGAGTCTGAATGTCTCGTTATGGTGAAACATTTTGCTGCTTTTAAAACAACTTGAACAAAGACAGCACTTCATACTGCACTTTGATGTGTGTCTTTATTGAAAAAGCTCCTCTCCATTGCTGAGGCACTGAAGCATTTGCATTAAGTGATACAGGAGATGCCATAGCAATTTCATGAGAATTACCCTTTGCAATGAATGTTAGATTAAACATCTAAGTAAAATCCCTTGAAAGTGGCCAGAAGATAAATTAGAGCAGAGCTGTACCTAGGTACGATTAAATTATGTACCTTCTTTTAAAGATTGTTTTTAATTGATTTGGTGCATACTCTTTAGTTAGTTAATAATGAGTGTTGTACCTGTGGCTATAGGATCACTCATGTGAGTTAGATTTACAGCATTAAGAAACTCCCTTTATCAAAGAAAACAATTTCATAAAGGGGCTGTCCCCTCTCACTGCTCTGTTACTGATAATGTGTCTGGACTGTTTTCTGATTAGTGCTCCAGTCTTACACTAATATTGAAGATGTTCTTTAGTGGATAAATTTAGGGTTATCACATCATTTTAGCAACCTAATTTGTTCCTTGCTTGCACACGACAACAACTTTCATATCTCAAACACCTCCTCTCCATTAGGGCTTCTACAGCACTGCAAAATTGAAGCTAGGAGGGAGATGAGCATTGGAGGAGAAGAGGACAAAGATATAGGATACAAAAATGTGGAGAAGATGTTGCAAGTAGCTGGAAATTTTGCCAGAACAGAAGTTCCTCCTATTTTACTTCTGAGGAAGCTTGAATTTAACTGGTCCTTATAACTACCAATATAGCTGATAAGAATTGCAGATCTTCAATACCCATTTGTACTGGACATTAACATCATCATTTGAAGGTTGTGCTAGGTGTTAATTTTTAACTTTGGCCCAACTTCTGTATGTTCCCTTCCAGTTCTCACTTGTTAACGTTTTACCAAACCTACATCTAAACTGAATTCTAAGATAAGAATTTTCAAGTCCTGTATCTGAAGTTAGACACCCGTGTTTGGAAATATCGTGATGATCATCAGAGAGAAAGAGGTCTTTCCTTAGCAAGGGCCACATATACCACAGATAAGAGAAAGAGAAGTACAGAACCTGGGAAGAGAGGAAGGGTCTGAAGTGGATACCCATCATTGCTCACCCAAGTCCTGCCGCAGCAAAAAGGGCAAGACAGGCCCACAAAAAACCAGCTGCAGCCTGAGGTGGATGTTGGGGAGCCCCTTCCAAGTAGTTTTCTCCACAAAAGTCCTAAGAGGTCACAGTGGCAAGAAGGTGTCTTTGAGGTTGCTGTGGTTACTAATCATGATGACTAATTCTGGTTATAAGCTTCTGAGCTATAAGGGTAATGGCCCATCCTACAGACTGGGCAAGGAGAGGATTCCTCTTTGTTTCGGGAAATCTTCTAAAAGGTTTTCTTTTCATAGCCTGGCTTGGATAGCCATATATATGAGCATTGCCTCAAATCCCCATTTGGGATCAATGAGGAAACATTTCTTGTCTTCATTCCCTCTTGGATTTTAAAAAAAGCCTTCAAGTTACACATTTAAAAAAATTTTGGATAATGATCTCAACCTCGAAAAGGAGAATCTAAATGCAAAAAAAAATAAATCCACCTAACAATTAGATAGCTAATGTTTGCATAATTTTAATTATCACACATTGCAATTATTTCTAATTCATTTCAGTATACAAATCACTATTTTATATATGGCATGTTGTTAATGTTTACTACTATAATTACTAATTTGCAATATAAGGCAGCAATTTTATAGTTATTCAGTTATGTATAATTATTATGTCAAATAGGAGATGGCAATTAACACTGAAATGTATTAGAAATGATTGTACTAAAATCAGTCTAAGAATATGTGACACATACTTGTCATGTAGTGGAAGATGGACTGCGTTTTCCTACTCTTTTCCCCCTAACCGTGCTTTTAGAGAATGTATTTATTTGAGATCCCAAAGGATTTAATCCTGCAGAAATTGCTATTTCACCATCACATTGACCAAAGAGTTAGAGCTAGAACTAAAGAGCAAAATCCAGGGAGCCTTCTGTAGCTAAATCTCGTGTGAGGTTTCCGAGTTTAGGTGCCATGTTCTACATAAGCATTTCAGAAAGTCCCTCCTTCAGTGGCTGCTTAAAAAGGAGATGTTTAAGTTCTTCTGCTGCCCATAGCTCCAAGTCTTTTAAAAGAGATGTTCAGAGAGAGTTTTGAGCTGTAATGCTGGCAATGCCTTAGCAGGAAGGTGCCAAATGAGCCGTGAGCCTGCAGGTGGCATTCCCGGGTGCCATGCGGACCTGAGCAGCCAGGGAGCTGCCCCAGTGTGATAGCAGAGAGTCACGGTGAAGAAGAGGGTACCAAAGCTGCTCACGGTGACCCACAACACGACTCGTACGTTCCTCTGAGACCACCCAAAGCACAAAGTACCATGCATTGCATCTTCGAAACTATGGTGGTACTATTGTGTGAAGGCTTGGACCAGAAGGTAAGAAAGCTGAGGTCTGGGTCCTCTTCTGGAAGGAGGGAATTGGAGCGGTATCTCCTGTCCCATGGGAATAACCCCTAGTGCAGGCTCGAGTTAGAAGTTACCTTAACTTCCTTTGCTGAAGCTGGGCTGCCATGCTGTCAAGTGTGAGAGTTGGAAGCCAGGAGAAGGTAGGCATCAGAGGGGTTGTGGCACGTCTGGATGGGAGAGACTTGACCTGGGGTGGGTTTGGGAGCTCCTCACTCCACAGACAGGCCCACTGCAGTGCAAAAGGTGGAACAAAACTCTTAACACATAAAAAATTACAGCCTTAAATCATCTAGGGAATCCTTAAAGAGGGGAAAAATCCTGATTCATAGAGAATATGAATTGGCGCTATCACTTAAAGAAACTTTCTTTTATGGCAAAAGAGTTCTCTGTGACAACTCCCTTTTTTTGCCAGGGATTCAAAATCTGGGCAGCTCTAAGCCCTGCTAAACAAAATTCATGGCTGTACATCTTAATAAAGCAAAGAAGAGCGTGCAGCGTGTCAAACAAATTCACCTCCTTCCTTGGTTTAAGTGTAAGGCTGCTATAATGGCACATGGCAGGGGGAGATCCAAATAGGGCCCTCGGTGTGTTAACAGAGCATATTGACTTATATCAGTCCTTTTGCCTGGTTTAAAATTGATCCCCTTAGAAAAGTTAAATATCACCTGTGTTTGTAGATTGCTAGACAGCTATTAAGATAATGCTTTTATAAATACAGATGGTGCCCTTATCAAAATTACATGGCAGTAAATAGATGCCAGTAGAAATAATATGACACTTTGATTAGCTAATAAAATGAAGCACAAATAGAATGGGGATGCTAAGTTGCTCTGACAGTTTTCATACTGTCTTATTTATTGCTTGTTTAGCTTTGATAAGTTTCTATTACAGTTTTTGCTTCTTAAGCAATTCCTTTGAAGTTTTAATTTTTAAACAGTAATCTGTATTTTACTGAGTTGGGTAGAAAATGCTCACTGTCAATAAGCTCTTCATCATGATAGTAAATGTTATCATTCTTTTAAAAGTAAGTTGATAGGCCAAATTGCATGCTGTAAATTGTGGAGATAAAAGTGGCAAAAGGTGTCAATTAATATGTTACGTGAAAATTATTGATTAGAGCAAATTATTGCTGGAAGTTTGGCAAGCAATATTGGTTCACTGATGTGGCGGCTTTTTATGTCATGGGAGATACAGTGAAAGTATTGTATCAGTACATCGAATGACAACAGGAAAACTGTACAGGAGGGGTACTGCTTTGGGGACGGACTTATACTGTAGTCTAAGTACTTAGGGCAAGAGTCTCAGTTGTTCAAAACTGGTGTAACTCCATCGGCTTCTGTGGGTTTGAGACATGGTCTGGTCATTTTTAAATCTGCTGATAATAGATATGAAGGAAATACTGCCTGACATTTGAGGCGTATGAGAAAAACCTCCTCATTGATGCAGTTGTTCTTGGGATTATTAATGGCAGTGATAATCAAGAAGCAGAGACAGCAGGTGAGAAGAGTACAAATAGTATGTGGGTCATTGACATGGTCCCACCAGCACAATGCTGACCAGTATTTCTGAGTTTTTTGTACCTAACAAAACTTGACTTAGTAACTTGAAAGCAGAAAATTATTATAACCTCCCACAGATTTTAAAACCTTCTCAGAAACTTTTCGTTGCCCCTGCTTTCTCAGAGAGTACAAAGTTCAGTTTTGGTCTTTTGGTGCAATGTGTCGCTAATAAGAAGCCTGTGGTGTAGCAGTGCTCCCAGTAAATGTGGTGAGATAGATCTCCTCTTCCACTTCTACAGAGAAAGAAAGGTCTCCATGCCTGTCTTCCCATGTGCAGTGTTTTTCTCTGCACCTTGTGAAGCAGCAGTGCCGTGCCTAAACATGACACCCAGTTATCCTCAGTCTTACTCAATAATTACTGCTCTGACATCATCACTCTGCCTGTAGCCAGCAGTTTGGCATAATCTACAGGAGACCAACCATTGGCCAGATGGAGAGAAGGGAGGAACCATCCCAGCTGCCGTGCTCCTCTGGAGCCACACTCAGCACCCGAGTTCAGATTCCTATAGCCCAACTATGGCTCCTTCAGCACAATAGCATTTTCTTTCTGTCTTTATAGGCCCTGCCTACCACCAGGGCTGGGCTTGTGGGATGAAAATTTATCTTCTCACATTTAGACAGTTGCTGTGAGGATGCATAACTTGTGTAAAGACTGTGGCCTGCATGGGAAGTTTCCACCTGTTGCATCCTCACTGGGAAATGTCAGTGGAAAAGGCAAAGGCATCTATTAGGCTATTTCTCCTAGGCGCCCTGCCATCAAGGTTCCTTGCGAAGGGGTTTGGTTTGGGGCTATGAGAACATTTTACCCCTGATTAATCCTACACATTTAGCCCAAATGTTGCAAATACCTCATTGTCAGAGAACAGGTGGGACATATATCTTAGCTGCCAGATGGAAAAATCCTTTTAGGTGTCCAGACCCCAGCTGTGTGGGCCTAATGGAATCATGTTGCTGTTCGTGCTTTCACCTTTTGTTATAAAAATTTTAAAACCTATTTTCCAAATAAATAAATTTAAGAAATCCCAAACCATAACAAACCCCCCCTTCAGATTTCACATCTTTATGGCTATATTGTCAACTTGATGCATGAGGTTTTAGCTGTGCAAATCCCTTTAATGCAAGTGGGAGTTGTACAGCTAAAGATTTACACATTGACTTTAGAATAATATTCCTTCATCTCTCTTTCTCTGTCTCTCTCTTTTTTTTTTTTCCTTTCTCCTTATTGATTCTCTCCCCAGATTTTCCCCTTTACTCTTTAATGAAAACCACAGGCTAATTCAGTGCTTCTCCTTCTGTAGTGAGAGGCAGGCATGATGATCCCTTCCTACTCACTGAACAGGCGTTAAGTCCAAGGGAGTGATTATGTGAAGGTAGTGATAATATGTGATTATTAGGTTGATAGTGAAAATCCTTTATCTCTATCAGTGATTCCACCCAAAACCCAAGTGTGAAACAGTCAATACTGCAGAACGCCACCCCAGTGAAAAATTTTTTTAGAACAGTTTTTTTTCAGGATGACTGTCAGCCTTCCTGGCTAAAATTTCCTTCACTGCTTATAAGTAATGTGGTTGACACAAACAGATGTACATAAATCTAACATTTCAAGGAAGATCATGCCATAGCCTAGCTATATGACAGGGCAGAATTTGAACAGTCTTGTGCTAGCCTGTGGGCATAATGCAAATTCCCTGGGCTGGAGAGACTTGCTTTTGCTCCAGAATTTCAATTGGTTGTCACCTCATTTTAAAAAAATGGGCTCATTCTACTTGGGTGTGTTGTAGAGGTTTCATTCCTTGTGTTAGGAGGGGACGGTTGACCTAAACGTTGAATCCTTTGGGACAGTGAACAATAAAAACCCTTTGTGCCAGTTTATATTAGAAAGTGCATTATCTCCATCTTCTTTAGCCCAGAGAATTTGCATTGCTTCCCGGTATACAACTTGGGAACAGTTTATTGTACGTGTAGCAGGATGTGCAGTTAGGTGTTTTCTTTTTTAATCCAAGGGAAAAGGCAGGAATTGTCACCCCTCTGGGTGGGGTGATAATCCTACACAGACCCAATCCCTGTCAAAGCGAGACTGCAGCCCAGGTGGAATTCAGGATCCTGTAAGGAAGGCATTTTGCCAAAATGTTTGTCTACAGAATGGCAGAGATTAAAGCCCTTCTAGCTCTGATTGGATTACCATGGACCAGAAGCACTTTAATCTCTACCAGTGTGGCTTTGGGGGAAGCCAGTGATTGAGACGTGTGGCGGGACTATGCTGAAGAAGCGGATGACTGCACTTAGCTCTTTAATCTTCTAGTCCTGTGGCTGTAGTAGAAAAATATTTAACTGTTGCAGCAGAGGGAGAGAAATAGGTAGTGAGTAGTTATTTTACCTTTTACGGTGCAAAGAAAATACAAATTGTACTTTCTCCCCTCCAGAGTTGTGGAAGCAGCTTGTGTGTGTGATAGCGCGACTCAGAGCAGCCTGAGCCCCTGCTCGAAACACAATATTGGGTAAGCTGGTGGTGGAGATTAATGTAAGCATGTAATAGCCAATACTGCAAATCAAAGGTCTCTATAACCTAGTACCCTGTCTCAGACCAGCAGCAGTTGCCAGCGGAAGGGTATTAAGACAGAGTATATTTAAAGTGACTTTTTTTTCCCCAAGACTGACAATAGCCAGTATTTTCTGGACACTTCTTGAATAATTTATGTTTAAATGTTACATTTTGTGCATAAGAGTGGCTGCAGAGCTATTCAAGAATGATTCCAAGTATAGGAATGCCCTTTTGGAGAAGGGAAGAACACAGAAGCATGAAATACTAAAACCCAACTTTGGATGATATGCAGGTCAGTAAAGAGATAGGAATAACAGTGGAAAATAAATAGGGATCTGAGCAATTTCTCTTGCTCAAGTCTCAGTCAAGAAAGGACACATTTAGTAAAGAAAACAAGATATGGGTGAGGTGGTGAAAATTGTCAGGAGAGACGTGAAATGTCCATTTAGTGCCTGACCTAGAGCATGCTGTCTGACCAGTGGGATGCAGGATGCTGTGGGAACCAAAAGGCATCCTTCTTGCTTACATAAGGGTCCCCAAAACAACTTCAGCTTTGTGCACCTGCCTAAGTTATTTTGGGGTTTCTACAACAGACTATCTGCAGTCCCACAAGAAAGAAGCTGGGGGATGCTGCGAGACTGACAGAGCCTCCAAAACCTGTCAGTAAGGTTGGGTATTTATTAATCAGCAAATGGCTCCACATAAGAAAGAACCATCCTGGCTGGGATTTTCTTGAGCTTCAGAAAGAGCAAAAGCCTCACATCTCTTGTCCACCTTGTGCTGGGGTGGCCCGGCTGGAGGGGAAGCAGGGGGATTCATCCATATAGGGAATGGGAATGCAAGTCTCTCTGCAAGGCTGAGACGGGCTATGCTCAAACAGGCAGGGAAGTCATGGGGCTGTTAGTTTCAGTGGAGCTTAGGTCACCAGAAAAACAGAACTCCCTAAAATGGAAGAAGTCTTAATTCCCATTTTCATTTAGCGTTAGGAGTGTGGTCCTTCAGTGAACTGGCTGCACGTTCAGGCTTGTAAAAATATGGACAACTTCAATTGGAAGTGTGTCTAATGCCATGCAGATATCTTTAATTTTTAAATGATCTTCAGACTAGAAGGATAAAGCTGTGTAATCCTTATGTTTTATATGCTATTGTGCCAGCCTTTCATGGTGAGAAGCTAAATATTTTTGTCATTTTAGTTAGTTTATATACGCTGTTCTTGGTTTGCTGGCAAAGTGAAATATCTGATGTGTCCCACCCCTGATGTCTGCATTTGGATGCGGGATGAAGTGAAATGAACCTTGTAAGCCAAACACTGAGTTCCTTTCCGTGCTTTTATTAGCTTTTACTTGGCAAATTCTAGTGGCTTTTGTATAGAGAACATAACATTGTAAAAACGGTGGATGTTCATGGAAGGCACAGCATAACTTAATAAATACAGTATACATGTTACGAAATGGATGCTCTTTCACTAAGTACAGAAGCTACATATGGTGCTGATAGCAAATGCCATATGTTTGTAGAAGAGGCTACATTTGTACAGTGCCTTTTTCTGAGACCTACTAATCTGTGAAAAATAACAATTCTGTTTAATACTGCTGTTTGTGGCCTCTTGGTTTTGTCTTTTAACTTCTGTGAAATGTACCCAGCTGGAACGGACCTGGACACGTAGGTCTGCACTCCTTTTCAAGGCCACTTGATCCTAACAGTGCCCATCTGAAAGATCCAAAATGCCCCTTACCCTAATTGTGGTGCTACAAAATTAGACTGTCTTTTATATTACTGTTCCTGGCTCTCCAAATCCTGAGTGCCTAGCTCCCCAGTGACACAGCTTCCAAAGGAAAGTACTCATCCATCACCAGTGTCACCGATGGCCTGCTGGCAGTGATGCTCTCATAGGAGACATAGCCTGAACCTGGGCTCTCAGTATGGGAAGAGATTTGGATCCAGGTGTCCCACCTTTCTGTTGCCATAACCACCAGTGTATGGCGTAACAGCTACTGACAGCATCTCCTCTGCTAGATGATCCTGTACGGATCTGCTGCTGCTTTCAGAGAACAGAAGTAGGCACTTAAGCTCAGGAGAGGGTTCTGGGCTGTGGATGGACACAACCACCTGATGCCTTGCCTCAGGGAATTTTGGAAGAGGGTGAGACTTCATATACTTAGCTGTAAGCTTTCCTCTTTGGCTGTGTGGCCACGTGCTCAATATGAGTCTTCTGAGGTTTTTCACACTCCAGTGAACTCCCGAAGTTGGTTTCTGTACGCTCTTAGGGCCTATGATGTGTCTACCTCTGTGTTTCAGGTTCCCTTTTGGGACCAACTTTCTAAAAATGTATGCCTTGCAATGCCTCACTCTAAGTGCCCAAGCCCTTTATGGGATCCAACCTTCAACTTAAACCTGCTTAGTTAGAGATCTGATTAGATAGCAGCCATACCTCGTATGGTTGCTACTTCCAGGAATATCTCTTGCTTTTTAATCTAAAAAAGTTTGGATTAACTAGATCTCTCTCTGAATGTACCATGCATAAATGTCCCATGCACAGCTGCTAGCAATTCTTGGCATTTTTAAAGTATTATTTTTATTTGGTCATTGAAGAAAAGCGTTTGGAAACAGTTGTGTAAGTAATTTGGTTGAGCAGGCTTTTTAGCAATAGGCAATAGAGAGTTAATTCTGGGTCTTGTCAGCTGCTTTCAGTTTTGAACACGTTTCAGATTCAGAAGACAGCCATATAGAAAAGAATGTTATGTTAATGTGACAGCAATCACAGACATTGCTATTGAAAACTCACTGTTGCTTTCCCCTTCAAAATTAACATCATAACCTTATGTCAGTGACTCAGTATTATCCTAATACCTGTTTTTGGATTCTGTCCAGTCCCATTAGATATCCCCGTGTTGATTGCTCTGTTACTGGTGAATGTTAATTGCCTCCAAATCTCAGTGGAGTTCAAAAGCTTGGGGAAAAAGTACTGACTGGTAAAGCTGCTAGTTTTATTAACAGGCAAGTAAATAATAAATCTGTTCAGAGATTTCAGTGAAGTGCCTGAGACATGAGGTATAAACAGCTGATCTCACATCTTTCTTTGCACATCTATCATATGTTAGTAATGAGATAGCAGAGTAAGCCATACTGACTTTGAACATTTAAATGGTATCAGTAGTGCCTGTCCGCAGTCAGTGTACTTTAAGAGGTAGTCAGGCTCCATGTCCTTCCCGTTGGGATTCTCATCGGCTTGACATTACATGATGCCACTTACTACCTTTTAAGATGCTTTTTAGAGTTAGTGGGACTATTTAATTGAAATGATGATGTCAAAATACAGTTATAGCAAGGCTTATCGCATGTCATTTAGTATTTTTTCCTCCTCCTGGTAATGCATATTTATGATTTTTTTTTTAATAGAGAAACTGCTCTTCTGCTTTGCTTTAAAGGACAACTGAGATCTTTATTACTTGTCTGCTTTTTTCTGTTTGTTTTATTCCCAGAGTTTTAAACGAAATCACTGCATGCTCTCCCTTTTCCACACCAGAAACCTCTAGATGGAAAATCCCCAGTATAATCCCATTGTGGGTTTTCTTCTGGTAGCGTATTTTCTGGTTTAGGTACCTCTTTTAGTAGTTTTTAGTTTGAAAAAACGTTGGTAGCACTTAACAGAGCTGAAATAAGTGATGTGGAGAATATACTGTAATCACATACTGCAGAATAATTACATATTTTATATCACTGGTTTTCAGTTGGTAGATAATATTTAATCTCCTAGTAGAGATCTGTAATGACTCATTTTAGACACTGACCCTCTAACTTCATTTCAGGAATGAAATATTTCCTAATCCAGTAATGTCTGTCTATACCATCGTGTCATGTAGATAAAGAAAAGCAACTCCAGGCACCCACTGGTAGATTGCTTAACAAAAATAAATGTCAGCAGGTGAATTGCTTGCTGAATGCTAGGCTGAAGTCAAACGTGAGCTGAACGTATGTTATGGCTGTATAAAATCTGTATTAGAGCAGGTGAAGTGAAGTTGCTATTTTTCTTATTTTAAGTGATTTTTCGGCTGATATAATGAAAAGCGTACCCAATCTTAACTTGAATTACATTGATCTGATAGGCATAGCATGTCCAGATTAACATGGGTTTTTTTAAGCAGTGTAAAAGTGATTCAGTAACCATGTGAAATTGTGAACAGAAGCCAAGAATTTCATTGTGAGACTTACTCTAGAGAAACCAAACCAGGACAAAGAAAGTGTGAGAGAATAAAAATTAATAGCATTTTTATTTTTTGTAGAAATGAGTTTGATAGGGAAGTAGTATTTATTATTAAAATACTTGGGAGCATTTGAACCTTGACCATGTTTTCACCAGTTGTAGTAAAAAATACATATAGAAAATGAGCACACTGCCAAACGCTGCGTTTGGGAGGTCTCTAAAGTAAAGATGGTGAGTGATGGAAATAAGCTTCTTTAGCCACACTGAAGCACATGAGTAGCTGCCAGGATTTCACAGCTTCTGAGCATTAAGAATGTCCCATTCATTTCCATGCTGAAAATGTTGGTCACAATCTTCTCTAGCTGACCAGTGTCTCTCACTGTGAAGATACACTTTTCCTATCAAGCCCTGTTTCACTGCATCCCTCCACTTCTGTTCACATTTATGAAGAATGTCAGCAAGAGGAAGGACTCTGCATGTTATATTTTATAAACAATTTTACATTTAATTTTTCAGTTTTGGAGTCCACGATAACACAGACCATATGCTGAGGCACGAAAAAAAAAGAGAATGAATAAAAGATTATTTACTGTTTATTTAGTTTTACCAAGTTAGTATTTTGCTTTGTGTCTATATAAATGTATTCCTGTTTATTATTAAATCATATTTCTGAAGCTGTCCTGTAGCCCTGAAGCATGTGCTTGTCCCTGAAGTCAGAGGAATTTTATTCTTGTAAGTGGCATAGAGTGGGGCTGCATACGTTTACTGTAGGTTTTGCATCACAGTTTTAGTTCCCATTTTCCATCCTGGATTCAAACAGCCCTAACATCTCTGTCTTTCCCTGCGCCCTGCTACTGAAAGATTCCTGGCTGAAATCAATTTCCCATTTCTGCCATAGCTGTGCTGGCCGAAGGAGAAAGCGGTGTGTCCAGCAGGTAAGGTAACAAGGAGTTACTGCCCATCTCGCCTGCATTCCCTTGTCATCTCTGCTGGTAGGTGTTAGTTTAATCCAGGGAGTGGAAAAGCTTGCCCGAGGCTGAAAGAGAGGGAGGTGGCTTGTGCTACTTGACTGCCATTAGGGCATGGAGATGTAATACCAGTTTATTCAGTAGGAGTTTGTCTTTGATGCTTAGAAATTTTATACTTTCTGCAGAGTGCAGGCACTCTGCAGTGCTGTGAGCAGTTAACTTGGCTCTAAAAATGAAACAAAACCTTAGGTGCGGTAGTTCGGTGTGGGTCAAATTCATCTTAGATGTAAACATCACCACCCTGCATTTGCATAAATTATAAGAGTTTATGCTAGGGATTAATTTGGCCTGGTGACTCTGCTAAGATGAAATTTTTTGTGTGCTTGTGGATTATGGTGTCAAGAGAGGGGATCACTGTTGCTAGAGAGCATCTACGAGAAATAGGCCAAAAATAGAGTAATTTCCATAGCTTAGGGAAAAAACCCCATAGAATCATAAAAAGTAATCAGCTGTTGGAAAGAATGAATTTTGTGCTCCTAATTTGCAGAAATCCCAGCAGTTGCTACTGTGCCCAACCACTCACTAATACAATAAAATATAATTACATAATTAAATACAATATAGGATTTCCATAATAGGGAACTTTATTTCCTTGTCACAATATGCGAGTTGTTGCAGTTGAAGCTCATAGTTCGGCACTGTAACTATTATTAGATGCTAACACATCACGTACTAGGCAGGATTCTCCTACAGGGGCACTTCCCAATCTGGGCGAAAATTGTTTGCTGTAGACAGTGGAAGCTTTATAGGAGGTTGCCTAACATGCACCTTTTGGATGGAGAAGTATCTTACTAACCATGTTTTGCTTTGTTAACTGTCTCCCATTGCTGTTTGTTCAGACTGATGCAATCTGTCTGTTGCTAAGCCTGGGACTTCCTGGAAGCTTAAATTCAAGCAAATCAGTGACTTGCTGGGGTAGAAATTTTCTTAGAACGTGATTGCCCATTGCTGATGCCAGTGGAAACTTGATTAATTAGTACTGCAGAAACAGACACTTAGGTACAATAGAATCTCTGTTTAGGTGAGTACTGTCTATTGTGATACAGAAGCATTAATCCTGTTTTTATTGATATATTTCCATTTGGACAGTCATTTGTGTGAAATTCTGCAGTATATGAGATTGGTTTGTTGCTAGCAGAAACAGTAGGAAAACATCTGGATCCAGTGCTGAGGAATGTTAGCAGCAAAGGTAATCATGGAGGTGCAATCCTTGAAGCTTCTAGAACTTCAGTGGGTGAAGCTTTTTTGATGTTTATATATTTGAGGTCAGGCAGAAGGAATTACCTGGCCTTTATGGTGGGTTTTTTTTGTACAAAATACATACATAAGGGAAAAGAGAGAGTGACTGGGAACTAGATTTTGGAGTAAAGAAATGAAGCCATGTGAGCTGTAATACAGTGTCCAAATAACCAGGTACATAGCATCATTGTGAAAATATGGGTCTTTTTGTGTTCAACCAGATTCACTTAAAGGCAAAAATGAAGTGCTAAGTCGAGATAAAATAACAGTTTTGGTTATCTGCAGGGCAGACACTGGTGACAAGTAATGGTTGCTTCTGATTTTGCTCTCAATTTCTCTTCCAATCCCTTTGTTTCACCCAAGCTTCTGGCCTTGCGCCCTTTCCACTCTGATTGGCTTACCTTCGTTTATTGCAGTTCATCAGTGGCCTACTCCTCATCTCATTAAAATCAATGGCAAAGCTATTACTGACCTCAGTGATGCAGGAAAAACCCCAGGTCTACAATTCCTTGTTTATCCTAATCAGTCAGATCATCATCGTTAATTTGATCTATCTTAAAATCCATCAAAACACAGCATACTTTTAGTTTACCTGCTAACACATGAAGTGCATAATCCTGAGCCTTCAAGCAGAAGCTCGTGTGATGAGTTTCTCCCTAGCAGAGCAGTTGCCTTGCTTGTATTTTAGCTTTTCTGAAAGTAAGAGTTTGAAGAACTGTAAAGACTTCAGGGTTGGCATGTTCTGTTTGTAGGCTACAGAATCTACTGACTTTTGAGTAATCTGTGTAGATGTGCGTGTAGAGTACTTTCACAGTCATAATCTTGAATAGTTCAAATTTAATTATGATGAGAGATCCTGTATTTCATTTATATGTAAAATTAAAAGAAAATATGCAGAAGCTAATCCTATTCTGAGACCGACTCCAAATACTTCTGAGCTAAAATGTTTGTAACATAGAAATCTTATTAAAATTCCTATTTCTACACATTTTAGTAGTAATTTGGTTTAAAAATTGCAAGACTGTAGTTTCATTTGACTGAGAGAAGAATTATGAGACTGTAGACAGACTAACTGCAGTTTTAACAATGCTAAAATCCATTATAAATCAGAAAAGGAGGGAAAAAGTACACATGCCATAATAATAATTTATTTGACAGTGCTATTGAATATACATACAGCTCACAGATTATGTGTTTCTAGTACACTAAAAATAAGAAGGCTAAGCACAGGAACATTATTTTTAATATGAGGATGCAATGCTAAAGAGGAGAGAAGTTTTTGGAATGATAATCAGGCTGCTGGAGCACCATGTTAAACTGGCTCCTGGTTATACAGCCTTCTGCACCAGCTGCAAAAAAAAGACATAGAAAAGCAAAGAAGGCAGTACGATTGGCATCTCTGTGTATTTTTCTTTTTTTCATATTCTTATCAGGGAGACTCCCCCAGATTTCAGAAACGTTTTTTGAGCTATAGCTTTCCAAAGTCCAGTGTCAGAAATGCTAAGCTCCAGTATGGATTAGAAAATGTGGTGGCTTGGCTGTGTCCTGCTGGTATGCTTTGGTGGGGATGGGGAGTGAGTGATTGTATGATTGCCGCTTGTCAGATCTGAAGAGTGAAAATCTAGCTATTATCCTGTCCTTTGTATTCCCCAAAGGTCGCTTAAATCCCAGTGGTCACTACTGGGATTTATTTTGGGAAGCAGACTTTGCATCAGGGTTTAGAAATACAGCTGTGATAGTCTGTAGAGGTAAGGCTATATGGATTTCAGATGTATGGGAACGTGAGTTGTGCATTTCTGATGTCTTTATGAAGTGGATTTACAAAATTTGTTTGAGCTTTCCTTTTGGCTGTCAATGATAGCGTATGTCTACCAGTAATATGCTTCTTGTCGTAGTCCTTTTTTCAGGCAAAAAATATTCTGAAATATTAATCTTAGCAACGTTGCAGTTATGGGTAAGGATACGATGGGGTTTTCTCTGAATGAGTTGCTCATGGTGAGGCACAAAGTTGGTCAAGGTACAGATTTAGCTGGCTCTTTTATCTGTATTTACAAATTCTGTTTAATAGGAGCAATAATAAGTAGCAGCCAAAAGATAATTGTGCTCATAGTTCAGTTGAAATGGGTTGTCCTGAAGGACCACGCTTTGTAATACTGGTCTGTGCTCTAACTGTTCAGAAATACATTGTTGTGTGTTATTGCCTAATTGGTGAACTGTAATTGCCTATATTGAGAACTGATCTTAAAAGTTAATCTATGCTGGAGTCAGGAAGATTAATTGGGGCAATCACCATCCCATAGATTTCTAGTAAAGTGACACCCCCTTAAAATGGTTTCCTGTGAGTGCAGTGTAGTCCGAAATGAAAGATGGGCAACACATGCCTTCTGAGTGTGCTCTTCCTTGCCCAAAAGCTCATCTGTAACTCAGCATACCTTCACTGAGTACTCTGGACACAAGATTTTAGGGGGATTAGTGGCTGAGAAAAGGCACAGAAGATTTGAATTATACTATTTTAGACAAAATCTGTGATGACATTGACGGGGGGCTATGGCTTGTGTCCCTTTCAGATTTGCTTTAACCATGCATTTTGATTTGAGGGTGGTTCTGTTGGCTGGTTTACAGCATGTGGAACCGAGACCCAGCCACGCTTCCACTTAGTTGTGTACCCGGAGTGTCTCGGTGGTGAACTGCTGACCACCTGGGGCCAGCTGGGCAGACGGTGCCTGGCATAGTTCAACTTGACAAGCATTGCCCCTGAAACGCCTCTTTCTGTGTTAGGTCAAGTACCTTTTGATGCTCTGAAGTTGGCTGAATAGGTTTCTCCAGATGCCTCGTGGCTTGCCTGCGTGAGCCGAGTAGTACAAGTGGTGTCGGCAGCAGTGCACCCTCCTCTCACGCCGCACCGTGACCAGCTGCTGTTAGCACCACTAGAATAGGAAGGTCACAGTTAAAACTTGGATGTAAAACAGAGTTTCTGAAGACGCACTGAAAATTTTACATAGATGGGAGGCCGCCTTTACAGAATTTGAAATCCAGCCCTACTACATGCTTCCACTGTGGCAGCTGAACGACGGAGGTGTAAAGCTAAAAGATGTTGGATCATGTGGCGTTGGGAGGAGATGGACTCAGTGTACTGTAGTGAAATGTCACATTCCAGAAGGCCCTGAAATTAATAGTCTCCTTGTCACACCACACTACAGTCTCTGTTCACATGATGCAAGTCCTGTTTATGTGATCTATCCTGAAGTAAGAAAGCCGTTTGCTTTATTTATGAGGATTGCGCTGCCATCGCAGCATAGAGTGGAACATCATTTGATCGCCTCGGTGTGCATTCACTACCTGCTCGTCAGCGGAGTAAAAACCTTTACCTGACTGAGCTGACCATGGGAAGACTTGGAGCAGCCTCTTGTGCTGGCTTTGGGGCTGCTTCACATGTAACGTGATCTAGCTGCTGAACTTTATAAGGTTTCTATTTCTAACTTTAACTGTTTTTCATTCTTTAGAAGAAATTTGGCCTCGCTCCAGAGGCGACAGGATGTAACTGAATATCAGGAAGTGAGGTGCAGCCTGGGCCTGGCTGTGGAAAGTTAGAGACGTGAGGATGGCTGGCAGAGATGCTGCTGGGCATTACAGGAGTGGTTAGCATTCCCGCTGCTCTATCTCAGTGCACGAGGCCCGTTGTCGGACCTGTTGTCAGGCAGACATTTCGCCTCTGCTGCACATCCACGGGAATTTCTGCATGTTACAGGAATTCAGCAAACGATAAGGGCAAAATCCATGTTTGATAAAATGCTACGGGTTTCTGGCACTGTCTTCTCTTGTCTTTGTGGAGGGTCTGGTTCTTGCTCTCCTTGAAGTGCATGAGCGATTGGGAGTTATGGCAGAGGAAAGCCTGCATTTAGGTACATGATGGTAGTGCCTGGAAGGACCACTGTGGCCCTCTGGTTTGATCCATAACATGAACACACCACCTGAGCTCACTAGAATCAGTTACATCATTGCACCTAGAGCCTTTGTCTTAGGGAAAATGTCCGATACTGAAACTGCTCACGACAGGCAGTGTACCACAGCACATAGTAATTGCTCCAGCAGCTAATTACCCACAAAATCTAGTCTGATTTTGTGTGGCTTCAACCTCCTGCCATTAGATAGTCCTTTTATTTTACTTGCAAAGGTAGTCTTTGCATCCCGGCTACCGATCACTGCTGGACAAAGCCACAGTGTGTGCCATGAGTGTCAGGAGGGAGAAGGAGAGCAGTGCGGATGGCCAGGGTGAGGGTGGAAATGAGCCTGGCCTGAACCCAGGAGACAAAAACCTTTGAATTTTGTGTTGCCTCTGTGTAAACTTTGAATTTTGTTTTACATTATCTCTGTAAAGATTTCTGGCTTAGGTCTGTCTTTAGCTGTTGAAAGAGACATCTTGTAATACATTCGTGTTGGCATGTGTGCAAATACCTTCGGCTTTAACTCTCGGTTAAGTGTACATTTTATTATAGGGTCAGAAACAATATTTCTCAGTTACCATTTATTCGTTCTTATGAAGGAAAAGTGAATTTCATTTCAGTGGAAAAAGAAGGCAGTTAGTTTTCCAGGTTAACATTAGACCTAAATCAAAAATCCAATACCGTTCTTGGTGCAAGGAGTAAAAAATTGTATGGGAGCAGCCTGTGTTTTGGAGGTCTGCTCTTCTGCTTCACAGGAACAGCAGAGGCTGCAGACCATAGCTCACTGTCTGTCTGGCCTCTTAGCTGTCACACAGCTTGTTCCAAGCAGGGACGTGTTGGCTGGGAAGTGTACCTGGGGCTCTCCAATAGCAAATGTTGGGGTTTGTCCATCCCAACTAGTCCGTGGGTTCCCGAACCTGTATGCAGGCAGGGATGTTACAACTGCAGCTCACCACTGCTGCGTGCATCCTCAGGGACTTTGCCACCCAGTGGAGCCATGAGAAGGGACAGCCCAGAGGGGATGAGAGGAAAGCACTGTCTTCTGCAAATAAGCCATTAAGTGAGCAAAAAGAAAGAAGAATGGTGTAGACCTTGCAGACTGTTGCGGTCTAAGGCACGAAGAGGTAATGGAGACTCTCCTGCGCAACAGTTCTATGACTTACTAAGCAGCCACCACTGCTTCAAGTGTTGGTGCACTTCATTCAGCTCTTAAAAAAATAAGGACCAGTGAGCAGACTGCAACCTCACTGCCAGACTTCAGTCTGATCCAGAGTAGAAAGGAAAATGAAATAATTAAGTAACTGTGGAAAGGCTGAGTCGTAGGTTACAGACCGCATCAGTAAGAAAATTTCATGGTCAAGGGTCTACACTCAAGAAGCCTTCCCTGGGTCCAATTCATTTTGCTCATCTCAGAGAAAACAAGGGCACCCCTACTGCTCTCAATTGCTATATGGAATATAGGGTGAAAGACAATCTTGAGAGTGGCTCACTGCTAAGTTATTAAGGATATTGTATCTAATGAGACCTTGTACTTGCAAGACCTTGAAATGCACCAGTGCCTTGCTAGCTGACTGCCAATGTGAGGTGGGGAGGTCTGCATTATCCAGGTTTTCATTTTTCACTTTGATTCTTGTTATAAAGGCATCAAAAGGAGAGTTCTATGTATATGTAGCTCATTTTTTAGGCCAAGTAAGCTTAATCAGTTACATGGGCTTCCATAAACTTGTAACGTTGTGGTACAAGTTGTGTAATCAACCATGACAAGATTATCGCTTGTCTTGAGGTGTATTTAGATTGACTTTTTAGGCGACTCGGATGTTAAGTATTGAGTTTTTTCCGAGTCGTATTGTCAGGAGAAAAATTTATCTTGAACAGCTGGTCGAAATGAAACTGTATCATCCATTAAAATTAAAATGCTCATTTCTGAATAAAAGCAACTTTTAAGCTTGCTCTTGGCACTGTAGTAAGTGATCAGTTTATTTCTCTCGTGAATAGCACTTTTCTATTATGAGACCATGTAATATAATGTACATTTAACCCTTAATAGACCCTTCCTGGTGTCTCACAATTTATATAATTCCAATATTATGACTCTGGCATAAAATGTTTTGATCCAGATATATAAAGGTCTGCATATTTCTTGCTCCTAGTTTCCTATGCTGGCAGATTTTTGAGAATGGAGGTGTCGTGCTACCGGCTTTCTATAAAAGCAAGAGAGCTTACTGGTGTCCTACAACTGATGGACTACCATCAGGTTGGAGTCTTTAACTGATGAGTAAAAAATTGTGGTTTTTACCAGGTTTTGATGATACTAGCAAATATACGTAAATAGGGTATAAAATTAATCAGCTGCTATTCAATAAAAAAGCATCATGTTTACCTCAGCCTTGTAGCTACTTTGCCCTCCTACAGGGACTATTTTAATTAGCAGCATGAATTTTGGATAGTTTAATTTATTTTGTGATTGTTTAAAAATATGCTTTTGGAAGGGTTTATTTATAAACTGCCCAGGTACTTTGCAATAGCATTTTAGCAGCATCTGTAAAAGCAGGGTGTTTCATAATACACAACTTTTTGCTCATCTTTTTGGTCTTCTTTATCCTTGCCAACAGGATAGTTACTGGGGTGTCTTATTTTCTTGCTGCTCTTCACTGGTGACAGCAGAGTGAAACAAAGTGAGGATCAGATAATTAAATGAAAAAATAAACATTTACTCAGTTGTCTCCTCTGAGGAGTTCTTCTGTGTAAAATGCTAATAAACATGCCATATGTTTCAGTGGTGACTTCCATTCCAGCAGACCACAGTAGACTTTACAGACTTTAGGGTCCGTTCATCTGCTCATTGGATTCATTCATCTGCTGATTTGAAATTATGGCAGAGTTTCTGTAGGCTTAAGTATTTGTAGCACTGAGTGATAAATGCCAGCGGCTGCAGTTCTGGACCATTTTGTGTTATGCTGCTGTTCTACGGAGCTGATAACATGTAATGTCTTACAGAGTCAAGCCTAGGTAAACTCAGTCCTTACACACTTGCATAACCCACATACTTCCAGTGAGATTCTTGCATGAGAAGTGTGAGCAAGGGTTTGAGTATTTAGACTGACACGGACATTATTTTGTCTATAATTGAACAAAGTCTTTTCCTGTGTTTGAAATACCACAAGTGTCATTGCGTAAGTAACTGGGTTTAACCTTTGTAATTAAACGAGGAAATTTATGAAAGACTTCCTTGGGATGCACAAATACATTCTACTCACAAAGTTCATTTAGCTTTGTACAGGGAGTAGAAGGAACTTCGTATATGGATGATAGTACTATCTTTAAAGTGTTTGCGGAGTCATGAATGCGAGAAGCAGATGGGTTAGGTACTTAGGCTCATATAGTACATGTAAGACTGTATTCCAGAGATCTTGCTTTTGCAAAGCTCTTGCTGATCTGTATGAAACTTCTCTGAGGAAAGACTAGGTAAATGTGTTGAAAAACTTGAGGAAATGGTGCCACCTGCAAAGTTCAGAGCTCTGTCTAGTGAATGCCAGCATTCCTGGTGCAGAAAGGCACTTCCAACAGGGAACATTTGGTAGATGTCTGTAAAGCAAGATTTTGCGTTTGAGAATGTTCTCTGCAAGACTCCACGTGCAAAGTTTTGCAAACTGGTACAACCACTAAGCAATTAGACTAATCAAGTGTTCAATCACCATAACTTCCTGACAGAACATTCCATACATACGGTGACCATTTCAAAGAGACAGAGCCGAAGAGTTACAAAGAACAAGAAACTACCTTTGAATTTCCTAGTTTTCAAAATCGCATTTAAAAATGTGTCCTACAAAGATGTAATCCCCAAATGAACGTGATGTCAGTATATGAACAACCTTTCCTGGATGGGGTCTCATAGTCAATACACTGTAATGGATGAATTATGTCACTTATCCTCGGATTCTATATCTGCCTTGCTCTTCCTACAAGTTAGGACTATGGTTTAGTAATAAATGAAATATTTGGATGTTTATTTAAACATTGAAGTCTCTCTTAAAAAACAGACTATTTTTCTCATAAAAATGACATAGCATGGACAATACTGTGGTTCCTGCTGTTAGAAAAGAGTAATTACTTACAGCCACTCTTATAATATGCTTGCTTGCTAAATGCATAAATCTAATAATGCAACAATACAATGCTACAATGAGCTTCATGAATTGGAAAAAGATAGAATTTAAATGCTTTTGGCACCTGACATACATTTCTCACAGAAGATCTATAATTTCCTGTATTAGAGCTAGCTGTATCCTTTAATGAATGCAACTGGAAAGAAGAGTAAAGGATGTTTTGAGATTCATGTATTTAGTACTTAGTCTACTAGGTGCCATTTTGCTTGTTACTTTTGATTTTAAAGCTACCAACCTTATTTGGGCAGTTTATCCTTTTTGTGGGGAGAAAATGGAAGCAAAGGATGGCAAATTGTGTTTGGAAATTAAGTCTCAATAGTGCATGGTTAAAATCAGTGTCCCTGACTGTTGTTGTTGGAAGTGTATTTCAAATGCCTCGGTATCACTTATATGCATTTTGAGACTGTGTTTGTAAATGTTAATGTGTGCTTGCCTGGCTCACTGTGCATTTATGAAAAAGCAGTAGATTATATTGTAGCTTGCTGCAGTTTCTTTGACCTAAGCATCAGTCATGAAAGTTTAATGTAATCTTCTCTAGTGTACCCAGCAGTCATACAGGTGTAAGTACGAGTCATCGTTCCCACAAGGATCTGTTCAGCACTGATGCCAGACTTTCTTACTCCACACATAGGTTTGGTTTACAGAAGCAGCATCAATGGTAAAGTAAGAAGCACTATATCCTCACCAACACCACTGGAACAATTTTAGAGTGCACTGGAAAAATGCAGTATTTTAAAGCTAGATCTGATGCTAAAGCATCATACAATAAAAATCAGAATATGTGGTTCTGGGAATGGGGTTAGGATACTTGGAGAACAACTTCAGCCATTTTGGAAATGCATTATGCTGGATTGGTCTTTTTTAAGGCTATGCTTGTGATAAGAGGAAGCTATCTAGTTCTCTGCTAGACAACACTGTGATCTCTACAAGTTTCTTGCTCCCTGGAGGATCTCCAGCATGTGGGCTGCTCCCCTCTGACCTGAGCCAAACACGCTGCTGTCCGAAATGGTGCTCTTGCTTATTCCATGTTTGTTGTTGCCAAAGGGAAGCTAGTGGAAAGCAAGTAAGAGGAACTAGCTGCTGATGGAGCTGAGGCTTGACAAGGCAGAAATGTTTAGTGTGGATGTATAAAAGCAATGCACGTCATTTCTTTTTGAGAAAACTGCTGTGTTTCACATATCTGTATTTCACAGCCTTCTCTGATTTGAATCTTCCCTAAATCACTCCAAACCTGTGTTCCTAAAGTGTTGAAAAACAGTCCTGTTGAAAAGCTTTTCAGGAAAATTGTTAATAATCTTAAAGAGTTAAACCTTCTGCTTTCCTTGTGACGTTGCCCGTCCTTCAGGTGTGGAGGTCATGTCAATCCTCTGGCCTGATCAAGAGAAATTACTTATATATTTCATGACCTCAGTACCCGTTTGTGTTGACCAGTTCCATGCAAGCTATCAAGTGATTTTGCCTCACTTTTGCCCTTAGTCTCATTTAATTAGATACAAGTCTGCATACAATTCAGTCCAACTAGTCTCTCAATGTAAGTTGTGGTTTCTCTTTTTGGCTTACTCTCTACTTCTTCTGTGATTGAAGCTGTGGAATCTTGTAATTCATTTTGTTCCACCATTATTGATTTGGTGGCAACAGTCCAAATGTTGAAAAATATTTTCCAGGTTGTTGTTGTCCTTGATTTCCAAAGACATTGCATACAATGAAGCATGTGGATCAGGAATTGACGTATCCATAGTGTCACCAGGCTTTGAGGGTGCATTTTCAATTGTAAAAGCAGTTTATTGTTAATTAGAGAGACTTCCAAGGGCATCATGATCTCCTGATAGTCTGTGAAGAGTACCTTCGGTAGACTGGGAGGGGTTGCCAAGACCATCGCTTGCGTAAATCCTGAATTGATTCCCTGCTGAAGAAGAGTAGTTAGAGTATCCAAGTTACAGTTATGAATAAGATTAATATTAAATTTTAAATTCTACTCTTTTATTAGTGGATTTTGTTTTGTGATTCTTTTAAAAGAAAAAATCCAAACCCAAGTGCTTCACCGAATCTTAACAGATGCGTATGCCAGTCCCTTGTAGCTACTGTCTGTGCAATGAAAGTAGCTGCATTTCGGTGGCAAGCCACAATTTAAGCATATTTCCTTAGCTAATTTGACTATTTGAGTGTTAGCCTTCCTCTGAGAAATTTTTGGATGGCGTGCAATATGACTAACTAGTGAAAGGTTATGGAATGGGATCTCGTTGTGCTTTTTTTCTCCTACTTTAATACCTTACTAACATGTTAAAAGGTTGTGGCTAGAAAACCCAGTTACTTACTTTTACAGCCAAATACTCCATCTCTCACTCTGCTGTTAGATATCTGCAGATGTCCCAGAGAATGACTTTCTGGGGACCTTCTACTGGGTTACATGAGAATGCAGTGGTGTGGAGAAGAGTCCATTTTGTTCAGTGTCGGGACTGTATTTCCACAGCACATGCTTTGATGACCAGTGTGAATTAGTGTAAAATTACACAATTCTCCATTTTAGATGTCTGATCTTTCTTTAATTTGTAGCACCTACTTCCTTTATTAAAAAAAGTGTGTTTGTATTTGCCTGTGTATGCTTGTATGTAAAAAATGATCTTTATGAAGTTGAAGTCTTTTTCTTGTGTCTCTGCCAGTGCTGCTTTGATATAATGGAATGACGAACTGTAAATAGAATTGACTTAGAGGCTGAATCAGTTGTTGGTATTTTGTTAATAATAATACTAGCTGCCCCCCATCAGGTAGTGTGAATATAAATTCTGAGTTGTTATGAATGCCAAATAACTTTGTGGCAATTACTAACTCAATTCATCAAATCTGTTTTGTCATACATCAGTCATTTTGACCTGCTGTAAGATGAGATGTATTTTTATTAACTAACCTTGCTGTCTGTTGCACAGACATGAATGTATTTTTTAAAATCAAGACAAGCTCTGGACAGCTTGTCCTGCATTGTGCCTGCAGATGCTTGTCCTGTTTATGTTGTAAACTAGTGAACACCCTCTATAGTTCTCCTGCGTTTTATTTTTGATGAATCTTTTAGAGTATGAATAGCTTAGTGGAGAATTACACAGCTAAGGTGCTAACCTGTACTAGCTTTGTGCAGAACATACTCCTCTGTTTCTTCTGCCCTTACATTGCCTTTTACTTATGTGCTGGACTGAGTTTTAAATACTGATCCTGACATTCATTGGATTATATGGATCAGCTCTTTCCCGTCTTCCTGAATTACCAAACTATTAAACTCTGAACCTCCATCATTCCTATGTCAGGCCAGATTTTGGTCTGTCATGAGCATCTAGGTTAGATCTGCTTGAATTCCACTCCTGATGTTATCCCCTCAGTTTTTAAATGCTCTCCCTGTTAAACTGTTTGATTAAAAAAAAGAAAATAAAAAAATTGGGATTATGACTCCCTTTCTTTTGGGGGGAGTTAGGGCTTATTTGGTTTGTTTTATTTTGCCTGGAGGGAATTGAAAGGGTAAGTTTATAGATACGAGTAGGGGCTGAAACATCTTTGCTCTGAAGACTTTTTGTCAGAGCAGGCCTTTCGCTCCAAAGCTGACAGTGGTGAAATAAGGTATCGTATTGTCTTTTCCACTAGTTGTGGCTGGCACACTTTGCTCCCCACGGTCCTACACGTGGTCCCAAAAGCTTGGGCAGGGGTGGTGAGATGTGCTTGGGTGTGGGCAGCTCGTAACTCTTCATGCCAAGAGGCAGATACGAACAGCCTCCACAGAGCTGTGCACCTACTCTGGGAAGAGCTTGCTGCCGAAGGGCATGAGCCACCACTAGCCCCCATTTAGGGCAAGAGCACTGCAAGGATGTGGTAGACACTAGGAGAGGCTGAGTGAGTCATTGGGTGATTGTTCAGGCTTTTCATCGTAGCTTGGTGAAGATGCTCCGAGGTGGTGGATCCTTATGGTTCTGTGAAAACCCTGTGTTTTGGGAAAGAGAAAACGAGTAGAGTGACAGCATGAGGAGGAAAGTCTGATCTTTTATACTTTTATAGGCATACATATTCATTAATTCCTTTCAGTGGTGGTTTAATTGGGAACTGTCAGCTCTTAGTGGGTAACTTAGTTTTTAAGTACACAGGGAACTGACAGTTAACCCGCTCCACATCTACGTAGTTTCTCTTTCCAGTTCTCATATCTTGGTGGCTCACAAGACCCCATATTACAACTTCAAAAGGCTGATCTGTTGTCTCCCTTCTGGCTGTAAATTAAAAGGCTAAGGATTTGTTAGGTCCCTGTCGTTGCTGAGAGTATTAAGCAATAGTGTAGTTAAGCTTTGTTTGTTCCCATCCACGTTGAAAGGAGCAGCAGGGCTTTAAAGCAAAAGCCGGTCTTGAGACCATGCATGGACTGACTTCAGTTGGTCTGGTTGGCTGTGAAAGCACATTTTTCATTAAAACTAAAATGCTGTCAGACTTAGACCACCAACTGGTAGTAGGTGGGGGTTTTGTTTGTTTAAAAGAGATGAGACATACTATTTTTACCCAGATTGGATCAAGATGTTAACATGAAGTAATAACACAACACGTGACTGTCATTTTGCATCTGTCTTAAGAAGTAACACTTCCTTCTCTTAATTAATGAAAGTGGATTTGCTGAATGGCCTACTTATTGATTACAGCAGTTACTGAATTTTTATGTGCTATATCTGCATGTTCTTATTTGGGTTATCAAATATTCAAAAACCATTTGATCAATTCTTTTTTTTCAAAAGGCAAAGTATTTCTGTCTCTCAGACTGACTGACAACTGTTTTAAGATAAGTCACTGTGGGCCTAAGGGGAACACTAGGTATGTATTTTTAATGGGGTCATTGAATTGCGGGTGTACTAGGTTGCAGTACAGGAATGGGACTAGTCTCTGCTTGGTTCGTCGTGAGCTCTACTGAGATCATTTTGGCATATGGAGGAACACAGGTACTGTAATTCCAGCTGGTCAATAAAACTTGTGAATGCTCAGGATCATCATAAACTTTTTTCTTCAGTTTTGCAGGCCAGTTAAAAGGTGGCAGTGACCATGCCAGAACTGGGGGCCCTGAAAGGGTGCAGTCGGTGTTCTTCTGTAGTGTACGATTTTGGTGTGAATTTTATTATAAAGGAAAGAATCAAAATGGTGGAGATGGCAAGAGTTGAGCTAATGGTGAGAGGCAGGCTTTAGCCAACACTTCACAAATATAGAAAAATCTGTTTTGCTGTATTTCAGGTATTGGCTGTAACCTCTGGCCCATGACTTGGAGTAAGGATTGTCTTTGCTCTCCCGTTTTGTACATGAAGTGCCTAATGGGGTGATGGAGTCTGATTGATGTCATGATACATTATTGCTCCCTTTGCAGAGTCCACAGAAGTTCTGGACTATTTTTCCAGACTATACATTCATGATTTCTTAGTTATTGCAATCACATGGTAGAAACAACTGTTTTTTGTTTTCAGCACTGTTTGTCTTTGTCTTTTACTGGTAAACACTGGCTGTCACAAGTCTTTGTAGTACTTTACAGATACACCTACTTGGAACGTTTCCTTTGTCTTTTTGTGTTGTACTGTAGAGAAGAATATGAAACTTTTAGATCATCACTTCCCTGCTTTGAAGGTTGATTACATTGTTTTATGGCTATAATGTCTCAAAATAACCCATAACAGCATTCCCTTTAAAAGAAATCCAAATAAGTGAGTGCTGATATATCCAAGAAAAGGAGAGCATTATTTTCAGCATTTTGGCATCATTCTTCTGCGCTTTTCAGTTTGTTTTAATTCTGTCATGCTTCCTTTCTAATGTTATATAGTAATTTAAATAATAGAACTTGTACATAAATACACAGTCATGCAAGAATGACTAAGGACGATAAAATTGGAACAGTGATGCTAAGTGCAGCATTGCAATCAATAGGACTGCAATGGTAATAACACCAATATGTCTAGTTAAAGAGATGTAAATTGCTCTTAATCTGAAAGAAGGTTAGAACCACAGTGGAGCAAGGAAATGAGTAAGCTGCAGTGTGAGAGCTAACAAAGATGTCTGTGCCCACTCAGAATATGTCTTGCTTCACAAAGAGCAACCTCAGGGGGCCTTCAAGGGATTGCTATAAAGTGAGTAGAAGCTCTAGAGAACAGAAGAGATGTCCTATGCAGCAGAAAAGCCCTACTACTAGCAAAGAAATATTAGAGAAAACTAGTAGGAGGATTTTTCAGGACTGATTCAAGTTAAGCTTGGATACGATGTGCCTCTTTCTGCCACCTGAACTCCTCCTGTGAGCTCAGTGTGGCAAATCACAAAGCACAGTGATGCTTCTTGCAAGCAAAAGGTGTGGAAACAGGTGCAAGATGGAGCAGCCAAGGCAGACAAGACAATCTGCCATCTTCTCAGCTCCTTCCAAGGCCTGTACCCCATGATGTTCCCACAGCAGACCACTACATTCCTGTGCAAAATTAACCCTGCATAAGAAAGGGATCTTAAAGACAGATGTTCAGCGGACAAAGCCCCAAGCGCTCTGAGCTCAAGCTGCCCTTGCAGCTTTAATTTGCCGTATTGCGTCCACTCAAGGTATTTCTGTTCACTTGATATGCAGAAGCACTCATTGTTCAAAGATCCCTGCAAATGACTAGGCACCGTGAAGGTGCATTAAGGTTAGAGCATTTATCTTAGCTCTGAATTCCTCTGCTGGGCTGGTGTCAGATCTCCAGTGTTGTTCTCACATTTCTTCCAATTTCTTGTGCTTATTTATTTTTAGTGATGCTTTAGAAATAATAAGAAAATGGGGCCAGTCTTTCCTTTCTCTCCATTGCCTATTTAGGTTGAAAATTTTAATTAGAATTTGGAAAGTTGGGTTGCTTGAGAACCATATTTAGATTATGAAATGACCTGCTTCCTATGAATAAATACATCTGAAAAAGGATCACCAAGTTTGTGTGAAATTTTGACTCCCTAGGGAGGTGTTTTCCTAACCGTTGTGCTACTCTGGGTAGGAGAAAGAAGGTCAAGAATTGGTCCCTGGCATGCAGTGCTTTTTAATGCCTCAGTGCAGCACTAAGTAGAGGATAAGTGAGGATGTAATAAGCAGTAAAGTTCATTTAGGATGAGAGAATAGAAGGTTGTGGTGCACAATAATTAGAAAAACATATTTAATGCAAGAAATGGAGATATCACTGAAGTTGCTGATTCTCATGTAATGAGCTGAAGATTTCATATGTAAGTGGGACATAAACTGTGTTTTAGACTTCTGCACAGAGGTCTTTATCTTACAAATGTTGTTGTTATCCAGCAGTTCGTGCTCAAAACTTAGAGCTTCAGTCTCAGCAATAGGTAAAAAATAGTTAATGGGGCAGATAATTAATTGATGTCTACTGACATAAGCCCTTGAAAACAAGGAAGATCTAACTCCTTGCTGTTTTATCCTATCGAGTGCAATGCGGTCCCAAAACCCAGCCAAATTTTATATGCTATAATGAACACATACTCTAAATACCATATTTTGCTAAAGAAAAAAAAAAAACCCTTTACTGCATATTCTTTGCAGATGGTAACTTTTGAGCCATTTATTCATGGCTCTGGCAAAAATTTTGCTTTAGCTAACATTCATGGAAACCTTCTATCTACAGAGTGGCTACGTGATTTGTTAAGAGACAATTAGGTTTCGTCCTGAAGGTGTTTATCATACTATTGGAAGAACATATCCTTCTATGAAGAAAATCAAATGCTTATATTTTGTAAGTATGTCTGTAAAATAATGTAAAAATTTGAAAGGTTTGGATGGAGATTCACACCAATTTTCCAGGCTATTTTATAAAGTTTAATGAAATATTAAAAGCAGAGGTGATGAATCATACATAAAATTCCAGTTCATTATGAATGGACTGGCACAGTTAGAATACCATTTTATTACAGTCACTATGAAGTGTCTGCTGTTGGAGTTAAGTATCTGTAACCCTTAAGAAAAGGTTTGTCATGCACAAAAGTAGCAGTTAGTAGTAGCTGTTCCGCCTTGATGATAGGTGACTACTCTGTTGCTCACTTGAACAGCAGTGAGAAGGAAGAGAAACTGCCTTAGTCACCAAGTTTTACCAGCTGAGTTCATCTGCTGCTTGGATTCTTTAGTGGGTTTCTGTTCAAGGATGTCAATTTTTTAAAGAACATAAACTCTTATTACTATGAACTGTTATTTAATAAAGTTACATCTGGGTCCTTGAATAGCATACAGCCAAAGGAACATAAAACAGATCCATATTTCTAAAGTCAAAAGCAGGATTTTTGCCTGAGGAGCTGGTTCTATGCATACTGAAGCAATAGACAGAAGTTATCACTCCGAAGAAATTAATTTAATTTTTCTCCCCAAACAATGTACTTTTTGCTTTTAACCTTGATCGTTGCATTAACAGATGATAGAGGCACTGATGGGAAAAGCATAAGAAAAGTGCTGAGATGCTAGAATACAGTGATCTGAGGACACTTATATCACAGAGCAGATAACCTGTTTGCTTTTATTTGTGAGCTTTCAACCATGAATGTAGAAATGGCACTCCACGATTATTGATCAGCTTACCCCACTGTCTGCCATTAGACAGTGCTTCACTTAGACCTACTGCCAAACAAAGGACATTGCAAACAGATGCCACAGAAAACATGCCTTACGTATTGCTTGCTCACTGAGCTAGAATATTGTATTAACTTTGCAAGGCTTCTAATATTTCAAGAATTACAAGTTAAGTGATTTTAAAAATCGCTCGCTCGACAGCATTATCATGGAAGGGCTATTTATAGTATCTGCATGAGTAAACTGATAACAGCCTGGTTGCTTATTGTGGTCCTCCAAATTCATTTTCCTAATAGCTTATTGGAAACTTCGGTGGGGACAGTGCTTTTGTGTGGTGTCTCATCATTCCTCATAGAACCATCTTCCCAATAATTAAAGCTACTTCATTCTATCGGAAGGTGCAGCTCAACCCGATATTTTACAGTCATTAGGCAGCCTTCACTTTTGCAACATCATGAATATGTAATTGGGATTTGGAGGAGTAAACCCTGCACTGGCCTTATATCATAGATCTCAGATTGGGCATCATAAAATGATATCTGCTCCTGGGTTGTGTAAACTTATGCTGGGGTACCCAGGGCTAAGAATCCCTTGCTGAAGAAAGCAAGCGATGAGATAGAAGCTGGTAGTAAGGAGTACAAGCTGTGCAAAAGTGGCAGAAGTACTGTAGAAAGGGAAGAGATCAAGGGCGGAGAGGCTGGAGTAGCCAGGATCAAAGCAAGATGCCAAGGCAGAGAGAGCAAAGTCCTGGAGGAACTTGGATTGTGCGGAGCAATGAGAAGGGGACTCACAAATGGGAGTGCATCTTACAGTGCAAATTTCCTGCTCCTGAAGACCAGTCATCTGTTCATGTACCCACAAATTCATGGTGGATGTAGCTAGAATCAATGTTTTTAAGCTGAACGTAGACCTTTCCTTGCCCTGTTCCCAGCTTTGGCTGTGGCTGATATTTCCCAACCCTTAGGAAAATAATTTGAAATAATGCTGTTGTTTTCAGACAAGCATGTCATTTGTTTTACCGGTCTGTAGTTGATTAATTTGCAAATGATATTCCCAATAAAGTGCTTAGAAGTAGATAATTACAACTATATTAACAGTTACCGGGGAAGCAGATGGTATTCTGAGGAGCTGCCATGTAGAATTAGTGCTGATGCTCTACTGTAATGTACCATATACCCCAGCAACCCACAAACAACAAACTAAAATCCTGCTGATATTCCAGATTGTAAGTAAATTGTGCTATTGCTTCACATTCAGTTCTTCTCTGAATTTTTATGTGTGTTTTCTAGACAGCTACAGTGCTCAGTGAGCTGCTCCTTTTTATGTTCAGTCGCATAACTCTCCACGTCTGTATTTTGTATTTTCTTGGTATTAAACCCACTAAAATGAAGTTTCTAGGCTGTATGTCATTGTTTATCCACCCTGCTACTAGATACTCTGAAGCACAAGTTAACTCTGTACAAAGAGGGACTTTTAATTCACTAAATTGTTCAAACCAAAATTCCCCGTGAGGTACTAAGTTAAGGAAGCTCGAAGGAAACCGGCACCATTTCACACGCCCGCCTGCGCCCGCACTCCCCCTCTCCCCTGCTTCTTTCGCTACCCTTCCAACTTCATCATGCTGCCTGATAAAATGCGACCCTTTTTATGCTTCCAGCGATCGAGAAAAAGGCCACAATGTCACTGCAGTTCCTCCTGTGCCTCTAACCCTCAACAGCTTTTGTTTTAAGCAGGCTGGAGTTATGCAAGCAGTAACAACACGCACCGGGGCTGGAGGTTGCAGCAAAGTTGAGGTTCCTGCCTGGGGCCGGCTGAGCGCTGCCAGCATCCAAAGACAGTTCACCGCAGCCAAACGGCTGGGAGCCTATTCAGAGCATGATTTTCTTTCTTAATTTAATGTATTTGTCATCTACATGTTTAAATAGAACTGAGCGCTTTGCCTTTTTTTTTTTTTTTTAAAAAAAAAAAGACTGTTTAAAAAAACTGGAAATAGTTACTAAACAGATTTTGTTCATTTTTTCCCCTGGAGTGCGTTTCTTTGGTGTAGCTGTCTCTAAAACAAGCACATAGCAGTGTGCCTATGGTATAAGTGTACATATGTACAACATAGGCACCTTTTGCGTAGAGGATCAGACAAGAAACTTGAGACATTTCAGGTAAGTCACGTTGCTTATTGCCTGGTTGGAAATACCTGGGTTCTGTATGGCTGAACAGGGCCCAGACTGATGTTATTTTATCCTGGGATTGTGATGAAACCTGGAAGAGCTGGCAGATGTGGTGCCCCCTCTTTTCAGCCAAGGAAAAGAAATTTTTCAGAAGGTCCTTTTAGCATAGTCTGAGTCAGAACCTCCTTAAAAATACATAGTGTTTTGCAGCCAAGTGCAAATTGAAATGGCTGCGTGTTGTTTTGCTGGTCTGGCATGACAGAATTGTGCATGCGTGTGTGCTCACAAGTGCATGAGTCGACGTAAACAGAAGCAGCTCAGGCATAACGAAAGACAGTGGTGGGAAAGGTAGGGCAGCCAAAGCAGCATTTGAAACGTAATTCTGAGGGAAAGCTTAAAAAAACCCCACCCACAGAAACAAAACACTTTTTAGTATGATCGAAAGCCCAAAAGAAGGTCGTGGGCTACAGAAGTAGGAAAATGTTTCATTCTCGTTCATTGTTATTAGGGAGTATCTTGTACGCTACCCTTGATAAAACAGGATTGCCTTCATGTTGTACCCGATTCCCCAAGCAATATATTTTTGAATGGAAACTGCAGCTGGATTCTGAATATTACTTAATCGCTTCAGTCAAAAGAGCAAATGCTGCTGCCTGCCGTCCTGCATCTGTAGGTAAAATGAGTGGAATTAGCATTGCTGACTTTTGGGGCGTATTCAGGAGAATGGGAGAAACAGGACTTTGTCCAATAAGGTCTCCTGACCCTGGAATACTCTTTCCTCAGTATGCATCAAAGTGTATCTCTGGCTTCTTTCCCAGCTTTGCTTCTCTTGGTTGAAATGAGAAGTTACTGGATTTAATATAAGGAGAGTGAGGGGGTGACACTACGGGTTGTTTTTAAGGCTGTGTAGCATGTCCTTCTAAAGTATCCCCTCTTCCACTGCTTAAAATTTCAACCATTTTACCAAAAAACTTTCCAGCAGCATTTCTTTGCAAATACCATATAAAGTTAGCAACTTCCTGAAAATGGAAGTGCTGAAAAACATGCTGTTCTGCTCTTTATAAAAAAACACTTCAGACTTCTTGAACAGCTTGTGCTTCGGAGCAGTGGTTTGATAACTGGCAGGGAGGTAGTCTCCTTTCTCAAGGATGCTCCTTTTGCGCTCATGAAAACAAGCCCCATTTTTGAGCAGTTTATGAGTCTTAAAGGAAAAAAAGACTGAGATGTGTCCTTTAAAGATTTTATTAGTTTTTTTTTTATGTTACAGTTGAATCTCTCTGCCTATGCTTGGGCTTGGTAGAAAACATAGTGTCTCCATGAGGTGTTGCAAGTGAGTAACTGGTGAAAGACAAGTGAGTCTCAGACGGACCTTATCTATTTAGGCTGCACTAAGCCTGGCTGGCCCTGGGTTTCACAGCTGAGAAGAGACAAGTTGGCTATGGGAGGTAGTGCAGAAAATAAAACCAATGGAAGTGCCAAAGAGGGAAAAGCTAGACCTCAGTAAATGGGTGGAGGAAAAGATGGGAAGATGGGGTAGTTGGCCAGGAACTTTGGCAGAATGGGACTGGAATGAAAAAGAGAGAAACGTAATAGGGAGTTGGAGGATGATGCTGGGACTGACTTGATGAAAAGCCTAAAAAAAATTGGAGGGGTAAGACTAATGGCTGGGGGTGTGGGCCGAGAACAGGGAATCCCATATCCAAAGAAAGAGTTACACATGAAAGTGGAATTGGGAGACCAGTAGGGTTGTGCAGATGAATGGGGAACTACCTTTTCTCTAAGAGGCATGTGGGGGACTGGAACTGGCTGGAAAAGAAGAATGGGGAAGGGGAAGAGATCATTTGCACAAGGGCCTGGTGCATGGGGGGAGGTTCTGTGAACATGTTAAAAAGCACGGGAGAGGGATGTGTGAGAGGGTGGAATGGGGAGATTCTGGGACTGGGTTAAGTGTTAAAAAGGAGAGAGAAGAGAGATCACACAGTGGCTTGGGAGGACATAACAGGGTCTGGTCAGGTAAAACATGAGTCTGGGAAGGGAGGAGGGAAAAGATAGATAACTGGATGCAAAAAGATTGGGGGTTGGAGAGCGAGGACAAAGAGGGTGGTTAGTCCTAGCAAGGAGACTGGGATCGCTTTGAGAATCGTAAGGAATGTAAACTGGGAAGGTCATACTCATCTGTCTTCCGCTGTTCCCAAATACCTCTAAATTCACCTGGTAAGAGTATGTCATCCATTTTCAAGTGTTTGTCCACATCAGTGAGGATAATATATTATTGCTGTCAGTAACTCTACAAGCTGAAGAATTCTACGTGGTATAACTTAACACTTAAAACTCCTGTTGAGTAAGTGGGAGGATAGGCACATGATGCTACAGTTCTTGTGTTTTCTGCTTTTTGGGAGAAAAATAAAGGAAAATGCATGTAAAAATCTGCAATAAAACAATAAGCTTTTGAATTATTAAGAAATAGGGGAATTGAGGTTATTCATGCAATACTGATTTGCCCCTTACACGTTGTAGTAGTCTCGCACCCATGACGCCACATTGTTCCCCGGGATTTAAGCCTCACCAGTTGTGCAGGGCAGATGAATGCTAGGTGGACAAGCCGGGACTGTCGTTGACAGGACTGTGTTGTCCCTTGGAAGAGGTGGAAGAGGTTGGTGGTGAATGGCAGGGATGATGGTGGGGAGCTGGCCAGCCTTCTGGTTAGTTACTGGGCCTCTGAAATTGGCTTCTGCCTCTTGTTCTGTCACAGATTTCTCCATGACACTAAGCCCCTTAAATCAGACTTCTTAAAGACGATCGCTAATTGCATGTTTCACATTTTTCTGGAAGCCCAACCTCAGCCCTAGGGCCTGTTTTGCAGAAGAGCATAGCTGTGACTGAAATCAGTGAGACTCATGCTTTGAAGATACAAAGCACTGCATAATGTTAAAGACTCTGAAAATTCATGGCCTGGACATCTTAAGGCAGGCTTTCCTAAATTAGTGGGTACTTTTGACTTTTTAATTTATCTGTGCCTAAGCTCCCCATGTATAAAACAGAATAATAGTTCCCTCAACTCGCAGGGATTTGGTGAAGATTAGTGAAGTGTCTGAAGCCCTCACTTACTTTAGGGATGAGTACTATAGAAAAGCCCATAAGGAAATTAATAATTTTGTCTTCAGAGCACTATTTGAATAGTTAGCAGGAAACAAGCCGTAAGGCCATACCCTGAACAATGATAGGACGAAATATTGAATAGTTGCTTTATTAATTCAACACCATCCATCCTGTGCTGTGAAGGAGAACTGCACTTAAAAAAATGTTACAAAAATTAGACTGTATGATAATGTATACGCAAAGGATACCAAATTAAGTTTGCATCAGCAACCATAATTCTTTCATTACCTAATGTTAGAGCCTTGATTTTATAGCCTGAAGAGTGTTCTTTTTAACAAAGAGCAACTTTTGTGTGTGTGATGCAGTATTTTAATGAGAATGTGACTTTTAGATATTTTTAAGAATTGTTTTACTCAATGCATAATTCAATTTTTAAATATTTCTCACTTTCGGTTGTGGGGAGTTTCTAGCACCGACATTTAGTATCCTTTTTTTCTCTCTGCTAAAGGTCCTCCCTTGTAGCATTTATTCATGGCCAGTAGCATTTACTAACACAGCTGAAAGCACTGGGGATGCTTGAATGAGGAAGAATGGCAGAATCGTGCCCTACATTTTTCATGCAATTATAAGGACATATCTCACAAACCCATATTGACTTTTCCAAAGATTAGAAAGCTCTTTGCGGGGGAGGGAGAGAAAAGCACAGAGGGTGAATTCAGCCACAACAAGGTTAATGTACTTGCACGAAATTATACATGAAGCCATGAGAGAGCCAAGAATAGTAGCACCCACAAATCCTGCCGAGGAGGTTGATCTTGTGAAGTGATGCCCTTCTCACAAGGTGCCGATGCTCTGGAAGTTGTTAAGTTTAGAGGGCACTTGGGCCCCAGCAGGATCAGTCTCTTGTTTCCTGCTGTATCTATCTGAGTCTTGATCGTACTCGATTTTACAATTGCAGAGTTGTCCTAGCGCCATTCTAGGAGCCAACCTCACAATTTCCCAGGGATTTTGCCTGACCCCGGGACTCTTTTTTAATGCTCGCCAGTTCCAGAAAGCAAACGTCCATGGGGGTCTGTCCGGGAGGTGAGCAGAAGCCCCGGTGCCACGGCTGCTCTGGGGCGATGCCGTTCGGACCCAGAAAGGGAACAGCTCACTGCTGGCGGGGCAGTGTGTTGCGGTGGTTCAGCTGGTGCCTTTTGTTAACTGCAAAATACTGGCAGGTGAAAAAATTGCTGCTTTTTGTTACACAAGAAATACTTGAAATGTGTAAGTGTGGTATTAGTATCTGTGTGGGTGCTGCTGCCTTTGTCTGAAATTTCAGTACTTATCATTAGAAAGATTCATAAAAATATGAAGGGAGGTGTCAGCCTGCCCTTCTTTCCACTTCTATCTCAAAAGACTCATTTTTCTGTAGATGAACATGTCTCACTTGCTGAGAAAAATTCTCCATAAAGACCATAGAAGTTAAAGGACATGGAATAAAGTATCTATTTACTTCTTTTCATGGGTGCAGGAAGCTAAATTTGCAACCTCTCTGTTCAGAAATTTTTTTTTAATATCCGGATCAGGAGGTTTTGATCTAGTCTGTATTTGGAAAATCCTGATATAAGCAAGGCTGTAGTCTGTTGCTGAAGTGCTTAGCCACAAATTGTTCCAGCTGTTCCGTGATGATAGCAGACTTCTGATGGATCATACAATATGGAGATCACGGCTAATTTTATCTTCGTGTGGTTTGTTGCTGTTGGACTGTAGGGCTGTGTAAGGCAGATGACAGGGGTGAGATGGCATGGGAAAGGGTGTTGGACATACTGTGCTTCCACCTGTCGAACGCAGCTTTTTAGATCTGTGGAGTTGCTATTAGTGAAGCTTGTGGTACAGCACGTATCTAGAATGCATTTTTTAAAAAAGATCTCGAAGTACATAGGCAAAGGGGAACAGTTACAGTGGAACAGACTCTTGCCTTCTCTGTGGTGGCAGATTTTAACCAGCGATGGTCAAGGCCAGCTGCTTTGTAATTCTCCAGTCTTTCTTCCTTTCAGGCATGAAACAACTCTGCAATTTTGATGTGCCCTCTGTCATTCTCCTCAAAACGATCTGTACTGAAACACATCAGTTCTCCATCTTACTAATTTTTTTTGCCTGAGCAATATCCTGCACCATCCAGTTCCACAGATGAATTAAATGTTGTACAGACACTTTTTGCCCTCTCTTTCTTTGTCAGACAATGCCTGAAATCCTGATCCATATGTCTGTGCAGCCATATGGCCTCCCTAGTATGACCTGTCTCTGCCAGAAACATCAGAAAATGGCTGGGAAGCTGGCTCCCTTGCATTACAGGGTCTGGGAGTAGGAGGTGAAGCGGCAAGCCGGCTGCCCTCCGTTCTGCTCTTTTCCGTGTGGAAAGCAGCCTTGGAGCTCTGTCTCCGTTAGGAGCAGGCTGCTGATGCAGCTATACCCACGCACTGCAACAGCAAAGCAGTCCTGGGTGGACCGCTGGAAATAGCTTGTCCTGGCAAAACCGCCCTTTTTGACAAGATAGCTTATCACAGCGGCCCCCGCCCTTCTCCTGCAGAAGAAGCAAGACCAGCAAAAGCACAGCTCTGGCAGCGTGGCTGCCTTCGTGCCGCTGCCCTTACCTGCGCGGCTGCGCTGGTCGGGGATCGTTGGACTCGTAGTGTGCCTCAGGGCGGACCTTGTACCCGCTTCATCCTCAGCACCGGGGGACCTTCGCCAGCAGCAAAGGCATGGTCAGAGCACAGTTTGAGCCACCCAGCTTTACTGCAGATTTACTCGTCTCCTTTCCTACACATTGCCTCTTAATTTCTTGATTTTCCTCTCTTTCTTTTCCAGCATACGGTGTTCTTTCCCTTTTTATTTCCAAAGGAATGAGCACTCGCTGGCAGAATCGCCCTCTTAACTGCAGGAGGAGTAACCCAGCGGACCTCACCACAGAGGTATCAGCACAGCAGCAGACAAGGGCTTGGCCCTGGTCCTTGCCTGGATGCTCCGCTCCCTCTTTCCAGCAGTCCTGATGCCTTTACCTAGGTGGGGTTTACTCCGCTTGCTTCGTTCATCTTCTATTTTAATATGGCTCTATTTTTGATTTGGCTGGTATTTTATCTGAATGATTGCAGTGTAAGATCTCTCTAGCAAACAATTACATTTTGAGAATCAGATTTCAGGCTGGAATATGTGACTGCAAGGTACTCCCATGAGTGTAGTGTTCGGGTTAGAAGACCCAATGGGAGTTTCCCTGGGGAGGTTTGCACTCTACACAAGAGTACAAGAAATGCTCTACAAGGTCAGATTTGTGGGCTGCCTAGCCCTGTAGTCTGCCTCTGACAGTGGCAAAAGGAGATACTGGAAGTATTTGGGTAGGAGCCCAGCCAGTCTCTGCCATCCATTCCCCTCATCTCCACCCGCTCCAGCTCCTGGGCATCCTTTGGATGAGGAGTGTTGGACGGGAGCCAGGAGCGTGCTTGGGAAGCACACAGACTGCAGGATTCATTGGCTAATAAACAGAGGGCAGTCTGTGTACTTGTGGAAAAAAGTTTTCTAAGTGCTGTCTAAAATGTAAAGTTTTCTGACCTGCCTTGCCTCCTTTGGGGTGTGAGAGGAGAGGAATTACTTCAGATCAGTGGGTGTGTAAACAGCTGTATGATACATTGCTGCAACAGCACATGGAGGAATAGGCCAACCGCAAGGACTTGTTAAAACAGTATTACAGGTTTTTTTCCTCCCTCCCAGAATAACTCCTCATTTCTCTGCAGTAGCAGGAAAGGCTTTTTTTAATGTTGTTCTTTTTCCATGGATGGCAGGTCAGACTTTTCCCTTGATATGTTTGCTTGTCACAGAACTGGTATCCAGCTTTCTCTCTTTTTCCAGGTTCTGAGATTCAAAGATAATGTTTGTCAGTCCAGTGGGATAAAAGTAGCATACCTTTACCACTGTCATCATCACCAATTATAGGAATCAGTAAGGCATCTGTCACCGTGGTAGAGAGGTACTACAATATGCCTGTAAAGCATCTGCTTCCTTCAAGAGAAGGAACTAGTTCTAATTCCCTCTGCTTCAGTTATACATCTTTTGCTTATGGGTACTTGAATTCGTGTAGTTTAATTCAGGATTACACTCCTGGGGCCATTCCACTGTTCAGTACTTAGTAATGTAGAAGATCCACTGCCAGCTTTGAATTGCAGTCTGATAGTTTTAGTATTTGTGCTCAACCTCATCTCCTTGCTGAGAGTGAATTCCAGAGGGGGAGACCATTGGAAATGCAAGGTCTCTAGCCCAGTGAGCTCAGCTATGGCTTCCGCTGGGTTTTTATGGCCCCGTTGTCTGTAGCTGCTCCATCTCCAATGCAGAGAAATAGGTGGAGCTGTGCAGAGTTTCAGCTGGGTTTCAGGAGTTTGTCATGCATCCATTCTTGTCCTCGTCTTTCAGATGCACACATGGTGCGTGCTGCTTGCCTCACTGGATATCGTAAATACTGGAAGTTATAATAAAATTAGGAGCACAGATGTTCCTCTTACAACCAGTGCACCCTGTATACAATAATAATAATGAAATATATCCATTGCTGTTCTCTGTGGTACTAAATTTTCTCCAGTGAGGCATCTTGCTTTAATAATAAAACCACATTTTCTTAAACAAGGGAGTATCAGATTTACATTGGCAGTAAGTCACTATTTTCAAATAGCATCAAGAGAGAGATCCAAGATAACTGTAAGACTCTCTAGGACAGCTGACTGTGCATGGAAACTGCAGCCAGGTGGAGTGGTCCACCAGGTCCACCATTAGTCTTCATTTCTTTCCTTCATCAAAGCAATTAATGGAAGAGGATTGTCGGCCTAAAGGCTCGCTCTCTGCTGCCAAAGAACAACTGCCTTTGTTGGAAGGCTAGTCAAGGTTTAAAACAATCTATTGCAAACTGATGAAGTTTTTATTTTCCAGCCCTGGTTGTAGCCAAAGGTTCTGGCCAGGGACTTTCCCTCTACTAACCTGTAATGGAAAGCAGATTGCTCTGAAGAGGTCATAGCCCAAGCCCTGATGCTGCATGTGGGTCAAGATAGGTGTAGGCTTCCGAGATCGTCATTGGTGGGTGTAAGTTTGCAAACACTTTGTTTTCATGTTTTTCCTTGAGGAATATGGAAATTATGCGAGTGTGGTGCTATAAAGTGCTACATAAGTATCTGCTGGCTTTTCCCTGGCTTACTCTTTCTTGGTACATAAAAATAGTCTTTTTCACTCCTTTGAGCGAGTTTGCAGAATTGGGCCCCTGCTGCCCTGCACTCTTAATTATCCAGAAGGAGAAAAGTGCTTGTGGTGACCAGGGCATGGCTGCAGTAAATGTTATCCTTCCAGGTGGAAAATGGGTCAGACCGCAGTGAAAGAGGAAGAAAAATATAGGAAAAGGTTGACAAAAAACTGTAGGGAAAAAATAGAATGAAAAATACAGGGGCAAAAACTTCACCACTAATAATTCTCACCAATTCGACTTTTCCCTAGTAGCGTACCATTCATTTACACTGTCTGCATTAAATTTATCATCTCCAGCCTAGCTGGAAAATGGAGGTCAAATTTCATTTTGGCCTGCAACTTGATAAAAATGACCTGCAAAAGGTAGATGACAGGCTGTTATTTTATGCACTGGAAAATAGCAAAGATCAGATCTTATCTCCTCCGTGTCCTCTTTTCCCTGCATGTCTGATGCTAGTTCCTATCCATAATGTATCATCGGTGAGTGCCCTGATTTGTTGGATGGCTGGTCAAGGTTTAAAACAAGAACGATCTGTTTGGAACTGGCAATCTCAATCAGTGTGGGTTGACGAGGCACCTTTTGCCATCTGAAATCTCCACTGAGTCACTAACAAGTCATAAAAATACCAAGTGCATTGATGTGACAGTCAGACAAACTACTTGTTATAGTTCATTTCATCTCCAAAGCTGTCTATTAATAGTAATTAATGATTCCTCAGCAGTTGCATTCACCGTGTCTCAACAACTTTCAGGAGGCAGGAAAAATCCTGTTAAAAAGACAGTGTGCCAATGGAGCTTGTGGATAGCAGGAGGGTGTAAAAGTTAAACTCTATACCGGAGGAAAAAAAAACCCAAACAAGCGCTTTCTGTAGCACTTGGAGTATTTTGGGATCTACATCAAATAGAGACTGTAAAGGATTAGTCTGGGATTAAGAATCCTTTAAACTTATGAAGTGCTTAACCTTCACTGTGTCTGCTTCTTACACTGTTTGCAATATTGCTCTGCCACTTTTGCAGGGGAACTCGTAGCAGAGCGGTAGTGCTGCAATGCAGCCTTCTCCACGTTGGGTCTTTTATGATTCAGTACTACTTTTGGTTTGCTTTGTAAAGAGCATTGCAAGGGCTTATCTTGTGTAATTGTTTTACTGCCATCTGCATTACAGTATAATTACCTTTCAAAAATGGTAGATCTCTTTTGCTAATGTTTAAAGGCAAATAATAGGCAACTAAATTGCAAGGTCTTGGGATGTAGCAGCACATAGGCGGTAATAAAATGTATGCTATATTTACAGCATATACTTCTGTCTCTCTCGTTCGTTCTGCTTTTCTTTTTTTTCTTTGGTTCCCCCCCACCACCCCCAGGAATGGTAGATGGTGATTATGGTTTTCTCTTCCTCATATTTTTTCCCCTTGCCTGTCCTCTTTTTACATAGAGTTAATCATAACTCGTGAGGGTTTTTTTTAGAATTTGTTCTGATCCTTATCTGATAGCTGTCCTACAGTTCAGGAAGGATGGATATTCTGGTATTTTCCTCAACTATAATGACAAACAGAAATATGGCAAATAAATCTAATACAGATGGAACTAAATGAAAGAAGTCTTCCTTTTTTTAAAAGGAGATGTAGCTATTCCTTATAAATAATGACTACTAGCTTTTGAAAGTTTTAAGATGTATAAATACAATCGTAAATCTATCTGTCTGTCTGTCTGTTTTCTGCTTGTAGCCTATAAATGCCCTTAGGTTCATATGATAACCTACTTGTCTGATAATATCTTTAAGTTTTCTGTTCCCTGCAATTATGCACCAGGAATTACAGGAGGTGCCTTCAGTTACCTGTGAATGCCTGTTCCCTGCCTGCTGCCGTATACCCTGCATTACCTGAAAGGTTAAAATATGGAGGTGAGGACATTAAAAAAGCATCCAAAAAATGTAGTTGACAGGAAAAAAAGAAAATACAGCAACAGAGGGGAAATACCATAGCTAAAATGATAAGGCAGAGAAATAAAGCATGACAAGACCATGATAGTTTGCATAAGTAATGAGAATTGAATTCGTGGTTTTTAAATTGCTGTTTAAATTCCTATTTGCATGTTTATCAGAAATCTGCCTTGCTTAAGTAAAACTGGCCTATATACATTTTTAAAATCCATGTATAGCTCTGATTTAGTTAAACGGAGGAGTCCGATCCAGTTAGACAGATGCATGTGTATGACACTGTTTTAATAGTGGCAGTGTGCGCAGGTCAGTGGCAGCTGTTTAAGACGAGCTCCATGAAGGGCTGGTCCCTGCTTTCTCCAAAGTCAACGGGGAAGCGTGTCATCTTCATTAAGAGCAGGACTGAGTCCTGAGTGACTTGTAGAGAACCCCAGGACTAAGCCCACATGGCCCTGAGCCTTCTAGAGCTTTGTAGTCCCCAGATGTTTACAAACTGGTGGGGACTACAAACTGCAGTACTCTGGGCACCTTTTGTCAGGGTTTGGTGGCCTAAGCTCCCAAGCCAAAGGTGCTTAGAGGACTCGGTCCTGTTTTTGTGTCTTCCATGCTGCTGATCCTTCCTGCTTACTTGTGATTAATTGCACTGGCCACTGGGTGCCCCTGATTCCTCAGATAAATGCAAGCACAAGACCATAATTTTGGTACTTAAAAAATCGCACTTTTAATGACGCAATATCGGACTGCTTCACCTCTGCAATTCACACATGCGTGAATTTGGCTGCCTTTGTGTGTGTTCCCTGTATGCCTGTGGCTGCAAGGAAACCTGCGTGCTTGGGTAATTGCACCTTCCACGTGTGTCCCAGCCATCTCCTGGGGAGTCCCAGCCTGCTTTCCTGACACCCGCCGGCTGGCGAACGAACCAGCTTCTCTGGGAGGTGGCCCGGACATGGTGGAGTTGAGCATCATCCCAAAAGACACTGAACACCTCAGAGGGTCCTGATGACCTGATAGTCATCAGCAGCACTTTCAGGAGGTGGAGAAACTCTCTGGTGAACGAGAGACAATGAACGTGCTTCTGAATAGGCTGACCAGCATGTAGAAACCCAGAGCAGGCAAGGGCAGCCCTTTCCTTCTCTTCTGGAGCCGTACTGGGAAATGTCTCCTGCTGGACTGTACAGTCCTTCGAAGGCTACAGCAGCTTCTGGGGAATGGAGCCACTGCAGACCCGAGTCATGTGCCTGCTCCTTATATGCATTCCTATGGCATCTCTGAAACAGATGCAAATTGAATTTCAAACAAAAGATATCACCACGGCTGCTACAGTGGTGAATGACCTAGTCTTTGAAAACTGACACTGCCGTACACATTTGCAGGTGTATACCCTGCACTGATAGGCTTTGGGTAGTGGTAGAATTCCCAGCAGAAAAAAAATCATTGAAGAGCTGCTGTTAAAACATAAAAATCTTCTTTTTCTCCTTCTTAAAATGCATATATACTTTTCTTTGTCAATAGATATTTTTGGTTATGGAATCAAATGAAACATGCTTGCCTCTTTCACATATGCAACCTCTTTAATTAATCTATATCTCTCTCCTGAATTTCTGTTTTCTAATATACTGGTACTGTGGAAAAGTCGTATGTCTAATTTACATGTCCAAATTAGTTTCAACTTAGTTATATTGAATGATAATAGATTTCTTTTTCATATAATTAATGTTGTCTGCAAACGTAACGTGGATTAAATTTATCATTGTAAAGATCTTAAGATTTTAATATTTTTGCAGAGGCATAAATACAGTGTAGCTATAATTATTTCATTATGTATGTATAAAAATAGGATACGGGGAAAAGTGCATGCTTTCCTTCACTGATTACTCTTAATGTCTCCCAAATTTCCTGATTTACAGTATTCTCCAAGGATGTAGATTTTTCTAATTGAAGTACAGTAATTTGCATATTTTTAGACCTTGTGACACAGTTAATTGATATGTCATTACTTATACGGCACTGAATATATTTTACACATTCACTGCAGAGCGGGCTTAACTTGAGATGCAGTGGCACTTTGCAAAGAACTCGAAACTATTGCATTCGGTTTAATCTTTCCCTTCCCTTCTTCACCCTTTCTTTATAAAGGCTAAGCAAAAATGGATGATGTAGTAATTGGTATAGTTCCTGTTCAAATGTACTCGTTAAAATAATGTTACTGTGTAAATGACAGGACGAGAAAAGTAAGAGCAAGTAAACAAAGAAAGAAAGAATAATGGGAGAGACAAGGACAAAGAAGATAAGGTTAAGGCTGGGGGGGAGCTAAATGTCAATAGTATCAGTTCTGGATGTTTGAAAACCAAATTGTTCTGTTTTCTTTTACGCTATTCAGTATAAACTTGTTAAATGTTCACTGTGTCTAGGAATATTTTAAATGGGTCTTTTAAATTTAGGAGCACTATATTTATCATGGATGCTAGCAACGTGCCTAACAGTGCTCCAGTATTCAATAAGGGGCAGAGTTTCTCTAGTGGCAACGTATTTATTTCTCCTGGTGCATACCCCCGCAGAACTGAATGCCTTTGATCTTTATTTGCTAACCAGGAAGGTGGCTCAGTTGTGTAAAAAGGACTGAAGGGATTATAAGTTTGTTTTTCCAGGGTTCTGGCTACAGGTATGGCTCATTGCCAATGGCATCCTTGCCTCTGGTGGATTTATTAATGATATTGACCATTATTACTTGCACAGCGGTAAGGGTGAATGGGGGGCTTTACTGCAGGCTGAGAAGATCAGATTCTGCTCCTTGCCGTGTAAAGAAGGTGGGCTGTATTACAGCAGACAAAGGTGAACAGCAATGGAGATGTGGAAAGAATTGGCTTGTAATGGGTTGGGTCACAGGTGCGAATCAGGAGTGGTGCTGACGTTTCTCTAGGTCTTCTCCTGAGAGTGAGGCTTACGTACTGTGTCTTCAGACAGTGTCTGAAGGTGCAGCAAGGAGCAGGATGGTGCAAGTTCATGTAGTGGATGTGGTGCATTCCTGTGTACTTGCCTGTCCCTCAGGTGAATTGCTTTTCTTCCTGGCTCCGCAACATATGTGATGCCCAAAATGTATGACTTATGCCCATGTTTATGCCACCTGGATTTTGCCCCATGGGACTTGCCCTGTGAGTTGCTTGTGAGCTTTGTTATTCAAGGAATGTCTTATGTGCTCTTTTTCTCTTTTCTGTTTTGGGAGGATAAGGTTGGGTGTGACAGCAGAAGATGTCACTGGAGTGAGAGTTACTAAGGGAAGCTATTGCATTTTCTTAAAAAGTGTGATATCTTGGCAGGAGTTTCTTCTAAGGCAGCAATAAAAAATAAATATAAAACCACTGAGCACATCTTTTAAAACGCTTGTACACTAGAGGCTTCTTGCTTCAAGATATTTCCTGTTGAGTCAAGCTCTGGAGACAAATATGTATTCTGAATCCTGGCTACAAGAGTAGAATTCACTCTCATATCAACTTTTCTTTTTTTTTTTTACCCCAACAGAAGGGGTGAGGAAAGGGGAAAAATGCCGAAAGTGAGTCCTGTCTCTCCCTCTGTATTTGGGATTCCTGCTCTCACTTAGACCAGGACACTCAAGCAGCTGCAGAAGGTGAAAATGATGGTAGAGCAGCAGCTCAGAAACGTATATGGGGGGGCTCTACCCAAGTTAGCATTTCATTTGGATTTGATTTTACTGCAGCCTCAAACCTGCCTGAACTCTCTCTTTGCCCAAATAGGAAGTGGACCATTCTCCTGTCATAAGGGCACGTTGTACTGCTCTGTGAGAAATACACCTTTAGGGAAATGTGGAAACCAAAGTTGTTGAAATTGAGGGAATTTCCATTTGGCATATCGTGTGGTTTGTCTGGGTTTTTTTTATTTAAACAAGCTACGGTGGACTTCTCCAGCTAACAGTAAATAGTAAAAAGCCTTTATTATTGCAGAATCACAGCATGGCAAGAGGGCTTAGTTTTTTTAGGATAGCATTAACTTCACATGCCTTTAACCATCTATGAGACAGCTGTTTATCATAAGCCAACTGTTTAGGCACTATGTCATTGGGGAGAGAGAGAGAGAGGGGCATCTCCAGGACATATCTGCCACCAGTCCTTGATGCCAGACTGAGGATGTGACAAATGATATATATATGAGAAAATCAGCAAAAGAATTCAGGAGATTTTGCTGTGCTGCAAGAACAGCTTTCTCTGAAGATGCAGTTTCAGGATGGTCTGAACATAGCATAGTTAGAAGTGATTTCTTTATTTTGTTAAAGATAAATTTAACACCAAGAATAGAATAAAAATATACAATATTTTTAATTTTTATTTCTGCCCCTTTTAAAACGGTCCAATTTTCTGCTTGAACTTTCTAGTAGCGGTCCAGCAAAGAAGTGTAGCATTTATGAATATTAAAATATAATCTGCTCTGAATGATTAATAATAATTAATAAAGACATTCCTTGATGATTGTATTAAATGAGGTGATTGATTTTGTGCTGGAGAGCATCTTTTCTTACAGGATACTTTTAACTACCCTGAGAAAAGATGTTTAAAATGAAAATATGCAGCACTTCTTAAAGAAATATTTTATCAGTTCAAAACAGTCCTAAGTATCGATAAATTTATACTATAAACCACTAACTCTTAAAAAGCAATGCAAAGTCTTTGGATGTTTTTACATCGCCATGTTTCTCACTTTGCTGGTTGTGCAACTCTCAGGTTTTACTGCCCTTGAAAAAGAACTGCACTTACTCATCGATTGTGTACATACAGAGCGCTATAATTTCATAGACGAGTACATAAGGTGCTGCTGTGTTACAGCTGAGCAATACGTGTGAGAGTAGTGCTAATCTCCTGTTCTTTCGGAAGAATTCTGAAGGTTACTGTGCAGTTACCAACAACCTGTAGGCTTTTGCTTTGTTAATGGGAAGAGAAAGCTGTTAACACTTGTCTTTCCAAGGAAAGAACTTACATTTTGCTTTTCCGTATTTTGTTGTAATGTTCACACATCTCTTTTTAACTTTATTGCAGTTTCCTTTTCAAGAGCATCGCTGCAGGTTCCTCCATCTCCGAGCTAACGTTTCCTCCCTCTGAGACCAAGGTGCCTCGTAACCTGCCCAGGGAGAGATCCTTTGCACATCCCTGAGGTGCTGATGCTTCTGGGATAGTCCCTCGTAGCTTAATGTCTTTGCAGGTCCATCAGGAAGGGATGTGGAGGTTAACTTCTCCAAGTGAAACTTCAAAGGAATTTTAAGAGGGCAGGACATAATTACCTGAGCTGAAAATTTGCCAAGACACAGGTTGAAATTCCCGCTCTTGAGAGTTTTCTATTAAAACTACTAGCCTGGATAAATCCTGGCCCTTTAGAAGTCAGTGGTAGTTGTCCCGTGGATTTTGCCCTGCGAATCACCTTCAGCCTCATCTGAGTCACATCTGGACTCGCAGTCCTTGGCTGTGCAAAGCTGCTGGTGTCTTCAGGGTGAACTGTGTGTAAATTTGAGGTAGGTGCACGTAGTTGATCTCCAGGTAAGGATGAGGAACAGGTCGTGTATAGCTTGAAAAAGGATGGGGAAACATGCACTAGAAAGTAATGCTAGCTGGAAATCAGGGGTGGCAGCTTTTCGGTCTGGCTGACAAAATCACAAAGAAATCCAGTGGCTGGAATTTGAAGTTGACAAATTCAGCCTTGAAATAAGATGCATTTATTGTGAGCAATGAGGGCAGTTAAACACCATGTTTACTATGAGGTGCAGGGTGGGACTTGCCATGGCTTTTGCTTTTTGAGATGAAGTTGAATGTTCTTTTGGAAGAAGTTCCTTTCACCTGTAGGAGAGTTTCTGTGGCCCTTTGGAGTCACGGTGAGTGTTGTGGTTTAACCCCAGCCAGCAACTAAGCACCACACAGACACTCACTCACTTCCCCCCCCCCCCCCCCCCCCCAGTGGGATGGGGGAGAAAATCGGGAAAAGAAGTAAAACTCCTGGGTTGAGATAAGAACAGTTTAATAGAAAAGAAAAGAAGAAACTAATAATGATAATGATAACACTAATAAAATGACAACAGTAGTAATAAAAGGATTGGAATGTACAAATGATGCGCAGGGCAATTGCTTATCACCCGCCGACCGACATCCAGCCAGTCCCCGAGCGGCGAATCCCTGCCCCCCCCTTCCCAGTTCCTAAACTAGATGGGACGTCCCATGGTATGGAATACACCCTTGGTCAGTTTGGGTCAGGTGCCCTGGCTCTGTCCTGTGCCAACTTCTTGTGCCCCTCCAGCTTTCTCGCTGGCTGGGCATGAGAAGCTGAAAAATCCTTGACTTTAGTCTAAACACTACTGAGCAACAACTGAAAACATCAGTGTTATCAGCATTCTTCACATACTGAACTCAAAACATAGCACCGTACCAGCTACTAGGAAGACAGTTAACTCTATCCCAGCTGAAACCAGGACAGTGAGGTATGGGTGTGTGTTTTCCTTCAGCTCTGTACTCAGGGCACCGCTTACCCTTTTTCCTTTGCATGCTGTGGGCAGAACTAGGTTGCCTTCGCTGCTTTCAGCACACCCATCACCCTTAAAGTTCCACCTCAAGAAAGTGATTATAATAAAGTCTTGTGTGTCAGGACTCCAGCAAGTCACCTGCAAGAAGCAGGATTTTTTTTTTTTTTTTTCCCCTCCTTTAACTGGATTTATTCCTTGTTTAATAACTGTTTACCTCTAAAGCCTGATGTATTCCACACTTGGAAATGGGGCTCTGAAACAGGGAGGTACCAAATGCTTACTACTGAGCCGCGTTATTTGTGTTTGACTGACATGGAAGTAGTCTTGTTTATCATCATGTGGAGATGGGAAGAAGTCTCTCAGGTCAGGCAGATGTGCATGTGTGGTCACCTTTCCTGGGCTGTTTTTCTGCTGCCAGGATCTTACCCGCTTTCCTCCTATTTGCAGGGACTTCGGTATTTGATGGAGCTTCAGTTTCTGTTTATTGAGTGTTTAACTCTGGTCATCTGAGAGCAGAACTATTGTAATTTAACTGAAATTCTGGATTGAATGTAGAGCATCTGTGTGAAATGTGATAGCTTGTGGGGTAACAGAGATCGTGTGGCATAATCTCATGGTCTGTTCTGTCTAGAAGCAGTGAAAACTATCTCCCTTCACTTTTCCTGTCCAGATATTTTGACGAACAGATTCCAGTCTAATCTTTTACAGAGAATTAGAATGAAAGTTAAATCTTAATGCTCTTTGGGAATTAAGTATGGGTGTTATTAAGTGGTCTATAAGCATAAATCTCTTAAAGTACTTGCAGAGAGGCCATGACTCCAAAAAGCTTTGTCTTGTGTATCATACATTCATACATAAACTCATGCACACGAGCACACCACTTTGGCATGATCCTTGTTAACAGAGGAGTAAGTGGAAAGACCAGGAGAGCTTCTCAAGTGACTGCAGGAGACGACAGGAGAAGAAACTGGCAGTACTTGCTGGTACTGTGTTATATTTACAAATGTGAACGATCAGTGGAGACCCATACCCCATGAAGGCAAACATTGCCTTCTTTTAAGCCTTCCCACTATGCTTTTAGTTTTTTCTTTCAAAGGTTAAAAAATAAAGGTCAAACCTTAAAGACTGAGAGGAGAGTGTTTACTACCAGGGTAGGTCCATCACTAGGTGCTTATCTATCTTTCGAGTTGCTAGCAGATGTTCTGTCTGTCCTACTGGATGAAATAATGAAGTCTCATACATATAAAAATTCTAATATAAATTAGTTATCCTGAAAGCCAATATTCCTGATGCTTATTTCCATACTATTAGAACTGCAGAAAATCTGAAAGTAATATATGTCAATTAATATAAAATGTACAAAGAGGTCTTTATTGAAAACCATATTTTTCTAATCTCCCAATTGTTTTTAAAAGCATTTATTTTTATTAACTAACAAACTTGCTTTGTTGGGCAGTTTATTAGCTGTAGAAAGATTTTATTATTTGCACCAAAAGTCTGTAATAAAATGCTAGCAGTATTGTTTAGAGCTGATTTTTTCATAAAGCATTATGCATCAGGTAAATAGTCTGAATGTAAATGTCTACTTTAGGCAGGGTTCATTAACAGGTAGAAAAGATGCAATTTTGACTAGGAATGAAAAATAAAACAATGAACTATTTTGTGACATAAAAATAATCTAATATTTCAAACTGGCTTGTACCAAACCCTTAAGACTATTAAATTTAGGTGTAGTGACTATTATTTTTACCCTACAGTGGACCAGTGTAAGCCAGAGTATAGTTTACAATATTCATTATTATACAAGCATATAGTGCTGAACAGTAGATCTTACTCAGCCATAAAACTAAAATGCTTGCTGATTTTAAGATCTGCACTGTGAAATGGCAGCAGATTGGGGCTCCTTCTCTAGTGAATATGTGTATAAACTGGGATTCAGTTAATCCACTATGTAGACTGGCTCATAAGTTTTCATGGTAAAGATCAGGTACTGACAGGTACCAAGGTGAGGCCATTGATCCATTTCTCCCCAGTGCTCGAATAATTGTTATTAATAGTAATTATATCTTACATTTACGTTCAGATATATATTCATAAGTTTCCTAAATTGTGTAGCAAGCAAAAGAAAAAATCCTGTCCTTACTACTCTCCAAGTAGATCCTTTGTCCATGACATATATGCAATAGATTTTTATGCCGATGTGTTTTTTACAAGGAGCTGATCAGCCTTTATTTTAAACTCAGAGAAATCTTTGATTCAGTATAAGATGCCTCTGTACCATCTAATATCATGGCAAATGCAGCCAAAGGCTAGAGATGACATTTATATGAGATTTCCAGCACATGACTGCCACAGTAAAATAGCTGGGGTAAGTAAGTATAAACTGAATAAAAGGGGTTTTTTTTCCCATTTTCTGCTGCATAGGAGTAGTTGGATATCCCAGAAGGTAGAATAATTTGTTCTGTGTTCTTAGTTTCCTTCTTTATGCAGTTAAAGCTTAATCTCCTGTGTCGTATGTGGCAGGCGGTTATCCTTGAAACTGGTAAGTAGTATTACCCTCCTTTTGCAGATGGGGAGTCTGGGGCACCTAGTGGTAGCACCACATGAATCCTAGGACCAGGAGAGACAAGAGAGGAATCCAGGAGTTCTGGCCCTTAAGCCTCTGCTCACCTCTGGTGCTTCTTTCTCCATGAACTATGTGTCTCTATAAAATATGAAATGCCCCAGTAGAGGACTGTCCTGGTTTCAGCTGGGATAGAGTTAACTGTCTTCCTAGTAGCTGGTACAGTGCTATGTTTTGAGTTCAGTATGTGAAGAATGTTGATAACACTGATGTTTTCAGTTGTTGCTCAGTAGTGTTTAGGCTATAGTCAAGGATTTTTCAGTTTCTCATGCCCAGCCAGGGCACCTGACCCAAACTGACCAAGGGTGTATTCCATACCATGGGACGTCCCATCTAGTTTAGGAACTGGGAAGGGGGGGGCAGGGATTCGCCGCTCGGGGACTGGCTGGATGTCGGTCGGCGGGTGATGAGCAATTGCCCTGCGCATCATTTGTACATTTCAATCCTTTTATTACTACTGTTGTCATTTTATTAGTGTTATCATTATCATTATTAGTTTCTTCTTTTCTTTTCTATTAAACCGTTCTTATCTCAACCCATGAGTTTTTACTTCTTTTCCCGATTTTCTCCCCCATCCCACTGGATGGGGGGAGAGTGAGTGAGTGTCTGTGTGGTGCTTAGTTGCTGGCTGGGGTTAAACCACGACAAGGACTGAAAACCTTGCTGATACTCCCACTCAAAACCTGTGGAGACCAAGGACTTCAAAAGCTTCTTGCAAAATTTGCTTTGTGCTGCAACCTGAGCATATGTTCAGCTTGCCTGTTGGGGAAGAACTTTCTCCAGAAATTCAGAAACTTTGATTACTTATTCTCTGAGTTGAAGAGGTGTCAAAGAAAGAGAGAGGTGGACCAGATTAGGATCTGTCCTCCATCCTGCAATTTAAGCCTCCTCCTACACCCAGGTGGGTTTAAATCCCCATTCTCAGCATGTCACTGCTTCAGGTGAACTTGGCCTGCTTGCTTTAATATAAAACCAGGGAAAACAAGGAGGAAAATAATCTTTACAGCCTTCAGTGTACAAATCCAGCTACTTTTATCACTGAGTGTGCTAACCCTTTTGTTAGGGTTGTTGTGCATGGACCAACATGGCTCCCAAGAAGATTGTTTTCTGGGTGAAAGAATACATTTCCTTTTTCCCCTCTTCTCGTCATTACTTCATAGAGCAAAACAGATCCTTAGGATCTGCTCCAGTCTGTTGGGTAAAGGGTATGTTTCTTAATTTCATTGCAACTCAGTAGTGAAGCTGGTGAAATAATAATATATATACTGAAGGCTCTGTGGGGGACTGCGGTGAAGCAGTAGTTACTTCTCATAAAGTTTTTTAATAGGACGTGAGCTCCAGGATTCAAGGGAGAGAACATTAATGTCCTTTTCAGAACGTTGTGGAAAACGAATACTGTACAGCACCAATCTCTTGGCAGTTTCAAAGAATGTCTAAAGAGGATCATTATGAGACCATTTATGATGGGAACATGACTCCATTGCAAGTCTTTGGAGTCTCTGCTGGGATGTCGTTCCCACTACTTGAGATTAGGAGAGGAAAGCAATTTCAACAGAAGTCTCTGGAGACCGTGTGGCAATTACATTGCTGACAATATCAGTATGATTTTAGTGTGAATCTCTGGAGACCCTAACTTCTTAGTGAAGTGAAATGCATCATGCCCATACAAATTATATTGTTGTTTGAAATAAACCAGAATAAGTTAAAGCTAAACAAGTACTGGAATAATAGGAGCATTCAAATTGATAAGCCTGTGGCAACTTAGGCAAGAAATGCTACCCACAGCCTTGCTGTGGCCCACTGCCGCAGTCCTTCACCCCCTGCGTGCCTGGGGCGATATACGGGTGACGGCTTCTCTGGAAATACCAAACGGAAAGACTGGCTTATTTAGGTGTCTGTACAGTTGGTGGCCGGTTTAGAGAGGGAATTGCACAACTGGGTTGTTTTACTGAGCTGCTGCTCTGCCAGTAGTGATTTGTGGGGTCTGCAAATTGCACAAGGTGAAGCTGTTAGTGGCAGCAGTCTGTCAAAAGGTGACTAAGGAGGAGCTGGGGTTGAAAATGTAGTGATGAATGAGTATGGCTTTCAGCCTCATGGCAGTGGTGAAACGATGACTGGGTAGAACCATCTGGCTTGGACAGTGGTTGAAGTCTGCCGAGCTCAGAGAAGGAGTTTCCAGGCTTTGCTTTTCTGAAAGTACACCAAGACTGCCCTTGCTCTTGCTGGCATTTTGCAAATCCTGCTCCCTGGGAGGCTATCGCAGTGCACTCCTGGTTCCTGAAGCAGTAGAGTACCAGCAAAAAAAGATACCGGTGCGTCTGTTGCCACTGGCGGGGAGCTGAGCGAGACCCCCCCCTGCTTTTCCTGCCCGTCGGTCACCCAGGACCTTCCTTTCCTCTTCCCTTGAACTGCTTTACGTCAGCTGTGACGGCAGAGCTGCAGCATTTCCAGGGCTGGAGGAAGGCAGTCTGAAGCAGGCAGGGTAAAGTGCAGCGTTTGCATTTTATTGATTCTTACCTATTGATTCCAATGGGATGAAGTGTCTGCGAAAGAGAAGTGAGACTGGCAGGCAGACAGGCGCTCCAGCATCAGAGGCAGACCGGCCCCACATGACAAGAGCGAAATTATATAAACACCTCGGATATTTCCTAGGTCGAATCTAAGAAGAACCAAAGGAAAGGAGTGCTGTTCCTGGGGAGGGATGAGATTTACCAAATGAAGTTTAGTTTGCATTTGATCACCTCTGCAGATAAAACAGGGCAAGGCAAATATGTAAGCATTTCGTGACAGATTGCCTTGTGCCAGCTATGTTTACAGTGCTATTTCATGTAAGCTGGAGGGTGACAAAATGTAAATGTACATCTCACACAGGAGGTGATTCTTGTCGGGTGACTCAGAAGTGGGAATGAAGAGAGATGCTGTAGCCTGACCCGCCAGGTAGGAGGAAGATGTCTGAAGGGGTACTGAATATCCAAAATACACATTGAGTGCACAGAGTCTGTGCTTTACTCAATAGGCTTTATATGAATCATTTTATTGGAAAGGCTAAGCACATACTGAGGAAAATGTGTTCAATAAGAGTATTGATCTTATTAAGGGTTTCTCTGCAGATATATGTATATATAATCTCAAACAAAGCTGCTCTTCTGATTGCAGCCAGTTTATTACCGGCTTGTTAAAAAAATGTTCCTTCTGTGCTCCATCTCTTGTGCGCAGTTTGGAGAGGAAGGTGGCACTGAATCATCTCTTGGGCCCTCTGGATCCTGGGAGTCAAAAATACCCTGATGTAACTCACAGTCCTGAGGGGCTCACTCGAATCCTGGCAGCCGCCCCCGCGCAGCATCTGCTGCGACCGCTGGACTCGGCGGCCGGAGTGATGGGCACCTTCCTCTCTGGGCAGAGGCTGGGGACACAGCTCTTCCCAAGCCTTTGGGGAAGGAAAGGGCTGAGCTGACATGTCTCTTATGGGGAGCCCGAGTCCAGTGTTAGCAGCTTGAAGAAAACCACATGAAAGAAGCGATGTTGGGAAGCCTGTTGTGTCCGGTGCCCGTGCTGCACCTAGCAAACAGAAACCTTGACAAATGATCTTATTGCTTCATTTTGTGCCTTGTAATTAATTGTTGAGCTCCCAAATAAAATCAGTCAAGCGCCAGGACAGTGACTCTCTGCACAACCCTACAGAAAACACGTCCCCAGGCCGTGGGGATCCCCAGCAATAGCCGTCAGTGGTGCTCCTGCCGTCAGTTTGTACCAGGCTCTGGCACTGTCCATCGCTTCTTCCCTGGGAATAATAACTCAGCAGTGCCTCAGTGCCTTTGTTTCCCCTCCTGCTCCTCATCTCCCAGCACAGATTTCCCCACAGTTCTTTTTCTGACTGCCAAATACATCCTTTTACGTACATTTTGCAGAAGCAGTGACAGAGCTGTCCCTCCTCCCTGCTCCCCACTTCCCTTCTCTGAATCCACCTCTCCTGTCTCTTAAATGACCTGCAATTTCACATGCAGTGGAATTTTGAACATGGAAGTGGATCTGATTGTAAACAAAAGGGTAGCCGACTTCATTGCATGAAAAAGAAATGCAAAATATTATAAAAAGATAGAAGAGGGGAAAGGAAGATGGGCTTTTTTCTTCCAGTCGAAGTGATGTTAATCAAAGGGCAAGAAATGAATTCATTTGAATGGTATGTTCCTTCCATCCTGCAAAGTCTCTGCTTAAATTTAAGGATATATTAAATTTTATTAGATACTAACACAAACTCTGTGTGGGGAAACATGCTTGAACACTGGGTTTTAATTTCTTAATTTATTTCCTGAAACTCTTAAATTCCCCTTTTATTCCTGCTCATGGATTTCCCTTACTTACTGGTTTATAGGTTTACTGGAAGAGAAAGTAATGTAAAATTTGCAAACCAGGGCCTTGCTTCTGTTCATATCATAGAAGCAAAAAGCAGAAAGAAAAAGAGAGATAATTTTATCCGGCTTCTTCCCTCTCTCCCTTCCTTTAACGAGCGGATGTTAGAGGAGACAATAATGAGACAGCATGGCGGAGTGGCGGATTGCTTGGCCAGGAGAGGTCTGCGCTCCTCCCGGCTGCTAGGGTTGCTGATCCGGTTTGCTTGGACGTCGCCCGGTAGGACACAGCGCGTGGCTAATAGCGGCGGCGGGCACCGCTGGGCTGCCACGACTGCCGGCCTTGCTGCTGCGCGCTCTGGGGGTCCCTAACAGACAGGGCGGACGCGGGGGTCTGCCTGCCTGCTTCGACTGTCCCCGGGGCTGGGGGGTGTTAGCACAGGGCAGCTCTACCTTCTGCCTCTCTGCCCAGCTCTCTGTCCCCGTCTCTGCCCCATGCTCAGGGGACACCCCGTGGGTGTCCGCTTGCATCCAGTCTCTCTGCATCCTAGAAATGCCAGTTAGCCTCCGACCCGGCCTTGCCTCCTGTCCTGAGTGGTGCTGTCACTGAAGGATGGCATTCCTTGTTTCCAGCTACCCCTGAGAAATGGGATGAGTTGTGTCTTCCGTGCTGGACTGAAAGAAGTGTGCTTAGCGTGCTCCTCGGCTTTAACCAGCAATGTGTTTCCCACAGAGTCACTGATCTGCTTGATTTTCAGCTGTAAACCTAAGCGGTCCTGCTCTAAGACCGTATGTGACCCAGCATCCAAGGGTGAGATCCTGCCTACGCAGTCAGACGCTAGAGTTAAGGATATGCAATTTGAAAATGCTGTTGCCTCTACTTTTGTCTTGTTACCCTGCATTCACTTTGAATGCTCTTAAATCATTGTGGCTTTTTGCTTAACCTGTTGAAAGAAAACAATAGGCCTATCGTTAAGTTTAAATGCAAGATACAATTAAAAGCTCAGATCTCTGATGTGGCACTTTAAAAATCCCTCTGTAGATGGAAGGAGGTTTCTTTTCCATTGGGAACTCTGCATTATTTAGTAGATTTGCCTTGCAGGACAGATCGTTTCAAGGCTTTACGATTATACAGAGGATCAAACATTTCTGTGGCCTGAATTAAAGCAAAATAATCACCAGCTCCACGAAACTTTGCGGTTTCCTGGACAGGCTTTTTTCTTTCCTTACCTTCTTGTCCCTGAGCAGATTCTTTTTACTAAATCCTCTTTATTTGACACGTTTTTTCTTCCTGGAGTGCATCTTCGATCTGGTTCCCTAGTGAAGCAGCTCAGTCAACGCAAAGAAAATGAGAGTTTCAGTCAGCTGTTCCACTGCCTCCTGTCGTGAGCACCCAGGCATCTGCACCCCAAACTCTGGCTTCCAGAAACCAGAGAACCTCTTTCTTCTGTTCAAATAAGAACACCAGTTAATTTCACCCTGTGCTGTTCGTGTTCTTTGGCTGCTCATTAACGTCTCTCCTTTAGAGCAAACTCTACAAATGTAGAACTTCTTCACTTTTATTGTTTATTTTTTCTTTGGTTGGTTTTGTTGCTGGCCTCTGTCTCTCCAGCTGAGCAGCACTTTTCTAATACTTCTTCAGTCTTCTTGAAAGAATCCTGTACTCTTCAGTGCTTGTATTGGTCCCCAGGGTGAAGAGGTATGGCTCAGACAGACATTCAAAAAATAAGTTATTTCTGGGGGAGCAAAGCATTATGCATTTTACATCTCCTTTAATACACAGAACATTTTGGCATATGCTGGACTGTTTGGTTTGAAAGAGAATACTCATACCGAACAAACAGATTTCATTTCTGCAGTGACTGAGACTTTCCAATAGTTGTGGTTGTTTATAAAGTACTTCACCCCACAGATTTTTTCAGTGAAATTCTGGATCCTGGCTGCCAGCTGTGGTTTCTGATGGTGGGATGCTGCCTGAGCCAGGGCGGTCTTGGTGGCAGCTTCACATCCACAAGCCGTAAATGATGTATGAAATGCAAAACCCTCACTTGCCCTGCGCGTGAGGAGGAGGGAGGTGATGCTTTGCTGCTGCTGGTTCTCTGTTCTCTTAGCTGAAACTCCTCGGTGGAGAATCATTAAAAAATAAAAACAACAATAAAGAGAAAGAAATGACAGCTGTAAGACATTGCAAAACTGCAGAACAAACAAACGGGAGAGCCAGTTAAGGCCACCTACCACTGCTCATGGCTGGCTACACGAAATGACTGCCAGGCATGCTCCCTTCTTCTCTGACTTGATTCTTTTTATTTTCCTGAGGAACTGTGCTTCATATCAGCCATAGCACCTGGTTGAATCCATCTATTTATCTTTTCTTTTAATTAAGAAATAATGTCAGTGGGATGAAAATAAAACCTGACAGGGCGAAGATCTCCTACTGTATTATAAAAACAATGTGAAGGTGAAACGGAGATGTTTGTTTTTGAAAGCAAGAAATCATCTTCTAGTGGCAAGATCCTATTACTGGGAGCTTGTTGTTGTTATCTTAATGAATGAGAAATATGTACGATGAAGTGAACAATGGGAGATCTGACCAGACAACCAGAAACTAAGCTCCTCGCACAGGCGATGGTGCAACTGAGGCTAGTGGTTGACTGCTATTCTTGGACAGCCTGTCCCGGCTGGCTCAGAGAGGATTTTGTTCTGAGTTAACTGGCCTGAAGAATTGCCAGAGACCCCTGGTAAGTGATGGGAGTGTCAGGTCCTTAATGCTCTTAACTCCCATTGACTGCAGTGGAGCTGACGATGGATAAGAAGGCAGCGTGGACGCCTCTAAGGCCTCTGGAGCTGAACCCAGAGATGTCTGTCGGGCATGGAGGCTTCCTTGGTGTTGCCTGCAGAGGGCTGGTTGTTCGACAGTGGGAACCAAAACCTGCCAGCCTCCTCAGAAGAAACACATCTGCATACACAGCTGCTTACTGCAATAGGAGATGCAGAGGGAAATATTTTTTTTCCTTAATTTTGCCTTTCAGACTGACAGCTGCAGGGAAGGGTCTTGATCCATTCAAGATCTACAGCCTTTTGCTCTCTCCTCAAGGCACCTTTCCTTGGACAAATTGACCTGGACTGGCTTTTTTCCTTTAGAGGGCAGCTGAAAAGAACATCTCCCCTTCTGCAGTGTAGCTGAGTGGCCAGAAGGTTTGACTGTGGTGAGGCGTTTGAGGGTTTGGGTTGTCTTTTTTTTTCTTGCGGGGTTTCCCAGCAGTATGCCCACCCTCAGGAGTGTGGCTGCGGCGGTGGGCTGCAGGTTGGCCTCAGGTGGCAGGTGGGGAGCGAGCAGGAGATCTTCCACACCCTTCTAGCCCCCACCGAGCTGAAGCACTGCCCAAAACTTTGCCAGAGCTGGGCAGACAGCCAGCGGGGCGTAAAGACGGGCAGTGATTAGAGCAGCTGGGTAGGGAACCATGTGTTCTTGCTCCCAGGAATATGTCTGTACTTCTAATTTAAATCACTCTCGGATACAATGAAGAATAAAGCATTTTGATCAGCGTTAGCGATGACCTATTTAACATTTAAACTGGTTGGCACTTATTTCAGCTCGTTTATGAGTCTTTAATGAGTTTAATGAGTTCTCTTGGATGTCAGCATTTACTACTAGTGTAGCTTTATGGCCCTGGATTCAGGAGATGTGAGTGGCTGATTTTGTGACCTTGGGCAATGCCCTGAATGTAGTGGTGCCTCAGTTTCCCATAAAGAGGAAGATGCAGGATACCTTTCATGGCTGCTTGCACTGTGAACTATATGGGACAATTATTTTATTACATTTTGTTTGCGTAATACCCAGTGTAATGGGCAGCTGGCTTTCTGTAGGGCCTCTAAATGATGCTATTTTAAAAATGAAAGATGATCATTAAGAAATGCAGCATAGCATGACAGGGACACACATATATATGTACGGTCTTGTCTTAAAGAAGACAGAAAAATAGCAGCGTCTATTACTCAAAGTGATGCAGTCCCAGGACACCACAGCAATTATTTCATTTGTATTACTCTCTGCCCATGTGAGAACCCGTACCTGCTTTCCAGATTTTCAAACAGATAAGCAATTTTTTAATTGATGCTTAGCCTGAATATATCTAATGTCAGCCAACTGTTGTTAATAGGAGCTATTATAACATAAAAGTGCTGATATTTTAAATGTAGTTGGTCAATCCCAGCAGGACTATACATTCAGGCCTCTTCTACAAGGTTGTATTAGTCATTTGACACTGGTGCTGAATTTATGTTGTCAGATCCATGCCAGCTATTGAAACTTGACAACTAATTCTGGATAAGACTGATTGGAATTGATAAACCCTCTTTTATTTTGGGGCGAAAATTGGAAGTGGCTGCTAGTCCAAATAGAATCTCTTATCTAGTATGGCACGATGGCATTTAATGAAAAACATTCAAACAAATCTACTCTTGGATTGCCCTGAAGATAGAGAGTTGCAGAGTTGGATGCAATTCAAATCAGTAGTTCTTTATTTTGCATAACTTTGGGGCATGCTGAGATGTTTCGTCAGTACCTGATGTCATTAACTCTGGCGGTCACCACCTAAATGTCTTGCTCCTCACGTGTATGAAACATTATATTATTAGAGGAATGCTTAGAAGATAAGAAAATATGTTTGTTTGTTTCATATTCTTTGCATATGCTAATAATGACACCTTAAGTTATTAGGACTGAAACGTGTTTTAAATTTGAATGTCGTTTTGCTCTGTATAAAAAGCATTACCTTGGGCTTGCAGTATTACAGAGACTTTGACATTGAAAACTTGCTTATTTTTACACACTGGCTATAGCTCGGCTCCTTATTTTTTTCATGCAATATCCCAAAACAATCTAAAAAGCTGCACAGAAGGTGGTGTGCACTGTCAGGCCAGCTCCTCCAGCTGCAGCTCTGCCTGTTGCCCTGGAGCTGCATTACCATTGGGTTATGGCCACACTAAGAAGCCATCGTGAAAATTAGTCTGAGCCTAACACCGTGACAACATGTCTAGATGGCCACGGCACTGGGTTTAGCCTGCACCTCGCTGCCCTGTCACACAGGCAGAGCTGGTGCCGGTGTGTCTGTCCCTGCTGTGTGGACGGTTCCCGGGGAGCATGGGAGGACCAGAGATCAGAAGCCAACTTGAGCTCCGTTGGAGGTTTTAAAAATAGGAGGGATATCAGCAAGGCTTGACAGCGGCACCTTCAGCCCTTTCATGGCTGCGTGGCACTGCGGTACGTGTGTGATGCTATGGGGCTGCGTTGCGTTTTCCAAGCAGCTTTCCCATTTCCAGGACTGTCTGCCCAACTTTGCAGTAGGAATGGGCTTTTACGGGGTTGCCTTTTTTTGTTTTGGCTTTCCGGTGTAATTTCCATCATTCTTCAGTGCTGCAGCATATTCTGATGGATTTAAAGCATTATTTCCTCTTGGAAATACAGTTAATTAAGGCTTTGCCTCGGGTGCTGTCGTGTGGTGACCGCTCAGTGGACTAGTTGTGAGTCCCACTAGTTGTGAGTCCGCTCTCCTGGCCATGCCTATCTTGTTCTGGTAGCAGCAAACTTCAACAAAAGTTATTTTAATTTGCACATAAAAACTAAGCTATGGAGACAAACTAAGCTTTGATCAGGTGATAAAGCACAGACTCAACCTCATGCCTAGTGCTTCCAAGCAGGGAGTCTCTGAAGGCATTTCAGCAGGGATAGAGAGAACCACAGTAAGGTTCAAATGTGGGGGCAGCCAGGAGGAGACAACGGGAGTAGGAATGTAGGTGAGATTTAGGCAGGCTGAGTTTAAACTTTGGAGGGTAACTCGGCTTCTGGGATGGCCTTCCAATAGGGGAATCACCAGGGGCAGAGCAGCATGTCGCATCTTTCAGCCTGCCTCATCCTTCCCTCTTTGAGACCTCCCTCACTCCTCGTGACAGTTTGGCCACTGTCCTATTTCCCCAACGCTTGGCAGCGAAGACGCGTCTCTCGGAAACTGCCAGCGAGCTATCGTGTCCCTCCGGCCTGGCCCCCACCCTCTCTTTTGCCTACCAGAGTGCAAGGGAGAAAAGTTTGATAAATTGTTGTCCACCGAAAGGTTCCCAAGTTCTTTTACTCACTTCTATTTTTAGACTGATTCCCTTTGCTTTTTTTCATTGTGCTACATTTTGCCAGATTTCTGCCCAGAGGAAATTTTTATAGCTCAATTTTAAAGCCCTTGCAATTGAGGATTTATCCTGGGAATGACACAATCCAACTGGAGTAGCACAAATGGCACAGCACTGAAATAAAAGGTTATCAAGACTGTAATTTATTTGTTTAGGCCACTCAGAGTACAAAAATGCCTCTTACTTCTTCAGCTCCCTGAGTGGGTTGCAGCACGTTGGATGCTTTCAGACTGTCTTGCTTTCTCTGTCAGTCATTTTCGCTACAGCAGCGTTTTTCAGGAAGCACAATTAAAAAGCTGATTCCTGATATGCCCTCCCCCTGTCTTCATCCCTTCCCCCTCAAAATCCCAGCTCACACAGGTTGTTTCCTCCTTTCTCATCCAGGTGACTCAGGGGTGACAAAGGGTAATGAACTCTCTTCATGTCTTGTTGTATGGCGAAAGACTGAAATAGCAAAGTGGCAAGCTTAATCTCCAGCAGCGAGGGTAAAAAAGAGAGGCAGGATGTGAAACACACTTAAAATATGTTTCCATGTTCTAATACACATTTTGAATTTATGGAGAATTGACTCGTGCCATTTGTTCAAAGCCAGAAAATGCATGTGGTCTGCAGTTGAACTTATCACACTATAATAATGTGCCAGGCAGTTTTCAGGCGTGATGGATCCTGTTTTTCATGAGTCCTTTCTGCTGAGCTGATTCAAGGCCAGCCACAATAAAAATGGTGATGGTCATTAGCAGTGGCCCCTGCAAAGCTATTCAGTTAGGAGCTCGCAGGTTAAGGTAGGCAGCGTTTTTGTGACCCTTCCTTGCTGGCAACTCACTGGACAGAAGATGGCACGCCCCTGGGGGGTAAAACAGGGCAAGAAGTGATTCATCTCTAATTGAAGACAACTGGAGGGCTGTAGGGAGTGACAAAGAGTAGGGATAGTTCCTTGGTAAGCATAAGGACGTCATCGTGTGCTCCAGGTAGAGTCGCACGGGAGAGGGAGATAACCCAGCTCCCCAGTGCACATGGCACGTGCCGGTGCCATCCAGGACTTCCGAGGAATAAATACCGCGGTTCCTCCCGGCAGGGAACAGCACGTGTTGGTCGGGCTGCCCGTGTCAGGAGGCAGGGGTGCTGGCGGCGGGCGCTGGTGCCTGGATGGGGGCAGATGTGCTGCCTGCTCCGGGCTAGGGCGAGGAACTGCCTGTTCGGGACGGTTGGAGCGGTCTGGAGGTGGGGGAGAGTGGTTTCTGTGGGGGCATGCTTCAGCAGGAAACCTTTATCTCCCCTCGGCTCTAGCTGCAGCAAATGAAAGTTTGGTACCACCATCAGTGTAGTACCGTGGAGTACAATAATACCTCAGCGGTCTCCCATTTCTTTTGAAGAAAAGTGCAAACTGTAACACATGCAAGCTAACATACAGCGGGAAGGTGACACTCTCGCAAAACGTATGCTGGCTCCTAACTAGAGTCTGGTAGAAATATTTGGGCAACTAGAAAGCAAAGGTAAAATCTTGATTCAGTTGTTTTGATAAGCACATCAATCATTTTATATTGCTCCAAATTTTAAAGAGTTCGAGATTTTTCACTACTTTTAGGATGCTGTGCAGATTACAGAACTGTAGCCTGTATGTACTAATCATAGAATCATAGAATACCATGTTGGAAGGGACCTCGAGGATCATCTGGTCCAACCTTTTTTGGCAAAAGCACAGTCTAGACAAGATAATACAGTAATTTGAAAGTAAGTACTGAAGATGAAAATGCTGTCATTGTTTCTGCTACTGGAATAGCTGGTCCATCTCCATCCCAGTGCTGGGAGGTGTTTGCTGGCTGGGTAGGGGCCTTTCTAAATCTCTGGGTGTGCATATTGCATACTCCAGAAGGGTGATTGAAACACTGCAGCAGAAGGAAGCTGGGATTCCCACTTACAGTAAAGCAATGCTGTCTGCTATCATAGGGGAGGACTCTGAGCATGGTGCCCTGTATCTGCCTGCTAAGGATTCCTATACTGTCCCTTCTGATCTGCAAACTGCGCATGGGTTTCTGTTTCTTCCCCTCGAACTTATATTTTTATGTGGATATCACACAAAAAATGTTCTGAATTTTGCTGCTATGGATTTCCTTTTCCTTTTGGTTTTTTTTTTTCCCATGGGATAAAGACAGGGAGCTGGGTTTGCCCTAGTTTTTTGTATCATTTCTTGGATAGAGAGATGGGCACAGAGGCTACACAGGTGGCCTGCACATGCTCCAAACCCATTTGCTTGGGACTTCCTGACATACGTGTCTGTGGCTGTAGAGATTTGTACATCTGAGGCATCTGGCCAAATTCCTCTTTCTTCACCTGGAAGTAAACTTTCCGGTGGAAAAAGAAGTGTTGCCTGGGGAAGCTGCGACATATGGCAGCCCTAGATGAAGGTTAAATTGTATGATTTGGGGGGAAAAAAAAAAATCCTAATGCTTGCAGAAGTGCTGCTTAAATCCCCACTGCATAAAAATCTGTCCATGTGCTTTTTGGAGGGGGGGGGTGTTGTACGCATGAGAACTGATGTTTCACACCCATTTTGCACTTCATGTTTGCTATGACATTTCCCATAGCCCATACACAGAAAGTTCTCCTAAAAAAGGATACACATACTTGACTGTTTGTTCAATGTTTGTGTGTGAGTCTGGGGTCTTACCCTGCACTTTTATGCATACACTTGAAAAATCCTAACATAGAGATGGGAGAGAGGTACTGGTGATTACAGTGTAATAGTGTGAACCGGGCAATCCGAAGGACCGTACCATCCCCACTTGCTTTCCCTGCCTCTCTGTTCTCATGTATCCAATACCAGTAATGAATACAGAACACAAAACTCAGGCTCGCTGCAGGTTTCTAGGGGCTCCGTGTGGGTTAAAGTAACGCTTCTGAGATCCTTCTGCAAAGAATACTGTACAAAAGCCAGGGGTTGTATGGTATTTGACAGTCTGGCAATGTCAAAGGCAATCAGAGCTCATAGAGTTCCGATGTATAAATATTAGGGACAAAAATATTCTATATGATTTCTCTGCAGTCACTCACTGTACCAATGCATGTAGACAAAAAAAAGGGTTTCTCCTTTCTATAAAATGTTTGCGGATACTGTGCAATTGCCTGAGTAATATTGTGTGTCAATATCCATCATCTTCTCCCTTTGCAAGTGGGAGATTTTTCCTTTTTCTGTGCAATGGCTAAAGTCTTTACTACGCCTCTACATTAGCTTTCTATCCCCTGAATCCAGCCCATTGTTGCTGACATTGTGGTTTTAAAATATTTTCCTGAGTTATTTTAAATGCAAAAGAGTGTATTGATTTTTAAAGTATTATATTGTCATTTTTCTGTTTTATTAAAAAACAAAACCAGCACCAGCTTAACATATTTCAGAGCTTGCATCCTGGGCGTGAAAGCTCTGCAGATACAAATATGATCACAAAGGAGAAAAAAAAACCATATTGAAATGCAAAGGATCGGTATTACTAGATGAGTAGAAAATTAGCATGGTAACTATTTTACTGCTAAAACTACCTTGCCCAGTATATTTCTTACTCTCTGATTGAAGATGAAATAAAGTTCTCTCATCTTGTTTGTGTTGCTGATTTGTTGGATATTTATCGATTTATGGATCATAATGCACAATTTTTTTCCCATCTACAGGAAGAATATTCTGTATCTGTCATGCTTTCTATGAGTAACTGATTTTCTATGATCTGTAAAACTGGTTTGTACCAATAGTCACTAGTCATCAGCATTTCCAAGGGCTTTCTTGAAAGATACTCATTCATTCTGCTAGGAATCAATGAATTACAACTGAGCACTAATACTGTACCATCAGATTTTCTGTAAAACATATAGGAGTAGATTTAGATGCAGGTAAGTTTCTTACTGAATACATGAAGATCTTTCATGTCTGTTGTATGACTTAACGGTGCTTCCTGGAAAAATCAAAATACCAGATCTTATGGGGAGAAAATGAGGTATTCGTTGTCCTGTTTAGCCCTTGTGCTGTAGAGAACAATAACGTCATTGGGTCATTTCCACCCTCTGTTAGGAGCTTGAACAGTTCTTGATGGTCCCACTCTGTTCAAGAGGGCCTAGGATCAAAGTAGTATCTGGCAACATAATCTGTCCAGACAAGAGTTTTGACACAGCAGGGCTATAGGTTGTGCCTGCAGCCTCACTACTTAGTTTATCCATCCCTTTGTATGCAAAGAGAAGCAGCAACAAATGTGCCCCTAAGTCGTTTCTGATTTTCTTGTGATTTGGGTAGTTCCTGTGCTTGGCCAGAGACTAAGCTCTTCAGATGATCTGAATTTTGCTTGAGCCCTGACCTTAGGAGCTGTTGGTAGGAACTGCACAGAATAGAGCATCATCCTTACCTTCACATACTTAATATGCTGGAGAACAGAGGTAGTTGCAGCTCTTTATTGCCTGAGAAATCTCTTTACGCAGGAAATATTCCTGAGGTTGAGGTCTGCTGTCTTTAAGCCTCTTTATGCTACAAGAGCAACAGAAGAGGCCTTAGGGCACCAGAGAAAGTTTGATCTACTCTGTTAAGAAGAGTTGCTGTACAGCATCTTAGTAGCCATAGTTAAAGTCTTTGCCAAATTCTACTAATGCTCTTTTATCAATGATGCTATTGAGAGCTCAATTAAGTATTGCACTGATCTGTTTCAGTTTATCTTCAAACAATGCTAAATCTGTGGAAAGATGCTTACACTGTGGCGTAATTTGTAACTAAAATTTTGATGATTTTTATGACCTGACGAGACTATGGTTTTTAATTTAGCTGAAGAAGACACCTATGGCTATGAGTGCGGGGTGTTCATCCTAAATGACTTTTCTTTAATAGGTTCTCTAATCATGAGTGCAGAAATAACAGCTTTCTTGCAGATGCTTACAAGGTGCAGTAAACCAGCAAACTGAAAATAGTGCCGGCCTCCAGCCTCTGCATTCATACGACTTCAGTTCCACATGTCTCTTTAAAACTCTCCTGATAACAGCCATTTTTTTCTCTAAACGAGTGAGTAAGAAGCATTATTAGCAAATGCCTTCTTTTAACAGTCTTCTGTTGGAATTTTTCATTCAGTACAGTGGTCATTTCAGGAAAGTACTAAACTGAATCATTCATTTCTTCTTTGAAGTGTTTTAGATCTGGCTGGAGCATTTGCGTTTTTGTATATTGTTTTGGAAGATAGTGTACTGATTAATTAATAGTGACACATTTGAATTCTTAAACCCCTCAGAGCTCAAAACTCCCTTTTCCCATCCCCTAGCACATGATGAGTTTCAGTTAAGGGACCTAATCCTGGCAGGCACTGAGCTCAATACCCCGCAGCAGGAGGTCATCCTGTATCTTTACAAGGTGTTAGCTGATTAGATAAAGACTTGGTCTAAAGGTGGTCCAGGTTTTTTTCTGGATTTTTGTCTTTTTCTGGGATGTTATAAAAAAGCTTCATACTGTGTTTGTTGAAGGACATCGAGGAGGAGTGTGGCACATGAGGAGGGAGGGCGTGCTGCTCATGAAGGAGGGGAAGAAGGTGCAACAGGGAGATGCAGAGAGACATGGATGGAGAATGTGGGCTGGGCAAGGCAGTAGGAAGCTGTACCAGCAACCAGGACGTCAACGCACAGGAAGGGTCAAAACTACAGCTTTCGAAGCGAAGATGAATTGCTTGAACTTAATGTGAAAGGGAAATGAGACACGATCTCAGTAAGAGAGGAGTGTCAGGGGTATTAGAAATGGGTTTTGTTTTGTTCCCCAAGGTGACTTCGCTTCTTATCCCTTTTTCATTATTTCCGGTAATTGGCTATCAAATGATCTCCTCGATTTTGGGACAGTCTAATTTGTTATGACAGCTGTGAAGCCTGTGTGATTCACCTCCTCCATTTTAAGGCTTTGGAAATGTTCACATACTTCGATTTTGTATTTGCTTGTAACTGGCTTTGTTGAAATAGGAGCTCAGCATTCACATCTATCAGTCCGTCTGCTCCTCTGTCATACCCGTCTCCCCATCAGGTCTTTCCCTGGTGCTTCCTGGACGGCATCCATGCAGTTCATCCCTCTACACAAGACTTGTATTAATTTTAAATAGTTTGGAATGAAATAGCCACCTTTAGAGGCTGTCTTGCAGGTGTAATGTCGATGTAGCAGCCCACAAGAGCAAGGGACATATTTTCTGTCAACTTTCTCTGGTCCTCTAATGTCTTTTCCCTCTTGAACAGTCTAACAGCTTCCTGGCTCAGCATCTTCTAATGCCTGTAATGGCACATCCAAAGAAAAACCAACGGCCTATCTCACTCTGGACAGATTATAAAAAGTAGTGTTAAGCAGCAGCAGCAGCTTGCTTTCTTTCCAGAAGATTGCATTAGTCACCAGGTGATGCTTTCTTGTCACAGTTGTTCCAAGAATCAATGCATCAATGACCAGGGGTGTACAAATTGCATGGGTCACATTTCCATTCTCAATACTTGCATAACGTAAAATGGGTAAAATATACCATTAATCAGCCAGTTATATAGGGTGTCCTGGCTTATAATGCAGCTTTTTGCTAGAGCCTGGTGCCAGAGTGTAAGGTCCTTTTTTGGGATTGTTAAGCTTCTCTATGGATATCTTTCTGATAGATCTCTGTCTCCTTCCCAATTCTTTTTAATTAAATAATATGGCTCAGAAAAGTAAAATTGCAAGAGTATGTGCAGGTGCAGGCCGTGGAAGGGAAGGAATTGAACTACGCTGTCTCAGATGAATTTTACATGGCTCCTCTTTGCCTGGGTTTCATAAGCAGGTCCAGGTTTCTCATCCCTTTTTAACCAAGAGAATGTTGTGTTCTGCTCCCTGCATTCATGGACTGTTGCTGAGATGACACAAAGTATTGTCTCAGTAGATCTACAGTAATCCTGTTGAAGAAAATGAATTAAATAATTTAAGGGAATAAGATAGGTGAAAGCAGAAGGTGGTCTAAATATTTTCATACCTAGTCTTTTGTGTTAATAAGGCTGAAAGATATCAGTGCCTATGAGGTTAAAATGGTATATGGGTTACCTTTGGGTTTTGCTTTTTTTTTTTCTGAATTTTTCCTACTTCTCCTCTGATAATCAAGGTATTGACAAAACAACCTGGAGTACCCACAAGCTACAGAAACCATTTTGATTCCTTTCATCATACAGAGAATTAGGATGCAATATTTAAAGTCTCCCCACTACCATGCATTTGCTAGGTTATATTATCATTCATACAGTGTGACTTTGGGTATTTTACATAACATAACTAATTGGTAATAAAACAATATTGGAATGTAGAAATTGTCAGAGAGTTCATTATGCAGTAAGACGGAGCAATAAAAAGACAGCCTTGTAACCGACTGTAAAAAATGTACTGTTACCCTGCTTTAACTTTTTTTTACTGTTACCTCCTGCTTTTTTAGGAGGACAGAATTCTTGAGAGGAAAAGCTGTTATTCCCTAACGCTTGCCAGCGAAACTTAGGACAAGTGACAGATTTCCCTCAGCAGATTCAAGTGTACATCCAAGAACATAAAGTAAGTTAAGAGATGCTGGACAGAGGCCATGTAGTACCTTGTAGGTTAAAAGAGCAATTTTAAAATCAATACTTTTGTTTAACTGGCAACCAAGGCAGTAGTTTCAGACTGGGTGAAATACGTGAAGAGCAAACCCTTTTCACAAGGAGTGTTTTCCCGTTATCAGCACTGGAGTGCTATGCAAGGTTGCATTGCACATGCATGACGCCTGGGAATTGCAAATAAACTCATCTTGATGTGACAAAATCATGCATAATTATTTTGAAACCCGAGGGAGTTTGAAACGGCCCCAACTTGGTGATGTCCCGTCAGTGATAGACAGGCAGCTGCAGAATTTATAATGGCTTCCTAGAAGATGAGAAGGAAACTTAAAATAGCCTCTTCTGCTGTAGCTCTCACACGTTTGCACTTCTAACTGAGACACTTTGAATGGGGTGGAGCAATGGCAAGGCCTTTGAAGCAGCAGGCAGGCACGAACTCTGGCCCGTGCGTACCCAGGTTTTGCTCTTCCTTGGGTCGTATGTACCAGCCTCCTGTCTGGTAGAATCACAGTGAGCATCTGTGCAAGCGTGGGAGTTACCTAGAGGTAAGGGGAAGCCTCCCAGGAGGTTTGCAAGTCTTCATTGTCCTGCTGTTATTTTTATTATTAAAATTACTAGAGGAAATCGCAAATCCACTGGGGCACAGTTTACCACTGCCGTCAAACAAACAGTTGACAACCAGCTCTGAAATAGTGTAATCAATTGAGGAGGACAGTTTCCCACACTAGCTCCCCTGTCCCTAGGAAAATCTCTTTCCTCCTCTCAGTAGTTCTCCTCTGAATTTTTACCATCTGGAAAAAGAATCTAGTTACACCCTGATAATGATATACAACACCCCCAAAAATAAATCAATGTATCGATCTCCTTAGCGTATACCAAATTCAAAGTGATCAATCAAAACACAGAAGATAAATCAGCCAGCTCGGTTGCAATTCGTTGGCTTTAGACAGAACTAGATATTTTCCAGTCTTATAATGGGAGACTTTGCTTTTCTTTTTATTGCATGAGGCAACAGGTAGGAAAAATCTTTATAACAATTCTTGTGTAAGAAAGTGAGAAAGCAAAAAATGCAACAAGTGAGGTGAGGAAGCAGCAAAAATAAAATAAATTCAAAGCAGAATTTTTCGGTTTTAATCGTATACACCAGGAAAGATTAACAACCAAGCAAGAAGAAAAAAACCCCTTAATTGTTATCTGATACTAAACATAAAGCAAAAGGTTGCAGATCTTCTTCCTCTTCAGCCAAGGCGATTTTTGCTGCCTGGTATATATCATGAGCCTGGTTATTGACTGGTGTGAACTGAGTTACTTCAGAGAAGATGACCAAGGTTTTCACAACTGAGGCTCTGTCTGATCTATTTTGCTGCTGAGGTTCAGGTGCAGCTGCCTTTCCCCCTCGCGCCTGGATGCTATGTTTGCCTTTGCATGTAATGCACTTGTTGTATTGCACAGCTGGAAATCATTTCAGTTTCAGGGGAGTTAGACATTTAGTGTTAGCAGGCAGGGGAAGAAAAATTATTTTTTCTTTTTTGAAGTGGGAAAATTGTCAGGGAAGGGAAGGAGGAAGGAAGGAAGCTAGGTAGGTAGACAGTTCCTGGAAATGGTAATAATGTTCCTGTTTAAGGAAGATCAGAGAAATAATAGCAAGAGTTTTAAAAGCCATCACAGTTGTGGTGCTTGGTAGCCTAAGACAAAAAGTTCAGTTTTCTGAAAATTGGCTCGGCTCAGCTCCCCAGGTCCCCAAAATCAGAACTCCTCAAACCACTTACCGCTTTTGAAAACCTGACCCTTTTTATTTAGGTGGCATTAAAAGAAATGAAATTGTGGAACATAAAAAAGTATGGTGACATGCAGAAAAACAAGACCAAAAAAAGCAGCTGAACAAAAAAATCTCAATGTATCTGCTTGACATACTAAAATAGTTCTGTTTTCTTGAAAATGTTTATTGGAAAATGCATTACAAAACCTTGTAACAGCTGGAATATGGTGATCTAATTGCTGTTTCAATAGCGCTGTGCACATGCAAACATATTTCCTATGCAAAATGTCAAAAAGGCAGCAATCAAAGTGAGGCTTTAAGCTTCAAAACAAAGACACAATGAGCTGATTTGTAAACATTTATTTCTAAGGTTACATTTAAAAACAAAATAGAACAGCATAGGTTTGGAGACAGTGCAACAAATCTTTTTACAAAACACAAGATCTGGAGAGAAGAGAGGTTTACTGGCTAATAGATACTTGGGCTGCATCAAGATTTCATTCCCAGTGGTGCTGCAGCTCCCCAAAACCATGTATTTCTTCCCATTCAAACGAGGAGCAAATCTCTGAGTAAGGAAGCAGGATTTTTGCCACTAGAAGGATGCAGAGAGACCCAGAGATCCTTCCTGTGCCCAACAGAAGTCACTGTTTACCTTCATTTGCACTACTACACCCTTTCTGTAGATGCTCTTGGCTTGCTGTGGGACTTGGGTCAACGACGATGTTGGCTTTCACTACAGGTGTTGAGTGAGGCAGGTTTGGAGTCAGTGCTGAAGGAGGTCCCAGGGTTTGGGGTGACCTGGCAGTCCTGTACCGTTCCTGGGACGAATTGGTTCAGGGGCTGGTTTTTGCTCACTTTGGTTGTCTTCTGGCAGGACAGATGGTAACTTCAAGGGACAGTGTGAGTTGGTTGTAGTTGTAGCAACCAAGTGCAGTGAGTGACTGCAGTATAACACAAACACTGAAATCCAAGGATACTGTGCAGGATACTGTGCAGCATACTGCGTATGACCTGGGAAGCCATATGCAATGGTCCTTCTTGCCAAAAAAGCACTATTGATCTCCCTGTGACTTACACCAGTGTGGTTAGTGTAACGCCATGGGTACTGCTTGACTTACATGAGTGTGGAATCAGAACCAGTTAAAATGAATGCACCTGCTCTGCACCAAACTACGCCAGCAGTGTACAATGAAAATCCTCCTAAATATACACTTGATAAAGAAGTAAACCAGTTTGAGGAGTAAATTTACTTTTCACCAAGGCCATCCATTTGTAAGATTCTTACTGTATTGTGCTTGCAAATAACGTTTATTTCTGTAGTGTAAATATGCAAGAGTTCATTTTAATAAAAAGTAAGCCCTAAAATAAGATAAACCCCATGACTAGACTTGCATTGAAGATTTAAAGTGCATTCATCTGCTGTTTTTCTATATAAATATTCATTGGTTTAGTGCTCTCAGGTGTTGGAACTTTTAATCTGCATTCAGATGGAGGTACTTTAATCAGAGAGTTCATAAAAGTCTCTAACTTTTTTCATAAAAAATAGAGTAGTAGATATAACAGAGGGTTGCAAAAGCTTAAAAAAGCTAAACTGTAGCTCGAGGAGGGAAAAAAAAGTAAACACCAAATGGCATTTTGTGCCATAATATCAATATTCTATTAAAAATAAATCTCTCACTGTTAGACCGAAGAGTCTCAAACAACCTGTCACTTTACTGCAGTCTTCAGAGATGACTGATAATGGGTAAAAAATCCCATAGCATCTGTTTACCATGTACTCACACAAACTGTTAGGAATGTTTTTAAATGTCAGCAGTAATGTATGCATGTATTAGCTATCACAGAGCAACAGCTCAACAAAGACAGCATCACTGCCACACTAGGGGCTCGCGCTATAAATTAGGGAGGTCAAGTGGCGGAGATAGAAGCCGAGTGCATTTGAAACCATATTGTTTGCCTTCTGAAAACTGGAAGAAATTGTGCAGTCAGCTGCAGTAACAGTGCCGACGTACAGAGTTTGTACACTTTGAAAATAGCTAAGTGGGATTATGGTAAATCTTTCAATTGCAAGAAGGTTAATCGTGAAAGGCACCGAATTTAAGGTCAGTAGGATGCGCGTGGGGGGTAATGTGGTTTAGGCTGTCTTTTGCATTAGCAAGGTATCACATTTCATTTGAGAACCTAAGCATTCATCAAGTATGGAGTGTCATATAGGTGCAGTTGCTGACTAAACAGCGTCTGTGTGACAGCGTTGTTAGCAGCGCTGTATTACTTGATAATTCTGCATTACTTAACTACAGAGATATGCTACAGGGTATGTTGTCCTGGCAAAGTCATCGTGCTACAAGCCACTTTTCACGCTGAAATTCATAAATCAGCTTTTTTCCCCCCTGTTAGCTCCATAATTCAAATCTCTCTTTTCTTTTTAGTGCGCACAGGTCTTTTGTTGTTTGCCACCAAGAGCATATGTTGTTGAACGTTAGTTCTGCAGTCAAAATGTGTGAAGAGGGTTTTGCTAAATCATCAAGTAAATACCTTTTTGTGACATAAGCTTGCGTCCTCCCAAAATGCAGTAAGCCTGGGCCTGTCTTGAAAGTTGTGTGGGGTGCTGGGTATTAAGCGAAGTGACAGTCAAAGCAGATTGCAGAGATAAATTAATTCATACCGCTGCCTTTTTCAGTCCCTCCCCAACAAGTAGCTGGTTCAGCAGACACCAGTGTTGACGCAGATGCACCGCTGAACTCGGCGAGGATCCGTGGAGACCATGGTGGGTCTGGTGGCATGGCCAGGCCCCCACACGCGGTGTGTGAAGCCCGTTAGAGTGTGTGCTGTGGATACGATGATCCAGGGGTTTAAGTTGAACCAGGGGGAGCAGGGCAGAGCGATGGGCTATTTGAATGCAGAGTGCACTTGCTGCTTTGCTTCTCCCCTGTCCCATAGTGGGCATTTTGGAGCTGCCCATAAAGGTATGCCCGTATACGGTATATGGCCTTTTGTGAGTAAAGGGAACTCTACTGAGCATTCGTTAGAGTCTCCTGTCCTGACATGTCTTTTATATAGGTATGGTCCGTGATGGTTGATAGGCAGTTTCCATAGTCGTAGTGGCTTTTAAATCTGGCACTTAAAAAAAAAAAAGCCAAAAAAGAGCAGAGATAGATCAAGGACATAATGTTCTTGATGAAACAGGCTGAAATCCCTGAACAACAAAGAGACGTTTTTTTCTTCTTTAATTATCTAGATCATTTGGCCAGCTGTGAGCCATGAACCCAGCTGGTCAGCTGTGGGTGTGAAAGGGAGGTCCGCAGGGCTGCTTTGTTAGTGTAACTCTTTAGTCCACATTAAAAACTAAACATAAATATTTCCTTCATTGCAAAAATGATTCCTTAGGCTCAGAGGCAAGGTATCTGGGATGGGCAGGCGGAAGAGTCTGTTAGGAGATAGTCTCACCACATGGATCAGCAAGGTCCTGATTCACCTTAGTGAATCACCTTAGTGAGGGAAGCAGCTCTGGGGGCTGGCCAGCTTCTCGGTCGGGTGGTTTAGTTGGTTCTTAGCAGAGCCACGATCCAATTCTCTAACTTCCGTGGTGGATAATTGCAGTTGAATTAGAGCCTCGAGAAAGTAATTATGAGAAGCATTGTGGAACACCCTGCTAACCCAGCAGTAAATTAAACCACAGACTGGGAACAACTGGAGATGGTGAGATTAGAGCTTGCTTTTGGAAATTTTTTTCACTTCTGGTAAGTGTATGTCTTTCTTTTTCCCACTTCTAAGGCTGAATGTTGGCCCTTGGAGCGGTAGGCTAGAGTTGCTCCTGTGATCCACTGGGAAGAGATGCTTCGTGGTTGGAAAAAGGTTCTGAAACTAGGCAGGAGAAAATACGTTGGTTTTAGAACTGGAGAGAAGTCCTGTAAAGCAGATAGGAGAGACCCAAAGTTGAACACACAGTGAAAGACTTGATCTGAAAAACTACAAGTTTCCTTGCCTGTCGTATTTTGTATGTATATATAAAATTGTTTTGTAATACACATACTTAAGAGTAAGGCCTTAAAGTTAGAATAGTGCAAGACAGAAGGACCTGATTTCAGAAAAACTGCGTTAAATTAATTACTTGTGCACAAGAAAACCTTGAAGGACAACTGTGAAACACTTAATAGTGGGAGTAAACAGCAATTTCAGAGGGCCAATTTCTGCAACTTTTTTTCATGTAGCTGGTTCAGAAAGTATTGACAGGCTTTTTCATTTTTTACAGTTAAATGTTTAATTCACAACCAGCTCAAAGGTACTCTTTCTAGGCATCAAAGAAGATACCACTGCAAAATTACGGTTATTTCCCCAAATTATGCATCATTATTCAATATTGTGCAAAATATATTCTAAGGAGCAGAGAGCTGTCTTTCGACCTTTTAGAAAACTATAATTTCTGTATGTCTTCCTTTATTAATGCCCCAATAAAATATAGAAAATACTTTTATTTTTATATGAATTTTAACCCATCCCATGCTTGGATCTTATGCTGATGCACTGATTTTCCCCAGCTGAGGATCTGATCCAGTTCAGACTCAGCTTTTTTAGGCAGTTGTACCATTTGTGAAATCATTCCTAATTTGAATTCTCAGCTGTAAATTTGGAATAGAGGAGACATCCGTATTTGGCAGATAAAAAGCCCTGATAAAGCCCAAGTAGGAACATAGTGCATCGGTGAGCAATGCAGAAAAAGGGGCTTCTCCTTGCTTCTTGGGATTAGAATAGCATCCCTGAAACAGCAGAAGTCTGTTGGGATATCAGAGCAATTTACATGTCCTTTCAGCTTTACTGCAGGCTCTTCATGGCTGGCCAGTCCTTCATTGTGAGCCCCTTGAGTTTGGAAAGTCCCTCAGACCAAATCAGAAATAACTGCTGCTAATATAGATGTTCCTGTATTTGGGTTTTCAGCACAGCTCTCTTCTCAGGGCACGTCTGCACAGCAGTGATAAATTGTAGACAGCCTCCTTTCCCACATCACACTCTTCTTTCTTGCTTGCATTAATGTATTTGCAGCTGAACAGAAGTCTGGAATGTGTAAGTAGTGATAACTCTTTATGTTACTTTAAAACATTTTCCTTGGCCTCTCATCTGGATATTTGAGATGGTCATAACTCTTAATTCCAGAAAGAGATGAGAGTAGCCAAATGCTGAGAGGCAAAATGTATTTTGTGCCGGTTTCCCTAGTGCTTACCTGCTCTGTGAGAGTCTGCGTGAGAGGCAGCAGGAAAAGGGTGGTGCGTCCCCTGCAAATTATCCTCGGCTCATTTTTTACTTACATAAACTGAGCACAAGACCAAATATGTAATTCATATGCATGCACATGTATGTATGCATATGTACCATGTGAGTTTATGAAGTGGGAAGAATCTGTGACACAGTCTGGGATTGCAGATACTGTCATTGAGCTGGAATTTGGGACATACGTTAATCCCCACAGTGAGTGCTCTGTTTTGCCTCCCGATGTTTCGTAACAGCTCCTGATGTGTGTTTGATATGACCGTTGTCCCTTAACATTAGTTTTCAGGCAGTGAAATGAATGCATAAGCAGCTCTGTTTCTTCACCTACCCCTTGCTTTATGAGGCTTCTGTGTAGTTCTGCCAACGTCCTCCATCCAAGGTCCTTTTCAGGCAGGAATGAATTAAACATCCTGATGGCCATATAGTGGTATCCTGCTTTTGTCTGCTTTTGTACAGGGATAGGAAGACTAGGGCAGAAGAAGCTAAGTCACACAGGTGATTGCAAAAGCTTTTCTCCATATTTTAGCCCCAAAGTAAACAAAACACTTGCTGAAAATTGGATGTTTTGGAAGCTGGAAGTACATTCCTTAGGTGCTCCTGAAAACATTGTCTTGTATGAGTTTCCCGCAGTCGCTATAAATACCGAGTATTTTTTCTACGGAAAGCATAGCACCTAGCACGGTATTATCTAACTACTGATAACACACTGAGAGCCTCCGTTTCATGATTCTTGGTTGCACGTTTCAACCAAAAGACTGATTTCCTTATTCCTCTCCTACAAAAGCAGACACTTTGGAAGTATCTTGGATTTTATATGCTGTTTGGATGGTTCCAAGAGGAACACTTAAATCACCCCCAATATTTGGCCAAAGCTTTGTACAGCATGATACGATTTCACAAGAGCTGCCTATAAGTGGTATTTCTCAACATGAATTTTTAAGGGGAAGTGAAACCTATATTGGACAGCAGACATTCACAGAGGCACATAAGAAGTGTAACAATGAAAATAATTTCAATCTTCTAGAATGAGGCATGGTAGGAGGTCTTCTCTGAATACATGAGACATCATCGTCTTGAAAATAAATGTCTCAGAGTTAGTTACCTGTGTTTTACTTGTGGCCTAGCAACTGGCAAGTTGAGTAGCCCTATAAAGTTTTCCAATTTACACCTCTATACTACCATATCCTGATCAGACATTATTACCTACCTCTCCCTTGGGACTCCTGTAAGAATGCATCATAGGGATGATGCAAAATTCTGGTCTCAGTTAAGCTGATATAAATCCACGCTACTTTGCCTGACCTCTTGGGAGTTCGTCTGGATTTTATATTTGGTCATTGATATACTTCTAGTTTTGCTCAGAGAAGACTGTAAAAGTAGTCTGTTTTGACTTAGACCTCGCTTTCTTCTCCTATCCTTTTACTTCAAATGTAGGACATGAACTTGGGTTCACTGGGAGTGCCATACCCAACTTTCTGGAGGCATGTTTCTTCATCTCCGGTCTATCAACATTTCTATATATTGCCGTGTAACATATGGTGCTGATTCTTGCTAAATAACAGTGATTTACAGTTTGTAAATGTCTAACTTAATTCTACATTATTTAGAAATTGATACTTAATTTGAATTGATCATATTTCTACACCCTTATTTTTTTTTAATTTTTGTTTTAAGAAAAAGGCTGACTCTGGCACTGGTAGATGAAGGTCAAATTTCTGCACTAAAAATCCTTGGAAGTCTTCCTCTGGTTGTCCACATACAATGATAGCCCCATTCTAAAATGCTCGTGTTTCTTCATCATTAGAATAAAACATTGTGGTTTTAATATCACTGGTGGTGATTGAACTGATGCAATGCTAATGACTCCAATGGATATAATTCTGATTTGCACTGAGATTGCAGAAAAGCAGGACTGGTCCCCAGGTGGAGGAAAATTAAAAGTCCAGAGCTCAGTTCTTGCCTGCTTTGCATAATGTATGGTCGCTTGCAGAATGGGTACAAAACTTAAGATTCAAGAGAGTGGGCAGTCAGATTTTTCTGGTTTTTAAAAGCGAGATGGTGGGTGGGTGAGGCCTAGCTGCTCGAGCTTCATCCTCAGCTTTGCCTGTGGTGTCCTCAGAGACTACGGCATTTTCATTTCCAGTCTGCAAAATAGGGTGAATAATAAAACATGCTTAAATCAAAGTGTTGTTGGAAGGATTAATTATTTCTAAGTACTCTGAAGCTAAATGCAAGTACTAATAACTAGAATTTGTAAAATATTAGTTTTAGAGCCCTGTGGATGTGTAGTTGATTGATAGGCACTGAACAGACGAGTATTTAGAGATCCAGAAGTTCTTCCCTGTTAATGTAACAACCGTTGTCATGAAGGACGAAAGAAATTTGGTGTCATCAAGTACAAAGGAAAATTTAATGATTTGGTAAACCCATAGGATGGATTTCTTACTTTCAGGGTAGGAACATGAAGAATTTACATAAAGTAATTGCAGGAAGAAAGTTTTAATAAGTTTGCCATTCCCAGCCCTTTTTTGTCATTGTGGTGTCTAGCACAAGGTCTTTTGTGTATCCTGGACTGAGGTTGCTGGTGCCCTTCTTATGCAAAAAAGTGTAATCTGGGTGCCCAGCACCCCATCTTCCTAGCTCTGCTTGCTTCAGCCGCGGAGTGATGGTCTCCTTCATAGACCACATGAGCAAAAAGGAAAGGAAAATAGATTTAGCCAAGTAATTTCTTACCCTGCATGTTCAAGTGTTACAGGATCCTAGAAAGTCACTGGTTAACCCTTGCCTTGGACCCATGACTCCCTTTTCTTTCCTTTTGAGCGTGCAGAGTTAATGTCCTCTGGTTAGAAGCCTTTCTTGTCCCCTCAGCCTGATTCTCTTGTACAGTTTTTCCATTATCTTTTGCCATTGGTAAGAAGAATCTTGAGCGTTAGCCTTGCCTGTTGGTTTCTGTATGGAGAACCATTAAGAGGCAATGGAGCTACTTGCCGGAGCAGAGGAAAAAACCAGAATTCGTGATTTCTCTGTTGTTATCTGTAGCAAGCAGAAATGTGCCCTTACAAAATGGGCGTTCTACTTCACAGAGCAGGCTCTGATCCAACATGATAAACTGCATGTTGTCTACTGGATAACAGACATTTCACATTCAGATAAGGGCATGTTTGCGATGTGTCACAAGCACACCTAACAGAAATACTAGAGATGCACTGATTTAAATTTTCTTAAAGATGTGGATACCAGATGTGGCTCAAAAACTGGACTGATTCTTGAAAATCCTGCTCTCAATTTGGTGGGTTTTACATATATTATACTTACATGAAACAGCTGAAATGAGAGATGGACACTTCCTTTTTTTCATCTTCTCTGAAATGGTAATGCTGTGAGAGTCTGGGGGAACAACTAAAGACTGTATCGGTACCTTCACTTTATAATGCCTTATCTGGAACCATTGGTGGAGGAGAAGAAATTACATGAGTGAAAAGATAACAGTACTTATATACAAGTACTTGATGCTAGAACCTTTCTAATCTTTTTTTGGCCAAGTTCTAAAATACTTGGGTTTGTTCCCTTTTTACCGCCATATCTTTATTTGTAAGGATTTCTGTTGTTGCCTTGGATTACTGAATACCTTGAAAGAGACTTATTTGTGATATTTCCAAGAAAAATGGAAGCAGAAAATGTAAGAAATATTATAAGAAGGCCCATTCTCACAAGATTTCCCCTAAGTTTGTATGGATTCAAAGGGTTTCATTTGCTCACATGGTGTTTGCATTCTTTGATGACTGGTGATCAAGCCAAAGCTCAATTCTGAACTCTGGAGCTGCTCTTCTCAGCACTTACTTACTTTTCTCAGTATGGCTGTTTCTCCTGCAACTTCCTAAAGTATTTTGTTTTAAGGATGCAAGTAATTTTAGATCCTCATGTTTGCCTGAAATAGCAGGCGGTTGAGTGGAAAAGCAGAAGAACAAACCCCTTGTTAAAATTCTGGAAGCGCAGCACTGTCTGTTCTTTCTTCAGTGAATCCACAGGACGACTCCTAAATTTACCCAGAGTCTGGCATGAGAAACTTAGTATGTTATCACATTTGTCTATACATTCAGTTCAGTGTCATATAGTTCTTATTTGTAATGAAAATATGAGGAGATATGTCAGTGATGAGCTAAGGGGTGTGGTGAACTTCTCAGTTTCTGAAAACATTTCATTAGAGATTTTTTCCTCCAGGAAAGGGAATTTCTGGTGGCCAAAGACATAGGGAGGACATGTTCACAAATACTGCTATTCCTGCTGCAGGGATAAATCTACCGTAATCTTTGCTCAAGAAAGTATTATCTGATGATCCTGTTATTAAACTAAAAACAACCTGAATGATTTTATGACAAAGTTACAGCCATATTAAATTAAAATATGTACTGTATGTATCTATTTAAGTTAAAGCAGCATGCAGTGAAATCCTTCATAAATGAATACCTGATAAAGGCATACATTGACTGTAGAGGGTTACACTCCTGATAGGTCATTACTGCTACTACACGAGATCCATCTTCTAGCAAGAGCAGGATAAGGATGACTTTCATGTTCATCGTGGATATCTTTACCTCAAGTGGCCATTTATCTATGTTAAGAGGTAGTATTCCTTCCTGGCATGTTAGGAAACAGAACTGAGTGAAAACATGTTATGGTGGCATGACTTCCATTTAATCTGCCATGTGAAGGTGTGTGTGTTTGTGGGGGCAGAGTTCTGTTGATCACCCACCTCATATTTGTCGATGGTTGCTGAAGCAGTACCGACCTCTGAATTGAAAATGAGATTTTGTCAGTTTTTATATAAGTGGTATGTCTAGGGGTGATGTGCAAGACAGGTCAAACTCCAAGGCATTTCACCTGGGAGGTGCAGGTTTACCAGAACACCATGGCCTAGACAAGGTGGAAACCCCGCAGCGCTGTGGACGTCAGGTACCAGTTGTGTGCTGTTGGGTGTTCAACCCGGACTGCTGGAGCAGCATGGTGTTGGAGTTGGCTCGGTTTGAAGTTACCAAGGCAGAGATGTGAGCACAACCGAAGAACAGCATAGTCTTAAAACTGTGAAGAGGACCTTTAACTTTTGAGCGCTTTGACTATTGTAAGCATTAACCCAATGAAACTTGGCATTCATCCTGTTTTCTGGTTTTCTGTGTGATCCACAGTGCCCCTTTGCTCTCTGAACCTTGTATATTGATAGAAGATTTTCAGCTGTGTAGAGCCCCAGGCTAATGGGGTCCCATATGGGCATTTTATACCCGTGTAGCTCTTGCCTAAGAAAAGCTGTATACATAAAAGGAAAATCAAACCCTCTGGTTTCTGTCATTGACTTCTTGTTAAATGCATGTATGCAGCGTGGACGCTAATTTCTTTCAGGCTGCCGATGTTATTGGGGTGCCCTGTGTCTGGCCATAGCTAAGCAGTAGCAACCCAGTTCCAGCAAAGTGAATGGTAAGGCTCATTAATCTCTTTTCAGCAGTGACTGGGTCTTTGAAAGGCAGCAGTGATGCAAGAATAAAAAAGAGCTCAAAGACAATATCTTATGGGGAAAAAAAGAGAGATGCATCATAAATAACCTCAGTGAGATATAAGGATCCTTATCCTGAGTCAGATTCCAACTGGAAGTGAGTCAAAACAGTTTGACAAAGTGCAGCTGCATCTCTAAGCAGGGAAGTTCAGAGATGTTCCTGTCAGATTTGTGGCCCAATGTATGTCTAGGCATGCGTCTCCAAGATGATACTTTGAGAATGAGACAGTAATGCCAATTGTCTAGATATGAAATGACAATATTTGACATCACTTCTGCTAATATTGCCTGCCAGAAAGGGACATTGGGGAATGATCTCTCTATCTATCTAGAGCTAGAATCAAAATCCTAATATTGATCATCCTTGCTCCCCTTGTCATTTCTGTTAGCTGCCCTTAGAGTTTACTTCTCCCTCATACTTGATTTCATATGTTGCTGTTTGACCTTACGTATTAAATTTAGCATTTTACTATAAGTTTATGATCACAGAGTCCCCCTTACTATGCTGGAAGCACCCGCAGGCACCAGGCTATGGAATCTTGAAAAAATGCAGTTAATATCGCTTGCATAACTTTGTCTGCTGATGGTCTATTTTTTTTTTACGGGGGAAAATAGTTAATTTAAGAAAACCATGGCTTTATTTTGACTCACATTTTGCAATTTTGTGGTATTTTTCTAATAGCCTGACTCATGCCTATACCTGCAGAATTAAAATGCAACGTTGAACAAACATTCATGAGGATCTGGTTTTGTCAGGAGTCATTTTCCTTCTTCAGAAATAACACATGGGACTTGCACACTTATCTGGCAAGGCTGTTGATTCATAACTGTGTAATCTGAGCTTAGTCACTAGGGAAGTTTAGAAAGGAACATAACTCAAAACCCTCAGGGTTTGAAGTCTCCACATTTTGTTGTGATTTCATAAAACTCTGAATTTTGAGGAGACATGCAAAAAGCAAGTCATGGTGGGGATTTTTTTATGCATAGCCATCAAAATAGGCCACATAGGTTTGCCATAAACAGTTCATTTTTCAATTTTTTTTTTTTTTTTTTTTTTTTTTACTTTCAGTAAACTGGGAAAAACCAAAAAATGAGGCAACATTTCTATGGAGGATTAATATTCTTTTATTAGATCAACAGATATAGCTAGAGAAAAAGCAGAAAAACTCTCTTGGCTATAGAGAAGAGTCAGCACACAGTAAATGTGTCTCAGTCTAACTTAGGAAAATTCCCTTACTTTGAGAAAAATGCACAATTTGTATGAAAGAGGATATAGGTGACAGAGAAGTCATTTGCCAACATGGAAACAGGTATATAGACATGAATGTTGAATCCAGTACACTACTTCTAGAATTGTCTTCATATAATTTTTTCCATAGTTCTTCCATAATGCTGATCAAAATCCTTCTTAAAACCATTTACATTTTTCACCCATGTTATTTTTCTTGGAAGTTGATTCTAGAAGTGTATTCTGAAGCTTATAAGCCTTTTTGTTTCCAGGGTAAATAATACTTGATTACTTTCTACTATAGTTATTTTCTGTATATTAACGTTGTCCTAGTAGTCCTCTCGTGCACCCACTGGGGTTTTTATCCATCTCATGAGCCAACAGCAGGAGCCGTGCTTGGGCTTCCAAAGAAGCTCTCACCAGAGCCATGTATGATCCTTCTTGCCCTTCCCTTTGATCGGCTTCTTGCTTCCCTTACAGTTATTCTCTTAAACCCATCTTCTGCGTTTTAACTAAGGGTTTCCCATGTGGATAACAAATATTTTGCCATAAGGTCGCCATGTTGTCTTGAAAATTAATCGTACCAAAGAAGCTATTAGTTTGGTTCAGTCTGCTCTTGAAAAATCCATGTTGATTTTCATGCCATTTTCTGTTTGTCTACGCCTCTTTTAGGTATACCCTCATGGAAGAGTTGTTCTAAAGCCTTACATGCTAGTAGGATCAGATGAATAGCCTCATATTTGCATAAATCACTTTCCCCTTTCTGAAGTAAGTAATTTTATCTGCTAATCTTCAGCCATATAGTTCCACCCTGGCTTAATCATTTGTTCATATGCCCAACCTATAATTTGGTGTGCCAGTTCTTTCAAAAGTCGGAAGCTGTGATCATCTTGTTCTCCTGACTTGAAGGAATTACAGAAATGGAGTTTTGCTTCCACTTCAGATTTGATTATTTCTATTTTTATACCCATAACTGCTTTTGCCGGTATCACCATTAGCACCAACATCTTTATTGTAATTTAATTTCCGTGGTGGAGTTTGCTACTCTTTCATCTCCCCCTGTTGTCACTACATCGTTGCCCAGCCTAGTCCAAGATGTTTACTGAATTTTACCATCAAAGGTAGAATCCTAAAAAAGAGCTACTAGTTAACCCATTTTCATGAAAATCAATGGTAGAACTCTCCACGTGCTCCCACTGAAATTTCAATTTCACATAAGCCTTACATTGTTTTCTGAGCGAAAAAAGGTGACAGAGGTGACAGATGTAACATTTCAATTGATCGTTAAAAATAAAGTAGGCTTTGAATTTATATTACCCCAAATAATAATTTAATTTTTCTGCAAAAATACATTTTGTCATCTTCTTTTTTTTTTTTTTTTTTTAAGGGGAAAAAACATGAGCTGGTATTTTTAGAGGAAAAAATTCCACCCAGACAGCATTGGCCTGCTTGTAGAATGATGGGAGCTGCAGACTGCATAAATATATACAGCTTGTCTACCTAAGAGATTGTTTCACTGTAAACCTCTGCTTAAATGGCTGCATTTTGCAGATGATATTTAAAGTATCTGCATTCTGAGGCTGGAAATATACACTTAGACCGTTAGCTCTCTAAAACCAGAGAGTCAAATCTTACATCCCTTACCTGGGACTGCTTGCATAACACTTGCAGGACTGGTCCCTCAGCTTGAAAAGGTACACGCCACAAACTCTCTCTTCATTAGCAAACACAGAATTTACTTGGCAATAAAAGGTATCTTTGTATCATGTATAGTCACAATAATGTTTATTTAAATATTATCTGATTCCCTCAGCACTTTTATTATTTACCAATAGAAAAAATGGCACCATTACTTTTCTTCTGAATTTTTAAAAATGACAATAGTGCAATTAAATTACTGAATTCATTTATATTTAATTGTACTTTTGGTTTTAATGTGCTATTGGAGGACATTTCTTTCCGTGACTGTTAGTTTTCCATGCAACATAAGAAAATCTAAAGCTATATTAAGGAAATATATTACATGGGCAAGACAAAGTCTCATTAGTGTTATTTATGGCATGCTGAAACCTCATTAGGAGAAGGTATGCTGGATTCAAAAATGCATTACTGAGAATGGTTTTTTGGGGGGGTTAGGAGAGAAATTGCTTTTATTGTGTTTCTTTATCACATACAGAGTGGTTAGTGGACATGTTGGTTTCCTAAAGCGTAAAATAAATTAAGATAGAAGAAAAAGAGTAATTAATCTAAGTAGTAAGTATAACCTCATTACAGATTTGGAATAGCCTGCACATGGTCACAAGGAGTTTCTGTTTACTGTTCACCTTAGTTTAAACTAACCATTAATTTTTAACTTCTTTCACTGGAGGTAAAAAGTGATATTTTTCAGCATAGTAGTTTGCATCTTAAGCAGTAATAATGTGCTTTTAGTGCACTTCAGACCAGGGATGAGTGAAACTCGAGGTGCAGAGTCGCAAATAGCCCAATTTACGTAGTAGCATTTGCTCTAATGAGAGCTATATATCCAGTCCTGCGTAAATATTGTTTGGTAGGCATACAAGGAAACCATTATTTGCAAGTAAATGAGAACAAAAGGAGAGTCCCTGAATTGTCAGTCTGGGGCGGGAAAGTCATTCTGCGTGGGCAGTATCCTTCCCCAGGCTGGCGCTGCTGCCGTTACGTCCCAGGGACTCGAGCAGCCCCAAAATGAAACCCCTCCGTTCCTGCAGCCCTCCGTCCCCGCCAGCGGCACAGAGCAGATGCGAGCCGTTCGTTCCCCTCCTCATCTGCTCCCTCCTGCTGCTGGTCGCTGTCACTGCCGCTGCACAGCTGACAAACTTCCTTACGCTGGCGCTTCACCGGGCTGCCTCTTGACAGCCGCGTTACCTGCTAGCCACGCACATTGTTTTGACTTCTTACGCCAAATCCACTTAATGCTAACGCTGCACACAACTGCTCTGATGGCTGTGGGTATTCGGGCTCCCCAGGCTGTGCCTGTTGCTAAAATGTGAGTACCTGCGGGGGTCTTCAATAACAAAACATCTATTCTTCTACTAATAGTTCTTCTTGCAGCCACTCCACGTGTGGCATCCGTTGTGGCATCCGTAACATTTATGAATGTGGTTTGTGATAGAAGTTGGGAGTACATGCTAGCTTACCAGCAAGGCTGGATCAGCTCAGTAAACCCAAAAATGCTGCACACCTGCTTTCCTTGTAGGTTTTTTTCCCCAGTATGCCACCTTAGGGTCCCTCAGAGCCCCTTAGATGTCAAGGGATAACTTCATGATAGAGTCACGTAATTATTATAAGCATAGTTATTTATCAGTTTTGACGGATGACTAATGCCAGGGTTTTTCTGTGGACCAAGTCCTTACTTTCAAAGGATTTGTGGACACCTAGTAGTTGAACTAGATGCTATCCCTGTTCCCCATCCTTTCTCCACCTAGTCCCTGTAGCTGTGCCTTTTTGTCTTCTCCTTATGGTTGCAGTGGACGTAGTACGACGTTACTGCAGCACCTATGAACTGCATCTGAAATGACAACCCTATTGAATTATTCCCTGTAGTAGTAGGAAGTCATAAGTAGTGTCTGCTTAAAAGTGGTCTATTTATACAGACAAAGCAGATTGGGAGGGGGTGGAAGGAAAGCATGCAGGCAAAACAAATAAAGTGATGATTTTTAGGAAGTAGATGAAAACTACCTTCTTTTTCTGTTAGTTTTCGTTTGGGAGAAGGTGAGGGAAGGAGGTTATCTTGCTATGAGGATAAAGAGAGATGAGGAGGCTGGAAGAGACACAGGAAGAAGTAGAAGAAACTGAAGAAAATGGACTTTGGGGAATGGTTCAGCAGGTTAGTGGTCAGTAGCAGAGGATTTTTGCCGTAAGGCCATCTGATACTGTCGCTGTGCAAAGGGCCCAGCTACAGCTGACGTGCTCTTCCTGGAGCAGCATCAGAAAGTGCTGCCCGTCAAAATGAGGCCACTTTGCTGTCAATATGCATGTGTGTGATCTCAGCTCACTCTGGGTCCTTCCTGTATGTCTGCTGCCTTTGGAAGAAAAGGTACAAAAAAGAGGACAAAAGGATCAGGCCTAGAAGGTAAAGACAAGTTGAATTCACCCAGGAAAAACAAAACAGGGTATTTCAAATAAAGAAGGAAATGAGAAGAGCAGATAAAAGTGAGGAACTGATGAGTATCCCCTGGCTTTTTTCAGGAATGTCTGTTTGCTAAGATTCACATACATGAAGGAGAACAAGGAAGGTGATGTTGTACTTACGCCTTAGGGACATCAGAGCCATGGGTCTGAGGGTTGCTGGAACGTGTGGAATAAACAGTCTCAGTCTTTCTTCGTCCATCTGTAACGCAGCTATCTTGTGCTGTGTGAAGAGTAAGCTGTGACAAGGTCTCTTCTTCCTCCTCCATCCCTACCTACCCTGCACACTCTCTCCATATTGCAGTGGTGATGACAAATACTTTTCTCCTTTGCCAGCCTGCTCTGTGCTGTAGCTTACCATGTAGATTGACCAGTGCTGCCTCTTCTGTGACAAAACAAAATGAAGAAGCCTTACTAAAGACACTATTACCCCACATTCAAGATGTGCTTACATTCACACCCTTGTTCTGATGGATTCCCAGCACTCCTGAAGCCACACAGGCTGGTGAGCATGTCCAGAAGATGCACAAACTAGTTAGAAAGAGCTGCCAATATTCCTGTAAAACAAATCCAGGCACAGCCCTGAAAATGGTTGCAGCATGAGGGCTTTCTATCCATAAGTATCTTTGTAGACCAGAGCTGTGTGTTAGCCAGGGGATCTGAGCCACTCCTGATGCTGGAGCTGGAAGACAGCTTGTGTTAGTAGCATCCACTTGCAAGGTAAAAAGAGGAGACCTGATGGCTGTGGAAGTCAACAGGGTGGCAAGCACCTCAGCATTACTTCTACCTGTAAGCCGCACGTCTGATTTAGGCAAATTAGGAAATCAAAGCAGTCTCACTCAAATCCATTTGGGTCTTGTGGTTTTGACTTCAGAATTTTTATCCTTGGTCATTTGGGATGATACTGGTAATTTCCTTGACATGAGGAACACTAGTCCGTCCTCCCATCATTATAATTGTAATTTTAAAACGTACCTTTAATAATAGTTCTTAATAGCACTACAATATAAGGGTAGTGCATGCTGAAGATGGAATACTCCAGATGTGTTTATGATGAGCCTAGGAAAGCTTTGTGTGATTAAGATGAATACTTCTGTTATGGCCACTTGTTTTAACATCTATTACTGTGAAAGGGGTGAGCAAAGAAACCACCCAGGCCAGTCAGAGTGCTCTTACTGCTGGCTGGATTTCCCTTTGGGAGGAAAAGTGACAAGCCAGGATTCCTTTTGCATTCGTTTTCAGAGCATTTGCATCCTCAAATAAGTAAAAAAGGAGTAATTTTCAAGTGTGGCCAAATTCCTGGCAGACCATGACACTTCCACAGTAATCATCACATTGAGGGCTGGTGTCACATGGAGATTTGTTGCTGGCTGGGCTGGTGGTACTTGCGCGGAGGCCTACTTCAGAAAGAAAAGCAGGCAAATTTCATTTCAGTTCCACTCTAAAGAGAACATGGGAGGAAAATGACAATGAATTTGATTTTTGCTTTCTTTGCTTTTCAAAATGAGGGTGTCTTCTGCAGCAGTACACAAAGGCTGCAAAAACTTGCACCTGTCACTAGGAAACCTGCCTTAAGATTTGATGCAATATATTACTTGAAAGATTTATACCATTTTCCCTTTGTCTCTTCTGTACATTGTTAGTGTTACTAATCTTCTATTATCAGGAATAGAGCAGGCTATTTGTTGCTCAAGTGTCCGTGATGATATGTGAGAAATTAATCTGAAGACACTTGGAAGTTCTCCACCACGTCGGCATTGATCGGGTGGAGAAACTGAAGATTATTAGTTTGCAGGAATGCCTGCTTTTTATCATAATGCCTAAATAAAAGCAGCATAATAAATGAGAGAAGGGAATAGAATGTGCGAAAGACAAGGCTCTGCCTTGAACACGGCACAGCAGTCGTTGCCCCTTTATAAATCGGAAATGAAAAATAACCGTTGGTGACCTTACTGAGCTCTGCAACTTTGTTTGTTAAACAGAAAGTGGTTGCGTTGGAGCCAAACACCTCTCTTCCTTACTGTAATTTTTATTTTGAGAAATAATTTTCAAAGAATTTAAGAGCAGTCTAAGCTCAGCCAAGGGTTTGGGAAAGAGGGCAGTAAAATAGCCGTTCTATGACTCCCATGAAACGCCATGCATTCCAGAGGGGATGTAGGTGAAAATGGTGAACCTACCCCAGAGAATGAAGCAAGATAGGTTGATCTGATCAAAATAAAACTTAAATACTTGGCCAGTGATGCTAAATTGATGTTTTTCCTTGGGAAAATAAAACTCTTATGGATTGAAGGCCATTTTTTTGAGAACTCCTAGCTATTTTCACTGTGGATCCCATGACAGTTGCAGGGTGGTCAAGGAGGGGTTGTCCTTCAGAAGGGTTGTGTTTACTTGTTGCCCTTGGAGTGTCAGAGCCAGCACAAACCAAGTCTGCAGGTCTCAGTGGGCCTCCACTGAGCACCAAGCACACCAACCTGTGCTATTCTTCACCACAGCCAATAATTATTTCATTGTTAAATCCAGGCAGCATGCTTGTTAGCTCTGCAAGGATGAGCAGTGACTTCATAAGAAGGATTTAGAGAGGGTTTTTTGGTAATTAATGGTTTGCCATAGCATTTTCAGCTTATTTTCTCTATTTTCAGTAGCTGTATGACCTAAAATTGTATTGTGGGGTAAAAAACCAAATGGGTTTTCCTTTTCTCTCTTCCTGTTAGCTAAGAAGATCCTTGCACTCAGGTCTTCAAATTTGTATGGAATAATAAAAATTAGAGATGAGAGAGATCTATTAGTCTTTCTAGTGAAGGATTGCTCTTTCCTTATAGACATCATTCTTTTTGTAGCCTGGTTTTGTATGACTCAGTTGATAAGACCAAGAATATTCAAGAGGGTATTGTTTCTGATACATAACTTTAAAGGTGAGCATATAGATGGTCGCAAGATCAAAGTCAGTATCATTCATCTTCCAAAGGTCCCAGTACCAGCACTCTTCATTTAAATCCCAAAGTGGGTCTGAGTATAATGCATTTAGTTGCCTGTAATGCATTTAGAAATAATTTTGTGCTAGTTTTGAAAGGGACTTAGCTGAGGTGAACATCTCATGTCCCTCACTACATCTGCTGATGGTTCCTGAAATCTGTGGCTGTTGCAGGTCAGGGACTGCAACAGAGAAGCGCCTTTTAGCACATGTTATTTAGTAGTGTAATATCCTATACAAAGGCCAGTTATTCAAGCTGTAAATGGAAGAGCCAAATTGCCCCATAAATTTGAGCTTATTGATGTGAGTTGCTTCTAATATTTCTATAGGGAAAAACCCACTTATTGATCACTCGGGGCACTGTCTTACTTCTGACATTAATTTAGTTGTAGATTAGCTTGGAATGTATTACTTTCATAAAGATCCTGAGTGGTTGAAGTCATGCAGTGAAACCGAAGCACAAATACCAGCAGACTGTATGGCTCGTGACACTGTCTGAAATAGCAAGCAGCACCAGTGAACTGGCACGGTTTCAGTTCGGTTTCCGCTGAGAAGGCTTATTACAATAACAAACAGGTAGGGCTTTAATGAAATAGATCTCTTGTTCGAGCTGCTCAGGGATCATCCTCAAAAGTCTCCCTCTAGGTGCTTTAGGATGAGTAAGGAGACTTCAGGAAAGGATTCGGGCTACTTTATGTCCAGTGCTGGAATAGATGTCACAAGGCATTAATAGAGCAAGTGCGTGAAGCCAACTATAATCTTGGTGGGTGTGGTGGGTTGACCCTGGCTGGACGCCAGGTGCCCACCAAAGCTGCTCCATCACTCTCCCTCTAAGCTGGACAAGTGAGAGAAAATATAACAAAAGGGTCATGGGTCAAGATAAGGACAAGGAGAGATCACTCAGCAATTGGCGTCACAGGCAAAACAGACTCAACTTGGGGACAATTAGTTTAATTTATTACCAATCAAATCAGAGTAGGATAATGAGAAATAAAAACAAATCTTACAAACACCTTCCCCCTACCCCTCCCTTCTTCCCAGGCTTAACTTTACTCCTGATTTTCTCTTAAATCCTCGCCCCCAGTGGCTCAGGGGGACAGGGAATGGAGGTTGTGGTCAGTTCATCACACGTTGTCTCTGCCGCTCCTTCCTCCTCAGGGGCAGGACTCCTCACACTCTTCCCCTGCTCCAGCGTGGGGTCCTTCCCACAGGAGACAGTCCTCCATGAACTTCTCCAACATGAATCCTTCCCGCGGGCTGCAGTTCTTCACGAACTGCTCCAGTGTGGGTCCCCCATGGGGTCACAAGTCCTGCCAGAAAACCTGCTCCAGCGTGGGCTCCTCTCTCCATGGGTCCACAGGTCCTGCCAGGAGCCTGCTCTGGTGTGGAGTCCTGCACGGAGGTGGATATCTGCTCCACTGTTAACCTCCGTGGGCTGCAGGATCTCTGCTCTGGTGCCTGCAGCACCTCCTCCCCCTCCTTCTTCACTGACCTCGGGGTCTGCAGGGTTGTTTCTCTCACATGTTCTCACTCCTCTCTCCAGCTGCAATTGCACAGGTTTTTTTCCCCCTTCTAAAATACATTATCCCAGAGGTACTGCCACCATTGCTGATGGGGTCAGCCTTGGCTAGCGGTGGGTCTGTCTTGGAGCCGGCTGGCATTGGCTCTGTTGGACATAGGGGAAGCTTCTAGCAGCTTCTCACAGAAGCCACCCCTGTAGCCCTCCCGCTGCCAAAACCTTGCCGTGCAAACCCAATATAGTGGGAAGTATTAGCATTGCCCAGAAATGGTATTGGTGGTAGGACCAATCTCCTGAGAGAGGTCAGGAAAGGGCAGAATAAGATTAAGGCCACTTCGGTGCATTAGCTGGAAACCATGGCCATGCTAGAGAGGCAGGAGTAGGGAGTGGATTGCTCCTGCATTTGGTTAGCCTCTCCTAAATCTTTATGACAAATGTGCTTTGCTAGAGTCCTGTGAGAAATACTGATAAGTGTTCTCAGTGTAGCAGTGGGTGCCAGCATCCTAATATGTATTCCCTGTACTGGTTCTGGTTTACTGAGAAATGAGGCAGCATCTTTGGTTCAATCCATCCTGCCCATGCAAAGGAAGGGCAGATCTCCCAAAGTCCAATGCAGTGTGATGGATGGCACATAGTCCTGTTCCCCTCTGATGATGAAGAGTTCCTCTCTTCACACATGGAAAGTGTTACCTTCTGCACTCTGGAGTGGGAGAGTCGATCCCTTTAGCTCTGCTGTTCCTAACAGAAGTCCTCCAAGTCGTGCCAGAGCAGGACTGGGGACTTGAAGGCAATTGCACAGGCTTGTGTTCAGCTTCGTTTGGCAGTACCTGAGATCTTGGGATCTGTCTTGCTTGCAGACTGGAAAGATATATGTCGTGGTTTAAGCCCAGCCGGCAACAAAGCACCATGTGGTCGCTCGCTCACTCCTCCTCCCCGGGCTGGATGGGAAGAGAAAATATAATGAAAGGCTCATGGGTCAAGAAAAGGACAGGGAGGGATCACTTACCAATTACCGTCACAGGCAAAACAGACTTGACTTGGGGAAAATGAATTTAATTTATTGCCAATCAAGTCAGAGTTGGATAATGAGAAATAAACCCAAACCTTAGAACACCTCCCCCCACCCCTCCCTCCTTCCCGGCTCAGCTCCACTCCGGGTTCTCTCTCCCTCCTGCCCCCGGCGGCGCAGGGGAACAGGGGATGGGGTTGGGGTCAGCTCCACACACCTTGTCTCTGCCGCTCCTTCCTCCTCAGGGGGAGGAGGACTCCTCACACTCTTCCCCTGCTCCACCGTGGGGTCCCTTCCATGGGAGACAGTCCTTCCCGAACCTCCCTGGCGTGGGTCCTTTCCGCGGGCCGATCTTCAGTCACAGCCTGCTCCAGCGCGGGCTTTCCCATGGAGTCGCGGCCATCTTGGGGGGCCTCGCTCCGCTCCCCCGCTCCCCTCCAGGGGCTGGGGGGGACAGCCTGCCGTCCCACCAGGGCTGCAGGGGCATCCCCTCCTCCGGCGCACCTCCTCCCCGCCTTCCTCACTGACCTCGGTGTCTGCAGAGGGGTTCCTCTCACATTCCAATCTCCTCCCCTGCTGCAGGTTCCCCCTCTTAAATCTGTTCTCCCAGAGGTGCTACCACTGTCGCTGATGGGCTCGGCCTGGGCCAGAGGCGGGTCCGACTTGGAGCCAGGGAAGCTTCCAGCAGCTTCTCACAGGATCCAACCCTACAGCCCCTCCCCACTACCAAAACCCCACCACACAAACCCAAAACAATGTATGTAACTGGCAGATAATAAATGGAGATGCTGTTTAGGTGAAAAAGATACAAAGAAAGAAGATTAATTTCTGATGTTTACCTTTCGGTCTGTATGCACTAAGGGTTATCAATGCAATAAAGCTGTAACTGTTGTAAACCCTGAGAATGCTCTGACTCTGAGCTGGCATCTTTTCTCCAATATAGCTAACATCAAGAACGATAGCTGCCTACCCAGGTAAAGCAGTAGGGTCCAGCGATGATCTGTAAGGCCATGGGAATTGCTACACCTCTTCAGCTCTCCAGTGCAACTGGACTGGATGGAGCCTGGTCTCTGAAAGCAGCTGGCACCTGATGTTCCCAACAAAGGGTAGAGAATGGTTGGGTGAGCATCAGAGCAGTCAGACGTGCCAGTCCTGCGTCATGTCCGATGTGAATCTTCAGCTCTGCAGGCTGGCATATACTGTGAAGCACGTATCTTTGTTAGCAGGGTCTGCTTTAAGCTTGAATTTCTTACTATTACAGCTACACTAACACTTGTAGAAAGTTGATACATTCTTTCCTTCAGGCACTTCTTTCAACACTTGAGTTCTACTCTCTAATTACGTATTTTGCAAAAAGCATCTGATTTTGTTGGTTTGAATCTGCCACCTCTGGCTTTTGTTGTATGTCTTTACCTTGTTGTTCTGAGAGCCAGAAAGAATGGACCCGCTACCTTTTTACCATTCCCTTCTTTAGAAAATTTTATCGCGTCCTGTGCTAATCATTTTTCTTCCTTTAATTAAAAAAAAAAACAACCACCAACACTTTTTTCTGTCACTTTCATAAGAGGGATTTTCCGTGTTGTATTTTCATTGCCCTTCTTTGACCTACTTCCACAAAGGGCAGTGAGGAGTACTGTATACAATCTTCAACAGGAGGCTGGAAGACGTATATAAGTGTATTTCCATTATACATGATCTTGTATTTCTTCTGCATGCATCCTAGTGTGTATAGACTTCTTTCATCATTAAAGGAAAAAGATAATGCATATGTGGCAGGAAGTAATTGGTGTGTGGCTCATGTTACACAGGGGCCCTTTTAAAAGCAGAAATACATACCTTGATGAAATGATATGCTGTGTTAAGGGCAGATTCACAGCTGTTACAAAACTTTGAGCGTGAACCCAAGTCTTCTGTTTTCTGTTCTACCATCATGACTGTATGGCAATGTTCCCGTTGGGTGCCTGGCCTAGCATGCTACAGATGGTGGGATCCAGAACCACAAAGGCAAAATATCTATAAACTCGTTAAACTGTTCAGGCCACTACCCCATGCTGGTTCCTAACAAGGAGGTGGAAGGACCTTTGGAATAAACAGAATGCATCCTCAGTTGGTGATGAGGGTTTTAATATACATTTAACCGTTTCTGGGTTTAGTATTGGTATTATATTACTGTCTAGGGATCCAAATCAGAATCAGAGCATGGTGCAAACACGTCACAGAAGGATGGCCACTGTCTTTTTGACTCAAGCCCAGAAAATGAAGGGAATTCAGCATGAAGAGGAACATGTTTGAGTTAGTATTTCATTCTCAACTTGTGTGAAAGTAATTTAGTTGTTCTCTTCCTGCTCCTCCTTTCTGTGCCCCTCTTCCTCAGTGATACTGTTTAAGGACAGAGCTTCCAGCCTTAACCCTGAATTAGCTTCCTTTGGGGTTTCAAGTAAGAGGCTGGATATTGCTTTAACATAGGGGGTTTTGTAGTTTAATTTATTTTGGTTGGTAAAGAATATTCATCACTCATTTAATTCAGAAGGTATCTATTGATTCTTTTCTTCTCATTTGGTATTTTCTGACATTTTATAGCACTTGCTATTGATTTATACAAAATCCGTAGTCCAAACGTCCCAAGGAGTGCTTTATTCACTTGTCATTTGCTGTTTTTCTTAACTAATAAATTTAGCAGCCGTGTACATCCAGTCTGTTAAGATCTCATGGCTCTACTTTCAAAGAGATGACAGTCTGGCACTGACAAATGAGTAATTCTTTCAGGCAGGACCTTAGAAGTTGCAAGATAGGCAAGACAGAGAAACAAGCTCCTCCTTGACTGGTTAGCCAGACAAAGCAAGCTCCTCTACTCAAAGGACACTTAGATTAAGGTAGGGAAAATACAGGTCTGCTTCAGCCTGTGGAATGTCACACATTGTGGTGCTCTAATGGCAACTTTATTTATAGCTTGTCAACAGGTAATCAATTTAAGCAGCACATGCAGCAATACATATGAGAGCAGGTGTGTCTAAACTGTGCTGATCTGCCATGCCATCAGCTTGCCAGGTGCTATACTTAGTTCTGCAGGGCTGCAGCAGGGACTCCGTTAGGAGGGTGTTGCCTTCGGCAAGTGGCATCAGAAACCTCCATTGGGGGTAACAGTCTAAACTGTACTTCCAGAAGTCATCAGGGGGTTTCATGAGCCCAAGTCTCGCTGAAGGTCAATGGGATTAGGTCTTCTTTGTCACTGGTACCTTCTAAACTATCTTTTAAGTTTGGGTTTGGGAATGAGGTATGAGCTTTGTGTGATCTCAGATATATGGGAGAAGATGCTGGAGTCCTTTGGAACAGGGGGCAGGGGGAAGCGGGATCTGCGGAGCCCTGAGTGCTTAGGAAGTGCTCAAACACACTCTTACTTGCACTGTGGATGGTTCAGTCTTGGCCAAGTGTAGTGCACTGCACAGTATATGGGCATGGTGTTTAGAGAGACAAGGTGGCTGTAAGCTCTGTCCAGAAAGATGTTGATTTTGCATGGAGCCAGGGGAACGGGAGTCCTCTGCACCAACTTGGCCACTTGGGCATTAGGTATGTAGGTCCGAGAGTCACCCTCAGTTCCTCCCACTGCCAGCAAAGGCATGTCCACAGGGTGGTGGTTTGTGTCAGCCTAAGGTGAGTACCTGGGCTAAAGTCAGATGACCTGACTCAGGTATATACAGGTGACATTCAGGTTCCACAAAGCAGGTGAGATGAGTGTCATCACCAGAAACTGCCCTTGCCTCACTGTGTTTGGGACATATCCTAAATACAGCAAGTTTGACAACAGTTCCCTGTGGACTGCTCTTTCCTGTCCCTGGCCTGTTGATACAGGCTCCTAAAAGGTAGCCTCGTTGATGAATAAGAAGCACTGTATGAATAGCTTTAATATATAGGCTGTGTAGGAAATTATGTAGCTATGCCTTGGATTTAGTTCAGGGACAACTTAAACTTTACCCTCAGTAACAACTGTATAGTTAAAAGTTAAGAGGTACTTCAGAATTTTTCCCTTTCATGTATTATCATGCCATGCTCCTTGATCTGGGTTGTACTTGAAGACATTTATAAGCTCTTCCTCTTCAGTCTCTTAGAAGGTGCCAGAGGGACCTTTTTGGTATAAATCTCATGCCTCCACGAGTTAAGGTGCCAGCCATGAGTCTGACACTGAAAACACGCTATGTGCTGAAGAGTTGTGATCCATGAGGCAGAAATGTATAAAGATGTTCTGCACTGAGTGATCCCAAGGATCCCCTAGTAAGTTTACTAGTTCACACCATCTTCCTCTGATGAGAAAACTCAGAAATGAAGGTTATTGTTAGGCTGTGATAGGTACATGTGGCAGGAAAACAAAACCATAGTAGGAATTTGGTGCATACCAGGTACTAGACTTAAGTGGTTAATTCATGTGGAACTGGTAACAGAGATCAGAGTACAACATCTGGTTAGGGGGAAGGAAATGAAAGGTGGGCATGTCTGGGACTGTTAGGAGAACACAAAGCTTTGAAAGAAGTATGTTGAAATGTGGTGGGCCCATGCTGTGCTGTGTCTGAGCTGACATCACCATAGCTTTTGAAGATGATGAAAATTGCTTATATTTATCCTTGCATCCCTCCAACAACCATATCAGTTACTCTACTGGTATTCATCTTCAGAGTGGAGTTCAGTGCTCCACTAAAGACCCTTTGTAGCACTGAGGTCACCGGGGGGCATCCAAACCCTTTCCTGCTTCGTTGTCATTCCTGATCATGCCATTGGAGAGTAGATGGCTGACAAGGAGCTCCAGGCAACCTTGCTGAGGTGGAGGTGTATCCTCCTGATCATATCCAACATAGGTAATGCTACTGCGCTTGGGCAGATAGGCATGTAAGGGCTGCGTGAGTGTGAGAAGCCAGTCCTTAACCAGAAGCAGCACCCATTTCACAGTTCAAGTGTTTTGAAAAATCAGGATGTACTTGGGTAGCAGTTCAGTATTCAAATAACTCTTGTGTTTTTCTCACTTTGTTTTTTCACACTGCTGGCAGCTATATGGTGGTATCACAGTAATAAATTGTGAATATATTTAAAAAAAACAACTTAGCCTGTTACAGTTGAATCTGATCCTCAGGATGGACTTCTGAAGCATCCTTGTTACCTTGTGCTGATAAATCCGTTCTCACACTAGCACTTTTCTCACTATTGGAGACGGAATTGCAGTGAAAGCCTTTTAGTCTCAGAGCTGTAATATCCAGAGATGTTTTGTTTAGAGTAGTGTAAAATCAAGTATGTTGTATGAACTTCAAGCAAGGTACATTTGAGCTGAGTACTGGATTTTGGAGAATGATGTATGGAGCTTTTTTAACTGTGTGGAGTTAGATTTGATGCTTAGCAAATAAGTGACAGATTCATATGTAGGGGAAAATTGAAGTTCTCATCTATATATTGTTTTTATTATGTTTTCTTTGCTTCAGGCTCTAACATATCAAACACACTGTGGGTGAAAAAAGTAGTTTGATTTCCATCAATAAATGTCTTCATATTGTTGCAGCTCATACACAATTTGGGCTATTTCATGGTGGTGAAAAAGACAAGGGAAAGTCACAAAATAATTCATTGCAATCCGGAGCAGCTTAGATTGGAAGCATTGCTAATATTTACAATTACCGGAAAGCCGTTTCTGTGCACTATCCATCTCAGATTTAAAATTATGCTTCTGGCCCAGTACAAATATGTCGGCATGTTGGTTTGCATCTGTCTTTGCCATATGCAGGGTAAGACAAGAATTCCTCCTGCTTTGTTTTTAAATTTTTTTATTGTACCCCTCCAAAATCAGACCAGCTGTTGCCTAGATGCTGCCTTTCGCAAATGACAGCGCTCTTAAAAAGCGAGCTTATCTCGTCTCAAGGATTTGTCATCGGTGTCGTTATATTTTGTTATCATCTGGGAGGTAGGCTTCAGTATTGGCAGGACCGCTGACCCTTTGTCACCCTGCTAATGTGGTTCAAGCACTCCTTTGCTGCCAGCCAGTGGGTGGGTAGCATTAGAGATGGGGTACGTTCCACTGAGGCCAGGTCAGTGGCTTTGGGTTACCTTTGCCTGGTGCCTCTGTTTAATTTAAGCAAAAAATAACTTTTTTTCACCCAGAAAGCAGAATTCTAATAAGTAGTTTCTGAACGAAAAGTCCCTTTGCATCTCTCTTGTTGCCAGCCTGATGCGCCCCTCTGTGTCTGCGCAAGCATCTGGCTCCTTCTGGCATTTGTACTGCTTTACTTTGTGCTCCCCGGGTCTAAAAATAAAATATCCATATGTGTAAGAGGAGCCGGTGTTCACATGCACTCCCGGTATGTAACACAAGTCCTAAAGTCACACTGAATGCGGCAGAGACCCACACCGCCCGAGCTCCTCCGATTATTTAACTGAAAGGAGAAAGGGGAGGAAAAAAGACCCATAGAGGAGAAATTCAGAGCTACAGGAGAGAGGCTCGTGACGAAGCCACAGTGTGGAGTGGCTTACACAGAGTACCACTCGGCACGTTTAGTTTTATGGTGAGGACATTGTTAAGCTGTGGAAGGCCCAAAATTTGTGACAATAGATGTTTGTGAAACCTGAGGAAAATGGAAACGTTTTCCAGCAGTCTAGATGAAAGGTGCAAAGGAAGGGGCTTTTGTTTGTATTTCAGCAGCCCCGTGCAGAGGTCTGACTTAGCCCAGGGAGGATGGCTGGGGGTCTGCAAATGAAAATCCCCAGGAGAAAAAGTGAACGTAAAAATTAATCCGATTTTTTTTTGTCTGCTTGGTAAATAAACAGTGTGAATGCCAAATAGTCAATACCTAAAAAAAATACCCCATCCTTATAGTCATAAACTTTATGAATTTTAAAGATATCACAGTACAATTTTTTTACAGGAAAGAGTTGTTTCAGCTAAAAGCACGCTTAAAAATTAATCTTTTGGTTTTGTACTGAGGCAGTACTTCCAAACAAGAGTTTGTTCCTTGTCACTGCCTGAAACCTTGATTTCCTAAATGCAGTGAGTTCAGCATTCTCAGCTAATCTGTGATAAATGCTGTAATGAAGTAGCAGGACAGACTCTCTCTGTTTGTTGGTTTTGTTTGGTTTTTTTAGTTTGGTAAAAAAGCCAGACAATGTTTTAAGGAGTTGAAGGGGAGACTAAACTGTCTCTCGATGGGATGAAAGATGGTGGTGCTCAGTTAAGGAGTGATAAAGAACATCATAAAGAAAGCCTGGCCATGCTCAGGGTATGTGGCAGGCATCTCGAGGTGTGATGCACGGAGGGCAAGCTCAAGCAATATTTTTTTTAAATGTCTTACATTGGGACTAATTTTTTCTGGTTTGGGGTTGAAATACTTGTGTCCTGCTGAACCCATTTCTGCATTGCTGAACCTGAGCTCTGAAAGAGCTCAGCAGCGAGTATGGTAATGAGCCCATTTCTATCAAAATGGCCTGTATTATTATTCATGTTTATTGGCTGCAGAGCGGTTCAGGAAGCACTTTTCAAACAGATACGCTGAAATATTTTCTTTTAAACAGACCCAGCAGCTATTTGTATTTCCTTCGCTTGAATCCACACCCCTGATGCAGTCTTAATTATAATGACACCAAATGAGACAATTATTGCAATATGTGAAAAAAACACTTTTGGGAAAGGCATATGAGAATACTTTGGATAGTATTAGCAGTTCTGCTATACTTTACATCTAATTAGGGCTGTTCCACAGTGTCACCAACCCTCTGTCATTACCCTGCGAACTCCCCGGCTGCAGCGATGCATTTGCTGGACCAGCGGGAACGTGTCAGACCGCAGTCACACTTCCCCAAATCTTTTCACGTGTGGATCCTTCGTGTCGACCCTTTCCTTCCCCTCCCTTCCCCTCTCCCTCCTCGCCTCCCCCCCACCCGTGGTGTGACATTTTCTTCATGACAGTCTGTCTCCGAACTGCACTTGCTGCTGCCTCGGTAAAGGCTTACAAAGAGAGTGTAACAGCCAGTGGCCAATCGAGTTTGTGCAAGCTCCATCAGCTATGGATGAAACATCCACGAGAGAGAATAAGGACTTAGAAGAAAACTGGATAAAAGGGCTGCGACGGGAAGCTAGCTGGCAGGTTAGTGATACAAAGATGTATGCTTGCAAGCGGATTAAATCTCAGTGCTAAAAATCTCTGAACTTCCTAACCTAAGCATAGGTGAAACATACATGTTTATTTGTAGCAATGCCTGAAAGCATATTCCTGTGAGAGCAGTTATCATTATCTTCTTATTTTCTTGGAAAGAATAGTTGTGAGATTCCAAAGCCATCTATTCCAAATTGTAGGACGAGTAAATAGTTTTATAAATTTGCAGACATTACTAAATGCACACTTGCTTAATAAAGGTCCTTGCAATAACAAGTTGCAGGTGCATGCTGTAATACCAAAGGAAATACGTGGCTCATGTCTGTATATATGCAAGTTTATTCCATTAAAAAATATAATACACCACCTGTCACCCTGTTACTTAATTGTGTCATAGTAACTGTAACAAGGGGTTTCTCTTAGCTTCTTTTAATGAGGCAACATCTTTAAATGCACAATGCTTGTTTTCTTTATTATGCTGGACTCACAATAGATGTGTATGCAATTCAATCCAAAGGCAGGCAGTTTTCATTAAAGTGTGCAGAGCAATAATGTTTACATTATGCAGTACCTTTCTGGAGTTTGCAGAATTAGATACCATTTCAGACCTGCTAAGCCCCACTGAGTGGTTGTGATTGCTCTTTACATTACATCCTAAGCATCGTCTATGCACTTTTTTCTGCTCTATTGCATTTTAATTAGTCAATCAACAATATTCAAGAGATGTGTCACCAAGTTATTTCTTTTTTTCCCCCTTGCTGCTTCTTACAAGGGATTTTTAAAGAAGATTATTATTATTATTATTATTATTATTATTATTATTATTATTATTATTTTGGTGATGCTATTATACAAAATTCAGATAAAGTGGCGATTTGATTTGTTCCTACCAGGTGAAGCTGCGCAGGAGTCCCAGCTTGGTAAGAGTTACTGCAGCAGTCTAAATGCTACAAGGCGTGCTCCCTTCCCCCAGAAGGGTAGCTGGTTTAGTTTGATCCCCTCCCCATAACTTTGCTCTAGAGAAGGGAATACAAATCTCTTGTCAGAGGAGTGTGATACTCCGTGTAATACTGCTTGTGGCTTGTGTCATGGTGCCTTTCCGATCATCTGTCTGTATCACTGACAAAATGAAGTATAAAATTGGGATGTCGTGAATATAGAAGCCAAATGATCCCTCCTCTCTATGTCACTGTGGAAGCAGTTGTGTGGAGGTGATGGAGAGGAGGTCATCAGTGTGCAGATGCAGTGTGGGAGACCACCACTGCCCCAAAGAATTGGGCTCTACAAGTGGGTGAAGGAGAGGAAGACCTAGAGATGATGAGGGAAAGGCAGGAGGAGAGCTGGGGCTGTAGATGCATCTGCAGCTAGTCTGTGCACCCATTAAGTGACCTAGAAATCTGTTCTTCTGCTTCCCTGGTTTGTACTATTTCTGCCGGGTCAGATGAATGAAGAGTGAGCTGGGAAAACAAGGAAGTAGCTTTCCTGTAGTACCTGGCTGGAAACCAAGCGTGCCATGGCAAGAATTAATTTCCAGTCAGCATCTTCTGCCTCCTTTTTGGGTGAGGGAGTGTTGCACCACTATGGGATAGCAGTGGCAGCACGGAGAGGGAAGGTGCTGTAGGTGCCAGACCTACAATTCTGAGATGGATAAAGGTGGGACCTTATCTCTGAGGAGACAATGTCCCCTGGTACCCCTGCATGGGTCCACTGCTGTCGTTCTCCTTCCCAGGCAGAAATGCTATCTCAATCAGCTTCCCTTTGGCTGGAGCACGGGGATGGCGGTTGTAGATGTTTTGCTTTGGGACTGCAACCCTCTTACATGTGAGAGATTTTCAGAGAAGCCCCTGGGAAAGGGTTATCCAATTCTCACTCTGATTGTAACTCAGCCCACATTTCTTCACGCTGCAAGGTCTTTAGAAGTCCCAGGGTAGGACAGAGCATCAGTCTTGAAAGGAGCTGATTTAGAGTGAGCTCTGCAGAGCCAGAGCTCCTCTTCAGTCCTGTCTGCTGGGGAGCTCCAAGGTGATGGCGTACATCCTTTCTTCCTAAATGGGCCAAGTTTTTTTAGCACTAGGCCCTTATATCCATATTTAGTCTCCTAAATAAGTGTCCTGATTTTCTGAAGTGCTGAGTATCCTGGGAAGCCAACAGACATTTCAGTTTTCTTGGGCTTCAACGTGTGAGACCTGTGCTTCGGGCTGCCTGCTGGCGGGTACCTGTCGCGTGGTCCTGGGGTAGGAGGCGGGCTGTGGTGCTCGGTTGCAGCTGGAGGTTGTGACGGCTGTGAACTGCCTTTGAGAACTAATTAAAGCACCTTGGAGCTGCCGTGCAGTCACCGCCTCTCCCCTGTGTCAGCTGTATGTGGTCGGCGGGCTGCGGGACCTGCCGACCCGTGGTGGCAGGCACGGGGGGCCGCAGAGCAGGAGAGTGGTCCCGGTGCCGTGCGGCAAACGCGGTGGAGCGGACGGTTGTGTGAGTCTCCCTCTTGTAGTGAGGGACGTGGCAATTCTGACTTCGCACTTCGAAAAATCAGGCCGCTTATTTAGCAGGCTAAATATAGGTTAAGCAGCCAAGCTTGAGCATCCTGCTTTAAAAATTCTGGCGATAGTCGTCATCTATCCTACCTTTCAGCCAGCGCACTCGTCATGCTGTGAGAGGTCTTTGCGGTAGCCCCATGCACATGAATAAACATCAGCTTGCAAGTAAAAGAAGAAAGAAGCTTACAGTATTTCTTTCAAGGGGATATACAGTTTGGAAAACGGATTGCATTCTCTCTCCAAAAGGAGTCAGTTTTCTACTAAGTAAAAAAAAAAAGCAGTGCTAAAATTATAATTCTGTTTTCATCACTTAGCTTTAACTTTCTATCTTCTATTGTTCTCATCATCTCAGACTTTGCTGTAGTGGTCTATATCTATCTTTGATTTTTCATGGAGAAAGGTGGGCTTTCTTGCTCCTCTTAGCAGACCTTCAGAATAGGTTTTCAAAACCTTCTATAAGCCCTTTTCCTGATGTTTCCTTGGGAACAGCTTCTGACATCCGACAGATCTATAGCTGTCACAAAGCTGGCACAGTTTTACCACAGGCCAGGCGCATATTTGGGTGACCGCAGCTGTGCTGATATACTAAAGGTTAGGAAATCTATAAGGGTGTGGATGTCAATATTTAAAGAAAAAAGTCCTGCATATTTATAGAGACAAATGGATTTTCCTTCGCATTTACACATCCAGGGAAAGTTGTGCTCTCAGAGATGCCAGAGTAACTCCAGTTGATTTAAAAGGGATTTTTTTTTTTCTGCAAACGAGAGCAAATGGTAATCCAAAATGTCCTGAGAAAGGAGCAGTGCACCGATCCCAGCAACTTGTCGAAGCTGTGAATCCCTCTGCTGACATACTGAGATCTTGAAAGCCACAATTTTCTTCCTAATTGATGGCTCAATCAGAGTTCGGCCTCTCTCTCAAGCTTACTTTAAGCTTTGTCCTTGATGTGCTGAGTTACTGTATAGCCTAAAATACACTATTGCAGAGGGAGGGGTATAGAGCAAGAAATGTTTAAGTCATTCCAGAATCATTTGGGATCTTTCATCAAGATAGGCACGCAGTTGATGAAAAATAGGCATTTTGTCAGAGCCTTCAGCAGTTTGATGATCGTTTCCTGCAGAGTAATAAAAGCAGACATGTCTTGCCATTTTCATTTAATTTTTAGTTCTCATATACATTTGTGGGGAGTGGGAGTAATTTGGCTGAAATGAGAGCTTATCAGGCTTCAGTGAAGCCATGAACACAGCAACACACAGTATAAAGTGCAAGAGACACAATAACCTATCTTCTTTACAGTATGGTCCCACTGAGTTCATATCAATTGGAAAAGAACACTGGGTAATCACTATATATATATGGATTATATGTGCAGGCATGTATCTATCCATCTGAGTCGGCATGTGCATGCTGTGCGTTTGCATCTTCAAGGTATGGTAGTGCTGAAAATTGAATGTTTTGGAAAGGGAGATTTAGAAATGCCTGCCTGAAGAAATACGTAAAATTTTCATATTATTTCCTGTTCTGTCTAGAGTAGCCATTCTTAAACCTTGTAAAATTTCCAATTCCTAATTTAATAATTTAATAAGTATTTAGCTCTCTCAAATCTACTAAAACAATGCAAAATGTTAAGCTGTCAAAATTTTGGGGTTTTGTTTCTTCATCTTTTCACAAGGACATGAATGCCATTTTGTGATGATGGTAACACAAGTGAAAAAAACTGAAGTTTCATTTTTTTTAAAATATTCATTTCAACTGATCACAGTGCTGATGGCACTGTCCTTCTGTGTTGGTGATAGCCAAAACAGGGCTATTAAACACCTGGTGATCCAAGCATGGAATATAATCTACTACCTCTTATATTATTCCACAAGTCTTCCCTGTGTTCCTCCACGATACTGGATGTGAAAATACTGGAAAAGTTGACTTTGTTGCTCAAAGTGTGCAAGATTCAGGTGTAGTATATCCAATAGCACCATTGTACTGCATTTGCTGTGAACTCTGGATTCCTTCAAATAGTGAAGTTGATGAAATTTTATTCTTTTCTATTCCTTTTGTTTGTTTGTTTTTGCATAAGGGAAGAATGGCCACAACTCAGTTATCCTAGATCAATAACTTCTGAAACTGTTTATTTTTTATTGTTCCGTGAGTATTGTATTTTCAAGACAATCATCATAAAAAGATCTACCACTGGATTAATTTTTAACCTTAAAAACATACTTTGTTGCCAATTTCAATGTTTAAGGTACAGTACGAGGTCCATGGCTGCAGGCTCCGCGGCCGTGCAGCAGGTTCCCCAGGTGTGGGTGGGCTGGCTGGACCTCCATCCCCTGGGTTACCATTACAAAGGGAATCCTGGAGGCTTCACAAAATGACCAGCAACTGAGCAGAGGCATATCTAACTGGAAATTCTTTATCAGTTCTGCCTACAGTTGCTGTTTTGACTGTTGTTTTATTTTATTTCCTATATTTAATACATATACATGGTGCTTCAAAGTGAGATGTTAACATAGGAAACTTACATAGCAGCATTTGGCAGAGAATGCAGCTTTTTCATAGAGGCTGTTAATGAATGGCAGTGCAGTTATGTCTTGGGGTTGTTAGACCCCGGCGCTGGTATTCGGCCATCTGTGATGTTATACGGGCGCTCTCTGACCTTTGTTCAACTTGCCATGTTAGACAGAGTGCCATTAGGCACCGGCATTTGGGAGAGATGGACGTGTTGATCCCTCTTCAGAGTGCTGGCAATGATTAGTCCATCCTCAGGTTTGAGGGTTAGGCCCTATACTGTGAGGACAGAATGATTTGCCTTATTTTCATCACGCCTGCGGAACTGTTCTCTCCTTGATGCTCCTCATCAAGTGCAGCAGAAGGGGAATGTTCCCTTGCGAGACGAGATGGTGTCAGTCCTTCTGAAAGCTGGGATCAGGCACGTAGCAGTAAGAAAAGAGACGTAGATGCACCAGGATAGTACAAGGTGTCTTTTTGATAATAAAATGACTAATTAGTGTAAAGAGAAATAGGACCGACGTGTGATATTGTATGGACTGTAGTTTTAGAAATCAAACGCCTTAAGACTAAACCAAGGGAGAGGTTCTACCAACCTCAGTTATTTAATACCCTGTGAAATGCACTGAGCATGCTGTGCTTAGCTTGCTGCTGCTCAGTACTTTAAGCCTGTTCATAACCATTCACAGCACTTAAGATCTAAAGATACACTCATCCTTTGATAGGACAAGGTCAATTATTCTGAATTTATTGCCAGTACCAAAGTGTTTATGTGGTTTTATTTATAAGCTGGGTTTATGTTTTTCTAACATTAAAGACATTTGATAGTAAAAAAGAGCATTTCATTTGAAGATTACTTGTTCTGTGACATATTTATATTAAAAAATGTGCATGCGTGTATTCATACAAATGATATAAACCCTTCCTTTTGGTTTCCCCAGGACACCTCTTAGCTTCTTTTTAACCTGCTAAATGAATGTAGTGCTATCCTGAGTTACGTATGTGAAGTGTACTGATGTGCGGACGTCTGGGTCTGAGAATAACGTTATTTAACCAGCCGCCTTTTTTCACCGGGTAATTGGGTTTGGTCTTATGATCATTCAAGCTTTCTGTTTCTCCACTACACTACTAGGACAAGCACCCAAAGCCACCTTTAATGCTTTCATCTTTTAATACCATTACTGTTCCAGCCCTATGTATAGATGGGTGGCTCCATTTCTGCAAAGGCTGGGGAGGCAGCAGTAAGTCCATCGCTGTGTAATGAAGCCTGTGTTAACTGTCTGGCCTGATAAAAACAGAATAGAATAGAATAGAATAGAATAGACTATTTCAGTTGGAAGGGACCTACAACAACTGTCTAGTCCAACTGCCTGACCACTTCAGGACTGACCAAAAGTTAAAGCATATTATTAAGGGCACTGTTCAAATGCCTCTTAAACACTGACAGGCTTGGGGCATCAACCACCTCTCTAGGAAGCCTCTTCCAGTGTTTGACCATCCTCTTGGTAAAGAAACACTTCCTAATGTCCAGCCTAAACCTTCCCTGGCACAGCTTTGAACCTTTCCCACATGTCCTATCCCTGGATCCCAGGGAGAAGAGCTCAGCACCTTCCTCTCCACTTGCCCTCCTCAGGGAGCTGTAGAGAACAAGTTGCCACTGGTTTGCTGATGGAAAACTGTGGGCTCCCTAGCTCATGCTCCACTGGAGGTTTCATTCTGTACCTAGTCAGCTCTTCTAAAACTTTTTATTTTTGGCAAAATGTTAATTTGACAACTGACAAAAATAATCAAATAACATTTTTGACTGTGCTGTATGAATAACTTCTCCTCCTCTATTATTCTCTCAAAATCTTTAAGGAAACATCTGGATAAAGAAAGTATTTCTCAGACATAAATGTTTTACTTTTAAAACATTTTTACTAATTCATATGAAAGCACTGGTTGCCATCATGTACCCACCTCTCTGGTGTTATCGCAGTGTAGATGTTCCCTGAAGGCTTTGCACTATGACTGGTCTGCTTTGTGTCAGACTCAGGGCAATTATATTCCAGCTCTGGAGGTGGGTAGTTGGCACCTTAAAAGAAATGTTCATCTCTCTCTTCCCTGCTTATCCCAGGCAGTTTAGCCTGTTTACATTTCTTTGCTAATTTAGCCCCTTACTTGCATAGAAAATAACTCCCAGACATGCTTGAAAGAGGTGGGCAAATTATTTTCAAATGAAAAAAAAAATATTTTTAGTTGTGTGACTGGTCTTTAAAATATGTCCCGCATATTTCAGATAGGGTTGCGTGGCCAACATGCAGCTCAGAGTTCATGAAACTTCTGGAATTCATGCATGTTACAAAAAAGTGCTGCTTTTTTTTTTTAAATACTCCTGACTGATGAATCGCACATCTCTCTCGATCCTATCTCCCACGACTGTATGGCACGGAATTCAGCACTTGTCTTGCTATGGCTGTTGGCTTATCCTTTCTGTTTTGCAGGGGGTTTCTCACAAGCCCTGAATCTCACTCTGAGCTGGGAAGGAGAGCAGCTGGTCAGCAAGGTACCACTGGCATCTGCTTCTCCTTCCAGCAGAGACGAGTGTGCTGCCACCGGCGGCACCCCTAGCCCTCATCCCCCCCGGGGCTGGGGCTCCAGGAGGGCAGTGCCACCTGGCATGGCTCAGCCACCACCAAAGTGGCAAGTAGCTGGGGACCCCTCCAGAAGCCTCCCCTTCATCCTTCCTTCTCCCCATCCACCTTTTGCCGGATACTAGAAAATGGTGAACTTAGCTTTTCTGATACTACTGGAATTTGGAATGGTCACCGGTTGACACCAGAAATGACATGACTAAACTGAGGTGTCCTGCTCAGCCCTTGGTCTCCAACAGGAGTGTTGCACAGCGGTTGTACGCGAGCTGTTCTAGACCTACTTGATCACTTTAGTAGGAGGACAGAAGGCCTTCAACATTTTAAATAGCTGACAGAAGGATCTCTTCTCAACCCCGTCCCCCTAGCTAAACCTGTGATGTGTCAACTCCATCTCCAGGACACAGACAGTGCTGTACTTTTGCCATATTATCCGCTCTGCTTTGCCCTAAGCTGGTTTTCTGCAAAATGAGATGGATTTTGCTTCTTGGCAAAATAACTATAGAAAGCTGGAAAATCCAAATGAGCTGATACATCTTTTGTTAGAGCTATTTTATTACTGAGCAATTTCTTTTTTTTTTTTTTTTTTTGGATGATCATAATGTAGGCACAGTTGTATATTGTATCTGTTTGGTTTGTATGGTAAAGTCATCAAATAGTACATCTTTTTACATCTTGATTTAGAATTAATTCCAAAATAATGTAGTGAAGGAGGTGATACAAGATTCCACATGTTCTGATTTTTTTTATAGGAAATTAAAAATATTTGGGAAATTGATTTTTCAACTAATAACGTGAATTATAGGAGCTGATAAATGTGAGATTAATAGCTAAGAAAGCAGTCATTTCAGATGGATAATTTAGATTTTTATCATTTATTAATCATAAAAAGTAAACCTGCTGTATAACTAATTTTAGTTTTATCAAGAAGATGAATTGTTCCAGCTAATGAATGTATAGATATTCTATGCCAAAGGCATTCGTAGGAATCTGTTAATCATTTAACTGTGTCATGGCATATGCTTTGTCTTCATAAACCAATTAAAACATATAACTTCCTCCACTGAAATGCATGTTGGTCTTCAGTGCCTACAGCAAATTAGAACAGCATTTGTCTTAAAATACGCTTCAGTATTGCAGATACAAAAATTTAATGGGGATAGTGTCTCCAGGTAGGGAACATTGCTAGGCTGCCTGTACCACTGCCTTGTGAAGGTGGTACCATTTGTAGCATTTCACAGAGCAGTTCCTACAAATACTAGTCACGTATGCTAAGTGGAGGGCTTGTGAATGGTCTTATCTTAATCAGCTGGGAGTACTTTCCTACTTAGGTTGAAGCATGGGCAGAAACATGTGAAAATGTGGCTTAAATCCAGAACTGTCTTGATGGAGAGAGCCCTTGGCAGTGGCAAACATTGGTGGTTATTTAGAGCAGGTCAAGGAGATGGACTTAGACCTGGGGAAGGTCGTGACGGTTTTCAAGAGAGATATGGCTCTTACTTTTGGGGGATGAACTGTAGCAATGGGAAGAAAAGCACTTTATTGGAAAGTGCCCGTGCTGCAGGTCTACACAAACCTGAGCAGTGCTAAAGCAGCGTTGGAAAGGACACTCTGAAGGTCTGTTTTACCTGAAAATACAGGAGGCGGTTTTCAGCATTTTGGTCTATTTCATGCCTATTCTCATGAAAGATTTGGTTTATTCTTTGCCATGTTCAAGAAGAGTCGTTGCATTTCTTCTGATTTTGGAAAGCCTGCAATTGCTGTTTTGCAACCCCTTCCTGTTCGACAGCACAGCAGCATCTTGGGCTTCCCAACCCCTGGTGCAGGCATGCCCTGCTGCCTGCCGCTGAACGCCCTCTCGTCTCCTTCCTTGCAGCCTGGGCTCCCTCAAAGAGCACATCACAACGCGTAGGGCGGGCAGCAGCCTGTGGGAGAGGTGGTCTATAATGAAGGTGGTGATGCACTGCTGAGAGTCATAGAACGGTTTCGGTCAGAAGGGACTTTTAAAGAGCATCCGGTTCCAACCCCCCTGCCATGGGCAGGGACACCTTCCACCAGACCAGGTTGCTCAAAGCCCCATCCAACCTGGCCTTGAACACTTCCAGAGATGGGGCATCCACAGCCTCTCTGGGCAACCTGTTCCAGTGCCTCACCACCCTCATCGTAAAAAGTTTCTTCCCTGTGTCGAAGCTAAACCTACCCTCTTCTAATTCAGTTGTGGAAGTTTTGCCAGACCTGCTTCTTTCAGCTGTGTGGAGCATCCTGCTTTCACAGGGCTGCTGCTGGTGCTTTAAAGAAGCAGGGATTAAGCCGTGACATCCAGCGTGATTTCTGCACGGTCTAACCTGGGATTTCACTGTGCCTCCGGTGCCTCCATGCCAAGTGGAGCTCCCTCCTTCCCGGCCCTTCCTTGTCTGTCTCGTGTATTTAGGACAATCTCTTTTCCATTTAAAATCTTTGAGATGGGGACTATCTGTTACATTAGACTTGTGTAAGAAATTACCTCACTGGGACTTACTCTTGGCAAGGGTTTAGAGATGCTGCTGTTTTACAAATAACAGTGCTGATTGCCGCTGGAGATTTTCCTGAGGACGGCATATGCAGTTGAACTGAAGCTAGAGGTTAGAGGGTAATAATTGCACTCATGGTTATTTTTAGTCCATCCTAGAAGAGACAGAGAATTTTTTAAAATGGATTTTTATATTTAAGGAAATTACAGCTTTCTGGAAAAACTTCAGAACTATGACAAAAAATGAGAGGCAAGAGGGTGTTTGAATGTGGGGGATGGAGTTCTATATTCTAGTCATTCAAAGCTGTTTGTTTCGTCTCCTTTCTTCCTCCCGGTGAGGTGAATAAAAGAAAAGTGTGAATGTGTTTAGGTTTTAGTCACAGCATTGTCATCATGTCAAAGCAAATACGGATAGATACAGACAGAAAGCCGACGATGGATAAATCAAAAGACAGCAGACACTCAAATAACCAGCTCTAGCTAATCCAACTCTAAAACACATTTTGTTTGGCTGGTTAACAACCTATATGTTGCTGTACCACCTATACTGTGTTATTTTATTTATATCTTTAATACGTTATCTGTAGGCGACATTATGGGTGAAGCACTGTTGCTAAAAGAGAAGGAAAAATTATAGTTATTGCTATAATAAACAGCTTGAGAATATCTTTTTAAGAAGATTGCAGTAATACAAAAGGAAATAGCATTAGATTGCAACATCAATTATTTAGAACAACGTCGTTATATTCATTTTTTACCCTATTTCTTTTCTCAGAGATAAAGTTCAGTCTTTCCAGCATCAGGTTTCTGGAGCCATGAAATGCCTGCTTGGGTCAAAAGTCCATAGCTTTCTGATGAACCAGGCCTTGGGACTAAGTGGGAGTGTGTCCTTGAATGGATGAGGCAGAGGTTCTCCAAAGGTGGAGATGGCACCCCGCCTGAGCACTCCCGGCATCACTCTCGCGTGGCTCATCCAGCTATAGCTCTGCTAGAAGGGAGAGGTGCTGGTGGCCTTAGGTTTTCTGGGACTTTGAGGAAAATAGTAATTTTAGGCCATCTTGCCCTAGTTTTAGCAGGCTTCTGGGAATAAGAAAGGGAAAATGAATCTTTGTAAAGACTTAAAGAATGTTGCTGAGAGGGAGGGGGTGAAATCAGGTCCTTATGGAGCACTGAACCTGGTTTATAAATGGAGTGAGGAAATGTAAGTCATTGTGCACTTCTAAATTTGGGGCTTTTGTATGGATATTACTTACTTAACTAAAGACAGAAACTTTCCCTGAAAAAGAAAACGCAGTTGTGCCAGGCAGGTAGGATCGCTCGGGTTTCATTAGAAGCAAAGGCAAAGGCAATAGGTAATCAAAAGAATAAAAAGAGTTTCCTTTTTCCTTTTTTTTTTCCTTTCTTTTTAGTTCTGTCCACATGTAAGAATTACTTCATAAAATAAAGATGTACTAGTAAGCATGCGGGTTGAGAACATCATACTTCTTGGTTATATTAATGTTTGGAAACAATGCTATGAACAACCCACTCAGCAATAGTTTTCTCAGTGCAAGTAAAATCTTCAGTGACACAAACCTCGTAAAAATAAACGATATTTTATATAAATGCTGAGTGAATACACATAAGCTGTGAATACAGTTAGGATAGCTGCCACTGCTTAAAGGTCAGTAAAGCATAGCATTAAATGGCACATTTTGTGCTCCCAGACACGTAACCCATGATAAATTTTATGCAGTACATTTCTGAAATATCTACAGACACATTTTCTTCAATAATTCACAATCCTTTAAAAGCTTTTTTTTCCTTTTGACAATCAATAGCAGGACGTAGTGTCTATAAAAGTTGCTGGTACTGGACTTCCATGGTCAGTTTAATTGGAGGACAGATGATGTTAAACTCCTGTAGCAGCTGATCCCCAAGCCCTTCCTTCCAGCTAAACTCTCGACATGGAAACCCGGTCCACAGGATGCATGCTGAACCTTTAGCCTGGTGCTTGGACCATTTTGTCCGAGGGAGGTTTTTATTATTTTTTGTCTCCCTTTGCAAGGTGATGGGTTTCTAAAGGAAGCGCAGGAGGACTCAGAATGTGTATTAGTATGAGATATTTAATGGGAAATGTCATCCCTACGACACAACTTTTTCCTGCTTCTGTTTGCTAGTGTAAAGTCAGCAGAAGTAAATTAGCTGGCAGATTTCAATGGAGACTGTTACCGGCATCCTCTGCCAGATAGCGTGTGGAGTGCCAAATTAGAATTGATTTCTCAATAAAATTGAGTTCAGCCTCCTCAACATAATCTAAGACAGAATGACAAAATCTCTCTCACTCACTTTTTAATTTTATTATTTTCGGTCAGTTTTGTTCTTGGATATTTTTGCTGCCCTAATTGCTTGTTATTATCTTCTTCCTTGAATCTTTTCCCTTGTCCAGGGGAGCAAAACCTCATCTGCTTTTATAAGCAATTCAGGAGTAAAGTAAAAGGGAAAGGACGTCTACGCATCGCCTCCCTCACCCCTCCTCGCGCTCCTAAGACTCTTCTGGCAGCAGAGCCAGGAACGCAAGTTCTCTCTCCGTGCTGTGACTCAGAGGCTGAGAGCACAACAAGCTGTTTACAGTCCCATCCTCATTTCTCCTTCCCACTCACAGCACGTTGCTTTGGGAACCACCAACCAACCTAATTAAAACAAATTTTTCCTATTGCGGGAGCAATTCCCCAAATGCTCCACTTCGCCAGAATCATGCTGTGTCTGCTCAGTTCGCTACCTCCATCCAGCTCCCAAAGAGGCTCATCTTACTGTAAAGAAAATCAATGCCTTCTAATGTGGCTTTAATTCTTAAATTCAGCACATTTATCACACATACTTCTAGGGAACCTCATGTAATATATGGAGGTGAAAAAAATGTCTTCTTTTTAAAAGACGTGCGTAGTAAGTGACTTCTGAAACATTAGCAAAGCCTGTTACATGACCAGGTAAGAGAGCTATTCAGAATTCAGTAAAGCAGGATTTCAAGTGGGGAGGTGCAGGTGGAAACACAAGATGGCAGCACTGGAAGCACTGCAAAGGGTCTGGAAGTCTAACCGTCACCTGGAATTTGCTGGCTTGATTTCTACCGTGGACAAGGCATTGCACCCAGTCCTTATGCCTAGCCCGGCCTTAGGGGCTTGCAAGGACAGCAAGATTTCAAGGTGTCATGATGACTGTCCTATTTCTTCAATGACTGGGACCTATTTCTCACCCCAGTTGAACTCCAGCAGCAGAGGTCAGTGAGGTCGGATGGCTGCGGCTGTTCATATCAGTCTTTCAGAGCACTGAAATCTTCCATCCCTTGGCTCATTCTCTGGAAATCAAAATATAACATGGCTTCTGATAGCACCTCTGGTGCTATTGGAAACTCCTGTGTTTGAAATTGTTCATCTGGTGTCACTTATGTGCCTACAGCTTCTGGGGTTCAATGGCATATGTTTATGCCAACCTTGTTTTAGCAAAGACAGACCTTCTGAGGAGTGCTGAGCAACATGGTAGGTCAGTGGCATTCCTCAAAATGCTGCTCTTTTTCAGCTGTTCAGCTTTTCAGCTTTCTTTCCCTGCTGTCTAGTTCTACCACTTTCTTGCTTTCTCCTTCCATCAGGCTGCCTGGATTAGCCACCTTTAGATTCCCTCTTTTGCCCATTTTTGGAGAGCTTCATGCACATTCTCCCTGGCTGTAGGAGTGAGAACATGACTCCAGACCTTATTCTTTTCCTTTTTCGACGTGAGATTGGTAGCTTTTGGAGTATTCGGTGTCCTTTCTGTTCTTTAATTCTGCAAACCAATACTGGTATGTAGCTGTCTCCCATGCTAGGCTGTCCTTTCTTTCTCCCTTTCCCTCTTCGCTTGCTGTGGTTCTAGGTCTCTCTGTTCCTACCTGTATTCTGCTTATTTCTCTCTCTGCATAACCACACCTAGAGAACAAATGCTGCTTCACAGATGTTTCCTACTAAATCTTTGAAAGAACTGGAAATACACAACACTTACCGCCACAGTTTTCCTTATTTGTGAAACTGAGGTTTTCTAGTAAGAGCCAGAAATTAACTCTGTTGACATCATGTCGTGCAATGTAAGTATCAAGCCACCAAGTGGCTGCCAAAACCTATGGAGAGAGAAGTGCTCGAGCTATGAGCTTTCAGGCATCTGAGAATGCTGGCAAACATTGGAGCATATGCTTAATTTTAAGCATGTAAGCAATCCAGTGGAGATGGGTTGGACTAGTAATACACTTAATCTTCAGCATATTTGTAACTGCTCATAGGTCGGTGAAGCATCAGAGTTGCTTGCACTCCCAACCCAAAAGCTGTGATGGAGTAGGAAGCGGGATAACTGAAATACTGACTAACTAAATGAAAGACTTTTATTGGAGAAGATGACTGCTGTTTCCAGCTGTAGAATATGGGAGTGAGAATTTTGTTCAAAGGGGTGGTTGTCTCTCCTGAGTGCATATGCAAACTGGCTGCTGGATCACGTGGGTGATGGCTGTGCTTTCTAGGGTTGGTGCTGCTCATGAAGAAGATGATCATTTCAGGTGAAAGGACTGAGATATAAGAGTCCTCATCCACCTCTGGAAGATCCTGTAGCAGACATTTTTATGCTCCCAAGCTCCTATCAGTTACCTTTTGTCCAAGATCTCCCTTAATTGCTTTAGTCAAAGGCTAGGAAGGACCAAGTGTTGATGTAGTGTATCCATTAGGAGGCTCAGAAGTCCTCTCATCCCAATGGATTTGTTCCTGAGATCTCTTCCAAATACCGGCACAGGTTTGAGACTTGCCCTGCTTTCATTCTTTCCTCTTTGGCTGGAGAGAATAAATGGATTAACTAACAGTTTTGAGAGAAGTCTTCTTGGCAGTTGTTGAGTCTCAAAATGTTGATTCTCAAGGCTGTCTTCACAAGGGAGTTAGTCCTATCTTTTGCCAGCAGGTTGAAATTACCCTCTATGTTTATTGTATCAAAAAAAGGGAAAGAAAAAGAACAAAAAAAAAAAAATCAGGAGAACGGGGATTTGTAAAGGTGGGGTTTGGTGACAGAGAGCTTATCCCATAGAGAGTGTATAGTACGATGAGTAGGGTACAGCAACAGAGAAAATGAAAAATGCTAGGTCATCCTGTCCTCTTCTCAGGCATATGCATATCCCCTTGGTAGCGCAGGTTTATTTGCAGGAATGCTTTGTCCCTGAGTCACGCTGGTTGGGGAGAGGCTGTTACATATGCAAAAAGAAAAAGAAAATATACTTGGGTGCTTTGTCTTCTAGAATTTTCACTATTTCCCCAAACTAGCTATTTTTGGTGAGTAGGTTTGAACATGTCAAGCACTGTATATACACCATGTGCTAAGCATTATTATTATTTAGTGTTACTATTAATGTATTTTTTTAGTAAGCATTGGGACTTTCAACCCTTCCTTTGGGAAGCTATTGTACATTCTCATAGATTTCACTGTCAGAGTTTTTACTGATAGCTTATATTTTCCTCTCCTTAATTGCTGCCTGTTACTTCTTCTTGTGTCCTCTTGTACCTAATTATAAATGTTACAACATCAATTTAGGAAAAATATCAGGGGAGGTTTCACAAGGGTCAGTGCTGATCACAATATTGTTTAATACTTTTCTGAACAATATATACAGAGCAATACAATTTGCAGATGATGCCAAATTAAGAGGGATCATAAACACAGTGGAAGGCAGAGAGAGAGAGATAACAAAAGGATATTGAGAGTTTAAAGAACTGTGCAAAAATTAACAAGATGAGATTTAATTTAGATAAAATACAAGGTCATACACTATGGGAGAAAAATACCAACTACGAAATGGAAGATGCTGGTTAGAAAGCAGCAATAATGGTGATATATTTTACATTTATGTAGGTTCTTTCATCTTACAGAGTCCCAAAGAGCTTTACAAATTAAATAAATTAATACAGAAACTACACATAAGGATTATTTTATTCTCCACAGAGACACCTCCTGCGTTGGTGCAGAATATGACAGCTATTCAGCTGAACTCTGCAGTGGTGTGCAACAGTTCAGGACAAAATATTACAGGTCCCCTTGAAATGGCAGTAAAAGTTAACGGAAGCCAGCATTTGTGCAGCAGGGCACTGCTTAAAACTGTTCCTCTGATGAAAACTGCCAGAGCTTTTTTTTTTTTTTTAAGCTGCAGATGATCAAGATCTCAGTTTTACATCTGTCTTTACCTTTACTGCAGTAATGCAGAGATGAGCCCACTGACTCACGGTGGACACTGACTGCATGAGAGCTCATTGTGTGAGACAGTTGGGAAAAGAGCTGTGGGTTGGTTTTTTTTTTACCGGAATAGACAAATATATATGACCTTTTTATTAAAAAGTATATAACATTATCTGTAGTTATTTGAGGGCTATTCATTTTTACACGGACATGGAAGCTTAACGGGAGGGTGTATAAAACCAGTGAAGGGAAAGGAAGACACTTGGTGCTGAAATGGTGGTTGTGGGGTCTGAAAAGGGAGAGATGTAGAAGATGGAAGGCATAAATGAAGGTGAAGTGGAAGGACAAGATGGGATGGAATAAATAACACAGGAAGGGCAGCGGCATAGCAAAGGCTAGGGTTGGTTTCCTTAATGCCTCTGATGTTACCCACCATGTCCACATTCTTCGGTGAATATACTTTAAATGGTGACATTTCAGAAGGGCACAGCAGAATTGTCGGAGAATTCTGTTTTTTATTTGTTTTCCCTGTCAGGCTAACTCTAGGCAATATTATGAGGGTGGACACAGGGTTTGAATTTATTCACCTATAGATATATATGTGTCTCATCGTGGAGCCACATCGTGGGTTGTGTGTAGGGGCATCTAAGGTGGCTCCTTAGAAGCCGATGCAATGTTATTTTCTGAAGGTCCTGCTTCATCATGGAGTGGCCGGCAACACGGTGTAGCTGGTGTGATGGAGGGGTCTGCACTCTCTGTGCTTGCCAGCCCTAAGAGTTTGTGCTAAGGTGATGCCCAGAGGGACAGATGCTAAGGAGCGTGCAACTTGGAGGTGCCTGGTGCAGGCAGTGTGCTCATCTTGCTCTCTGGGGAGCTAGAAGTCTTTGTAGTATCCAGGTCTGATACCCCTCATGCAAACTGCATAAACTCAAGGTTATTCCCCGGGCGCCAACAGGACGCATGTGTCTTACCAAACGGATGGGTCTCTAATTAGGAATGACTCTGAGCCATTTCAGGCATCACTTTAAAGCACCATTTGCCCTACCAGAAGGGCTTTTCTGTTAGCAGTGGTCTGTGTGTATGTGTGTCTGTCCCTCTGAATATAGGTTTAGTGCTTTTACCTGCTGGGCCAAACTGAGAGTTCATTTGTAAGATTTGCCTCTCTGCTTTGTTTCTCTCTGCAATGGCACATGGTAACACGTGGCAAAAAGCTAGAAGAATTAGAAAGGGCAATTTTCTGAGAAGATTTTGCAGTACCTGTTTGAACCTGTGTGTCTTGAATCTGCTGGATTTGATTTTTCTTTTCTGGTTAGCAAATAAAAATGAAGCAGAAGTTGTTCTCTTCGTCCCCCACCCCTCAAATATTTTCTGTGCTCAGTTGGCAAGAGAAAGTTCCTACACTCATTTGACTATTTTGAGGCCCAGCTAAGAGCTTGGATGTGTAACTGCCTGTCCCATATAACCATGCAAAGTGAATTCAGGTTGACATCTCAATTTTGGAGTTTTTATACATTTGGATTCCAGCAGTTGCTTAATATTTTTGGCGGGCATCACCAGTGTGGCCTGTTACATAGGGGCCAGCTGCTACTGCAGACTTACCTAGAGGGTGGAATTCACTGGGCCTGATTTTCCACCAGCCTGCCCCTTGTGTCACTACTCATAGCTGTGCAAAATGCCACCATTGTTCTTCAGCAGCAGTTTTGCATCCATTTTGCGCAGGGATGAGTGACTATAGAGGATGCAAGCCGGTGGAAAATTCACCTTGTGTTCTGTGCTCCATCTTAGCGGAGGCACGAACCAGCACCCTCATGGTCTGTTGACTGTAAATCTCTTACTTTTAGATGAGCTAAGAAGGAGCCTTGCCATGGCTAAGCTAGTGTGAATCACACTGAGCTTACTTCAGCTAAAATAAACTCCCTTTTTCCTTCTGAATACAGCCCTCCTCTTTCCGTGTGGCTGGGTGTTTGGCTGTGTGCAGTCTCACGGCATCCCCACGCTGCCGGGCTCTACAAGTCTTGAAAAAATTGCACTTTGGGGTTACTGCTCCCAGCCACCACAGGGATGCTGGCTTCGGGCAAAAAGAATTCAAAATGGTGTGTTTCAAATAAGAGATTTTGGCAAGAAGGGGCTGGGTACTAGTCTGTTATGCTTTTAAAGTGTATTAGCTCTGTATTCAAAATGCTTGCGGCTATGCCTGTGTATGGAGTAGCTCAAGGTTTCTTTGGTTTTGGAGAGAGCAAGCATCACCCTTAAAAACTAAAACCTGCTCTTGAAGATCTTTTGAGGGAGCTGTCAAGCCAGCATCTCATTTGCTTTTTATTATGTCTGAGCAGTAGTTAAAACTGGAAAGGGAAGAAACCAGGCGGTTGAAGGACAGACTTTCTCTCCCCCAGTGCTGTAGAAGCGCCTGCTTCAGTCTGCTGCCATTTTGCTTGAAAGAGCTGGAGCACTTGAGTTATGGTGACATCTATTAGAATTCAATTAGTGGTAGTTCACTGACCCAAATTAACATTCTTTGTTAAACTCAAGTCAGTGTATATGTATGCTATTTCCAGGCCAAATGGACCTGCATAGAAAAGAGGCTTCGAATCTCCGAGCTTGTTGGCAGTGTCTTAGTAACTGGATTCAGAGCACAAGCTTATCTAATGCCAGCGCTTTAGGCTGGCTAATAGAATTGCACATGTCTGTGGTTCGTAATTAAACTGTGCGGAGCTTTGACTCTAGGTGAGCAGGGAGAAGAAGGACAATGGAGGACATGCCGGGGGCCTCCCCGCAGCCTCTCGGCTCCTCTCCTCCATCCTGGGGCAGAGGCGGCTGCTGGGACGTTGTTGGAGGTGGTGGATCTCTGCTGGGAAAGGCATCCTGGCACGCAGGGTGGGTTGGAATATTTCACCCTCGCTTTGCTTATTTCAAGCCTTTCACAGGCTCTTGACAGCATCAAATCTGCCCAGGCCCCAGGTTGGACGTCATTGGCTTTGGTGTTGGGGCTACATTAACCCACCCCTCTCCTCCCCTAAACTTTTCAGGTGCCCAATCCGTGCATTGCTGGGTTTGCCTGAGTGAGTTTTGCAATGCCTCACATAGTCAGGCATGACTGTCATGGAGATAATACCATTGCAATCAGTAACGCCATTCAGCATCAGGAGAGGAAACCGAAGGAAGTTCCCACTTTGTTCCTTTACCATGGTCTATCTGTTTGGGGACTTGAAATGCTCTAGAGCTGCCCATGTGGTTGTGGTTTCCCTACAGTTTATTTTTTTGTTAAAAAAACCCACTGCATGATATTTACCTATGTCTGCAACCTGGGTTTGGTTTTTTTTATGTGCTTGTGTGGGTTTATCCCTGTAAGAATGAGTGAATCACTGGCTATGACCAGCTATGATTTCATTTGAAAAGAAAACATGACTTATTAGCAAACAGTTGTTAATGATTGATTTTTAAAGGGGAAAAAATCTGTTTAAGATATTTTTTCACAGACTCTACTTCCATGCTGACATTTACACTAAGACGGTGGGCAGAGATGTGTTAGTCTGGATCTGTTCCCATGTGTCACTTCGACTAGTTTAAACTGTCACCGAGCATCTTAGAATAATCAGCTTCATGTGTCTTGCGGATATCAGTCATTATATTTCACATTTTAATTTTAATGGTGACTGATGTAGATGTCAAGAAGTGTTGAGGCATTTGGGCATTGAATTTATGGATATTTTTTCTTATTTAATAAGGTTTTGTCTCAAGATACAGTTAACTATTATAAGACTAAATTCACTCCTGGTGCAAGTGGATGTTTCCCATCTGTGTGGATTTGAATTTGACCCATACAGAGCAAGTGTTTTTTGGGATGCAGTGGTTTTCCTTCATTATCTGTGCCAGTTTTCTGTTTGGTAACTTAGATATACACATTTTAAATTTAAATACACCAATCCCTATGAAAAAAACAGCTAAATACATGTCAGCTTCCATAGAGAACATCTTTCTGATGCTGACTGTGCCCAGTACAAGGTAAAACTTCAGAAAATCTGTTTCCAATATACTTGAAGGCATTTACTTATCAGCAGCACAGATGGCACTTGAAATGCTGAATAATACTTGTTAAGAGCCAAAGTAAATGATGGCGCAAATGTAAAAGCGGACACAGGAATTGTAGTCTGTGCGGATTGCACTACTTGTATAGACAGGTGATAAAATTTGCATGTGCAAACTCTGCTTTACTACTGAAATGATCAGCTAATGCACTTATTTGCCTGTGCAGGTATTGGGAGCAGAGGATAGGGCAGCTGGTTGCAGAGGTGAGGAATGAAGCGTCCAGGCCATACTATAAACTCAAATTCCTGCTGGCCCTGCTTGGAAGTGACAAGTAAGACAATATGCTTTGTAGCCATGGATGCTCCAACCTTTAAGGCACTAAAATTTAACTACTTTTTGGTTGCCTCGAGCCTTACCTTTATGGGCTGCAAAATCTCTCTCCTCCTCACAAGAGCTTCTTTAGCCTTCATAAGCCTTCCGCAAGTTCTGGTGGCACATTACAGTTTGGGGACAGCATGTCTTTGGTGGAAGAAACCGCCCAGCCCAAATCAGTATTGAATTCAGCATCAGGTTAAAGGACACCCTGACCATCCCCCTGCTTGTTCGTTTTTTTTTTTAATATATGTGGATACTTCAATAAAACCTCTGCATCTGTTTTCTCATAAAGGTACTCCTGACATGTGGAAGTGCTGCAAGTTTTGCAAGTGCTATGATGGAGTTAGTGATTGAGGAGACTCGCTGTAGCAGGCGGCAAGGGCTGTGTGGGATTCAGCACGGGGCAGAGGGGCTGCAGGAGGTTCGCCCATTCGCTCATTCTCTTTGAGGTCCTCTTTGAGCTCTTGGAGATTTGGGCTGTGGTCATACAAAGGCACCCTGGGGACTGAATGCCTTTGTTCTTGCTGCATGCCCATAGACCCTCTGGGCAGCCTTTTCCCCGGGTAGCAAGAGGAGACAAGAAGTGGAGAGGAGGATATGGAAATAGGAGGAAGCTGTAAACATGTGAGGAAGCAATAAGTATGTTGGGAAGCATAATGGATGGTGTTATCAGTTCACTAGCACCTTAACTCTTCCCAGTTTTTTTGTAGGCATCGTAGTACAGGAGAGTTTTAAGTGATAGCGTTGTGCTGGCACTCGTCATGGACTGAATCTCTGCCGATGCTGTATACTGCATCAACCCAGAGACCATTTGTTGGACCCTTACCTGTGCAAAACTCCATAACGTTAATGATAAGCAATCATTTTTTATTTTTCCCCAGTATCAAATTGTCATATTTCTTGCCATCTTTTTAGGATTAAAGTGAGAATAGGTCTTGCTGCAATGACAGCATCATTCAAAGACTATAGCTGACCATTGCACTCAGCAGCACCACGTTAGCTCTCTCTTCACATCTCTATTTCTTCTAAGTTTGGCCAGTCCAGCTCAAAAGCTGTGAATGCCTCTTTCGCCTGTTTCAGCTCTTTCCTAGCTGTTCATTGCTTTACTGCTGCCATCTGGTATGGGACCCCTTTCATCTGTGGATTCCCCATCTCTCTCCTGATCAGCACTAGCAGCCAAAATTCAAATCCGCGGCTGGAGATTTTATTCCTCCTGCTGTCCTCCCTCCTCTTCTGAGTCAAAGAGGGATGGTACCTGGTAATGCTCTCTGCCATAGGTGATCCTTGGCTGTAGTGGTGTAACAGAACTTGACTATAATATGAAGGCATTTGCAAAGTCTTGAAAATGTTTCTTTTGAAAAGTTTATTTGCAAAGATTTTGGGTTTTGTCTTGTGGTTGGTTAGGGATGAAGTTGGCTTTCCTTACTTTATAAATGAAACATCTCTAATATGCTTTTGTCACCATTTCTCATGCCTCTGCATATTCCCATCATTAGAGAAGAAGATGGAAATTTGAATTAGTGGAATTAATGCTGGTTTTAAGACATTTCTGCTCCTAGTTTCAGTCCAGTCTGGAATATGCAATAATAAAGCAAACAGACATTCTGTGGCAGAATATCTTTTTTTTTCTTGGATTTACATGTGATATTAAAAAAATCAGTGTCCATAGAGTAGACGAAATAACATTTTAGTACTCTGTTGGCTACATTCTCTTCAGAGGTCGATACAGAGTGGCATTTGCTCTGTGATGCAGAAAATAATCTGGTGAAGAAAAAAAGATACCTACATCTGTAACCTACACTTAAAAAAAAGCCTTTAGACTAGTGAAGAACAATAGTATGTGACACATTGAGACTGGAGAAGAGTTAATAAATGTTGAGGAAGTTTTAAATGAAAAATAAAATAAGGGAAAAGCAGTCAGCTTCCTTCATCATGAAAAAACCCAATGATAATGAAATAGTTTGTGCATTTTTGTTGACATACTTGAGTTCAAAGCTCTCTTCAGAATTTTGATTTTGCACCAAAATTTGACAGTCTTGAGAGCGTATTAATGCCTTGTGTTGGTGTAATTAGTCTGCATTGTAAGTTTATTAGTGGACTGACTAATGTACTCTTAAAAGGCTTTATTTGGAAAAAAGTCAATATATGAAGCCAATAGAGCTCTCGAGAGTTTGTGCCACATACACATTCACACATAGAAAATCACGTTATCAATTTTCATTTGACTTTTAATCAATTACAGTGACAAAGAGATGATTTGAAGTCAATTTTATGTTGGTGCTAAATTAGTGTTTGATCACAGATGTTTACTTTGGTGACTGCTTTCTTTTGCAAAAAGCCTTGTAGAACTAGGTTGTGGAGACTGATGCTTCTCATTTTCGGGTGATTAGCAGTTTTTTTCTCTATTTTGCTGCTTTTAGCAGCATGACGGATGCGCTTCTGCTGGGATATGACTGTGTGGGAACTTCTTAAGGTAAACATGGAATTTAGTAATGAAGCCTGGCCTTGACTTAGAAGTGCCGCTCTTTGAATGGAGATGCTCCTTCTCAGTGATCCAGCGCTACATCAGTTCTCAGAACAACAGACTCCTCCATCCCATCTGTTTAGATTTGTAAAATGTATGCTAACAATAGCTTTTGACCAAAAGAACATTTTGATTCCTACTTATTTTTAAGGAACAAAGGAACATTTTGCTTCCTACTTATTTTTAAGGAACAGAATACAAAAGAAGAAAAGAAGAAAAAGCTGTAAGAATAAACGTGAAAAACAAGACACTAGGGTTCTTTGCAAGAGAGTCAGAGAATCAAGCCTAAAAGCATTTCTTTTTTTTTTTTTTTTTTTTAATTAATATGCCCTTTCTTTATTTATCAGCTGTTTAAATTAGATAGGCCAAGACTTTTCATTTTCTGTTGATGGGAGAGTGATTCCTGAGACCACATAGCAGGCACATGTGGAAAACTACTTTGTCTTCTTTTGGATTCCCCGGATGAGATTCAGAATGTTGTAATGCTTAAAATCACATAAACCCAAGCTTAAGACCAGATTTTGAAGTGGTCAGTGCCATCAAATGCAGCCAGATTTTCTAACAGCGCAATTCTTATTTAAATTCTAGTATGGGTTGCCAGAGAGCAGGTGCTAAATGCTGGGATTTTTTATTTGTTTCAAATCTGTGTGTCATACTAAGAGATGCAGGACACTGAACATTGCTGAGAATCCAGCCATAGAAAAATACTGCATAAAATGCAAACCATAACACACACAACCCAAACCCATCATATAAATCAGCCTAAATCATCAAAGCGATAGATCAAACAAATGCCTCAAAATTCAATTCTCTCTCTCCTGTCATTCTCCCCAAATGCTTTGCATAATACCCTGAAGATCAGCAAACAGATTTTGCCTGGTATGCAGTAAAGTGAGGAATGCATTTTATTGAGGGACCATGGAATAAAAGGACCCACCAGAAGCCTTGGCTGTGCTAAACTGAGATTGTAATGCTGGTGCCATTGCAAAGAGAATATATGGGGGTTTTTTCAGTTAGATTTTGGTCATTTGCTCTTAATTGTACTTAAGGCTCATTGATTTAACACAACCTCTTCCACTGATAATCCCTGAATCGTGACTGTAGAGGTTGAAAACCACAGGTTATATGCAGAATCTACAGCTGCTTGAAAACTGATAGATAGTTCCCATAAATAAATCTCTAATGCCTCATAACAAAACTTCCACTTCATTAAAATATTAAAGGGTTAAGTCCCCTGAATTGCCAACCCCAAAGAAAGTATTTCAGGTTCTGTTCTTTGGGGTTTGCCTTCCCTTCTGCTCTCATCAAAAAAAAAAAGTACTAAAGAAAATAGAAAAGTAGGAAACAAAGTGGGAAAAGGGACAGTTAACTGCTCATTTCCTGATGAAAATATGGAAGAATTCTACACAACAGGTAATTACTTGCTTTTTTTGTTAAGGCAATGCCCTTCTTTTAACAATACTTACCAGAAATTTTCCATCAGTAATACTGGGATTTGATATCAGAGAAAGGCTGTGGTTTTCTGCTGAGCTGCTCGCATGCCGAGGCGGTGAAACATCTGGTCAGTATATCCAGATGTAACCCAGCATCCTGCAACAGCTTTTTGGAAAGGAGATGGAGTACCACGGGGAGTTAACTAAAAGTGGCTGGACTCCCTGTTTGACTTGCTGTGTATAAGAGGTGGGCAAACTCCGCACTGACAGTAGTGGGAAGGTTGATCTCCATTAAGCCAAGTTTTCCCGTGGCTGTGCTGGAGGAGCGTGAGCCGGGGGGTGGCCCAGTGGAGGCGGTGAGTCTCGGCGGCAGAGGCTTTGCAGCCTGCAGCGCCGCACACCAGGACTCGCGGGAAGCGGCTCTGAATTTAAACCCCTTAATTTCAAAAAAATTGAATTTTGATCTCTGCATGCTATACGATGAAAGGATGAAGGAGGGGTTTAGAGGGAGTAGCCCCCTCCCTCTGTCGCTAGTAGTAGGCTTGGTGCTTGTGCCCTGGTGAGCCCGCAGCATCGGCTCTCCTGTACGAGCTGAGGCTTCATCCAGCATGAAGTGCTTGGTGCAAGTAAACTACGTTAACTCCTGTACAAGGAGAAATGTTAGGACTCTTAATAACGATGCCACATCTGCAGCTATAGCCCAGCCGTTTGTACCCTGACCAGTGCATAGACCCTTCTTTGAAATGTCCCCCATGACCTCTAAATTCAGTACATTAGCATATGCAAATTATCCGCTTGCTTGCAATCTTTTTTTCAGTCATTCATAAAAAGTCATCTCAGTGAATGATGATAGCGAAGTCCAATATTTAAAAGATGGTGTCTTCGTACTGCAAGAGGTGGAAAAACGTTGCCTTGGCCATTCCTGTGCCTTGATTGTCTAAGAATAGAACTGGGGAGCTAATCAGATCTTTGTGCAATGCTGGTTTTATTTTACAAGCCTCCCTTTCAATGCAAGCCCAACATGCTATACTTACTTCTTCTATTACACTGTTTTCTTACAGCATTTTACTGGGTTTTTGCATTTAATAGGACAATCTGAGGATCTGATTCACTTCCTACATGACATGAATACTTCTCTCTTGATTTTTAATCTCACTTTCTATTAAAGTAAATAAGAATTATTTGTATCTCAGGAGGAGAATCAGAACCTGGATTATTGGGTTTTTTTGGCTCCAGTTCTATTTTACAGGTTAATGTATCTTTTTGGAAATATCGTATGTGGCGACTCTGTCTCCCATAATTGTTCAGTAGAAGACAACTCTTCTAGTACTAAATTTCGGTCTGCTTGCGGGCTGAGATTTTTCTGCAAGAGTGGATAAAATCTGCTTGCCTTGTCTTACTTTCTTTCTTCTACTTGACTACAGGAGGGGGTGCTCCCAGTGATGTCCAGAAGGGCTCTTTTTTACCATCCTTCTTCTGTTTTCCATTTGTCAGTTTTGGACTAGAACATGAAGAATGAATTAGGCAGTTGGGGTGAATCTGCTCTATTGGGAAGAGCCTGGTTAAGTCTGGAGATAATGAAGGGTTTTGTAAAACTTCAAAAAAAATGTCATTATGCATGAACCTATAAATCTGTAAGTATCGAGTGAGCTTTATATATAATATCACTTAGCAGGAGAAGAAAGGACATTTAAATACTGTCAGAAATTAATGATGAGGGATGCCTGGAAAGCTTCACGACAGAAAGGTGTCGCATTCTTTGCTGCTTTATCTTTGTATTGGAATAAACATTCAAACTAAATTTAGCCGGTGTGATTTGGAGGCAGTCTGGCTTCAGCATTTCCATCAGGATTGACCCTTTCCAGTTGGCCTTGTTGCTGGAATCGTTAGTGAGGTGACGAGCCACGCATTCCATGCAGGGGCAGAGGGGCAGAAGGACACCGTGTGGAAATAGGCTGGTCCCAGGAGTGACCAGGAGTGGCCCGGAGCTCCTCTGCAGCACAGCTCTGGATGCTCGTGTTTCCTCTGCGGCTTGAATTAATTCTCACCTGCCTTTCCAGCGGGCAGTGGTGGACCCTTCATAGCAATCAGATTTGTGGTGAGGCTCCTGTCTGCCTGCCTCTCTTAGCAGCCTGGCACTTAAGAAGGGGATATTTAACTTGAAAAATGGTTTTATTTTATAGAATTTCCAACCAGCGTAATGTTTATTAAAACAGCCATAAAATTCCCCACGTACAACATGAAATTCAGCTTGATAATGGTGGTGCTGCTATTGTGATTATGTAAGCACACAGCAGCTGATTTAACAAAGAGATAAATTCAAATAACATGTTCCCGACCTGCGGCTGTGCAAGAAATACAGGTCTTGAAAGCTAGTGCTGGAGTCGGTAGGGAGATCAGCAACGGGCTGCACAAACTTTCAGCTTGAGGTTCCTCATCTGAGTTCAAGCTGAGTCAGTTACCACGATCTGACGGCTTTGTAGCAGTTTGGATAAAATGAAGTGACGGTCTTAAGTCCGTTTCCTCCTGTACCCGCAGCACCAGCGAGGCCTTCGGGGGAAGCCTCTGAAGGGAGGTGTAGAACGAAACGGGGACGGGGCTGAACGTCCCCCCTTGCAGCAGGGACATTGTTCCCAGCCACAGGGAGAGACTTCTGATCAGAACTGCATAGGTTCCCTGCGTACATTTGGGATGTAAGACCTAGGGTTGCCATTCCCACAGGGAGCCAGAAAAGCTGTGAGCCCACATAGTAAGGGTTGAAACGGCACTGGGGATGATTACCAGTGAATTTTCAAAACACTGGGTGGTACAGCTAGTGATTGAGATCGGAGATATTAAATGCTTTAAAAATGACCATTTCACATTTTTAGTGCCATTTTATTGTGTTTTCATTAGAAAATAAAAGGTCAGTATCCTGGCAGGACATTACATTGCCAGTCCTGGGCTCTTCAGGGCTCCAGCTCTAGCTATTTATTGCTTTCAGTTTTATCTCCTGCTGAAATTCATGTGAGAGAGAGCAAATAGACACATCCTGGGTAAAAGTTAAATGTAGCACATGCCACAGTGAATGGATGCCTTTTAATTTTGGAGATTACATCAATCACATGAATGTTATTTGGACTAGCATGCATGTTTGGAGCAAGGAGGCCATGAATGTTTAAAAGAACAGACCACAGATGAGAAACCTTGAGGAGGCTGACAGTCGAACAGGTATTTGCATGCATCACAACATTTCCATAGAAATATTGCAGCTGAACCAGTAGCCACCCTCGTAAGTCAAATTAGTTGTGTTAGTTCAGTTGCGTGCAAGTATTATGCAGCCCTTGGTTCTTCGCTCTGGTTTTTTAACACCCTGCTCTGTTAATCTTCCCTCCTATTCTGCTTTTAAACCTACTGTCTTTCTACCCTCACAGGAAAAAGTCTGCCAAGGTGCAAACATGGGGTAAATACCTGGCTGAGGGTTAGGTTGAGAGCAGAAGCTGTCTGCTTTGCTGTGCAAGGGCCAGCCACATCCCTTGAGGACCTACAAACTCCCAGCTCTACTTGGCACCAGTTTTTTGGGGAACATGCAAGTTGTTTTGCGGTTGGCTCCATCACCTGGGAAGGAGTCTTACTGTGTCCTGGCACAAAAATCAATGAGGTGTGTTTCCACATAGCCATGAGCAGAGGTTCGCAGCCATGAGCAGAGGTTCGCAGCATCAAGACACAGCAAAATAGCTGCGAGCTTGCAGCTGGAGAGCTCACGCCGGAGCTGTGCTATGAAGCTCAGACCTGGTTGCCAACTACCTGGGTTGACCTTCAACGTATAGACACAGCCCAAATAGCTAAGTCTAGCCGAATCATTGCTTGGACCAACAGCATGAGCTGTCTATGTCATCTTAAGCATCCTACTCCCAGGGCTTTCTTGCTTTCCTCCTTTTGTTTTTTTAAAGCATTTTTGTGACTAGTTAGTTTTGCTCTCCTTCGTTTTTGCTGAACCACTGCTTCAACCGCTACTTCATCCCGTACCATCTGCACTGTATTTTTCTTAGCTGCTTTGCCTGTAACTACGTGCAAGAGAAAATATCCATCTGTTAAAGGCTGAGGTATTAGACAGAGGGAGAGACAGTTTTAAATAGGTATTACAGGCACGTCAAACCAAGTTTAACAGAGAAGATTAGACAAAAAATGTCCCAGGAAAATCTGGGTGGCATTTTATTCTCATCAAAACATGAAAAATGATTAGAAGAGGGGTAGAAGGAAAAGGCTGTTTAATCTGAGAATCTCCCATTCTAGTTAGATTTCTGTTGTACTCCCAAAATATGATGATCTAACCATGACATGAAGATGATGATGTGCAATCGACTGTATCAACAGTTTCGCAGATGTTTATTTGAAGTTTAATGTTAATGAAATGCAGAAATGTGCCTTGCACATTCTTTTTTGTTTTTTTTTTTTCTCTCCTCAAGTCCCAGTTTTCACATTTGGTCTTTCTAATAGTGGAATTAATTTATCTCATTTAGTACCTGAAGAACAACAATCTTCAGAAAGTGCTTTCATGAATGACCGCGGTAGGAGTCCTGTGTTTAAGAGGGCCAGGATGGAACAAGCGGAGAAGTTAAAAATGAGTAAGCCTGTGGGACAAAAGATCTCTTTTGGGGTCTATTGGAAAACCTTATGCTGCAGCACATAGCTGGGCAGGTTTAAACTCCCTTGTCACCAGGACTGAATTTATCATTATTAAAAGTACTAAGTAACATGTCATTGCCTTTGTAGCTGTGAGAGATAATTGCAGGCTCCATACTTTAAGGAAACAAACTGAGGAAAAGACTATTTACATACACCAGGAACATGCACAGATTAGGTTCAGCTGGCCTGTTTATACTGTCAGCCTGTATTATATTGGAGATTAGATAAATGTACATAAATGTTAGACATAACAAATACTTGGCAGTGGTTCTCCGTCCTTGCATTATGTTCCACGTAGCCCATTACAGGACTTGCCTGAGAAGGCTGGGGACACAGAGGTGTTTAACTCCTTCTGGTCACCTGGGGTAAGAGACTGCCCAAGCAAAATGGTTTCTTAATAAGCCACAATTTTTGGTGTATTATTTCTGTCTGAATATTCAGGTTGGAAACCACTGCAGCTTAAAAACTACGAATCAGGAGGAAGCATTATCAGGATATTATTCCGTTATTGCTGTTGTTTTATTTGTAGTTACCAGTTAGCATTGCCAAGTTAAGACCATTTGGTTACTTGTCTTTTGCAAGTAACCGATCCATTTACACTGTGAACTGGGAATAATAAAACCTTAAATATCTTAGTGGTCAGCACTGCCTATTTAAATATTTAGCATTATATTTTGTAATTTCCTTCTCTGTGTTTTGGTATTTAATTGTATTGATTTTTCTTCTTTTTTAATGACATCAGAAGAAAAAAAATACATCGAAATAGAGAGTATGTTTTTCTCAGTGGCTGAGTATGAGAGCTGGGCAGCCTGGAGACAGCAGGGACAGATTCTTCTGTCTCTCCCTGGGAGTCTGTTGTCTCCTGCTCAGAAGGAGCATCCTCAGGGCCTTGGTGCAGTAGGGCACAGGTGAGCTAGAACAGGGCTAGGAGGTCAGGGCATCTTTTCCCTTTTTTTTTTGTTTCTCAAGGTTTCTTCTGTGAAAGGTGATGAAGATTGCTCATCGTGAAATACACAGTTTAAAATTTGGCATGTGTCTGGTTTTCCATCTATAGATTTCAAAATGGGTTACATAAGTTTATGTATTATCAGCTCATGCAAAGTAGTGCACAGAAAGCTAGACGGCTTTATTTTAAAAATGGCCTGTATTTTTGGCTGTCCAGTTGTAGACATCTGTTGCAGCTTTTTCAGAGGCCCAAACGTGCCCCAGCTGCTACTGTTTCAACATTCAACACTTACAATAATAAATGCTATTTTATTAGCCCAATACTTCCTCTGATGTCTGGCGCAGCAAACAAATCCTGGGCTCTCAGAACCAGTGCCATGAAACCCCGTGATCCATGGGGAATTCTTTGGAGTCTGGGAGCACGGGCTTCACAGGCACAGTTGCGGGGTGATGGCCTGGAGAAAGGCGAGAAATACACCTCATGAAGAATGAGAAGCAAGAAACTATTGAGCAAATGATGTTCCAGAGAACTGAGAATATAATTTCAGATGCTGTGTTTGGACAGACTTGTTTGAGTATTTGCAAGTCAAAATGAATGAGTAAACAAATTCGTGAATTTTAGACCTTGGTAGTCTTCAGCCATCCTTGATATGAAGACCTGTGAAATATTTCTACTGGATTTATTAACCTCTGTATAGAAAGCTTAAGACCACAACTAGAAGTCTCACTTTGGTAGTAATCATTCCTAAACTCCTTAGAAATGGAGATTGAGAGGGATCTGTGGACCACAGATTGGAGAGCAGTTTCAAGCGCTCTGGCTAATTACAGAGCTGGCAACTGCTGAATCTCTAGAAATATTTCTAATTGGGAAACTTCAGATTGCCTAAATAAACAATAAATACATCTGAGCTGCATAAGGTTTTCTTGTGGGAGCTGTGGGACTATCCTTGTTGTTGTATACTATGAAAAGCTCAGTGGCTTTCTGTTCATTTACCTGGAAGGAGAGTTGATTTGAAGCTGGAGTGAAACCTTCTCCCTAGGTCCCGCAGTCTGGACATGGCCATCATCTGGATGGTTGTTCTCCCTTGCCGGACCATGTGTTACATATCCCCCATCCACCCAGTTCGTCCCTCTGCTTCCCTTTTCATTTGTCTCCTTTCCTGACTCTCACTATACTTAATAACCGTACAATGAGGAAAAAACGGTATGATGTTCCATGATGTAAATCAGTGCTTTTAATATAATTTCCCTGTTGAGGCTTCTTTTGTTTGTTTACTTGCACTGTGTCTGTATCGAGCGTGTTCTTTCTCTGGAGATTGTCCAAGTAGATTTTTTTTTCCTGGCTATTTATCAGAGGTTTGCTGTACATTTTCATATATATATTTTAAAGTGCAAGACACGAAGCATACAGAGCTTTAACTAGAAGTACCTCATCAATAGTTGATTCTAAACCTTCAGAAATGGGGTATTTTGTCTTGTCATGTTAGCAGCTTGTCGCTGTAGATAGGGAGGATGACCCATGCTGTGATCATCCAAAAGAGATAATGGAAGGATCTTCTGAAGATGATGTCAATATCCCTGATGTTATTTTTGTAGGGATTCCAAAATGGACAGAGTGATGTATTTCTCTGAATACAATTACGCTTATACTATCCCAATACGAGGAAGAGAAATACATGCCCAAGTGTATGTGTGCTCACCTGCTGCTTAAAAGGGAGTAGAAGGATGAGGCAACTAGTCACAATGAAAAATTCAGTTAGTGAGGCATGAAAGGAGAGTCTGAAGGTAAATGCTGTTAGTGCATGGACCAGACTTTTGGGAATCATGACATCATGGCCTGCTTTCACTGCATCATGAACCCAGTGGAAGGACAGAGCTTGAAACGTGAGTGTCTGACATGTTTTTGTAGTATAGAGGGATGTGCTAAACCCGGTAAATGGGATTTTGGGGGACAGAGAGTGCAGAATATTAAAATATCAGGTAAATAACAGCTTCTACAGGTGTTTCCATCTGTACTGTACCTGTAAAATCCAGAAGCTCCTGCTGACTGTAAAATTAATAATAGGCAAAGTCAATGCTAAATGGCCTCAAGAAAAAAGGCACAAAAATTTTATAAAAAGTCAGGATCGATAGGATACCTCTTGCCGTACAATATCAAGCCTTCTTTCCCCTTCCCCCAAAATAACATTGTCAGTTATACAGCAAAGCTTTTACTTACTTCTGCTAATGGAAAACTGTGATAACGATCTTTGAATAATAGGGATTTAGAAATAGCAGCTCCTGGGTCCTTATACCAGCTTTACTAGTCAATACTGTAGTTTTCTTTTCAAGAGGCAGCAGTCCTGGAGGCTGGGAAGAAATCAGTGCCACCCAATGTATCTTGAAGGATTTTGGGGTTTGGGTTTTTTTGCATCTCATATGAATTATTAAATGCAAATTCAGCAATGCAAGGGAGGAAAAAACAGATTATTTTCCTTTTGAGTTTGCTGATTAGTCAATTGCTTAGTTCATGGAGGATGCCACTTGTGTCAAGTTTCTGTATACTTTCATAGAACTGGAGCACGATACTTACCGTATCTCAAGTGAATGATTTTTCAATTAGCCTGCAGTTCCTTGGCTGCATTCCCTTTGCAGTCCTACGTGGGTGATGTAGAGCAAAGGTTTAAGAGGTTTTGGACAATTTATGATGTTTGGAGAGGCTATTTGTCAAGAAACAGTATCTGCAACAACTTTTACATTCAATTTTAGTCCTGGCTCTTTTGTTTATTTTTACGGCACTGTTTTCTAGAGGTGTTAAAGCTAACTTGAAGGTATTGTTTAAAATGGCGGGGGGGGGGGTGTGAAGCCAGTGTTAAAAGATCGAGATATCAGGGGGGCACACGACTACACGACTGTTTTTATGATGGAGCTGCGGATGGGAGGGCACTGCGAATTGGTTTACTCTGCCAGCCAAACCCAGAAAGAAAGGAAAGATCAGAAACATTTGAAAATGAGATCATACGGCATGTGAACTATACAGACATCTCGCCCATGTTTTTTTTATGAGAAGTCTTACTGACATTTGAAAAGTAGGGACCCGTTCCCTAGTCTTAAGGTTGACTGACATTTAAGGGCAGCATAAGGCATGATTTCCTTCCCCTCTTTTTAAATTGAAGTTTTCATAAATCAGGGTGAGGGAGAAGCCTGCTTACACCTTGCAAAGTGTTAAGATCTGTGTAGAAATATGAAAAAAGTAACCTGTGACATTTTAAACACTTTGCTGAGTCTTGTTTTGTTCTACATCTATAGAGGCATGGCTATGGAGACACACTGTGATGGAGGGAGAGAAGCTGAAAATGGTTTAATTTCAGGTATTTATCACAGCAGCTCAAACACAGTTGCACAGAATTATCAAAATCAGGGAAATCTGGGGTAATCTAAAAGTACTACTGAAGAAGCTGCTACTCTGTAAGACCAGGGCAGCATATTTTATCTTCATCCCAAATGCCAGCAGGCAACCAGGCTCACGCCAGGGACAGGTTCAGGTACGGCTGCAGTTGCTGGTGTGAGTGGGCAATACCAGCACTGGCGAAGGGCCCTCAGTGGGTACCACTGAGATCCAGAGAGCAAGTGCCTTCCTTCAATCACTGAGCCAGTACCATCGCTTAGAAAATATTCACCTTCCTGTGTTTTTCTTTGCTAATGTCTTTCTCTGCTCTAGGAGGCTCAGGACACTTCCCCTGAAAGGGCAGTAGCATGGGGTAATTTATAAAGCTACCCGTATTTCCTAGCGTCTTTGCTGAGGCTGAGCATCAGTCGTAAAAAGCTTAAGTGGCTCCAACAGACTCAATGTAAAGTCTGTATTTACCCCTCACATGCATTTCTTCCTTCCAGCAAAGTCTGAGCTGCAGTTTCAGGGTACTCTTAATTATAGAAACCAAACCTGCTTCCTTGTGAGGTTTTAAAGCCATTCTCTGAAGCATCTTTCTTTGACCTCCAAGCCAACTTCAAGTGGTCATGTAAGAACTTAATAAGGAGCTTGATCCAGACATCCCAGGTAATCGAAGGCAAGGTCCCATGGAGTTACTTGGGCTGGAAATATGGCAAAATGTTCTGTGGTGGTTTGAAATCGGTTTCTGGGAAAGCAGCATTGCTCTGCAGCTGGTCCTGCTTTCATGGGTGATGATGGCCAGATGTTGCAGTCAGTCACTGAAGCTGGTTTAGGACAATTGTTTTATAAAGGGTAATAAGAGCATCAATGGAGGACATTAATATTTAGGTGGGCTCCTGCTAAAACTATCTAAAGAGGAGTGATATAAGTGACATAAAAATTCCCATATTGTAATTTGAGTAGCATAGAAGAGTGACTAATGAACTGCCTTGCTTTTATAGCTAAACAGACTGAGGATAAGACCGGTTCTACTACATCCTGACTACATAATTATCATGGGAGGAATTTATATCACTTTTTGTATTTAATTTGCAGTATTATATGCTGCGCGCGCATGTGTGTGAATACTGGCTTCTTGTGTGCTGAGGAACAAAAGCTTAGCAGTTCAGTTTAATATTAATTGTGTGTGTTTATCTCTTTCTAATCTAGAAATCTTTCTATGTTTATGTTTAAAAAGCACCTGTTAAGAACTTAGTAAGCCTTTTTTCACCAACACAAATGGTTTGCGTATTTCTGTTGCTATTACCTTTTAAAAATAAAAACCAGAAATACAGGGCAAGATTCTCTGCTGCTCCAGCGTTAGCCAGCACGGAGTGGGAGGACCATCAGAGCTATTTATGACATCCTGCTTCTCAAGCGATTACTGCTCAGGACACCAAATAAATGATAGTAGCTTCAGGGTTTCTCTGATGTGAGGGCAGCCAGCTGTGGTCCTAGTGGAGACCATCAGTTTGCAAAATGCAGGGGCATTCTTCCCCTCCCTCACTGCCATGTTTTCCCTCTCCTTACTGCTCCCAGATTTCCTTCATCTTTCCATCATGTAGAAGTTTCGTTCCTTTCCTTTGAAGCAGCTGAGGTTCATTTAGAGAGAGATGCGTTAGCCTAATATTGACTTTGTCCACTACACCTTTCATGTGCTTATTGTCAGGCATATTGCTTCCTCTTGTAAATAACTCCATGGAGGATGCTCTCAGCAGCACCCACAGTGAGGAGGAGTAAGTCCTGACGCAGCGGGACTGAGCTGCGAGGTGGGTGGCCTCAGGGTGCATCGTCTGGCTGGCTCCTGTGTCTCCCAGGGTGGTGATGAAGCCAGAGGATGTGGTAGCCCAGTGGTAGATTTCTCTTATCCCTATAACATTTTTCAAGCATAGCATAAGAGTTGGGGTTCCAATCTGGAAGTGTTTTCCAGGTTTCTAGTGAGTATTTAATGATGTTTGACCATGTGGGACAGTATTAGTAAGAGTCTTGAGATCAAGAAACCTCCTAAGCCTTAGAGTCTGTGTTCAAAACCTAGCAAACAGAGAAAAATATTCTGGATCTCACACCTTTTTAGTGAGTGCTTTAAACCTTAAACCCTTGACTTCATCTTCTTCTGGAAGTTTTGTGACCCTTCAGCTCCTCAGGACAATCTTTATTCCCTTTTTCCCATGCCTGGGTTGTAGGACTCTAAAATAACTGCTCTGCTTGTAGAAGGCTGCTTAGAAAGAGAAGATTTTGTCCTGTGGAAATACAGCAACAGTGACAAGCAAATCTCTTAAGGCTTTTGCTAGACAAAAAGGACAGTAGGTAATCCAGTAACTGTGTGAAAGAGATTTATTCTGGAACAAACTGACATTGCAGAAGGAAGCATCCAGCTTCCTCCATCTACCTTCAGTTGCGAAAATGTAAAACGAAGGGAGGATTGAGCCCAGGGTGTCCATTCTTGCTGCCTGAGCATTACTCTCGGGCTTGCCACGGCCCCACAGGGCTGCCGTGGCACTGCAAAAGCTGGAGAGGAAAGCCTATTGCGGTGGAGAGATGAATCCCACCTCCAGTATTCATCTGTCTCTTCCCCGAGGTAGTTACCAAAGTACTTACTTTCTTGCTTTAATGTGAGCAGTGACTGAGGCACAGCTCTTATCTCCAGCTTAGAGAAGATGACTTCACCAGATTTGAAAGGGAAGTTGGCAAACCTGGGTCCATCCAACCATGGAGCCGCCTTTGGCTCCCTGAGTAGTCAAGGGACAGAAGGTGGTAACTGCAGAGCTGTCTCTAGGTCTTCGGCTGGAAAGAATCACACTCCGCAGCTGGCTCTCCTTGGCTTAGTGGGAGACCTGCTGCCCTCGTCCTGACTCAGGTTGGTTAGCCAAGTCCTTGGGTTGAGAGGGTGAAGCAAGGCCTCAGAGACAGGAACGAGACACTGGGGTGAGAAGCAAGTGAATCAGCAAAACTTTCAGTTAAAGTTCTGCCATGCTTACTTCCACTCTCCTTTTCTTGACTAGTGTTTGAGCTTATTTCTTCTGTACCGTTATGCTGGTGGTACTGAGTTACGATGAGAAAAGACTTGGTCCATCACCAAGCACTAATTTTCAGATAATTAATACTTGGCACCGGAGTAGCACTTAACAACCATGACTGGAAGATGACTGACGAAAAGTCCAGGCATGGCATCATCTAATTATTGCTTCTTTTGTCTGTGCCAAGGACGTAATAATTTGTTACTTCTTCTAGGCGAAGGGGAAGTGATTACAAGTTTCTTATGGGAAGCAGAGGTACCGCTGGGCTACCATTAGCAGTGCCATGGGTATGAAGGGCAAATTAAGCTTGGTGATCCTGCCAGGCTTACGTTCACGAAAGCCAGGCTCAGGATTTATAAATATTATTCTCTGGTGACAGACATAAGTGGCCCTCTGAAGAACAAGACTCTCTGTATTTTCTGCCCTTCTGTCCTTGTCCTTCACATCAGTTCTGTCTCTTAATGTTTTTGCTAGGACATCCTGCTAGCTCCTTCTGAGCTGAACTCACTGAGTCCATTACTTCCTTAATTTCAGTCTCCTCCTTGGTGTTCAACTTTACTTTATTGCTCCGTTACCAAAAAGGAAAAGACTGCTCACCAGGTGGGTTATCCCAGTCTCTCACTGCTCTAAATTTAATCCAGGTTTTTAATATAAATGAGCTATCTGGTCGGCTAGGGAAAACTGAGTGTGTGTGGCAGCGTGGCTCAATCACTGGCATCCTTGCCCCTAGGCCAGAAGGCTGCACTTTCATTAGTCCCATACCAGGACGTGGCTCATCCCTGGTGCTGCAACTAGGAGTCGTGCTACTTGAGGAGCTGCACTCTGGGTGAAATGCTGCATTGAAGCGCCTTGTCCTGGTGGCTGGTGGCCAGGTGGAAGTGGAAATATCCCAGAGAAAGATTTTGTTTTTTCTTTTTTTTTTTTAATGAAGAAGGTATAATCCTATTGTCCTGGTAGTATTTCCTCTTTCATCAGAGCAAGTACAAATGTCAAGGTCTGGGTGTAAGAGCCATGGGTAAGTACATGTGGCTTCTCTGTTCAGGCAAACGGTCACTACCCTGACAGTTCAGTAAAAGGTATTTAGGGTGCCACATATCTGAGAGGCAAATTATAAACCCAAGCTGTATTCTCTAATATAAGAAAGCACAGAAACAAAAAGCCAAGTGCTGGGTTTCATACTGGATAGCTCATTAACTTAAAAACAGAGTACGAATGTAAATTATAACCCTTGTTATTACTCATAACTACAGTTCAGACGATAACTTGGCGGTTTGCCCACGACTCTTTTATAAACCAGTAACCTCCGGAATAAATTATACATCATACATAATACATAATTGTCCTTAAAAAGGCAATAATTGTTCTAAAAGGTACAGTTTGCAGCGTGTTTCACATGAAATGTATGCCACAAAGCCAGCCGAGTTGCTTGGGCTCCAGGTTCCTGGATAACCTGTGTGCTCAGCGGTACTGGAGTTTCAAGTTGTTGCCTCAAACCTGCAGTGTCCCAATATGGGACGATTTCACAAAAACAGTATGTGTTGTCTTCTCGCGTTCTCCTGTGGCAGGGGCGCCTGTGCTTCTTCCAACTTGGGCTGTGACAGATGCCCTCACCTTTCTTTGATTTATTCTTGATGAATCCTGATGTTTACAGCATGTGTCATCCTGGAAGGGCTGATTTCCTAGGGTAATTGCTGGATTTAAAACAGAATCTCATTTCTGTGCAGTCAACCTAAATCCTTCATTCTCCCAGGACAGGCCACTTGTACTCAGTTGTGCTCTGAAGGGGCATCAAGGCAAAGCCAACAGCAGGGACACACACCACAAGAAACATCCTCTCCCCAGTCTCAACACCTCTTCATGTACACAAGATTCTGTGTACACCTAGGCTCTTTCTACTCTCATTTTGATATTCAGGTGAAGAAGTAATACACCAAGAGTACCAAACTAGGAGGAGTTTTGGTGTTTCTCCTGCTAATGGCCTGATTATATATGCAGAGCTACTCACTACTTATATGGAGAATCGTATTATCTCAGTGCCAGTCAAATGTTTTTAATAATGTGCATTTAGCAAAAAAATCATTTATAGAATTTTGTGCTCCCCGCAACCTACCCCAAATCCTTTCAAACATGCTTCATCATGGTTTTTGCTTCATATTTTTTTGGTTTGCAGTTTATAATGTTAATGTTAGGTTACCAGCAAAAGGCTTTCTTTCTATGATCAAACTTCCAATTAATTCTCTTTGCTTGTAGGTATTTTTGTAAGATAGACAGCAGGAAGGTTATGTGTACTTTGTCTTCCCCCCTCCCCTTCCCCTTTGTTTATTTGTCTGCACAAGACACATTACAGGAAACCTTTCACACGGGAGTTGCTGTGTCGCTATAATAATTGATACCAGAAAGTTATGTGAAGGTCTTATTGTGCTAAATAAACCAGCTTTTTCTCAGAATGAAAAGATAAATGGTGGGACCTAAAAAAGAAAACCCTTTAAAAATGATCTACAGTGTAAGATATATAAACTACAGGAAAAGTACCCACATATTTTTATCATTGGAAAGAAAGGTCGCTATTTTTCTACCACGGTAACAAAATAATAATATGTTCAGTTAGCAAAAAAACTCGTACAAGCAAATGTTAAGATGCTAATAGATGTTGCAAGCCAGAACTTGAACAGAGAATTCTGCTTTCCTAATGTGGGTTTGCTGCCCTTCAAATGATTAGATTCTGTCAATCAAAGACTGTTTTCACATATAAAGCTATTATAGCCTGATCTTCCTCATTTCTGAAGGGCAACCAAACTTGAATGCTCTTGGTGATAAAATACTGGTTGCTTTATGCCCTGATTTTATAGATGGGTGTTAAAACAAATTTAGTCTTAAACTTTCTGTGGAAATAATTTGAAATGCAATTTGCTATGCATGTATTCATCTTCTCTCCTCTTGCTCTTCAGATTTTTCCACAGATATATTGATCATAGTGGATAAAAAACGGTTATCTCACACCATTTTCCACCATGGCCCATCTCACCATCCGGTCTTCCAGCTGAGCTTAGTCTAAGCTATCTAAATGAAGAGTCTGCAAGAAAACACATCTTTGCTCTGGAGCTAGCAGCCTAAATTTAGTGTAGGTAAGAGTGGTCTTGGAACTGGGTTACTCTGTTGGTGTAGGGCTTGTAGGCTGCCTGCATCTATAATGTCCTGCTAGCCCGGTCTCAGAGTGACGTGGAAGCCCAAACTCTTCAGTGGCCGACACTACCTTCCCTATTCTGGCTCTGAGGTGACTCTTAAGTCAGCTGGCTTTGCGTTCATGGAAATTTCCCCATGGTAAGGGGAGACAGAGAGGGAGGGGACCCCAGGGACCGAATGCCATGGCAGCCCTGCCCCACGGACAGTCCATCTCCCCACAGCTGCCTGGGTTGGGGCTTTCACCAGGGCTTACTCCGGTGCATCACGGGAGGTGGCAGCAGAGGTGTAGTCGATGGAGAGAGCTGAAGAACCGCAATCAAAACATGCCCCCCCCCAAGAGATGGAATAATTTTAAGCAAACATTAGTTAAAATCTCAGTGTTGTTTGGTACACTGTTGTGTTTTTTCTGAGTGAAACACTGGTTGATAATAAGGTTCTTGTGTCAACCTGCGGTAGTGCCTGTTGAGAAATCTTAATGATGTTTATTAATTTAATTAAAGAAAGAGAATTTATTTAAAGGCCTAAGCACAGAGACAAAAGTAAAGTTGAAGTATCTATTCAAGCTCTGCATTTCCTGCCTTTTTGAGCACTTGATTTCAGTATTCGTGTTACAGTAACACAAACAGTATTTTTAGGAGTCATGTGTGGTTTTGACAGATAATTACAGTTACGTCAGGCATTGCTCTTTCTCCCTCAGGTCAAAAACTCTTGTTGGCTTTGGTGGTGCAACACTAAGTGTCTCATCTTTTGGGGGTAGGCCACTATTTCAGGGTAGAAATAACAGTTACCTGCTGAGGTTATTGTAAGGTTTACATCTGTAGTGATACAAATGGATAGACTACTGCACTCTAGTCACTTAAAACTTGCTCTTTCTAAACACATCTGTCCAACTTGCCTGCTAAAATATCACTGAAAAGGTAAGAGAAAAGTTTGCAGACATGGCTAGACAAAGTATACTTCTTCCTCAAAATAATAATCATGGTGTTTAGCTATTGTAGTTGGTCTAAACAGCCTGCTTTTGTCAACAGCGGGTGTCTGGGACCACATACCGTACCAGGTTGTTGACTGGGAGGCTAGACTCATCTTCTGGCAGGCTGGATACAGGGCAGCCTTACAGCCCATCCAGTACCTTACTCTGAATTTACCTGAGTGCTGGAAAATTGGGCAAAACTTTCCTCCTGAATGCATCCTCCTCCTGCACCAGCCTAAGCCAACACTGGATGGCTGGTGTGCTCCTGGCAGCGGCATCTCACCCCCTCAGTCCCACACTGGTTGCTTTGTCTTGATGTCTCATTTATCTCAGCCCCCATATCCCCCCCGTGATAAGTGGCTCCAGACACAAGCCTTTTTGATTTGCCCCGCAAAGTTTTATCTTCTGTCTTCCCTCCCTCCTTCACGTGTCTTTTGCAGAAAACTGTGCATATCGGGGCTTCTTAACATACAGTGTGGCGGGATGCTTAACTGCCTGCTCTGACGCCGTTCCCTTCCCAGAGGTACAGCGGCAAGGGCCAGTTATCACGTCCTTGTCAGCCAGAGGGTGTCGAACGATAACTAGCTTTCACCCATGCAGCACGGTGCTTCCCAAAGAGCGTGGGACAAGGAATTAGAAACAACTTGGCTTTTCCTTCCTTTGGCTGTGAGGAAATGCCCGCTGTTAGCCCGTGATTTTAAGCTCGCTCTGTGCTGCGGCAGAGCCCAGCTTTACCGATGGTATCGCTCCCCTCAGGTTGTAATAGAGTTACGGTATCTCCTTCCCTTGCGTGGAGTGCCCCATGTTTGTGGGCCGCACGCTCATGTGGTTTACATTTCTTTAACGGCTTTTACGGCGTTGTCGCGTGGAGATAGGTCTGTCTGAAGACAGCCAGAGTTTAGAGCAGTTAAAGCTTTTGAAAGAGATTACCATAATTACAAGAGATCAACATTCAGTGCTTTCTCCGCTCCACCCTCCCTGCCCGCTCAGCCGTTCCCCAGCAGAGCTTATCACGGGGCAGGCTGCAGAGAGGCAGCTCGGAGAAAGTGGCTTTAGGGTGACAGTCACCTATGGACGCCGTGCCCAAAGGGTGACGTCGCTGCCTGCCTGCGGGACCATCAGGCTTGTCGCTGTATTTCCACCAAAGGCAACTGAATCGGCACTGTGCTTAGTTAGCAATTCCGTTATTGGTACTCCTTATCTTCATCTGTTCGTTTGTATTTTAATCAGGACCTCATCATTTACGTAATTGCGATTCTTGTTTTGTTTAAGTGGCATTCCCCATAGGATTGCTTAAGAATGCACCTACAGAAATCTTAGCCATCTTCCCTGAGTTACATCCCTTCCAGCACTTGCTAATGTTTTGAGGTAGTAGTGAAAAGTCACGATAGTGAAAAAAGGGTTAAAAGCAAGAAATACAAGTACATCCTGGATAGATGAATCCATTTTTCCACTAATTAATAGCATACTTCTAACAATGGAAAGCTATTAAAACATGAAGGTGTGTTTTGTGAATCACATTTATCAACCACTATACATGCTGAAGTTCCATTATTTATTCTGTATTTTTAACGTAGTGTATGGATTTTTTCATTCAAATGTAGAAAGTAGCAACAAAAAAACCATTTTTTTGCCTCCATTTAAGTATATATTCATGCAAAAACGAAAATGTAATAAGAACAGTACATTTTAATGTCAACGGTAACCTTTATGTGGTGTTCCTTAGATAAAACTGTGAATATTGGAAAAGGAAAAAGAAAGATAAGTGGTTCCCGTATTCATCTTAGTCCGAAATCTATTATTTTACCCACTGCTGGTTGCTGGCATTGTTTGATGATATGACACAGTAACGGAGGATCAGATTATCAGAAAAGGAGATTCCCAATTTAATAGTTGCTTGCAGAAATCAAAGTATTTTTTTCCTTTATCTTAACATCTCAAAAATAAGTAGCTGTTGAATTTCAAATCGTGTAGTCTTCCTGATTTATCATCATATCGTGGATACACTTGGCTGTCTAACATCAGGGAATCCAATAAGTCCCGTCACATAAGAATAAAAGAGAAAATCCTATTGGATAATGGTTTGCGTTCTCCTCTACAGTGATTTATTTTTGTCACAAGACTTAATTTTATCATGAGGCAGATGCTCCATCTATATCAATGCAATACATTCCTGCATTCATTTGTTTCACACCAAAATTGTACCTGATCTATTTTCCGATGCATTTTGGCTTATTTAGTACACGGAGTGATTAGGTGGTGTTTAATCACATGTGTAATTTCCAGTTTTCATAATTCTCAAGCATAATAAAGCGAGGCCCATGTGAAGAGGCATAATATTAAATTAAATTGCAGAGAGTAGCAGTTAGAGATGCAGCTGGTGTTAGCGTTTCGATCTACAGCGTGTCACGGCAGAGCACGTCAAGTGGAATAAGCCGAGCTTACTCAGGTGATCAGGTGATCCGGCCGAGGAGAGCATGCCAAACTTTGCCTTGCATTAATTTCACCCAGGCTACAATGAAAAAAATAGCCATCGCACCTTCTCCTTCGAAATCTGCAGCTCCTCCAAGCGCAGAAAGCCTCTCCAGCACGTTTTAACGAGAAACGCATGTCTTACCAACACTTCCCCCCACCCCTCCGTCTGCCACTTAATACAGATTATACTCTCCTGAATAATCATCTTTATTCAGCGGGGCAGCTGAGGTCCACAGGTTGGGATCCCCTGCCAAGTGTCATTACACCGTGGGAGTGGGCTGCAGCTGCTTAGCCGCCCTCATCCGCGCCGCCGCCGCCGCCGCCGGCCGGGAGAGCCGAGCCACCTCCCTGGGACGCCGAGCGGTCCCGGGGAACGGCTGTCAGACCGCTGAACTGCTCGGTCAGCGGAGGATATATGTGACTCCCGTTTTGACATTCTGCCGGCAGGACCATCTTTTGTCAGCTGCCATTGACAAGTGGCAGCAGAGCTGTGACTTCCAGGAAGTTTACTGTCATCTTCTCCGTCCTTCCTCCGCTTCCCTTCTCTTTTTGTAAATAAGCCTTGACCGGCCACCCCTTCCTTCGGTATGGAGCGTGCACGAGTGAAGGTAGGCGCGACGTGAAGTTTCCCGAATTTACAATTTCGTGGTAGCACTGCAAGGGAATGAATAGACGGGGAAAGGGACCGAGTTAATGACAATTCTCTAAACAGCTGTTGTACGATTCAGCTTCACTACTTCAGTTAATTAATCAGCACCTTGCTGGCAACTCTAGGGGAGATACTCGTTAGATACTGGTAGCAAACAGACAATGCTTTCATATCAAATATGTTCAACAACATCTAATACAGCGGTAACTTCCACAAAAAAGGGCAGGGAATACGGAGGCTCGTAAAGGCACTCACAAAGCAGCATTTAATATCCTGGTAGACACAGATGTGCTACAGACACTGCTTACTTTTTTATTGCTCTCTGGCTTAAAACACTGCGGACTGACAAATGTAAACTTTCACGTGTTCGTTAGAGGCATTTCTTTAAGATAATATTCCTATATATATGTTTATATAAGTACCGTGTATGAGTGCACATCATCTATTGCTGCATTTGTGTATGATTTCAGAAACCATACATTCTAAATGAAACTGCTCTGTATTTTGCTGCAGGATGAAAAATGGGCAAACTTAAATCCTTCATGCAAATATATTTTGCAGAAAGTCAAAATGTGATTAAGATCAAAAAAGTCAGTCGGGAGAGTGCTGAGTCTACACATCAGGTTGGAAAATGGCTGTTGTCTCAGAGATTTCCCTCTTTCCTCTTCAGCTCAAAAAGGAGATACTTTGCATCCTACCTACTAAGTCGATAACAGCATTCATATTTTATGAGGAATAATGCACAGAAACCTTAAACCAATGAAATTACATCTCTACATTTGTAGTATATTTTATATTTTAGTACAGTCCTAAAATTGCCATTAATGAATGCTAGCTTCAAGTTCAAGACAAAACTGGCTTTAAAAAAAATGTTACAGCCCTGTTATGACAAAAATTTCCTTCTGCCATGCTGATTTACTGGTAAATTGCAATTCAATGCACTGTAGTTCCTTTTCTGAGACCTCTTCTCTTGCTTTATTCACTTTTCTGATTTAACCCTCTTGTAGGGTAGGCAGTAAATTGCAATGAAAATGACAGCGCTTAAGAGACCGAAATATATTTGCTGTCAAATGTTCCATACATGCTCAGTTTAATTTTTCAGTTGACTTTATTGATTTATTAAGAATGATAATAGCCTGCATATCGCTTCATATACATAATTGTCACATAAATCTTCAATATTACTGGCACATAATTGTGTCCACTGTGGAACGTAGTGAATGAGTTTAAATGTTTAATGCCGTGTTGTTTGTGGAGTTCAGCACCAGGTGGTTTTATGGGGTTTGGGGTCATTCTGGGTCTGTCCGAAGCTCTGCGGAGCTGCAGGTAGCGGCATCGCCTCAGGTAGGACTCACTGATGCAGTTGTAGGAGTCACCAGCGCTCTGGAACAGGGCTCAGAGTTGTATTAAGCAATTTATGTGGACAATTTATCCAGTCTGCCGCTACGTACTGATGTAGACAATTATAGCTCCAGCTCTTTAATGAAACGTACATTATGGTAGAAAGAATATCATAGCTTCTATTATACTCAGGGGAACTATAAAGAGAAATGTCCTTTTTTAAATTAGCTTTACGGCACTGAAGCTTTTATGTATTTACATGCAAGTACACTATTAACCCAAACTACTTGTTTTGAACTCTCTCTGTTGTCAGCTCTGGGGAAGTGACACAGGCTGGTAGAAAAACTTCTTTTGTGCCTACCTTTAAACATTGCTGGCCTTTCATGTTAATGGGGAGCTTGCTAAAACTTCCACTTTGCTGCAGTTGTTCACACGACAGTTAGAGCAGGATGCTTTCTTAATCCTCCCTAATCTGTAGCAAAAACCTCAGATAAAAAAAGGACTTTTGTCTAATCCGGCTTCTCAGGTATGGTTTACTTTAGATTTGCGCTATAAATATCTTTCTTTACTTTGTTCTTCTGAGAAGCAAACTGTTGAAAATGGGGCATGGATTCATTCTTCACCTGCCTGTTCAAGAAAGAGAGAAAGACCATTTCTAATTCGGAAAAGAGAAAAACAGAGACAAGGCTTTTGGTGTGGGTCCTGCATTTGGTGAACACACTTGGGAGCAAACTGTGCTGCAGAGCTGTCTTGTTGCCTTATTAACCCCCGGGCAGCCGTGGGCACAGGGCACCCAGCACTGAGTGCTGTCGAGCATCAGGAAGGTTCAACCTCTGTTTTCAAAGGCTGAAGACAGGTTCATCTGCACCTGAAGGAATTATCTCCATAAACTTTGGTGTTAACATTTCAAAAATATATTATCGCATTCACACTTACTCATTCTTATATGCTAAAAAAAAATATCGCACTATGAAATGGAGAGATGGGGTGGTGGAGAGACTGTATGCTTGGAATGAAGTAAAATTAACAGTTTTGCCATTGACTTCCGTCAACTCAATATTTCATCTGCATTTTCTCTATTTATATACTCCACATGTCTCAGATATCCTTAAATCACAGTTGTTCTTCAGTGGCAGGCCAATCCACACAGAAGTGAACTCAACAGATTTTTTTCTTTCATTGCCTGTAATGAAGCTAGATGAAATACCCACTTCACTGCAGTCCAGTTTCTTGACTGCTGTTTCTTGTCTGAGGATGAAATTTGGAAAGGAGGAATAGTTAAAAAGTGAAGTAAATGCCTGAGAAATGAATTGGAATGACTTGATACAAGGTGGTATAAAATTAATGAACTGTCTGAAGGCTTTCAATTATTCCTGTTTTCTTTTGCAAACTTTCAGGGGATTATAAATGTATATAAGAAAATTGCTGCTCAGAATTTACTTGATATCCAAAACCAGGCTTCAATGAGACTTTTCATAAATCATTATTGCCTGGTAACAGTGTTACGATCATCTCCATATCCGGATGAGGGCGTCTGTTTAAGGTTGTCACTGAGATAAAAAGAAAGTACTTTTATGTCATCTACCTGTGTATGGCTTTTGCACATCATTTTCCACACAGCCCCAAATCTTCATCATAGCAATCCCTGGACGTCTTTGTCCAGTCTGAACCAATTTTCCTTTCCTTCGCTTTGAAAATCTACTGAAAAAAAACTCCTTTTGAGAAAAAAAAAGTGTCAGTGCCCTGCAAATACAATAATTCTGAAACCTGTAATGTTTTCCATGTACTTAATGCAAGGCAAAGGTAAAGGGTGGATTTTATAATCCCTTGAAACCATGTGTGTATATCATAGATATAAAATGTATATAAAATTAGAGAGAAAAGGTTGAATTTGGATCTATAGTCATTTGGAGTCAGAGATTAACGATGACAATGTCATCTGGTAATGAGGGGCTAATGGGGCTAAACTTCATCAATTAAATCCTTTCTCTTTTATAGATTCATAGATTATAATGCCAGAAGGGAATACTGTGATAATCTAGTCTGACCACGTCTTATAACATATACTATCAAACTTCCCTGAAATAATTCTTGTTTGAACAAGAGCATTTATTTCAGAAATAAAGCATCCAGTCTTGATTTAAATTGCCATGATTGGAAATGCCTGAGAAACCTTGATAAATTGTTGGAATGGTTAATTATATGTCTCTGTTAAAGGGGCACACCTTCTCCCTCCTCTGAGTTTTTCTCTCTTCAGGGGGGACCTGGAGAAGCGAGGTCTTTGTGTGCTGTGGACATGGCGTGGCATAGGTCGCCGGGGGGTTCGTCATCCTCAGACGAGCACTTCCACGTCGTGGGGAGAGCAGGGGGTGAGCCGGAGCCTGCTGAGGTGGGTACAGGTGTGTGCCTCACCCCGCGTCTCAAGGGCAGAGGCAGCAGGCACAGCCTTGGTCAGCTCAGGAGCACTCCCCGTGGGCATCCTTGCAGCGCTCTGCAGCACGAGGGATGCGGGCTTTCCCTGTCGGCTACCTGGAGCACGGAGCAGTCTGTGTCCTGTACGGTTTTTAGTGTCCTGAGCCTTCCTGTGCTTTGGTAGGGAGCGACTAGTTCAAGCGTACCTTGTATTTGGGGACATCGGCTGTCCCTGAATATTGGGAAGTGTTGCTATCAACTAAGTACCAGCCAGTGAGTTGTTCCTTAGCGTAACGGACACTATTTGCATCCTGGGACTTACCTATGCTTTATGGCAAAACTTTTCTGGAGCAGATACTGTTCAGAGTTGCTTTAGTTGACTGTCTTTCTCTCTCCTGCCATACTGTCTGTCTCCGCTGCTCTCCTCTTTGCTTTGAGAACCAGTTTTACAGTGGGAGATAGAGCAGGGATGGAGTGGAGAGATGCTGCCTGAGTCCAGAGGGACTTACGTGCCTGCGCTGCTTCATTCCTAGCCCAGTCCCTTCCTCCCGGTCTCCTCCTTGCACTTTCTCCCAGCAGTTTCCCTGCCAAGTGACATCATTAGGATGTGGCTGGGATGCAGTGAGCACTCAATAGTAGTTAGCAGGGAGCACTGAGAAGAGAAGGAATGGGCGAACTAGCTCCACAACATGCTCAGCCCGGTCCTCAACTCAGCTGCTTTTGCCGGCCGCTTCTTTGAAGGAGGAAGGAACGAGATGCATTTCAGGGTCCTGCTGGAAGTGAAGAAGGGCATGTCAGTGCAGGGAGTGAATCATGGATGTAGCTAAGCTTTGTCCTCCATCGTAAGCCTTTCTCCTCAGCCCAGCCCATGCCTGAGCTGGGCCCAGCCCCACCGTGTTCCTGCTGTGGGGATGCAGTGCCCATTTAAAAAGTACTTATCTAGAAAATGGAAGTAGAAAGATTTTCTAAGAGACCCAGAAGAAAAATTACTTTAGTTAGTAATTAATGGTATTTGTACACGTCTAGCGTTTTAATATCATGCAAGGTTTTGCATCCACTAGAAAGTCCTGTGCTACTGATTCGGATGTCTTGCAAATGAGGGACATAAAAATAACAGGAATCACATGTGGGAATCTGAGATGCTGGGATGAAGAACCTGGCTCTCCAGATCAAGAAGCACATTTCTTACTAGTATTACCCTCCTAGATTTTTGTGTGGCTCATCCCAGTGTCTCTCCATGTTCTGCACATTTTCTGCAAGGAGAAGATCTTTTGTATTGAGCAGAGTATTTTTCCTGTAAAATTCCATGACAAATAGTTATTACTTTTCCAATAGGGAAAACTTCAGAAACACATTTAATTAGCAGACTGATAGCATTGTGAATGTACTCTCTGTGGGATCGAGATTCTTCATTTCATTCAGTGAGAAACAGAGACCTTCCGTTTGGCAGCTGAAGACTCTCAGTTCAGTCCCGCAAGGGCTGGCCCATCAGACAACAGTCTGCCATTGAGTTTTTCCTGAGAACAGGAATTCTGAGGGAATAAGGATTGCTTCTGGGTAGGAGTTAGGGTAGCCCTCAAAACTGGTCAAATGAGGATTTTCAGTTTACAGCATAAGCCAAATGAACATTTATGGTTTTTTCTGTAAGCTGAAAAGTCCTGAGTATCTCAGGAGGAGTTTATGGCCTTTCATCATCTTCATTGATCAGGATCAGCATTAATCAGGTAAATTAATCAGAAAACACCTTTGCCTCTCACCATCACAAAGCAAAGCTCCTCCTGTCCTGTCCCCTAGCATTTTTATTAGACTTTTTTTGGCTGAGAACAAAAGTTAGAGAACCCAGAAGTGCCAGGCATCCACAGCTCCCAGGTGAGACTGCTCCTGCAGCAAATGTTTCCCAAAGAGCCTCTCATGTCGGTGGTACCTACACAGCTCCGAGGAGTCAGCATCACCAAAACACTGGCCTGTGAACCTCCGCTGTTCCTGAAATGCCTAGTGCTGCTCCTCAGTAGGAGCTCCGTCTCCAGAGAGGCCAGCTGTGCTCCTGCTGCTCTGAAATGGCAGATAAATGGGGTTTTTGAAGGCAGATGGCAGTTTCTTATGGATAATGTAGTATTCCAGTAATTACTGTAGGAAAATGATGTAACCTAATGTGTATTAGTTCTGCTACTATAATCTAAAATGTATTAATATTGTGGCAGTACTATACTGTTTAATGGTTGCATTAATACATACACTGCGGATATTACGGATATACTTGCATTTATATCACGCACTTTACTGCAATATTTACAACAGTATTACTTTCAAAATTATGGACAAAGTTGCCTGATTTCATGGGTGGGTCCTACCACAAATAGTACATTTCATGGCTTGTTATAGATTATTAGGAAAGTCATATGTGGGAATCATTTATATAGCTTAAGTAGTTATCAATACAAATTTTATGAACAATAAAAACAAACACCAGTCTCTCAGCAGTAAAGCTATTAGGATACATATTGTAGCATTTGTATTGAGGCTTCTGACCACTTATTTTTTCCTGGGTATCAAGTTGAGTAGGTTGTGAGAGGGCTCAGATGCTGAAAACCAGACTGGGTAGCATACGTTTCACGAAGACCCAGGCAGGATTGCACAAGTACCTTCTTGCCAACAAAACCAGACCAAAACATGAAAGAAAATAGTCCTTTTAAGTTATGTCCACAAATACCATTATAAATACAGCCCACGATTAGTGCATTGTACTTCATATACTATAGGTATAGTATGTTGTTACAGCTCTCTGCCCAACACTCTGTGAAATAAAGCAGTCCAAAGCCTCTCAAATATTAGGGTCTTTGGCTTGATTTGTCACGTGCGTGTAAGTCTTTGATTTCCAGTTCTTCAGCCATGAAGATACGCATTACACAGACTCCCGTGACTCCTCCCCTGCTAACAGCTGCTCCAGATACGAGTGGTACTGAAGTAACGGTCCAGCCTGTGATACGGAGAGGACTCCATTTTGCTTACTCACAGTTTCAGGGGTGTAAAATGAACTGCACTGGGAGGAAACAAACCATCCATAATTCTTATTGCTATTTTCTGATCTCTCAGTTTATTTTTCTGTTATCTAGAACTATATTGCATATTTTAGGCTATAACACTGGCAGGATCTGTTTAAAGACAATTAAAATGCAAAATTTAAGGTTGCATGGGAGTATAATTTTATATGATTTACTGTCTGGCTTTTGCCAAGCACTCCGCTGTCACTAGCATAACATTTGGTAAATAACTGAATTTAAGGCGTGTGCTAGCCAGAAGGTATTATCCACACCAATCTTTTTTTCTTTATCTGCTTTGAACAAGCTGTTTCATATATTGGAAATTTGTTAACAAACAGAATAAGGCTTATACAAAAGGACTCAGCATTTAACATTTTCACACGCTACTGAAATGTTAAACTTCAAAGATTTTTTCTTCTGATTGCTAAGCCTTAATTAAAACAGATTGCAAAATACTAAGTGTACGGTGAGAGATTTGCGGGAGATATTTGGAATCAGAACATCTCAGCAATGGTTTAGTTACATTTTCTTCTGACCTCTGAGCACAAACGTTACCCCAGCTGAGGCTCCGAGAGTAAATCCTGATAGCATTAAAGTCAGTAGCAAATTCACTCAATCTCTGGAAAATAGGCCCTACAATTACAGACTTAAGAAGCTCAGTCTACTTACTTTGTCCAAGAGGAGGATGTGAGATGATGGGATGACGGTCTACAAGGTATTACCTGAAGACGATACCTTCGATAGCAGATAGCTCCTTAATCTAGGCGAAAAAGGCGAGATGAGATGCCAGGGTTAAAAGATGATCCCAACAAATTCAGAGGAGAAATTGGCCACACTTCCTCGTGAGTCGCATCGCTAGCTTCTGCGGCGAGTTGCTTGGGAGCGGAATGTATCACCTGCTGGGAGCTTTTAAATCAGATTACAGCTTCAGAGCCCTGTTTCCCTGGGGGGGTGGAGGACCCTGCTGGGACCCCTGGTGCCGAGACCCCTGGTGCCAGGACCTGTGGAAAGTCTCCCTGCACTAAGTGCAATGAGAAGTTTGCTCCCAAAGAGTTTTAGCAGTTTGGGCCTTGCAGCTTACAGCCCTGTCGAGTCTCACCCGGGCAGTGCCGTTCCCATCAGCTGCACCGTGGATGTGTGGGTACGTGTCGCACGTGCTAGTGACAAAAGGAGTGACAGGGAGTAGCCGGGAAATCAAACTTAAAAAGCCTTTGGGTGATGCCAACCTATCCTAGGCTGCCAAAAGCTTGATGGTCCCAACAATTGCCTGTTGTAGAATTATCAGGGGCCAGCAGACAGCAGCTACCACACTTTGCTGAGTGACACGTTGCTTCTGCAAGAAAGAAGTTAGAATTTCCCCCCCAAGACTTGCTCGGAGAGTGTGGGAGTTAGAGCTTTCCATCCAGTCCCTCACCATCCTTCCCTGCTGAGAAACGTGCTGTCTGCCCCGTGCCCCACCGGGAACGCGGGGCCAGGCTCCCCACGCTGTTTCTCCCGTGTTACCTGGGATTCCATGTGGCTCACCAGGACTGCAGCAGGAATGGGGTGAGGGGAAGTTATGCTGGCATACAGCCTCATCTGAAGTAAAAAATGGTTTTCTGCAATGACACAGGTTATTACTCAGAAGATAAAGTGGAAGGAGGATTAAGATTCGGTCATAATTGCATGTTTGGTATTGTGTGTGCTGTACACAGGAGGATGATCTACCTAAATTATGTATCCCCAAAGTCTCCCTGACAAATACTCCATGAGAGTCTCCAAGAGACAAAAAATCAAAACCAAACCCAGTGTCTTCTAAACTTGCCGTTAAAAGACCAATCCTGTAAGTGCTATTTTGTTAAAAATAGTTCTGGGGTATTTCATCGAGCCGTGTTTTCTCAGACCTTTGGGTTCTTTGCAACAGGCTTTAGTTCTGAGGACTTACGTCCAAAAGTCACTGTATTTAAAGGCTAATTGATGTGGATAGCTGTAAGGAAAACTATTGTGAATACCCCTGTTCTTTTTCTTATCCAAGCGCTATTCATCTCATGTAAATGTTTCAGAAGTATTTTTACTCTGCCTTAAGGCATTTCAATTAATGCTCAGATACATGCTGGTAAAAGCTTTACCTTATGGTTGTTTACTCTGAATTCCCTAGTATTCAGCAGCAGGTTTAGGACATCAATAGGTAGCGACGACTAACATGAAAAAGTGAATTAAATCTTTTTCTCTTGAGAGACCTCACATTTTCCACATTGTTTTAGGAAGGCTGTGTTCCCTCCTTACTGGCAGAGATAGGTCTCTCTTACGGGGGTGAACGGGGTTTCCCACAAGAGTATTACCAAGCCTGTAGCTTGAGAGTAGTCACGCCCAAAATGAAATCTACATTTTAATGACATCATGATTATCATTAAAACTGGGGACAAGACTGCTCTTAACTCACCCTGATGCACCAAGGCATTGCAGTAATATTTATGATACGCGGGGGTATTTAGAAAATGGCTGTGATACCCTGCAAGTGGAGGTTGCAGCTGACAGCACTGACCTGACAGAAGTAAAGCTCCCGGTTAATATAGTTTAAATTGACTTTTACTTATTGCAATTATTCAGTGCTGAAACTGTACAATTAATTGTAAATCCCTTGGATTACTCCCTTCTCTAAAAGGGAAGAAAAAAACTTTTCATGGCCTTGTAGGTTTCTGCTGTTTATTTTAACACTTAAAAGATCACTTTAAAATGACATGACATGCGTTGATGGCTTTCATGTGATATGAAAAGTTGGTTTTATCATTGATTCCTTTTAATATGTTAAGAGTAATATTTATCCAGTTTGCATTTGTGGAGCCAAGTCTGTTCAGTTGATTGGAGAAGAGGCTTTGGGTGTGCAGCACGGTAAAGTTTAAATGATGTGTTCACAGGCAGAGGGAAAATTTTCTGTCATACTGCTGTAATATTGCAGTATTACTGTAATAATACTACTGTATATTTCTGTAATACTGATATTTTCACATAAATTCTTCCAATAATACCAGGGTCAGTCTTCCCCACAAGCAATCCAGTAGTTTGACTAACACTTCTAACCGTGGGACAATCTGAAAAGGTTGGTGGTACTTAAAAGTAGATAAAAGAGTGTAAGAAAAATCTGAAGCCCAAGCAAACATATTTTAATGATTTTCTGCAATGGTTTCACAGTCTCTTGATGTTCTCCAGTTGTCTTTTTTCTGCTTTCTAGTCTAATGTGCTAGTTCTAGGCTGAAGTAGATGCTACTGATTTGCAAGTGGTATCATTTTGTTAGTAGAATCATAATATACACATATATATTATATAGCTGAGCAAGACCCGGATCTGGAAAGTGAGGAAGAGAAATTCATCGTGACACCTGTGAAAGAACATGTTTTGTGAACCTAAGGAAAATATCTAGATTATATCTCACCCTCCTGATTTAGGCACATGGTGAACCAGTCCTTCTGAAGTAAATACCTACATTGTGAATAAGAGAGGTCCACCTAATTTAGGTTCCTAATCCCTAATTAATTAGACTCCTAATCCAGATCTCCCTCTCTTCAGGCTTTCAAAGACACCTACTTTTCTTTGTTGATTACAGAGGAAATTTCCACCCTCATCTCCATAAACATGACGGAGTAGGTTGAGCAATAGTGGTGAGGAAAGCCTGGAAACTGGAGTGACTGGGAGCAATAGGATGAAATGTGATTTAAAATATGGAGGATGGAAATTGTGCAGAAGTGTGTGTGTACGGATTTACGATGGAAAGGGGAGACTTTTTGGAAGCAGCAGAAAGAAGAAAAAGGGAGCATTTCCACACTCAGATTGCACAAGGCTGTTCATAACTGTCACTCATACGGCACTCACTTCAGTGAAGCTACTGCTTGATAATTTTATTGTGATGCCTGTTTTCAGTGGAACTTTTAAGACCTAATCAGTGTTCCTGGACCATTGAAAGTTTAAAGGCAGAAAACTTTCTCAAAAAATGTCTATACTAGAGCTAACTGAGTTCTGCAGAACAGCAGTGGCTTCAAAACTTAACTCCAAAAGTCTGGTTCCTGCCTGGATACCAGTTTGCTGGGAATCCAGCTAATAAAAAATGTACAACATTTTCTCTTGCCTAAGTTGCAGCAGCTATTTAAATATCAAACTGTTATTCTGGGTAATCAAACAATGGAAAAGTTGTTTGTGTGTACTGCATTATTGTTAATTAATTTACATCCAGAAGTACTTTGAATGTATATGCAAACATACATTAATCATGTTTTAAAGGCGAATGTGGGAAGAGCAAAGCTTGTAAGAGTAGCCATGTAGATGTAGAAACCGTTAATGTTTCCGATGCCCTGTGGTAGGAAGAAATATATTAAAAATTGATTTTTGGTTTCTGCCTTTTTCTTGGTAACATTTACAATAAAGGGTATAGCAGAAAGTAGCCTTTAAATTGATATTTCAAAGCTTTTTATGTTTGGGATATGTTTTTCCGTATTGTTAATGGGTTTATATAGCAGAGTAAAAAGGTCAGCTTCTGAATATGACGGTTTTATTCTTCTATTAAAAAAAAGAGATGAGTTTAGCATTCATGAATTATTTAAATATCAACCAAAATATTTGGCACACTGCTACAGTAAGCGGTATTCGTAAAACAAGGCTCAGAGAGTGTGCCATCCTTTGAATGTAACATGAATGCAGTGCAAGAGGGTGTATAGCATTAACTCACTCTCAGCTTGTAGCAAGGTGTTGCTTGCTGCTGTACCTGCACACTGTGTGCGGTGAGTGATGAGACGTGTATTTATGGTACTTTCACTGCCGTGATTCAATCTTCACCCGTTTACACTTTTATAATTGAAGAGCCTCTCTTCATCCAAGAAAAGCGAACTATGATGCGTTTCATAGCTTCTCCCGGTTCACAGCCACACTGTATTAAGCAAGCAGCCCTGTCAGATTGTTTTCTTTTAATAAGATGCTTTGGAAAATAGCAGTCCTTCCCAGGCTTTAAGATATGTCTGAAACGCGACTCTGAGGAACCGCAGCAGTATGGAGTTGCTCTAGACACAGTCTCATTAATCAAATGCTGGCTCTAATACTTTTTTTTAAAACTTTTGCAAATAACATGCATTTTTGAATAATTTTGTAAAAGTACTGTTGTCAGGTGGTAAGATTTACAGCGTTTTGTTCTAATTCAGCAGAACTCTTCAGGGATATGGTTCTGTGGGTTTTTTTACAAGTATTTTTTAAACCTTCAATACAGTCATAATGTTTTGAAGTGCTAATTGCCAAACCTCCTAAAGTGTATAAAGAATGACATTTCATGCAGCATCATTGATCATATTTTTAGGGAGTCCGTTGATGGATTAATAAACCATTGTAACCTTCTGTGCAAAAAAAATGTTGATAATAAATGGACTGTAATCTAAAAAGCCTACTGCTAAATGAATTGAAGTTGCAGCAGTAACTGAAAAACGGAATAATTATAATAGCACGGTGACGAAAGCCTAATGTGGAAGCTTACTTTCCCGGTTCAGTCTTTGCAAAGAGCTGCTCATGGAGGTCAGGAGCACGTTGTCCTCTGGCCATCCCCACCGCTCGACTTGCCAGTGGGGCAGTCCGGGCAGGTGGCAGTGGGTCTGGGCAGCCCATCTGACCTGGAAAGAGCCTTTCTACAAATATTTACTGAAAATGTGGTAACTCTGATGCCATTCAGTGCACTGTGGTAAAATGTTTAGTGCCTTTTTAATGTTGGCGTAGCAGCTGTAATACATGAAAAGTGAAAATTTACACGGTAGGTGAAATAATATATAAAGAGTAATAAGTAATTTAAAATCAAGCATTGAACATAAAGGTGTCATTTAACACTGGTTTATATTTTTATAAACTTAGAGGTTTGTTCCTTATAGTTTGATTACTACAAAAACAGATGGATTCATTTTAACGTATTTAAAAGTGATGAAAATAACTCATTCTTAATTGCATTTATATTTAATTAATATAAGTCAGGTAGCAGGTTTAAGACAGAGAAAGAGGATTATGATACAGGCTTTTAGTGCACGCAGGCTAGGGTCGAGTCAACTTTCTCCTCAAGCTGTAACCTGCTAGGACATTCCCCCCGCTTTTACCTCCCAGCTCGTGTCTCATCAGCCATGCAAGGGGTATTTTTGGCAGGGGTTTCCAGCTATTGTTCTCACACAGGGCATACAACCCTGGTGGGTTGTCTGTGAGATGTTGTATCCCCATATTAAATGCCTCAAACACCCAGCCTTCCCGTGACAGTTCTGCCTCTGCCTTATTTTTCACGCTTATTTTTCATGTTTTTAAAAAATAGTGTTATGCTGTAGAGTGCTATTGCTAGTGTAATTCAGTGTCAGCACATGATGTAGCATCGCCAAAATAACTGGACCCTTTATCTATACACATATATGCGTACACATGTACATATACATATTCATGTGCATACATGTGTATATAAAGGTTTTGCATTGTGCTCCCACCCTGTACTGCCATCAGACAAGCGTACCCACCATACCCACGTCAGTCCTTCTTTACCACGTTGTGCTGTGAGAAAGGGCCAGATCCTGCTGATACCACTCTCCTACTACACTGGTCTCCGTAGCACCGCTCTCCTCCATCCTGCCACGGAGGATTTTGGACTGGCTGGGATGAACGCGGGTCAGTGGGATACAGCCTGCGGGTGACCCTGTGGCAGGTGATGGTACTGACCATGAATGTACTTAGTGACTGCAGATAGAGAGCAGCCTTTTTTGAACTGGGACTTCCCTGTGAAAAGAAGGACACAGGGCAAACCGTGATTTTTACACCCTTTCTTTTATCGTAATTGATGTTTCCATCTTATTCTTCTGTTCCTCTAAGTTATGACATTGTGTCCAAAACGACATTATGATATTCCCTCAAAATGTCATGGCATGAGTGAGTAATTTCTGGTGAGTGAATCCCCAAAGGGACAATTTGAACTCTCTCTGCTCCTGCTATTGAATCCCATTCAATTAAATGTGGAAATCCAGTCAGTTAAATGTGGAAGAGGAAAGCTTCACGGGATCTTCCCTGAAAGGCAGCTGTTAGCGGTGGGAAAACATTGAAGTCAGCACTCTTTAGTGGTGTTTCTTTTGTGAGACATACATTAAAAGAGCTGAAATCTCTTGAGATGCTTCTGATAAGCACTGATATTAAATGCCACGGTCCTATCATGCTTCTTTAAAGGTGAGCATTATTAATAGAGCACTGTGTCTTTCCATTGTGCTTCAGCTGTCTTAATTCTTTGGTTTCTCTCAGTTACTTTGCCGACTGCTGTGTCCAATGTACCTATTTGCTCAAATCAGAGCAGCTATCTCTCGGTGCAGAAGTAGCTCTCCCCTTCTTCACTTAAAAAGAAAAAAACTCTCCCACTTACATGTTAGATGGCTTTGGTTACTTTAGTATCTATTCTGTATTAAAGAATTAATTCGGTGGTGGTGGTGCTATTATTATTAACATTGTTATTATCATTATCATCATCATTGCCATCAGCATCATCCTGGGACCTGGTGGTGGCCAGCTGTACTGCAAGCCTTTTACCATAGAACTTTTCTGGAAGGTGTCTGTGTTTTGCTTTTCTGTGGCTGAAGCCTGTACATCTTTTCTAAGCCCTGCTTCATCTTTATCAAAGCTGGCATAATCCCAGCCAGCCTCCACGCAGAGCTTTCATAGGCACAACGTTCGCAACAATCCTCATTTTCAGCCTCTCGGCATGCTAAATAGGGACTTTTTTTGTGGTTTCTTCTGCGTTGCTTCCTCTAGATCTCTGCTCCGACCGCTGCAGTTCTCTGCGTTGTGCTCCAATTGCTTCAACATAAGCCTTGCAAAGAGCCCGTTAAGTCTTGGTAGAGCACCTTACTCGAGATTAAAATGCTATCGATGATTGAAATTATTGGTTCATTGTTCAGCATTTCCACACGTAATCAATAATAGTTCTCGTTTTCAAACAAAACTGCAAAGTAACCCTGCTATTGTCTCATTTATAGTGGGCTGTGGAAAATCTGTAGTGAAGTACACTTCAGCTGAAAATGGAGATTACTAAAAGAACAGTATGCTCGGTGGACTATCAGTACTAGTTGCCAGCTTGTGTTTAGCCATGAACACTTCAAACTTCCATGTATTCTGTTCCCATAAAGCATTCCCTGAAGTCTCTGTATCAAGTAGATAAGTGCCAGTATTATCATTTTGATAAATTATAATTTATCAAAAACTTCAGCTGAGAGAAACCTTCTTCAACCTTAGATTTCAGTTTTCCAAGGGTAGACCAAAGTGAGGGCAAGTGTGTCAGTTACTCAACTAAACCTTCCTTACTTCCCACGGTAGCAAATTAAACAGTGGTGCTTTACATCGATGGAGCACGCACTTTCTTTCGCCTGAGAGAATGTGTGTTGGGGAAGGTTGCATTTACGTTCAGTTAAGGCAGAAATGTTTCATGCTTACAGGTGGATATTTTCATCTGGGTGGAGTTTGCTGAGTTATTGAAATGTATGTGAAATTTTACTGTGTAGTGAGAATGCAGTTCTCTTCAAACAAAGAGAAGGGTGCATGAAATTTTAGTATAGGCGGTTGGCTTTATCTTTAAGGAACACTGAAATGGACATCAAAAAATACAGTAATGTAGCGGGTTTAAAAAAAAAAAAACCACAGCAAGGAGAAGCACGCGAATTTGTGTGACAAGCAATTTCATAGCAAAAACTTTGCAAGAAAAAATTATGTATGTCCAATACTGATAAGACGTTGTTAGTGTACATTTTCAGATGTGGTTCTCTTAGTATTCCACCCATCCACAACAGCACTCCAAGAATAGTAAGCACAGTCCCCAGTCCTCTCTCCATGAAAGGAGAATATATATAGGGCATGAAACAAAACTTTGGTACACAGAACTGCCACTGCAAAGTTAAGGACCTGACATTGAAAGGAATTTGTAAAATTCCCTTCCCTGGCTCATCCCTCCAAGCTCTGTCCTGCTGCGTGCCATTTCAGTTTCCAATGGGGTATGTATTCACTGTCTCTTCTTTTTCAGCGCTGCTAGAGCCGGTCAGCAGTGAGTAAAAAAGCAGCCACTGACACCTACCCATCTTAAATTAATATGCTGGGCACAGTGTATTCAAATTTTAGCAAAGGTGCTTTTTATTACAGAGCTTTGAGTTCCCTGCCTGAGATGCAGCTGTTGGCAAGGGGCAGCAGAAATACAAGTCAGGCACATAGTCGGTGGCATGAAAGAGAGAAGAGCTGGGCCTCGGACTTGTTTCTGATGGCAGCACGTCCTGAGCAGCTGCAGTGTGTTTCAGCCGAGCTGTGGCCTGCCGTTATTCAGGGCTCCTTCCAACAGCACCAGTCTGAGAGAAGTCACGGCAAAATATTAGCTCTCTGCATAGTTGCTTTTTTCCCCCCGAAATAACAATCCAGCCGCCTTCTCGCGCAAGTTTATTTCTCAAATCTTTTAAAGAACAGCCCTTAATAACAGGCATTTGCATGTAGGTAGACAGAGTGATTTTGAGAAGGGTTTTCCCGAGCGTTTATTTTAGACATAGGCTTAGTTATGACATTCTCATGTGACATTCCTGGAGGCTTGATATTTGTGATCTTCACATAGTAATAATGTTCACTGTGGTAGGTAAAACGTAGCTATGATAATTACGCCTTACTGATGTTTGATGACAGGATGTTGTTTCTTTCTGTTTCCAAATAAAATCATGAGGAAAGAAAAGAAGAGCATTACCCTGCTGCCAGAGAGGGAAGGAGCACCTGGCATGACCCGCGCTGGCTGTGCCGAAGAGGCCAGCCCATGGCTGCTGCTTCTTTGCTGAGAATGGATTTTTGTGCTGAACGTGCTGTCAAGAGCCTGCTGAAAAAACCTGGGAGCCCCCATTTCTGTGGCAGCAGGCCCTATATCTATAAAGCATGCAATATGCAGACAGATGTGGGGGATCGGTGACAGCATCATTCTTTTTATGGTCTTCATATGCGTAGAAAAAGGCAGGGCAGAAAACTAATTACTTTTCATTTAATGACTTCTTGATGTTGGGGGCTTACAGGATCATAGAAGCAAAAAGCGTTAAAATCCCATGGACTGAAACCATCACTTCTTTACGGCCTGCCCTTTCATACCAACCCCATTCAGAGATGTTACATACAAGTAAACATATATACAGAGCCACCTCTCCCTTCCCCTCACAGAAATGGCATTTCATTTTATTGAGATGTAGATAAATGTGCGGGGGGAGAGTATTCTGTTTTTTCAGGCCCTTCCTTAATACTATTAAATAATAGTGTAATTAAAGGCTCCAGCAATTTGCCATCTCTTTTCACATAGAATTACTTCAGATGTCTGGCATACACACTCACCCTGTTGTTCAAAGCCATTACAGTCCATACAGTCAATAATCTGCAAATTAAAAATTCAATAAGTAGACGCATTAAAAATTGCATGGTTCCAATTCAGTCCATACTCCCGATTCAGGCTGCTTAGTGCTGGAAAGGCTGTTTCTGAGAAGCAGGAGATGGTGCCACCGTTGCAGGGTGCCTCAGTCCATCCCCAGCGCGTGCCAACCACGTCGTAGCTGCAGAACAAGGGCTTGCCTGCAGGCTGTAGTGAATCTATAGCTATTATATGACTAGAGAACATAATAAATGGGCATAAGTGGTGATTTCTGTCCTAACACCAAGCTATCCAAGTAGCCTGGCATGCTGGTAAGGTTGGTGCTGGTCCATGCATAAACCTAAGGGGAAGCTCATGTTTTACTGAGTTATCAACAGCCCAGCCTGGATGTTCCTGAAGGAGGCTTCCCCACTAAGGCTGCTCCGGCCCAGCCTCCCTCGATCTCCATCGGGAAGCGGTGCGGCTGAAAGCCGTCCATTCTGAGAATCACTCAATAGTGATTATTGAAGGAGACTGATGTTAAGTCTCCATAGACTCTCTTCTGTTTGTTTGTTTGTTTGAATTCAGCCTGTTGTTATGGGCTGGAGGGAGAGAGGTAGGAAGGTTGCAAACCGTCATGCTTAATGTTCTTGATTCCAGTTGTTCTGCTGGTGTTTCAAGACCTGGTTTCTAGTGGGGGATTTTTGTACGAAAGCCCAAACCATCAGTCTTGCAAATGTTGCTTTTCCGTAAGTAGTCCTCACTAGCGAGAGGCCACGGTAATTCAACATTTTCGTTTTCAAAACATCTCTGAGCTTACCCCGGTGGGAAAAGCTTGTTACCTTTGCAGCAGTCAGGTTGTTAACACTGAGTGCAGCGAAGGTAGTTTTCCTTTCAAACAAAATACATGACTAAGAACTAGCTAATACGCCTTAGCTACACTCTGGGAGCTCCGCGTTGTGCGCAGTCTTTGGGAGCAGTTCTGTAGGCACGGGTTGCTTGCCCCATTTTAAAGGACATTTATAGCTGGCAAAATGATCGCTCCCCAAAAACAGAAGACCATGTTCATGAAGGGCCTTCTGTCTTTACTAGGGTTCCTGTTCTACCCACCAGAAATGCTATTTTCCACAGTTTTATCCAACCCCACCTTTTTCCCTGATGTGAAAGAAGCTTCTTCACTGCAGCAATTGTGTCTCCTTTGAATCCCTGTCAGTCTATGCCTTTTACGCAAGAGATGCCATCAGACTGCACAGCATGCTTGGGAAGATGTAAAGCCCCAGATGGCTGTGCCCAGCACAGGCTTGACTTGACAGCAAAGGTAAAAAAAAAAAACAAAACACCAAAGCTACCAGATGACATTAGTTTTAATCATGAATGATCAATGCAAAAATATTTTAGACCTTTACTCACACATGATATTAAGAGCAGTTTTATCTCTAATTCTGATTGATCAGCACGGCGTTACACAAATGCTTTATATGTCCCTTTTATCTCTGGTGAAACATTTATAGGGTGATTTATTTTTTCTTCTCTCTCCATTGTGGCGAAAGGCAGAAAGACCACGAAACGTGAATTTCCTTCTGGTGCTGGGATGTAGGGGGCAAGGCAGTCACAAGCCCAGTGACAGAGGGGTCTGCGCCCTGTGCTTGGAGGGGCAGGGACCCTTGCTGGGCATGGGAGCAGAGACTCTCTGTGCCGTACCTGGGTACTGTGTTTCTGTCCCAGGTCTACAGGATGATGAGCAGGTTAGGGGATGCCTGGAAAATAAATTGTGTCAGTCTACTATGCATAATAAGCACTAAAGCGGGAGTAAAATTTTTATTCAGGCTTGGGGGAGGGATAGGGATGATGAATTTTAGCTCTAGGAGGTTCGAACCTGAGCATACCTGATCTTTTGGAGGCTAAGAGGTGTCGGATCTGGTAAGGATGCGCAATGCTACGGCACACTGGTGGTCCTGGGTTCCTCTCCCAAGTGCATTTAGCTAAGCAGAACTTAGCCTGTTTATCCTGATAATTAGAATCTAGTTTTCTGTTTAATATTTACTAATAACACCATGCACTTACAGGGCCTTCCATCCAAGCACTTGACAAACCTTAATGGAATAAGCCTCATAGCACTCTGGGGAGGGAAGTGAATACCATTTTGTTTATCATGCTGAAATAGTAAGATGATGTAATTGTACCTCTCTGATTTTATTTATTTCTTTTCTCCCATCATCTGTCTGATAAAACCCACTAACTAGCAAAAAAATCTATTGGTTTAGAAATCCTTCTGGTAGTTTAACTATGATATAAGATTAGTAACCAATTTAGACAGGAGCATAATTAGCGTAAATGTTTCCAGTAACTCCCTTTGATGAATGCCCACTGCATTTGGATATTCAGTTGTAGGACATGAAGCTGAATAATAAAGAGGCTTTCTCTACACAGAGTGTGTGAGCAGTGTCTGTGAATAGAAAAAGGCTTAACGGGGACTTTCTGAGCTTTCCAGAGACCAACTGTTGGTGAGCAGAGGCAGAGCCACATCAGGCGTACATTGAGTGGGGCACCAAGAGTGCACAAGGCGATGTTGTAGGGCCCGGTGAGAGGTGCTGCAGAAAATAGGAGCAGCCCAGAGAGGTCAAGCGTTGGGTGGAATATGCCGAGGGCACCGAAATGTCACGCTGTGGTTCTGATTGGGAGGATAAGGAGAGAGTAATCAGAAGGTTATACGTGCAGTGGCAATGGGGAGATCTCTATCAGGCACTCCTCCTGTAGTGAGCTATAGGAATAATCCAGGGAATTGCTAAAAAAAAGGCAGGAAGTAACTTGTATGGGTGATATATACTGTTGATGTGAGTTGGGGCAGATGAAGAAAAACAGCAAGCTTTTCTCCAATATCGATACATACTGGGCTTTAGTTATAGGTTGGAAGTACTTACCATACCCACAAAGTCTGTCATCTGCCCGTGGCACTGACCATGCAATTGCCAGAATTAACACTGTGCTTTACGCAATTAAAAAAAATACTTGTTATTTTATATCAGGCTGGGACAGGACTTTATTAGTCCTAATTTGAAGGTAATGCACTAATGGCAGTATTTGTCAGATGGGTTTTTGCAGTATGAAAGCTGGTAGGAACTGTGGGAAAACAATCCAGAATGATGATTTGGGCTTGTTTTCATGTTCCAGCCCAGAGTGCCTTCTGATACAGCACAACAGCTGAAATGTATAAGGGAAACACATTTTACTTCTTCTGGCTCAGAACAGCAGCAGCAATTTGGCAAATGGGCCCACCATTCAAATCCTGGTGCATTTTAAATGACCAGGTGTCCACTCACTTGCCTGCCTTGTTCGTTGTCAAAAAAAGGAGCTTCTCACTCGCTGCAGAGTTCATTCTGAGTGACCGCATGGTGTGTGATACCTCCCCTTCAATCAATGCGATGGCATTTACATTTCCTCTCTGATCAGACAATGAAGGAAGACTTCTTCATATTGAAAAGGATCCTGGTTTTTTCTTCCAGTCATTCTGCCCAGCAGATACTGCCAATATTGGGCCATGTGGTACAGCGATTTGGGGTTTTGGACAAATCCCTGCAGTAGACCAGTTAGGTATCTTCTCATTAGAGCTCCTGAGATTTCTGTGCAACCCCTGTGCGTCGAGATAAAAATAACTTTAGGTTTGCATTTCAACGGAAATATCAGCTCTCTTTTAAAACATATTTTAAAATATCCACTTATGAATGAAAGCGTTGCAGTAAAACATTACATCAGATAGAAAAATGTATTTTCTCCCTCCTTCTCTTTCTCCCTCTCTTATAAAGGACTTTATCTGCTTCAGAGGGGAAAGCCTAGCCAGCATGCTGGACTATCTGTTAATTATAGGGATTATGTTTAGACTGCTGCATGCAAGATTTAACTCTGAACTAGAAATACATGTATATTTTCATAAGATAGAAATACATCAATACTCTTAAAAATACCATTATAGAATTGAAATTAAATCACCTTGATCCTTTAGTTCATTGTTAATAGTGTATCAGAAATACTTGCTGAGACCCCTTTAACTTTAGCAGGCATTGGTTCAGATCCTAAACAAGGCAACTTCGAGGATTTCTGCTTTTTTTGCACCACTTTTTATATAATAATAATAGTTAACAGTTAATGATTATAACAACAGTAGTAATAACAACTGTTAATCTAGGGTATGCTTTAAAATACCTCCCCTGGACATTAAAAAATGCTAAGTATAATGTAGTTTGATATTTTTATGCCATCATAAGTAATTTTTATTCACTGTAAACACATTTCTAGTTGTATAAATCAGTTTTGTTTAGTATTCACTGCAGCTAAGAAAATGTATTTCCAAAGGTTTTCAGGTGTAAAAAAATTAGCAATTCTTAATAAAAACATAAATGTTATCTAGCATTTTCGATACAATTAGAAAGTATCAGCAAAAAAACCTAGCCTTGGATTTGTTTCCCATTTCAGATAATATATTACAAGCACTCCCTAATAAATTTAGCATTTGGAAATTGATTTATGCTGAACCTTTGTGGTATTAACATTCTTGTTTTATAATTATGAGCAAAAGGAGCATAACCTTTTCCTAATATATGGAAAAGAGAGATGTGATGTTTCAGGAAAAATCATATGTCACCATTTTTACTTTTCTCTCTCTCTCGTTAGCTATGCTCTCGGTTCTTCAGCTAACGCTGATGCACAGTGACACATAGTGAAAGTACCAAGACTGCAGCAAAACTATATGCTTCTGTCTCGTTGTTGGGAATACAATGTGTGGTCTTTTGGCACACTCCCTAAATACTGAAGTAGCGTATGGATCCTTTCAGGCTTCTGGGATCTTCTCTAGTACAAAAATAACAAAACCCTTCATACCCTCTGCTTTAAAACATTGACACAGACAAATAAGGCCTGATTTTCAACTACCTTGAGTAGCACTGATGTCATGTCTGTCTTCGTTTTTTCAGAACCATTTTCAACATGGTAATTCTCATTATAAAAAATGAAGTATATTACGATGAAGGGTTTTTACATTGCATTATACCTGTGAAAGTACAAAGTACGTGCTATTGTTCTGCATTGGTTCTGATACTGAAGAAATGTCAGATCAAAATGGTTTTTTTCTCTGTATCGGTGCTATCTCTTTACACCTTAAATTCCCATTAATATAGTTAGAGGGGTTGACACTGAAATCCCCAAACAACCTACGCGCAGCTGTGCTGTCTATTTAAAGGGCAGCTCCTCTCCCCGGCTCCATCCAGCCTGCCTGGGCTGCCGAGGTCTGCACGAGTGGAGCTGCATAACAGAGCTGCTGTGTGGGACCAGGAAAGAAAAGCTGGTCAGGAAATAGTTTAGAGTTGTTATTCTGTCTTTCTTAAGCAAAAAAAAAAAAAAAAGTGCTGCTTTTTGGTACTCCCAAGTCCTGAAAATCAGAGCATGGGTGAGGTTTTCCTCTTAACAGCAGATGGGCTTTTTTTGCCTTTACTCGGCAAAGTACCACCTCCCCATCCTAAAATTACTGAAAAGCATCAGGTACCAAACAATGAAGTGAGGAGCTTTTGGAGAAGAATGTGTTTTGTCTGGAGAAAATGAGAGTTGAAAAGAGAGATTTCTGATCAATAAGTCTATTTCTAAAAAAGGATGACTTTCTATCAATCCATTTTTTAATAGGCTCTAAAAAACCCCACCCTGGTTCTCTAAGAGGCACCCATCTCAGCATCGCAAAGCAGCTGCGGTTTCCAATTGGTGTTAAAAGAGATCTTTTCTTTATCTCACCTGGGTGCTGTATGAGGTCCTGGAAACACCTACAGGTGCCTTGCCATCCTCTCCCACATCCCCTCTGCAGTTTGGGACCCCCTGCAGAGATAGACTGTGTGCCATGCATAAGGGCTCAAATCCCGAAGAGCATTTAATTCAAGTGTGTGAATAATCCTATTGAAGTAATTTAAAGTAATCATATGCTTAAAGTTAAGTGTGTGCTTAAAAGCTTTGCTAGGCTGGGGCACGGCCTGCCGCCCTGCCCCAAACTCCACACAAAATCAGATCTGTGGCCAAGAGATATACTGCACCAAGCAGGATTGCCTCCCATGTCTTCTGAACTTGACTTTCATCAGCTAGTTTATACTGTACCTACTGGTATTTCCTGCTACACGAAATACCCCAAAATATTGAAAAGAAAGTTCTCAAGAGGTTAAAAATACAAAATATGAAAGACATAGTAAGTGAAAATTGCAAATGTGACACAATTGCTAAAAAAGTAATTAAAGAAATTATTAATGCTAAAACCAAATATGTTTTGTGTTATACAAGCATATGCCTGGGACTTGCCTATTAACAAAACTGCAATACACAGAAACAGTGAAAATCCCTGTACATTACTAAACTGCTAGAGTGGAAAAATTAAACATGCCTTTTTTTTTTTTTTCTGTCCACATTCAGTATAGTCAGTTTGTTCTAAAGACCATCCTTTTTTTGTTCTAGTTTCATATGTTCCTTGGTTTTGTTTTTGATTCTGATTTTTAAGAAAGTAAATGTCCTGGATGCAGTTTGATTGAAGATATTATCACATAGATAATATACGTCACATTTAGAAGCTGATAAAATCGATTTGGATTTCCCTTGCTCTGCTGCAGTGTTGATGATGCTTCAAAAATGTAATATAAAGGGACTTTCTATCTCTTTATAATTTTAGGTATGTAAGACCACTATCAAAACCTGGTTTTGAATGAATGTATAGGTGTTAGGAATATGTGTGATACTAACTCCTTCCCTCTCTTCCCTGTACTGCAAGAGAAATAGGCTGTGTTATACCACAGTTTGTGAACTATAGTTTGTATTTTTTAAATGCTATTATTTGACTCATTAATTCAGTTTTAACTGTCCATTCAATTTCAAAATATAAGTGAGTTCTGTTTACCCAATTTCTTACTGGGTGGATGTTGTGGTATATGCCGAGTATATTTATGGTTTAAAAGAATGATGATTCAGCAAACTTACTGCATAATAATCCTTACTTCATTGTTATACTGTAAGTGGTTAAAGCCAAGTGTACATGAATATATAATGTGTTCCTCCAGTTTTGTAGCATAGTAATACATTATACTGGTGAGCTACTGAGACATTTATTCCAAAGGAAATGCAGAGAGTGATTTAGAAATGCCAATAACAATAATGCAATTACAGTTGCAAAACATCTTAGTTGACCAAACAAATCTTCTCTAAATGCACCTAGAATATTTCTTTAGCACATTTAATTAAGTATATATTCAGCATATTTAGGACCCAATTAAGCACCAAAAGCATAGAGGTATAAAATACAGCACTTGCCTTCCAGGCGCTCCGGCTTAAATTCAGCAACAGTTGCATTTGGAGCTATAATACTGCTGCGAAGACGGGAAAGACAATACAAGCACAAGAGGCCATATTGTAAACTGGCACTGGTATCTACAGTGATTATAGCAATCATTCAGATGCTCTAGCAGTCGATACAGCTGAACTTTAGACAGGTTGCAGCTCTTAATTTATTAATGCAATAATTTTTCTTTATGAATTTCTCAAGTCAATCTCTTCCTTGTACGTATGCAATTAGTTGTGTTAGATTCCCTTCAACTTTGTCGGAATGGATCCTAGTGCGGTATTTACAACCATCTCTGAGTCTTTGGTTTGTATATCAAGGTGTCAAGATGTCTCAGAGGCAAAGAGCAGAACACATGCAGCAAAAGTGACAGTGACATGAAGTTACATCGCTCCAAACAGTAAATCATGATGCTGAGGAAGTGGAAGACATTGACAATAAGGTCTAAACAGAAGGACATTTTGACCTACAGCATAACACCAGATTAATGACTAGCTGATACTAACTGGCCCTATTTCCAGTGGCCAGTAAAAAGCTGCTATTGATGTTTGTCCAGCTTCTACCCTATGCAATCTGGGTGCTGGGCAGGATGAGGAGCAGCGCTCAGCGTGCCTGCCAGGCAGCAGTGACTCTCACTTGGGTGGACAAGGGGCACCACCCAGCTTCCCTTCCAGCGGGGATCCCACGCTCACATGCTTTGCCAGCTACCAGGCAATGTTCATATGTTCCTACCGGTACTTTCCCAGGCGCTTGCACATATGCCAGGAAATGACTTGTCTCCTCCTATAAAGAAAAGTAGCGCTGCGTGTGCCTGGCTGCGTGTTGCTGTCTGGCTGCCCTCGCTCACAGTCCAGTAGAGCGGCTCCTCAAGCGTGGGGATTTTCACAGCTTCATCTTCCCCTTGCATAGCTGCGGCTAGGAAAGCTATCAGTTTTCTCGTGCTGTCCTTGATCTGATGTAAAGCTTTATATCAGGGTTAAAGAAACAAGGTGCCTGTGTGGCGCCCATGGAAGTAAGTCCCTTTGAGTACCGATGGAAGGGCTATCGCTCAAGTTCATGAGCGGGTACAAACACTGGGCATGGTGTAACCAACAGCAGTGGCTCTGCCGTAGAAACTGATCCTGCGATGATATCTTGTATGGGTACCGTAATTTGTGGGTGTTTTCAGGATGGGCATATAGTACACCTCTCTGAGATTTTTTCATTGCTGACTGATGGTTCCTGTTACAGCAGCATGTCCTTAAACTCCAGTGTATGCTTCAGGTTTAGGTTAGGCAAACAGTGGAAAAATGCTAAAAGGAAAAACCTCTGAATGTCTCATAAAGGATTTCTTGCCCTTGAAAAATTGATAGGCTGTCATTTAACCTTGTGGCACCTCTTCAAGCTGTCAATCAGACGCTGAACATTTGAGACTTGTGAAGTATGATACGGAGGAACAAAATGGTATCTGCTCATTCAAAATAGTGAGTATTGGATTAATCCCTTGAAGTATGTTGATAACAGATGGAATAAAAGATCACATGGCACAGCTCACATAGGCTAAGGTTAACCCCCATGTCCTGGTCAGTGTCCCTTTTCTCGTTTAATGCCACTGTTAATTAACTGGCACGAGTGTTTGCAGCCGTATGTGGGATGTTGCTGAAAGCCTGCTGACTGCTGGCATACCTCGATATAATCACTACCTGTACAGGACTGCTTGGTTTGGTTTGGTTTAGTTTTGTGCTGGGAGCCCTTAGCAATGGGCTCTCATATGTATCCATTTCCTATGGGCTACTGCATCTGCTTGCAAGTAAGGAGGTTCAGTTGCCTCATCAGAAAGTTAGTGAGCTGCTCTGCTTTTGGTCTCTGTGTCTGCTTTTCCAGCAGCAGCAGAACTGGTCAGATCAAGCTGAAAAAGAGACAGCAGCTAACATGGAGATGCTGGTCTTCTCCCCAAGTTTGCCTGTACATTTTACACTTCGTGAAGGTATCTATCATGGCTTGAAGGAGGAACTGTGGCACAGGACCCTTCCTTTGTTACAAACAGGAGGATGGTATTTCATGGGAGCACAGCTGTAGTTTAAGTTAAGTTCAGTAGGTTGCATAGTAGACTTTTTCCTCTGAAGTTACCTTTAGGTTCAAGGTAAAATGATTTTTTTCCTTGCTAAGCAAAGGAACAGCTTCCTGTCTTTGTTTGTCTAAATACTTACATTTTAATTTATTTATGTCTTTATTTTGAGTCAGTAAGAGCCAAGTATGCTTATGATTCTATGTATTGAAGAATAACAGGAGCATCCTATAGATATGTCCCATATCTCTTCTGCTTATGCTATTTCCATGGCATATTTTGTGATGTGACCCCATCAAAAACACTATGTACAATTCAGGTCATCTGTGTGCACAGATGATAAATTCAGTTTAGAATGGGTACCAAGAAGATCAGACGAATGGAGAGCCTGTCTTGTGAGAGGAGACTTAAAGAGCTTGGCTTGGGTAGCCTAGCAAAACAAAGGCAGAGAGAGGATCTGATTGCTTACCATAAATACTTCAGAGGGATAAACACCAGGGAGGGAAAGGACTGTTCAAGCTACAAGACAATATTACAACAAGAATAAATTAGTATAAACCAGCCATGAGTAAAGGTAGGCTGAAAATTGGAGGAAGAAGTTCAGACGATGGACAGGGTGAGGTTCTGGAAGAGCCCGCTGCTGAGGGTAGTGGGGGGAGCTCCCTTATAGGGACTGGTGGTTGCTTTCCAAGAGGAACAGCACCACATTGTAGCCTGTGACACCAGGGGCCTGGATTTGACGGCTGAGAAGATCATTTCCATTCCTGAGTCCCTGTAGTCCTATTTAGCGCAAGGTTTGTCTTGTACAGATAGATATGCTGGCAGGGCTCCTTTACTCCTCTTCCGTCTAAGAGGGGTAGATACCAGGCTGTGACTTGCTTTTCTCTCTGAGCACCATGCTGCTGAGATTAGAATCAAGACTTAAAAGAAGATAGAAGAATAAGTAACACTGTGATCTTTCAGAGGATATTTTATTTTCAGCTCTATTTCCTTCGTCACATGTGTATGATGCAGGGAGATTTTGCTCCTTAGTACACCAATGTTATTTTTCTGTCAGCTTTTTTTTTGGCATGCAAAGTTAGGAAGGAAATTGTCCTAGCGTTAAACTAGAGACCCAGGGACTGGGAAATACTCCTGCTCTCTACGTGTAGCAGTACAAGGCTATTCTTCAACGTGAAGGGGCTATAGAAGGCAACACATTATGCTGGCAATTGTTGCAGTGAACGCTGCATCGTCTGGCAAGAGGCTCAGCTTGATGTGGACAAAAAGTGAATTTCTCCTTTGTGCCTACATCCTTAGCTCCCTCATGATGAAAATAGAACCTGCTTTAATCTTCCCGCGGCTGACGGAAAGATATCTTGCAGACTGCAAGTCAGCAGTTGCCCACACAATTGTTTGGCAAAATCTATTTTTAAAAGTCCATAAATTCCCCAGCTAGACAAACCGGGATCTAACAAAAAAATATCGTCACTAATGTACTATCCTTTTAAAGAAAGACAATACTGTCCTCTCTCCTCCTTCTCTCTTGTGGAAAACCTGCCTTTTTAAAAACGTGAATGCAAAGTGCCTCTGAAGAGTCACAGCAGGCCAGATGCTGCCCTTCCACTCGTGCTTCAGTAGTGCTTCTCGGACCCCACTGATGGCCGCGGGACTGAGATGCTCCCTCCCTCCAGGAAGGGTGCGGGAGCGGGGCAGCAGGGGACTGCCGGCGCCGAGGTCCCTGCAGTGACACCTCGGCAGATCGCATGCGAGCGACCTTCTTGGGCGTGCGTCAGCAGGGCTGGAAATACAAACTAGGAAATCAGGTTAAGCCTCTTCTCGGTTGTCGTTCCCCTGCGCATACCCTTCTTTCCTGCTCACTGGAGTGCGCTATGTGGGAAGCTTTTGCTGACTGTGGAGTCCGCCTCGTAATTTTTTTCCACTTATTAAAGTTACAGACTCAGAATGAGTTAAAATTGCCTGTCCCTACCACTGTTCAAAAAACAGGGAAGATGTAAGGACACACTGTGCACGAGCCATCTACGCTAAGTACGCTTTGAAAATATAGCCCTGGGTTTAATGTACAGGCTTGTATTATTTTTCCTATATTTTAAATCATTCACAAGTGGTTTTCAGGCTGACCTGCTAGTCTTTTATGCAGAAAATTGTAGAGATTACCTGAAGTGAATCTGTAGTGCAGAAGTTTATTTAACTCTCTAGCTTTACACATAAGAATTTCATATATGAAAGGGTTCTTTGTGCATGAATGAGCTTGCACTCCAAACATAAATTGTTTATGTAAATACCCAAATCTTACTGTAAATCTTCAGTGAGGAAGCCTCCTTTTTGAATTAACACCTCCCCCCCCCAAAAAAAACCTAAACCCAACAACACGAAATGAGAAGCGATTATGATAGAATTATGGCTTTCAACGTGTATTATTATATGTGCCTACATTTAGATTCCCAAAGGGACCAATTTGCTAATATTAAGTATTCTTGCAATAAATAGGATGTGGTAAAGAGAGAGCTGCATATCTTTTTTTTTTTTTTTTTTTTAAATTAAGAGTTGAATTTCAAATGAATAATAGTAGCACCAGAGTTCCAAACGAGTGGGACTTTTTCCTAAACCTCTTATTAATTAGGAATTATCATAAGGCAAAATATCTGCATTAATTTGCCAAAGGGAGAATAAAGATTGGTGTATTGCAGTACTCACAAACTTATTCTGGTGGTGCTGCAATGCACAAAACTTCTAATAAATTGGGGGAAATGATGAATTTGACAACAAGCAATTAATGCTAATCTTTCCCTTTGCAGGGGTACATTTTATGCTGGTGTTTTAAGAGCAGAATTATTAGCTCCTCCACTTCACTTTCAGCCATACCGCATGCAGCATTCTGCAGTATGTTGTAGTAGTCTGTAAAATGCCTCCTCAAAACAATGCTTGTGGCTCACAAATGGCAAGAAGCTGAATTTGGGGATGATCCTGTAGACAGCAGACAGAGTAAGACTGCTTGGCTACTTCTGTCATCCCCCTTGTAAACTCCTTGTCTTCAGCAATGAGAAGATGCTTTCAGAATAGGTTGCATTGTATTCTTGAGCAGCTCATTGTTGTGAGCTTGAAATTTGGATGGACGTGATTCATTTACTGAGGAAAAGAGCTAAACACTTACTGAAGCAAATGGCAGATTTTTATAAAGCTAATTATTCAAATTTTTCTTCATATATAATTAGAATCATGTTAAACTATTGCAGAAAAAAACCCAACCTATAATTTCTTGTGGTTATAATGGTGTCTGGTTAGCAAACTCTTGTTCTTCTGAATATCCACTGCATGTAATAGAGCATGGGACACATTCAGAGTATTTGTGAAAGTCTCTCGATGCAGAGCTGACACATATCATAAAAATAAATAGCTTAATGTGTCTGTATGCATTGTGAGTGAGGATTTCATTTTTTACAGTCCCTATTGTTTCTATTTTTAATTTCTGAGCTTTTTCATATTGGAATAGACCCAGGCACATGGGACACTATAATAATATTTAGGCATTGAATATTTGCAACCTTGGTTTAATTTCTATTGCCAGTTCATTTCAGTTGGCAGAAGAAAAAATACACATACATAAGTATCAGATTTTCTTTTTTCTTTGTCTTTTCCTTCCTTTCCTTTCCTTTTCCTTCCTTCCCTTCCCTTCCCTTCCCTTCCCTTCCCTTCCCTTCCCTTCCTTTCCCTTCCCTTCCCTTCCCTTCCCTTCCCTTCCCTTCCCTTCCCTTTCTCCTTCCCTTCCCTTCCCTTCCCTTCCCTTCCCTTCCCTTCCCTTCCCTTCCCTTCCCTTCCCTTTCTCCTTCCCTTCCCTTCCCTTCCCTTCCCTTCCCTTCCCTTCCTTTCCCTTCCCTTCCCTTCCCTTCCCTTCCCTTCCCTTCCCTTCCCTTCCCTTCCCTTCCCTTCCCTTCCCTTCCCTTCCCTTCCCTTCCCTTCCCTTTCTCCTTCCTTCCCTTCCCTTCCCTTCCCTTTCTCCTTCCTTCCTTCTGGTCTCTCTCTCTGCCCCTTTCTCTCCATCTTTCTCTCCCCCCATCTCCCCATCTCTCTCTCTCTCCATCTCTCCCCCCTTCCCACCCCGGGTTCGAACCATTGAGGTAAAAAGTATTTAGTAGACAAATACTATTATTTTCTTTGTGTGTATGTAGATACAAGGTGTAAAGATAGATAACTCCGTGTGAGTTAACACATCAGTGCTGAGGGGCAAAACCCAGTGCTTCCTGACCTGTGAGCCACGGGATTACCAGAAGAGAATAGCCACATTGTTAGGAGCAGAGGTTAAGGAGCTGGTTTAGCATTATTGTCATGCTCTATCTTGAAATTAATTTCAAAACTAATTATAGTGCTTGCTTCTACTATTCCTTTTCTTACTTGTGAATCTAGCTGCATCTTTTGGGTGTGTTTATAGATATGTATAAATTCATATATGCATTTTTTCTTCTCCTGTCCCATCAAATACCTCCACCAAAAGCCAGGTCCCCCCCCACTAGATGGAAGTGTCAATATGCCAAAGGCCAATACTTGTGTATTACTTGCATCTCTGGTTTCAGTAGCAGAAACAATAGCTATCTGCATTTGTTTGTGTATCTTTATAGGCCGCTGTAAAGCCGTTGCAAAGCCGTTGCTTGTGTTGTCTTCTATGTCTGACATGAAATGTTTCAAGTATTGCTCCACTCCCATCAGCCAGTGGTCACTGGACCATTCAGTGGGCACAGCAAATTGTGCTCCTGGTCTAGCCCAAATAGCTGAGCTGGGTCTGGGGGATCTTGGCATGGACAGTGAGAAGAGGAAATTGCCTGTAGCAGGCTGGAGAGAAAGAGAAAGTCTAGATGAGATTTCAGTTGATGTTGCTTGGTTTCTGGAGTGCTTGCAGGTTTCTGAGTATATACAAGAAAATATACAAGTTCTTGTGTGCCTACACATACACGCAAATGCCCCATGGCATGTGTAGGTAATTTCCACTGTGCTCAAGACACCGAGGTATATTCACAGGTCTCAGCCATCATCCTGTTGGATTCTGATGTGCAAAGTCCAGTGGCAAGCTCCATATAGGAATGTGCCAGTTTCTACTGGGACAATGGGAAGCCAGAAGTGGTCTTTAGAAAGGAACCTTCTGTAAGCCCAAGTAGTCCCTTAGGCCACCAGCCCCTCAGAGAAATATTCTGGGCATGATCTTTTCAGTGAGAGAACAGGAAGATTTTAAAGGTGTACAAGGCAGACACAGCCCATTAGGTCTCCCTAGATGAGTAGCTCTCCTCACAGTGCTCTGAAGTGACTGAGGGAGGAGAGTGGAGATTTCTGTAGCAAATCAGAGAGTTTCTCAGCCAGCAGCTAAATCCCATATGGGAGCATCAGCTGCACTTCCAGACAGGAGTGGAGTCCTGTGGCTGCTGGAGAGATAGTGTTAGTTCCAGCCTTAAGATTGCTGAAACTCCCCACAGGGCTTTCCAACCAAGAATAAATCTGTTATTCCCTGACACAAACTGCTGAAGCTGGGTCTTCCCCATCTGCACAGTGCCCCTTTTTCCCCTGAACAGAAATAAGGCATCTCTTCCCTTCCAGAGCTCCTATGGTTCAAGCAGGAACTGGTATTTTCCACTAGGTTAGGTTCTGTGAGCTTCGCATATTCTTTTTACTGTATTTTGCTCTGCAGAACTGCTCAGGAGATGGGGGACATTGCTGCTGCCTGGACTTTGCATACATATAGTAGGGTCCAGGACTGCTTGTTGAGTTTCACCCGCAACGTTACTTCGCATTTGTTAGCACTCTATCATTTGTGCTGCATCTTAAAAATCACTGCAGTGCTTGCTGTGAAGGTGCCCCATAGACGTTGATACTGCAATTTTTAAGGAGCAAAGATCATTACATTTTTAAATGTTCATTTAGGATTCTGATTTAAAGCCAGAAGAAAAACCTAAAAGAATCTAAGTTAAAACAGGAATAGATCCATGCGAGAGTAGCTGTAAATGGTAAATCATACACTTAGTTACGTTTGATTGAGAAAGTTTATTGCTCATGTGAGCAAAATGTCTAGCCCCAGGCACTGTGTGGGTAGTTACTGTGCAAGCATACCACCTGCAGCCATGCCAGAATACCCAAACCCCCTGATACCACAGTGTTAGCTGTCCTGAATAGGAATTGGAGGTCATGCCAGATTGCATTGCAGTGCAGTGAAGTGGACTAGAAAGAGGCCACCCACCTCATTTGCACTTGCGCCTTACAGTAATCGGTGCTTGAATGTCAGTGGGTGGTGATAAAAAGCTAATTTACTAACCCCCAGTGCTGTGTGCACCCCCTTTCTGCATGTGTGTTGGAGATCATAAAGTCTGCAAGATTGCCCACTGTACTGAGGCCTCCACGTTATTTTTACATCTTTTTTTTTTACTTAATCTTGTATGCTCCAGTTGAGCTACATTAATGGATTAGAATACAGCGTGATCTTAGGAGAATTCCACTACAATAGATAGATAGTTGGATGGACGGACAGACAGATGCAAGTTTAAAGCACAAGAGGATTTGCATATTTAGTTCTGCTTTACAGCCTCCTTTAGAGAGTGGGATTAATGATCTGCTAAATTATCACAGTTGAGAGTCTTCAGCATTAGTGTGAATGTGTATCCTGCTAGAGCTAGTTTTACAACTTTTCCAGAGACATTTACAAATCTTACTGGGGGCAAGGCGGGGGCGGGGGCGGGGGGTGGCAGTGGTGTGGATATCTGGTTGTTGGTAAAGCAGCTGGTAACTAAAGGAGAAAAATCAGAAAAATCGTCCCTTTTCTGGCAGGTCTAAGAGCCTTTCCATCACCCACTGAACGCATTTACAGTGAGAGAAGTAAGAGTGTTCTCCAAGGACTGTTTGCTTTTTGAGTACCCGAGATGCTATGTTAAGCACTTACTGCAAGTTGGCTTAGAGAAATGTCTTCCAAAAACGTTTCTTTGGAAAGGGAAAAAACGCTCATGAAGGCAAGTGAACTTAAGATGCCTGGCACACCTTTTGGTTCCTGATTTTAAGGATTTTAAAACAGTGTGCTTGAGCAAGGTGTGCTGCAGAGCATCTGGGGCAAATGGCGCTACTGACTGAGCCAGCACCAGCCTCATAAACCTCCCTTTGATCTAGCCATTAAAGGAAGGAACATTACTTGGCATATTTCTTGGTTACACATATTGCATTCTTTGGTCCCATTAAATAATAATGAATAATAAATGGCATAGTTTGGAACAAAATTCTGCACAGCTCAGTAGCAGAAGACGGCTAACATACCTTCCGCTTCTCATGGAGGGAGATGAGAATGCATCCCAGAGCCCTGCCTAGGGTTAGAGGTCTTAAAAAAGCAGGGAGCTGTTTCCAGCCATTTCACTGTTGTGTAATACCAATTTTGACATGTGTCAGTAGAAAAGAAAACACACTCAGGCTGCAGTTAGGTAGGAAAAAAGGGTGCTGGCTTCTGAGGTGACACCAGGTAGTCTCCCCACAGTATCCAGACTATATCCTAGAGGTGATTCTTCACGAGAACAATGCAGGAACTGGGACCACCTAATTTTAGGAAACAAATTTATGCTCCTAGATTTATCCCACTTAATTTAAGGACTTAAGAGCGTGGTTGGTTTTAGTACCCTGTGCAGTGAAGAGAATGAGACACATAGGTCCATGAAGTGATTCAGGTTTTAACTGAGCCAAGAGGTGCCAGTTTACGCCCACTGACTGTAGGCAACCCAGCCTCTGTATGTAAGTCTTAATGTGAGTGCCCCTTTCTTCTCTTCCTTCAATGTAATACCCAAGAAAGCAGGTATTAATGTAATACCCAAGAGACCTGCAAGTGCCAGGGAAGGAGTGTCTTTCTGTTGTGCATTTTTCTCTGTTTGCTGAGGGTGTCTTGCCGAGTGAGTGAGGGACAGATCATCATTCTTGGCAAGATGGGGCCTGATCCAGCTGCCCCTTTCTGTTGTCTTCAGGACAGTCTGGGTGAGCAGCCTCTTCAGCCAGCCTTTCGTGTTGAATGCCCTGGCTTCACCAAGCTTGTTTGACACCATCCTTTTTGGCTTAATGGGGGGCTAATACGGGGATGTGTTAGGTGCCCAGTGGCAGGTTAATGTTACAGAGATTAACGTTCACCAGTCACTTAGCAGTAAGATTCAAAATCCAGATTTCCTCCTCAGGGGCCAAAACTTGCAGTTTATAAGGGCAGAGATAATTCCGGAAAATAAAGCAAAATAAATTTTGTTGCTGTTTTTGCATTTTCTTTTAACTTTTCTCTAATGCTGTTTCCCTTTCATATTTTCTGCCTTTGTTTCACTCATTTTCATTTTTTTCCCTTGAATTCCCCTCCTTCACACAGCAATCCCTTTCTACATTTCCTTTTCCTCCCCTTGCCCTCTCCCAAAGCTGATCCTCTGCGCTAGGCTTGTGCAGCTCTTCTCATTTTTTGGCGGTCCAGCTGTCCCCTTTGCTTTCTCCAGTCCGCACTGCGTGGCCAGGCTGGCAGCTGCCAGAGCTTTGTCGTATTGCTGAGGCGCACCCTAGTAGAGCCTGCGAGCGGAGCCATAGGACAGGAGCAGTCTTGTACCACTGGAGTTCTGGCAGGATAACATGATACTTGTCAAGAAGGATGTCTTCACATCTCTTGTAGGTCTGCAACAGATTTCCCTTCACCTCTTTTTTAAACAGGGTATTTGTACCCTTTCCCTGGTTTGCTCAGCGCCTGCTGCTGGACTGGGCTTGGTGTTATTAAATATTTGCATTTATTTAGCATCCTGGAACACCAAGGCACCATTGTGCAGGAAACTTTACACCCACAAACAAAAAAGGGAGCTCCCTCGCCTAAAAAAAAGAAAGAAATATAAAACAGCAGACAGCTATTTGGGGAGATGACATTAACTCCCCCTGAGCTAACCTGGCCTCTAAGCGTTGGGTACGAGATGTGGTTCATAGGGTACAGAGGAGGTTGTTCCCTGCCTCTGGGGCTGGCCATGGGCACCTTGTGAGTGGGTTCAGAATAGCCTAGGCATTTGTAGCTGGAGCTCTTGAATTTTCTTAGATTTTCATTGGTTTTGGCGTCTCTCAAGGCCTGCAACAACCAGTTCTGTCCCCCCCTTTTTAAGCTCGATTTGTGGCACCAACTTCTCTGTTTCTAGCATTTCCTTTCCTTCTTCTGACCACTGCAATTTGCCCCTTTTTGCCCTCCCTGCCGCAGATCCTCCCAGCCCTGCTGCCTTTCCTAATGGCACCCGCTCCCCTCCACGCACCTCTCCCCTGCACTTGCCCCCCTCCTGCTCCCCAGCTAGGGTCCGTCCTCCTGCCTTGCCTCTCCCTTGCCTCTCTGCTCCTCCATTTGGCCAGGGTAGTTCACACCTCCTGGCAGTGCTGGAGGCAGGAAGCACTGCTCCGAAAAGGAAAAGTCACCCTGCGTGCCCCCTGCCAGAAGTGCTTCCCTCAACCTGGAGCCAGCTTATAGAAAATGGAGGGGGATGTCCAGAGGGTGCCCCCCGCAGCCAAACCTCCCCTCTGCAGAGGACGGGCCGCGGCGTGCTCGGGGGGCAGCAGGTTTTCCACCGCAGGTGCAGGGAAGCGGCTTGTAACGCCAGCGCACCTTGTGCTGGTATAAAACTATCTAAGCCAAAGTTCAGGTGAAGGGCAGCCATGTAGCCAGAAAGTCATGTGGCTCTCATGTTGGTTAGTATGTCACTTTGAACAGCTCTTATCTGATATTATTATGACTAACCCAGTGCTGACAGCATGGAACAGATTACAGGAGCCATGTGATGATTATTTAAGGCATCGCTGAGTATAACATGCGGCTAATATTAACCCATGCTTTCCAGAGCAGCTCTGTCTCTCTGTGAGCAACACCTGCAGCAGGCCCCCTGCACTTCCCGGCCCGGGAGCGCTCTGCCACCGAGCTTACCTTGGGTGCCGCATTTCAGACAAGACTATTTTTTAATCATTCCTCTGTTTTAATATGGCCTTACAGTTTGGAGCAGTTCTGCAGGCTGTGATTGCTTTTTTTTATTTTGTTTGATTTTTTTCTCCTTTTTTTTTTTAAAAAAAAAAAGGATCAGTTGTGACAGGTGCCTGTATTTCGTATTCCTTGTGGCAGCACGTGCCAATAAAATTCAGAAGCCTTTTTGTTTTGTTATGGTTGATCTTTAAAGTTATTGAGAACAGCGCTGAAGTCATAGCTGGCAAAATAGACCTCACTGTTCTACATAAATGTCAGCAGCGCCAAGGCGATACTTTCCGAGAGGTAACGAACGATTCGCGCGCTTACGGGGAAGGTGAGGCGAGCACACATACTGTACCCTTTAAACAGGCTGACACCTGCGTGGGGCATTTCGAAAACAATGCCAAAAATGTGGCATTATGTAAAGCGTGACAGTGGCCCTGAGTGTTAAACCACTTTGACAGATGCGTTAAATGCCGTGTGTGAGGATACCGGGCAAAAAAGCTTGGGCTCCCGGTGAAGTGCGGCATGCCGGCCCCGGGGCTGCGGCCTCGGGCAGGCTGAGGGGGCCGGGGCCGTGGCGTCTCTCCCTCACAGGGTAACCTCAAAGGTGCGAAGAATTTAAATTCCACGCCTGGAAACTCTGGTCACATGAGTAGTGTTACTCGTGTGGTAACCCAGAGGGTAACGTTACACCAGCGACCTCTGGAGCGAAAAGTGAAACGCTGGCGGGATGGGGCTGCAGCCTGTCCCCTCATGCAGGCCCACCCGCCGGCTGGGCCGGAGGCGCTCGCTGTCTCCCCTCGGGGTCTGCCTGCAGCCCGCCCTGTGCCCCCCCCCACTGGCTTGGTTGGGAACCAGGAGGAAGCCCAACAGAAAGGTGGTGTGTGAAGGAGAAATCATGTCCCTCCCCTGGCCCTGTACGCACAACCATATTTCTCTTCCTCTTGTGTCTGCAAGACCTCAGCCTCAGGGTAAAAAAGACAAGGGAGAAAGGCTGGGAAAGTCTGGAGCAGGAACACGCAGTTGGTACCAACCCTTCCCTCCATTTTAAACTCCGGGCCAAACCCAACTGCGATCACAAGGATTAAGGACTACAAAACATGGTTGAGACTAATTACAACTGAGACTTGAAAGGCCCAGAAGCTTTTGGAAGGGGGCTCAAAAATCCCTCAGGTGGGGCCCTGAGCACTCTTTGTTTAAATTAAAAAAAAAAAAAAGAGGGAAACAAAAGAGAAACAAAACCACCCTTGGCTCTACTGACAGCACATGCACAAGTGAGTCTGTTGGCAGAGAGCATCCTTGTGGGATCTGTATTGCTTTGGGGGGGGGAACTGCAAAAGCGCAAGGATGTCCGTGCTGGTGCGGGGCTTTGCTTCCTCCTCCAGCAAAACTGCAAAAGGTAGAGTCACCAGGGTAGGAGACAAGAGAACTGATTGAACTGTGTAATAGTAACAGTCGTAGTAGCAGCGATAGTACTAACTCCCTGTGAGCTTTGGTTGGTACTTGAGCCCAGCTCTCAACGCTCTTGGGCATGCTGGTCAGTTCACCCTGCCTACGTGTATCGTAGTTGCTCCATCTGTAAAACATGACTGATAAATTGCTAACGCACAGATTTGTGATGAGCTCAGATGATTAATATTTTGCATTGCTTGGAGATCCTTGATTAGAAAGTGCACGGAGGGCTAAACCATTACTTACTTCTTTTCTTGAGCTGAATTACTCACATTTGGAAAAACCTATCTTCTGCAGAGGCTCTATGAAATGTTTGTCCTAATGCTCATTTATCGTGAGTGGCACTGATGGAACGGGTGCTGGTGTGAAGCAGATGTATCTGTGTAATAGTTTACTTTGATGGCTCCTTTAAGAGGCTTCATAATCTTTATATTTTACCATTGGGCTTGGAATTTTATGCTCCTTTAACAGGTGTATTACCTTGATCAGATGTTTTCATTTTAAACTATTGACTTATGAGCACATGGCCTGCAGGGATTGATATGCAGCAAATTGATTCCCTTTAAAAGATTTATTCTTATATTCCCTTTTTATTTAGTGTAGGAGTTCACTAGAAAACATAAATGATTGATAATCATAGTTCATGAGTAAAAGTGAAAGTGTCCTGCAATTAAAACCTTTGTTTCCCTTAGTTTAAAAGCACATCTGTAGAAAGAAATCAGTAAGGGTTGGAGTACACGTAGAAAAACCCAATCTAAAATTGGACATAGTTTTCTGGGTTAACATGTAACAAAACGATCTTTTTAAATATTTCTCCTCCACTCACAGCCACTATTGTTTTTGTGCTCTTTTATTGTTCAAAGAATTCAAGCTATTTGAAAAGGATGTGTACAAAGATTACCTTAAAATGACTCATTGTAAAAGCTCCCTACCTGATGAATTTGTCCTATCGGAACCAACATCCATTTTAGCAGAATCCACTAAAAAAGCTCAATCTGTTCAGCCTGTGAGATGGAATGCAGCAGCAGAGTCCTGCCATGAAAATAGCTTGTGTAATCAGTGGAATATAAATGGCAACAGCATCTTGTACTCCCTTTTATGATGGTGGAAAGAGAAGGAATTCAGTGGGCAGCCATATGACCAGGTCCTGCATGACTGAGAAGCTCACATTTTTGCATTGCGCTGTGGCACAGGATCTCATGTGTCCAAGAGGAGGTAAATTGTTCCCATGCCTTGTGACCAGAATCTGTGTCTGGAGAAAGAAGCAGAATAAAGGACCATTATTTTAGCAAAGGCATTAGAAATCTGTGCAACTGGTGGAAGCATTAATTAACAAACTATTTCCCCATAATGGCTAGCATCCTTCTGAAAATAAGAGTGGGGAAGCTGCTTGAAATAGAAAACTGCATGTATGTCTGGGCAGCTTATAGTTTTAAAGCACTGCCTATGCCAACAGAAGAGGCAACGACAAGGCAGTTACTGAAGGTTTAATACAAGGATAAATTTAAAGCAACTTTATTCTACGTGTGAGCCTCCTAAATGAATGCATGATGTGTGTTGGTGCCAATGTGGGTGGCGTTCGTTAGACTCTGGTTGGAGTCCAGTCTGTGTTGCTGCATGAGTCAAGTGTGATGGGGTCAGGTCAGTCCTCTCTGAATGATAATCCACATCATAAAGCTACTGTAAATGATTCAGCATGGTTTAGTATTATTTTCAGCCAGTGCCCAGGAGAGGCCAGGACTGAGCTAGCATTAAGAATGAATTGTCCATGCTTCCCACTCTTATATAACTGCGGGTTCAGGTCACAGAGAAGTATGTCAGGAAAATGAGCGCAGACTCCTTCCGCAATGTAGATTGTCTTCCTTGAGCAAATGTTGTGAACCAGGGTGGAAGGATTGGACATGGGCTACAAATGCATTGGTTTTCAGAAAGCACCTCAGAGCTTCCCAAAGAAATTGAGTTAGATTCTGCAAGGTGCCAGGACTTTTAGGAAAGGTGCTGAATACCTGCTGCTTCCACAGTGACCAGAGACATTTCCCCCATTTTTGTAAGCAGTTGGCATGTTGAGTTTGCACCTTTAATTTCTAAGTGGATATAATGTGTTAACTTAAAGCCAACGATTCAGTTGCAGACAGGTTATTGCTGCAATTGGTGGCCATTGTGATTTTTTTACTGCTTGATTCTCCTTTGATCTCTTACTAAGGCACTTTTGCAACATTAACTTCATTAAATTGTTGTTTGAGGTCATACCAAATTGCCATTTTCTTCTATTGTCATCCTCAAAAGGGTGTGAATAAATTAGTGATGTAGATAACTAGGTAGTTTTTTAAGTTATCATGGAAGGCTAAGAAAAGGCAGACTGGGATGCAGGACTCCAGAAAGGGACAGACCAGAAGAAAAGAGAGAAAATTCACAAAAAGCAGGAACTGTAATTCCTAATTGTCTAAACTTCATTTTGTAGCAGCTATGTTTAGTCTGGACTGATGGCTGTATGATTGCTCCATTTCATTGAGTAAAAAACATGAATATTGTGGAGTTTTACTTATGTACCAGAAAAAAAAAAAGAAAGCAGAGCTCTGTGTGCTTCAGACTTGGCTAGCAAGTCCAGCCGAGAACAGATGGAAACTCTGCCAAGCACTTTTCATTGAAGAGTTTTCTTGAAGCTTTAAGAAGGGAAGATCAGAGCATTGCAGACAAAATTGCTGATTCCTGCTCAGGGCACTGCTCTCTTCCCTGTGCTTAGGACCATCCTGCAAACGTGGGCTAGGCGCCTGGCAAACCTAGGCTAGGTTCAGTGGCTGTGTTTGTGAGTGCTACCCATGCACAAGGACCATTTGACTTGCGACTGAGATAAGCAATACCTGCCGGATTTTGTCTGTGTATTTTTAGGAGTTTTGAAACCTTGATGTTTTGTGTTGCTGCAAGTGGATGGTTTCAGCCTGTCCCTGGGCAGCAGGAGATCAGTTGCGGAAGGCTCAGTGGTGTTCATGTTACCATCTCATGATGGAGCTTACACTATCAGCTATAATGTACTAGTGCAGGCCCCACACTTGGGCTCTTCTTGCCTCATAGAAATGTCAGTATCTTTTTTTCCTAGTTCTTCAGCAGTTACATTCTCCTTCCAAGTACAGATGCGCTCCTTTACTTACAGACTTTTCTCTCCTTTAGGACTGCACAATCCCATTATTTCAGAGGGGACTGCGTCCTAAAAGAGTAGAAAATTGTTTGTTTCTGGTTTGGGTCTTTTTTTCGCTCTTATATGTAAAGAAATGCCATGAAAAACCCATGGAGATGGAGTTCATTATGTTAATCCCATCTCTAAAAACGCTGCCGTGCTGCGGGCCTTTGTTGTCAATAAAATGTCAAGCAATGGCATGTACAGCATGTTGTGCAGACTTCGAAATGCCGCAGCTGTAGGACTGTGCTGTTTTCTACACAAGAGCTGAGAAATATGGGAGGGATTAATAGCGGGTGCAAGCCCAAGTGTTAATACCGAAAACCAAAGCAAAAAAAAAAAAACCTTACAAAGAGTTTTCTTCAGCGTATTTGTAAAAACTGGTTGTCATTCTTCATATTCTGAAAGACATCTGTTCACATTTCATAGTTTACCCCTAGTTTACCCAGGAAAGCTTGTATACTAGTTTGCTTTCTCAAAGGGGCAATATCTTTCCGAGTGTTAATGCCAGTGTACAGCCTAGTAGTTTCAAAGAAGGGCAAAATCGAAAAAATAGGGATCTTTTGGTGCTGTAACATAGTTACAGCCATTAATTTATCATGCTTGTGATAATATGGGGCCAGATAAAATACCAGAAAGCAAATTGCCCTTTTAATACCAAGAAAAGGGATTTTTCTTGACCTGTTTTATGAAATTGTGAATTTTGTGTTGTAAAGGACCTGATGCTTTCCTAGCACAACTATGACCAGTTTGGAGGTCTCCCCTCCTGTTGTGGGCATGCCTGGCTCCAGGAAGGTGAGCCAAATGCATTAATAATATGACCCTCACCAGCAGAAAGCAATGGGGAAAATATTACTTTCCTGAATATTTGTTTTTATAGGTTTAGTACAGAGACTAAAGGACAGCACCATTTTTCATTCTCCTAAGCACTAAAACAGGAAACGTTGTTAGAGTCTGGGCATGGAGTAAGGAGGGTAACGACTGTGAGCAGGTAAACTACCCCATTGTAACTCTGAAATAAGTATCACACCTTGTTTCTCAGACATAGTCTTCTAAAAATTTTCCTATTTTATTAAAGGAGTATCACCTTCTCTTCTTTTCATGCAGCACTGACTCAATGCTAGCCACTGGTAGGCATTAATACCAGGTCTACATTTATGGACACAGTTTCTACTGATTTTCAAGAAAAACTAAATACATTGGAATGAGGACTGGTCATACTATGCTAGTAAAACTTTCAAGACCAGTGATTTAGTTTAAGACATAAGAGGGATGAGGGTTGTCATCTGGAAGTAAGAGGGATGAGAGATGATGGTTGTCTCGGGTCATGTAGGAAGCTCTAGCCTAATCTATGACCATAGCATTTTCATCTCCATGCCGCCTTCACACTGATTTCAGTGACTGGATGGCAGAAGGAGGAGACATATTACTATTATTATTCGATATGTGTGAGCCCCTGTGGCCTTCCCACTGTACTCGCCTGGATTGAGCTTTGCCATCTGCATGGGGGGCCAGGCACTCTGCTGTGCAACTCCATCCACCTCTCCCTGGAGCAGCTTTGTTTGTTAGGTTTCGTATAATTACAGTTGATGTCTCTCCAAAAATGTTACATGTTATGTTTTATGTTCCTTTTTGACGCCTTGTGACAGGGTTTCTTTCAGCAAATCACCATGTGCAAAATGTGGAAAGATTGCAGCTGTAAAATTAATTTCATTTGTATTTAGCCAGGTGTGGGTATTAAGAAACAAGCAAAATCTGGCATCATAAATCCTCTTCCAGGAAAAAAAAATGTTAGTATCCGCATTCAGAGTTTCTCTTGTCTTCCAGGCTCTTTTTTGTTCTTTCACTGAACATGCTGGTGCTGCCAGGCTCCTTACAGTCGTTCTCACTTTGTCTGCTGCTGGTTTGTGTGCTGATTCAGTAGCTACAGTAGTGTACCCTCCCTTCCTCCCTCCTTTCCTCTCCTCCTTCCTTCTCTCCTTCCTTCTTCTCTTTCTCCAATATGGGGGCAGACAACCTGAAAAATACTTTCAGCAGCACATAAAAAGATTATCCTTGCAACCAGCTCTGCATCTAGTGATTCTGTGACAAAGTGTTTTATCAAACCTATTTTTTTTTCAGTGTGGGGGCATCTCTTCTTATGTGTAATATCAGCAGAGATGCTCTCTTTATGTACAGTTTGGGGGTCATACAGGTAGCTCTAAAAACAACCTGCACCTCCAGAAAAGTCATTTTCTATTCAGAGGAGGATCTGGGTTTAGCATGGGGAGCCAGGGCTGTTGTCAGGGCTTCGGTGGGTGGTGTGGACTGCTGGGCTGTTAGGCAGCAGCGCGGGACTTTTAAGAGTAGGTATGAGGATGAAGAGGTGCTACTTTTGCACAGAGCCCTTGTGACTCTACTGACATTTCTACTTGGAAGAATCCCCTTTTTAAGGGTGAGAAATAGTTTAGTTTGTCTGCTTGGCCCTCTGTGATATGTTCCTACCTCACACTAATGCCAGTCGTATCAGATCGTTCTAATTATAAATGTGACAGCTCTGAGAATTTGGATTTTAAAATCCCATTTTTTTTCATGTGATACGTTGCAACTCCAAACCAGAAAAAGTTACTAGTAGACTTAACCGGGTTAGAAGGCAGCGCTTTAGCCACAAAGCACCTAGTCCAAATCTGGATTTGAGCCAGGGAGTACATCTGCTATATATCTCAGAGAGAAAAACGAAAGTATCCTATGCCGTGAGATTGGTATCAGCAGGGTCCCCTGTTTCCAACCATGCACATTTGCTCTAAGTCATGAAATTAATTAATGGAGAAAATTTCTTGTAAAATAGAGCAGCAGTTCTGATTTACATGACTTCTGTGCATTTGCAAGTATTTTTTCCCCCTATGGCTAGAGCTGTATTAATACATTTTGTTCCAACAAACGACCTAACACGCATGTATTAAGCAGAGATCTCAGGGATCCAGTCTCGGCAACAACTTTGGCATTGCCTCCCGTTAATTTATTTGCACCAATCCAGATGCCCCCCCCCGCTCTGTGCCGTCTCTCTCCCCCCCAGCTTAGCTACTAAGCAACCTCTTCAGTCGCTGCAGTGAATCAGCACTTCTGGCAGGCTCGTCTCTCCCGTGCGCTGCCTGCAAGCACGACGCCAGTGCGGTGTACAGACCCCTCTTGGTCTCGTTCACTGCCGAAGGAGCAGGGCTCGGCCCTTAAGGCAGAAGTTTTCTTCCAGTTTTACAAAAGAGCAAATAGTAGATCAAAAAGTCCTGCTGACTTTTACTTCCTTTTAGGAGGAGAAGCTTTTTGCTGATGATGATCCAGGGTATATTTGCAGCCTCGTTTAAAGCACTGTATGGGCATTGAGATAGTTTGTAATAAGTGTAATAAATGTACTAAGAAATAAAAGAAATTGAAACTAGACATATTGCACTTGGAAAAGACAGACCTTGTAAGATTCGCAGATCTTTGAAATTTTTGAGAAACTCTCTGAAATAACTGCAGAAAATAAACAAAAATCCAATGAACACATGAGCTCTCTCCCCTCTCCAAGCTTATTTGCAAATCCTTTTTTAGGTCATGCTACCTACAAAAGAGAGGAAGAGAAAGGAGTTCTGGTGTTTATTTCATTACAAGGAAGATTTTCAAACCCAGGAAGGTCTCTCACTCCAGGTACAGCCCCCCGGAAGATGCTCAGTTTCTCTCTGGGCCTTTGGAAATGTTCCCCCAATTACTTGTATGTTCTTTGGTCTGGCAATACAGAGCAAGAGGGTGTTTGTAGACCCTTTGCTTGGAATGAGTAATACTTGAAACCACAGCTAATCTCACTGAACTAGTTGGTGGGTAAGGTGTTACTGAATTAAAGGCTCAGAGCATGGCCCACAGGAAAGGATAAATCCTGCTTCACTGGAATCTGTGGTAAGGCTGTTGTTGATGGGGTTGCAGAAGAGCAGGATCAGGCTCTGTGTTTTGCTTTGAATGCGTTTTTCTTAACTGATAGGGGAAATGAAAATAATTTGCTTCCCAGAAAAGTTTTCTTATAACCAGTACAGTAGTAATATGCAGCAGGATTCGGAGGTCCTGAGCTGTATTGTTGCTGTTTTATCGTTGAATTTTTTTTTTCTCCTCTTACCTTCAAATCTGAACTCAAATCTTGACTCAAATCCTTCATGTGTGTTTTCATGTGTGGTTGTGTAGGCATTGTTTTCCTTAACTTCCATTGATGTAAATAGTTAACTGAGGGAACTGGAACCTTCTAATATTACTCCTCTTCATCAGATAATTGGTGCTTTGCAGGCCTAATATGCAATATGTTGATTAGTGCTTTTGTTATATTAAGGAGTTTATTTTTACCATACGCCAAATCTACTGTAGTTTAGTCTCCTGTATGCAGTTCGTTAGATGTCTTGGATGCGGTTTTCAAAGTGATGTCAACCTTGCCCCTGCTTGGGAGCTCAATCTTGCAGAAAATCATGATACAATATATGCATGCAATGCCTGTCATCTCGAGTGAGACACTGGGGACCTCCGCAGCTCAAAACATGAGCTCCTGGTGTTGGCTCTGTAGTGCCAAATCTCCCTGGGTGGTCTCAGACTCACCTGCTTCTGTAGGCTGTGCATAGAGAGAGCCCCACAACATACATTGATCAGCGGAGTGCTGCACATCTCAGATGGGATTCGTATGTGTCCGTTTCATACCTTGTATGCTGAAGTGTTCTCGGCTCTGCTGTGCAGTGAGTTGTATGAAGGAATGCATGCACGTGTTGGCCCACGGACGGATGTGTGAATATAAATGGAGTCTGTGTTTTCAAAAGTGGTCCATTGTCTTGGGGATTAATGGGAAACTTGATCATCCGGTTATTGCCTGCAACTGCATACCCTGTGAGTACACCAAGTATTCCACGTCTAGTGGTATGGGTTTGTGTTTTTTAAGGTGATGGTTGTGGAGAGGATTATCTTTTTTTCCATTTACTTTATTAAGCCAATTAGAAATGTTCAAGACTAGGAGGTGTTTTTCCAGGTCTTATGATCCCATTAGTTAAACAACGGAGGGATAAGTGAAGGAAGAAAACAGACTACAGAGTAAGCTGTGTAAATAAAATACAGTAACTAACTTTTGGTCTGGTAGCACCTTGCTGAGCAGTCTGATTATTGACTACCCAGCCAGTTCTGCTGATACAACCAACATAAATTCATCTTTGCTGCTTTTTTACTGATGCTAATGCCAAAGAGCCAAAGGAGCTCTAGGAAAGGAGAGTTGGATTCAATTCTGGTTCATGAATCACATATTGAATTGTCAGGAAAGGAACAAATTCTGCCCCAATTGCCACTATAACTATGATAGGTTGTACTCGTGTGCCTCAGGGCAGAATATGGTCTGAAATGAAATAGATGAGGTCAAAATCTGTTTTCATTGATCACAGAGAAGGCAGTGAAGCTGTAGAGGCAAATGTGACAGCAAAATATTGTCAGCAAGGCCATTCCTCTTGCCAGTGATGTATCACAGCAAAAAGAAGGCTGTTTGATTTTCAACCTCCATGACGTGTTGGTTGGGTAGATAAAAAAAATAATCTTTCCGTAAGCAAGCAAATTGAACTGAAAGTAAGACGCAGTGATTGACACTGAGTTGCAAGATGTCATTTATATAAAGTCTTTTTGTACGGAAAAAAAGGGGGGCATTTGGGTTTTGTTGGGGAAAGCATTCGTTTATTTTCTTTTTTTTTAACTTATATTTTGAGGATCTTGCAAAAGGGAGACCAAGAATGTGATTCCAGGAATAATCTTCTTTTATTCCATCATATATTCTGCAGTCCATTCCATAAAGATGACGATAATAAAAAAGCAAGGAACGCAATATGAGAAACAACTTCCTTTCTGTTAGTGTGGATGGCTTTATAGAATAGATACTGAAGCAGCAAAGAACTGAAAGTGGTTTCTGAGAAGTGTTGACCTCCTTTCGTGCCACTTACTGTGAATTAAAGCTGTGAGTGAGAACTAGTTTGGGCATGTGGTACAGCACTTACAGCAACTGCTGCCAAGGAACAAGATTTGTGTTTCTAAGGAAATGCAACAAAAGAAAATGGTTTAAGAGGCAGTGGCTGTCACTGTGTAAAAAAAGTATCTATATACAGATAGGAAAGAAAGGCCGAATTGGGTTATTCTATACGCAGGTTAGCGTATGTGTGAATTCTTGTAATGTGAGATTCAAAATCAAACAACTGTGGATTGTGCGGGGTTTAGCATATCTCACACTGTTAGAGTTTACAAAGTTGAGCTAGCTAAAAGCAGTTGTGCCCGTGATTGACTGTTTGTCATTCTTACGGGCATTATTACTAACAGTGACCTGCTATAGGAAAGGGATACATTTAGAGCAAGGAAACTGGGTTTTTGTGGCTTCTTGGAACTCCTTTCTTAGCAAACCAAAAGGCAAAAATCTTCAGCACTTCTAAACCAAGGCTGCCAAACAGTATCGCTTACCACTACCTTTAGGGTTATAAATATCTTAGGACGTGACATCCACTCACTGATTTGTAGCAAAGATGTTATGAGAATTGTTCATGCACTGAAGTTTCATTAAGGGATGAAAACCGTAGCAAAACGCCGAGGAAAAAATATTGCTATATTTACACAGTGTCTTAACTCCTTTTTTTTTTCCCCTCCTGGGTTGGAAAGGGAACCACCTGTCTCCTTTGCTGATGTCAGACTGCTCCCTGGAGACACAGTGCTATTGGAAAGCACATGATACTGTACATATTTACACCAAGCCCGCATCTGATTGAGATTGGGCTACGAGACCTGTGAGTTCACGAGTTTCTTCATCATACTCTCATGCATTAAACATGTGTTTGAACTCTGGCTTGAAAGCTGTGTGATCTTATGATAGACGTATTTATGTAATAGTTAAATGAATGATCATGCGCTCTCCAGCTCCTTTTCCATGCAAATGCAGAGGAAATTGAATATTATAATATTTCAGTGAGATGTCCTCAATAACAAATTACTGTTTAAAATAACCAATATTTGTATGTATATCAATTGCCTAGCAGTTATTTTTGTCTGCTATTTGCATGATATGGAAAAGAGTTTTTCTAGAAAATGTTTTAAACTACTTGGTGCTGCTTTCCTTTTGGAATGATCACAAGGGTGCACATTTAGAGACATATTTTCCATCTGTTTTTTTGAAGCTGGCAAAGCACGTAATTTGGAATAGAAAAGAAGTCTGAAAGTACCCATATTTGAACTGGTACGTGTTTGAGCCGTTCTAGGAATTCTTATTCTGTAGCAGTTAGTAAAAGTGAAGGACTATATTGTGCCCTTGGATGCAGTATACAAGCAGTGCTCAAGGCCAGTGGGAGCCCTGTGTGAATGCCCAGGGGCACACTAGGGCCCGTGAGAGCTTTACTGCTCTGTTACCAAGGCAGAACCTGAAATGATGAGGAGGGCTCTGTAAACCCCAGTTCAATGCAGTCCTGGGTTGTGCAGGTTTGTTTGAGATGGGTCAAGGTCCTTTTGCAAAGTCCTGGGCTTGTGCATCTCTTCATACAGCCTTGAGTGATGTGCCTGCCAGAGGGACCTACTGAGTCTTCTGTGTCCTGCAGTGGTGGGCATGAGGCTGCCAATGCAACCAGGCTGTGGGCTTGCTCAAACATCCCTGTGACTTTTGCCAGAACACAGGATCTTTGTAAGCCAAAGTCAAGCTTTGCTACAGCTGTATGACCCATGTACAGCTTGAGGCCTGAGCTTCCATGGAGAGCAGCGCTGACATAACAGTGTTTCTTTTTAGAGCGGGGATCTTCATCTGGTGAGCCACAGCTCACCCACACTCCTGCTGCTTGTCCAGAAGTATCTCCTTAACTCCTCACACCAGCTCACCCTTTTGATGGGATTGCTTGTTGTACGTAGTGAATAAGTATGACAGAATCTGGCCCTGTTGCTCTGGCAGTGGTTGGATCAAGCTGGGCATGGTTCAGTGCAATAATTTCTTGTATGTGGGCATTTTGAAAGCCCCAAAATACTTGGGGATACTAGTGCTCCTGGGAATCAATGGGACTGCAAGCAGCTGGGGAAAAAAGGCTCCAAGAGATGTGAACTGCAGAGCAGATTTTCAGACTTTGGGTTAGTAGTGTGCCTGGGGTCTCAGGTTGCCCAAATTAAGTCCTGAGAAAAGAACTGCATTTCTTTTTTGCCATGGTCTAGAGCAGGATGGCCACACCACACCTGTTGAGCTACTTATGTCTCTTGAGCAGTTCAAGCGCAATTCCTGGGCTGTGGAAATACATTTTCACTGACAACTGGATTTTTTTTGGCTGGGGGCTGGTAGGTCCCAGTGGAAAAACCATACCAGTGGGTGTTGCTGAAGACAGCACTGCTGAGTCACCATGGGATCTAGCTTATTACCAGTGCGCACCCAACTCACAGTGGTACAGAGGGAGCTATCAGTATCTCATGCTCCAAGATCTCCTCCCTCTTGTTTTTTTAGGATATGTGATATATTTAGTGTAGTTCTTGGCCGTATGTTATGGATTTTTTTTTAATGGAGATTGAAGGGTAAGGAAAAACTGGCCATCCCTATCCTAGAGACAGAGAAGTTAGAGCTAGAAATTAATTCTTGGGTCATCTGTTTCATCCTCATGTGCTAGCACCATTTTTTTTGTATACTAAACCACACAGTGTTGTAATATATGATTGATATTAATTAGGTTTCTGCAAAGTACTGCACTCCTCAACTTGAACTGAACCAGAAATAAATATATTGCCATATATTAACATTTTATTAATTGAGAAGAAGAATAGGATGAAGGCACCTATGTGAAATCCAAAATATGAGCTTCAGATTGAATTAATGCCAGCAGCGCCTTGAGATTAATTTGGTTACTATGGGTACAGAATAAGAAATAGTATACCATAATGTAACTATGTTTACTGATTCATTTCTGGCATTAAAAACTAAAACCACATTATATATGCAACAACAGTCTTTTCTTCCTTGGAAGAAGAAGGTGGGTACATTTTAGTAATTAAAGTGAATGTTGCCCTCTGAAAAGTGCCAGTACTCTATTGGAAGAAGAGCTGCTATTCTTCTACAGGATCTGCCCCATCACAAGCAGCAGAGCTGCAATATACCAAAAGAGACCGAAAAAACAAAGGAAATACTACCACCCCAGGAAGCTTCCACTCTTCTACAGCTTCTTGTTAAATATCCCTTGTAACACGATAACATATTTCATGTACCATTCAACTGTATTGGTCAAATGTCAGTCTTCCATCCTTGTGCCACTTCGTATCTCATCAGTATGTAGGAGAGGGAACAAGTTTTGCATCTTACGATGTTGAAAGCTGGGTAATAATAAAACAATGCAATGGAAATACCATATATTCAGAAAGCAATTATTTTAAGGGGTTTCAGTTTTGACATGGCTAGATTAAGTATGAAGCTTTCTTTTTTTTATACTTGCTGTCAAGAATGTTGTTAAATACTGATACCACCTCCTAAGAGAACAACTTTTAAATACCAAAATGAAAAGGATAAGCATTAAATATTTTGGTAGATATATTGTGCCATAATGTCTACTGCCTTGTTCTTAATACAAAGCACAGTAGGGCTTAATTAAAAAGTGATTGTACGATCTATCACAAACCTGCATTAGGGATATGGATGCCAAGAAAATTAAGTTGAATAGGTGGTGATAATGAAATCGATATTTTATTGAATAGTTTTTATTCCTATGCCTTTGTTTGCTATTCTTGCCTCCCTGTCAGCAGGTAAGACATTTTCCATCCAAAATTCTTTGAAAGAACTCATTTAGTCTGTTGCTGCTTTGTTTCATTGTTTGATCAGTGTAAGTTATTTGTTCATTTTTTGACAGAGTAAAATGCCTTGATAAACTTTTGACTCTGTCGGAGCAGAACATGAAGTAAAGAAAGAAAAGCAAGTCCTTTCAAGCTTGTTCCTGCTAGGAGTAGCTAGCTACCAACTGGTACAAGGGTGATTTTCTACTCGTGTAAGCAAAAGTCACAGTCACTCAAAGCCTCCAGGGCAGCCCTGCAACCTGGTTTAGTACAGATTTCTCCTGTTCCAGCTCCTGGTGTGGCTTCAGAACCTGCTAAGCAGAGTGGTTAGCAGTAGAGAACATGAAAATATATTCACTGAAGCATAATACTCAGTGAAAAATATATACAATAAAAGTAAGTATTTGTACAGCCTGGGCCAAAATCACCCTTGTTATAACTTCATCAACTTAAATGCTATTGATTTTTCAGGTACCACTGACCTGAAGTTGCTCGGATTGTGCTTGGTATGAATTTGACCTATACTGTTAAGGCCAAGCAGAATCACAAATTAGAAAGTGCAATGCAAAGAAATAGTTACCGCGTATTCTGCTGTCTTGTAATTCTACACCAGTCACTCAGAGTTCAGTGCACTGTTGGAAAGTCTCATCTTTAAATGGGTAGAAGTGTGTCTGCAAGCACTATAGCAAACAATAAGACAAAAGAGCTTATTGTTCCCCTTCACATTTTTAAGAGTGGTATGTTGCAAACCAGACAGCTTGCTTTTTCTGAGCAGAGCTGCTGGGTCAGTCAGCACAGCTTCATTTTCACATCCCCGCTTACTAGGTTCAATGCTGCCGGTGTCCTTTTTGTGACAAACTCAAACAGCCAAAAGGGAAAGCCGGTTTTGATGATCTTGCTGCATGTCCTGAATGAACACCTATCGCATATTGCAATGTGCTGCACATTGCAACTTGCAGCTCATCTGGTGCCTGGGCACAACATGCAACATGGGATAGTGTGCTAGAGGAGAAGACAGGCACAGCACAAAGCTCTGAAAGCCATGAGAGGCACTGAAAGCTTGTGTTTCTGGTATGCAGCAGTATAGATATTTGAAAGGTTAGGTTCGGTCTATTTTTAGGTAGCCTTCACATTGGGACTGATCTAAAAATGAAGGTGATATAAAAATTGCACGTGTCTCTCCTGATTTTTCAGAGATTTTTGACAAAATGCATTAAAAAGGCTGTTCTCTGAATCGGAGATATTTTTTTCTGAAGTAAAGCTGTGCCTCTTATTTAGAAGAGGAGTCTTTATGTTCTTGATTAAAATGCCAGTGCTGTCTATTTCACTCCAAGATCAGCATTTTCAGATTTTAGCAAAGTTAAAGAAATATGACTTTCCCACTTATTGTTTGGGAAGATTTATTCACTTGTGTAAATGAATTTTAAAAAATTGGCAAGGCCTTTTATCTTGTATAAAATAAATCTGAAGATAAATGATCTTTTCAGCTAACATCACCTATCATTAAAGTGGCTAAATGAAAATCAAAATGTGTTGCTATTTAGTGCCTGCTCGCCTTTTTACGGGAGATGAAATTGAGCATGTTTACTGGGCAGGAATTGTCAGTGATGCTTCGATTTATAGCATTGTCCAGGATATAAATTAACAACCGCCATGTGTTTCCCCCACTCTCCCTGGAAGATGGTAGCCCTGCCTCCCCAAAGTGTATATCTCCAGCTTGCTGTGCACGCTCCTACCCCGCCTTAAAGAAAACCTGCAAACAATGTAAAATTGTGTTGCATTGAACTGAAGCGCAAACATTTTTCCGTGTCTTTGTAAACAGGAGTGCATGTGAGAATGAAACAGCTGGAGGTCTACCTCCAGAAAACCCCTGGGGATGTGTCACACTCATTTCTCCAGTGTATGCAATCTCGGTTTAATAAATTGGTAATAATATTATGATGAAGTGCTCTTTGGTGTTGGTTGCTGTTTTTTCAGGGTTTTTTTTCGCACAGCAACTCGCAACATAAATTAAAATAATCTTCCGTTCAGACAGTTTCCTATTTTTACTTGGTTCTTTGTTCCTCAGAGAGGAAGGGGGAGTCTGCAATGGGCAAAAGGGAAAGGTACACGCCAGTGAAGTCTCTATTTCAGTGTGAATCCTACACAGTCCTTTCAATGCTTTCGGTTAAATGCATTGCCCTGGCTTGCTGTTCTGCATGTAGAGTTCAGCAGAGCAGAGACAGCAAATAATGTTTAATTGTGTCAGATTGTTGGGGAATTTTATGATGGTAGAGACCCATTAGGGACAAACCTGAAAGTAGCAAACTTGTCTTATCTGTTGATTGGCATGAAGTAATGAAAGTACAGTCATAGCTCTTTTTGGCAAGAGGTATGAATCTTCAATGGTTCCCACTTATAAAATAATTATGAGACTAACCAGTGCCCCAGGGCAAAGGATGTTCAGCAAATACTAAATTTCTCAGGAACAAAGATATCCAAAATGGTGATAGCTGATGCAATCTCAGAGCTTTATCCCTGTTCCATTCACAGGGGAAAGCTGGGGAAGCCTGAGTAGTATAAAAATGAAAGAAGGTGGAGATGTGTGGAGGATTTTCTGCTTTGAACTGTCTTGGTCCCATCTTCTGTGATAAGGTCTGATTCAAAGTCTGCCTAAATCCTTTTAAAAATTCCCATTCCGTTCCAAAGGATTTAGATCAGTCACCCCTTCCAACCACTTTAACCCCCTTTTACTTTACTGCATTTTCTTGTACAGGTATGCAGGCAAGTGATTTGGATAAAATAGAATGAAACAAAATAAAAATAAAATAATAACTCAGCCCAAACCTTTCTATGGCTAGCAGTTCTCCCATTCCATCTCTGTACTGGTTTGTTTGGCCCTGAGTCAAAGGTGGAAGTACTGACAAATTTCTCGTCAAAAGCATCACTGGAGAAGGGTCAGCCTCCAAAGGTTTACAGCTGCACTTTGTACAGCTAATAACCCCTGGGCTAAATGCTTATCTTCCTTTATTTCAGTTATCAGAATTGGGGATGGAGGGAGGATGACATCTCTTGCCATTTGTGCAACATTTTTAGATTAATATTGCAGCTTCAAGAAAAATGAATAATTGGACTTTTGAGCAGAGAGTGGAACCACGAAACCCATAGGGATTCCTCTAGCACTAGTCACTAGTTTGCATATTGCAAGTTAGCTGCAATTCATGAAGGGTTCTGGCTAAAAATAACTTCAGGGCTTAATTTTGGCTGGCAGGAGCTACTAGTTAAGAGGTCAGGCAAAGCTGATCCTTCAGGACCCTTGTCTGTGTGAGACTGTGTTGGCTGTTGCGCTGAGGTGACCCCGTCTCCTCTTGGCCTGTCCTTGGCTGACTTGGGAAAATGGGATGCAGGGGCTTTGGGCAGCTGGGGAAGGGGACATTTGCTGCGGTCCAGGACCGTCAGAGGCCAAGCAGTGAGTGCTGACTGCTGTGTGCGTGAAGCTCTGCTGCCCACTGACAGCAGTCTCCACAGGAGCTCGCCCTCCTCTGCAGCCAGGCATAACCCCATAAAGGGTGACTTGGTGCATAAGCAGATTTAAAAACAAACAAACAAACAAACAAACAAACAAAACCCCCTCCAGTTCTTTTGTGTGATATCTTCATTTTAGTTTGTTTGCCTGGAATTGTAGCAGAGCAAATCTGTGGCCTGTGTTGCTAAAATCCCATCAGATGACTACAGTTCAGAATTATTTCCACATTATACTTTGTTTTAATATGAAAAATGCCAAGAGCTAGGCCCAAGAAAAAAGGCTGACTCAGTTCCACTGAGCTCTGTCTGAAGAAAGTCTTATTTGAAGATGAGAGATGTGTTGGTAAGGCTGTCTGTCATCTCTAGTTTATTAAAAAAAATTGCTAGGAGGCACTAAAGCTGTCCACTGCCTTTCCCTCTGTTCCTTCACTCAAAGGTGCTTCATTCACATCGCCTTTACCATGGCAGTTTTGTGTAAAACAAGATTTGATTTTAGAGTATTTAAAGGTTACTGTTCTCTCCAGTGTGGCGCTGCAGACTTTTGTGTGCTCCACTGCAGTCGCCTTCCCAGCCATTTTAAGAGAGCAGATAGGCTACGTTATGGAAATAGGGGACTTTCTTCTTCCACTAGCTACCACGAGCCTTGGCGTGGATCTGGCAGGGAGCGTGCTCTCCTGCGCTGCTGTGGCAGCCCGGGAACCACAGCTTCCCTCCAAGCTGGGAGGTCCTGGCTCAGTGGCTAAATGGCCAGGTGGCAACCCAAGCCCCAAATGCAGTGTGACAGCTGGGTGGCAGCCTCAGCGGGGGACGGTCGCTTTCAAACAGCCTGGGCTCCCACCACATCGCTTGCGGTTGCATCAGGGAATCTTTTCTGTACCCTAAGATACTGAGTCCATGGTGGTTGTTCCTGGGATCACCCTCTTCAGACCCCTCTCAGAAAAAGTCGGTAAAAACTAGATTGGTATTTGTGATGACCGAGTTGGGAAACAAGGGCTGCAGGTGCCCCAGGGAAGATGGTGCAAGGTGGGTGGTAATAGGGGTAATGAGAAGGAATTGGGAAGGGTTTTCCAGGGCCCTGCAGAGAGATAGAAATACAAGGTGTACCCCTGAAGCTTCCCCAGGTTCTACCCTTTGTGGCTGAAGCTGGAGAAGACAATTGCCTGTCCCCAGAAGGGGCGTGAGCATCCCAGCGAGGCTGGGATGGGGAGAGGAAGGGCACAGCTGCTGAGTGCAGGGGGTGGGGGGGATGCCCCAGCCGCTGAACAGGAATGCCAGAAGCCAGTTCCCTGGGTCTGATAATACCAGACGTGAGCAGGTTTTGGTCTCTTCCCAGGGACTTGCACGTGTGGAAGGGTAAGGGGAAAAAAAGAACTTTATTATTTCTTTTGTTCCAAGGAAATATCAGCAGTGAGGTGAGTAAAGGAGAGATGATGAAGATCTGCAATGGTCTGCGATTTTTGACGTCGTCCTGCCTGCTCTGCCAATGTGCAAGAAGTTGCAAAACAGGAATCTGTCTCCTTGGCTTGCCTGGGCGTCTGCACTCAAACAGCACCAAAGCCTCCCCAGGAAACTGATGTGTTTACATGGCTCTGTTTCTCAAACATATAGGGGCAATAAATTTAAATGTAGATGCTCTTTTACAGATTAGTCTCTCTGCGAAACAGTAACTCCCGAGTGAAAGACATTGTTCATGCTGCTTTTAACAGGCCTGACAAGCTGGATTTTCCTGCAAATCATAGCAAATGTGGGTTCTGGAGAACATATGCTCCAAATGTTGGGGGGAAACAAGTGACAAATGTATTTTTTATGTAATCAGCTGGAGTAGCTTTGCTTTTCTTTTTTTAATAATGAGTAAGTGAAATATGCTTCTGAAGAGGAAGATGTTCAGGGAGCTATGAGAAAATTTAGGAAGATTTCTTGTAGTGTGTACCTGTGCTCATGCTTCACTTAGGCACTCCTGGAAGGTTTTGCTACAAGCACTATGAAGACTTGCTTGTCTGCAAGCCTGGTTAACACTGATAATCAGCTAATCTGCACTAATAGTGAATATTCACAGTCAGGTCCATTTGCATGTGAACAAGCAAGTGATTTCCCCTGGCATTCAGTGCTGTTTATTTGAGCCCTCAGTCTGTGAAGGCAGATGTGGCAAAATTCAGCCTGGTGTCAGTAATGTCAGTAACGCATCGCTGTTCGGAGAAAGTTATTTTGGACTCTAATACACAGCTCTTCAGACAGCAGCCTGTGGCCCAGAGCTGGGCCAGGAATTAATTTGGCCCAGATCTCTTGAGCTTTTCGGAGAGCTGGTACAGAGCACCATCGTGGTTTTCCTCTGTTAAAAAAATCAAAATCTCAGTTCATAACTGCCCTAGCAAAATGGAGAGGGCACACTGCTTCATTCCATTGTAGAATTACTGCACCAATGAACCCAGAAGTTCAAGGAGTTTGACTCAGTGGCTTACGCTATTGAGGGTGTATTCTGGGTAGGATGAACTGGATAAATAGGGAAAAAAAGCTGAGAAGGAAAAAAAAATCAGCAAACAAATAGGATAGAAGTGGAACAGAGAGAATGGACTGGAAAACAAATACAGGACTGTGCAAAAAATATGAGTAAAGATGCACAGAAGGAAGATTTCTAATAAAAAATTAATAGGGTACATATACTTTATATAGAACACCATTCACACTAACACACCTTTGGAGTGCAGTTTGCTCTTTTATATACAGCATTGGCTGATCTTCTGCTGTAAGGCCATTCACTCCTGAAGGGTCGAGCGGAAGGGGTTGAACTGGTGTGAGAACTGGTTTGCAAACCTCTGCTTGCTGAAACTCCAGCACTGTTTTTACATACAAGTTTGGTTGTCCTTACTCCACTGGAAGAGGAACAAACTGCTGTAAGTCAGCAAGTACCATAGTTTTGGGGGCAAGGAAAGAAATTCTTGCTTCCTCAGTGCCACGATGAAGGGACTAAGTTTTGGATTTCAAAATCACAGGGGCTCCAAAATCAGTAGCTTCTTCAAGAAATCTAAATTACAGGGAATAAAAACATGACCATAGTTAGAAAACGTGGGTGAAGGAAGAGGAGGAGGAGATAAAGTGAGTGCTGAATCCAAGAGAAAGTCAAAGACAGAGGGCTTGAAGGCTTTGGTCTTTGAATTCTGTTCCTTGTTGTTGCAGGCAGCCATACCTTCCAGTCCTGTTAAAAAATGTATCAGGATTTGGGAATTTGTGCCCAAATTCTGTTGGAAGGCTTGCCAGAACTTTCTGAATTATGGCCCTTGAAGAAGAAAAGGCAAAATTTGGGAATCGCTGAGTCTAGGTACAGAGTAACCTGAAAACAGGGGAAGTGCAGTGATCGAGGAGGCGGTCTGATGACGGACATTTCAACAGGGCAGATTGGGTCAAGCAGACCCGCAGACTTTACCAGATGAAAGATGGTTTTCTTTGTATGGGTTTGTTATGGAACCAAATAATGTGTGCGTGCTCAGATATTGCCCCTGGAAAGATGTTTGTGCAATTCTTTCGTGTTGTCAAAACACTAGGGGAAAGCATTGCTAAAGTTACTAGGGAATGTTCAGAAGACAGGCTTTCCTTTGAGGAGAGCAGCTTAGGTGCTGGCTGGGTTTCACAGGCTTCATTTACATATGCTGAGGCTGCGCTGTTTCCAAACTACACCACCACTGCAACCGCCTTCGTCGCTTTTCTCCTCTTCTGGGCACTACGCTCAAAAACCCACATTAAAACATGTGAAAAAAAGGATCCTAACGATTAAATTTATACTATGGCTGGGGTTAGACACTTCAATTTAAAAAAAAAATAATTCTTCCCAAGCAATGGGGAACCCTTGTTGAAACCTTGCAGTCTTCTGTGGTTGGAATCGTGCTTGGCATCCCTTCCAGGTAACGCTGGAACTGCCAGCAAAGTTCAAGCTGTACTGTGGACATGGCCATAGAAGAGCTCTTGGGGACTCTCTTGTTATTACCTATTGCTTGCACTGTCTACAGTGCACTAAGTTCTCCAATCTCTAAAGCTTGTATGGTGAGAGCACCACTAAGGTCGCAGTTTATATTTATCAGTTAACTTGCTAATTTGAAGGGAAAGCAGTGAAATGGAAATGTAGAAAATAGAAACAACATGAGCAGGTCAAAATATCCAAAACAGCAATATGAAATGTTCCAGTGTAAATACATTTCTATAAAAGGTGTGAATGAAACTTCAAAAAAAACAGATGATGGATTCGGCACAGTCAATGAACACAATTATAAGTAGGTATTGAAGGAGAATATTCCACCAGCCATGGATCCACAGATAATAATTAATAAGAACCAACTCCACTCCAGGCAGGCAGGAGCCCGGCATTATTTCACAGTTGACTGTTCAGGGGGTAGAGTTACTCACCTTTGCCCCAGATCTTAATAATTTACTGCAGTTTTATCATTGAATCAGCATATAATTGGGAAGGAAATGAGGGGTTTTTTTGTCATGAGAGCAAAGCAATACCGTTAATTTAATCATTTGTAGGAAGGGCTTTCTGTAGTCATTGGGTATTTTGCTGTGGTTTTTTTTAATTAAGTAAAGTAAAAACAATGCCATTTTTGTCATCTGTGCTTGGTGAAAATATGACAGTGTGATGTGATTTGCAACTTAAGCACAAGCTGGGAAAACTGTACATTTTATCAGGACTGGCAATAATGAATTACAAGGGAACACAAATAAGCTAAGAATATATCTGAGACCTCCTACCATTTCTGAAGTTTCCAATGTCTGTGGGAAAAAGTCTATTTCAAGAACTGTACTTCTTTGTATTTATTTTTTCTCTCAGCAAAATCGCCGTAGCCTTGTATAATAATTGAATTCATTTAGCCTTTAGAATACTCAAGTTTGCAAATAACAATGAAAATGAATATTTCATGACAAGGAGGATGATCAATTATAGTTTTGTGACTTTGACTGGTAGCCCAGCGCGACGGAGCCAGCGCTTACATTTCCCGAGACTTTTTGCACCCAGCTAATTAAAAAACCTGCAACTTAAGACAATAAGCAGGCAGGTGGGGATAGTTCAACAAGACCTTTATATTTGTTTTTTCTCCTTGTTGTGGGCAACGTTTTGCAGTTCAGTTTGGTACCTGGAGTTTGTTGTGTATGCAGTGCAAAGGGGCACCATAAACCAGTTGCACCTGCAGCAGCGCCTATTGCCTAGGAAAGGCTTCAACGAAGAGACGCTTCTGTTAACAGCGTGTCCAGGTTTTCACACGACAAGCGCTTTTTTTTTTGATTTTCAATGAGAAAACGATGGGTCCAGGTCAGAGGGGTTGGTGCACGATGTTTATACAGAAACGCACCCTGAGGCAGCAGTGCTTATAGGAGAAAACAGGCGGGGGTCAGAGCAGTTCTGGGCAGGCCGGTGGCAGTTGCTTTTAACAGCCCTGGGTTTTAGGGGGAGTACACTGAGACAGAGAAGTGATTAAAGAGCAGCTGAGAAATACTGTAATCTAGCTGGGAACGGGATCAGGCTCCCTGCTTGTAGCAGGTGAGATAACTGTATGAATGTTTTTTATAGATGGTTACTCCATTCCAGAGAAATGCTGGGGGGCTTGGGGGAGGTCGTGTTCTGCTGGTGCGTTCGGTGTGAACAAACTAACTTGAGTCGCAATTATCGGCGAGAAACCATTAACCTAACCAAAATACTTGGCGAGGTGCAAAATCCCCGAGTGAAAAAAAATGCTGGAAGGTGTAACTTTTGATGAACTCTGGGATAGCCTCTCCAAAGGAAACAGCGCCGGGGAGCCGGCACGGGCGCTGCAAAGGTTAGGCTCGGGCTATTCAGAGTAAGCGGGCTGTAGCTCGCCTTGGAGTTACTTCACTTTTTCTTTATAATAAACACAGCTCTGCCTGTTGTTCGCTTGGGGGGGGTGGGGGAGCAAAAGAAAGCAAGCCAAGAAATTAAAGAAGATGGGGAGGGATGGGAGGTGTTCTATGGCAGGAGCAGAGTTTTGGGGGGTGGGGATGGAAATCTGCTTTGAATCACAGCGTGGTGCCGCGGCCGCCGAGGTCTGAGCGGGTTTTGCAAAGATTTACTTCACTTCAGGCTGGGTCTGCCCCTGGGTGACGTCACAGGCTGGAGCAGCGGCACCAGAAGGCTGGATGAGTGACAGCCCAGCCTACTTTTTAATAGCTTTGTCATGTGACGGGGAACAGTAGTAAGACAGGTGCCTTCGGTTCACTCTCAGAGAGGGTCTCGTTGCCTGCATGAGTGTCTGCTGCCTGCCTGCCTCTGGACTGTAGTTTGCCAGCTTTCCTGCCGTCGCTCCGCAGCTGGATGGCGTGGGACATGTGCAACCAGGACTCTGTATGGAGTGATCTCGAGGTGAGGGGCGCGCGGCGTGGGCGGCGCGCGCGTGGGGCGCCGGCGGCCGGCGGGGCCGGGGGGCTCCTCGGGGAGGCGGCAGGACGGCCGAGGCGGCGTACTTTGCAAACAAGTCCGAATCTTATCTGAACTCCAGTAAGTTTGCTATTTTAAGGTTACTCTGCGATGCCTCGAGCAAATCAAAGCTGAGCTCCTGTCATCAGTATCTCCTGCAGTTGGAAACTATTTTCATGTGCCTCTGGCTAGCTTTCCTGTCATATGCAATATTTATGCTCTAAGATATTGATATGAATCGGTGTCTGAAGGCTTTCCAGTGGCGTTTAGTGGCCTGGTTGGAAAAATGCCATGTTTGTTTAGAATAAGATTACTGTTTCTTCCCCACCCCCCCACCCCCCAAAAAAGAAGTTAAAATTAACCAACGGCTTCGTATTTTAATTGCTTGTTTCACCGTGCTCTGTCGAAGGCTTTTTCCTTGTTTATCAGCTGCAGAATTCAAACACGCACACAAGAATGAATACCCTGTTGTTTGGCTTTAGATGCTTTTAAAAGAGATTTCTGGAAGGAGACATTTCTCTGCTTCTTGTGATACTGGAATAATGACGCTGTAGCTAATGTCCCGTAGAGCAGGGTTCGCAGTCGATCCGAGTAGTCCAACAAATGGTTAAATCCCACTGTACAACAGAGACAACAGGATGAACCATGAGAATAGAGTTTATGCAGGACTGTGTGAACTGCTGCTGCTGCCGCTGCTGCCGCTGCCGCTGCTGCTTGTGTAAAAATAGACGGCAATACATCAAATCCACAGCTTCTGCTGGCTACAATTCATAAAGGAAAAAAAAAAAAAAAGCAAAAGCAAGCAGCTCCCTGGTAATCTCTGGAGTATAAAGTGAGGTTTGAGGATTTCTGCATGTTTGCATTCCACAAAATGGAGCGTTACCTGAAAGTTCGGGCAACTTGCGAAGCGAGGCAAACTTTCTTTGGACCCCATGGAGAGGAATCCCAAATACAGACCTGCTCAAAGGAACTAACCCTCTGGCTGCGAGCTTGGAATAAGTGCTTAAAATGCTCCCCTCGGGCAACGGGGGAGGGAAAAAGAGGTTACAGGCGATGCTTTTTAAATAAGATGTTCATGCCGTAGAGAGCTACCCAGCTAAAGTAAAAACGTTACCATGTTCTCCAGTATATTTTTCCTCTCTGGCGGAGCATGCGTGCGGATTCTCAAGTCGTTTTGTCATGTTTTAAATATTTGCAGCTTGCCATTGTATCCACTGATTCCTGTTTGCATATTGTAATTGCTCTTATCTTGTTTTGATTTCTTGGTAAAGTGGAATAGATATGGATAATTCATATGTCCTGTAGCTATTATGAGTCAAGGCTGTAAGTGGATGACTTTCTGGCTCCAAAGTCCTAATTGTTTCTGAGTAGCTGGAGTATCCTGTGGGTTGTTGTCTGGCTTGTAGCATGGGTCTCAGCTGCCGTAAGCTTCATTTTTCCATCATGTATTATTCCTAATGCTGCTAGGAGCTGATTGAGGAACCAGCTTATATGGAAATACTGAAGATTTATTTTAATCACTAGAGTTCCTGCAGTAATTTCAAGCTAGTAACAGAATAGATAATTTGTGTCAATGACTTTTTCACAGTGCAGGGGGAAAAAAAAAAAAAAAAGGTTTGATCTTAATATTAATTTTGTGGTGGATGGATTAACTGTGTGTAGGATTTTACCAACGTGCTCCTGCATTGCACTTCCTATAGCAATACAGTAGCGTCTGTGTGCTGCTTTGGCTCGGGGGATCACCTTTACTGATCTAAAATATCACAGGCGGCAGGTACCGGAGGCAGCTTTCATTTTTTGAATCATTAATGTTTCCTGTCAACGTAAAATGTATTATATTCTCGCTCACATAATGACAGGACGGCGTGTTGCTTAATAAAGGCCTGCATCACTGTAGCTGATCAGCGTCCCCAGTGCTTCACAGCTTAATGAAGGTGATGTACAGTAAGGTTGCGAAGATTGATAGAGAGAATCCACATGACACACATTCTGTCAAGTCTCTCTTTCTTTCTGGGGTTCATCCCCTTGACTGTTTGAAAAACTTGTTAAAAATGAAACACAGATTATTTTTTCATTAATATAATTAATATGGCACAAGTCCAGTCTTTTTTTTTTTTTTTTTTTTTAATTTACCTTCAAAGGCACAAAAACGTCCAAAAGGTTAATGGAGAATTATACTTAATTATAATGATTCATTATCGTCAGTGCAGTTAAGCTAATTTATTGTTTGCGCCTGAACTAAGAGAAAAAAAGTCTGTTGGAGTGAAATAACGCACCGTAATTAGCCTTTTGTGTTTAGTGACTGCTTTATCCTCCTAAATGTTATTATAAAATTAAGGCTATAGTTATGGAATAACTATCATATCAAATAACGGCGGGAAGACACTAAAACGTATGCTAGCAATGCAGGTGCACCTGTTACAGATGTATAGGCAAACGGTAAATATCAGCGTGTCAGACGAGGACAGGTTTAGGACTTGGAGTGTTAAATCTGGCATCATCCAAAGGCCAAATATAAATTAATAACAGGAACACTTGCTACTAATGTGTCTCAGATTAGAAGCATAATGTCATATTCAGAAACATTGATTTTATTATCATGTCAACATTGGCAAGAGCATATATACTTCATTTCAGCAATTAATTTTTTTTAGGTGACATTGCAGTCACTATGGGCAAAGGAAAGCTGCGATGAGCACAATTTTTTTTTTTAATACCATTGTTTAAGTGAGTTCAAAAGCCCACTGTAGGAACTTAAAAATGCAGATTACCAAGAGTAAACATGTTTAAGTAGGTGGTTCACAGAGTGAAGCTATTTTTACAAACGAAAGCAGTAACAGATCAGCAGGATACTTTAGAAGTCTACGGTATCAGTTATATGCTACTGACCTCCACAACACAAACCTGAGAATGATGCTGAGAATCTACCTTTTCAGTCAAAAACTAGATTATCCTTTAATGAGATCAGAGATTTCGGCCAAGCATCAAAAAGGTCATCTCTGCATTATAAGATTGCTGCCGGAAGGTTGTCTCGCAGTAAAGAAGAGGGAACTCTCTAATTTTTTTCCTTTTTTTTTTTCCCCTATGACCAAAATAATGATAAAAAATTGTGCGCAGTGAAAATTACTTAAGTGGGGTTTTGACTTCTTAAAGTTCTGCAGCCCCTTAAATAATAGGAAGAAAAGCAACTGCTATTTCAGAGCCTCATTTTGCAGCTTCTCGGCTCCCTTGCCCCTTGGCCTATTCTGTGATTATCTCGTAGTGTCCTGGTAGACATAGAAGTTGTCTGGTAAATTATAGCTCGCACCAGCTGCACCGAGTCTTTGTGCCAACAGACAAAATCTTTGCTCACGGCTGCGCTGCTGCATCCAGCCCATGCACTGCAGACGCATGGAGATTCCCAGGGATAAAAACCTCAATGAAATGCACCTTCAGCAGCTCTCCCTTGCATTATTGTAAAAGGCGGTCCTTGAGAGAGTGACATAACCGGTATCGAGCAATTCGCGTCCGAGGACACTGTTAGTGCCCTACAGACATCTGTCTTCAGAAGGTGGTGCTTTTGGGGTTGACTTCAGTCCAAATAGAAGTTGGGAAATCATTCAAACCACCCAGTCAACTGATGGGAGTCAAGGAGGACCTTGTTGGCTATCCTTGACACAGTGCTGGAAAAACTGAGGGTGGAAAGACTGAGGCGACTGACTTAGACTCAGTCAACTTTAAATGGCTTTTAACCATTCAGCGCCTGGTGCCTTTGCAGCTTTATGTGTGTTTTGCAGTATACCCATATCAACATAGATGTTCAGAGATGAGTTACAAGGGTATGTGGTACAGTGCAGGAGGAATTGCTTAATCGAGCAGCATTGACGTATGGGACTCTGCTATTTGCCAAGCTGTTACTATGTGTTTTCCATAATTAGGAAATGGTTTTGGTGGATACTCTAACATTTCAATTGCCATGCTAAAGTGGATGTGTGCTATTAATTTTTTCTTGCTTAGTAGGTCAGTCAATACCCTATCTAGCTTCATACTAGCATATAGGTTTATTTGTATTTATCACTACTCTCTTTGTAAGTCGTGGAGACAAAAACATTTTGCACTGCTGAAGAGGATCCATGCAGACTAGACTTTGTTTACTACCTCAAACAAAATGTTTCACAGACCCTCTACGTTAGGATTCCTGAATCAGAGGCTGCCAGAGGAGGAGAACCCGTTTGGTTCAGAACCCTCACTGCAGCCGCTGTCTGGGGACACTTAGGAAACTGGCTGGGCCAATATATGTGTTCACACCAAGCAGGCGAAAGGCTGCGTGAACTAACTATACCTGTCACTCAAAGGTGAATATAGGGATATTTCAGAATGCACTTCTGTTGCCAGGCCTCTGACATGGAACTGGGTGGCTGTGGTCTGTGCATCGAGCGCATTGGGGAAGGAGCACAGCAGCATCACTGACCTGTAGGTTTTTGTGTCCGCATGGTAGCCACCATCATGACTGACCTCAAGGATTACAGTGAGGATCTGTAGAAATGAAAGTGTGACTATCTCCAGCTTGAGCCAGCCTCCAGGGCTGAAGGCTGTAACAGGCTGTGCCTCTTTAACCTGAATGCATCAGGAAATGCGTGACAGACCTTGCCCAGAGGTATTCATCTGTAACTTCTACCTGCACTGGTTTGCTCTGAAGCAGGAGAATAAGGCCGTGCTTCGGCCTCTGCTGTTGGATTTAATAAAGCTTTGAACACAACTGTTATCGAAGAGTATAGGGAGAAGGAAAGTCGTTGCCCCTGGACAGAGATGTGATAGAGAAGGCAGCTTATGCCCTACTGTTTCCCCCTCCCCTTTGCATACCTGCATAGAGCTAGCCAGTCTAATACTTAGTGGTTTTTTTCCCAGAAAACAAAGTCGATTCTAGTGACCCTGTGCCATTGCTTAATCGAGGCTTAATTCTTATCACATGATATTAAAGTTAATAGATTCCTGGTAATTAATGAAACTATTTCTGTGTTGCTGTTTCCTGCAGTGTGCTGCTCTGGTTGGCGAAGACCAGCCTCTTTGTCCAGATCTCCCAGAACTTGACCTTTCCGAACTAGATGTGAACGACCTGGATGCAGACAGCTTTCTGGGAGGACTCAAGTGGTACAGCGACCAGTCAGAGATCATCTCCAATCAGTACAGCAATGAACCCGCCAATATATTCGAGGTAAGGCAAAGTGATGCAAGTGCATGTTGCAAAATCCTTGCTTGCTTTTTTTCTAATCTTTTTTAGCCTGGTGGACAACAGTTTTACTATTTTTCCCCCATTCAGGGACAGCAAACGTGGTGATGCGCGTTACGGGTTCTGACAGGCACCCTTAATCCTCATGATCAAAACCAGGCCTGCGATCCGGAGAGAGGGGGGCAAAAAAGCCTTGAAAAGAATTAAATGGAACTTTTGATAGGAAATAGCTAAAGAGTGCCTAGAGCATACTGCCCTGTGGCGTCACGACGAGGAATTGCACAGTTGTCAGCTACAAAGAAAAACAAAAGTCGAAACATGTTTGTTGCCTTCACTTGCATTCCCCAGTAAGCAGCGGAGTGCAGCACAGCAGCTAGCTGATAACTAGCTGGAGCATTTCTAGTAAAGGTTTTTACCACTCAGAGCCTTACCATGCAAGGCACTTGCACACAAATTGAGAGGTCCTCGTACTTGATGTACAGGGGAGAAAAAGAATGGATGTGGCAGAGAAGGCAGTGAGGGCTGTCAGTAGCTTGGGAACTAGCACATCGTTTGGGGTGTTTCATAGATCTCCTGGTGGAGAGCAGTCCTAAAGTAGAAGTTGAAGGGTGGTAGAGAGATTTAAATGTTTTCTTCACAATTCTGCCTTGAGGATCAGGGTGTACGAGAGGAGGGTTACTGTCTCTTTATCTCTGTCTCCAGTCTTCTTTCTTTTGTTGTGTAAAGCCTTCATGATTCTCCGCCTCGTAGTTATGGGGCAGCCGTGCCCCTCCTGAACCCTAACCTCCTTCCCTCCTTGATGATAGGAGATGCCATAGATCGTCCACTCACTGGGAAATTGGACAATAAATTGATTAGTTGGCAGGAAGACCTTGTGCAACAGCAAGCCACGGGTGCTGCCTCTCACGCGGCAGGTGCCACAGCTCCCGGAAGTGTGGCTGGCCTGCTGGCTTGGGGAGGCCCCAAATGATCCCAGTGGAGCTTATGGGCTGGAAAAGATTAACTGAAACAGTATAGTAAAATGCTTACCTAAGATGTCCTGAATGAAATTCTTCTTTTTTTGTATAAAGCACTAAACCCACGGAGATCTCCCTGATGCAGATGAAGTTACTCTGGATTTATACCAGTGTAACTGACAGTAGAAACTGGTCCTCTCTGTTCGATTTCTACCAAGCAACTTGGAATGAATTTTATTCAAATCAAAATGAAATTAGCCCTGCAAAGCCCGGTGCTTAGGCCCTCTTTTTTCATTAGTTGTGTAATGTTCCGCGCCTTGTTTTACAAAGTTTCCAAACCCTGTCTTGCTCTTGAATTGCAGTTGTACCGCCTCGGGCAGGGTAGTGTAGGTTTGGATGGTCAGTAGCAGGGAGGCAGGGGGGCAGGGGACACAGTCGCAGCTAGCGTGGTAGAGAGCGGCTTTGCCTTTTTTATAACCAAGGAGATCTATTTTTCCTCATTCATTAAAAGCCAAATGCAGAGGCATTTTCCTTTTGGAAAAATCAGTTGAAGATGCAGACTTTCAAAGTATAAGTTCCAGATAAGTAATATGATTAAGCATCTACCAACTCTAAACACACAAATTGTTCCAGTAAAACCAGTGGAACTTGACCACAGGCTTTTTGCTTGCCCTGTGAGTAACTGCCTGGCTGCACTGGTGGCCACAGCTGCCGAGTGCAAAATTGTCTCGGATAGGTAGTGACGATTCCCCTACACGCCTTGTATAGGAACTGTCACTTCCTATATGAGACAATTCCCGTTCTGAAAATCAAAGCATGTTGCAAACAGCAAGACCAGATAGGCTTGTTCTTAACCTCATTGGGAGATGGTGACATGAGGTACTGGTCATTACGTGTAACCTCTCACAGGCACATTTGTGTGCCTCTGAGGATGAGCAGCCCCAGTGTGAAGAAATATGTGGTATGCAGCTGGGGGAATGCATGTAGGCAGCAACTAATAGGTCAGAAATAATGGTTTGGAAATGAAATATGCCGCTGCTTTCCTAACAGGCAAATTCTGTTGTCCTCTTTGCAAATGCCTGGATTTCCTTGCACTCATCGGCTGCAGTTGCAGGCTGCATCGCTGCCTCTGACAACACAGCTTGGCCCATACTTGCCTATAGGGACAAGTTGTGCTCTAGTAGCATTTTGCAATACTGCACACAAAATTAGACTATTTTCAGCTTCGTAGTCTGTTGTGTTTACATTTCTTGGTTGCTTGGCCTAGGAAGATGGGAATGAAACAGTTATTTTCTCCTCCCATACATTAACCCTGTCCCCATTCTCCATCATGCAGCTGGATACCTTGCACTATTTCTCGCCTCTGCCGCTATGTAATGTGACGACTGGGGGTGCTCAAGACCAGAAGAAGATGTCTTCTTCCTCCAGAGACTATCTCACATACTCTGCGAGGAACTATTTGTTTTAGCTGAGAGAATGGAAGTTTTGTGCAGTTTCCCATTTGGTAACCTCTAGATTTTTCCATATTGATCTGCATTGGCTTTTCTTTTTAAGGAAAATAACTTTTTTTTTTTTCTCTTTTTCTCTCATATCATCATGGGAGTAGCATGTTTTACCTAACTTAAGCTTCCAGATGAGGCCTTGTCATACAAAAATAGAAATACAGTCTGTTTGGGGTGGAAGGGAAAGAACTAATATGGCAAACAAATGTCAGGAAGTACAAGAGCAACGTTAATTGCACAAGCCGTACAGTTTTAATTGCCAAACCTAACCTTGAATGAAGCATACTCTCCTTTGAGGTATTAATGCAGTGCATGTGGCATGGTCTAGGTGAGGGCCAGTGTTCAAAAGCCCTTCACAAAGTTCCTGGATGTCTCTGGTGCACTTTTTTTTAAGAGAGGTTTGTATTTCAGAAAGTGAATTTTCAGGCTTTCTGCAAATCGTGTTCCTGGAAGCTTGCTTGAGCTGAGCACCCACAAGCTTAGACACTCCCAGTGACACTGGGAGTGTCACCGACGAGAAATTATTAATAGTTCTAGTAGCAACCAGGAGCCAAGCAAGATAAAGGTCCAATTAGTCTAGATAGTATGTAACTGTTGAGTATAAATCCCTGCTCTCATCCACTTAGGTGTGATGAGATACTGGCCTTCACCCTGGTGCTAAAATACACTAGTATTTTGTAGACACACCTAATTCATCACTGCGTTATTCTACTCACATGCCAGTCTAACTGTAATAGTCCCAAATCAAGCCTGTACCATCTGCCCCAGTGCGGAGGCTCTTCTTATCAATGTGTGTACATATGCCTATTATCAATCAAGTTGATTTCTTTCTATTCAGAGCTTGATCATTTCTGTTTTTCACCTGGTTTTCTTTGTCTGTTGTTCTGACTACTGGAAAGATAAAATGAAGGAGTTCTGGCCCCTCAGGGCACTGTCTATTGACACAAGTTCATGCAAGTAAATAGTTAACAAGTCACCCAAGACCAGTTATTTAGGTGGTTCACTGCATCATTTACTTTCATGATTTGGTTTTGTGAAGAACTAGGCTTCAGAAAATTGTATTTGTAAAAAACTGATTTGGCTACTTCTAGAAAATCGAAATGATTAGTTTTTCGTTCTCAAAGCCAATGCTGTGTGAAGACGTGAACAACCATACAACTTAATGTGGCACAAGTGAGAAGGCTTTTTGTTCATGAAAACTGTTGTCCCCTGAAGCTTCTTCAAATATACTGTACCCTATCATGTAAGATTAGTCATATTTAAAATTATTTATGGCCCTTGCCTAGAATTATGGAGAGAGAACATGTCTATGGTGGATATATCTCTTTGTTGGCATTGCTTACAAATAACTCAACTGATGTTAAAAGAAAATGCAGCCCATAGATAGGCAATAACCTGTTAAAGTGTAATGACCTTGCGTAAAATCGGAAAGATTTGTAAGTGTGGTATTCTCATACTTGGCAAACCACTTTTTTTAGCCTTTAAAAAGACTTCAGAAAACCCACATTGCTTGCCCTTCTGTGGATTTCATTTATTTGCATAATTCTGTATTCCAGAGAGATGCTTATCATATTTCATGACTTTATTTTTAATTGTTTTGCATAGGTGTAGCCCAGGTTACTTTTCAAGACTGTGCTATGTGCTGTGCATTTGGAAAGCCTAAATAGGCTACTATGTTTTATTGTAGGCTGCCAAAAAACGCTGTATTACAAGCAATGAGAATGTGGGGAGAGAAGGAGATGCATAATGAAATGCATACTGTCTTGCCCCTGGCAGCAGGGAAATTCATGGAGATAAATGATTTCTTATTTATTTGGAAGGGTTTGCATCAGGAAGATGATGAGGGTAGAGGGGAGCCTTAAACATCACCAGGGTAATTTGCATTGGTTCACATTATAAACTGCCTTATGTACTGTGGTGCAGCCAGACTCTTTCACTATTTCAGGTTATTCATTCAAGGTTTGCAGCCAGATTGATTAATGAATTACCAGATCTTGCGTAAAATGACTTGGCCTGACTTTTAAACAACCACCAATGTTTTCTTTGCCAGTCTTGTGACTGGTGTTAATGGGTTTCCAGAGAGCTGAGCCTATATAGACTCTCTGTACTGGCCTCCCCTAGCATTTTTTCCACTTTTTAATTTTCTCCAAAACTAGTAGCCCAGGGCAGGCAGTTCAAGGAGATATAATCTCAGGGAAAAAAAGACATAGTAGTCAAATCCTTGATGGCTGATGCCCTTCAGTGCCAAATCAGCATGATTTATCATAGCCATCTATTCAGCACAACAGAGGCTGGAGGTGAGCTGCATGGTGTACCTCACACAATATGCATAACTAGAGCTCTGAACTTTGAAGGAAAGCCTCAGAGCTATTTGCAAAGTGCTGGTGCTTAGTGAATACTAAATTACATTTAGGAAATAGTCTACTGCTACCAGTTATACTTCATTTTTATTCTTGACACAGACACCTAAATCAGAGAACAGTAACATTTCAGAGATTATGGTAGCAGTTTGGGTATGTTCCAACACTATAATAGGATCAGAATTTTAAGGCCTTTTTTATTATTACCAATAGTCACTTAGTTTCTACTGCAGCGTACTTTGTAGGGAATTACAGCTTTTACTAAAAAGATTAAAATGCTATTATGCAAATGATTGCAGTATGTTATTATGTTTACAAATTAACATCCATGGCTCAACACACAAATTAACTAACTATTCCATCTATATTATTAAGGATTTAATAAAGTAACTGTTGATAAAAATGAGGAGCTTGGAACAGTTAATAGGAACTGATTGTGATTTAACATAGAACTTAAACATTGTGTTTAATGTTCTAGATGGTATAATGGCAGAATAAAGCTTATCAAAGTACTTAAAAGAACTGAGATTGGGTGAATGGCATAGCAGCATGTCTGAGGCCTCAGAGAGCACAACTAAATAGCTCTGGGCAGTAATGTAGAGTGGGCAGCACACTGGTGAATCTGAAGGTAGCACAGGACCATCTCGTGTCAACATGTAGTTTCCTGCTCTAATAAGTAGGTTTTTTTGAAATTCAGATTCATACACATTGAATGTTTCACATGATAAGCACACATAGGGTACTTGGGAACCTGCGTCCCTCTAAAATGCATCCTGTAATGAAATGCTTCTATGGCAAATGGGATTTCATTGCAGAGTATCACTGTATGGCAAAACAGGGGAAGGCTGAGTTCAGGCTGAGATGACTTTACAAACAGCACTGCAAATTGCTATTCCTAGCAGTTCATAAGAGATCGTAAAAGCAAACAGATAAGAGCTACTGAGGTCCTAGAGAAATGAATGTACAGTATGTGGTTACAGGATAGATTTAGTACGGAAACAGACAACATTGTAGGTTTAATACAACAATAAACATAAAAGGCAAAAGATGCAGATTTGGGATAGGAAACTTTATAAGAACAATAAAAGGTAACAATGTGTCATAAAAACCGCTTGTGAGACTAGAAGAAAGACCCTCAGTTCCAGGGGAAGAAAATAGCGGAGGCTGAGTGGAAGTGCCAGAATTTTTATACTCCTAATGGACCAATGTCACGTTTCTTGTGTGTTTGAATGCGTTACCTTTTCCAGTGTCTCTGGCCTGACTCAGATTTCTCCATCTACTAAATAGGAGACCAGCACAATAACATTACATCTATGGGGATGATGTATGTGAACGATAATCTATGACTAGCTATGCTGACATTTAAAAAGGCTCAAGCAGTAAGTGGAATTTATTTTACTCGAACCAGCTGCTATGTAATTGGGAAGAGTTTATGCAAATGCTCTGTATCTAGTGTTAGCAAGGTGTGCTGCTGCTTCCTTTTCTTTCCTGCTTGGACAAACTACAAACTGTCGAAACACGTCTCTGTTTTAATGCAGGAACCTTGCATGTTGGTTGAAGCCTTCAGGCAGGAAAGAAGCCCCAAATGAGCAAAAAACAGTTGCTTTGAGAGCTTATTGTTTGATGTATGAGGCCACCAAGACCATTCCCCAGGTGCACAATCAAAACGCAACTGATCCCCTTCACGGTCCCATTAAAGAGATATTTCACCTGGAGCAGACATGGCTTGAGATACTCATCGTGTCTGTGCTCTGCTGAGCACCTGTCCTTTTTGCAAGAGGGAAGACTAACTCTCACCAGAACAGTAGTAAGCTAATTAGGTCATTAGACAAATGTCTTGGCCCGTGTTAAAACCAGCACTTGAGGACACCGTGTTACACTGTGTTCCCACTGGCTACATATCTAAATACAAACTGGTGTCAGCTGCCATACACACCAAAATGTAATAGCCTCCTTTCACAGAGGTCATCTTAAATCCACTTTGGTCACAGTCACACTCCACATCTGTTTCAGTGAGATGCAGCTTCTTAAGGTGGCATTTGGACTTCATAAGCATGCAAACAACCAAGCTATAAATTGCTACTGCTGGAGTTATTTTGAATAAGTGTATACTGTTTCATATTTATAATGGTGAGGCTTCATAATATTCGCACTGAATATATAACACAGATCAGTTCAACAAGCATGAAATTGTATGTTGTCAACTTGTCACATAAATAGAGCCATATTCTAGCTTACGATAATGTTGAACTAAGTATTTTCTCCCTAGAACTGCAGAGAGGGTCACAAAAAAGTGGGACAGTGGCTCTGTCGTTTGTTAGAAAAACATTCCCAGAGTCATTGCTAGTGGGAAGTAAATATTTCTGATAACACTCTTCTGTTTTTTTCTTCCCCTTTTGCTTAACAACAGCAACAGAAAGTTTGCCTTTCTTGGACAAATGCTAATTGGCTAAACTGTTAAATTTATTTCCCTTAATGGTTTTATTTCTAGTATAACCTCTTTCCTTTTTTTTGTATTGTTGCTATTTTTGCACTGTGCATCATTGCTAATTGCTACTAAATGCTCCATCTTAACCCTGGTATGCTCTTCCCCTGCTGCCCCATCCCACTTAACATTAACTCAGGCCCATGCCATTACAGAAGGATAAAATCATAGCAAGGCTTAATTTAGGAATTTTTTTTTCTTAGTGCTGCTAATCTATTGTGCATGTGTACGTCAGGAGAAGGAAATTGCACGGAGCAAATTTTTTGCAGGGAGAAAGTTTTGGTATTGGATCGTGTCAAACAATTTTTTTTCCCCATGAGCAGAAAAAAATACAAGGAAGAGTATGTGTGTGCATGTGTGTCTGCGAAAGCTTATCCACTTGTAGCTCTTGTTATTCTACAGTGGTTAATACTCAGATGCACCAGAAATTTGCAACCTTTTCTGGAAGAGTGCCCCAGCCAGCTTTTTGGGCCTTTTTTTCTCCAGTGTCTGGGTTTTATTTTGATAGCTTTGTGCAGGTGCATACGGGATCCTAACGCCTGTATTTGCAGGTGACAGACTGCAGCATCAGCACGCACGGGCATCTACGCATGCTCAGCCACGCAGACTGGTTTCAGGTCTCTGTGGAAATCAGCCCCTTTGCAACACATAGTTGGTGGCTTTGGCTGAGTTTTCTGTTCTGACACAACGGAGCAACAGCCTTTCTTCATAATGATTGAGAAATTAATTAGCACTTTGTGGTGGTGATGAGTCTGAAGGGCCATGATTGGAGTTTGCTTTTTACCACATGCAGTAATCACTGAGTTTTGTTTATGAAAGCACAAAACCAAAACCTATTGAGATTTTGGTGTTGTCATGAAGCCTGAGCTGTGTGGCGCTCTGGAATAATACTTCAATTTCCTCACACACATCTGTGCTTTTGTGCTTTACTGTGAGTAACACAATGGGGTGCTGGTCCATAATGGGTACTTCTAATCACTAAGATGATAATCAGAACAACAGAGTATTTTCTGTGAGAAGCCGTGGTGGCAGCCTTGGGCAAGTGTTGTTGACTTGTTGATTTATGACAGCTTTGAGTTGCCTGAACTGCTCACAGCCATCTAGCTCATCACATGAAGTTCAGGAGGATCAGCCCTTCTGAGCACATTACAGGGTTAGAGGTGTCAAACGGGCAGAGAGAGCTTCCTACACCTCTACACTTCAGTCTGCTCTATCTGCCCCTTGAGGGCTCAGCGATATTAAATCTTTATAGGGATTTGGAGGGGCAGTCCATCAAGTGGTCTGATGGACTGCACATCTCTCCTACAGGAGATACGCTTGTGTGAAAATAGAGAAATTGGGTGGAAAACTTGTTTCTCACCCAAGAGATTACTTGCAAGGAAGTGGTGATAACTTGGTTATCTGGAGGATTGGTCTGGTTAGAGGAATGTTCTGCTTCCCCGTGAGCTGCTAGAAGAAACAATGGTAGTTTCTCCTGGAGGGAACTCAAAATTTTTTCTGAAAGTACTCCTAAACCTTTGTGAAAAAAACAATTGTTGTTCTCCCAAGTTGCTGTTTAAGCAGTGACATAATAATTCAGGAACTGCATCAGAGAGCGCAGGTAATAAACATTAGGGAAGTGAGACTTCTCACTGGGATTTTGACTTTGGTGAGAACGCTGCAAGCTTGCACATTTCCACAGAGCAGTCAGTGACCCTAAGTGAAAAGCAGGTATGATGAGAGTTTTAAAAGTTTTCTAGTATTCAGGATTTATTTCTTTTTTAAAATATGCATCAGTTGACTTGCTGCATCTAGCTATAATGTGCTCCAGTCTGCCAGGCCCTGTGGGTTGAGACTGAGTGAAGAGGACCTTGGGTCTGTTGTCTCCACTTCAGGAGGCCTTGTTGGTGAGGTGTGGGCAGCCAGGTAGTGCAGGTGACAGTGTGGTTGGCAAAGGGTGAAGAATGAACTTGGAGCAGGGGAGGGCTTCACTGAATCACCGAATGGTTGAAGTGGGAAGGGACCTTGGGAGTTCATTTAGTCCAACCCCACCTGCTCGGGCAGGGCCACCTAGAGCAGGAAGTTGAGGAATTATTTCCGTGTGCCTCTGCTGCTGCTTCTCCTCCCTTAAAATGACACTTTATTAGGACTGGTAATGAGTTCCTGATCCCACTTGGAAAATCTTATGCTGTAGTCTTAAGCAACTATAGAATCTCCAGGAGGCATGTCTGTATATAGCAAGAAGCCCATCACGGCCAAATCCTAGTCTTCAGAGGAAGATGGGTGGCTATGAAAAGTGTTCTCAGTCTGGCCTCGGTTTTCATGTCAAATTTTCATATAAGGAAACCTACCTCTTGGGCTAGTCTTAGCTTACACAGGTCCTTAGCTTGTCCATTTTCACAGGCTTGTCAGACTGGTGAAATCTCAAAATTGTCAGGTAAAAAAGGATGCATATGCAATTATTTTAATAAACAAAAACCTAAGTGCATGCTTATTGACATCTGGTTGAATGTGCCCTGTAAGGCATTTGACCCTCCGGGCATGCACAAAAGGAGCAAGAGGCTTTTATTTCTACCGATCTGGAGGAAACTTATGCATTTTTTAAATTCTTTTTCTGGTTTTGTGTTTGCTTTACTTTTTTCCCCCCACCAGGACTGGTGTGGATTTTCTTGGCTGTATTACTGACTGTCCTTAAAAGCCCAACAAGCGCTCTTCACACTAGTATGAAGATATCAGGCAAAACACTACCAATTGTCACCTCAATTGCATCTGGAGAAAAGCCAGAAAAACTTGTGCTTTTTTTTTCTAAGGCATAGGAGAATATCGCATGGTCCTTAACGCTACAGAGACATTCATCCATTTCCAGTGAAAGGGTGTCAAACTGCTACTGCTTGTATGTGATGGGAGTGTTGCCATCTCTTGTCATTTTCTTTGCTGTTGATCCCTCGTATAGGAAGGGTCAGGTCAAATGCCTCTCTGGAGACCAAGTCTCCCATTTGCAGCAGGAAATCTCTTGGGCAGAGAGGATAACGTTACAAAACAGAGGCTAACATTACAAAACAGCTCTGCTGCCTCTGGCACAGTCTAGAGCATCACAGACCAATAACTCCTATCATGTCACTCTTGCAGCACCTTATTATCTATGTTTTTCTGTAAATCCAATCTGAGACTGTCATTACCAGTTTCAGGTAGGTGAACACCATCTGGGTGAAATAACCATGTGCCAGTGATGGGCTGGAGGGGGCTCTTGTTAGTTAATCATCCCTACCTTCCCTTTGATGAGTTAATTTGTCTGTTGAGCCATGGAGGAGCCCCCAAGAGCTCCCAGGAGCCCCTTGTTAAAATTCTGCCGACAAATGGGAAGATAGGGATGATTTCACTCTTTTTGCTGGAGCCCATGCTATCTATGATATTGCTAAATCATCCATAATGCATAACTTTTATGCAATCTTTTTGTTACAGTTCTGGCAGCACATTACTTCTTTGCGCATTTACTTTTTAAACATTGTCACTGGATACCTACCTAACCCCTGAAAATCTCATCCCATGAATTAAGGTTAATTGCAGTACTTCCATGTGGCCTTTTAGTAGCTGGCATGCCAGGTTCCTTGGCTGTGATGCTGGACCATGCTTGTCTTAATTTTTTTTTTTTTCTTCAGTTACTAAACACCGTCTTTATTTACTTGTCTCGTGGTAATGCCTAATAGTCTCTTTGTATGTACTAGTGACCATCCCATCCCTGTTTTATGGTGTGTGCTTTGAAGTCCTTGGAAGGAGCAAAGGTAGTGAAAGAAGAAAAGACCTGGTCCTTGGGGCTTTTGAGTGAAGATACAAACTCAGGTTATTCTTCCTTCAGGGGCCTGGGAGCACTGCTGTCTAACCAGGCTCCTCTTCCTCCCAGCCAGCTGGAAACAGTTACAGCCTGCTGAGCTTGCCCAGCCCAGGGAATAAAGTGGTAACCTACAACACAGCTAGGAGATGCTAGCTTGAAGTTGCAGTTGTGTCAACATGATTTGGAACTACCAAACCTGTGGAGAAGCTGGCTTAAGTAGTACATCCCAACATGGAGACTTGTTTATCTCCAGACCTGAGAAGAAGAATTAAATTTTAAAAAAATTAAAACAAACAAACAAACAAAATCCCCCAAAAGACTAGGAAGCTAAGAAATACTGTCATTTGGAAGATGCTCTGCTCCCTTTTTAACTAGTCAGACAGGGCTTGTTAGCTCTGATATAGTGTTGTTACAGCCAGATCAGGACTAGCTCTTGCAAGGCTGTAAGCCTGCCTCTGCATAGTGCTGATGGGTGCTGTGGGTGGATTTATTAGCTTTCACTCAATATTGATGTTTCTCCTAGGCTCTGTTCTGCGAGAGAGCAAACCTCTCCTGCAGAAACACGGGGAAAGTGATGGAGGGACACAGGAATAAATCTGGAAGAGTCAGGTGGCATCCTACCAGGCTATGAGCTCTGGCTAGAGGCGACCATAACGTTACCAAGCAAGTTCCTGCAGAGTTAGTCATCATCTCTGTATTGTGTTTTCAAAACTGGGTTGGGAAGGATTATTTGGCTGTGTCCTGTACAGACCCAAATGATGTCCAAGAATCTGCACTCTGCTCTGACTGCCTGGGGAGCTTCCCCAGAGTACCAGGGAGCAGGAATCATGTCAGGGTCTCCACACTGAGTCAGTTCAAGTCCCCTATGGTCAGAGCTAATAGGCCACGGAGGGCTGATTCTCCACTGGACCACCAGCATCGCGTTACACCCCGCTCCTGGCACTTGCAACTCTGTGAACACAGTCCAGATGCACTTGAACTGCCTCTCTGTAGACCCTGTCTGGACCCAAGAGGGCTTGTTAGGGGCAGCCCTGTGCTGCGTGGCGGTGGTTGTTCTCTTTCTGGATCTCCTACAAGATTAGACTTGTGAAACTTCGATTTTTAGATCCAAAGCTAAAGAAGGAAAAAGACCTATCCCTAAACTTCAGTCTATAATAGTTCCTATTTCCTTATCCATGTTTTTGAAAATTGTGTGTATATGTTCTTAACAATGTGCCTTGGCTCAGCAGGCATGTCAAAAACTTTTTAGAAAACAGCTTTTGTGGGTACTGGGCTTTTCTGTCAGTCCAGGAATGCTGCCTTCTCAAGCCTGTTACTCCAAGTTGCACCATGCACATAGCAGGAACCTCAGACTAGACCCTTCCACTTGATCTCCCATTATTCCCTCCTAGGTGATCGCTCCAGCTTGCCCTCCGTCGCTATAACTTTAGCTATTTGCCACAGCTTCTGTCAGCTTGCTTTTTCCCCAACCCAAATTCACAGGGATGAACAAAGATCCACTCATGTCTCTTGTCCTTCCCTACACCTGCTTCTGGGAGTGCAATGACAGATACCAGTTTTATTGTGTGCCAGTGTTACCGCTCTGTTTACAGCAGATTTAAGAGTTTACATTAGGCCACAGTGTTATCTTCCAGTTTTCCTAATTCTATCTGCTGGCAATCCCAGCTATGTGGTTGGGGTGGCTGCCCCTGTCCTAAAGGAATTTGTGTCAATTTCTGCAGGGACAAATCCTCCCTGTGCTAAACCGCTTTGCAGTATTTGCTCAAACTGAAATTTTGACAAAGACGTTCTGTCCACATCCACCAGAAGAGATTGCCTTTTTTTCAGATGCACTTGGAGGTAGATGTGTTGGAAGCTGCCTGTACCTGGCTGATAACTGAGACTGAGCATCTATGTAGCACGATCCATGCCCTTTTCTAATTTCTCTTTGAATGACAAATGTGTCTTCACTGAGTCAGCAAAAGAAGAGATCCTACAGTAGAATTCATTGCCCTTCTATCCCTTTTAACAGAGCGGCTAGGTTTTCCCAATTCCTCCCCAAAATCAGTCTTTAAAAGCTCTTACAAAGACATCCCTCAAATGTATTGTCCAGAGCTGCATTATATTCTCTAGTCATTTCCAATCAAGACTCATCATGTACTGTTATTTCTTTAGAATTCCTCCCTAACTATACTGGTATATTCCCAATTAAAAAAAGAATTCAAATCTTTGTGAAAATCAAAGTTGCAGGAATCTGGAGATAGTCCACATTAGTCCTCATCACTGTTGCCCCTAGAGAGTCTAATCTAAGAATTGAGTGTGGATGACCTCAAAAAAGAAAAGCAGATTTCATTGCAAACTTCTGCATTTCCTGCCAGAACCATGCACAGGTTAGCTGAGGTCCTCATGAGAGGCTTTAGGATGAGAAATGGGTCAAATTTTGCATGGCTTGTTTTCATTGCAAGTGCTCTGTTCAGTTCTAAAATTATATCTTTTAATTTTGAAACTGCTAACTGGTAAGCCAAACCTTTCTTATGGGAGAGGCCTTAGCAAAGTAAGTGTGTGTGTGAGGAAGGTGGCAGACCAAAAGTGTGGCATAATAACGTGCTTGTTTTCAGCAGCAAAGGAGTCAAAATTCTCACAGACCTGGAATGAAAACCTACAAAATATTGCTGACTGCTATTTAAATGTTTGAATCCATCTGAATTGTTTCTGTGCAAAGAAAATGTATCTCCCGGTGCCAAATTTGTACACACCAAATTTCCTAGAGATGTCTACCTCCTATTTCTTGAATACTTGTACCTCTGGATATGTGCAGGTGTCCTTTCTGGTCCTGAAAGCTACTCAACTAATGAAGGATCAGGGCCACTTCACCTGATGTTCTCCCCCTCTGGAATCCAATAATTGCTTTGCATCAGGACATAATTATACCTACAGTTATTAGATAAACCTGCTAATTCAGACTCTGTAACTCTTGAGTATCTTCCCAAATTGCATTCCATGATTTGGTTAGATTATATCTTATCTCTAACCTAAACACACAATATCTAGCCAGTCTTCTCCCACGTTATATACAAGGCAAATCATCAGGACTTAATCTGTTGCTGGCATTAATGGCACGATTCCTGATCTTAATTCCAATTTACTCTGCCTGATATCCCACAAATGCCTTTGAGAAATAATTTTATCCCCGATCCTGTGCCAAAGACACTTTCTTCCTCCATCACTGCTGTCTGACTTCCTATGGACTTTGTAATGACCTTTGCAGGCTGTTGTAGATGACACAGTCTTACATATAAAAGTCCACAAACGAGTGCCACATCTCAGGCTGTCACTTCAGCTCAGAAAGTCACTACCAGCAGATCCCTGATCTTGAGCTATTACTATAGCCAGAAAGTGTAGTCTCTTCACTAGCAAAGAAAAGAATGGGGGGCAGCAACACAACAGCTTTTTTTCTCTTTTTTTCTCTTTTTTTCTCTCTTTTTCTGTCTGGCAGGTGGTTGGCCATTGCAGACACCCCGTGCACTGCCCCCCCATGGGCTCTGCTCCTTGGGGCTCATGTGCAATAAAGCTGCCATCACGGCAGCCTGATGGGGACGAACAGGGGTTGCTTTTGTGAATAATTTTGTTTCTAAGTACCATCCAAATTCTAAAGCAAAATATTTTCCTACTTGCCTGAAAGTAATTTAGGAATCTTTGAGATGAAGCTCTGCTGAACCCACAGTTCATTTTCTCCTGCTTATCTTTCCTTGGGGCAAACCTGTCTGTGTGACTATCAGTACAGGTAATGACTTACCCAACCAGCTTTGGATGTTTTCTGGTTTTTATCTTCCAAAAGTAAGTTAGGCAAGGAGAGAGCCTCACTCAAACAGTATGCTTTCTGGACCCTTTGTTCTTCCAAGACGCTTGCTGAATTGCTGTTATATTATAGCCTCTTCCTCCTGTGTTTTGGGGGGTTGGCCCAGCTTTTTGTGTTAAACTAGATGGTCTCCGTGCTCACTTTTGAACTCAGTCATGACCGTGTTCCTTCCCACTGGTCCAAACTTGTCTCTTTCGCTGTAGCGAGCTGATGTTCTCCCTAAGATCTGCTACATCATACAGGTATCCTGTGGCTTTCTGGTATGGACATACATCTGACACACCAGCCTTGTTCTGTTGCGGCCATTCGCTACTGTCTCTGTGTTAACTTTCTCTGGAAAACTCCATTCTGGAATGCCAGTAATAAGTGAGCAAATAGGATGGGGACTTTTTCTATATAAAAAAACTTTCTCTGGAAAACTCCATTCTGGAATGCCAGTAATAAGTGAGCAAATAGGATGGGGACTTTTTCTATATAAAAACCAGCAAAATCACCAAATTCTATGAATGCACAAAATGATCCTCCCCTTAGTTATGTTGCTGTGACCCCAATGCTCTTGACAATCATTTTTCAGTCCTCTTCTGTCAACTGGAAGCTCAGCTGCAAGTGCTCTGGGACAGGGACTGTATGCACTGTTGGTGTCCGTGAAATGTTGTCCCCTGCTTGGAAGGGGAGGCTGGTGTTGCTGGTTGGAGCCCTGCCCTCCACTATGCTCATGGGCACTGTCTGGCCTGGAGAAGTTGATTAATCTCTGCACATCAAATCCCCTGCTATAAAGCAAGGATTATAATCCTCCTTTCTTGGTCTTGTCTGTTTGAACTGTGAGTACTTTCTGTAGATACTTTACCTTACGATGTAACTGGAGATCATTCAGTGCAATAGGGCTGTTGTCTTGGTAGTGCTAGAGTAACCCTTAACCAGGAGAAACTTAAATTGCAGGAGGTGGATAGTAACGTTAATCATCATAATGAGGATGGAGCATTATTTTTGCTGCATGACTGTGGAAGGAAAGGCTGAGAAATAGATGGCTAAAATCACTGAGTGCATATTTTCAAAGACAGGGCTTGCTCAGCAGCCAGGTGACAGCAGACATGTTTATTTGACAGAGAGGCTGTGAACTTAACTCCTGACTCAAAAACAAAACTTGCTTCACAAATGAAGACATATGGAGGGTTTTAATGGCAGTTGCAAGACATGTGGCTAGGTTATGCCACTATGCGTGAGCTTATAAAGGCACTGGGTATATATCTGGTGAGGGAATCTGTGAATTCCACCACTATTTAAGATTGAAAACATTTCTCACTCTGAAAAGAGAGTCAAAGAAAAATTGTGTCAGAGAGGACAGGCTCTGCCAGCTCCATGGCAGTTGACTGCAATGCCTGCCCAATAAGGGAAGGAACTTATGTTCAGCTGCATGGTTGGGTTTTAGCTTGACCTTGCCCAGCATTTGTATCTAGAAGTTGATCTTACTCAAGGTGGGGTTTTTAAATTATGTTGAAAGTGACTCATACTAATAAGTTGCAGTAAAACCAGGGAAGGAAAAAATACTGGAAGACACGTAAAATAGGTGCCTGAATCAGTTTCTATTTGGTACTCTTGTTAAGGCAATCATCCAGGTGCCAAGACTGGTGTAGTACCTGGGATGTCATGTGGAAGGCAGTGGGCAGGACTCAGTGTATGGAGGCAGTTGCCGCTTGAATCCTGTGATGTTCCCAATCTAAGCTCATACAGCGAGTACCCACAACGGCGTTACCTGCAAAAGTGCAGAGAGTTGAGGCAACAACAGCAACAGGGATGTTACGCTGATTTCTGTGGTGATACCTTTCAGACTGGCTGTAGCATGAGTAAAATGTATGTAAGGATGGAGAACATTTGTGCTTTGCTTTGGAGTTGCTTTATTTTGATGTCTTGTCATGGTTTTCAGTGAGGAGCAGATGAACGGGTATACTGCTTAAGACCACTTAAAGAGAACTGCTTGTAGCCTCCAAAAAAAAAAAAAAAGCAGCTCATTTTTTATGTTTTAAAGATGAGGTGGCTTCATTAAAGACTGTAAAGTCTTGCAGTTTTACCCCAAAGAAAACACTGATAGCTCCACAGTTCAGCTGGCAGGGAACCGTGTCAGACCATGGAGCCTTGCCCATATATGCAAGTCCTCTCACGGTACCAAAAATCATTTAGTTTTCTTCTAAAGTCCCAGGCAGTGAGCTAAAAATGGCTCACTCAGATATGCATTTTGGAATTTCAGAATTAAATGTAATAAAGCAGATTTTTATTTTTACTCTCTTTTGATGAGACACGCAATGAGAGAGTGAGGACACCACGTTAGAGTATCTTTTGATTTGCTATTTGCTATGTGTTAAACATTTATATTTCAAAGAAGCGTTTGTACCTACACTGAGTGTTTGGCAAATCCAATAGCTCATTAGATGTTAACAATAGCAACGCTGCTAAATACAAAGGATTCATAGGCAAAGTACCCCTCGGGCTATATCTCTGAGAGAAAAAGTAGCAAATAGAATCAGAAACTAATTAAATAGTCAGCTAAAGCGAGCATAACTTTAAAAAGCTCTAAAACTACCAAAAATGGAAACATATTACAGTTATCTGCATTCACAGTGCAGAACAAGTTTGGTAGTATTTAAGATAATTCTCTAGTGCCTGCTATTTTTAGTCCAAGGGTAAGCTTCTGTAAGAGCCTTTCAGCGTTGCATCCCTTTAACCTGGCCTAACAAGCTAAGCCAGTAAGCTGTCTGATTTCCGTCTTACAGGAGGCAGAGAGATAGCTAAAACAAACCATTTGTGGTGAAAACGCTCAGCCTATCTTGTCTTAAGAGCTTTCTTCGTATAGATTTTTTTTTTCAAATGTCCCACTATTAAGCATTGTTTGTCAGAGACCAAAATGTCAGGCTTTGCTGTTTAGAAATCGTAGAAGCACAGGAATGAAAGGAGGATTTTATAGACCCAGCCTAATGGGAATAAACATTTCTGCATTGCCACTGGTGAAACCCAATCGGGGCAGTTTAGGCTATCGCTATCAATGCGTCTGAGGAGAAAGGAACGGATTTAGTTTTTCTCATGGAAGGAGGGGCAGACATAAAGGGCCTGATTTGCTTCTCACTTACACTTAATCTGTCCTGGTTTAACTCCATCAACTTTGCTGGGAGACGCTTGGCTTGTGCTGCTCTAATCCAAGGGGAGTCAAGCTGGGGTCGGCGTTACGCTCCCTGTGCCCCCAGCACTCGGGTTTGGGGCACCTTCTGCTGTCGAAACAGGGGGCAAGGCCATATGCAGCTGTAAAGCACCGCGGTGCTCATGGCGTGCTGGTGGTTTGGTGCTTCAGGTTGATAAAACTTTGCAATATTATTCACTTAGAACTAGCTCTTCTTCACTGGAAATACTGTATGGTTGCCCCCCAATGTAGAGAATGAAGTGCAATAGTGTTTGCTTTCTTCTCCCTTCCCCCTTCCCCTTCCTCTCTCTCCTTTCCTTCCCCCCCCCTCTGTCTGGTGGTGCCTGTGTAATCCTTAACATACGTTTACAAAACAGGATTTTATTGCTACCTAAACATGAGTGGTCCCACCCACTCCTCTTAGCCAGCTGAGCCAGGCTTGGGCACGGTACCCTGTACTCTGTCTGAAATAGGTTAGAAACAGAGGTCGTGCTGCCTGGGTTAAGGGTAGTAGCTCCAGCCTTCTGCCCCCAGAGTGTCACTTAAACAGGTTTTGCCGTCCCAGGACGCTGGATCAGGAGTGCGGCTCTTTCGTCCTGGGCTGTTTCCAGTCCACAGCTCCCTTCCCCTCTTTCTTCCCCCTCATTTTGGGTGCTGACAGAGCAGGGCGAAATATCTCAATACACAGGGAGGCCATCTGAGCCAGGAAAACGTAGGCTGTGTTGAAGCTGGTGATCTGCAGGGTCCCACCTCTGCTTCAGTATGCAAACAGCTGCAATTTACTTATTATTCCTGGGGTTAGGCATATCCCATGGGGTTTTGGCTGTGCATCTAGCAGCTATGTAGGCTCAAATTATAACTTCTGTTAACCTCAGTGGGGATAACTTTTAAATTGAAGATGCACTTGACATGAGCAGGATACATCAGTGCATTTCCAGTAGGGAATGTGAGCACTGCATCTACCACATTGTAGGCAAGATGAACCCAAGCCACTTTTAAACTCAGCTTCTTAGCCATAGCAATGTAGTGCTCAGCTGTAAACCGCACTTGATAAGGAGGAAGAATTAGCCCTTCCTTACTGGCCTCTGGCTGGACTGCCGTTAGTCCTGGGACAGGTTGGTACAGATAAAGTATGCAGGAGCTACTGCTCTCAGCTTCAGCATCAACATACCAAAGCGCAGAGGACCAGGTCCCCAGCTAGTGTAAATCTGCATAGCTCCATTAAAACCTGTGGAGAGGCCCTAATTTACAGCAGCTGAACATCTGGGCCCAAGTTCTTTTTCATTTGGTTACTAGCAGGATTAAACAGAAGTACCCCAAATTATTTATTATAGGTGCTGTGGCAGCATCTCAAAGCCCAATTGTAAATCAGGACACCGTTGTGAAAGGGGTTATGTGAACACATAACAAAAAGATAGTCCCTGCCTAAAGGAACCTATGGCCTAATTAATAATGATATTTAGTGCATTGATAAGTACAGCGGGACTTGACTGCCTGTTATGGGTCATTTTTAAAGAGGACAAAAAAAAATACCCAGGTTGATTTTCACCATTTCTGATGAAAAAGAGTCTGGTTAACATCGGTGCCTCACAAAGAAAAATACGATGTTTTACATCGTACAGATGGAGGGCTGGTGATCAAGAACATGCACTTTTAAAAGACTAGCAGAGAATGAGCAATATATTCAGTTTTGACTAAGAAATAAATAGAAGAGAGGCAACTGCAGTGGGAACTGTAGCGTGCACCACAGTATGCATGAGCTACATAACTCTGCTAGGCTGGTTGCGGGTAAATGAACAAGGTAGCCTTAGTGTAAACTAGCAAATTAGTTTTACATTTTAGTGTCAACCCCATTTTATCAACTTTATCTGTGAAGACTAGTGAGTTCCAGGAAACTTAGAAACAAGCCAACAGTGGATGTGCTCTAGAGGAGGCTTTGCAACAGATAGCTCTTCTGTGATCTTTATTTTTTTTTAATGTTTTCTGTTTTAACATCACCATCTCTAGTTTACGATTCTATTCGCATACACAAAATTGCATTGAAAGAACATTAAAGTCTTAGTACCTAGTGACAAATCAAGGAAATACATAGTTAAGGATATTATGAGACGTCTAAATGAATCCAAATGCTTAACTGGCGGAAAATTCAGACACATCTCCTCATCCTGAAGAGTGTCCTCTGTGGTTGTAGGGGTTTACCAGGATGCACTGTTCAATCGCTGCTTTTTGAGGTGAGGTCTTATTTGCCTGCTGGGACAAGCTTACATTTTGTTTTCATGGGACTGTAAAAGCGAACTGAAAAGCCTGGCAAGATGTACCTGTGATCTGTGCTGTGTTAAACCCTATACCTGTTAGCACCTTCCTTACTGTGGCATCTCCACATTCTCACTTGGTGTTTCATTATAAAGGAGCCTTTTATTGCTTTCATCCTAGGATGCTCACAGTATGGGTACCTGGGGTGTTCTCTCAGCTGAGCATCTCCTTAGATATGGGAATATTTGGGAGGTTTTTTGAAACTTTTTTAGCCTGGTAAGAGTAGAGCGCACATATCTAAAGATACATTTTTTTCCTCTTTGTGGTGATTTCCTCAGTTTTTTTAGGGCTAATGTCTACTGTCTTTGTTTATTTCATCTAGCTAAACCACCTCTCTAAATGGTATGTGCGTCACTCAACACATCTGCTGGTACATACCAGGAGGATATTGGAGCCATTGCTGTAACACTTAAAGACAGGAGTATAACTGCATAGGTAAAACATACAGAGTAAATGCGTCTTTAGCCTTGTAAACAAGTTTTTGTGTTGTGTCTGAATAAACTCTTTTAGCCAGCTTAGACCAGATGGCAGGCTTCCAGTTAGATCACAATAAAAATTGATGGGAAGCCCAGACGTATTAAGGATGTACTGATCCATTCATGCTGCAGGTCTAAGGAAAAATGGTGTTTTTCTTCCTGTGAGACACAACTTGTGTTTGTCGTACCTGTTCAACAGGCATGGTGGTAGGTTTGATGAAGCTGAACACACTGAAAAATTAAAACATCATAAAATGCAATTAATGAAGTTGATACTTTACAAATGCTAATTTCCTGGTCAAATTACATTCCAGTTTTCTAGCAGTAAAAGCAACAGAGAGAAGTGTCTTATTTTGCTGTTTAAAAAGGAATTTTTGAGTGTGTGTTCTGTTTGCACAAAAACCAGTGTCCACATAATTGAACAAAATTTAAAAATTCCATGTAAACTCCTGCCTGCTATATTGTATATAATTTTACCCTGAAATTTATATTTGTGTACAGTCATAAATCTCTAGAAAGAAGTAGGGATTGTGATAGACATCCTGACACATCCAATATAATTAAAACTAAAGCAAATGCAACACTGAAATAGAGAATGAACAGAAGTGACAAGATTATGCTTAATAGTTTGCAAAGGAAGGGTCTATACTACCACTCAAGTGCATTTTTTTGAGATTTCTGTCAGTATCAAGAGGAAAAAGAAGGTTTTACATCAATTACATGTGTGAAATAATCACTGCAAAATATATGTAGCTCTTTTTTTCCCAGAACACGCTATGCTACCTAACAAAGGTATATGAATGTTGAAAAATTTTATGTCAGTGCATAGAGAGATTAGCGTGGGCATGTACCATAAATCAAGTAAATAAATATGAGCAAGCAGCGTTTGAATATTTGGACTGAAATACTGCTGACACCGTCACCAAAAGCTCTGCAACAGGGAGAGTCCCAAACTTCTTCCTCCCCCTGCCTCCCTCTTTTTGCAGTACTCGTTCCCTAGAGCTTGTCTGGATTGGCACCCTTGGTCAGGAGCTGTCTGACTCTACCCTCCTGTATATTTTAGGTGCATAATAACAATTAAAAATCTCTGTCTGGGTTGTTGCTCAGGACCTTATCACGTGCGTGAACAATTCCCTGTAAAAGGGGAAGGGGAGATGGGTAAGAGGTGCCGTGTGCTGCTCCGGGGGAAGGTGCTGGGCGGTGGGCTCGGCGGGCAGCCTGCCTACCCTCTCGCACCTGGGCAGGGAGCTATTTGTGCCGGTTGGGCTGCCCGTCCTGTGTCCCCCCTCCCCAGTGGCCACTCACCTACTCCTCCGCTCACCCCTGCTTCCCCACCAGTGCTGGCAGCAAGCAAACATCACCTCCCCCTTTGCTCTTCTGTCCATCTTGCACAGCGAAGGAAAACTCCCAGCTTTTTTTCCTGTGGCTCTTCATCAGGCTCCTCCTTCCCCTTTGCACTTCTGCCCTTTCCCTGCTCTTGTTTTTCCCCACCAGAGATGTAGGTAGAGTTTTGTGCTTTGATGTGGAGCCCTGCCCAAACCTCACCCACCGCGGGCTGGACGAGACATGCCAGGTCTTCTCCTGCTGCAGTTTCCCACCTGTGAAGACCAGGTGGTCTTCCCTGGTGCTGGGCAAGAGAGCACAATAGTATGTGCACGGCGTGCCTCAGCATTATGAACATGCGGTTCCTGGTAAGAGGTTTGGTAACGCTTTTACAGTGTCAAGTCCTGTACGAGTTAAAAAGCCCCTCTGGTGAGTTAACCCAGTCCAAAACATAGGTAATGCATTTATTTAGTAATCAGCAAATTAGCCCATGTAGTCAGTAAATGTTGAGGCCCAAACTGCTGATAAGATGATTTGCTTTCAGGTGTTTTCTCAATATTGTGCTCAGCATCAAGTATAAATTGAATAGAGTGACCTTTTGCTACTGAGTCAAATTGACTGCATTTCCAAAGATTCTGTGGTTTCAATTACCATAAATTTTTGATATTGGGTCTACCACCGGTGCACTGATTCCAGCACAGCAATATGTTATCATTGGTCCCCTTAACACAGTCAACGGCACGATAGCTTGGTCTCAGATGATTTTTTGTTTTGTCTTTCCCCCAGAATCAAAGATTACTATCATAGAGAGAAAGGATGCAGTTTACACAAATGAAATTGGAATGGCTTGCAAAACATGAATGAATTTTGGTCAGAGGATGTAAACCGGGTTACAGGTTGCTAGCTGGATCCTTGGTTTGTGAGATGAGTAAGTCAATTAGTAGCTCTTCAGTTTATTAGAAGCTTAATTGCCAGGCTGTAATGGAAACTTCTGAACTGCAACAACTCCTCAGAAGCAATAAAAAAAGTGACTTTATGGTAGAAGAATATTTAGTAGGCTCTTATAAACTGACATGTTTAGCTTAGAGCAGAAAGGTTAGATTTTTCACCTGAAAAGATAGTCCATCTCACAGGAGCTATGGCAGCATTACTTCGGGTGATCAAGGGCACGATCTTAGAAAACCCTATTTGCAAATGGCCTGTGCCATGTTTTTGCATTGTGATGCTTTAATCCCAGATACTTGACAGAAGTTTTACAATGTCAGGTGAGTGTTTCTGTCTTTCAGAGAGAAAGTAACTTGAGTTCAGTTACCAAGATTAAACATGAGAACTTTTTGAGACTAGAAATATACACCATGTTGAGTACATGAATAATAATAAATATTGTCACTTTTATGTTGTTATACCCTGGAGAAGGGAAGGGGGAAATGGATACTGCAGGTGCTCCCGTCTCCTTCAGCCTGCGGACCTTGAGCAGGTCTTTCCTGCGGTGCCGTAACGTCCCTGGGTGCAATGCTGGCAGTTCATTCCACTCCAGGGACCTAGCTCTGGAAGTTAAGCATTGCAGTACCTGCATTGTGTATAATTACACTATTTATTTAACATTGTTTTGGGGGAGAATGGGATGGCAGAGCATATTGCTTCAGGTCTGTACAATGTCTCCAGAAACCCAGACGGAGTGAAGCTTTTACGTAAATACAGGGATGTGGTTGGACCTACAGATGAGGCATATATGTGGTCCATATGTTGGGCAATGGGACTGCCAAAATCAGAAGGCAAGCTCTGGATTCAAGTGGTCCGCCTACAGGTCCATGTGAGTATAGCTGTCTCCTTCAAGAAGAGAAGATCTTTTGTTTCCTTCCCATGCCCTAAAGGCATTTGCACAGGGGTGGTGATAATTAATCCCCACATTTCTACTACATATAAAGAAACCCAGCTGTAATTTTCTCCTAGTGGGACTCCATTTTGTTTTTAAAGATAATTGATAGCTCTGGACTTAAGCATTTCAATTATGGGAGTGTCTCTTGGGGACCAGACTAACAGACCTTGGAAAAACGTTCTAATGCAAATGCATCATGTGGATTTTTACTGTAAGACAGCGCAGGACGCCTAAGGATTTGCAAAGCAGTTTAACAGTAAAATAAAAGCTGAAATACTTCTTGAAATATAAAATGGCATGGGACTGGTTGTAAGCAGGTAGGGTGGAACAAGTGGTTCTCCACCTGGACCACTGATTCCTCTTTAGCCCTGGGAGAAAATACTGCCAGGTACAGCCAGCTCTAAGTCAAGGAGGAGGCACTTGCCTTGGACAGCACATTGAGAAGGCAGCAAAATCACCATGACAGCACTGTCTGTGCCAGTGCCGTGGCAGGTTAGCTCCTTCTGCTCCAGAAGAGGGAAAACTTGGGCTGTAATTCTTCCCTTTCACCGTCCCTGACCTCAGCTCTCATTTTTCACTGGCAGGAGCAAGGAAGACCAGCCTGCATCCTAATCCCTTCCCTCCTCCTACCTTCCCTGTGTTTCTGCCCAGCCTACAGCTCCTTATCCTCAGGTGGCAAAGCTTGGTTTGTGGGGCCAGGGCTGAGATACCATCTGTCCCTACTCCTGCATGTTTTTTGACAGGAGGTGCTCAGGGCTGGTGTGGTGTTGGTGAGCTTTTCAGTGCCTCTGCAGCCCTATATGCAAAAAGGGCCAAATCTGTACCCCTCATTTCTCCTAGTGGTGTGAATCTTAAGGACGTTCTTATTCCAAAATGTGTCATTAAGGAATTAAATCCTGATGGAAGTCCCAGATGTGCTCACAAGTCATTTTTGTGCTTTTGAAAGTAGTGCCATAATGTATTTAGTATTTTTAGATCACTCGGATATTTTCAGCTGGAGGAAAATCTTTTATTTTCGTTGTTAATTGTGCTATGAATAGATCGTAGGCTACTGAGGAGAAATGAGTCGATATGTTGAAATGGTGATCCCTCGTGAGTTCAGGTGTACACCTGGCTGCTCTGAATTGCTTACCAAGCTGGGCTGCTGGAGCAGTGACTGCTTCTACCAGCTGTGGATCTGTCCCAAAGTTTCCTGGGCTTTTTACGAAGATGTGGCAAGCTGCCACTGCTCCCAGCTCCTCGGGGCTGTGGATTAATACTGCAGTTTGGACCCTGATCTTTCAGTATGAATCGTGACAGGGCCCTACACTGTTCAAATTATCAGTAAAGAAACTTTAAAGCATCATCATTCATTAGCTGATTTCACTCCTTGAGATACAGTAAGCAAAAGCTCTGCATGTAGTAATCGCAAATGAAAGGTGGAGGGGAATCAACCAGAGGCAAGGTGTTGGAGATACTGTTAACATTTGGAAAAGATTTTCTAAATGATGGGCTTGACTGTTTTCTGGAGTGAATCAGCATACCTGTGCTGACTGCGAGAGAGCTACAGGAGAGTCCTGCATCAGGACATCTGCACACTGGCTTCAAGGTTTCCAAGAAGGGATTGGTGATGGTAATGATGGTGGTTTTAAAATTTTGCATGATTTTTTTAAAGGAAGAAAATTCTAAGGAAAAATCACACCATTGCTCAATATAAAAAGCACCCTAAAGCAATGCATGTGAAAGACAAGGTGGCTGAGTCTCCATTACAGCTCAGTCTTTGGCCTCTGTAATGGGATTGCCAACAAGTAACAGGTATTACAGACATAAAATGCTAACCATGAGGTGAACCCAGCTCCATCAACAGGCAGAATAAGCAAAAGAGAGAGAATTATCAGGGGTAGAGGATTTAAATACCTTTGTGTGCGTAAATTATCAACTCATTTCATATAGCTTTTCACTGGCCAAAGAGAGAATATCTCTGGAGACATTTTACTGAAGGCAGAAACCCAATTAGAATGAGATTGTTACACAACTAATAAAGCGTTTTCAGACAGAGAATTATTTTTAGTGCTGTAGAAATATTAAAGCATTAGAGCAAAACATGTAAAAGCAGAGAAGAGCACAGTTAGAAACTTTTCATGGTCTTTAGACTCTTAGACCACTCATTTTTGAGGATTGGTTGGTGTTCCAGCAGTTTACAGCACTAGCCGGCTTTCCCCGTTGCGTTCGCCCATGCACAGTGACACCCATGCCAACTCTTATTTCTTTTCAGAGCTAATGCCATTGTGGATACGCTAGAAATTTTTGCTGTCAGAAACGTGGAAGCATGTGCATTCAGTGATATACTTGGGTTCCTTGTCTCCTTCAGCTGGGTAAAAATTTACAGGGGTCAAAAAACCTCTGGCCCCAATATCTTTATGTTAAACTAACAACCAAGGATGTTAAGAAGGTAATGTGGTGTGGCTGGGAAGCGATGCGTAACTGCTTGTGTATTAAAAGTACCCAGTAGTTAGCAAGATTCAATCATTGTGAATTGTTTTCGTAAGCTTTTAATAATTGCATGTATTTGCCGTATGGCTCTACATTTGAGATTATCCTCCACCCCTTTTTCTTACACACTGTAGTTATTTAGGTGGTCTAAATACTTAGGATCTCCTCCTTTAGATGAAGGAAACCCTTTCAGTGTGACCCTGCTTGGAAGCTAGGGACAAGGTGGAGCGAGTTCCTGAGAGCACACTGCACGTCCTCTGACCTCGGCAGAGATCGAAGGTGCTCAGCTCCTCCTGATTCACCGAGCCCGTGTGATGCGCAGGTTGGATGCCAGTCTGAAATGTGAACTTCTGCGGTGACAGTGCTGAAACCGTGAAGGAGCCTGCATTTGGCCATGGCGTTGCTTCTCCCCAGTGCTGTCAACACCAAGACTCACATTGCAATAGCAAAGCAGAAAGCTGCTGCTTCAGTGATTATTGCTCAGACATTGATGCACCCGACCATCTCTCCCTCCACATCTCCCCTCAGCACCATTTCTGCTGTATCTAAGAATTGTGTTTCTTTATAAACAGTAATTTAGGACAATTAGGAGCAATAGCATAGTTAAACCTTTAAAAGGTTATCTAGCAATGTCATTTTCTTGACTAATGTGTTCCTGCTGCCATGTCGTTTGTGAATAGACATGTGTTAGCCAGCTAGTGTGCTTCATCTGTGGTGACTTTGATTTATTTGCTCTGTAAATTGGGACTGAAGCAATAATGGAAAGTGACATTAATTGTTTAACAGAGTCCTCTTTGTCACATCCTCTGCTTTCTCTGGGGTGTTTGAATGTTGAAACTTGTACAAAACTAATTGAAATTGCTGTGATGAGGACCGGTGTCCACTCAACTTTCTGTTCTTGAATGTCAGTGCACTTGAATGTCTGCTTAAAGCACGAGAGCTGAGCAACTAACAGCAAATATCAGGGTTTCTTCTGGCATGCTATTATTAAAGAAGGCATTCCCCATTAGAAATAGTAACACTTCCAGCTTCGTTGTCAGCTTTATAAGCTGCAAGGTTCAGCGGTGCACCCCACCAGCCAGCCTTGCTGGAGAAGTTGCTGGTGTGGGGCAGGGGCTCAGGCAGCCAGACCTGCCCCCAGCCATGCCGGGCTCTCGCCACCATTCATCCCACCACCTGTGAGGGGCTTGAAATGCCATTGGGAAAAAAAGTCGGTGCTTTGTTACACTGTAAAGCACTTTTTTGCCCAGTAATGCCTTTTCGTACTTTTCTAGAAGCGATACTGTAATTTTCCTCCTTTCTTCTCAAAAAGTGGCTGTGAAAAGCTGGACTTGGAGCATGGTTTTATTCGCAAGGTGGCTGCCCTCTGCTTATTTCCTTCCTCTGCACACTGAATTATCATGGCACTGTGCATGTGTCTGCTTGGTATGGTGGAAGTCACCAGATACCGGAACTTAGACTCCTTTTCTCAGTGGCCAAGCCCCTTTTGGCCTTTTAAGTAAATGCTTCTCCTTAGCGTTAGCTTTGCCTGAGTGTTTCTTTGTTTCTTGGGGATGATGCTGTAAGCACCAGAACAGTCTGTGCTCTGCTGTAGCTTTCTAGCTCGAAGACAGAGTTTTTCTGTAAGAAGCCGTGAGGTGTGATTTGGCAGAGAAGCCTGGCAGGAGCAGTTATCTGTGTGGTTTATGAGCATCTCAGTTCAGAGTCTGGTAGATAAAAGTATTACTGAAAAAAGTCACGCTAAGGGGATACCCAGATTCACTTGATTTTTTTTTTTTTTTTCTTCTGAGGTGTAACCGGCAATGTTTTCTTGTTGACTTTTTTAACTTCTTTTTTGTTTGTTTGTCTTACTGGTGTATCCTTTGCTAGTTCACTTCTAAACTGCGAGATTTGAACTTAGCTGAAATCTCTTCACAGTGTGAACCTGGAGCATGATGAGCCACTCTGAAGCTGGTAGAAAAACTCCCAATTTGATATCCCTAGAGTTAGTGAAAGGCTTTTCATTTTCTTTAACAGCACTAGGATCAGCCCAGGAATCCTAGATAATTGATCTGTCAAGATCAATTTCCAGTCTTTCTGAAAAATAAATATAATGATTTTTACACAATTCTATTCCTCAGAACTCTCAGTACTCCAAAAAATCTGAACCTTAATATACAGTAGGGACTATATTTCATTTAAAAATCAGAAGGCATTTAAATTTACTCAATTTGACAAAAAGAAGTCTTGTTGCTGAAATAAGATATCTAATATAAATTAACATTACAGCCACATCTGATTAGAAATTAATCTACTTTTTGTAATTGCAGTCTGAATTAGATAAATGCATACAATAGTCTCATTGAGCACTCAAACGACATAACTCGAAAGGACAACTTCAAAGGCAACCTGCCTAAAACATTTCTCATAAAGAAACACAAAGAGCCTGCCATTTACTATATGAGTCCCGATGGCTAGTCTTATGCCAAAATGCTCAAGAATGAGAAGTTGTTCATTTGGGTTTGAAGCAAGGATTTCCAGAAGTATGGGAGGGAAACTCTTGCTTACACCGGGCTGCATATGTGAACAAGGTTTTCCAAATTTCCCTGGTAATTTCATTTTGGTCTTCTGATTAGCTGTCGTATTCTCTCATTCTTGTAATTTTGTCAGGTCAATTAGCTGGTGTTCAGTGTTGAAAAGAGAAAGAAAGACAGCCAGGGCTGACACCATCATTAGGTGTCAGCAGCTTAGGCGCATCCTGTAATACAATCCCTGGGTGATTACTTATCGTTGTTAACACCTGATGAAAAAAAAGAATTGTGGAAGAAAAGTAAACTAGAGCAATACACTGCGAGTGCAAACAGATTTCTCTTGAACGCAGAGATGGGTCATTTTATTGCACTTAATTACATCTTTTGAGATTCTGTTGCAGGTTACTGTTTCAAGGGCTGGTTTAACTATGTTTTGACTGCGTTTTCACATAGAGAGGTATTGGTTTGTTCCTTTTCTCTTCTCAACTGGTTCCGCTTTTTGTTTTGTTCCCTCCCACAGAAGATAGATGAAGAGAGTGAGGCAAACTTGCTAGCCGTTCTCACTGAAACACTGGACAGCATCCCTGTGGATGAGGATGGATTGCCTTCATTTGATGCACTGACAGATGGAGATGTGACCAACGAAAATGCCACTAGCCCTTCCCCAATGCCCGACGGCACCCCTCCAACTCAGGAGGCAGAAGAGCCGTCTCTAGTAAGAACCCTTCCTACTGTTTAACAGGAATTGGATGTGCCTCTGGCTACCCGCTGCATGGGTATGATGTAGTCACAGTAAGGTCTGGACTTTTCATTTAGACTGGAAAGGAAAATCAAGTAAAAAACTGAAAATTAAGTAGGGAAAAAAACCCACCAAATAGCCATAGGATGACTAATCAGACAATCTATTAAAAAGTGTGTTGAAGAGATTGTTTTTGAGATTCTCGTGCTAATGGCTGACAATTTTGCTTATCATTCTGTTCAGATAAGTCAGGGTAATGGGTTTTAATTCATATTTCATTTCTCGGGGCTCTTTTGGTATGTATGTTTAGATGTCACTTTTGGTGATCTGTAAAGAAAGGCCCATTGAGTCTGGTGGGATGTGGGGCTAATTTTGTGCCTTTAACATTGATTTGACCAGTAAGCACCAGCTTAGTGCTAATCAGGGTGAAACTGAAGCTTGGGTGAGGATGTGGGTGAAATCTTATATGCATTTTGCTCAGTAAAACCAGTTTGAGATGTGATTCTGTTTCTGCTGAAAGCCCCTTATCACTGGCTTCTGCAGAAGCAGAGCCAGATACCTGCATCTTGATGCTGTATCCATTAGTCTGTTAAAGTTAACATCTCTGTTTAGATGAGAGGCCTCTTCTGTCCAAACAGATCGCCGAGAATTTCATTTTGCCATGGATTCAGAAATCCAAGACCCCTGTCATTTCTGCTTGCCCCACAGTATACTGCAGTAAAGGGAGCAGAAATATGCCGCCAAGCCAGAAGAAAATGAGATCTGTTTGCTCTGGGGAATATCAAGCCCTTCTTTCTGTCTAATTGTACTTTGCTTGCTGAAATTGATACAGCTAACTTTAAGTAACTATGCAAAAATGTATATAAGTAATTTTAATCCATAAAGATGCATAACTTTACTCTTTTCCTTCCACCTCCCTTTCCCTGATGTGTTTGTAGCTTAAGAAGCTCTTGCTGGCTCCAGCCAACACTCAGCTAAATTACAATGAATGCAGTGGTCTCAGCACACAAAACCATGCAAACACTAATCACAGGATCAGAACAAGCCCTGTGGTTGTTAAGGTACAAACTTAATTTTTGTAATAAGGAAAAAAGAAAAAAAAGGGAAAGAAAAAGTGTAACAAGTTCTTTTATGCTTTCACCAACCAAGCAAGCAGTAGATCTATATGTATTGTATTAATCTGCCTACAGTCTTTCAGCTGCTTTAAAAAAAAAGTGAACAGATTATAGACTGGGTTCCAGAAGATCACCTGAGCTCCTTTATGCTCTGAATATTTCATTTATGCTTTTTCTCTTGGCAGAGTTCAGTTGTAGTCCCACCGTCTGTTACTCTCGCCTACTTTATTGATACACAGAGTAGTAGGGGGTACGATAAAATTTGCTGATGGGCTGGTGTTGTTTATGAGTGACTCCAGGATGCGGAACTGCCGTTTTACCAGCTGTCTGAGCTAAGAAAAATGACACTGGATTCTTGGCAAAAGATGTATATCAGCCATTAATTGGATAGAATGGGGGCTCTGACATAATTCTGTTAGCAGGCAGTATTAAACAATGTTTGTCTTGCCATTCACTGTAACTGAAAACGGAGCATTTAGGGGTACTTAAGAGAGTTGTGAATACTGGGCTCAAGCAATCAGCAGCAAATTAAGGTTTAAACCAGCTTATTTTTTTGTTCACAGTAAAGGCGCTGTAGGGTCTTGTTAGTTACATGTTGCTGAGTAGGAACATTGAAATGTAGGAGAAATGAAATAAAAAGCTGCATAAATGTCATTTAGGAATTTTAAATGTAATTTTCTTTCCTTGTTCTGCAAACAATTATTCACAGCTCATAGATCTAGTACACTTAGACTGAACACTTCATTGAAAATCTCATCTCTTCAGAAAACCTATATCCTTTCTGATAAGGTTCAGCTCACTAATTTTATTTTTTTTTATTTTATTTTATTTTATTATGCCCTGTTTTTAAGACTGAGAATTCATGGAGCAATAAAGCAAAGAGCATTTGTCAACAGCAAAAGCCTCAAAGACGTCCCTGCTCTGAACTTCTCAAATATCTGACTACGAATGATGACCCTCCTCAGACCAAACCAGCAGAGAACAGGAACAGCAGCAAAGAGAAATGCACCTCCAAAAGGAAGCCCCATCTGCAGTCTCAGACAAATCATCTGCAAGGTAGGTGTGGGACTGCAGAACACAGCTTTGGTACCAGCAGTAACGCAGGGAAGCTGAAATACCGAGGATGTGAATACCCTTGATACCTCTTCTGTGCTTTGGATTAGTATTGTAAACCCAGCATCTCTTCTGTGTAGGGAGAATTTTAAAACAGTGTAATGAAGTTAGAATTAGTTAGCTAGATTTAGCCTTTAAACAATTTTAATCCTGTCTCTATTGCTCCCAGCCTCAGAAAAAGAATCTCAGGAAAAAAATGTTTAACAAATACCACATGTTAATATAACAAGCTAGCTGGAGATACTTATTCACAGAGTACCATACCACTAAGAAATCATTATACCCTTAAACAAGCTGGGCAGGCCAGTTCATTAGTGAGCTTCTTTCTTTTTTGCTAGGGTAAAACTGAAGGCATTGTTAACCTGCCACATAGTCCTTAAGAGACAATAAATAGTGTTCTCACTGCTACAGAGAAAGCAGTAAATGTGTCATTCCTGTTAAAGCTGGAATGCCGGTTTGTAATTTTATTTTGTAAATAGTTGAAAGTTTAGCTGCCATCTTGATCTTTCTCTCTCTTTTTAGATTCTTTATGGCCAAAACTAAACACTTGTGTTGACTTTTAGTATCCCCCGATGCATAAAGAACTGGTCTATACTTCTATGACAGAGATCCAAGAACTTAAAGTCCCCTCTCTTGCTTTCCCTCCCCCTCTTCCCCTGCCTCTTTTCCCAAGATAAAGGAAAACTGTAAAAGCTTACGAGCACAAGGGGAGCTTTTTAAAAAGTTACTGTTACTTTAAAATACATCTATGTATTTATAGTGACCTGGCATCTAGAAGGCCAGGTGCCTATCAGTCACATCAATGCAAATCCTGGATGACTCCACTAAAGTCAATGGAAGTTATCTGGCTGCAACAGAGATCAGGATATGACCCTAAATGTGTTGTTCTGGTATTTTTAAAGCAACAATTGTAAACAGTATATGTTTTTTTCTTCTTTTCCCCTCCCCCCTCCCTGCACTATCAGCCCCCATCAAATCTAATTGTTCACTCTTCACTCGGAAGTATAAGCAAACTTAATAAAAATAACCTTCCCTTCCCGCCACTAAATACCCTTCTCGCAGCTGTACATTCTGACGTCCTAAGTATACTTTTCCCCATTATGGTCTCAAATTCTCTGAACAATGTTTCTTCTAAGAAAGAAATCCAACTGCCCCTAGAGCTTCTTGGATGCCAACTGCCACTCCTTCTGGATGGCTTCAGCAGTCTGCTTCACAGCAAAATCCAGACTGAACTGTACGTGTAAAACCTGGGTCTCTTACTGCAATGGTACTAAAGCATAGACCTACCAGAAGTTACAGGGGGCTTTATTAACACTGTTGGGTGTTACAGTGATATGTGATAAGGTATATCATGTATAACATGTACAACGTGTGCTATATGCACATATATGTTACACACATACATAGATGTGTGCGCACACACACATAATTACAGATTAAAATCTTCCTATTCAGATCAGAGCTGCATTTTTTTCCTCAGCTGAGGCAATTGTATAGATTCAGTGCAAAGAAGCAGGGCACATTGGGTTGTGGAAACAGTGCGGAAGGAGAGGTTAGGAAAGTCCAAGGGGACATATAGCTAACTTACCAGTGTTTAACAGATCACTGTGACTTTGGTGGTAATGCAGGTGAAATTGCAGGCAGAGAGAAATTACTCTCTTCTTTAATTCGTGCAGTTTAATTTACAGGCTTCTGAAATGGTGTTTTTTCATCAGATTTGCCTCATACACCAATATATGACTTCAATATCAATGGATTTGCATATAATACAAATACAAGAATATAATGCTTTCAGCTTGGACAGTCAATTCATACAGAATCAACCTTGCAAATTTAACTGACGTTTGCAGACTTGCAGTCATTTGTTCATACATTTAATCAAAAGTACAAGAAAATTGACTCCTTCTGTTTTAAAAAATAGTCAGGGTCTGATATTTTCTTTCAAAGTTAAGGAAAGCTCACAAAGGATAAGTCAAATGGTATTTTCCTTTAGGGTTACTGTTGCAAACATATTGCAAACCCACGGGAATGTCCACAAACCTATTCATGCCAAAGATCATCTGTGGTTTTGCATTGAAATTTGCCCATGAGGAAACTTAGTTCTTTTGAACCTTAATGTTTTCAATTTACAGGGACAAGCAACTTCATGCGAACCCTTTTTAATAAGAAAAAAAACATACCACAGTAGACCTTGCAACTCTAATAGGCAGGCACCATGGAAAATGATAGTGTCTTGGTAAAATATTTACACTATCCATAGCTGTATGTGAGGATGAATCCTTTGCAGGAATACTGTTTGGTCAAGCCCTTGCCTAGCAATAAGAAAACTGATGGGTGTTTTGGTATGTGAATTTCTCAGTGGGAGAGCTCAGTGATACCTGCCTAAAATGAATACAGATGAGTGTGAGATAACACCTTGGTTCTGTGTCCATCTCTGGCAGATTTTCACTGTGCCTTAGTGCTTCAGAATTTTATATCTATATTCTGATGTGGGACTATTCTGTGGGACTAATGAGAGCTAGAATGAAACCTTTTAGAGGCTTAAATAGCTCTTACGCATTCAACTTCCTTAGAAAGCCTAAATTGGGTAAGAATATGAGATTTTTATCCTCTAATAAAAAGTGGAAGCCTTTGTATAAAACTTTATTCCAGAGCCTCACTGTAAGGTCTGTTTTTTTAAGCCAGTTTTACCTCTAGGTAGCCACTGGCAAACATTAGTATCCCTAGTTGTATATAAAATACACACAAAGATGTGTCAGGTTACATTCAGTCTTACCGCACCTGGTTTTATGCACAAATCAGCTGCAGTGCTGGATCAGGCAACTAACTTTTTGAGGTGCATCTCCTCACTCCAGTGGTGACTTCTGAGGAAGGTGAACCCGAGGTGAACACCTGAGCTTCCATTTCTAGCTTTCATATAGGGAGGAGGAGAAACAATATGCAGCTCTTGAGAATTGAGTTAATTTTAAAAAAAATGTAATATTACTTCAGAATGCTCTGGAGCTTATAAAAGTAATCAATTTGCATATAAAATCCTTTAATGTTGATGGGAGCTCCAAGCTTGGAGTGAATACGAAATACGCAGTAGTGACACTCTGGACAAAAGATCTGCAGTGCAGGAGTGTTCAAGGGGAACATTTTGTCTTAAGTAATTAATCTGCAGAAGAGATCCCCTGCTGTTGTTCTTGGTACAATGCTCTCTGTGTTTAAACATCAATCCAACTTCTGAGAAGTAAAATTTTCAAGTAATACTATTTAAAATTTTAAAATATTTTACTGGCAATTAAAGGAATCTTAGTTGTATTACAGTATCCTAGTTCTTGGCTTGCTTTGGGAAAATACAAGTTTGCAAGAATAAAAGCTACAAATACTTGTATTTTTATAGCTAGAGCTTTGGTTTTTGTGTGTGTTGGGATTGTAGTGCTGAGAGCTTCAACCCCATTTTTAACCATCTGTGACTATGTCCGTGGCTTGTCATAGTTTGCAGGATAATTTGCAGAAATTTGGACTATAACTGGTTGGACTCTGGCCTTACAGAAACAACCTATTCTCAGTGCTATATATAAAATTGTATATTGTAGAAGTAAAATTAACTGAATATTCATAACGTTCTGTTACTTTGTAGTTATTCTGCTGCTCCTGTTTCCAAATAAAACGTGAACTGTAGTCTAAATTAACAGTAAGAGGAATAACATTTTCAAAGTGTATCCTGTAGAGTTCGTCATTGATTTTTAACATGTACCATTCTTCTTCAGAAAGGTTCTTGGCATTTGGGTTGTGTACTGTATTTCAGAGGTACAGTAATTGATGTAAATCACTGTGGAAATTTAGGTGCCCTTTTGGTACCAGTAATAAGGTATCAGGATGAGCCTCCTTATTTATCTATCTAAGATACACTGAAATGGCTGTTGAACTATCAGAGCTCAGCCCTAACTGACTAACATGGGATTCCAGCACCAAAATAAAAAGAAATCTTTTTAGTATACATTATGGTGTGTTTAAATATCCCATAACCATTTTCTTTTTCCCTTTAGCCAAACCAACAAGTTTATCACTTCCATTGACGCCCGAGTCACCAAAGTAAGTACTAAAAAGTGCAAACATTTATGAAAGGGAGGGGGGTTCAATAGATTTTGGCTACAGCAACTCCATTTCAGCTTGTTTTTATAAATGTGCCCTGTCTTCCAGTGATCCCAAGGGTTCCCCATTTGAGAACAAGACTATTGAACAAACCTTAAGTGTGGAACTCTCTGGAACTGCAGGTGAGAAATGGGGAGTGCTGGCTCTTCCTTTAAGCATGGCTCGTGTGTGTGTTTGTTCATTTTAATATACCACATGTACACCAAGATCTCACAGAGGTCTCCAGTAGATTAACTTCAGTGCAGTTTAGCATTGAGTTTTTATCCAGTTACCTGAGAAAGAATGTGTTTGAAAATATGGCTCCAAACCTACACAAGAGAGCATAATTTCTGGGAAAATATGAATGAAACCATTTATCTGTTATACTTCCCCATTTCCCCATAGATTTGTGTACTGCTGAGCATCATCTTTCAAAGACAAACCCCACAGCACAGTGTAATAGATGTTACAGATGGAAAAGTTATGTCATCCAGTCTGTCTCCAGGCCGGTCTAGGGCTGTACGTGACTGCATGTTTCAGTGCTTTGTCAATTCTAGATTAATATGTCACAAATAACAGCTTTCTCCTCTACCACTGACAAACTGTTCCATAGCTTAGAGGTAATTTTTTTAAATTGGTATTCATTTTACATTCTTGCTTTCTCTTTTATTTCTTCCATTAGCACACTTCACACAACCTGCCTTTATCCTCCTCCTCCTTTCAGATCCCTGGCGTTTGTACCTTTTGAAGATTTGTGGATTTTTTATCATGTGCTGGTTTAGTTCATGCACCACCCAGTGCACTCATTTAATTCATCTGCTCTTCTTTCTGCTAAAGTCAATTCCTTCAGATTCAGATCTGTTTTATTGCTTTCCTCTGAACTCTGTTTTGCCTCTGTTATTCTGAATTGTCCAGAACTGAGTACAAGAGCACATGTTGAGCTCCACCTGAGCTATTGCCAAGACTGTTTTCCTTCTCAGTTGTGTAATAGTGAAAAACAAGAGATATACTTGTCATGTGTTTCTCTCAGGATAACAGTGGATTGTAAATTATGTGATCTCTAGCGTTTTGGGGGGCATTGTGAAATTTGTCTTCAGGTACCATAAATCAGCTTGCCCCTAAATTCAGTGGCAGCTTTACATGAGAGCAGGCCCAAGCACTAGATTTATGTATGTACTTTGGGCTTTCACCTCCCTACAACAATCATTTCACTTTTTCAGAAAATTCTTCATTAGTTCAGCATTAAAACATGCACACTTTCCTCTGCCATGTCCTGAAAACCTGCAGTCTTAATCATTCCTCTGGTGACAAAATGCACCTTCTTTTTGCAAAACCAACACAAACACAGCAAAATTCACTGTGTGTAGCAGGATAATCCCCTTCAGTGCCTGTAGGCCTGAAACATGGAGAAGCCTCTTTTATCATTACTGGAGAGCAAACCTGCATGAGGGTGCCCATTTGTAAGCACGCTGGTGAGTCAGTGCTTAGCACTGCCAACTGAAAGGGGCAGATGAGGTGACTACAGCAGAGTGGTACAAGCAGCTGTTGAAATCATGAAGGGAGCAGTGTTCTCCCCCAGCCAGAAAGTCAGCAGCCTGCTCTTGCCATCAGCTGACTAGACAGAAACTGGGAGTCAGTCTGAGCCCTGGATTGTCCTCTAGTATTGCCTCCATAATGGCAACGGGAATGGTCTTGGTATTACCAAATTCATCCTGCTCCATCAGCTGTGCACAGAGGAGGAAACAAAACAGCTCTGTAGTTGTCTTAGACAATAAAACCAGGAGAACTAGCACATCAAAAATGCATCAGAAGCTGTGAAACAGCACAACTGGATGAATATATGAACAGGAACGTTGTACTATGAAAACATGACCTTTTTTCCCTCTGGAAGTAAATAGAGTCTAGCTAGAAAGTAAACTGATGATAATCAGGAAGAATAAGAGTTGATGGAGCATGTGTGGCCAGGGAGTTGGGGCAGTGTTACCAAGCTGCATACATGATGGTGGCTCTTGGACTTCATGTTGCACTTGCTCTGGTCTTCAGAATGCATGGTGAGGAGATTTCAGGAGATTGCATTTCATTGCTTGGTAGCTGTATTATTCTCTGCCTTCACATACACTAGACTTTGTTTTTGTATTCATATATGTATATAAATCTATAAAAAGGTGAGTGGTTGTGCATGTCTTACTTTTTAACTCATTTGTATTGCAGTAGTGTTTTGTGTCATGAGTCTGCTTGTGCTGGAAGCAGACAAGTACGTAACAGAAACAACCTCGAGTACCGAAGAACTTACCGCGTGTGTGAGTAAATCATGACAGAATTGGGACCCACTTCAGTAAAAAAAAAAAAAACAAACCAAAAAAAGGGGGAAAAAATAGTGGCAGTAGTGATTAATAATACCTTGGAGTTCTTTAGTGAGACCCTGGCAACTCCAAATTATATCCAGATAACCGCATTGCTCATTGTCCTTATATAGGGCAGCTTGCACTGTACAAGCACTATTTATTATAATTTAAATAGGAGTTGCCTTGATCTTACTGCCGAATTGAAAAGACCATTAGCAGTGCTGCTCGCACTATCGAAGCACGAAGTATTTTAATATAAATAGCAGCTCCCTTGATCTCTCTGCTGAAACAACATTGGTTCCCTCACTGATGAATTAACTATAGACTAGAAAAATAAAATAAAAGCATTTCCCACACGAGCCATCAATCTTCGTCACACGCACATTTTGGATTCATGTATCTAAAGTCAAACTGAAACTGTTCTCTTCCCAATGCTGTATCTTGCTTTACAATGGATTTGTTAGTAGTTGTGAATGTAACTTTGTCCTCCCCAAAACTGTCAAAACATTGATTTGTAAAATTACAAGGAGCAAATATTTTTTAAAGTATTTTCAAGCCACACATAATAATTCTTTGAATGCATGTTAAGTAAGTGGCCTATGATAGAGGAATAAGTCCATTGCTATCTAAAATCCCGACTCCTGCAGCTGATTTCTTGTACTATTCTAAGGAAAATGGACAAGAACATCATGATGTGGAGGGAGTCCTAGGTGATGGTAATGTAGTGGGTGAAATTTCTGTGTAAGGCAATTCTGAGTAGAAGGCTTGCAAGATGTCCTTCTCCCTTTGCTTCCACAGCTAGCTGCATTGCCAACACCTTGCTAAGAGGCCATGGGCTTGAACCTCGCTAATGTCTTCCAGGAACATGGGACGTTTCTGTGTCACTGGAAGACCTCTTCCCTCTTTGTTTCCAGTCAGGTTGAGGGGGCACCTGCAGGCACAGGAACTAGGAGGATGACTTACCCTCTGGAAGTGACTGTGTTTTCCTTGGTGATCGAGGGCTCCTCAATGATCGTCTTAGACTTTCTGCTGAGCTTCTAAATGCCAGAAGTTAGGTGGCATGGCTCCTAAATGTTTCAAATTCAGCTCTCTCTGTTCTCTCAGAGTCTTTTTAAAGCTCAACTCATCATGTAAGTGCATGAAGTGAGTTTACATGCTTAAGGCTCAATCAGTAACTGGAGGGCTATTTCCACCCTCTGATCTACAACAGGTGACTTGGTGAAAAGTCTCTCATTTGCACACAGATCCCTGTAATTTACCTGAGCATAAAACTCCTCACCGGTCTGTCTTGGGTGCAAAATTTGATTTCTCCAAAAAGACGACAGAAAAGGCTATATGAACGCCATCAGCTTGAATAATGATTTGGAATTCATGAGCATCCTTGAGGATACTTATACCCTGCCCACCTTTAGATCTGTGTTACCTCTTAGTTGTCAGAACAAATACTTAAAATCTATCATATAAGAACTTGTTTGACCTCAGAATGATTTCCAATAAAATGAGATGTGAGATGCAGAGAGTTCTCCAGAGGGAATAAAATCTAGTAAATTATTTGATATTTTCAGGCGTCTGTGTTTATTCTCTGCAGCACTGACAACAGGATTAAACTGAATACTCAACAAGCATGTAGTTTTTTATAACATGATGGCTATTTAATTTTATTATATTTTCCTGGCTTCTGCAATCTTGTGCCACACAAAAGCTCTTCTGATTCTTTTACTGAATTGAGCTGTTATCTTGTGTTCAGTGTTTTAAGTGGCCTTAAATAATGTTTCCCTTGACAATCCATTTTCAAACTTGAAAGTTATAAAAGAATTCATTTTCAATGCTTCTCAAAAGCCCAGTGCACATGTAGAAGGGTTCTAGGGCTGCGTTCCCCAAAAGACACTAACTCACAGCCCCCTCAAAGCACAACAAATGTCATCAAACATTTGAATGCTAACAGTTACAGTAGAGTTTTAGAAGGATCGGTGTCTATGTAAAACAGCATTGCAAATCATCCTAAAAAGTCAAGATGTCACATTTTATGCAAAGGCACTCCCCTAACTTCTGCTTATCAACCTAGCTGAGCTAAATGAGTTACTAAGGGGTTTTGTAGTGGAGTTTTGGAATGTATCAAAAGTAGTTTCACTCTCCCAGAGACTTTCTTGAAAGAAGTTGCTCAGCCAAGGTGGCAGAGTCGGCACACATGCAAACACCTTTTGTTGCACAGACAAGGGGAGGACAGTGCCGCTTTGGCAGCAGTGCTGGCAAATTGATGTACGCTATTTTCAAGCACAAGATCACCAAGTGAGTTCATAGTATATAGACAGAGCAAGGCAAAGTGCAAACGTACCATTTACCGAAGCCATTCAATTAAAGAAAAGTCCCTACAAAGAAAATGGTTTTATAGCATGTCATGAAAAAATACTTGCCTTTTACTTTAAAAAGAAAAAAGACTGTTTAAGGGGGATGATTGTAGAGTATGTACCACTTCTAACAGATTTGCTGTGCAGAAGTACATAAGTGTGAGTGATGTAGAGGTACTTGTTTATTATAGAGCACATTTCAATGCAGTAATCATAAATATTGCTAAGGTTGTGCTCTGTTGAAATATGACCTACATACTCTTGATTGTTTGTGTTACGTGATTTGTCTGACACCCATTACATTCTGGGTAATGGCAGCCATTTGTTGCTGTGCACAGCAGGCTCTTTTGACAAAAGAAAATAGGCAGCAATAAAAAAGCTATAGTCTGAATTACATTCTGCACAGCGCTGCACTGCTGAGAGTTTGTGCAAGTGTGTTAACAATGCTCTGAACTGCCTCTTGTCAGCCTTCAGCCCATAATGGCCATCTGTCCTTCCATAAATCTGTCAAAACCTGCTAAGTTCAAGAGAGAGCACAGAATATACCTTGTACTGTCAACGCTAAAATGTACACATTGGCGGAGAAATCGGCGCGTATGAAGTAATCCAATGGTTATAGAATATTGTAACACTGGTGATGTGGGATCATGGCCCTTGGTGAAGATTACCGGGGATTAGTGTGAAGATGAGCAAGTGTGCAGCCAACTGGTTTTTGCAAAGTTCACAGTTTGGAGAATGGTTGTGGTCCACACTGAAGCTGGACTCCGTAGCGGTGACATGAATTCAAAACTTCGCTCCCTCCTCCATCCCCCGATGGAGGTTTGTTCAAAACTTAAATGAACATTTTCCAACTTCTGTCTGTTGCTACTTGCCTGTGCACTTCCTGCTTCTGCTGAAAACCAGGAAAAAAGCCAAAATACCACGAGGAAGCCCTTTCTTAGGCTGTCCCCAGCACAGTTCTGCCAGCAAGAGAAGTGCCAGTAAATTTAGCTCAGTCTGTACTTTTGCGAGGGATTTTTTGGTAGGGTTTTTTTTTTTGCTCTCCTCTAAAGATTGTTGGACTTCTTGTCGGGCTTCTGGAAATCGTGCTCTGTGTTTAGCTTGCTTCCTGCAGGGGCTAGCTTTAAAGAAGTGGAAATGGAAACAATATTTTATTTTGAATATTGGATTATCTCTGGGCTTTCTTTGCATGAAATTCTTAAATATGCATGTTCGTTGTGGAGTGATTATATTTCTGCTTCATTCTTTCTTTAAAACTACATCCAAAAAATCAGTAACTGACCCCAGAGCTTCTCATGGGCTGTATAATTTCATGAGTAAAAGTGACAGTTTAAATTTTCTATCTAGAAAACAGTCTTTGCTCACTCAAATCTTTGTTGAATCTGAGCCTGAAGTTTTAATCTGGAAATTATTACTGCAGAATTTTGAAGAGGACTGATCTCTTCATTTTACCAAAAATTAATTTGGCAGTCAAATATATTTGTTAGCGAGGAGGTGAATAAAGTGTGAAATACACACTGCTGCCTCAAGTGAATTTTCAGGAAGGAAGAAAAAATTGAGGACTCAAATTAAAGGAAATAGTTTTATAGTGATGGCTTTGCAGAAAACTTTTTCACTGTTAAATTCAAATTTGAGGTAACTAGAGTTGTAGGTGTCATTATCTTTGCCTCAGTTTCCCTGACTTTTGTGCCATTAGGCAAAGGCTTCACATAGCCACGGGTAGCTCATAACCATTTTTTCCAAATGTTCAGACAAAATCAAGCTTCTCTCTCACATCAAGTATTCATGCCTTGGTACTCCTATCTTCTTTTTTTCTGGAACAAATTCATTGCAGCTAATGCAATGGGACTCCCAGTCTCCATTTATGCTCCTTAGGGAGCACTATGCATTGATGGACGCTTTTCCTTCTTTACAGCAAAACACTATAAAACATGTTCCATTTGCATTGATCTGCTGAGCTGTGTTGCATGGTTAAAAATACAAAACAAAACTCTAGCCATGCTTGAAATACACATTTCCTGTAAGTGTGTCTGCCCTCTCTTTTCACTCTTGCTAAGGAAGTAATGGAAAGGTCTGTTTGGGCTAGAAGAAGAGATAGTCTGGATTATCTAGGAGAACTGCCTAATCTCGGTCTAATTTGTTTAATTTTAAGCATATATACTTCTAAATTACATTAGAGTCACTTGGACGGAAGCAAATTTTTCAAACATAACATACTAAGTACCCTCCTGAAGAGTAATTATTTCCTGAACAGTGGCTGCAGTTTGCTGTTAACTCTGCCCTGGTGTCCTGGATTATCCTTTTGTAAAGTCTGAAAAAATCCTATCATTTCTACAGAAAATATTGAGAGTTATATTCTACCCTTATAAAAATAATTGGAAGATGCTGCTTCGGTTGCCAGCTTTTACTGGAATGGGCTGTAGTCCTTCCTGCAATTTTGTCTCACCATAGTGATATAATCTATTACAGTTATGTGAACAATCCTGGTAGTTAGTGGTATCTTTAGTCTTTAAATACTTATCTGTTTCATTTCGACTCCCTACTTCATGACTCTCACTAATATTTAGTTCTAAATGCAATGGTTCATTACAGTTGCAGTTGTCCTGTAGTTCACTTGGGTTTCAGTTGCAGAACCACATTTCAGGAAAAATGTATTAGTTATGCTTACAAGAATGTATTATACATACATTAGCAATGGTTTACTAAGTTAATGAACTGTGGAGACAAAGAGTCATTGCAGTTAAGTTGTAGACTTGCTGTACTTCCTTGCATTCAAGTTCTGCGTCCCAGCGAGGTTCCTTTTGTAGCACTCATTTATTTTTCTCGGGCTTGCTTGTATTCAGGTTTTTGTCTGCTAATTTCTTTAGGTTTTTGACTTTTGTTATATCAAAATCTGTTTGATTTTTAACAAAAAAGTCTTTTGGTTTTTATCTCTTGATCTTTTCTATCAAAATCTACAGAGAGAGAGGCAGATGTCATGGAGGAAGGGGAGGGGCAGAAATGATGCTGAAGATTAATGGTGATGCATTAATACTGTTGCTGTTGTTGTTACCAGACCTTTGGTGTCTCACACTCTAAATACTCTTTTTCCCACTATTAGCAGTGTTAAATTAAAGTGACATAGAGTGCGTGTTTCTTTGTATCTGCTTTAAAGAAGCATGTGAGCCACCTTTATAAACACTGTATGTGTGCTTAAAAATATTCTGTTCCTCCTTTTTTTCCCCTTAGGCCTAACTCCACCTACAACCCCTCCTCATAAAGCCAACCAGGATAATCCTTTCAGGACTTCACCTAAGCCGAAGTCATCATGCAAGACTGTTGTACCACCTTCAAAAAAGCCCCGCTATAGTGAGTCTTCAGGTTCTCAAGGAAATAACCCAATCAAGAAGGGTCCAGAACAGTCTGAGCTGTATGCACAGCTTAGCAAGACTACAGTACTGTCCAGTGGACATGAGGAGAGAAAGACAAAACGGCCCAGTTTGCGGCTGTTTGGTGACCATGACTACTGTCAATCTGTGAATTCAAAATCGGAAATACACATTAAAATATCCCAGGAACTTCAGGACTCCAGCCAACTAGAATTTAAGGATTCTTCACCTGGGTGGCAGTGTCAGATTTGTTCTTCTTTAGAACAAGACCAGTATTTCAAGAAAGAGACTTTACAGACAAGTAAGCAGGGATCCCACAGTAATAACAGAAAACAGCTCCAAGACCAGGAAATTCGGGCTGAACTGAATAAGCATTTTGGTCACCCCAGCCAAGCTGTTTTTGATGAAGAAGCAGATAAGACCAGAGAACTAAGGGACAGTGATTACAGTAATGAACAGTTCTCCAAACTACCTATGTTTATAAATTCAGGACTAGCAATGGATGGTCTCTTTGATGACAGTGAAGATGAAAGTGATAAACTATGCTACCCTTGGGATGGGACACAAGCCTATTCATTATTTGATATATCACCTTCTTGCTCTTCTTTTAACTCTCCATGCAGAGATTCAGTGTCTCCACCCAAATCCTTATTTTCTCAAAGATCCCAAAGGACACGCTCTAGATCAAGGTCCTTTCCTCAACGCAGGTCTTGTTCCCGTTCTCCATATTCCCGATCGAGATCAAGGTCGCCCTGTAGTAGATCCTCTTCAAGGTACGGTACAGCAAATTCATGTATCATCATCATAGTTAATAAGAAGGAGAACAACAAGACCATAAAGGAACTTAAAGGAAAGAAAGAAAAAAAACAAGAAATAACTCAATCCAGTGCAACTCATTCTGTTGCTCGTGAGCTGATTAACTCTGAAGGTTACAGGGTTGCTACAGAAACACTTGTGCCATTATCCTTTAAATTTGCCAAGTTTACACTTTCTGAGTGGAGACAGTCAGGTCAGCAGCAGAGCAATTGGTGAGAGTTGTACACAACTAACCTTTCCCATTATCCGCGAGCTGCCTGGTGCCAATCTAGCTGCAGTCCCTATCAGATGAAGTTGACAGTGGCTGACTCTCTGCTCTGTGTTAGCCTCAATAAGGAACATTACAGAAGGGGGGGGGGGGGGGGGGGCAGAAATCACTTGAGGCCCCTTAGTTGACTAGGAGATCTCGAACTGTCACTGGAAAATCTCACTGGTAGCTTAGAAGAAATTGTAAGTTCGGTGAAGAGGTAGAAAATGGTGTCAATAGATTCAAACTGAATGACAGAGGAGAATGTGTTTCTTCCTGCAGATCTTGTTGCTATTATGAGTCCAGCCACTGTAGACACCGAGCATACAGAAGTTCTCCCTTACGTGCAAGATCGCGATCCAGATCACCGTACAGTCGCAGACCCAGGTACTGCGTTTTGCCTGCATTTGGTTTGCTTTGCAGGTGGTTCTCAAGAGATAATGAAGCATTCCAGAAATTGTATTACTAATTTTACATTCACAAATGCAGGTGCTTGATTTAATGACTAAGTTATGTTTCCTAGATATGACAGCTATGAGGAATATCAGCATGAAAGGCTGAAGAGGGAAGAATACCGCAAAGAGTATGAAAAACGGGAATCTGAAAGGGCCAAACAAAGGGAGAGACAGAGGCAGAAAGCAATTGTAAGCACTCTGAAGATAACTTTCATTTTGAAATAGATTTCTGTTTCTTTTCATAGATTTCTAAAGCTAGAACTCAGACTTTATTTTCTTTCTTTTTCATAAAAGAAAAAACAAAATACAAAAATCTGCTTACGTGTATTTCTTAGTATTTCAGGTTTTAGGCAAATATGTGTTTTCATAATAATTTGTATTCGGATGTCACAATACTAATTTTTTCAGGTTCTATAAATTTCAACTCTCCAAGTTTTTCACACTCAACAGATGCAAAGGGCTTACTAGAAAAAGGTTTCATCCCAGACAACAGACAATTAAAAGTGAACCAGCCTATTTCTGAAACAGATCTATCAGTTAACCTGCATTTTATACCATATATCACCTACCAGAGTGCCAGTAATCAATGACTATTATATTTCTGGATTTTTACATAAGCAATATAAGGAGTCAGCTTACAAACCGATCACTGGACTTTCATGGTAGCTGTAATTGTCTATACTGAGGGTGCAGATAACAGAATAAAAAACTGGAATCCGAAAACATGAGTTTAAATGTTTTTTTCTCTGTCTAAGACTCGGTTAATTTTTAAGTTATTTTTAGCAAAATAAATAGTCTGAAGACACGATGCAATTTAAAAATGTCACTTAACGCTGGCCCTTTCATAATGAATATATATTATTTAATTATTTTGTTCATCAATGTTCTGTGTGAAACAACTGAAATACCTGAGGCGAAGGAAATACCCACGTGGGGATGAGCAGTCTCTTGGCTGTTGTAGCAGTAGGACAGAAGAATGGATGTTAAATGGACAGGTGGCTTTTGCCCCTTTTTAGTTCCCCGTTGGCAACTGCGTGATGGTTTTGATAAATTAAATTGGGAGCTGCAGTAAATCTGGACTGCTCTTGTAGTTGCTAAGCCCATTTGGTGGCTTACCTTAACATTTTCCGCTTGGTTTTCTGGGTCCTGCTCTTTCTGTTCAGTTGTACCTTCACTGCTGTTCTGGCTGTGCTCTGGCTCTTGCATGAACAGGTGCAGACTGGGATACTTCATGTTCTTTTCCAGATTTACCCGTAGTGCTCTGTCCAGGCCTCACCAAAATGAACAGTTCTTTTTTCCACTGCCTTTAGTGGACTTTGTAGTAAAAGGTGATTTGTCACACACTTGGCAGCATTTCTCCTAATACTTACACCTACAGAGTGTGTAGAGATTGACAGAGGCTGGTGTAGTCTACAGCGACGAGAAGTTCTGGGAGGGAATAGACCTTTTTATTTTCTGATTTTTGTCTATGCTACTGTTGTTCTTAGTGAGCTTCATCAAATCATTTCACTTTTGTCCGCTTCAGGTGCCCTAGCTACAAAGTGTGGGTGATAGGTGTATTTTGTAAAGCATGAGATTTAGAGCTGTAACATGCTCTGCTGTGCTGGTCTGAAACTCAGTGCAGGCAATGGAATGATTTTGCTTGGCTTCAGACAGGGCTATACAACTTAACAATTTAAGTCAATTGTTGCAGTTAGTTTTAAAATAGCTGGCTTCCATCTGCTTAGAGATGAACACTACCTTACAGCAATCATAACTTACACGGGCTGTTCTCTCTTAGATCTAACACAAAGTAGAGATTCAAGTAGACCTCTGTCATGGGTGTATCTTGCTACTTCTCAATTATTGTATCTTACCAGTATAAATAAACATGAATCCTGCAGAGGAGGTAGAAAATTTGATTTAGTTTAAAACAAACAAATAATTGGCAAGTAGCTAAACAAGAGAAAAGGAAAAAGGAAAGAAAAGAAACTTTAAAAGCTCCAGATATGCTGCATCGTAACTTCCTGTGTTAAAAATTTTAAATGTTTCAAAACCAAGGTTGAATTTATTTTCTTTCTAAAGTGAGCATTGTCATGATGATTAACTTCATTAATGAAATTATTTATTAATAAACATAAATAAATCAAAACTAAAAAATAAATATCAATAAACAGAACATGGCAAAAGCTTAAAATTCAGTCACCTGTGTAAGAGTTGCAGGAGATATAGATGAAATCCTATTCACTCCTTTATCCAAAGTCTATCAATCAGCACTCTTACTTTAAAAATCTGTATTCAGTCATGCCAGTTTATTCCCTGTGCAAATAAGTAGGGGTTAGGGGACAGCAGAGAAAGGGAAGCCCTGATCCCATGAAGTCAGTGATAAAATCTGATTAGTTCTAGCATTCTCTGCTCCTTTTCTTACTCCTTTTGGCTTATGGGTCTCTTCTGTGTTACTCTCTTCTTTCTTGAGGAACTCAACTCCACTCATCTATGGTTCAGCCACAAGAATGTCCTCTCTCCTTCCTTGAACTCTTTCTACAGTCCCATAAATTTAGATTTCTTTCCTCTCTGCATTGAGGAATTTTTTATTTTCTTTCTAGCCCATTCTCATGCTGCCAGAATTGACTCATGGCCACATACCATCAGACACTCTTAAAAGAATGGCCTGAAGATTGGGCAGTACTAATGCCTCAGGTGTTACACAGGGCAGGTGGCTTTTCTTCATGAGAAGCACCATGCTATGATCTCAGGAGTTAGTTGTAGAAAGGATGCATAGTAGAAAGGGAACAGAAGTTATGACTGAGCTAAAAGCCATCAGGTATTATTGGTTCAATGTCTAGAATTAGTCTCCATGTGGCAAAAGTGGGAAACCTAGGAAAAAGAAATGAGAAAAAAATTCACATATTTTAGTCTGTCAAAACCATATGTGAAGCAATGCCCTGTGATTGTGCAGGCAGCTTGTATTTTGGCAGACCTGAAGGCATATTGGCAGAATGCTGAGGGGGCTTGTTTTAGAAGCATGTGGTGGAGGCGTGTTTAAATGGCTGCCCCTTCAGTCTTGCACACAACATCTCTGCTGCAGTAGCTTCACATCAGCTAGAAGCCTGGGCTAGCGTTTCCCTGTATGGATTCCCGAATAGCTATCTAGACTTACAGCTCTATACAAGTGGCTTGGCTTTAAAAGGTACTGTGATATTCTTCTCCTCTTCCTTTTCTTCTTTTCCCCTCTCCAGTTACTGGAGATTCAGTACCTTTTTTGTGGATTGGGGTCTTAATTATGAGCAGTCATGCTTGAAAAATACGGGCTGAGCCCACAAGATATTTTCCAGTTAGAGACTAAGAAAAACATTTTTGTCATTCATTCATTCATTCCTTTATTTATTTATACTTTTGATTGTGATGCCTTTGCTAACAGAGCAAACGTTAGCATAGTTTAATTTTATTTTGACTTGATTTATTTCACTGGGTCCCCATTTTGTTTTAGAATGGGTCCTCATTGAACATAAGGATGGTCTGCCACCAAGACTTACTTAACTTTATACAGTTAACCAGATCATACTGGAGACGCATTCATCATGAAACTTGAGGAGCAACTGCAGGACAGGACAGTCTGCTTAGGGCTTTGTAGAACCTGGGATACAACCCCTAACCAAAGCAGAGCACAGTGATTTGCCAAGAAGACTGAGGACCCTTTTTTTATTCTGATACACCCCAGGAAATTTCTGAGTTATGTGGGCTTTTACTCCAGCAGCTCATTAGACCATGCGACAAATACTTTCCAAGGCATGGCGTCAGAAGTACAGTTAGCACATTTCAGTTCTGGAGTCACCAGTTCATGGTTCCCCATTGACATGGTGCACCAGGGCTGGGAGGTTAAACTGTCTGCTGAGCAGCCTGGTGTGCTGGATGTCTGCTACTCTGCCACTCTGGCCACGATACTGACTTATGGTCACATCCTCCCTGTAGCTCATTTACTGTGTGCGCTGGCTGCTGCCAGGAGGTATAACAAAATCAGCTTTTATACCTGAGTAGAAAATTACTATTAACATTACTACTTTTCATTTCTAAGTGCTGACAGCCTCCATGAGACAAGTATCAAGAGTCCCTGTCCCAGAGAGCTTATAGACGTAAGAAGATAAATGCACTGTGAGGCCACTGCAGCGGAAAGAAACACATGGTTTCAAAGCAAATAAATTGCTCTACAACAGGAAGGCAGGAGAAAGGTGGTTTCATAAATGAATGCTTGGCTTCTCTAAAGTCTAAAACCAGAGTCAGCCTATAATGGAATGCATTTCCACTAATGAAGGATCCAATGTACATTGTATATTTAGTTTGGACTTTTTTGTCGTTGCTCATCTTGATGGCCTTGATCCCAGGCACTCTAACTTTGCTGTATGAGTTGCTGAGAACGTATCAAATGGATTACCTAAATCTTGAGGTTTACTGGTCCATCATTATTTTTCTAGCAGTCACCATGGAGTGTGGCTGAACTGTTTCAGTCCTCAGCCACACAGCAGCACTTGACAATTTTATGGAATGTTCTTTCTTTTTTTCCCAGTTTTCATGATTCTTTCTTTTGCCATTTATACTCGCCCACAGGTCATAATTCTTCTTCTTTAATACAGAATCTAAAGAAATTTTTTCTCTTTATTATTACATCAGAATCTTAAGCTTTAATGGCTTTTTCCATCCGTAGCATTTCTGTTTTTTTAAACTCTGTCCAACCATTCCCATTGCACTTTCAAAATGGTATTTGGCATCCAGCTCTAAGGATAAAAGTCTTCATGACTTTCTACTGGAAGAGAAGTCCCTCGGCATGGAAGGCAACACAGGCACGGGGCTTGCATCCAGCCAGCTGCCTGTGCTGGAGGAAGCAGCAGAGCCTTTGACAAGCCCATGGCAGACCCCAGCTTTAAAATGCCCCTGGATTTCTTCTCTCAGCTTCACATAGAGCATTACCTGGCTCTTGGAGAACTAGCTATGCACCACAGATGAGCAGACAAAAAGGAGTAGGGAAAACGGGGACAGCAGCACTATGCGGTGTTATCTCTGGAGTGGCTGCCTTGAGTTCCCACAGACCCTGCTTAGGACCACCATGGGCAGGCAAAGCAAGCAAGTGTTGGGTGAAGAAGCCTAGTACAAAAAAACATGCGAAAACTAAGACATCTAATGTTCTGCGTTTTAGTTCCTTGTGAAAGAAAGGATTAAGAATGAGGAAGGGAAAACAAAGTTTTGGAGGAAGCCTTTGCAAGACAAAAGGATTCTTAGCATCAGTGAATGTTTTGTAGGATGAGCGGTCCCATTATTGACCCTTAGATGTGTAAGGTATATCCTCGTCCAGTTTTTTCAAGTTTTGGCATTCTAATGCTTTAGTATTTTCATTTGGGACTTGAAATACTGCTTTTCAGTCTGAGATTTTCTGCCACATCTGCCTCTTCAAATGATTTTACTGCAAGGAAGAAAGAGCAAGATTATGAGGAAGGACCTTTAGATAAACCAAAAGAATACAGACATGTTGGGCCTGAGGGAGTTGGCTGGACTCTTCTTTCTTCCTTTTTTTACCTGGCAAAGCAATGAACTACACTTAAAGCTTATGATGCAAAATAAATCACCTGCACTTTTGGGAGAGAAATATGAACACTCTCCTCCAGAGTTTCCTGCATGTTCCCTCTGCCCACGTTAAATTGAAAACAAAAGCTTTTCTCTGCCATTCTTTAGGTTTCCAAGTCATATATCGTGTCCTCTAACAAGTGCAATAAAAAGCATACTTAATATGTACATATGGACTTATGCATGCAACTTATTATAAAATAAAGGTCTTTAACATTTAGAGGTATGTTGTAATCTTGTTAGGCTTGTATAGCTCTTATTATTAATGGGAATAAAAGGCAGGTGTCTCTGCGAATACAAATACATTCTTCATAGTTGCTTTAAATAAACCAAAATTAACCAAGGCAAAGACAATGCTGTATGAATTCTGTGCTCTCCAGTATTGTGTACCATCATGGCACTCTGCTTAAGAAAAATACTTGAACACATCTCCTCATGTGTGCACACTGGAGGACATATGGTGCATTTCAGCTTTAAATTTGAATTTCCTTAATTTTGCAGGTTTAACTTATTCCCTTAATGATAGTTTAACAGGCTTTTTTTTTAATTGTTCAGTTTTGTTTTATTACAGTTGTCTTAAAGGGATATTAGAGATATAAAGGTTATTAGAGGGATAGAAGAAGGAAAAATTGTTCAGGCATGCACACAGACTTATGGAAGAGAGTACAATAGTTATTTCCATCACACTGTAATATAACAATATCCATGTCAGTGAGTGAAACATTATGTTTTTTCAGTCGAGATGTATTATCTCAGCTGAAGTATATTAGACAGTCTGCTATGTTATGTTCTGCTCCATCTGGTCAGTCATTTAGGTTCAATAGCAAGTATCAGTGGAATTGTTTCTTATCAAGTGTTTCAGTGCGGTTAAATCCTTGATTTGGTAAAACAGTCTGAAAAAGTAATTACTGTGCATATGCAGATTTTCCTGGTTTTGAAGTTTATGGCACCCAACCATACTGAAAGTAAGCAGAATTAGAATGGGGAAAATGGAAGAAATGCACATTTCTGTGGCTTGCTCTCTACAGCCCCTCATTCGCAGAAACCCTACCCAAACTCTTCTGTCGAGGGTCGGGGCTCTGGACTGGGACACAGTAGAGACAGAGATAAAAAGCAGCTGCTATCTGTAAAGTAGCCCTCTTCCCTAAATTTATGGCTACCCGTGAGCACACTTGTCCTTCTTCTAGCCATGCTAGCTTCTCCGACCTGCACTGCTATGGCAGAGAACAAGGACAGCTTTTGGAGCACGCACTTTGGAATGCCTAACATTTAAAAATGAAAGTGTCTGTCCCAGCAGGGTTATAGAGGACTACCAAGGCAGTCACCTTGGTTCCTTATATAATTAAAAGAGGCAGTAGTTTCAAGCATCTAAATGAGATACTTACCTGATCCCATTGATTAAGGAGAGCATATACATACTTTGGTAGAGCAACCAGGGACTCCGCTGGGCTGACTGGGGAGCTATAAAGGACCCAGGTGGTTCCAATGGTCACTTCTTGTGCCATACCTTAGTGGGTAGGGCGTTTGGGTAGGAGTGTTTGATTCTTGGATGTCTGTTTTCTGGAGCTTTGAAGTCACTTTCATTTCTCAGGAGCTTAGATTAACTGGATCTGAGCCCCTGAGATTTGTGAGGCCAGGAAAAGAGTCAGCGAAAATAGTTGACTGAATGTGCTAGTGAGAAGGAGTTTCTGTTAGAAGGCAGATATATTGGTTTCAGCTTCCTGCTGCAGGAATTGTTTATTTATTTTGAATTAAACGATTCCTGGGACCAGAGTGCTCTCCTGGGAACAGGGAGCCAAGATTTTGGGCCCCCATAGCTAAGAGTTCTGATGGTCCCTTTCTCTCAAATGAGTGCTCAAACAAGTAAAGAAGAGGCATCAGGATCATTTCTGTTTCTACATGTGTTTTGGTGTGATCTCAATCCCGTTGTCCGCGGTCCAAGAATGACTAGTGCCTTACGCCTCTGTGGGGACTCATGGAAAAGATAAAATTTCATGCTATATCTGAATTGTAACACTGCAAGCTACCTGTCTCTTCAGGCTAGGATGTTTCTGAGCAGGAATGCAAGGCTATATTTAGGTCCCTAGAGCCTTTTGCATTGCACACTTGAGGTGCCATTAGCCTTTAGGCACCTCCAGGTTACGATAGTCATGAATTCTCAGCAGTCAGTATAGCTCCTTCGGCATTCGGCACCTAAATTCTGTGCAAGTCTCAGGTGCCAAAGCTGATGGTTTAAACTGACATTGCTCCACTGACTGACAGAGTTACACCAGCTGAGAATGTGGTGTTGGTGGTTCGATTTATGGGACAAATGTGCGAGTGTGTAAGCAATGAGCAGGAGGGCCAGTAGTGCCAGGGTTCTTCAGGCCAGAGGCAATGTGAGACAGGAAGGCTGAGCACCCAAGCCGTGTGTAGCTGGTGCTTCTTTGCCCTGATTACCTTAAGGTCAGTGTTTTGAAGATATCTTTTTGCCTTTTGCTTTGCTTGCAGCTCGCTAAATGTCTCTACCCTCAGTAAAGTGTTCATCCAAAAATTCATAAAGTGACTCTCACAGGGTTTCCTAGTCCTTCTGTCATTCTGCTGAGCATTTTCTCTCAGGAAGGAAGGATATGACCATGACTCGATTGTTTTAAAAGTATCTTTGATGCTTTGCTCCAAGTGTCAAAGGAATATGCAAATGACACCCTAGCCTGTAAAAATCAAGGACTTCAGTCAGGTTTTTTTTCTGCAGAAACCAAAAGGTAATGGTGACTACACGATATATTTTATTGTCCTGCCTTCCCCCCAGAAATACTCATTTTAATAAAAGTCATCTTCTGGATGCCTAACAGTTTTCCCTCTAGTTTAAGGTATGGATTATAGTGGAACAGCTGATTGCAGGATGAATCAGCTATTGAGTCATCTGAGTTTATAATGTTATGTTTGTAATACATTCCGTTCTGTCTATGGTACATTTATGCAATTATTGTGTTACTTTATACTACTCCACAACTAAGACGGATCTTGCCCAGTATTGTTAGATGGCAAGAGAAAGGGAGCTCCTGGTTTGGAAGAGTTTACAGTCTTGGAGGGCAAGTGGTAGAAAGGGTGGAAAGAAAGAAGGTGCAGTAGGATACAAAGGGAGCTGTCTGTCATTGTATAGCAAAACAGTGACAGCAAGCAGTGAAACCCTCCAGGAGCACACCACCTGATAAATGTAGTGTCATTTAAATACCTCAGATGCTTTCCAGGAGAGAACTATTTCACTTACTAGAAAGATGCAGTAGGTCTTCCACAAGAGGCTATTACTATAATTACACATCCTCTGCACATCCATGTGTGTGTATTTGCATGCATGTATGTATGGGCTCATCTCTATTACACATTTGTTAAAAATATGCCTTCCCTGTTGCTGTTTCTCAACAGGAAGAACGTCGTGTGATTTATCTGGGTAAAATCAGACCTGACACAACCCGAACAGAACTGAGGGACCGGTTTGAAGTTTTTGGTGAAATTGAGGAGTGCACAGTAAATTTGCGGGATGATGGGTAAGAACTTTTGAGATTACTTCTTGTTTGGGAGCTGCCATATGTAAAAAATTATGGCAGTAAGATTACTGGTATGGGAGTTACCAATGTAAGTGCTATGACAGATGACATGCCGAGTTCAAAACCTTATTTATTTTCTTTCATCCTTATTTATTAATCTTGCTAGTTGAGATTTCCTGTCCCAGAAATAAGTATTTAGCTGCATGACAGGACAATCATGCTGATAAATGGATGCAGTACTTCTGGCATTTCCACTGCTGGATCTCCTGCAAGTTCTTGCTTTCAGGAAGGGGTTACACTAATGTGTGTTAAGTCTTTTCAGCTTTTGTTCACAACTGTATTTTTCAATTGCAGAGACAGCTATGGTTTCATCACCTACCGCTATACTTGTGACGCCTTTGCTGCTCTTGAAAATGGATACACTTTACGCAGGTCAAATGAACCTGACTTTGAGCTGTACTTCTGTGGACGCAAGCAATTTTACAAGTCTAACTATGCAGACCTAGGTAGGTTTTTTGCTCTATGTGAGTTAAAGTACGTAACTGAAACCTTGTAACTCTGGAGAATTTAAGGTTAGCTTCTTTTTTGTTTGCTGCTTATATTATTTAAATGATTGGGGGGGTTAAAGGAAGTGGTTTTCACTTGCTGCAAGAAGTTTAAAAGTCTGCTAATCTGAGCTCTAATCTGAGCTGGCTTCTTTCAGATATTTCAGACTGTGAAAATTCTTTTAAAGCCCATTTTCATCATTATCAAAAATAAGTGCTCAATATTCAATAATACATTTCCATATCGAAATGATAGCACCACAGAAACCTCCTGCACGCTTTACTATTCATTGCTATGCTATGACTGCTTGGTTCTAATACCTGATTTATTTATATGAGTGATAAACAGAGAACAAAACCCCCGAAAATTCATTATGATTTACTTTGCCATGGGTTGTGCTATAGATGGGTGGAACTTGCCAGAGACACTCCTTAAACACAGTTCATAGTTTCTCAGGTTTGAAAGCTAGAAGGGCTTGTGACCAAATCTGACCCTTAGGATAGCAAAGGCCACAGATCTCAACTGGTCATTCTCAAATCATGTGTAAGCATCTATGTATGAAGGTGTCTCCTTGCAGGGATTTCCAGTCATGATGTAGGAGGCTCCAGCCTGTGGAGAGCTTAGCAAATCTCTTGGTGTTTGCTGTTCCACTGATGTGGGGCAGTATGCGTACCAGTCTCCAGACCCCAGTATGCTGTGATAACTCCAGTCCCAAGTGTGCATACTCACTGTGGTAACACATCTGGGTCTCTCGTAGTCCCTTCTGGGAACAAATGTATGCTTCTGTCATATGCTGTGGGTCAGGGTGTGATGCTTCACCTTGAAAGTATGTTTGGAGATGTTCAAAGTCTTACAGCAGGAATACTGATGTAAAGTATATGCATAAAGAGACCATGCAGATTACCAAAACATCCTCTGCAATATTATAATATATTGTAAACTCACCTCTTATTTAATTACCTTTTAAAATGTAAAGTATTCATTAAATATTAAACCTTTCTTAATACCTGTATAAATAGACTAAAGGTATGGGGGATACTCTGTTCTGAATAACATAGCAAGGGACATTTTGCTGTTGAATCTATATTAATCAGATATTGTGGTTTTTTATGAATAAATGACCACAGTCATTAAAATCTCTCATAACGGTGTAACACAGTGCTAATGAAATCTTGTATGTGCTGCCCTCAGCTTTGTACAATGCAAGAAGTGAATACAGATATATTTTCTCTAACCAATTGATGTCTTTTCAGAATAAATGATAAAGATGATACGTATTGTTCACAATGAATATGCTATAATTCACTTCAGTGGCTAAACAGATAATGTAAAGCTAAGAAAAGGCAATTGACTGCTGAAGAGATATAGGGTTGATGTTGAAAATATGAAAGGTAGTAAGGCATTTGTTGAAATGTAGGCTGATAAAAACAGTAAAAACAGATTGAAGTCTTGACTTGATTTGACTTATCTTCAGCAGTGGAAGCCAGGGTCGTCTCTGTATCTCAGAAAATCTGGGGTTTAAAATAAGTTGTCTGAAGGGAACCCTCTTGAACATTATTCATCACTGGGAGTATTCCCTGGCAGGTCTCTCCATACTGAGTGGGATTCCCAGAGTATCTGTGAGCAGAGTATTTTCACTTTGTCCTGCTGACAGCTTGAGCTTCTGTACTTCAGACTGCATTCCCTGTATTTTGCAGAGTATCTGATAGAGCTACATAAAGAAATGGCAGGATGAACTTTAAAATTCATGAGCTGGTACAAGGACAGGGAGAATTAATCAGCCTTGGGTTGAGTACAGAAGAAAGAAAACACTTGAAAATAGTAGTCAGAAGTTTAACACCTCTCCTCTGTGAGAAGATATTGTCTTAACAGAACCTGTAATGAACATTTAATGCACAGTGCATTAGTGGTAGATGCGAAGTTCTGATTAATTCAACACAAGAAATGGCAAGAAAAGGGCACTCTCGTAAAGGAGCTGGGACACAGGAACTGGGGAGAGTCAGTGTTAAGCAGGGATGACTCCAAAAGGAAATTCAGTGCTTGCAGCCATGTCAAGAATTGCTGTACTGGAGCTGTATGGCCGCAAACGTACAATCCCTCCTCTGCGCTAGGAGCAGACTGACGTCTCTGTCTGAGCAACTAGCAAAGCTGGAGCAGGTATCACAGGTCACAGGAACTGGACTATTATTGCTGCTATGACTTATCATGTATGCTGCAAAAAGCTGAGGAGCCCACCTGAGATTGCTTGTACGGCAGTGCAGAGGCCCTGCTCTGAATTGCTCTCACTCTAAACAAGCAAACACCCAAAAAATCAGAGTGGAAGCAAAAACAGAGATCCAGGGAAGTGTAGTGACCTGTACAAGACCCTGAGGGAAGGCAGGCAGAGGCAGCAGTGTCCATAGTGTGCTGCCTGCAGGCTGCCCTGGCTTTCTGCATAAGCATCCCCTATTACGCTTCTCAGGAGAAGTAAGTCTTGGATATTGTGTGTTGCAAAACAACAGTTGCAAAACAATGGTGGAGTTTTGGGTAAAGCATCTGTTAAGATCTTATTTGGACTGCTTTGAGACCTATACATAGCAGTGTGTCAGTGCTCAACTCCTTGGAGAAACTGTTTTGAGTTTACCTCCTCTATATGTACATGCAATTTATGCTTCTCCGCCACTGCTGCTGATGTGTACTGCTTTTGTTAAGTCCTGCTTCTTACCAGAAGTCTCTGTCCATACCGAAAGCTTCTCTGATGACAGTTGCTGGGCTTTTATCATCCCATAAAGTTGTTGTTGTAAGTGGATTGTTTCTGCAGTGCCTTGTTTTTACCGTTGTACAGAGAAAATAATATAAGTACTCTCTAGTGGTTCTTGCCTCTTATCTAAACTTACTTCCTTTGGGTTTCAGATTCAAACTCAGATGATTTTGATCCTGCCTCCACTAAAAGCAAGTATGACTCCATGGATTTTGATAGTTTACTCAAAGAGGCACAGCGGAGCCTGCGTAGGTAACATGCATCGCACCTGAGGAAAATGGAGGGATGGCGAATACCTCACGGACATCACGTCCTTCAATAATGGACAATTAAAAAGTCATACTTAGGAATTGCTCCTACTTTACACTCTCTGTTGAAAACCATGGTTTACATGAACACAGCTGCTCGATGAGTGGAGAGGCAGGATGGCTGTCCAGTAAGCACACACGTGTCCATGGGTGTCAGCTTTGCTTTCGCGGGTGATCGGTGGCGGGGGAGCCGGGCATTCCTCGCGAGTCCGATGCAAACCACGAGACATGGCAGCAGTTCCACAGAGATACATGTACAATGATGAACTGCAAAATCTGTACATACTGCATTTTAACAAAAAAAGAACAAAAACAAACAAAAAAAATAATTGAGAACTATGGCTGCTGATGTCTGGGAATCAGACATTGCATTATTATTTTTTTTTAAATGACGCTTCTTCTCACAACACAGTGATAATACGACAATCCAGAAGAAACCACAGGTCCCAGAAGCCTACAATCTGTTTTAGCTTTGTTTCAAGATTTTTCTTTTCTTTGGGGTTTTTTTTTTTTGGTGTGGTTTTTTTTTTAGTCCTTGCAGAAGAGAAAATGAAAGGCTCAAGCTTCCCTAACATTTTGAAGTTTCATCTTTTAATTCTGACACCCATGTAAATGTCTACAACGTTGATCTTCCACAGCAAAATTTTCAAAGCCTTGTTAATGGTCAAATGTGCAGCTTGTTCAGCGATTTATTCTAATGAGCGGACGTGGTGTTACATTATTAATGAGAGTTGGATATAACTATCTGGGTGTGTGCACAGATAGTTTATTTGCTACATTCTCTAAAGTAGTTGAGTATTTACAAATGTTAAATGGAGTATTTTTATTTATGTAAATACTGTATGACGTTCTTTTTTGTTACAGCTATGCACTGTAAATGCAGCCTTCTTTTCAAAAACTGCTGAATTTTTCTTAATCAAGAATACTCAAATGTAATTATATGAGGTGAAACAATTATTGTACACTAACATATGTAGAAAGCTGAACTTATGCTTATATATATTTGATTGTAAAAAAAAGAGAGAAAAGCGTGTGGGTGAGGGTGTGCGTGTGTATACGTGTGCGCGCGTGTGTCTGAGTGCAAAAATGCTTTACACACATTCATCCCTTCTTTGGTGAGCTTATATAAGAATTTTGTCAAGAATTATCCTAGCCCAAAAGGTATTAACCACTTCTGCAGTATTTTTCCACATTTTTCTCATTGCTTGATTTTCTTTTGCAGTTTTATACACTGAATTTGTTAGGGGAATGAAATTTTCTCATCTAAATTTTTCTAGGAGATATCATAATTTTATGTAAAGTCTCTCAAATGGGTAATCATTAAGAAATGTTTTTATTTTATGTATCAACAGTAGTTTTGGAACTAGAGGTCAAAAATCTTTTTAAAATGCTATTTTGTTTTAATTTTTGTGATTTTAATTTGATAAAAATATGCTGAGGTACTAAGTACAGTATGATTTTTACAGTAATTCTGTGTCTAAACACTGTTCTTGAAGCCAGTAATCTTTTCATTGGCAGAGTTTAATGATGGTATTTATCTATATTTTTTACAGTTATGCATCCTGTATAAATACCGATCCTTCATTCCTTTGTTTACTAAAGAGACATATTTATCAGTTACAGTTATCCTATTTATTATAAATTATGAGATGACTAAAATAATAAAAAGGCCAGTGGAAATTTTATACGTAGGATGCATGACGGTTGTCGGTTTGGAGTAAGTGCTTCGTTTGGAAATTCAGCTTTTGCAGAAGCAGTGGGTTGTTGGTTTTTTTTTCTTTTTTTACTATGCACTAGCATGGCCTCAGATGTGCCCATGACATTGTTGCTGATGACATTGCTTCTGCTAAATTAAATAGAAACTTCAGGAAAGAAAAAAGCCACAAGAGTAAACTACTGCTATTCTGAGCATCAGAATTTCATCTGAACTCAGAGTCTCTAGACTGAATCAGCAAAGTTTGGAATTTGCTTGCGAATGTATAGATTTGGTATTCTATTACTGTTTGGCATTCATGACTCCTCTTAAAGGTATGGCACACCTAACTATTTAATCTCCTTTCCTACTCCCAATCTTAGAAAACCGATTCCACCCCCATGCCAGTGCAGTTGATTTTGATGGCTGCATTCATTTTATCACCAGCATATTGTGTTCTGAGAGATTCCACTGTCTGTCCTGTCGGATGCTTGCTTGATTTTTTGGCTTCTTATTTCTGAGTAGATAGATAGCAATAAAAAAAAAAGAACTTTTTCAGAGGTTCTGTGTTACGACTGTAACATTCTTTAATCTGCATAATTCTTGTTGTTGCTCTGTAGGTTAAAAATGCAGGTATTTTAACTTTGTGTGAATGCCAAACTAAAAGTTTACAATTTTCCTTTCTGGATTTTGAGTATCTTCTGTTGTAAAGAAAAATATTAAAAGCAATAAATTATTTTTAAGAAATCAATATTTAGTATATCATATTATGTGTTCAAGGACCAGATGCATTACCTATTTTGCCTTTAAATTTCTGTGACTAAATTTTAAATACATTCTCTTTTGCCCTAGATTGCTGACATTAATAAATTGGTGTGGGGTTTGGAGGGGGGGATTATTTATTTTTCACCAAGCAGGCATAATGACATGAGTCAATTTTTTTTTTCACTGGCCTGGCAAACATTCTCATCTTGAAGATGGCTTTCCTCTGTGGATTTACAAATTACATATTAAATTAATAGAGCTAGGATTGCTGAATAAAGCTATTTGTATCCTTTGTAGACAGTGTAGTAGGTAACCCATCAAAATATAAACTCGATGTTTCCTTTCTTTTTTCCTCCCACAAGAACATTTCAAATTAGCACATGTACCACATTGTCACCGGAGGCAAATTGCAGCATAGCTCTGCGTGTCTTTTAGATGAAGATTGTACTGTTGCTTTCATGCTGTGGTAAGTACCACTTCCGCAATACAGGTAACAGAACTGGTACTTAGAAACTATGGTCTTTCCTAGAGCTGTAACAAAGTAATTCCTACAGAACATAAAATGATCCAAATCCAAACAGAGGGAGCCTAAAATTGAAGAAAAATACCTATGCTAAACTACTCTGAAAAGCAGTTGGGTTGCCATCACCAAGAGCAGCACCGAGAGGAAAGTTTGTGCCTCTGGGGTATAATACTTGGGTCAGTTGAAAAAAAAAAAACCAACCACACCTTCTCATCCCTTTAGATGTAAGCTTACAGTAGGTAATGATTATGTGTCCTTTTTGATGGCTGTAATGAGAACTTCAATCACTGTAGTATAAGATCTGATCTATAAATGACCTAGAATAGCCATGTAATATAATGTGATGATTCTAAATTTGTACCTATGTGACAGACATTTTCAATAATGTGAACCACTGACCGGATGGAGCTACTGTAAGACTTGTACAGTAGGTGAACATGTAAAGCTATTGGTTGGACTATGCTGAACAGGCAAAGTGAGACATTAGTTAAGCCCAAACTGGGCTATTTTCCACCTGCCAATTCTACATGTACTTTTGTGGTTTAATTCATTGTATGAAAATTCCTGTGATTTTTTTTTTTTTTAAATGTGCAGTACACATCAGCCTCACTGAGCAAATAAAGGGAAACGAATGTTTCAAATCCATTTCTGTTTCTCTTTTTTATCACAAGTGACAGGTTTTTCCCCCCCCAACTGGTTGTGTACTAGGTTTTCTATTACTCTTTCTAATGGTTGTAATTGATTTCAGATAGTAGTCCAGATCACACCTGCGTAACTGCATTTTGGGCAGGGGACAGAACCACTACTTTTAATATATTTAATGGTAGAAAGGTGCTACCTGCTTTTCTGCCATGAGTACCCAGGACTGTTGAAAGGTCGACATAAACCTTGTAGGAGAACTTTTGAAAAATGCTCAGTGGAGTTTTAAGAGTTGCTGGCTCGAGTTAGGAGGGGGTGGGGAACGTGAGGGCTTTTCTACATGGCCATGCTTGGGTCCAAGTTGTGCTGTAGTAGGACTGACAAGTCCAAAATGGTTGGTATCGTCATCCTGAGCTGCTAAATACCTGTGCTAGGAAAAAGCACCGTCATGAGAGTCCTTTGCCAGCCTCTCTGTCTCAGCAGACAGGCTAGGAGGATCAGACAGGTAGGTGGCTGGTCAGGCATGGTTTTTCTGAATCCTTCCTGGACAGTCCCGCGTGCAGCATGGGGGGCTTCCACACCGGCATTGCCGCTGGGCAGGCAACAGCTAGGCGAGGGGCTGGCAAAGAGCATTCACAGCCCTCACCTTTGCATGCACGTAAAAAGGGGAAGGAATTGCTTTGCTTTGGTTTGCCCAGGGTTCGTTCACAGGTAGCCAACTGTAGGCCCATCCCACTGTGTCAACAGCCCTCCCTGGGGGTTAACAGCACAACACCATGACTGAGTCTTCTCGCCTTGATGTGTCCCTCAGGAGGTACCTGAGGCATGAGGGGAGGAGCAGTGCAGGGCAGCCTGCGCAGCTGGTGGGCGGCCTGGTTGTGGTCTTCAGGTAGAGAGGACTACTGAATTCACTGGAAAGAATTGCCTTTCTCAAGATGACTTGCCTCCACCTTGTCTCTGTTCCTAACACTGCTCTTTATTTTATACTCTATAATGATGGGGGGGTTGACTTGCAAAAATGTTTAGCTTTTGCATTTTTACCATTTACTAATCCAAACCTTGTGCTTGGTGCTCGCAATGGTGGCAGGGCGAAGTTCTTCACTGCGTGGGGTTTGTGTTGTTGACTCACTGCTCCTGCTGAAATTAATGCTCAAAACATAGTGGGCCAAGTCCGTCCCTGATGTACTTCATCAGTGTTGCTGCTGTTCCACAAGGCATGAATTTAGCCCAGTATTTCTCCAGTTACTAGGCTTTTTAATTTGATTTGTTTATTCATTTCATATTTTTGCATAGCACTTTGATGCTTGCAAAAAAAGCACTCTTATTAGATTTCCAGGAAAGTATTGCTTTTTGCTTCCCATCCCCTCATTTTATGTTATTAAGGTTTATTGCATAAAATCAGGATCTCGTTTATTAAGAAATCATTCCTTCCATTGTCTGTTCTCCTGGGTTTCCATTTTCTCCCACGATGAATGCCGCAAGCTGAGCACCTGAAATGAGATTCGGGCACCTCAAAGAGTGGCCTGATTTTCAGAAACGCTGAGCATCTCGCAGCTCCCATTGACTTCAATTAGACCTGCTGGCTCTCAGCACTTTTAAAATCAAGCCACATATTTAGAGCCCCAATTCAGCACAGCATTTACATTTGTGCTTAAGTCCATCCTGATTCAGCAAAGCACTTAAGCGTGAGTGTTTTTAGATCCATTGAAGTCAAGTGCTCGGCTGCTTTGAATAAAAATAGACTCCTGGATTGGGGCCTAAGAATCCAAATACAGACACCAACGCCTAATTTTAGGCTCCATTTGGAAAACTTTGGCCTTGCCTACCACCTTTAACCTTTAAAGCTTACAGAAAACACAAAACCACCCATCAGGTCGTAAGGGGAAGAGGGGGAGGTTTAGGGAAGAGAAGTGGAAGCGATGGACAAAATTCTTCTGTGCGGCAAATGTTTTGAAAACTTTAAATCCAACTCCTGCAAGATGCCTTGGTTCATTGGTATTATTTCATGTTAACATTCCAGAATCTCAATTCAAGATTAATGTGCAGTTATTCTATTGTCCTTCACCATTAATTAATAAACTGCTATATTAAACTTTAACCAATGCCAACTTCCCTTGCTTTTCCACGAATCACACTGTCACCATTGATATTCCATGTTCACAAGCAAACTAAACTATAAATCAATTTTCTCTTCTTTATCAAACAGCAGAAAGTAATAAAGAAGGTCACAAATAGTACAGTAGTTCCTTGGAGGTTTGTAACATCATAATTTAAAGCTCAGAAAGATTGAATCAAAAGTTGAATTAATCCCTAAGGGAAAAGATTCTATATAGATTCTATTGATAGACATAGGGCAGCCTGTCTTCATTGGGAGCGGGTGTATTTGTTAATACTTCAGGGCAAAGGAGTCTAGTCTTCTCAGCAAAGAAGAAAATGAAATCCTCCACGGGAGGAAGGGAATATATCCTTTGCGCTTCCCGTTGCTGTGCTCGCCTTACTCCGCTCTGCAGAAAAAAAAAAGAAAGCCAACTCTTCTTTTGCTCCACGATGTGCTCTGCTGAATGGCCAGTGTTTGTACAATGCAATTATGGAAACTGCAGCTGGATCGAATACATATATAAATCGTAAATGTTGCACTTGATTGGTGTTCGTTCCTTGACTGATGCTTTTTTTAGTCGAACAACCTCAACTCAAAATCTTAGGAGTCTATGAACTCAAAGCAAAATGAAAGGTTGGGTTTTTTCAGTGACAAGTTTTGGTGAAGTTACAAATATTTATTCTGCAGCTGGAAACATACTCCTCAAAACATCTTTAGCTTTTGAGGTTCCTTTGAATTATTGCAGCTGCCTTTCAACTTGCTTCTGAAATCATAGTTTTACAAAGGCATTTCTGATTCTCTTTTATAAAAAAAATCTATAACCTTAATGACATGACTGGACCTGATTAAATAAGCTCTTCCAAATTCAAATAGAATTAATGGGGAAAAAAGACTCACATATAAAGGAAAACAATTAAAAATAAAATCACTAGTGGCCTCAGTTGAAAAATTCATACACTTTTATAGAAGTTATACACAGGTGTGGTAAATGGTGAGATCTGAGATTAAATGTACCTTTTTGGAATGCATGCACGGTGAAGTACAAGATGATAGAAGGGTTTTCATATGCATACTGACTATTTTCTTACGGTATTTGCTAGTAGAGGGGAACTGAGCTGCTCTGTGACAAAGGCAGCTGAACAGAAAACAGGTACAATTCCAGCCTCTCCAAAAATCAGTGACTAAACTCCAACCTTCATCAGCCTTTTGCATTAACCCCAGCTTGTGTAATTAGTGGACAGTGATCAAATGTAAATAATCTCATGTGCCTTATTTGCGTCATGGTATATTGTCAGCCAGATGTAGCGTAAATGAAAGCCAAAGCTAAGTATGAAGAAAACCATGTCCTAAAGAGCACAATGTGTAAATTACTATTAGGACTCTTAATCGAATAAAATATTTGCTACAATTTATTTTTGACAATGTGCATTCCATTCTCTATTAAATTAGTCCTTGATAAAGTAATAAAATTACTACGGCCATAAAGTTACTTGCTTCAAGGCAAGGCATTCGAGAGATCTTCTCGTTGTCCTCGGATTATTGACTTTGGCATTATGAAAAACGCACATTGGTGCTTTATACTAATTCTTTCCCACTGCATTTGCAACTCGGGCCTATGTTTATTCATGCAATGTGTTGGCAATAAATTTATAAAAAAAAATAATCAGCCACACACTTGAAAACTAACAGAGTGCTTCCTTTTTTTTAACCATTTATTGGAACAATACCACAGCTAACTGTAGTTTTCTATTGCCTGAATAATGTATTGTTGTAGCTAGGCATGCCCTCGGTTATACACTCCTGCCAGCAAGTAGTGGAGTGGTGAGTGCTGTTGCTGAATAATGATTAATTACTCGCCCTTCTGAAGGAGCCTGGTTTTGTAAACTGGTCACACAGCATGTTACGTGGATTGTGTCTGCTCCACAAAAGGTTACTTGCAATCACATAATGAGACATAATGATGCACATTACAACAATTCTTTGGTACAAATCTGCACACAATGGAATTTAGATAGAAACCCATTTATTTACGTATCCTGTTTGCCAGAGGGTACAAAACTTCACTGCATCGCTGCAGTGCTGCCATTGCTCCTTCTGCAATGCTGACATTTTGGGTGAAAACAGCTTCTTTCGGAACCTCCAGCCACGTCTTCGCCGAATTGCCCCATGACAGCCTGCTGGCAAGCTCTGGGAGGGACTTGGCTCCCACCACATGACAGCTATGTGAATGGGATGCTTTGCGGACGCCTGTCCAAACTCCTGGTGGGAAGATGGGATCAGTTTCTCACTGCAACGTGAGGAGTTCACCTGCAGTGTGGGGTGAGCATACCTGCATGAGCTCATGCCTGTCTGACCTGGGAAGGGTGAGCAGGGAATCCAATTTTTGCAATTTATTGTGCTTCGGTGTGTGGTCAAAGGAAGAAGGGCATTCAGAAGTACCATTCTAAAACATAGAGCCACAGCTTTGCTGAACCCTAGGGGGCAAAAGATCTAGTTGTTCTCATCTCCTGCTCTCTGGAAAGCCAGAAGTGCTTGGCCAGGGCTGTCCCAGGGTTGCCAGCAGCACCGATGGCAAAGCAGTGATGTCTAGTCCTGCCTGGCCTCAGCAGGAGGTATTTGACTGTCAGGGCAGGATCTGTGCGCTACTTTGAAGTTGCTTGTGTGCCACTGAGGCCCTGTTAGTCAAGCTCATCAACCAAGCTGCAGAAGTTTGAGTTGCTAGAGATGTGTCATGGGGCTTGGTAGGTGATGGGCCTTCTCTTGCTCTGGAGAGGACGGGAAGGCCTGGACATGCATCTCTGTCCCACAACAACACGGCAAAGCTGGCTGCAGCAGCCCATGCCATCTTCTCTCCTTTCGCAGTGACCTGGATTGCCCAGCAGCCCCACAAAAGCACTGTCCTGATCTGGTCAGGTAGGATGGTTTGGAGACAGGAGCCACATTTGAACAGGCGAGGACTTGTGTGGTTTGACAACCATGCTTTGGACACCCCTGTGCTACTGTTGCATGTCTCATCATTCAGGAACTCCTTGGCATCTTTTAGTCAAACTGCTCATCTTGTCCGTTGTTGTCTCGAGAAGGACAAAATGTTATGGTATTGTTTATATATCGGCACGACTGTAGTAGATTAGGTACCCTGTAAAACTTCTGGTTTTCCTGTAAATGAGGTGGACTTTGCTTATGTGGTATGAATTTCTACTCCATATACACAGCAACGAGTAAACTGCCTCCTATGACCAGTTCATCAGCAATCTCTAATGCAGTTGCGTACTTACATGGAGCTAGAGAAGCTTGTTGGGGATAAGCCCAGCAAATGGCACTGCGCTATGACCAATGTGGCCGATATTTCTCCTGACATTTCCCACAGCCTTCAGCTTTGCCTGCTAGCAATGTCACGGCCCCAGCCACCGCTTTGCCCTCCGATACATGACAGTTATGCAAACCACAACAGAGTGCTATGTGCCCTTCCAGTGAGCACAAAGCAACCATGAGACACTTTGTGGGGTGCCAAGGGCCCGGCGGAGCATACCGGCACTCCGGTGGGAGGGTGGCCATAGCACCGTGGGGGGGACACCATTCATGTAAAGGCTGTCGTACACTGAGTCAACAGCTGGCATAATTCTGCAGCTAACAAATACGATTTTTCTTTCACAAATAGTTCCTTGAGCAGTAGACCATGCGCGGGCTGATTTACTGCAGCACTCTCCCATGTGGATTCTCTGATTTGTAATAATCTTGCCAAGGCAGCTCTGCAGCCTTTCCCGCCGCAGCAGCGATAATGGAGAGTGTCTCTACCTCCACCTCTCCCCCTGGTTTCACGAAATAAAACGCAGTGTGCTAGATCGCAGTGTGCTGAAGGCTTCTACCCCGCTACCAAATTTTGCTGAAATGGACCGACGTGGTCAGAAGTTACCGGGCAATGGGAGCCAGGAGGAAACAACACAGGCAGGAGGAGCACGTGGGCAACGGGAGCATGGTGGAAACAACACGGGTGCCTGAGTCTCATCCCCTCAGGAAATGAGGGGGGAAAAACCCCAGTGGAATCCTCTACTTTGATGGCTAAGAGTGCTGGTTTTACTTCCTAGCCACCCAGACGTTGTCCATCTAACTAATAAGGTGTCAGTAGTTTCAGATTCAGACCTTTGCATATTTACAGCTGGGCAACTGTAGCGAGATTTTTGTGGAAAACTTAATGAGACTGGACAGGGAATGGACATGAAGCATCGAGCATGAAGCCTCATAGCTCTGAAGCTGCACAGAGAGGCTTATCAGACATATATCACAATCCCACCAGCTCTTGCTTGTGCTGTTACTAAGCTGTTGACATTGTATGAAAGCTGATACATAATTGAAGAACCTACGTATTCATTTAACAATGGAAAAGGCATAGCAATAATAAGACTGCTCCGTAGTGAGCCTCCTAGGATGCTTCTTCCTAGAAGAAGCAGCTTTGCAGGTAGCTATTTATGCTCTTATTCCGAATCTCATGGCACTGGTCTTGCTCTACAATGTTGGGTCTGATGAGATCAGATGAGGTTAAGCTGCTACGAATAGCTGCTGACTGGCAGTTTATTCCCTCACTTGCTCAACAATGCCAGACTCACTATATGTCTGGGAGGCAAAGAATACAGTTAGGCTAGACAAATGGAATAGGAACCAACAACAAAGCAAATCCTGTGCTATCATATACATTTTTTATGCACGTTGCACATAAATCTCATCCAAGCTCATGGGAGAACTTTAGCATCCCCTTAAACTCCCATTTATTCTCTATCCTTCTCATTCTTTGCACTATTAAGAAACAGATTTATTTTCTGGGAACTACTCTTAATCATTGTGCAAATAGCAATGAAACGTTTATACTCAAAGTAATAAATAGATGATTCGCATCTTAATATGAGACTGGAGATTATTCTGACTTATTTGTGTTTATTGCACCTAAAACACAGATGCTGTTCTCAGTCTCTAATAGAAATGTTAATTATGGGATTTCATTATTCTTATTTAGATTTAGGGTTGTTTATTTCTATGCCACAATGTGCATGGGACAGTTCTACAAGACATGAAATGAAGATGTTCAGCACTCCAAAATGCTAAAGACAGGGAAAAAGGAAATTAGGTTTAACTGCACAGGGCAATGATCTGAAGATCTGTGCAAATCCAAAGTAATAAAGAGCATGGAAATACGTCTGTTATTATGCTGGTTAGTGGTGAATCTCTAGAAGAATCAGTCATAGCTTTCGGTGAAGCAGGGCTATGATCAGCTCCAGAGTTTATGTCCTTTGCTACAGAACTAATATTGTCAATTCAAGTACCTATGAATATGGGAAAGTGGATTGTCAGGTTCTGTTAGAGTGGCCCTTCTTGGATGAATAGGAAATGTTTTCTCTTTCTCCTGGTTATGTCTGCCTTTATTACTTTATACTGCCAAGGGCAGTATCTGGCCCTTGGAACCATATATTTCTTGTGTGCAGAGAGAAACATTATGCAATATTTTCATTGTTCTGTTTTGCTCACACAGGTTCAGGTAATGCCAAAGCAACTATTCCTCTGGTCAAACTGAAAGTCGTACAGATCTTTGGTTCCTTTACCAGGGCTGTAAGACTTGTTTAACATTTAACTTTTTAAGGCATGTTTAATCTTCAGTAACCTGCTGGCATGCCTGTTCTTCAGCCAACATATGCACACACCTGCACATATACCAGATAAACATGTTTATATGTGTGATTATATGCATATATACATATCAATACCCCGATATATAAAATATGAATGTGCACGTAGACTCCTCATCTGGGATTTGTCACTGAGAAACTCATCTGTTACAATAAAACATGAACTCCAGTAATAGTTTTGTCTCAAAACAAGGCTGTAGGCTATACCTACATCCTTATGTTGAGGAAGAATTACTTCCCGCAGGCCAGCAAGAAGCTCTGATTCCACTTGCAACCTGGCTGACATTATTGCAAAGAGCCTTCCTGCCTGGGTCACCATCACGACTGGAATCAAAGGGAATGCCTTCTGCTCTGTGGTCATCACAGCTCACCCGCATTCATGGTGTTGTTTGTAAACTGGTCAGGAGATATACAGAACCTGCTTAACTTGTGGTAATTTGAGCATTTCTAATCATTCAACTGAAACCTGTTTTTCTATATTTTTGCAGTCATACTAACTGAATCCAGGGCTGCCTAGAAAAGAAATAATTGTTCCTTAAGCTGTTATTTAGAAACAGTTTTGTGTGCTCTATAAGCTGCTGGTAAGGGTCAGACTTAGACCCTCTGAATTTAACCCAAGAAGCCCACGAACGGCTAAAAGACGGAAAGCAGCAGTTCCTTTTTTTTCTTGCACTGAACTAGCATCAACTGAAATTGCTCTGCAAGTACCCTGTGTCCCCAAGACTGTAGGGTCCAAAGTGTTTCTACACCACCTTGGCTCCTTCCCAGGAGTGGAAACCAGCCTGGGGTTCCAAAGAGTCCCAGGCTTGGCACTGTGCAGGTACAATCAGGGACCACTTCAACTTGAAGGAAATTGTCATTTCCTTAAATCTGGGATGGTGTATCAGCCAGCCCAAGATATGTGAACTGGTAATAGATAATTTTAGCTAATAAAGTCCTACAAACCTCTTCCTCCATTTATACAGGGCCATGTCAGGCAATTGAACAGGGGTTTGATATTTTTTCCCCTATTTCCATATGTTCATTCTATGATTAAATTCATAGCTGGCTGCAGTATTTAAAATGTTATTTCCAATCCCTGGTCATAAGCCACAAAACAATCTCCTTCGACACATTCAGTTCACAGTGATGACACTGTAAGGATTTATTCCAGCTCCTATATTTAAGAATGCATTTATTTGTTTGTTTGTTTATTACAGCACACTTTGGTACTTTCCAATAACACCTCTAAACTGAAATAGGTAATGTTAGATGCAATAACACTGGGTGGCTTCTCGGCACAGCCTTCCCAGATCACCTCAAATCACTACAGCTTTGCAGAAAATGATGGCAGCATGTTGACTTCTGCTGGAGTGCCCAGGACACCCACACCAACAGTTACTCTAAAGTCTGAGTTTTGTCCTGTGTTGCATACAGGCTCAGCATTCAAAAATTCCACTCTGTGTTTGAGTGTTACTACCATGTCTCTTCAGGGGTAAGTAGCAAATGTAATTTCTTTTGATTATATCTGGCTTTCTATTTACAACATGTGGCACTATCCTATTTATTTAATAAGATATATCTACTCCCATTTAAGAAATCTTTCTATTCAGATCTGTAAAGGGAAATAATTGCTCAGTTCTACTGAATGTCTGTTATTAAAGGAAAAAGTATTTAAAGATTTGAAGATACCCCTGCTGCACCCTTCAATGGCTTTACAATCTCTTCCTTGTGTTTTTATCACTTCAGCATTGCACTAGCTTTCCTTTAGCTTTTGATGAAATCACCTCCTTGATGAAATCACTGGAAAACCAGGCTCTGGGAAAGTGCTTTATCTGAGATCCCAAAGACAAGTTTGTTCCAAAGATGTTCATGCTTTACAGTCTTCATATTTAGACCTCTCTTGTGATACTACAAAGCCTTTGCAAATGTTCGTATTGTTTCTCCAGGCTTTGGGTTACTTTGCTAGAGAGATGTTCCTTTGTGAATTAAGTGCTCTTTGAGGATAAAATGTTCATCAGAAGTCTTAAGAGTTACAATATCATCATTTTCATCATATTACTTTGAAAAGACATAGTTTGGTTTTTTTTTTTTTTACCTATTTTCCTAGGGCATATGTAGCAAAGGGCTTTTCCTGCCTCCTTGTTGAACTTCGTAGCAATCCTATAACGGGGCAGAGCAGAGCCTCCAGCCAGCCCATTCGGCTGGATATCTGAAATTAAAAACCTCTTGTGGATTAATTTTTGGCATAATTTTACAGTCATGCCAGTTGTTTCACTTTCCCTGTCTTCATGCTCCTCCTTAGTATGTGGTGCTCCTTTCCAACAGTATGTAGATAACATGCAGATATACAAATGGAGGCAATTATCAAAGTAATTAAAAATAAAACTACTGGTGTCTAGTGGTAAATACTAGCGGTGTATATATATATATGCATATGTATATATTAACACATGCATATGTGTGCATGTGTGTGTATATATCTGCACACTGAAAATATTCCCAGCTTGAATAGGGAGAACAAATTCTGGAAGGAGCTGCATAATATCTTTCCCAGGAAGAACCCCAGCTGACCCTCGAGGATGGTCTGATAGATATGAATTGCTACTGGCTTTATGCTAAGGGAGAAACAGGGCTACTTTGCCAAAAAAATGAATCCATTTAGTCATAAACACTACAGCTACGTTTATTCAGGGTTTATCTAAAAAAGCCCAGCAGGTTTGGTGTAAAATGAAAGGCAGAATGTTAATTTGGATGGCAATTGTTTTTCAATAATGCTAATTTGCACTAAACATCCTGATTTACATAAGCAAACAAAGGCCAAATATTAGGCCAAGGAGCACCATTGAAACTTGGGTTCATTTATGGGGGAAAACAGGCCGCTGGAAACACAATTCACTAAAACTAGCTTTTCCACCTTTTGCCAACTTTCAGTGCCTAAGCATTTTCCAGTGGAGGTGTGGACGCCTCTGTTGTTAAACTTAACCCAGTACATGTATACTTACTTTCACTAATTGTCCTTCATAGATCCATTGAAATTAACCTGAGGGGTTTCTGGACCACCAGCTGAAAACCCCTGCAGTGCTCCTTCTGCTCGTTTCTCCCTCCCTTTCTCCTTGGTTCTGCTGTTTCCCCTATGACAACCATCTCCATCGTTGGTGTCATAAGAGCTTCTTGTTCACCCTGGTACTGGCCTAGATCTGCCTACAGGCACTTCACCACTCTCAACTAATGCTCCTCTTTTGACCCGTTTTGTAACACAGCCCCTGATGGAGCAGGTGGAGTTATTTCTCCTGAAGAACAGGCAGGTTTCACAATGTGGTCCAACTTAGGTCACTGCTCCTGGATCAGACTCCTGGATTTGTTTTGTGCCTTAAGGCAGGAACCGAACTGATACCACCAATGGGTAAAAATTTCCACTGTGAGCTTGTGCATTTGGGTTTAACTGTGTTGACAGTTATGCAAAGGTCTCCCCAAGAGAAGCCCCCACCATCGCTGATGGACCCATAGGGCTCTGCTCCTCCCCAGCCCCGCAGCCCCAGTTACCCCAAGCCCCGCTTCTCTCAGTCTCATGGTCAAAATGGATGCCTAAAGGCAGGCCGTCAACTGATTTCTTGAATCTGCCTCCTCCCAGCCAAAAAAATGGAATCTTTCATTTAAAAAAACAGCTTTTTTCCTCCGTTGTTTTTGAGTGCTTGGTGTGGTAAAACCTGCAATCTGGAGGAGGAAAATTGAAAATCAGCTATTATCTCAGTGAAACATTTTTCTTTAATGAATGAAAAGTGAAATAGTCTTTAAAGCAATATTTAAAATTATGTTACTGCTATTTCAGTTAACTTCATCAAAATGCAACCTACAGCTAATACCTATTCACAATGAAGTTGCTTAATTCAATTTCTTGAATTAAGCAACTGTAATTCCCATATATCAAATTTATTGGGCTTGGCAGTGAATTAAGGATATATACAATGTAATCCTGATTTTCCAAGCTTGTTTTCTAGAAATCTGAGTTTACCCAGCATCATTTATTATTATATATTACATCTTCGCAACATTATGTCATTGTCATCTATTAACATACTGTCTGAAAGCATAGGGTATACAGAACTTTAGATTATGTTAACAATATTGGTTCCTTTTTTTATCAAAATGTACTTTCTCATTTGAAGAAATGAATGGCCATACAATTTCAGAGTGTATAGCCTGTACACTGGCTGTATTTCACCTGGCCTTAGCTGTACAAGGATTAGTCTAGTTGGGTATCTAGACTTGCCCCCTGTCAGTGGACTTCTTGTGCCATTCCCCAGCCCTCATAGTCCATGCAGCTTGTGCAGTGGTTAGGAGGGTATAGTTGCCACTTGAGTTGCTGATTTCTCTTCATGAACTACGTAGGAAACACAGAGGCTGATTTAGAGACCTAAAATTTGGATGGATGAAGTGAGATGTACTGAGACCTGCTCTTGGGGCATACCATGCCTCAGACCCTAGCTGTAGGTGTGTTTGTCATTACCTGAAGTGAAGAACACATGCTCATTTGTTTCATAAACATATGTATGAGTCCTCTATGTGCTGAATATATTGCACTCAATAGCTTACGCATTCTTAAAGAAGCAAAGGAGGTTTAGTTTCGATAAACAGACCCAGTGAAGGCATTACTCTCCTCAAATTTCCTTCCCAGTATCTCAGAGAGGAATGACTTCGCTTCTTCCTTGTACCTTCAGCATTCAGCAATGTAGGCACAGAGTCAGTGCTCTAAGCAAACTGCAGCTGGACTACTGCAGCAAAAAAATCTTCTGGCTGAAAGAGTTTGAAATACATAAATGCAGTCCCAAGTCCGCTCTTCAGCCCAAAATCCAGCATAGGCTTTAGTTTTTTCATTGCACTGGGCTATGATACAGATTTGTGAGAGAAAGCTAAATAAAATTTTAAAATCTCACCGAAATCCCAGGCGCTCCTTTGGAGTCATATAGAGGTGCAAAAATCCATGCAAATTTTTTCCTTATTCATCTGTGACAGAACAGAATTAATGTACGCTATGATTTACTATCTCTGAAGAGACATGTCCTTTTTATTTTTAAACCTAAGCAAAAAAGCTTCAAAGTACAAATCCTTTAAAAAAATAGATTTCTGGCTCTAGCAAAATAAAAGTCAGTCTTTCAAAAGAAAAGCAGATGTTTCCTTAAATTAATGAGACAAACACTTCCTACCATTGGCACATGTTAACATCGTATAAATCACTCTCCTATATTATTTTACCTTATCTTTGTACTTACTGCTCAGATCAAGTTTTAAATATATGTATTATATAATGAACCATTAAGATTTTCTAACTTTGTTGCACTCTACCATTCTTGCTTATTGAACAGCAATAAAATTAGCCAAAGGGAACTGGAGGTTATACTAGTAACTATGTCAGAGAAAAGCAGTTGCTGCGCAGTCCATTTCTTGCTCAGGCTACATGTCTTTTTCCTACTGGCAATCATACACTACACTGTGACTCCAAAGACTGTTTGCTATTTCTTTTTCACACATGCCTATGCGGGAGCATGGATTCTCTAGAGTGGGCTTTAGTTTGCCCCTGGCCTTTTAGGCATTTTTTCAAAACCTGTTCTTGTAATAGTAACCAATTAAACTAGTTACTAAGAAAGAAGCATGTTTCAGCACTTAAGTTAATTGAACTGTTACAAACTAAATATGATTCCAAATTGTTTCTGTATTCCAAATCACTTCATGCATGCAGATAAAATGAAAAAATTACTAAATCGTTTTGAAATGTGCAAATCAGGCATACAATACTGACATTTAGATCTGTGACCTGATCACAATGTAGTAAGTACCTCTGAAAACTTTGCAGATTTTAAAGCTGTCATATGAAACCCTTGAACCACTGCTTGATGTGATATTCAATAAGTGGAAGTCAGGCTGCAATCAAATCGTGGAACTGTCTGCATCAGGGTTTTACTACCAATTTACCCAGAAAATAATCTTTCCCTGATTCATTTCACGGGCCAAGTAAGAAAGGAGGAATGACTTAATGTATAAAACACCATGCTTTATTCTTTGGGACCTTGGTGTGAGTTCAATTTGTGGTCCTCACTAAAATGAGCAGCTCAATCCCCAATGAACAGTAGTCCATATCGTTGAACTACCACACACAATTAGGCACAATTGGCTGTCTCTGCTTAGGAGAAGTTGAAGACTGATTTAGCATGGAGACGAAATCATTTCTTTCAGCTGTAAAGTGGGGTTGTTCTTTCTGGGACTCTGTGACAAAAACACCCAAACCATATTGTTTCTTTATTTCAGCATTTTTTTAGTACAAGAAAAACAAGGGATAGGAAAAGCCTCATTCTCTTATAATAAAAGACAGATGGCAGCCCTAATTTGCAGCTATTCTCTTTTATTAAGAAGCTAGTAACTACCGTAACTGGCAGAGCGATGGTGAAAATACTGGTACAGGGAACGAACGGATGCCACTAAAAAGAGCAGGGGAAAAAAGATGATGAAGAAGAAAAGTAATGATGCTGGAAGCTGGCAAAAGCTTTCCTCTCTGAATCCTGGAGCAGGAGAAACGCTTCCTGGGTAATACATCTCTCTAGTTACATGTCATACATGACCACAGAATTGAAGGTTTTAGCTGTCCTGGGATTTAAACGTGTCGCTACTGGGATAAGCTGCACTTGTACAAAACAGAGTAGTGTAAACTATTTTGCCAATGGTATGAGTGGTGAAGCTCTAGCAGAGAGGTGATTTGAGAATATCAAGGCTTGCACTGTAGCACAGGGAGGAGAGGGTGATAGCTGGACGGGTTGCGTGAGCAGCAGAGAGAGCTCAGCGAGGGGTGAAGGGAGCTGCAGAACCGCTAAGCAGGGGATTACAGGGAAGCTGAAGGGAAAAAAGAGCCTGCATCAGTGTGGTGTAAAGAGAGAATTAAATTAAGTCACTGGATCTATTTCACAATACACCAGCAGAAGATATTGGCTAGTACCATGGAAAAGAGAGATTTAGCATCCGTACCTAGAGCCTTCCTAAAACATAACAATCAGAATAAGTCTCTACTGTATTATCTGGTATAAACAAGTTCTATCGAGTACTGGAAGACTGTTAGTGTGGTGCTCCACTTTGAGAAACAGGTCACGGTATCTTGGCAGCGGGATGCACAGGCACGGCTGCACTGCTTTCGGTGCCTGAGCTGGTGCAATCAGGGTTACCTCCTGAGGTCCAGCTGGTCAGGGCATCCCCATATAGCACTTCATTGTGACATACAGACAGAAGGCATAGCGGGTAGTGGAGAAAGCGATCAGCCTTTGCACTGCAAACTTTTGTTCAACTCTGTGTATTAACGTTAGACCTCAGAGGAAATTCACAAGCTTTTATTTTTAACAGTGTTTTTTTTTAGCTGTTCTCAGGGATTCCATTAATTTTCATTATGAACTATACTTGCCTCTTTCATCTCGGGAAGAAAAGACTGCGACTGGAGGTACACGGCAGCTCTCCCTTATTAGTTGCTGGAAATAAGTTAATAAATGCAGTCACAATACAGGGTACCATTCTCATTCCGTATTGATACCAACTATACTCCAACAATGAATTTCAAAGTGCTGCTGATGTAAACTCTACCTGAAGCCTGTTTGATCTCAGATAAGCATCTTCATCCCATTCTTCATTTCAAGAAAAGAAAATCTTACTGCACAGCAACATATTCATCTGCTTTGGGTTCAGTTCAAGATAAGCCGTGCTTTGCAGAAAACCTAATTAATATCAATCACACGGAAAACAGAAATTGGAAGGAAATGTTCTTTCATTTCTTGATAAACAGATCACCCATGATATGTACGCAAATGGACATACCAATTTGCTTTATTATGGAAGTATCAGAAAAGAAACGGTCCCCGTAGGGAGGATTTTTTAAAGAATAAAGGGGTAGTTGCATTCATGCTCTGCTGTAAATAAAAGTAACTTCATTCTGTTAAACGAGAGTTGAATGGTGTAAGTCAGATCAGAATTACAACCTGCAATGGTGGGATTAGTGGCATTTAAACGAGTGTTTACTCCCAACACTCAGAATAATAATTATTAATGTTAGCTCATAAGTACATTTTTAAAAGTTCCTATAATGTATTTCAGGCATTCCTTTTCTCCTTTCTCCTCCCTCCTGCCAAAAGGAAAGCCATGGCTTATGACCTAAGAGACCTTATGGTCTTAGAATAGAACCTTTAGGGATAAATATTCATATTTGGAAAAAATCTTGCAAAAATCAGAGCAGCTAGCTTCTGTCACAAGTCCACTTCACATAATAGCATTTCAGCTGACCTTTGAGGAATTTTTCTGTTGACCAGCACACTTTGCCACCCATGGATTTTAGTCTTGGGGCTGGCCACATAGCACTGGCTATATAGCTACTTCCAAATGGTATAGGACTTGCTTTAGATCTGATTCACAAAATTTTCTTGCACAAAGCAGAGTTCTGCTCTTATCAGTGCTCTAGGTCTTTTTGGGAAAGGGAGGGTTTGGAGGAAAGGTCACTAATCTTTACAGAGGTCCCTGCCTTGGCCATCAATCCACCTTTAAAGTCCTTGATGTTAACATTTCAAGTGACAGTATGGTATATACCAAGCTTGGGAAGAAATACAAGCATCAGATGGTTTAGTTTTATTAAGGCATTGACTCAACAAAGAATTTATGTGTGTAAAATATCATTCCATTTGGCCCCAAGTGAATATAAAAAAAGAAATATTCCATTTTATTATTTCCCTTGAGCTTCCCAGTACTTCCAGCTTTGTTCTAGCGTGCCCTCCGCTGTCTTCATATGATGCAACTATTTTAGCTGCAACATAACTAGGGTTTGCCCACAGAAAAACAACAAAAGGACTGAGCTGTTAATATACTAAATGTTTAAAGGAATGGTCCAAACACTGGATCATTGGAATGGCTGGTACACGATAGCTGAGGAAGGCCCTTTTTCTCCCCTTAACACTCATTGATATAGTGTATGTGCGCACATCCTGTACGTGCGCACAATCAGATGATGTCCTGTCACAGCCTCTCCTTTCCTCCATTTAGTGACATGTTGTGTTTGCCTTTGAGAATGATTTCTTTTTGGCATCTTGTGGCATTACTGAGGAGGTTTCTGATGCAATGAGTCACTTTAAGGACACAGAAAGGATCAGTCCTTTCATTGCAAGAAGAAAAAGTAAGAGGAAATAAAAGAGCTGAAAAAGCTGCCTTTAACAGCTTTGAAGGAGTTATAAACATGAAGAATGGAAAGCATTGGCTAAAGGTGAAGCTGCAGACCTTGGACTAACTCCTGATTCGGTGAGTAAACCATTAGCCCACTGTTATTTAGCGACTGGTCCATAAGCTGTTGCTTATCCATACAAGTAATTCCTGTCATTGCTTATTGGCAGACATCATTAGCGGACTGCAAGCCAGTCCTTTGGTGTTTCTGGAAATCAATGCATCTCTAATGGGGAAAAACAAACAAACAAACAAAAGATTGAGAGGCATCACACTAGTTAATCTTGCTTTCTCCTAATTTTTTTTCATTTCTTAGTGTTTACCTGCACTGACACTAAGATGTGACCCATCCAGTCTACCTCTAACTGCAGAGTCTGCCTAGCAGTCTAGCTGCATCAGTGCCATCTTACTGCCAAAATACATCCTCAGATTCTCTGTTTCCTTGAACCCCTGCACACATATCTTCTGCTGAAGCTTCCTTAACTGAAAGATAGCTAGGAGATGTCTGTGTGGTATGTCTGTAATAATAAACCTTAGCTACAGCATGGACCTACTTCACAGAATGCGTTTGGGTATTGTATTAAGCTGTAAATAATATGGGAAGTATGCAGATAGATGGATTTATGTTGCTATTTTTCAAGTAACGGTAGCTTTGAGGCATAGTGCATGTATCTGTCAAAATAACACACACAGCTCTGCAGTTAACTGTTTACAAAGGATTAAAGTTTAGCTCCTAATAAGATCTTCTCTCTGATGCTTTTGCATTTTCTACCTAATACTATGAGTAAAGTCTGTACAAATTATGAAGAGAATGTAGGAATTCATGCAGATCTGAAATATTCTGTTCAAAGGTGGATATCTGGGATAGAAAAAAATAGTCCAGACAAAAGCATTTCTTGCACATTGTAAGAAGCAAAATAGAAGCAAACGTTTATTGAAGTTCAGGGGTGATTTAGACATATTTCTTTTTTTAGTTGGGTTTCCATAAGGCAAGAGAACCATAAAGCTGTAATAGTATAGTTCACATTTCTCCCAGCACTTCAGATGAAACACTCTTGCCCTGCCAAAAAAACCATGAGCTATCTAAGGAGAAAAGTCTACTTGAAGGTTTTGACTATATAAAAGCTACAAGGAGTTTGTATGAAGTTTACGGGTAAATATTGCCTATTTGCTATTTTTTTTATTGGTCTCTCCACCATTTTGAATGTTTCTTCTCCCCAGCCTCCTTTTGGCAGCATATGATTCTTTGAATGAGGGAAAGCAGAGACTACATGGCTACTCCTCTGCAGCTGTGTTTCTGTTAGCCGCTGTTTATTTTCTAATTGGGAACCATGTTAGCATATGGGTGCACCTTTGGTAAGGAATATTGTCATTCTGCTCATATCCACTGAATAACTGGGATTTTGGAAGCAATAATGACTTCTTTAAAAACAAAATGGAAATGACAAATGGCATTTAAAATTAGAAAGATTACAGGGGAGTTTTTAAAATAAAGACTAGAAAAAAATGCTAAAAGCTGTAGAAGATTGTAGACTTCTGGATATGTCCTTTCAGCTGAAAGCATAGAGATGCAGTATCCTCAAAGATAGAATATATTAGAAGCTGAAAAAACTTAAACCAGCTAATAATAAGGGCAGAGTGATCAACTTAGTTCCTTTTCAAACATAACCCAGAAAAGTGGCAATTGGACTAAGGACTGGTACTGCTTTACAAATTCTAGAAGCCTAAAAAAATAGGAGAACAGGAGCATGTGGCTTTAAACAAGGATTTGGCATCTTGTAAACTAGGTGGAAGAATGACAATCAATCAGTTAGAATTATAGAATCATTTATGTTGGAAAAGACCTTTAAGATCATCGAGTCCAACCATAAACCTAACACTGCCAAGTCCACCGCTAAGACATGTCCCTAAGCACCACATCTACACGTCTTTAAATACCTCCAGGGAAGGTGACTCCACCACTTCCCTAGGCAGCCTGTTCCAATGCTTGGCAACCCTTTCAGTGAAGAAATTTTTCCTAATGTCCAATCTAAACCTCCCCTGGTGCAACTTGCAGCCATTTCCTCTCGTTCTATCACTTGTTACTTGGGAAAAGAGACTGACCCCCACCTCGCTACAGCCTCCTTTCAGGCAGCTGTAGAGAGCGATAAGGTCTCCCCTCAGCCTCCTCTTCTCCAGACTAAACAACCCCAGTTCCCTCAGCCGCTCCTCACAGGACTTGTTCTCTAGACTATGTAATACCAGAGGGCAAAGTCTGCAGGAAAGATACAGCATTTCTTGGAGGGGAACTAGTGGTGCAACATGCAACAGCATTTGGAGAGTCAAATTTTATGAATAATCATCACAGCACATCAACAGATAGTATGGATTCTGTACAGACGGTAATTCTGTGCCTACGCAGAGAAATGGCAGCACTGCCTGTTGACATCAGCCACCTGTTCAGGTTGGTTATAATACCTCATTGTGACAAACAGCATGATCAAAAAGGCTATTATGATAGGATACTTCAGCTGTAAATTAGGATGTAAATTGAGATGTCACAGACACAATATGATGCCAAGGTTAAGTTTTTTGATGTAATGAATGATTGTTTAATGGAGAGACAGCCAGGGGTCCCAGAGGAGAAAAGATGCTCTTTACTACCAGAAGATCTGGTTCAAAATTTTGCTATCAGTAAGCCAGCATAACAGTGCCTATGATGTACCTATATTCAAAAACGTTGCTTGAACAACAAAATCCAACAGAAAGTGAAAATTAAAAGTGAATATTTAAAAAACGGAAACTTCACACTTTTCTTATTTAGCCTTTTACCATTTTAACTATGAATGCAGCAGTAGGAACTGTTCTTGTTACCCTTGATGTCCCTTGTAAGCATGAACTCCAGATGAGCTTTGACTTTCCTAACATCATCCTTACATGCACAGGCCTTTCCTACGTCCTTCCATAGACCAAGAAACAAAGAAAAATAAGAAACAAGGGGAGTTCACAAGTGAGACTGTGGCAAAATGGGAAAATTGCTAGGGCTTGTGATTCACAGTATATACGTAAAAGGTCTAGAAATTAGCTTGAACTTGCTGAGGATGCGAAGCCATTCAGTTTAAGGAAGACCAAAACAACAGCAGACTGTTGCCAAGGGATTCTACAAAGCCAAGCTACTGAGCAATAAAATGGCAGATACATTTGAAGTTTATAAATGCAATTTGATGTGTTTGGAAAAAAGATCTAGCCATTATATTTGTCATGTTAGCTCAATGCTCTGTACTGGTCAACCAAATAAGATGAATGTCAGGAAGCACTAAGAAGAAGATAGCAGCAGCAAACTTCACTATATCATTATTTAAACTTTTGTGACCACAACTTCAATATTGCATACAGTTCTCTCTCTTCAGTTTTGAGAAGTTTATCATAGCATTTAAATGGCTGGAAAGAGGAAGGATGATGAGAGAACCAGCTTCTGTATGAAAAATATCTAAAATGGACAAGAACACTTGAGCCTGAAAAAGACATAACTGAGGGACAGATGTGATGGACATGAAGTAAACATAAACAGAAAGAGGAGGCAGATGCAAAATTATTATTCACTGAGTATTATAATACCAGAAGTAAAGGAGATCAAATCTAACCTTCTAAGGTGTCTCAAACACAAACAGAGGAGGAATTTCAGTATGCTGTGAACAGTTAAACTGTGATCTTCATTGTCACAGGAGGTCAGTGTGGTAGATGCCAAATTTTGCATGTGTTCAGAAAGTGACCTGACAAACGCATGGAAAGAAATAACCCAGGAGTACTAGCGCAAGGATACTCACAAGTCCAAGCTGCAGATCACTAGAAGGTGGAAGACTTTACCAAGGGAAATAGCTCTGTCTAGATATTTCCACCTAGTTCACCCTGACCTGATGCTCCTCACTAGACTTTATATTAGACGTTAAACACAGGACACACACGTACAAGGAGGATATAATCAGCCCTATGTTTGTGTGTGATGCCCTTATTCCGTAGAACAGGAGCAATGCTCAGTCTTTTCAGTTGTCCCAATTGGACCATTGCAGCATAAAAGTATCCTCCACTGATTTTATAAGCTGAAAGAGGCTAAATCAGGCACTAGGATAAAGAAAGATGTATTCCTAATGGCCATTGGTCTGTCCATCTTGAAATCAGCCCAGGAGTGCCAAACATTTGGCTGGGGAGAAACAGAAATAAAAAATAGAGGGAAATTAGTTTTCAATAGCTCATTTAGAATTGGTAGTTTCAATCAATGACAATTTTAAGGCATTAAACACTTTCCAGAGTAACTTGTCAAAAAAAAAATCCCTGCAGTTGCTGACATTCTCAGAGGTTTTTTAATAAGATCAGGGTCAGTGATGGGAAATAAGCAGGAAGATGAATAGGATGTCAAAATTAAATTGAGTTCCAGAAGAGCTATCTTAAGTTCCCAGAAAAATAGAAACTCATGAAACTTTGTCTCAAACTAAATGGGAAATGCATGTTTTGGCTTAGAAGGTAGCAGGAAGGCTGTTGACTGTCTTTAGAGGTATTAACAACCCATGCTATTTTAGAAGCTTGAAAAACACCTTCGTCCTTTGAATTCTGGAACAGAGACGGTTCTACTTATTTTAAATACTAATGATTTCTGCTGCACCAAGCTCTTTCATTTTTATACAGGAAACCCAGATTAATTGTTTCAACCATCTGACTATCCATTACAATCAGAGGATGTACTTCTTGTTAAAGTTTCAGAATTGTTGAATAAAATACCATTTTAACAACCCATATGTCTGTGTTTTTGTTTTGTTCTCTTTTTCTAAATGTTGTAGCACTTCGTCTTCTGGAGCGTAAATACACTGTTGGCCGGGCTGTCATTAATCATCATTGTTGTCAATGAACAAAAATCCAGTGAGAGAAAACAATTGAATGCCTAGGACTGCAGAACAGTTCAGGTTTCTGAATGACCACGCTGATTAATAATGTTACTTTCATTTGGGAATTTGTCTATGCACCATTTATGAATTCTATATTCTATTCTTGCTATATATTTATGCCATTGTTTAAGATACTCTGTCTACCTACTCCTTGGGCTCAAGGAGGCAGAATACTGGGTCTGAATAAGAGCATTAAAACTGTTATTAAAAACAGTTAGCTATTCTCCAAGCAAAATCGTGCAATGACTTCATCACAGGAAAACAAGCTTTCTCTAGTTGTCTGTGGATGAAAACCTAGAGTTTCAAGGACCAGAAAACCCTTGAAACAAACAAAAAGACCAAGGAATGTATAAAGGCAAGGCTAAGAAAGAAAGGCTTGACAAGCAGGGAGTCACACAGGAATAGATTTCACACTGAAATTAAGGACTGCCAAGCTAAAAGGACCACTGGAGAAAGTGAAATAAAGAAAACATAGCGTTTCAAGGACTCACTCTGAGCTGGGTAATGCAGTCCAGCAGGAGGGACGTGGAACTTAAAAGGTCAGTAAGATCTTTGGGACTCTGAGGCAGAGGGTAGAGATGGAGATGTTGCATGTTTTACATAAAACTGTACATCTCTTGATCTGTGTGAAATAAACAAAGATCATGTAGTGAGTACAGTCTACTTGCTTTGAGTAGCTTGAAGGTGTTAGACTAACAGTGAAATTGCCCTCAAGAACGAAGGTATGGGAAAGAAAGTTTTTAAGTTTTTTAGGAGCTCTCTTTTGGAAGAGACTGTCTCCTATTTACAGGTAAAGCAAGAAATGTATAATGTTGTATTAAATAAGAGTACCGAACGAGTTAGACCCAGAAATGATGGCTGGAGGCAATCCAGGAACAAAGGAGAACTTACAAGTCCAGAGACCCAACTTGTAGGTACATCCCAGCAGCTTGGTGAAATCCAATGAAGTGGCTGGATGAGCTTCATAAAAAAATGTTTGAGCTCATTTCTTAACCAAGTTCACAATAAAAATGTTAGGTCTTTTGTGTCTTCTGCCATATTCCAACTACTGGTTTAACTGCACTGTTGCTATAAGTACCTAGTAGATTGACTTTATAGTTACACTTATCTATATCAAATTAGTGCTGTTTTCTCCCCCAAAACTTGGGATTTTAATTTAGGTTCTGCTCTTAGCTGAAAACCAGCATTTTATGTCTCTTTAATCTACAATACAGTCTCTTAACTAAATGTCATTTCACACCTTCTTGCTTCTCCAATAAGGTGTTCTTGCCTTACTACTCTCTAAAAAGCACTGTTGTAGGGACTTAGAGCATCATTAGTTTCTGTGCTTAAACATGGAAAATGATATATAAGAACTAAGCTTTATTATTCTTAATGTTTTCATATGCTTGCAGGGAACTGAAAGTCCACAGGGGATAGAAATAAAAATGGAAATATAGTAACATTTTACTAATACAGGAGTGGCTGTGAGAGAATGAATGATATGCTCACGAGCTCAGGGAATGTTCATGCAGAAAAGGACTGACTTACCTGAAATCAGAAATCAGAGGGCACCTGCATGTGCTAGCTGGGTATGTAGGAAAATGTTGGACTCCCTCACTATGCCTTCTTATACCTCTGAACTTGAATCTCAGGACGAGAAAGTGCCTATTTGATAATGTGAAACATGAACTCGGATGTATCAGGCTATATGACATGTGGGGGGGTAGTGGTGTATTGGATGTAGGTCCTTGTGCATCATGTCACACAATGAGGGACTGGTGGTGGGGCAAGACTGTCAGTGAGAAATGCCCGACTGCACGGGTGCACATTCATTCACGATCGTGCTAGTCAGTGACTCCTGCTTTGTCAGGCTCAGGGGCAACATGCTGTTCCTCCTTTTTCCCATGGAATGGGTTGTTAGTCTTCTCCTCCAGACTGAATGCAATGACACAGTGATATCCATGCAGATTTATATATATATATATATATATATATATATATAAAAAAAAAAAATATAAATCTGTGTGTGTGTATATATATATATATATACACACACACGAGTGTCTGATTCAGAGCTGTAGGCATCGGGCTGTTGTACTTTGTATTTACTCTGGGCCTGATGGAAGAATGTATTAAAATGACTGATAAGTTTTCTATGTTAACAGTTTTTAAAGAAAAGTTAGGTATTCTGGGTCACTGTGCGGGAAGTTTATTTACTTCAGTAATTTAAAAACTAATGACTTTCATGGTTAATCCTGTTTCCTTTGCTGCTGCTTTATCTCTTTTGATAATGATGTAAGCTTGAATTTAAGTGTGAAGGGCACAAGTTTATACCTGGAAAATCACCGAGTTTCTCTATTTGATCATGCAGATCTGTCTCACAAAGACCTGAAACCTTGCTAGGGACTATGTGCTACATTTATTCCAGTGACAACATCCATTTCTTTCATGATGCTCTCATTGAAAATGAAAATTGCCATTTCCTAGTCCTAGAAATACATAATTTCCTGTATATTTCTTCCCCCTACTTATTTCAATCCCTTCTTCTAATCTAGCTCAGCATTATATGTATCAGCACTGGTGACAATTCAAGGCAGTGAATTTCGAGTGGTTCACTTCACTGAAGGCCTGGCTCCTTCGCTGTTGACATCAGAGGCAAAATTCAGTGATTACATTAGTACATAGAATCTGCTATAAATAACTAAAGTCAGAATACAGAGAATGGGAATAGTCAAACTATCAGAAGAAATGGTTCAAGATACCTGAACACAAATTTAAAAGAAAGTCCCACAAGGAGTAGAAAACTCTGGAGAAAACGGAAGTTCTTCAGTGTAGGTATATACTGATTTCTCAGGAAGTGTTCTCAGTGAAACATTGGTGGGATGAAGGGTTTCTCCATATTTCGCTATTCTCTTCGGCTCATGAATGTCAAGGGCAGTTTGTGGTTCTTTCTGGGAACGAGATGTCCTCAGAAGTAGGTGAGCCATGTGACACAGCCATGACTCATTTCTTGACTCAACTGAGTTCAGAAAGAATAATGGAGGAGGATAGATAAAGCTAGGGCACAAAATAGATCACCATTTCAGTCAGTTTGTTTGCTCTCTAAATGAAGTGGGCAAAATTCCGAATCTCAGAGAAAAAGTAGATTATGGTAGCAACTTGCATAAACACTGCAAAATCAAAATTTCTCTGTAAGGCTGTAAATTAAAGGAAAAAAGAATCATTTTTCACCCACTTAATAGCTTGCATGTAAATGAATAGAATTCCATTTTTTTGTATTGTATTGCTTCTCTATTGAATTAAGTCTTTGTCCCATTTAAAAGCCCCATCTTGTTCTGTCAATCTCTGAAGCAGCTATTCAACAGCCAACCAACACAACAGAATTTCTCTATGCTGAATGTTCTTTTTCATTTTTGCATTGTATCCTAGTCTCTTATTATAATGGTGCTGCTAGCAGAACTATAGACAAGCGTGTGTCAATATTTCTGTGTCAAACCCTGTTTTAATAGTAGATGTTTGTAACAAGACCATTCTAATTTGTATAATCAAGATGAAGCTAAATACAATTATTGTCCATCCTGACACTAATTTCCTCTAAAAATATGCTTTATTTTCTCAATCACTTTTAAAAGATGGACAATCAAAAACTAAACCAGTGCTGAGTTTGCAAAACTACATGTTGCTGGCTGCTCCTCCTGAGATAGAAGGGGACAAGAAAGAGCATAAGAGACCATGTAGGGGATTTAACTTGAGTAGGCATAATGCAATGTAGGCATTTAACTTGAGTATTTTGATACAAAACACTGGAGACCAGGGAAGTCCTTGTCATGGCTGAAGGAATTTTTTGTCTTCAGAATGTTTATTTTGACCTTGGTCTACAAATTAAGAGACTATCTGTAGTTGCAGATGTATTTTATCTGCCATTTAAATAATTTTGTATGCAAATTGTGTTTTACATTGTACACCGTTTTGGGTTTTGTTCTTTTTTTCGTCCTTTTCCTCCTCATGAGTGCAGAGAATGTCAATGACAGTTGTGTCTATGCCATGTCTATTTTCAGGAAAAGTGTTTGCTACTGACCATGGCTATGAATGTGAAGGGAAAAGATAAGCTTGTAGAAACTATGGCCTTATTTGCATACTATTTTTAGTAAAGACCAATTCTTTCATCTTTGTAATGACTTCACTTCTTGCACAAGGTGAACTAAAAATAGAATTTGTTTCTCCCTTGGTAGTATACGGCAATGAACTGTACTGCAGCTGTCCAGCTCTCAGATCTGCCGAGTTTTGAAGTCCAGAGCTCTTGACATTTGCAGACCTCACAGGCTCTCTTAAAATAATCCTGAAAGTTCAACCAATGGCCAAAAGATTGCTTAAATTCCACCTAATACCATGGTAGATTTTCATAGAACCAGGCATTTCTTTCAATGCTGAAATTAAGTCTAAGGTAAATCATTAGTATGGTTTTAGCTTACAGTGATGCCTATGGATGTGAGCCTAACAGCTTAGTGCTACAAAGGAGCTCTCGCCTGTCCTCTCTTCTGTCTCCTTTTCCCTCTCCTGTACCCATCTGCATTCACCCTGCCCTCTTCCTTGCACTGGTTCAGATGGGTTTTGGCCTTTTCTGTGGGCTGATTTATCCACTAACTTAACAGGCAGATAACTACATTTCTGCTGACTTAGTTTTTTCTTGAGCCAGTGAGCTGAGTCAGTTCAGACAAGCTCTGATGTTAAATGGTGGGCACACACAGCCAGGCGCATTGAGACAGAAGAAGGGGGGGTGTTTAGGCAGGATCTCCCCTTCTGCTGGTAGTGAATTGTGAGATTGTCTCACTCTGTTTCAATGAGCAGGACCCTGTGTAATCTGCGATATAGCAAAAGTGTAACTACTGCCATTTCCCCTACATACTGGGCCAGAATTGAGGTTCAGTGATCTTTCTGTAACAAGTATTTGAAATATTTTCTTGTTCAACATCATTGTTCAAGTTCATAGTCTGCTTGTGAAAGTGGCTTGTTGGAACTGCCTCTCGGGGGAGCGGTGGGGCAGTCGGATTATCACCACGCCGTGCATTCTGGATGACACAGCAGGTGCCTCTCCTGGACCCACACAGCTTAGCATCACGTGCTATGATCACTTGTAGGCAGCTTCTTATAAAAAACTCAAATGGCTGCTCAAATCCTTGAGCTGGAGGAGCACATTAGACCTGCCAGACTAAAGCTTCACCTTATTTTTTTTTCCGTGGGCAGAAGAGGAGGGGGCTTACGCATGAAATTTCACCCCTGGATAAATGCACACCAGGTGAAATTTGCATTTATTCATATTTTTAAACTGAATTTTGCACTAAAAATCCCCAAATGAATATGAATATCGGCCTCTGTTCACAGGCTTGCTCTTTATGCTTTCCCATGGTAGTAAATTTGACTCCTACTAACGGCAGGTGAAACTGCTCTTCGTGGAATAAGAGACTGCTTAAAGTCTTTAACTCTTTTCTTGATGGATTGGTGCAGCCATTTGTGAATGCATATGTTTGAAGTTTCATTTACATTTCTAATTAATAACTCCATGTAATTTTTTGCTATATGCCACTGCTTTACCACAAACAAATAAAGCCCTCACTTTGGTAGGCTGATGAGGATAAACCCTCCCAGTGTTATCCCATTCCCCTGATGATGCCAGTGACCCTCTGCACCTGTTGTTATATGACTTCATTTTCTTGGCCGTGGATGTCTAGAAATGTACCTAACTTTCTGGATGACAATTTCCCAGAATTACAGTTCGAATAAAATTAGGAAACAACTTTAAAGCATGAAAGCTTTCCTATTTCTGACTCTATTTCTTTGGTTATGTCATAGGAATCCATTTTCAGATATTAGTTCTGAAATGCATCTCAGTGTTAGCTCATGAAGATATATGTTCAGCAATATGGATACAACATTTTCTTCACTTTTTTGTTCCTTTTATTTCCAAGGGACAAACTCAGAGTTTATGCATGGCTTCGTGCAGTAAAACATTGCTCTGTAGTAGGTTGTGATTTCTGCTGGTTTATTCCACCCAGAGCCCACTGTTCTGAGTTCATGTTGCTCAGTGAGGGTATCATATTCTGTCCCTTCCTAAGAAGACTGATTAAAAGTCAGGAGTGAAATACACTTAGTGTGACTGAAGGTCCTGGTTGTTCATTATGTGCTTGACAGTGCAAAATGTTACCAAAATACTGAATGGAATTGGTAGCATATTTAATGCCCTACCTTTTACACTGAAGTGTTTGTTTATTTTGTGCTTATCAATATTTCCAGTTATGTCACACAATCTTTTTTAATGCTTAATGTCTCAGTAAATATGATTTTCTTTCAAGGAGTTATGGTCCTCTCTTTTAAGTTAACATTCAGTGCTATATTGTATTAAATGTTCATTGCCACTTGGCAATTCCAATCAATCAAGCACCGTCTCTCTATTCTGTCGTTGTACTTTCTAGCAGTGGAAAAGTTTAAGTACACATTATTTTGGGTTGAAAAATTGAGAATATAAACTCTGCAGAAACAGCTAATTGAATGACATGGTGGAATGCTCTGTAATAGAAGAGTTTTTCCCAGGAAAAAAGTTGTTAATCCTAAAATCACAAAATACATGCATTTTCAAAAAAAAACCAAAAAAAAAGGAGAAGTAAAGGAATTAAGTTAATTATCACACTATTACAGTAATGGAAAGAAAAAAACCTAATCAGACATGAACAGCTTGCATAACCATTAACCAGGCTATGGTAAACCATTACTTAACTCTGACTTAAGAGATCCATCATGGGATTCATGGCAGCCAGTTAACTAATGCTTAAACAATTCCACAGTAATTTAAAGCTGTGGTAAATGGCATCACTCAACCAAGCAGTCACTCTCAGTCTCAACAGTTATTTTTAACTGGTGTGAAGTTATGCTAACCCTCTCCTCCCTTTCCCTGCCTAAACTGCAAATGCTAACAAGTCTTTACTAGCTGTGTGACACAGTATGAAGTCCTTTACTGAAGTCCAGGCAGATGACATTCATTGTTTGTTTATTTCTGGGGAAAAAAAAATTCTCTACTGAGGAGTAGCATCAAATTAATCTGGCACAATCTCCCTTGGCTGAAGCTGCATTTAATCTCTCTACAAAGATATAAATCTTTATATTTATTTCCTCATCTTGTATTGTTTTTTACTTTAAAAGTTGTTCAAAAAATTGTATATTATTAAGATCAGTCTAACAGCTGGTAGCTATCCAACGCATTTTCTTCTGCATTCTCGCTGACTAATAATCAGTCAAACTAGCGGATGGAGGTGAGTTGCGTAAAGGGGGTAAAAAGTTGACTAGAGTGAACATGACCCTGGTGAGTGTTGAAGAGGTAGTGGCAGACAGGAGTGAGTGCTGGAGTGTTACTGTGGCTGAAGAAAGGCTCTGTATTTGTTTAGTATTTTTACTTCTAACTTGAGGAGCAAAAGTGGGAGTGAACTGATAAATTATGCTAGTGACACAAAGCTGGGTGGCATTGCCTTTGCAGAGGAGGATCAAAATATCATGCAGGAACAGCTGGATCACTGAGGATAGAAGGAAAAAGTAACGGATGAAATTTAATAGTACAAAGTTCAAGGTCATGCAGTCACAGCCCAACAAGAATTTCTGCCAAGAACTGGTAGCCTATATTTTGGCAACAGCTGAAGAGAAGGAAAAGACTTGAGGCTACTGTCAGGTTATAGGTGAGTAGGAAAATGAAATTACTCCTGTGTTTTGTTTGGCAGTAAAGCCACTTTCTGTGACTTTCTTCCCACGTCTCACAAGGCACACATTCCTGTCCCTGCGCCACAGATTACGGCCTTCTCACTGGTGCCAATGCAACAGGATCACTCTGTAAAGTAGACGATGGGAAAAAAAGAAGTTGGAAGCTGTTTCAGGAGAAGTAATTACAAAATGCCCGGTGCATATATGGAGGCCACGTCATGGAGAGTGCTGTGCGCAGCTGTGGCCAAACACACGCAAGAAAGATTAATGCAAAGTGGAAGAGGTGCACGGGAAGACTACGAGGCATATTTTGGGACACAGAGCTCTTGTCTTACTAGAAGACACAGAAACATCCTGGCTGGTTTTGCTTAGCAAAATGGAGTCCCAGAAAGCCTCAATGCCATAAATGTATGGGGACAGAGGAGAAAGGATAGATAAAAGGGAGAGAAAAACTATTTAAACTGTTGGCAAATGTTACCGTGTCAAAAACTAGATCCAAAGTAGAATTTATTTAACACAGGTATATTTTGCCCTCTGAATCAGAATCAGGTTCCTAACCACCAGGTCAGTAAACAGGGGAGCTGTGGTCCAGAACCCTCTGCCTGGTTGAATAAAAATCTATTATTGTTGGACTGGAGATTGATTTGTTATGAAAAATTAGTTGATATGGAGCCTGTGATAGCAGGGGCATAACCTGTGTATCAGGAGGCTTCCAGTCCTGTGTTCTCGGGCAGTAGAAAGCCTTTGATGTAGGCAACATGCAGAGGACTGATCTGTAATGAGTACCTGATAAGAGCTTTTGTGCTTTAAAATTTAAAAGTTCAGAGCTGGTTTTTGCTTTCAAATACACATATTTTTCTGCAGACATTGTTTTCTGAGGTCCAGGGAACAAGAACTGATTCTGTGAGAACCAGCTGAAATGTTTAATATATGGCTGTTTATAGGTGACATCAGTAAATGCTGACACGATAATTTTCTGTATTCTATTAATTTTTTTTTTCCCTACAACACCACGTATTTAGAGAATCTGGAAAAGCAGTCAATTTAAACAAACTCTCTTCTACAACCAGCAAGACAGCACAAAAGAGCTTACAAGGAGAAAATGAGACCTCTTGTGCCGAGTCTGACACCCCGCTGCCTACCTCCAAGCCCCAGCTAGTGACCAGTGTCAGCGCTAATGAGGGGGAGATGGCAGCGCACCTCTCTTGTAGCACCTCTTTCTTCTTACAGCACCGCTGACGACCTCCCCAGAGTGCCTCTCTGAATAAACAAGCTATTAGCGTGGAAGAACCCGCCTCATGTAGCAATTCTGGGGATTGCACAGTGCCTTCCCTTGGACACTGGCGTTCCTGGTAACGAGGAATAAAGTGGTAGACTTGGCCACACTGCCACATGGAAAAGGGGAGGGCTGGGAAGAGAGAGGTGGAGAGGAAGATGACAGTCTGGTGTTATTCCAGGAGGTGTGGTGTGTCAAGGGTCAGCATGTATAATTGTCTTGTTACATCTCAAGACTAGAGCGTTTGAAAATTAGTTTAAGATCAGTTATTGAATAGAAAGGGCTGCAAGGGAAAGAGCGTCATTCTTCATTACGTAGGCTTGAGATGAGATCCAAATCAGACCTGCCACATACATTCTCTCAGCTGTACATGCTTGTAGCCAGAAGAATGACAGCTTGATACCTACCTACATGTCAGTCAGCCTCTTTACCCCAAATAAACTTTTGCTTCTATGGGATCCTTTGCTTCAAAGCAATGCTGACAAGGATTTATTGAATTAACCTAAATGGCTTTAAGCCCCAATTCATGCTGGTGCAGCATGTCTCTATCAGGGGTTTGCACTGGTATAACTAATTGATTTAGTTACAGATGGGAAAATTTTCTTAACAAGAGAAGGCCTAAACTGCTGGCCAGGCTGCCTTTGTTGTTTGCAAGTAATCTCCCTCAGCCCGTTGTTAGCATAAATCTGTTCTATTTTGGATTCCCATAGAACTAATTTGCACAGGAGTCACACAATAGCATGGTTTACATTTCTTGCTCCTTTTCAAAATGGGACTGCAGGATTTTTAAAAAAAAGGACTTTTCCTGAGTTGCCTGCATTTCTGTGAATATTTCATTGCCTCTGTCCAAGTCCTCATGTATAGTGTGGAAGAGCAATTCATGTGATAAATGAGCTTTTTCTAGTTGGGCGCAGAGGGCAGAGCGTGCAGTTCTGCTCCCAGAGTGGCTGGACTGGGCGCACAGCACCCTTTGAATCACATTTCTGATACAAAGTGTTATATCAACAAATCTGACAGCTGCTTCCTTTAGCTATCCTGTAATACTCAATATGAATTTTCCCTTGTTGATCTCGGTGCTAAGCTCATCTGCTACCTTGTCCATGTGAGCTCAGCTGAAAACCCATGCACATGTGTGAAACCAATGTGATGAAATCCAAGTTGATGTTCACAGAAAATGTACATGTTCTCACCTGAATGAAATTAAATTGAAAATTAAAACACCCTCTTTGGGGGGAATTAGATATGAGGTCCAAGTTCAGGTAAATCAGGTTTGGAGGCTTGTTACATAAGGGTGTAGAATCTGGGACAACTGGATCTCGGTCCTATTTATTTTATACACACATTTGTAACCATAATGAGTTACTGAAAGGTTTCCTATTTCTTTTAAAGGACACTGGAATTTGGGTTCATTTTTTTTAGTCCATTTATGCACTTTCACATCTAGTACTCTTTTCAGGGGAACAGTGCTGAAATCTGGAGAGAGTGATACAACCTCCAGTAACCTCCAGCAATTGCTATCACTCCTCAAAATGAACAGTGTTTTAGGAAACTTTTTACATAGGATACTATGGAGCATTAACAGCTCATTTGGCTCTGTTTGTTACTTCTCCAAAAGTTGGGGGTTTTTTTGTTATCAGCTTGATTCCTCTTCAGTTCTAGTCTGTTGTATTGTTCCAGTAATTATGAAGTAGAGGTGGTAAAACTGAATGGGCCCAAATGATTCATATTAATTTAGGGAGTATATAAGCATTGCAGTCTCTGCCACAGCAAGAATTGTATTTTCCTTGAGATCATTTATGCTTTTTTGAATATATTTGAACAGTATCCATTTCGCAGTCTAATCCTACAAAAAAAATGGTCAGAAAGTGGGGCATTACAGAAGCTGATTGTCCTGGTTTCAGCTGGGATAGAGTTAACTGTCTTCCTAGTAGCTGGTACGGTGCTATGTTTTGAGTTCAGTATGTGAAGAATGTTGATAACACTGATGTTTTCAGTTGTTGCTCAGTAGTGTTTAGACTAAAGTCAAGGATTTTTCAGCTTCTCATGCCCAGCCAGCGAGAAAGCTGGAGGGGCACAAGAAGTTGTCACAGGACACAGCCAGGGCACCTGACCCAAACTGGCCAAGGGTGTATTCCATACCATGGGACGTCCCATCTAGTTTAGGAACTGGGAAGTGGGGGCGGGGAATCGCCGCTCGGGGACTTGCTGGGTGTCGGTCGGTGGGTGGTGAGCAATTGCCCTGCGCATCACTTGTACATTCCAATCCTTTTATTACTACTGTTGTCATTTTATTAGTGTTATCATTATTGGTTTCTTCTTTTCTGTTCTATTAAACCGTTCTTATCTCAACCCATGAGTTTTACTTCTTTTCCCGATTTTCTCCCCCATCCCACTGGATGGGGGGGAGTGAGTGAGCAGCTGCATGGTGCTTAGTTGCTGGCTGGGGTTAAACCACGACAGTCCATTTTGGTGCCCAACGTGGGGAGACACTGATAAAGCGAGATTTGTAGGCGAGTACATCGTAGTAATATTTTATTTGCCTAAATCATTAACCTATGTGTCTAAAATAGTTTTAAACTGTTCATCAAATTGAAAAATAAGGGTTTTTCAAAAGAAAATAAACATGGATAGGAGATTTTTTACTATGCTAAGTAATCTTGTTGTTGCCTTTTTGCTCAAACTAATTCAAAAGAAAACAGTGTTTCCATATCAGGAACAAATAATTCCATTCTCTAAAGTATATTGTTATGGCCATATACTTTTTTCTTATTTATTATAAAGAGATAGACATGAATAAGTAATGCAATTTTCAAGAAGATGTTACTGCAGCCCAGAAATGTGAACTTTTATCACGCAGTTTTGTATATTGCAAAGACTTTTGAAAATTAGCTAAAGGAATGGTTGATTGTTGGAAGAGGAATTGGGATGTATCTTGGCTCACTTACCAGACTGTGAATAAAAGCCCATTAAAAGTCCAGCAGGTCAAGGGAGGTGATTCTCACCCTCTACTCCACTCTGGTGAGACCCCACCTGCAGTACTGCGTTCAGCTCTGGGGCCCCCAACATAAGAAGGACATGGACCTGTTGGAGCGAGTCCAGAGGAGGGCCACGAAGATGATCAGAGGGCTGGAGCACCTCCCCTATGAAGACAGGCTGAGAGAGTTGGGTTTGTTCAGCCTGGAGAAGAGACGGCTCTGGGGAGACCTTACAGCAGCCTTCCAGTACCTAAAGGGGGCCTGCAGGAAAGCTGGGGAGGGACTTTTTACAAGGGCATGTAGTGATAAGACAAGGGGTAATGGCTTTAAACTGAAAGAGGGTAGATTTAGATTAGATGTAAGGAAGAAGTTCTTCATTGTGAGGTGGTGAGGCACTGGAACAGGTCGCCCAGAGAATTTGTGGATGCCCCATCCCTGGCAGTGTTCAAGGCCAGGTTGGATGGGGCTTCAAGCAACCAGGTCTAGTGGAAGGTGTCCCTGCCCATAGCAGGGAGGGTTGGAACTCGATGGTCTTTAAGGTCCCTCCCAACCCAAACCATTCTATGTTTCTATGAACCCTTTTCAGACATAGATTTCACACTATTGTTCAATTCTTATACTGCTCTTCCAAAATAAATGTTAAAAATTGTTTCTAAGTAGACTATGCAACAACTCCGAAATGTATTCATTTGTGAATGACAGTCTTTATATATATATAGCTCAGAATTAAATTCTCTCTGCAAAGTCAGTAAAAAATGGCAGAAACTACTCACTTATATGATCTGGATATAAATAGATTTTAGTTTTCATTGCGGGAAAAGTCCTACCATTTCTAACAATGCTGATCATTTTTCAATGCTTGTGTGGTTTGTACCACAGTTTTTTCTCTGTATTAGGAGGGTCTCTGGCTACTTGACAAAGTGCAAGGCTTAGTTGTGCAACAGCCAGAAGTCAGGCACAGGCTGAAGGAACAGAATTCATGGTAATAGGCTTCGATGTTCCTTATACAATAAACGATGCAGTTAGGTTCCAAGGATGGGATTTATAGCAACCACCATGGTGTGGGGGGAAGATTTAAACCAGGCAACAGCATAAACTGTTTCTCCATCCATCTTTTATGATACCAGGCCTTTTGCAGTTCTTCTGTGTCTCAGCTATTTTAGTTTACTCTCACTTTACTCAGTTTTCCTGATTTCCACATTCTTTGTTTTCCCTAACAACTCCTCTGTTTTATATACTCAAGTGCTGAATAACACCACGAGGAGACTTTGTTCCTATACATCACCCAGTCTTTCCCTAAGCACCCCACATTATATTATACAGCAGTGAAGAATCATGCGAGTGAAAGGTCAACAATCTCATGGACTTCATGAGAAGTGCTTCTTTCTGGATGCCCACATTTCTCTCTCTCCCATTTTTTCAGCTTTTTCTGCAAGAGACACTCCTGGCATTTCCTTACCTAATGGAGGGCTAAGGTTAATTATGAAGCACCAGAAAGAACTTCAAGAATGAGTTTGTGCTGGGGTGTTTGCTACCCCTTGATGACCTACAGCCCCTCTGTCTTTGAAATAAATTCTAGCCTCTGAGCATGTGCACAAAGAAGAAAATGGGGCTCAAAAGGGAGAAGGCTGAAGGAAGCAGAAGCTAGAAGAGATCTTCCCTTTCTCTGGTGGAACACCCAAATGAGTTTCACACTTTCCTGGAGCCAGGGAAGCAGAGAGGAGATTCACTGATTCGTCAAGTCATTAATGACATCTGTGCCAGGATCTTAGTTCAGGTTTTCCAAAGCCCACTGTAGTCTCTGCTCCAATCCATCATGCTGTCACATCTTTTCAGTGCAAAATAGATCCTCACTCCTAACTTATGGGCTATAGACCTCCTAACCTATACATGTCTGGGCACCCATAGAATTGCTGAGGAATAGAGTCATCATCACAATAACAATAACATTTGTTGACTACAGGAGTCAGACTTATACTATGGAGGTGGGTTTACCAAGGAGGCTATTGGTAGCTCCCATTCTGACACGCAGGCCTCACATCTAAATTGCACTGGCTCTAGCCACTATATCAATACGTATCATATATTTTAATACACATTATATCTTCTACAATACTGTATTGATGTGAAATATATGTTGCATATGTTCTATAAAACATAATGTGACATATTCTTTTTCAATAAACAAGGTAAAATGACACTAAAAGAAAAAGAAAGGATTTATACTTGTTTAAATTTCAGATAATGGCTGTGCCCTTGAGGAGCCAATACTGATTATATTGAAAAAAGATTAATCCATAAATAGAGTTAAAAGAATCCAGATGCATAAAGCACAGAGGATAGACAGTGGCTCGCTGGAGTCTAAACGCACCTGCCCCTTTCTTACTTCTGATCTCAGTTAGCATGAGTAAATTAGGTTGCTGCTTTTTCATCATCTGTTTTCAGGTCAATGTCAAGGACTATTAATAATCTCTCAGAACACATTTTATAGTAGAAATATCTGACCAATGTGGAAATGAAAAAGGACCCTCTTGGCACCTCGGGCACGCGTGGAGGGAGAGCACAAGAGTTTATAGAATGACCTAAGCAGACCAGCTGGAGAGTAAGTGGTTGGCTGAACAGCTGATGTGAGAAGAAGCTATCACAGGAGCAAATACGGGTCCTGGATGCCTGTGGAATGAGATGAGGAAGTAATCTTCTTCATATACATACTGTCATCCTATGAAGACTTGTTTATGTATTAATTTCATGTCAATGAGTAGCCCTCCTGACTTCATTAGGACTACTTACGTGTTTAAGATTAATCACATGCTTATGTTTCCCCCCGCTGAAGATAAATTTTCAGGAAAATTGTTCTTAGACCATTTTTCACCTTATGTTAATGTACTGCCTCAGATCTGAGACCTATAGTATTGCTTGCCAGTGTAAACACTGGTTGCCCACAAATCATACTTCAAATCACCCAGCATTGGACCTCTTTCGTGAGAACTGGGTCAACACACCTGTGCATGCAGGCCTTGGCTGAAGATGGAGCAGGACACACTGGAGCCAGGGAATGGCAGAGGGCAACTACAGGAAGCTGAAAAAAAGAGCAAAGGAAAGTTGCTTAGAAGAGCTCCTGGGGGCCAAGAAACTTTGAAAGAGTGGAGAAATATAGCAAGGCAGAGGCAGGTGTATTTATATTTAACATCAGCCTTTTCAATAGGCAAAAATGAGCGCTAGTTTAATATTGGAGCCATGCTATATTTGTTTCTACTACATTAAAACACCAAACGTCTAATGTGCAGTGTGGTAACACAGAGCCCTTTGTTACAGAAAAAAAAATACTCTGTTGCTTGAATTAGTAAAGTTTTATTTGTTTATTTTCAATAATATAAATATCTATAGATGCTAGCAGTCTAATTTCTAAGTGCCTGGCTTCTTAGTAGAACCTAATCCCCCCTTCTAAGGATCTAAACTCCTTGTTGTTCTCAAACACGTCAAGCTGCAGTGGGTAGGAGGTGACGCCTCAGAGCGTGACCCCTTCCCTCCTCTGGTACCCACTGCTTTGCTGCAAGTGATGGGCAAGTGCCTTCTTCCACTGGGGATCATAAACCTAGAATCCTCTCCTGACAGCCGTCTTCTGTAACGATTTTTTCAAAGAATTGATCCCAGTTCTCTCTTCTCTTTTAACGTTCAGACAGGGACAGGTGGAATTTCCTCAGTTCCTTTTAGAGATCAGAGCACTTGCTGAGGAAGCAAGACACCCAGGCTCAATACCTTCCACAGTATAAAATAGTTCAAACACACGCCTGTCTCCCTAATTAGTGGGGAATGTGCAAAGAAGCGCCCTGAAACTCTTTGAGGACTTCAGGGTTTGGCTGAAAGAGCCGTAGCGCACTTCTCAGAGGCAGCGTAGCCTGCGTCCCCCGTGGGCACTGTGCACGGGAACCTGGCTGAACGTGCCAACCAGCACACTGCTTTGCCAATAGGACTTTCTAAGGAGAGGTGGGGTGCAGCTGGTGCTTTGGATTGCGGTGGAGCCTTTGGTGGGAGATAAGCATTCATGGCCCCAGGACAGGCACTTACAAGCATATCTGCGAAAATAAATGCCTGGATAACTTGCAGATGAAGCAGGGATATGCCTGATAATTCTGGGTCCTTCAATAGACCTTTGTTGGGTTTAGAGCCCCTAACTTAGAGATAAGATGTTGCTGGACTGGATCTTCCCAACATAAAGCTCAGATGGTCAGAAAAACTGACCAAATGCTTTTAAATGAAGATGTTTTTAATTCATCCCCTCCTCTTCTCATTCTTTCCTTTTTATGTCCTCTTATGAATTTGAACTCTCTCAGAATTTGTCTCTGGAGGGCTCCTCTATCTCACTCCTTAGGTTCCTCAGATTTAGAGAGAAATATAAAGACTATTTTTACTTCTACACTGGGATTAATAGAATCCAGCCTGTCTAGCTGCAGGGTAAATCAGCACAATTTTCCTCTATGCCAAATGCCAGTGTTTTGTCATAGACGTGCTTAAGCCCCATCATTAAATGTGGCTTGCAGTACATGCTGTGTACTAGTAGTGGTTAGCTAAGGCGAGAAAGATACAAATGATGACCAAAAGGCTAAGTGAGACCCACTTTCAAACATCCTGTGACCATATCCCCAAAAAGCTTTGCTGATCATAAATGTTATATTATTTGGATGGACTCTTTAAACCCTGCCATTTTCAGCATTTAAAAATAAAAGGATAAACAAACCCACATCTGGTCTGCAAATGTGCATGCCATGTTTGAGCTTGATGCAATTTCGAATTAGTTGTTAAACATTGAAAATCAGGGTTCATAAGGGAAATGCCTACTCAGCTGATTGTAGTGCAACTGGTGCAGCTATAATAGATGCCAGACACTCCTGGAATAGCAGATAACTGTGTATGGCTACACAGGCATAGATGGAAAGAAAAGCCAGATGGTGTACTTAACTGCACTTAAAATCTGTGTGTCAATAATGAATGCCCAAATCGGATTCCGCCATAAAAAACAACTATATGTGCATACTAGTAGAACAAATGCAGGCCTATAGAAAAAAATGTGTGGATTCCATCACTGTAGCGATGGTTGTTATGATAACCAGTTATTTTGTATTTGCTGTAGGTCTTTAAAGTCTTAAACATTAAATACTTACAGTAACAAAAATAAGTAAATCATAGGGTTAATTCTGACAAATACAAAACTATTATTTATAGCCAGTTTTCTTAAAAATGGTGTCTCTTGCTCAGATTGCTGGCAAAAGTTGCTCGATGCTACAGTCCTGAAATATCTACCTTCCTTGGACATCAGAATGAAATCCTTGTGGGATCAGCTGAGTCCTTCATCATTTCAAGGTAGATTAAGTTGTTTTTATGGGGGAAAGTTAGGCCTGGTGGTAATCGATGGAAGCTTTACTGTCAACCACAGCATCATACCTTTAAATAGACTTTTCATGTAAGATTTTAAAATAAAGGATTTTTACTTTTCTGTATGGAAATTAAGGTTCCCACAGTTATTCAGTCTTAGAAAAAGAATTTGCTTGGCTCAATTAAATAAGAATAATTAAAGAATATAATTCCCTGTAATTCCTCCATATGTTTGCTTCCCCTCTCTCCCCCTTTCCCTGTAATGGAGAGATTCTGAAGCCCTTACACTGAGTGTATTTGCTGTTAGCAGCCCCACTGATTTCAGCAGGAAAGCTTTTGGAGTAGGGTGTTAATCAGTTTGAGTAAAGTTAGCAAAAGTTGACCATAAATAAGCACCAAATTCTGTCAAACTCAATAATGTTAATTAGATTTGTCTCAATATCTTACCTCTGTATGTTCAGGTGGCACAGTATGCAACAATACTAGCCCAGATACATGGGCTAAGGCCGATTTAGTAAGCATTTCCTCTCATGGTGTTTTCTCTCTGCATGGAGTGCCATGCAGACATATCATCCTAATGCTTCCACTTCTGGAACTAGCAGAGTTTCCTCTAGCTGGAGTAATAGCAGCTTAGGTTGCGATGACACTCATATAGTTTAGGCTCTCAAATCTCTAAAGTACTTTTGAAAATTGTATGCAATATTTATTACCCCTTCAAATTGCGATTCAGTGGAGTAGCAGAAGAGAATTGGTCTGCCTTTCATTACAGTTTCCTGACCTTTTATCTAATATAAAAACCTATTTTTAATTGCTGCTACCTTTGCCAAACCTTAAGAATTGCCTTGTATGGCCTTAAATGAGCCCCAATGGGTGTGAGCATTATGACATTGTCTAATTACATGGTCACATTTGAATTTTGTTCTAAACTATTTGTGCTTCAGTCTGTGCACAGGACAGAAGGAGCTTAGCTCAAAAGCAAATATTCAATTTTAGTTCTCTTCCCATTGCTCAGTATGTCCCCCATGCCTTATTTACTGCACAGTATCCAAACCCTGCTATGAAGATAATTACTATGTCCCTTCCAGGTTTCTCTGCGGTGCCTGTTGCTATAGTACCTGAGCATTTTACAAACTTTAATGAATTTATGTGCACAAAACCCCTCTGAGGTGAGGAGTAGTATTATTCCATTTTGCAGATGTAGAACTGAGACACAGAGAGTTGAAAGTAAAGCCCCCCAGCCCTCTAATGTGTCAGATTTGAGGTGATGAGGTCTGAATTTTTGGTGTGATACTTTATATATTCAAAATTGCACTGCGCTACTTGTATACCAGAGGTATCAAATCAGTCTCTCAGAAAACCAGGAGTGAACAAGTAGTGCAAACAGAAGACTTAAATAAATCACTTGCCCAGTACATGTGACAGTGACATAAAGTGACATATGGCAGCTTTCCAGACCATTGTTCCATTGTCTTAACTTGAGACCATCTTTCTCTTCCTGAAATCCTTGCCGAAGCAACCACTTTTTATAGTAAAGAAGCATAGGTCCTATAGGCAATATGCTTCACTATACAGCAAGGCAGGTCTAAATCCTTCTCCTAACAGAGCAGAAGGAAACACTGCCAGCTCTGCAGGTCAGCTGGTGATGGGGTTATTTAAGGAGAGCTCAGCGAGGGCAAGGCTGTGGCAGAGATGGTAAATAAGTATTTTGCTCTGATGCTCGCTGCAGGAAGACTGAGGGGAGCCCCAAACCCTTTGAGAAGACTCAGCAAGAGATCGTCTGAAACAGAAGAAACTGTGAAAGAAGTAATCAAATAAAGAGAAAGAATAAACACTAAGAAATCACTGAGACTGTATGATATTCACCCAAGAGTCTTAAGAGAATTAAAGGATGAAATAGTTGAATTATTGATGCTGCTGTGTAGCCTTTCTCTTAAGGTTTCACTCATTCCTGAGGAGAGTGGTGAATGCGGCACAAATTTTTAAAGGGGTTTCTAGGGAAGATCTCCAAGCCTGTGAGCCTGATGTCTGCACTTGGCAAATTAATAGAAGCCATGATAAAAGGTAGAATTAGGGGAAATCTGGATAAATCTGATTTACTGGAAAGATAAAATATAGTTTCTATAAAGGCTAGTCCTAGCCTTCAAACAAAATGGAAGTCTCTTGAGGGGACAAAGAGCAAGTCATTAAGGATGACCCTGTTGCTATAATCTGCCTGGATTTCCAGAAGAATTTTGACAAAAAGCCCTCAGCATAGTATTTTAAGGAAATGAAGCTGCCATGGCATAAGAGAGAAGGTCCTAGCTTGGATAAATAATGGGCTCAGAAACATAAACAGAAGGTAGGACTAAATGTTTGGTTTTTAAAATGAAAGGAGGGCTCCAGGGCTCTTCTAGGACCTGGGCTAAACAACATGTCTGGAAGTGACCTGGAAAGCAGAGCAAGCAGCAAGGTGACAGATCTGGCTAAGCTGAGGGATCAGGCCCTAGGCTGGCTATAAAAAATTGCAGAACGGGATTATGAGACTAGGAAGTAAAATGGCAGGTAAAATTCAATATAGATAAAGTGGTGCAGATGGAAAATAATAATCCTAATTTTACGTACTAAATAATTTCCTCTGACCTGCCTATTACAACTCAAGAGTGAGACCTTGGGTCTTATCACAGAGAACTCCAGAACAACATCAGCTTAGTGCTCAGCAACTATCAGAAAAACAAATTGGATTTTAGGGGGAATTTAGGAAAGGAATGGAAAGCAAATCAGGAAAACAGCATTAGAGCTCTGAATACTGTGTATTGTTCTTGTCCCCTTGTTCCAGAAGTGTATGGTAGGACAGAGAAAGATCTGAAGAAGGGAATCTGGAGTGATCAGAGCCATGTGGCAGTGTCTATACCAAGAAAGGTGAAATGGAGTGGTTTCTTCTGACTGGAAAAGAAAGGACTTGAGTGTGGGGGAAGACATCTTTGAAGTCATGAATGCTGTAGGAAAGGTGCAACCCCAAACTGACTGCTCGCTGCCTCTTCCAGTACAGGAATCGAGGGGCCATGACATGTTTTCACTGATAGGTAACAGACCTGTAAAGCTCCTCACTGAAGGATGCTGCGTGCCTAAGAGGCTTGAAGAGGAGACGGGGGAAGCACTTGGAAGAGGAAAGTGTTGTGGGTGACAAAACAGAAAAACCACAGCAGGTGGAGGATACCCCCGGCTGAAAAGCGTCAGAGCTGGGAGACTGCTGGGGGAGAGGCTGGCTGTGCTTGCCCCGCGTGGCACCCTGCCCGGGGTGCCTCCGTCAACGGCACCGCGGCAGGCAGAGCACCGGGCTGGCAGGACCCTGCTCCAGAGCTGCTCCACTGTTCTGGTGTCTCGTCTTGCTGTGAAGAAGGCACCAGTCTCAGGTATGTGGTCAGGTACCATAATGCATAATGCAAAGAAGCTGAATTAGGTCATATCCTCTCCTCTGATTATAGGATAGAAGAGCGTCTGATTACAGCGTCTTGGGACTGCTACAAAACAGGCTTGCAAAATCAATGCCTTGTTATATTTTGAAAATGAACTGAAACTGGGAAACGAAACCCACACTTTTAGAGATGGGGAGGCTGACGAGAACAATTTCAATTTCTCTGTTTGAGACAAATACAATGAAAGCTGGGGATCTGTTTAGGGATACTACCGCATTTGAGAAATGCTCACATCCACACTGCACACAGGGCATTGTGGGAACAGACAGGGAGTAATCCAGAGCTGAGTTTCAAGTCAGGAGAGAAAGTAGACATTAATCAGTAGCTGTAAGTAAATTGGACCTGGCACCTTAAGTGCCTTAAACATTAGAAGTTAAACCTGAAATGGTATCCTGATTCTTAAAGGAAGGTAGTAAATTACTTGCCAAACAAATGGTTGACATAATCAAAATGAGTAACATTGCTGAATCCTGAAGAAAGCGCGGAGTCTGGGAGTGAGGAGTTAGGAGACAGGCCAGGAGTGGATTGCCAGTTTCCAAGTAAACATCCCACAAAACACAAGCTGTGTAAGTTGCACAGTTGTAAAGAAGACAGTCTTTAATTTGGGACAGTCTTAGTTGAGCATAGTAAGTGAAATCACAACTCTCAGGCAACTCACCTCATATAAATTTTGCTGTTACCACCACTGTATGCAACAAAAACCATGAACCCAAATAACTAATAAAATAGAACAATCTTCCTTCCTAAAATTGAGATGAAATTAAACTAGATATATTTTCCTTTAAAAGAATCTCTCATTATTATCTTCAGAGTGTTTTTCTGATAGTGAAATGAGTGATAAGATGGTTCTAGATGAAAAGGAAAGCCTTTTAATTTACTAAGGAAAAACCCCAGAAGGCTGCTGTGACTGGCAATATTAAAACCTACTCTTCTGTAATTGACTTGTGTCTAATCTAACTTATTTTCTCAGCATTAGTGTTGGTCATGACAGTGAAACAATATTACTCAGAAATATCAAAGATCTGATTTTTTCAGAAAATAAACAGTATGGCCGGGAGGTAGAGATCCCACCACTGGCAAGAAAGAAGAATTTTGCTTGTACAAAGAGTAAGCCAGTATGGATATTTTAAAGTCACTTTTGAGACTGACCTCAGGTTGCCCCACAGGAGGGCAATTGACCTCAATTTGGAGATTGACCTCAGGCTGCCCTCCTGTTCTATATAACAGTGTATAGCTGCACCAAAACAATTAATTTGCAATGCAGAGGTCTAACAAGAACTGGTCTGTAGATAACTCATCTCTCCTTCTGGGCTTGTCCCTCCTTCTTGCAGTAAAAAAAGGAGAGGAGGAAAAGAGCAGAATGGCCTGGTGTTGGGAGCAGGGAATTTTGGCACAGGTGCTGGCAGATAACATACGATATCTGCCTGCAAACTTGTATGGATTTGAGGTACAGCAAGTTGAAGCAGAGCTGACCTCGCACCTGGGGGCTAGCCCCTTGCTGGTCACCAGGAACTGGACAAGTTGTTGTGGATAACTGGCGTTTGTAGACTTTAAAGAAGTTCTAAGACCAAGAGTCATTAGACATAGCCTAACGATATATTGTACCTGCGATCATAATCCATCAGATATATTGACTAGGAAGACTTTTTCTCACACCCAGCATTGTGGTATTCAGTCAGGAATTAAATTTCCTGTCATATTGATTTATTTTGCATTCATCAAAGGAAACTAAGATTTTTAAATTACTAAAATTGGAAATATATTTTAATTGCATACTCAGGCATGAGAGTTACATCTTTTGTGAAGCTGAAATTTTGATAGCAGTGAATTTCTAGCTTCCTACTGCTAGCATCATTAGCTCGTATTAATACTCTTCCTCCACTCAGTGAGGAGTATGTACACCGAGGATTGTGGTTCACATGACTTTACAATGTAGATAAAGAAAAGCAGAACTGTAAACAGAGCATCAATTTACATTGCAGTGGCTTTTGATTCAGGACTGTGTGAAAGTTCTCCAAGCACTTCTGTTTTTCATAGCTGTGGCATTTATGAAGTGAACATCCACTTGCAACAGTTTTTAGATAGTTTTTATTATTTCTTCTTGCCACTGTTATTCTATGTCAAGATTATAAGTAGTCCCTTTGCTGAATGTTGTAAAATCAAGTATAAAACTTATGCATTGTATATTTAAGCAAAGTGAAAGCTAATTTGGTCTAACACACTGCAAAGTTTTATCCTCAAAACTTTACTTTTATTTCTGTAGTTAATTTCTTCTGTTTTTAAGATTTACAGGACCCAGATATTTTAGATAAGTTCTGTATGTCTTTATTACAGTAATGATTTACCTATTTTTCTTATTTGATAGAATACTTTATTCTTTTTCTCTGACCTAAGATAATATATCTCTGAGATCAAAAGTTCTTACATATTAATGAGGATTAGGCTGTTTCAGAGCTTGCATGGAAACCTTCAAATACCATTAAGGTGCTGCAGGAAGAATGTGGCTGCTTTTAATCAATGAGTGGTTCTTATTCAACTTCTACACTATGCTTTTGCAAGATATAATGGTTCTTGTAGAGGACGGACCTTAAAAGCAAGGTCTTAATAGACTCAGTGAAAACTCACAGTTTCCACTGCATAGAAATATCAACAGTATTTTAGTTCCAGTTTAGACTGAAAATTTGAGTTTGACAAAATTGCTTTTTCTGATGTGAGGCTGTCTTGAAAAAACTTTTAATGTTATTCATCTCTGCCTGGCTAGACTGTGCTGACATTCTTCATTTCTGTTTGTAACTGTCATAATTACACTTTCATGCACCTGCAATGTGCTAATTGAGTGAGAGAAAGAAAGTGAGGAAACTGTGAGGTTGCCTCTTTGCACTAGTGGTGGAGTTGTGAAATGGTTGCTCTAAATTTGCAGAGAGGAATTAGGTATGTAATTCAAAGAAAGAACCTGGATATGAAGGTTGGAAGGAGAGATGGTCACCTCCCATCATCCCAGAACTAGACACCAAAGTAATCTGGCAGCTAGACCTTAACTCTTACTTTCTCCTTGACATAAACTATGGCTTGGACAGCCCGTTGGCATTGAGAAGCCCAATGTAACGTTTATTCCTTTACTTTTTACAGGGAGCCTAGAGGTTACAGCTGAAAACTAAAGGTTATAACACCTGTTATAAAAAAAGCCCTACATCATTTGGGAGCTTGTTACAACTTCTGAAGTGACTTGGGCAACATAATTCAGATCTTTAAAGGGATTTAAATGTTGAAAATGTCAAGGGCTTTTGATAACAGGGCATTTAAAAAATTCTTCTAAGTACTTCTCTGTAACTTTAGCAATGGAAACACCTTTAAATCTAGCATGAAGACCCTTAAAGATATAATTAGCTTGCACAGCAGATAGGTGGTCTGTGTCCAAGAGCTTAATTCACTTCTGAAAGTGGGCCCAAGTTTCCTAACTCACTCACTTTTGAAATGTGATATTTTTTCTTTCCTTCCAACTGTTCCTTGTACTTATCATGCTCTATGTATAACTTAAAAATGAAAGAATTTATAGCACAGTTATAGCACAAGTCCAACTTGTTTGATTTCTAGCCTGCGTGTAAAAGCTGAGTAACATTTCTAACATTTTGAGGTTGGGATAGGGGATCACATTTTATTTATCTACCTGTGCTTTTTGAAGACCAGCTATTCTGTTTTATTGAAATACATAATCTTAGTATGCCAGACATCAGTGCTATGAAATGTCATCTGTGCCCATTCCTTTATATTATAAATCCTTGCACATTGCAAAACCAGTTAGATTCAAGAGTAGATGCAGTTAAAAGACAATGAAGAAATTGTAAATTATATATCTATATGTGTGGGCCTGATTCTCATTCATACCCTTATCTGTTTATACTGGCAGAAAAACATGGCTCTCGGCTAGGCGCAAGTGCATTTTGCAAGAAGTTCTGCATCACTCTAAACTTGTATGAGCCTGGCTCCATGCTGCTACCTGCCATGAGATCATGGTCTTAGGCTCTTTATATCAGTGCAATTATTTATATCAGTGCAACTATTAACATCAGTTGTTTATACAAATATAAAGGAGATTTAGATCTGTAAAGCCCACAGAAAATATATAAAGGGACCATATACTTACTTATATAAAAAGTTTGTCTACATGGTACTTCGTAGGCAGGTAAGAACTCTTTCATATTTTGTTCACTTTGTTCTTCTTCCAAACTATCTGGGAGCAGCGCAAATTTGATTTGTGCAATATGAAGTATCAGCTACCTAACTGTAGTCAGGAACAGGTTGTATAAATGTGGGCTTGGTGATTTCCTAACAATAGCTACTGGACAGACCAGCTGAAACCACTAACAGTTCCAGGCAAAATACCACAAGCACACAGTAGGAGTAAATAACAGTCATGCCTTATCTGCACAGAAGTCTCCTCTATTCATTTTTTTATAGAGCTGTCTTTGATATGAATTGCTGAGGTTAATTGCATTACATGGGTGTGAGGTTTGTGTGAATGGATAAACTGGGCCCTATGTGTTCGAAGTAGCATACTTAGTTAACTCATTCATTAATTGAACACAAACCAAATGCCATTACAATGGGAGGCGGAGGAGTTTTTTATATTATAAATTCATCTGGCCCTGTACCTGTTTAATTGGGAGGCTCCTACAAGCTCTTTTAAGGCATAGTCGTCTCATATTGACATCCTCCCTTTCCATATGTTTTTAGACGCTGCAATATGAATTACGCTTATTATGGAAATGACAGCCAAATCTATTTTGCTCCTACAAGTGATGTGCCAAGACAGCCTCTGTTCTGTCAGTATGCATTGCCAAAGTACAAATGCATATGGCAGCAAACCTTTTTCAAGTTAAAACAGAAATGCTGAAAACTGACTTCACTAATTTATCAAAACTGGTTCCTGGCTCTCACGGGATTTCTTCTGGCGGCTATAAGACATCCTTCTCCAGTGCAACTGGAAACTTTTTGGAGCTAAGTCATATTTTCATTCACAATTCATGTTAACAATGGACCCGAATACTGCAAGGTGCTTAATCTGTTGACAGGGAGGCAAACCAGCATTTTCCAACAAAGAAATCATTGTCCTACTCTAGTGGTTTGATGCCATTGCATTGGACTTTGTAAAACTACTTCTAGCTGTAAAAAATTGGTTTGAAGTACTACTGACTGAATATAGCCATTTTTTCCTCATTCTTCCCTCTCATTGCATATAAATGCACCTGTGAGGTCAGGATAGAGAAAACTAAGTCCCGACTCCTTTTCCTTCCACATAATTTAAAATCTCAATAGTGGGAACAGTAATAACAGAGCCTTCCTCTCTGCCCTTCCCACAGCAGCTCAGGTGCTTAGTGATCCTCCGGTAGTTTCGGTAGGCTTGGGGCATGGTTCACCTCACAGGTGAGCCACTTTGCTCCTTTTTTTTTCACACTCACATCTATTCTTGTTTTGCTTCTGAGGACTGGAGGGCCCCATGCTGTTGTCCTTTAACCAGTGGAGAAATATCACTCAGCAGTTCCATGTTTTACGAGCCTGACTTGGAAAGAGAGCTGCATGCTTTACACCTTCAGAAATTATTTACTATGTCGTTTGTTAACTGAACTCACTGATAAAGCTCTTCAGTGCCTTTAGACATCTATGAATGCTGCTGTCATGTTTCTTACCTTTGCTAGCTCTGGTCAGTATACAAAAGACCCCTTTTTATAATCATCGTATTGGTTTCTTGTGTATAGTGAATCAATTAGTTAAACACACTTTCATTTTGTGTAGTGTAAGCATCCTGCTGGGTAAGGGCTGTTTTTGAAGGTGAATGGATCCTGAATTTCTTCAGTGGAGTAGCAGTGACACCTCTGATAGGCAAAGACACTGTAATCTCATGTAAAGGGTATTGTAATGGAGATTTCAGTTACTCTCTCCCGGTTCTAAAGTTTCTTGCACAAGAATGGAAAAGCCACTTCAGTCACTCAAATTATTAAATCTTTGTTTAGCATTTTTAAAATAAATGCCTTTTAGGTACTACTGATCATAACCCAAACCCTTAGCTAGTATAAATCATTATAGACCTCACTGGCTTCAAAGATGATACCAATTTACACTAGTTAAGTATACAGACAGGGCCTGTAGGGCATAACCATTAAGAAAGAGCAAGTTTCCATGGGCTTTATTCATTTGGGTCATGAACTGGCAGTGTTTTTTGTAAGTCACCTGAAAAATACCTCTCTGAGATCTAGGCACTAGCAAAATTAGTCTTATTGGCTCCTGGTACAGGAATTCCTTCAGAGAGTGGCCAATCCCACCTATTTTTCATCTCCTTAGCAATTTGAGGTTGTGTGCCTAATCACTTCAGTGGTTTGTGTGTAGTTTTGTGGCTTGGGACTTCTAATACATAACAAGATCATGGATCTGGGTTGTGAATAGAATATTCTTTGTTCTTTCTCAGAAAACCCAACTTTGACTTTTTTTTTCCCTCATATGATAAACTTCAAGCATGTCCCCTCTGAAATCAGTGTCAAAACTCTCCTTGGCATCAAGCAAGTGCAGGGCTGAGTCAGCTGACGGCTCTGTTTTGAGCTGCTCCTGCAGGAATGTGAAGGATGAATACACACAGAGTTGTACCACTAGATTGGAGAGTCCCTAAATTGGATAGGTCTGCCCCTGCATCTGGCCATCACTTGGCAGACATAACAGTGCTAAGTTTAGCTTTGTATTGATTGTAATTTGCTGTGGGATGCTGGGCAGGGAGGAAGATCTAGAAATGGAAGATTATAATGTATTATTGCATTTACAGTATTGATATTATTGCAAATCGTTCCTTAATTTCTACGGGAGTATTTTGGGCACAGCTACATGAAAATACTAAAAATAACAGCCTCTTTTCCTCATTTGGAGAGCCAGAAAAGTGTTAGATTGCATACTGTGTAATAGACTTAATAAGTTGGGAATTGTTTAAGATCCGTCTGAACTGAACTTTTTTCTAACTTACTGCATTTTAGATTAACCAAAGCCTACAAATATGCAATAACAGATTTGGAAAGTGACTGCTGATAAGAAATGAAAAGTTACAAAATGTTCACTTGAATAAAAATCGGAAAATGCCAAAGTACTTAACTTCCATTAAACAAAGAAAAACTTTCCAAAGACTAGTGGAAAACAACCAAGTGTTTCCAGGCTTTCCAGCAACTCTACAGCTGTACATCTGCACAGAGCATTTAATCACAACAGTAGGCCTGGAGGGGCGCAGGTATACCAAGAGGGTATGAATGAGGACTTAGAGGTACCTGCTAAGGCATATGAATCAGCTGAAGTCACCCAGGCTGAAAAGACATAGAACGGAAGTCTTTGCAGTGGAAGGAACAACCAGCTCAGCCTTTCCCTTTTATTTTGTTCAAAAGTGTAAAATCCCTTCTTTTGTTTGGGGACCACAATCAGATGGCAAGGCTGGGGTTGACCACTTCAGCTTCATTGCAGAACAATTAATCCAGGTGTGGATAGGAAGCCTTTTGCACACATTTGAAAATGTATGGGGATGACAACTGAAAACAAAAAACCATATTGAGTGTAGAGGGATATATGAAGTGCTTAGATGTTGCTGCTTTGCCTGGACACATCACATCACAAAAACTGTAATAAATTTACCAAAGATGCAGAACCACTTTACAATTCCTTTTCAAAAAAAAAATATAAGAAGCTGAACTAAGCATGACCAAGTACCAGCCCATTTTAAACCATTTTCTAAACCATGTTTTATGGGGTTTGCCAGACAAGTAGCCATAGACACTGATCAGAATCACTGCCCTTCACAGTCCCAGTTGACTACCAGGCAGGGAAGGCTAAGGCACTTGCTGGTTTATAGACACTGTACCCTGGAGCACTGTCCGTTCACCTGAAATGGTTTCAACTGCTCCAACCCTCAGTACAAAGCAGTACGACCACGTCTGCATAATACTGCATACAGGGCATTTAGTCCTTTTGGGGTTGGTCAGGCATGAGCTGCCCTTGGTAAATCGAGGCTGGCTGTTCCTTCTGGTCCACCGTGTGTTTGGACGTATCTTCCAGGAGATTTTGCTGTCACTGCTTTCCTGGAAACTGAGGTTAGGATGACTACTCTGTTGTTCCTCAGATGCTCCTTCTTGCCCTTGTGAAGGAGAAATGTGGTGCTTGCCTTATTCCAGACATCAAGAACTTCCTCTGAGTGCCAGAACCTTTTGAAGATGGTAGAGAGTGACCTTGCAATGACATTGGCCAGCTCCCACAACAACATTGGCACCCGCAGCATCCCATCCCATAAATGTTCAATTCGCTAAAGTGGTCACTAAGTCTATCTTTCTCTATTTCATGTAATGCCTCACTCCTGCAGTCTCTCACAAGGCTTAAAAAGCCAAGAGGCGTATGTGCAGACTTTATCAGTAAAAGCTGAGGCAGAGAAAGCATTGAGTATCAAATCCTTTTTGCTGTCACTAGGGCCTCAGCCCCACAGCGTGCTCATGTTTTCCTTTGCTTTACTTTTTCTGATATTATGCTCTAGAAGCTTTTCTTCTTGTCTTTCAGATTGCTTACTAGTTTCAACCTCAGCTGAGCTTTGGCCTTTCTAATTGCATCCCTGTAGGCTTGGGCAATGCCTTGATACTCCACCTGGCTTGCTCACTCCCACTTCCACGTGACCTAGATACTAGGACTTCTATAGCTAATAAAATTTAATGCTGTACACTGCAAAACTCCTTTTCCTCCTAATATGGTTTGCTAGGATCAACTCCAGTAATCTCTGGTCACCCTGTAAATCAGTTTAGTTGCTGTCATCTTGTGATCACTGCCACCTTGTGACCAGGCTCTACAGAATGCCAAATTTTAACCTCTTATGGTAGCCTAGAAACCAGGAGGTGGAGCCAAATTGTTGTTTTCCTTATGGTAAAGAGAAAATAGCTAATTAGAAAAAAATTGATTACTAGGACAACTGTACTGAATGAATATTTTTTTTTCCCTACATGAGTTGCGGATCTTTTATCCAAACAGCTCTTTGCAGATGCTTGGGTCAAATGATGCTTAGTTCTTCAGTTGTAAGAAGGATAAGCTGGCACTCTCAAGAAAGGAAATATAAAGGTGTACATCTAGCATGTTTACAACTAGGATTATACAGAATGAGACTGGCAGAACATGCAGCATTCACACTCCAGATGTTAATCATAGTAATGCATTATACATAATAAGGCTTTCTTTCCTCCTAATGGTGTTCAAGAATAAATAAGAAGTCTTAAGTGCTTACAAGCTACAATAATGGAAGTCCACTGTGTTATTTCAGAAGGGATAAATAGACCGAGATGCCCATATATGAAGGCGAGAGAGAAGAAACCTTCAGAGATATAAATTAACTGAGCTTTGTGAAACACGGTTTTGAAATAAAACATTTCCACCCTCCCCCATCTTTTTACAGGGTTTTTCCACTCAGATAATGTAGATGCTTAAGGTACAATTATAACATCTTTAGAAGATTGTTAGATTATATGAAAGAGGAAATAGTAATATACGTACAGAGAGATACTGAGAAAGAGGGTATGTGGTTTGAGTCAGAAATCCTCTGATCTCAAAAGAAGCAGATGATGCAGATAAAACACAGGCTTCACTGGCACAGCTAGCAGGGAACTTTTATGTGTACATGAAGCAATTATAAAAGGTGTTTGATTTTGCATTAAAGCAGCCCATTAGTTCCTTTTTTGACTAAAAATATATATTTCTACTTTTTGTACTTTCAGCAGACAACAAACCAAAACAAATCTTGGTAGCAGTCATTGACTAGAAAAAGCTTTTCATGTATTTTAGTGCAGGAATTCTGATGGGAAAAGTCCCCCCACATCGAGACCCCTTTCCCGCTGTCTCACAAGCTACATGCAGAGGCTTTCCAACAAAATTGGCAGAATGGTGGCTTCAGAAAGATACCTTTGCTTCTGGGGTAAAGTTGGACGTTCAAAGGCAGAGCCAAGGCACTATTTGCTGAGCAGCCCCCATAAATGACATGTTGGCTATAGCTGTGGTGAACCCTTGCTGCGGGGTTATCCCACGTAGGGTTGTTTGTTGGTTTTGCAAGCGTATTTCTCTCGAAAACAGGAAGAGGTCAAGAAATGCCAGCAACAAGTAACTGACCATGACACAGAACAGAGAGCACCGGGGCTGCAATACACGGGAGAGCGCTGGAGTCTCTGTTTGTTTTTCGCTGTTGTAATTGCACTGTTGTATTACACAACGTATTTAGCTTTTGGTCTCGTGTGGGAGCAGCTTTCAGGAAGGTTTCTGCAGCATAATAACTTCCCATGAGGAATGATTTCAAAGGGCATCTCTGAGATATAGATGTAAGAGAGCTGCTGATTTTAACATGTTTTCATAGCAATTCTTTCAGTACAGCCATGTTTTAGAATATTAACATTCATTTATTAAAGGATATTTACTTAGAGGTAAACCCTGCAACCTGTCTAATACTCATCCATTTCTTGTAGCCTCTCAAAAATCATTACTGTTATTTCCAGACATTATTTAAACATTTTTAAATAAAAATTATTAATATTGATAAAAAATGATGGTTGAGACAAAATTAAATTGACTCATGGGGAAGCGGAAAACTTCCATATAAAAAGTCTTGGAGGCTATTTTATGGGACCTGAGGATCAAGGTTGCTATCCTGGCACAGAATAAAAGGGACGTGCCCTGTCACAGATATGTTGGGCAGCATTTTAAGGGTTTGAGAATGCTTCATTCATATTCACAGGAGCACTGAAATGGGTCAGTCACCACTGTGTGTTGTGCTCATGGAATACACCAGTAACACTGATTTTTTATCCTTTCAGCTATTGTGAATCTGTCCACTTTCACTGACTAAGGGAGATGCCCCAAAACTCACTTCAATTTCCAGTACGAAGCAATGACAACTCTGCTATGAGATTTTGAATGAATGGGACTAACACTAAGATTTTAAGCCTCATGTGAACATCTTCAATTGGTTTTGATAAGACTTCCCTAAACCTTGTGTAATTCATTTGGAGCCATTATATGTGGCTATTTTCTTGGACAAGTTCCAGAAATCAAAGGACAATAGGACATATTCTTCTGATCGGCCCTGATTATTTCCAAGGGAAAAACTAATTTATTCTGAGCATAAGGTATGCCTTTCTTACACTTTCATGGTGTATTCTTCTGAAGGTAGCAGATGAGGGGAGAGGACACAAGCAATGCTCTGGTCTGTAACACAGACCTTGCCTTTTCCACACCGAACATAAGCTGCTAAATTGAATACATTTCTTGCAAGTATCCTTTCAAGAATTTTTATGTATGCTGTTAACGTGAACAACCTTGATAGCTTGTTACTCAGCTGTTTTTAAGAATTTCAGGTAGAAGCAGTTCTATAAAAAAAATTTGGAGTGATAAATTCAGAAGGCTTCTACTGCAGGCCATGCTGTAAAAAGATATTTCAAAAATAACTTTCTCCCAGAACTCTTAAGTAAAATATACCTTTATTGTTGGCAGAGAGTGCTGCAGTTCAATGCTTACTAGCATTTGGCATCTCTCTCTTTTCTGACTCTTTCCTTTTCTTTTCTTTTTTGCCAAGGATGACTTTAATTCCAAAAAAAGAAATTATATGTTGTAGAAGCAGAAAAGATCAACTCTTTTAGATAGACAACAAGGAAAACCTCTGCAAAGAAACAGTGCCTGTTGAAAAACACTTTGAGAAACCGAGCTCTTTAAAAAGCAGGAAACTCTCCAAACTCATGATTAACGTTTAAAGTGTGTTCCTTTGTATGGGAACAAGAAGGTCAGTTGTGAGCCATCTAGCTCCTGTACTAATCTGAACTTACAGACTTTTCTTTGTACTAAAAGTAAGCAGAAGAAAGCTATGTAGAGGCCAATGTGGACTTTGGGAGGTTAATGGGTAGATGCTTGAGCTAAGGAGGCTTTTGCTCATGCAAATCACACCTCTCTGTGATACAGAGCAAAGACTGTAATCAGAAACATTTTTCTACTACCAGTCTACTAGTCAAAAGCAAGGGGAGCCTTATCTGCTGCTGTGAAATCATGAATTTTGGTTGCTGAGATTACAATCTGTGGGTCGGACTGAGTGGGGTGTATACCACGATGCTGATGTTAGCTGGCTTCCCAGCTGAAGTGCCTTACGCAGCAGCTAATCACCTGCTTCTGAGAAGGAGGTGTTACGGGGAGAGTTTGTTTTTCCTATAAATTGATCTCTGATCCTTTCATCCCTCAGTATAGCTGTACTTGTTTAGTCTACTGAGGCCTCTTAGGGCTAACACATAATGAAGTACAATCGCATAAGGGTGTTCATAGCCACAGCAGTGCTGTTAGACGTGCTCTTTCGTGGATTTGGATAAAACCTCGCTCAGCAAATAGCATGCTGAAAACAAATATTCTCTTTGTTGTCTTAGGATATACTGTCCCCATTACTGTACTGCATTTGTTCTCAAAACAGACCCACATGCGGTCGCATTCTGATCTTTGAACTTTGAGCTGACCGGTTGTCAAATACTGATGCTTCAGTGTGAACCTTAGCACAGAAACAGATCATTGGATTTGAAACAGCGGGAGAATGTGTGCTGTCCTGGTGGGCAAGCCATGTGGTAGTTTTCTAATTTATTCATAATTTTACTAAAATCAGAGGTTGTATGAAAAAATAAATTAAGTAAATACCCAGCTGAATGCAGTCTGTTTGAGCTGCTCCATAGTGTGCAGCCAACCGTGAGGGGGAAAAATATAGCCTTAGGACAGCAAAGGCTGTGAGTCCAAAAGCTCAAGGGGTGACCAAAGCACCCAGCACGTTCTTGGGCAGTTTATAAAGATTGCAAAAATCATTAAATCCATTCCACTGCTGCTCACCAGACACCACTGCAGAAATGAATTAATTGTACACAGTGAGTCAAATGGTATTCCCCTTTCTGACACAGGGCTGCACCTCGGTTTGAACTGTGCAAGGAGACAGGGCAGGTCTTCACCTCTTGTGATCCCATCTTTGAGCATTAGGACTTTGACACCAAGGGCTACAACCAAAAAGGTGACTAATTTCTCATTGAAATCAATGACAAATATGGAATTTGACGTTTCCCTGCCATGCGTTTAGGGGCAAGCCAGATGCACCCTTCTTTCCCATCTGGAAGAAGGGAAAGGGCAGGACTCTGGTTTCATCCTTCTGTTTGCTGGCTGAAGCAATGTGGCCAGGGCTAGGGTTTAGAAATCAGCCTCTCCAAAAAGCCAGGCTCCCTAGGCCACTGGTGGGACAGCTCAGGCCAGGCAGTGCCATTAGCTCAGGGCTGTGCCCGAAGCCATAGCCCCAGCATTAGCCATCTCCTGGAAACTCTCACCCAGTGTGTTTGCTCCCCTGGTCGGCAAACAGATTTGGGAAGGGGTAGCAGGAAGGCATGTTCCTTCAACAGGTGTGCTTTTGGCGTACCAGGTCACAGACTGAAAAGGCATGATGGTGTAAATAGGAGGTTTAATATGTCACCAAAATGTCAAAGCTTAAAATGCCTGCTGGAGCAATGGAAATGCCGATGTGAGGCTGAAGCAAAAGCACAAACCACTGTAAAATTCTTCCAGCGTTAATACCAATGTGATCGTTAGAGTAGTTATTCACTGTAGATATGGTTAGTGGTATGCAGGCAGCAGGTTTTAGTTCTGTGGCATTTTGCTGACTTTACAGTAAAACGGTCTTCCTTTCTTCTTTAATGTGCTATGTCAGGAGTAAATTATATAATGGATGCCTGGGACTTTCTGTCTTGTGGTCTAACTCTATAACAAATTTCACCCTTCTTTTCCTCAGAGAGAGTAATTAATGGAGTGTACTATGATTTCCATATGAGATAATCTTCAGAGAACTTTTTTAGTTGTGTATATATAGCCTTGTGCATCACTTGGCTTTAAAAGAAACTGCATTGTGCAAAGCTTAAGCAGTACTGATGATCCATTTTTCTGCAGAGGACCTCTTTAATGTATTCAGGTTTCTGTTTCTTACTCACGTAAAGATTTGGATTTTCTTAGCGTTCACCTAGCTGTATAGAGTTGTGCACAGCCCTTTGTAGTAAAAAATGGTTTAGTATTTATGTAGGTTCAATGAACTAAGAACCTCTCCCATAGGTAGGAGTTGTAAGATCAGGTTAGTTAACTCTAGTTAGTTTACTGTTAAGTGGTGCCTGCTTCAGTTTCACAGTGCAGATCAGTAGAGGAAAGGCAGGTGTTTGTAAAGCAACCACCTTACTGTTACACCAAAGAAAATCTGATGATGCTGATCTTAGCAAATGGAATTGGCTCACACTAGTCCTCTTTTTTTTTTTTTTTTTTTTTTTTGACATGAAAGGCAGCATGGACAATAGATCCAAGAAACAGGGAAACACAAAAAGAGGAATGAGAATTCTCTGCGGCTTTTCATCTTTGTTCATCTGCAGTAGTAAAAGTTGCCTATCTGAGTATGTGGTAAAATAATCATTTGTCAAAGAGGTAAACTTACTGTACACCAATGTTCTGCATTTAAAAGATCCCCGGTGTACTATGAACTATATAGTGTTCATAAAAAGTCATACTCAAGAGTCAAATATTCTTCCTTCTTCAATTACTGTAGTTTTCCACTGTCTCTAAGGATGGGCTATTAAACACTGTGTCAAGGTACACTACTCTGTACTTGTATGTTGTATGATATATTCATTAGGTCATTTTTTCTTTTTTTTTTTTAATTTCTGATTATATGTATGGTTATCAAGAAAAAAAAAAGAAAAATTAAAAAAAAAAAAAAAAAGGAGGAGTCCCTTAAAAGCCAGGCAGTCAGTAGGCAGAGTGATTCTGAGGATACTGTGCTTTAGTCCATGAAAGCCTGAGGTCATTTTTGCTTGGACATTGCATAAAGTGTGCCTGCCAGATCCAATATATATAATCTAGTGCCAAGTGACTGAAATTAGGGTTTTACTGTTTGATCTTTCAGGCAAGTAAGCAAATTGTCACTTTTGTTTCTCAATAATTGCTGGGATAACAGATCTGGCTGTTATTTTTTCCAATCTACGCTCTTAACCAAGGTATGGAGGAAGGAGTCTGATCAAAGGTAATTAATGATTCTGAACAAGATTTCATTGGGGTATTGGATCACATTTCCTTTACACATGTCAAGGGGAGTATATCTGTAAAAAGGACAAGGCTGGTTAAATGGAAATGAAGCTTCCAGAGGAAGTTATGTTCTTTTAGAGGTAACATGCTAAAAGGCTGAGATTACAGAACGATTGCTGAAGGAGCAGCATGCTCTTACACATTGCTAAGTGCCCCCAAGCTGACATCATCATTAGTTATTTATAGAACACTAATATCTGAAGGTCCCTGTCAGAAGTAAGGCCTTCTGATATCATCCTCTGTCCAAACTGGAAGAATGTCCTCAGTTCCAAAAAGCTCACAATGTCATTTAATCTCACTGATGTTGAAGGCAATCAGAACATCTAATGGGGGGCTTCAAGCTCATACAAAGAAAAGGTTTTTGCAGGAACAGCATCTCAGAGAAACCCTTCTTGATAGGTAGATTAATAATTCCTTAATGAAATATTTTAATTAATTTGGCTGACACAGGCAAGTACTATGAATGGAATGGAATGTAAGTCAAAATGATCATATACCACCCTTCTTCAAACTAGCATAAATTTAAACATAATAAGGGCAAAATTTCTTTAAATTTTTTTTTAAATAGTATCTTTCATGATCTAACAGTATACACAGACACATAGTTGAGAAGTAAGAAAGATACAGGAACATATATATTTCCGTGTTGCAGTTTCTGTCAAGTGACTGATGGTGAAGTGAGCAATCAGAATTCAGAGTAGTGGCTGTACTCAAAATTGGAGGTCACGATAAAACATTTTTGAAGGTTGCCTATTTTACACAGCATTTAAGTCAATACAGCTGTTGTGCCTGCCTTACAAGAAATCCATCATTTCTTACCAGAGAGTGAAGAAGTTCTGTTTTTCTATTTTTTAGAAAGCACTTTTTCAAATCTTACTGATCTGTATTCTGCAAAACCACCACTAATGGCAGGTTTGTTGGAGTGTAAACCACTCTTTACTTTGCCTTGGGCCGTCTGGTTTGTTCAAGTTAGCCTGGAACAGAAATAGCTGTAGTTTTGGCAGTATCAGTCCTGTTTTACTATAGGGAATACATCACTATTTATCAGTGAGCATTTCCAAATGCAAATGACCCTCCAAATTAGGGATGTCCTGCCTCTTAGAACCACTACTAAACGACCACCTGCATGTGTTCGTATTCAAAGCTGGTCTACTCACCCCATATGCATCTCCTCCAGTGTTTTATTCGACAATCTGTTTCAGCTTCACAAGGGAGCTAGCAAATTATGTATCGCTCATTTTGTCAAAGTCATCATTGATGACAATTCCGGCATCAAGAGGCTCATTTTGTTCTGCAGATGTTTTTTTCAAATAGAAGATAAATCGTGGTTTTCAATCTTTAACTTTTTCTTTTTCTTTCTTTCTTTCTTTCTGAGGGTGAGGATACATGAACTGTGCTGCTAGGAATAAGAGTGGGAACACATGAAAAATAAATTAATACAAAAAATATCAAACCTCAAGAGGAAATCCACTGCAAGCTTACAGAGCCCATTAGGATGTTATATTTAGAACCAGCATAATGGTCAGGAAAAAATACCAAGTTGTTTATATAAAGGCAATGGTCTCATTCATGTTGGATAACATCCCAAATTCCAAACCATGATTTAAGTCTCTGGCCAACCCACAGCTATTTTGTGACACAGGATTTCCCAAGCTTGTAGACTGGCATCTTCAGATGAAAAGAACAAGTGACCTCAGAGGTAAGATGCTGTAAGAGGCTCTTTTTACATTCTTTAAAAGTGCAGCTTGTCCAAGGGCTATACTTTACACTGTGAAAGGAACACACTTTGCTGCCAGTCTCTTGAAGTTGGCAGTTAGTGTTCTTAATTTCAGGGCATCACGTTCACAATAAATTCAGTTTTTCAAGAGCCCTCAGTTTTCACTGACAAATGAGGTGATCACATTTTCCAAGAAAATACACCACTCCATGCTCTCACTATTTTTAGTAGAAACTGAAATTCCCTGAACCTTATTGGAAGACACATTGTCCTCCACAGAATGTCTTAATTTTTTTCATGGCCAGGTCCCTCAAATAATTTAGAGATACTTTTTCATCCTTTTGAAAAGAAATCATGGTATTCTGCCTCTGTAATTGGAAGTGCCATGTCATGGGAGTCTCAAGGGTTGAGTGTATCAAGAAAACTAGACTTAAAATGGCTGGTTAAGTCTCACAGAGAAGGATAGATATGTAGTCTATGTACTGCAGCTCCCTTGAGGGAGCTGACTGGAGAGGCATATAGATACATGGTTCAAGTGTGCAGGGGTGGGCTTAGAAAAAACAAAGCCTACTCAGAGTTGACCCTGGCAAGGGATATGAAGGGCAACAAGAAAGGTTTCTACAGGTCTATCAGCTGCAAAAGGAGCATGAGGGAATATATGGGATCACTGATGAGTAGGGCAGGGGACCTGGTGACAGGGGACAGGGAGAAGGCTGAGATACTTAATGCCTTCCTTCCCTCTGTTTTTATTGGGAAGACTGGCCTTCAGCAACCCCAGGTCCCTGAGACCAGAGAAAACATCTGGAGCAAGGAAGACTTAACCTTAGTGGAGGAGGATCAGTTTAGGGAAGATTTAAACAAACTGTACATGCACACATCCAGGGGCCCTGATGGGTCCAGAGAAACTTAAGAAAAAATGTTTTTACTGTAAAGGTGGTCAAACACTGGAAGAAGCTGCCCAGAGAGGTTGTGGAGTCTACATTCCTGGAGACATTCAAAAGTCAACTGGGCACAACCCTGATAAGCCTAATCCACCTGACCCTGCTCTGAGCATGGAGCTGGACTAGATGATCTCCAGAGGTGCCTTCCCACCTCAATCATTCAGTGATTCTGTGTGATTCTGTATGAGGTTGTGAGACAGAAATGGCTGTGATTTAAGCAGCACTTAAATTCCTTCATTACTGTAGGCATTGTATTAATTTTTAGAAATACAGTGTTTCAAATACAAGTGATGCTACCACAGAAAAATAAGTTTAGCTGAAAGCATAGTTTACCAATAAAACCCACATGTCAGACAGTTGTTTTTTTTAAACCAGGTTCAATATTGAACACTTCTGGAAAATGTAACCACTTCATTTAAGATCTTTAGTTCCACTTTTTTTAAAATCTGTCTTAAAAAATCCCTAAGAAGCAATATCATCTGGTAATTTATGTGCACACAGGATATTTAAAAAATCAAAGCATTCTAGTAAAAATTGTCATCATCTAAACTTGTGACACCAAATAGCAGAACCATGCAAATATATATGGTGTGAAAAGGGATTACTTCCAATTGCTCTTAAATGGGAAAAATTTTAATCTGTTTTTCAAAGCTAGGAAAATCTGTGTGGAAAATGCCCACTGCACAGCATTCTACACAATTCTGCTAACAGCTTTTAGACATCTCTGGTGCTTGCTGTTGAAGATTCAGTGTTATATTTTAGATGAATGCTACAAGAAAATGATCAATATGTAGTTAGTAGATTTTCTATCCAGAACAGTCTTACAGGACAGAGAACACGAGAATCTTGACCTCGTAGCAATTTAGAAGTGACAGCCGGCATCAGCCAGGCTACCTCTATGCCAGTTTAAGAGCAGAGGCTAAAAAGAACCTGTGATGAAATATTAGACAACTTGTAAGAAATTCACAAAACCCTATGCTCATGTATGTCCTTTTGGAAGGATGGTCCATTTGCCTCTGAAGAACTCTGTAAGCAATTTGTTGAAGACACCAGATAATGTTACACATAAAGGTAGCCATGTCATATTATTGGACTGTCCAGAGTTAGAATGCTATGAAGCTATTATGGAACAAGCAAAGGCTGTTTGATATAGTGGCCAAACATGACAAATAGTAATTTTGAAACCTGTTAGAATAGCAGCCCAAGTGACACACACACACCAAAAAAAAAAAAAAAAAAGTGAATGTAAATCTAAAGCGTTCCCAAAGGACTGTGAAGAAAAGCAGAGACAGGCCTTGTCACCATGAACAATGAATCTTGTTAACACTGAAAACTCTTTAGGCTCTTGGAAATCAGACAAGCTGCTGGAAATTGCTGCAGTGACCACCCCAAGTAATTGGCATCTCACCCAATTTACCATCCCAACTGACTGGCTTTAGATAAGGGATCTTGGATGACTTTTCATGAGTTGGTAGAGTATGCTGAGGAATATGAATTTTTCCATATCACAACATCATTACATTGCTGCTAGACAAATGGCAACGTCTGAGTGAGTCACTGTTGACATTGCTAAGATTTTAGTAAAGGTTGAAGAAACAAAGGAATTATTCTTTAGTGGAGGACCAGTTCCATGGAATCTTAATCTCAGTAACACCCAAGTACTTCGGCACATTTAGCATGTGAAGTATTAAATCATGCAGTGGTTGGAAAAATAAATGGACAACAACCTGAGACCTTTGCCCAAGCCAACCTCATTACTGCAAACAAGCCAGAGTTCCTCAAACACTTCCTCATTACAAAATGTGTACAGGAAAACAAGTTACCTGTGCTGAACTGATGTATCTCATTCAGATAATAAAGAGTGGCTAGACTGATATTTCCCCAAACCCACCAATGCATTTACTCACTATGAGCACAGCACAACACATATGGACATACAGGATGATGAAATATCTGTTCCATTGAGATTTGATGAAGAAGACTTAAAAAGAACAAAGTTTGACAGGTGGCTGAGTTATATGGGAATAGTTAATTAAAACAACTTATCTCCAAAAGAGCCCAAGTGCAAAGCAGACTTCTCAGGCTGGAGTGTCAGTAGAGTCTTGCGTCTTCCACAGAAGCCATGAAATATACTCACTTCAGCTGAATATTCAAGGGAGAAATAGTACTTTATTTCCCAATCCTTCGCTTAGCAAGACTTGATAAAATCAACATATATTGCTAAAACTTGGGCTACTGTTCTAGCTTTTATATATGGATTTTTAAAAATTAATTTACTTTTATGTGAGTCACTGTAAGGGTTTAGGCAGAAAGAGATACAAAAATTCAAATAAGAGTTTAATAACCTTTCACCAGATTGATGTAAAGAGATGGAAACCTGAAAGTGTGAGAATAACAAGCTACAGACTTGTCAGCAAATGCAACCTTCCAACAGATCTGAAATATGAAAAATTTTAAAAACTCATTTCAGTTAAGCTTTATTTTAATAATTTTATTTCTTTCTATTTGGAAACCAGTTAAGTTTTATTAATCTCCTATGGCCTTTTGTCATTTTTTGTGTGTGGCCCTCCTTTATTCCCTTCCCTTACAATGTGTTTTACATACTGATTTTCAGGCACAGTTGACACTTTCCTGCAAAGAGCAGAACTCGTGGAACTAGCAGCCAAAGTTAGTGTTAGCACACAAATAGACTAAGACAGATCATAAAGTCCCTGGTGATCCAGGAACTATATAATGCTGACTAGGTCCAGCAGCACCAGCAGAAATTTCATAAGCCAGCGCTTAGGTTTCAGCAAGCTCATTCTGTCCAGTTCTTTCCACCTGAGAACTGGCTAACTCTGACCTTATCACACACTCTTCTCAACCTGGTTAGTGTCAAGTCCTTTCTCTGCAAACACCCCCTGAATTCCTGGCTGGGGTGGTGGTGGGCTGAGCACCTCCAAACACTTCTGGCTGCTTCCCAGGCATTTGCTCCCGGGGCACTCGGCGCTTGGGTGGCTCAGGCTTCATATGGGTAAGAGAGGAGGACACGGCAGCGCTGCTGAGAAATAGCTTGGAAGGTTGTTTAATCTGCAGTGGAAAAGTGTTACCGAGTAAGAGGGGTTACATGAGGAGCTATTTCAGATGCTTCACATTCCTCTTCGACTTTACCTTGGCATAACTCACAAGCGGAGACAAGCCCTTATACACGAGGCATAAAAAGTAACAGAAGGACTACTGCTGTGAAGTGCTGAGTATTTCCAAGAGTTAAACATGCTCAGCACCAGAAATATGGGGAACAAAATCACATTCTTACTTTTCTGAATAGCATCAAACAGGAGTAAAGCGTAAAAGTGATTTGGCTCTATCCTGGTGCTAATCTGCTTGGCTAAGATCAGGGCTCAACGTATGCTTTTTCCAGCCGGACCCACATTGTGCTGCAGCGTATCTGGCTTCTCTTCCATTCCCATGGAGTGAGCCTGGAAATTCTGCAACAGCTTCCTTTACATTTAAGAAAGGTATTGCCTGAAAGAAGTATGAACATGAATAATAACATCAGGACAGAGGTCTCTGTTTTGTTTATTTTAATATGAAATTTAATTTAATGTGTGTTTTTCCCACATTTTTGGTCTTGATCTTCAGTATGCTATAGATTCCTGTCCGGGTAGCAAACTATCGCATTATAGGTGCTGTAGATAAGAGGGAACTGGTGGGTCTGGGATACTCAGTCACTTGGGAGAAGCTAGGTTTGGGACTTAATTGCACTAGCAAGCTTTTTCATTCAAAGTGATCAGCAGTGAAATAGTTAATGAGACTGAAGTGTAAGCTATCTGTAAAGCTTCAGAGTTAACATCGATTGGGATGAACAGAACAGTTCACACCTCTCAGAACTAATCTCTCAGCCTGAAAGTTTTGTTCACTGTTCTGGAAGGTCACTTAATTACCATGAGAAGTACAGACATAATCATATGATGAAGGTTAAACTCCAGTATGTTATTCTGAGGCAAGGAATGGAAAATCAAAGCAGATTCAGCAGCTATGCAGGCATGAAATACGTGGTCTATGTTTGTAGCTGTTTTGACCAAGTCTCATTCTTCAAAATAGACAGTAGGAATCTCATCACCAAATATTTTTTGAGGTGCAAGGCCAGGTTTTTTGTATTAAATATGTTCCATTCACAGTCTGGTTTTACATGAGATGAGTTACTGAGGATTATTATCCATTGTAAATACTAGCAGGAAAGTAGCCTTTTCTAGAGAATGGCATTGTGTTAAAAGATGAGTGAAGTTACACTTATATTAAGCATGGTTTAACAGCCTGAGTAGACAAAAGTCATTGGCATAAACAAAACCCCTTTGATTTTATGTCAGTTAGTTACGGTCAGTGGGAACAGGAGTATAAAAGCACTGAAAAAGATATCCCATGTCACTGCATCTACTCTCTGTTAGGCAACCAGACCACATGAAACCTTTTTCAGACACTCTAAGGTGGACTGAAGACTGCGGACATAATACAGGAGTCCTTCAGCTGTATCAGCAATTAGGTTTTACATGCTCTGATGGTGGCACTTGTCTCTTCTACATCATTAGCAGCTGTGTATCATCACTAATATGTTAACTTGTCCAAGCAGTCCACAACTCCCTCATGTAGATAAACCTGGAAAGTGCACTGAAATGAAAAGGACAATATTTAAACAATACTCCTGGGAGTCCTGGAACTAAAGTAACCTGTTTTCCCACCAGTTTTTACCTTGCCTTAATTATATTTAAAAAAACTCCTTTATAATTTATAAATATATCTCTCATGTAGATTTGTCAGTGTCTAAGGCATGTAAAGGATATGCATGCTCACATCGCAATTTTTCTTTCTCATGTGGGGAACATTTGCATGTTTTTTTTCTTTGTGTGGTTATATAATTTCATAAAACTTACAGATTTATTAATTCATTATTTTCACCTAATTATATTAATTAATTATTAATTAAATGCAGATTTAATTGTTTTAGAGAATGAAGGGTAAAGGTACCCTTCAGTCAAATTTGGCTGAAATTAACTAATGAGGTCAGAAGTTATTAGCAGAGAGATACAAACTAACAGATATAAATACACACACTGTGACCTCCTTGGGAGCGTGACTTAAATAAGTCTTTTTTCATCTCAATTTGTAGAAGCTAGATTTATAAAAGAGATTTCTACTCTCTCCACCCTGGTACTTGCATTTTGGTACTACTGGATCTTTTCGGCCAAATAGCACTGTATTACTCATCTCCCAATTAAGATAACTATATTTGGAGTAGCATTACAGACAAATCTACTTGTCAGCATCTGCTTGTGGTAAATGTGACAGTCCTGGGAGGAAAGACTTAAAGCAGTTGGTGTGAGGAATTGTAGGGGTGTCACAGGGAAGCCCGGCCTGAAGCGCTGGTTGTGTTTGCACCATCTCTGTGGACATGACTTATCACAGCAAGGCAGGAAAGCTTTAAAACATGGAAGCCTCTCATGTTTTGACTCAGCAGGGCAGTACGTGAGGCATGTTGGCAACAGTCAGGCCACTGAGTCTCACAGTGAAAAACTGTCTGGTTTGCAGGCAAACCAGCTAAAAAGCAAACTAAAGAGGTAGCATGAAAGTAGCACTAGAAATGTCCTCACACAAAATCACTGCCTTCTAAAAAAACCCTTGCACAAGAATGAAAATATTGGAAATGAGAACTGAGCCTCTACCCAGAGGTCAGCATGTTGGAATAGCACTGTCTCACTGGAAAAATGCATTAAAAGTGAAACAGTGGTAAATTTTTGGTAAGTAATATATTTCCTATATGGAGTGACATTGTAGACAAGTTCTTTTTTCACCTGAATCTGAGAAACCTCAAGGAAGCAAACATTTATATAGCAGAGCTGGGAACTCTGGTTCTGCAGCTGAGGGCTACTCACGTCTCTGAAGGAAAAACAGATCCTTCTGCTGCCGGCTGAGTCCTTGGGAGACAGTGGTGGGAGAATAAGATCTGAATCCTAGAGGACTGTCCTGGTTCCGGCTAGAATAAAGTTAATTTTCTTGCCAGTAGCTGCTATAGTGCTGTGGTTTGGATTTAGGATGAGAATAAAGTTGCTAACACGCTGATGTTTTAGTTGTTGCTGAGCAGTGTTTACACCAAGTCAAGGATTTTTCAGCTTCTCATACTGCCCTGCCAGCGAGGAGGCTGGAGGGGCACAAGAAGTTGGGAGGGGACACAACCAGGACAGCTGACCCAAACTGGCCAACAGGGGTATTCCATATCATGTGATGTCATGCCCAAAATACAAACTGGGGGGAGTTGGCTGGGGGGCACTGCAGCTTGGGGCTTGGCTGGGCTCATTCAACAGGTGGCGCGCAGTTGTATTGTGCATCACTTGTTTTGTATATTCTATTATTATTATTATTATTATTATTATTATTCCCCCCCCTCCCTTTTATGTCCTTTTAAACTGTCTTTATCTCAACCCACGAGTTTTACTTTCTTTTTCCAATTTTCTCCCCAATCCCACTGGTGGGGGAGAGTGAGTGAGCAGCTGTGCCGTGCTTAGTTGCCAGCTGGGGTTAAACCATGACAAGGACTTCCTTCAAGGAGCATGGACTGCTGAAATGCCCAGCGTCAAAAAAGTGACAGCTGGTTGCACAGAACAAGCATATAGGTTTGCATAACCTCAAAAGAAAAAAAGAGAAAGGATATAGTGTGCAAGGGTCTACAAGCAGCATAAATTGTCTGTAAAGCAACTCAAAATACAGAAATAAAAATGCTCAGCCTTATGAGCAGTCATTCAAGAGAAGTGGAAAAAAAAAGGTTATGTCCTAATCTCACCATTACCAGAGAAAACAAAAATGGCAGTATGCGCAGTGACTGAGAACAATGATTTCCGATACAGAGAAGGCTGTCTGCAAAGTGACTCTGGCAAATTCAAAGATGTGTGCTGATTCAAATGTATAAATACACTGCAGAAGGTGGCTGCCAGCTGAAAGCTGCCATATTGGTCAGGTTACTGAATAATCACCAGCCTTTTGCTGTTCAATAGTCCAGCTGAATTGTGGAGCCAACTGCAGCACAGCTCCAGCACCACATGTAAGTGCTAATATCAGACTTCAGAAATGTGACAAAGGACTGATGATCTTTAACAAAAGCTTCCTAAGGCCACTGGACACAGGCAGGCTGTCAACAAGAAAACTCCCAAAACAGGCAACATTATTGCTTGGAGCATATAGCTGTTGGCACAAAGGGATACCAGTGACTGCTGAGCAGCAAGGCAGAGCAAGTCCCGGAGCTCATCCCAGGACAGACTTACAACATCCAGATAAAAACAGAACATTCGTCTTGGGGTCTGTGAAGAATTTAAACCTGAGGACATGTTTCAAGGACTGGACACCCTGAGGTCAAAGTCAAAGTAGAAATGCATCCCTATTTGTTGCTGGGGGAACCACAGGAATGCAAAGGACCATTAGCTGTGATGAGGCTGCTGAAGGAAGAACTGACAAGGCTGCAAACAAGAGGTATTATTATGCTCATTGAAACTAGCACAGAGTGAATCAGCAGCCGAAAAGTAGTTAGAAAGTCTTCAGGTAAACCAAGGATCTGCTCTGAGCCAAAAACACTGAGCAGAGAGTGCTTGGAAGAAGTCAGTATCCATTGCCACTTACTGGAGACATGCTACTGTGATTTATTCATGGTTAAACTGCTTGTGAAGTCAAGAACAGATTCTGGCATGTTAAGCTAGTGAGCCATCTAGCTTCTTGACAATCTTTGCCATAGCTATTGGCAGGTGTTTTGGGAATACGGGGCATCAGGCTAGGCATGATATGGACTGAAAATGGACTTTTAGATGTAAAGAGTATAGCTTATGGCATGATTATCATAGAAGGTGGTGTTGTTGGGGCGATCTGGGTCCATGAAGTCAAACTGAAGCAACTTCTTAGCAAATGCTGACAACAGAATATTAAACTGCAAACGGACAAACTAAGGTGAGAAGAGCGGAGTTGTATTTTACCACATTTTCTGATGTTCTTTTTCAGGACTATGTGAACTGTGAAACTGTAAGAAAATGCCCAGGCTAGCAGACATGAAGAAGAAATTGTATAATTTTCAGTAAGTTTTCACATTCTGCACATGCCTTTCAGATACGTCTGAACCCTTGAGACAGACCACAGTGATGCAGCATGGGACTTGTAGGAGGACCTGAAGTGGGCACTTGAAAGAATACATATAATTATAAGCAAGCACCAGCTTTAAGATGCAACAGCTGGAGCTAGAACATGATACCTCAGGAGGAGGCAAAGTGGCCTTTTGCAAAGTCCACTGTAACAGAGCCTTGACAGACACAGGGAAGTGTCTGATTTAAAATGAAGTGCTGGCTCTACTTCCTGTAGTAAAAAGTTTCTTTGGAGCACAAGGTAGACTTCTGCCTAGACATAATAGAACACCACAGAAAGGTGATGTTGAAGGCAGCCAAACGACTGGAGCACATCCCTTACACTCCAGAGGCAAAAGATGAAGACGGGGTGATGACCAGAAAAACAACTCTAGGAGGCAGGTAAATTGACCCAAGCACACATTTAAAACAACATAACAGAAAGATTTTTCCAGATAATCCTAAAGTCAAGGCTGTTGTCTTGGTCTCTTTTTTTGTTATTACTATTTTTTCCCTAAAAGCAATCCAGGGAAGTTCTGTGTTGTACACAGTATTGGATAAAACAGTCTCACTCATTTTCTAATCAATTTCTTATAAGCCCATGATCAATCTTAACAGCTACTTACCTTTATTGGTAAGAATTTTCTTCTTATGTTTCTTCAATCATTATAAACAAACATAATTTTTAGAACAGCTGAAAAAATTACGCTGAGCAAGATCTAAACTCAATTTATAGGTTTATAAATATTACAATTTCATAAATATTTCTAGGCATTTCCCAGATGGAAAGGTTCTTAAGAAGACCAGAGCTCCAACCAGAGACCCAGGAGACATGCTTTCAGTTTGCTGCTCCATCACAGATTTCCTCTGTGAACTTCAGTTCCTTACACTGTGAGTCACGCCCAATTTTTAAGGTGTGTGTATGTGTGTGTGTAATTGCACTTACCTATCACAGTGCTGTCTGATGCACTCTAATGACTGAAGAATGCTCTGGAATGTGATAAGTTTGGACATATATACACCATACCTATACATGCCTGCAGATAGTTTTTTTGTGAATGTCTAGATGTTAATGATGAAATAGCATCCGATTAACTACGTAATACTATTTACATGAACAAAGTTTAATCACATTCTCATTAGCAGCTTATTATAATCATTACTCATAATTTATATACAAACCAGATGAATTAGCATTTTATGTGCACTGAAGATATGACCATATATGTATCTGCTACCTACCTGCCCTTTTACATTACAAACAGTAAGGATTTTATTAATTCATTAGTCCTTTTCTGCAAATTTCTGTATAATGCCCAGTAATAACACATCCATTCACGTTAAATGTATTTTGGATGATTTTGGTAGTATTCCATTGGCTGAAACCAAAGACACATCCTTCTTGCAGTGCTTTTGTAAGGTGTCCCAATTAAAGATCCTTCTGTTTCATACAACAAAATCATATACTTCTCACATATAATTCATTAGAAGCAATAATAGCACTGATTTGCTAACTTCTTTACAATACTTATTAAAAATTAAATAAATTGTTAATATTGCTGCACAAGAAAAACACATTTCTTATTACATTTCAGGTTTCATGCCTGCTAGTGAAGCTGATGTGAGGCTAGAATGAATTGGAAGCAAGTGATTTCAACTATATTCTCAAGAAAGATGATTAATTGTTTGAGAAGAGTCAGACAAAAAGAAGGGCAAATAAAAAGATTTGATTCCCTAATCTAACAGCACCATACAAATCTGCAGGTGCTTTTACTGAAGTAACTAAGCCATGTCAAGGCAAAAGTGTCAAGATCAAGCAGGACACTTGTTCTGGCTTCATCCTATGCATTTAATGCACCAACCCCAAATGACTGCAGCCCTCATTTATTACTTGCAACTTTGCCTCTCCTGTCGGAAGCTGTTTCCTTGGAGAACAAAGAAGACAAGAGAACAGTACTGCTGCCAGCCAGACTTTCTTTTCAAGACCATGGCAGAAAAAACTAGGCCACATGAAGGAAAGAGAAAGGGAAGGACCATCGTTTTTGTACAGCGCTCTCCCAGTGTCCCAGGAGAGTCACACATGCCAGGCTTTTTTTGTCTGTCTGAGAATGCAGGGTTGTTTTCCAGATGTACCCATTGCTTCTCCATTCTTCTCCAAGGTGACAGTGGAGGCAGGCAAACAAAGCTTTTGACACCAGTTTCCTATCCATCTTTGACAGGAAAGTCTGAGGACCCATACAACCCTGATACATTTTCTCTTAAGATGTTACCCTTCTATAGTGGATTAGACTGCAATTGAAAACTTTTAACCCCACAAATGTCAATATGCAGTCACAGAAAGAGGAATTTGCTGGTGACCTAGGGAGCTGGCTTGGCAAAAAGTTGACCTTTTCCTCAATTAAAAAGCAAAAAAGAAATACCATTTTTCTTGAGGGAAGGTAGTTTTGCTCTGATCAGGTAATACCAAATCAAGCCTTCTCCTTTCAGCATGGGGTGGGGAAGCATAATGCTTCCTTTCAGTTTCATGATGTTTTGTGTTAAACCCATTGCAAATTAAGTTGATTGCCCAGAGACTATAGCTACTGCTTACAGCTCGCAAGAGAGACAAGGCAGTGTAATGATCTGTGACTGCATACCGCACATGTAGACTACAGCCATCAGTCAACTACATAATCTTCAGCATCAAGATTCATTAAAGTCAGTGGGAGTCGTGTTGTTAAAATGCTGTCTGCAATTTGGGAAATGTAGGGGTTAATACTATAGAATAAAGAAACTAGGTGAAAAAAAAAAGGTGAAAAAGAAGCTGCTAGAGCAGAAGTGGATGCAGCCAGAGTGTAGTGCTTGTGGCTATAGATTACTCTTAGATTTGTGTCACATAAACATTTTGAAAAGAAAACAAATGACCATCTATCATGTCTTAGGAGGTGGCATTCTTTTCCTTTTTTGCTATACTCATCAGAATTACTGTTTCCATTTACTAAGATATAGTATTTTTTTCAAAATTATTGCATACTTATGACTATGTGTCACTGCACCCTCTTTCTTCTCAAATAACTAACTTTATTGTACAAATAACTCACTTTATTACATGCGTCTTTGGGATCTGAAAGCGTTAAAAAGAAAGTTAAACCTTAATTATGGGCTATAAGCTGCTAAAGGGAGAATACTAGAGTGTAGCAATGACATCTGGACTAGTACTAGTGCACGTAATGCATATCTGTCACTGACAACTCACTGGGTTACATTTAATTCACAATCATCAGTCATGTCTTCTTTTCTAAGCAAAAAAAGAAACTACACCAGCATCAGTAGTAGAAAGCATGCCTTCAGAGGACAGATTCTTCCATGTGGCATGATTCAAGTGGATGACCTTACAGATGTAAATGGAATGGACAAATAAATGTCAATAAATATAAAGTAACTGAGAGTTTCATATGCTGTGTTAACATTTAATCTACCATACCTAATGAATTTTGTAATTCTTCTCTTGCCCATGTACTCTCAGTTTCTGAGTTTGATTCTCCTTTCTCTTTGGTTTTGGGGGAATGCCTCTATGCTCTCTCTATGTAAATCAGGGCACAGCTTGAATTTAGCAAAGCAAAATGCAAGCAGCATCCATCAGCCAAGAGGGAATAAGTGTTCTCTTTCTTCAAAATCCAAGAACCTGAAATGGTTACAAGATCAGCCCAGAGGCTGGCTGAGCCTTTGCTCTGCATGGTTGCATATTTGTCTGTGGAATATGGAGTGCTGGAATAAACAGTGTTGAACAGAAATCAGTTTGAGTAAGAGCAGGAAGTACCAGCTTCATGAACTTTGGGCACAAACCCGCTATCTTAGTGTCTTGCATTACAGCCTTCTTTCTTCTTCAAATGTGTAAGCAGCAACCTTCAGGTGTCTAGAAATGTTTCTCTTAAAACTTGAAACTGTTGCTTCCGTGGCTCCACAACAAGAAGACATATGGACACAGCTGATTTTCACTTAACAACTCAGTTGAGGCAAACAAAACAGCAGAAGCTATGGTAAATGCAGACCTCTTTGATCCCAAACTAAATGACAATTTTAGCACTAACACTTGTCCAGATGCTTTTGTTACAGATCAGAAAACCTGTTTGGCAAGCTTTCACTCATTTGGCTATAAGTATTTCAGTTGCCCTCCCACTAGATGTAGTCTCACCACATAAGTCATGTTTCAAGACAGAGCGAACAGATGAGCTTGTCTTACTCAATCACTAATATTGATTCACACATTCACACAGAACAAAATGCAAGTTTGAATTGTCTTGGCAGACAATACACCTTACACATGCACAATTAAAGATTAAAGAATTAGCAGGTGCCCTAATCGAAGCCCTGCAGGGTGGGTTCTACGATTTGACCACACTTCATTATCTTTGTCCTCTTCGTGCTACAAAGTGACCTCTGACTAGGTGCACATTTTGCTATGGTTTATGGCAATTAAGATTCTTCTTCATGGTAGATTGACTACAATCTCTTTGGACTATCTAGTGTATAATCTTTCTTTATGTATTTCTACTATACTACCATATGCATTAGCACTGGCCCACTGGGTATCATTTTATTTCAGCTTTCATGTATACATTCTAATTATTTTACTACTGTACTGCCATTGGAGCTTAATGTTGATAATAGAATCTACTTTTCACTGGGTCCACCACGAAATCACAACTTGTGACACCTTAGGTTAGCTTTCACTAAGAAACAGGAAATAACAAGGCACTTTGTAGTATACTGAATACTAAATTAACAAGTTACAATCACATAAAATGATCAAATAAATGTATCTTGTTATGAAATAACTATGTATTAGAAGAAACCCCAGTCTTAATGGCATCATGTGTTTAAAACTAACATTTTATTGTATGATGAGTTCTATGGTAAGCTATTATTGCTACTTATTGTTTGCATTATGGTAGCTCCTAAAGGTTTGGGCCCAACTGTGCTAGACACTGAGTAAGAGTTTTATCTGTATTTACATTCCTCCTGCCCTGCCTAAGCACCAGTCTTTCTCTGCTTGGTCAATTTCCAAAATCCATCTTCTAAACACCTATAAAACTCTGCAACTTCCAGGTGTTCCACTACCCACCTGTCCCAGGAAATACCCTTTAAATCTTTTCTTCAACTTATTTTTCATCTTACCTTCCCATAATGTCAAAAGAAGTGGCCGAGTCCTGCACTCTCTAGTTCACACATCTCAGCATTCCCCCGTCTTTCCTGCACTAAATCAGTCCCAACAGCCAATGTCTTTTTGGTGTTGCTGTGAGCATTTTCCACCACTGCTCTCACCAGGCTTGTAGGAAAATGACTGTTGAAGCTACTAAGCTACTCTCTTCCCTTTGTCCCCATTGCAGTTGTGGCCGATCAACACCCTGCCAGATGCCTTGGCTCCTCAATCAACAGTTCCAGAGCTGGTTCCCTTGCACAATGTGTTATCATTTGTTGCTGCTATAAAATGGCAACTAATTCTCTCCTTCCCACCACATCATTCACAGAAATTGATAGGGGATTATATTTTAAGGAGACCTTTTAATAGGATACATCTAGCATTACATTTTGAGGCAACAGTTGCCTTCGAACTGGGCAGTAGAGTCTTCCCTGTTCTTTCTAGTATGTTCCTTCCTCACTTCTTGTTTCATACAGCACACATGTGGATGGCTTTTAATAAGAAAACAGTGTAATAATCTAACCTATGCATAGTGACTCCATTATTTGCATATTTGGAAAGAGACCTGTTAATTCAACAAACAGGTCATAGGATCATAGAATCATAGAATGGTTTGGATTGGAAGGGACCTTAAAGATCATCTAGTTCCAACCCCCCTGTTCCAGTGCCTCACCACATTCACAGGGAAGAACTTCTTTCTTACATCTAATCTAAATCTGCCCTCTTTCAGTTTAAAGCCATTACCCCTTGTCCTATCACTGCATGCCCTTGTAAAAAGTCCCTCTCCGGCTTTCTTGTAGGCCCCCTTTAGGTAGTGGAAGGCTGCTATAAGGTGTCCCTGGAGCCTTCTCTTCTCCACGCTGAACAACCCCAACTCTCTCAGCCTGTCTTCATAGGGGAGGTGCTCCAGCCCTCTGATCATCTTCGTGGGACTCCTCCAGACTTGCTGAAACAGGTCCATGTCGTTCTTATGTTGGGGCCCCAGAGCTGGATGCAGTACTGCAGGTGGGGTCTCACAAGAGTGGAGTAGAGGGGGACAATCACCTCCCTCGACCTGCTGGTCAGGCTTCTTTTGATGCAGTCCAGGATATGGTTGTTTTTCTGAGCTGTGAACGCACATTGCCATGTCAAGTTGAGCTTCTCATCAAGCAACACCCCCAAGTCCTTCTTCGCAGGGCTGCTCTCAATCCACTCATCGCCCAGCCTGTATCTGTGTTTGGGATTGCCCCGACCCAGGTGCAGGGCCTTGCACTCGGCCTTGTTGAACTTCATGAGGTTCACACAGGCCCACCTCTCAACCCTGTCAAGGTCCCTCTGTATGGCATCCCTTCCCTCCAGCGTTGACCACGTGCTAGTTTTGGCTGGGATAGAGTTAATTTTCTTCTTAGTAGCTGGTGTGGGGCTATGTTTTAGATTTGTGCTGAAAACAGTGTTGATGATAACACAGGGATGTTTTCGTTACTGCTGAGCAGTGCTCACACAGAGTCCAGGCCTGTTCTGCTTCTCACCCCACCCCACCAGGGAGCAGGCTGGGGGGGCACGAGGAGTTGGGAGGGGACACAGCCGGGACAGCTGGCCCCAACTGACCAGAGGGATATCCCACACCATAAGACGTCATGCCTGGGAATAAAAGCTGGACGAAATAACGTTCAGAGTGACGGCGTTTGTCTTCCCAAGTCACTGTTAGATGTGATGGAGCCCTGCTTTCCTGGAGATGGCTCAACACCTGCCTGCTGATGGGAAGTGGTGAATGAATTCCTTGTTTTTCTTTGCTTGCGTGTTCGGCTTTTGCTTTATCTATTAAACTGTCTTTATCTCAGCCCACGAGTTTTCTCACTTTTACCATTCCGATTTTCTCCCCCATCCCACTGTGAGGGAGGTGAGTGAGCGGCTGTGTGGGGCTTAATTGCTGGCTGGAGTTAAACCATGACACTGTACCACACAGCTCAGTGTCATCAGCAAACTTGCTGAAGGTGCACTCAATCCCACTGTCCATGTCACCGACAAAGATGTTAAACAGTGCCGGTCCCAATACTGACCCCTGAGGAACACCACTCATCACTGGTCTCCACTTGGACATCAAGCTGTTGACCACAACTCTTTTGAGTGTGACCATCCAGATAAATAATGGAGACCAACGACCCACAACATGTTGCCTTTTAGAGTGGCAAAATGTTCTTGTATTCAGTATACTCCCAGACGAATTAGAGGGGTGCATTTTATACTGAGATTTGTGGCAGATCTCTTTTAGTATTCATAGGTGTGCCGGCATAATACAATTCATTTAGGAATATGACACATCTGTGTAATTTGTAGGTGTTGACTGTCTAACCTTCAGACAACTTGATGGAAAAAAATAATTCATCCATAACAGAGACCTTTATTTTTCAATCCATAACATTCTATTTAATGTATTAGAAGTACATGAAAAGAATGGAAAAACAGGAAAAGTAAAACAACTGGAAGAGAAAGAAGTGCCTTGCTGTACAGCATTTCAACAAATAATGTAGAGATGGATTATTCCATATTTTCAAATCCTTTATAGTGAAAGTTCTATCGGTCTTTCTATGGGTCTATCTTACTTATCTTTGTGATCAAGTAGGAGAAAAGCCATTGCAGTCCTATATAGATATGACATTTATTTTTCCAGCAATTCAGATAACTTGAACATGACAATACTGAAGAATATGTTATGAATATTTCATCTCATGATTAGGATCATCTTCAAATATAATGCTCTACATTCACATGCCTTAGCTGTAGTGTGACATATACAGTTGTATAATGTATGTACATTACAATCATTTTTATAAAAATAAAACAGAAGTTACAGATATTCAAGGAAGGACAATAAAAAAGATAGATAGCCTGCTCCTGTAATTATATGTCTCTTCCATTTAAAAGAAACAATTTAATTGCAAGAGAGTAAGTTTTGATTGCTCTGAATAATAAAGACCTTTCACTGAAGAAGGCATGGTGTATTCTGGGGCATTTTGCCACCCATGAGCATCAGAGTACCAAGATGCTATTATCTGCAGCATATGAACTAGTTCACGACTATCCCAGGGCTAGTAATTTTGCATTTCAAGAAATGTAATTTATGGTCATATTACAGTTTTCATCTTTGCACTAAGAGTATCTCCCAGGCATCCTTTGCCGATTATGGTCCCACCTGGGTCAGGAATAGGTGGTCATGAGCCTGAGTTTTCCTAGTGAACCTATCTTTTTTTTTTCCTTTTTTTTTCTTTTTAAATTTTCTGAAGTGTACTCAGTATACTATTTGCCTTCTCTTTGCTCCATGAAAGAAAATCTTTTTGAAAGAGTCTTAGGTTAGAAAATACTGTCTTGTGAAAGCAGCCCCTAGGCCAAGTTCCCAGCTTTTTTCAGGAGCCTGCTTGTGTCTGTCTCCCCAGCAAACCCACAGCCATAGCTTCTTCTCCTAGAGCTTTGTTCCATTCTCCAGTCTCCAGCCCCACTGCCCCCACTTCTTTGGCCTGTGTGGCCTTCCTCATGGCTTCAAGCTTCCTTTCCTTCTGCTGTGAGCTGGCATTTTTCTCTACAGGAGGGCTCAGATGATCCTATTGGGTACAGAAGTGCTTTTAGTGATCAGTAATTTGGAGTCAATAAACCTCTTTAGTAGCAGGGGTTATTACTGAGCGAAACTGTGCCTAGCTCCATTTCTAGCCTACTTCCCAACCCCACGCTTCTCTTTGCAGGAGGGGACAGCAGAGCCCAAGCATTTGCCAGTCACACAGTTAACAACAGCAATTGCTCCAGATAAAAAGAGCTACATCATCATTACCAGGAGGGAGGAGTGAGTCTAACAAAACACATTGCATGAACAATCGGGTAATTGGATCCCTACTGGAAATGCAGCCCGAGCAATAATTTCAGATGGCACTGATGGTGTTATAACAGAAATTAAACCTTTATTATCATATTCCAATGGATCCAGTTCTAACCGGAGGCAAACGGTTTAAAGGCACTGCTGCATCCGTGCATACCTGAACTTCTCAGGAAAGGCTAATCCACTTTGAAATTGATGCCAAATTGGCAAAATACCCATTGCTTCTGAACTCAAACTCTTTAGTTTAGGCATACAGGGAATGTGAGAAAGCAACCTTTTTCTGAAATGCACACGAGAAGGAAAAACCTCCTCTACCATCCAGTATATTCTACATCTCCTGGCTGGATGAGTGTGAAATATTCTGGAGCGTGATAGCATGCACGGATGTGGTGTGCTACTTTTTTTTCAGTAATGAATTTTATGCCTGCCTGTTTCTGTTCCTTTGTCTATTTTTTAATTCAAATATGTAAAAGCTTTTCTTAATACAGACTCCCAGGTGTCAGTTGCTGCCTGGAGTCCCTTTTCTTTCCTCTATTGTTCTCTTAATTGTTACTTCAAAACAATTAGCTGGGCATTCATATGCAAATGAATGCAAATGTACAGGGGATTGGGTGTGAGAGAATACCACCACTCGTTAATTTCCACTTCAAGGTCTGCTGGTAGGAACAACAAAATTGCTTAACAATGTATTTTTCCTGGGCCATAAAGGGTGAACTCGTGACGATTCCAGCCATCCTGCTGGCTCGGCAATTGTTAAGACTCTGCTGTTTCTTGGTAAGATTTTTATTTATTTATTTATTTGGGTATAGAGATTGTGCTAGCCTTGTCACCCTAAACTGCCCTTGCCCTTGCTCATTTACGTTCAAGGACATGCCTAATAATTTGGATACAATCCTGATTAGAATATAAGGTAAATTATTAATATTACTGCTATTAACGTGATCCATTAAGGGATAAAACCTCTCACTTGAAGGAATTCTTCATGTCTCTGTCAAAATAAAACTTCTATAATTTATAAAAGAATATGCTTTATTGCATTTAAGCCTTAGAAGAAAGATACACTGACTGATAGGCTGGGACTGGGAATGAATCCTAGAGAGACTTTGCCAGTTGCTAAGATAAATGTCATCTCTTTTGGAGCAGTTGTATTTATTGTATAAATCTGCATTCCCTTTCAGGCTGTATAGTAAAACTCCTTATGAAAAATAGTTGGTTATTCAGCATTCAGAACTGCTTTACAAAGATAAATACCTTAGCTTTTCAGATCCAATTAATATACAGAAACCAATTAAAAGACCAAATCCTGTAATCATCAGGCAGGAAAAATTCAGAACCACAGACTATCGTGAGCAGGAAAACCCATAGCACAGCAGGAAAACTCCATCACTCATATGTGACTCTCCTACTAGGATCCTCACCAGGGGAAAAGTTGCCTCTAGGAGGCATAACTTTAGAAAGACATTTCTGAGGCTGTGGGAAGAAGTGATTAACTTTTAACTCTGCAATTACTTCTTTTTTACATTACCTTAGTGTTCTTCCACTTTTATCTCTGAAAATCATCTACACAGCAATAAGGGACCACAATATTTACCCCTCAGGGCAGGTAGCATCTTTGTTATGCAGTGTGATTCCCATGTTTCACCAGATACATTCCTCATGGAAAAGAAAGACATCTGCTGGGTGGTGAAAACTGGCTTCAATTCCCTGCTCCATCACTTAACAAGGGGTGGTGGGCTGACTGTTTAGGCCTGGACACGCAGTTCTGTTTAGATGTCTGAATGCTATGGGAATCAGTGGAAGTCAGATGTTTGTGTGCCTTTATCCAGACCTTAATTGTCCCGTGTCCTGGCTTCCTACATCCAAGATGGAGTAATAGGACCGCCATCACAGTGCTGCGGTAAGAATAAACATCTTTAAGACTGGGAGGAACTTGGGCACAGTAATGATAGGGACCGTGTAAATACCTTAGGTGAAGAGGCACTGTTATTATACTACAGTATAAATAAACACTAACAAAGCAGCTATGACTGATCTAGGGAATTTGATCTGGGGACTCTGGCCCTGTGAGTAACTTAAGACCATATTCAAATTGCTGCTAGCAATTCACACCAGAGGAGGAGACCTGTGTTGTGGTTTAACCCCAGCCAGCAACTAAGCACCACGCAGCCGCTCGCTCACTCCCCCCCCAACCAGTAGGATGGGGGAGAAAATCAGGAAAAGAAGTAAAACTTGTGGGTTGAGATAAGAACGGTTTAATAGGACAGAAAAGAAGAAACTAATAATGATAATGATAACACTAATAAAATGACAACAGTAGTAATAAAAGGATTGAAATGTACAAATGATGCCCAGGGCAATTGCTCACCACCCACCGACCGACACCCAGCCAGTCCCCGAGCAGCGAATCCCTGCCCCCCTCTTCCCAGTTCCTAAACTAGATGTGACGTCCCATGGTATGGAATACACTGTTGCCCAGTTTGGGTCAGGTGCCCTGGCTGGGCATGAGAAGCTGAAAAATCCTTGACTTTAGTCTAAACACTACTGAGCAACAACTGAAAATATCAGTGTTATCAACTTTCTTCACATACTGAACTCAAAACATAGCACTGTGCCAGCTACTAGGAAGACAGTTAACTCTATCCCAGCTGAAACCAGGACACCCTGGTACACCTGCAGAGACAGCAATGAGAAAGGGGGAGACTCCTCTGTCACTCCCCAGTTCCTCTGTACAGAGGAGTAGATAGTCTCAGCAGTAATTTGGGTGGCCACCCCCAAGGCTTCACAACACATTGTGCTTCAGAGGAAAGGGTTGATGAGTCTTCTTACCTTCATCCCTGCCCTTCGTCTTTGTGTCCTCTGTGGCCAGTGTTCTATTTAAATATGGGTTTTTTTTCTTTTTCTTTTTTTTTTTTCCCCTCCACAGGCATATCCATTTATGATGTTTTAGCCCTAAGCAAAGACTTAAGGGTTTTGTCCAAAACTAATACACAAATGCCAGAAAGGGTCTTTAACCATAATACTTCTATTTTTCCCTCCTTAAAACTTGGAGAAATTGAAATATCTGTCTTCATTACAACATAAGCACCTGTGGAAACTTGGAAGGTACTGGATATATCCCCTTATGGGAAGAATAAATGTCTCATCCCAGCAGACCCTGCCCTCACTGCAACCTGTTCATAGCTCACCAACCAATATATTTTATCTTCATATATGGTTGAAATAGGGCAGATTTCTGGGACTTAAACAGGCAAATAAAACACATCCATCTTCCAATAAGCACACAGGAAGTTATTATTAGCCAGTGGGCTAATAGTAAAACACAGTGAAATACAAGAAAAGGATGATTTGAGCAGGTGAGGCTTTAAAGCATGTTTTACCCTGAAGTTTCCACTAAAGTTTTGTTCTTAACAAGTTGTCTGAAACCTTTGCTTTTTGCTTTATGAGGCTGACAGTTGCAACTTGAAAGTCCAAGGAATATTTTTAGTGGAAACAAGAGATAGATGCTGGCAGGGTGTTTTAACAACGGCCTGTTTGTTTTGGAAATAAGATTCAAAGAACGCATTATTTATAATGCCCTGATATGCACATATGGCTCTGGTTGTATGCAGCATTATAATAACAGACGTGGTTTCTTATAACCTGTCTGCATGGCACTCCCAGATGCCTGCTGCTGCTGGGGCCAAAATTTCACATGCAGTTTGAACTAGCAAAGCCGGTAGAAGAAGGTCTTCCCTAGACTGTTCATTCCCACCCCATGCCCTCTCTCCCCATTGCTGTCAGCACAGGTGCTTATGCTAGGTTTTGAACCAGATCAAGGAATCAATCCAGGTTAAAACTCACCTGGCAAAAAAACCCCCAACAAGTTTAACTGCTTATATTGTTATACTCATGATGCTACGGCCTGAGCATCCCTCATACTGTGTGTTCCTTTAGGGCACATCCTAGTTGTCCTTTCTTTGTGTAGCCCTTTAGTCTAAAACTAGAAAAAACCCACCTCTACTTACTCTAATATTACTACCACCTTTCTTGGTCTTTACACACACCAACACTATTTTATATATCTATTTAAAAATATACATACATATCAGTAGTAGTATTATTATGTGATATACATTAATTGCTTACTACATACATTTTATATAATGTATGTAATATATTATATACAAACATACAGAAGTATATAAACACAGCTATATGTACTAAGATGAGAAGCACCCTTTGTGGTTGTTGCACGTAGCACAAATGTCAGCGTGCACAAATGAAAATATAACAGAGTGGTCCTTTGGCCCTTTTGACTCGTTTGCTCTCTGATCTCACCACCTGAGCAATGGCTGATGGAATTGGGACAGAGAAAATGTCCACTGTTCTATCTCTTTCCTTCTGCACTTTGGGGATTGATCAGATAGGTCTATATTCAGATGCTGTAAATTCCAGTAAACTCCAAATACCTACTGTTTTCCACCAATCAGTGGAATCCTTAGGTCTTTAGAAATATCTAGGCAGTATGAAATACTAACTCCAGGCTTTCTGAAGAGAGCCCAGAAACTGACTGAGCTTGTGATCTGCTTCAGAGATGGCTGATCCATCAAAATTTGCTGCAGTAGCCCAGGGCTTTCATTACTAGCCAGCAATGCAGCCCCAGCTGCCTGCTCAGTGTTTCACAGCTGAGAAAGGAAGCCTGGACCAGTTTCTTCCCACTCCTGTACTTGGCTCTTCTGATGGGGTCTAGAATGGTGTTTCTTTATGTTCTTTGCTCTTTTCAGCAAACTATCATCACGTGCTCACAGGCAGATGTGCCACTTTAGCCCTTTTGAATTGCCTGGGACATCAATATAAAGCATGAAGATGTTTTGCATAAATCTTGTCTCTTAGAGGCAGGTAGCTGTGATGAGGCTCCTGATGAGTAAAAAGGAATGGTAATAATTTAAAAGAGGAAGTATTCCTGTGTATCAAAGGCTTGGCTGTAACATAATATATATCTAACACAGTTTTATGCAGTATAGATAAATAGACAGAACACAAATAGTGTAATCCCATTGCCAACATCAAAGCATGCAGATTTCAGAAAGGGAAAGTATGATTAGAATGTGATTCAAGGTATAAAGCTTTTCATATCTCTGCAAAATGCATACATGTGTATATATATTTATACTTAAAAACATATTAATGAGTTCTTTTGCATAGTACAGTTTGTAAAGCTCAGATCTCTTGTCTTTAGTGTGTTCTAGTATCCTTTCTTTTATGCCTCATTCTTCCCATTAAGAACATAACTCTTTTTTTAGCAGACAAAATCCCCTACTAACCTTTCTCCTTGATAATCTTTTTACATTTATCCTTATCTCTTCCTTTGTGTCTATTGTCTGATTGTACCTCTTATACAGGCTTTCACTCAAGGTTAGTGAAATTAAACATTAGCTGGCTTAATAGGTAGCTAGTACAGTAGTTTATCTACCAGTAAAATCATAGAATCATAGAATTGTTTAGGTTGGAAAAGACCTTTAAGATCATGGAGTCCAACTGTAAACCTAACACTGCCAAGTCCGCCACTAAACCATGTCCCTGAGTGTCACATCTACATGTCTTTTTAATACCTCCAGGGATGGTGACTCAACCACTTCTGTGGGCAGCCTGTTCCAATGCCTGACAACCCTTTCAGTAAAGAAACTTTTCCTGATATCTAACCTAAACCTCCCCTGGTGCACCTTGAGGCCATTTCTTCTTGTCCAATTGCTTGTTACTTGGGAGAAGAGACCAGCACCCACCTCACTACAACCCCCCTTCAGGTAGTTGTAGAGAGCAATAAGGTCTCCCCTCAGCCTCCTTTCCTCCAGACTAAACAGCCCCAATTCCCTCAGCCACTCCTCCTAAGACTTGTGCTCTAGACCCTTCACCAGTTTTGTTTTTCTTCTCTGAACACACTCCAGCACCTCAGTGTCTTTCCTGTGGTGAGGGGCCCAAAACTGAACCCAGTACTCGAGGTGCGGCCTCACCAGTTCCGAGTACAGGGGAACAGTCACCTCCCTGCTCCTGCTGGCCACACTATTTCTGATGCAGGCCAGGATGCCGTTGGCCTTCTTGGCCACCTGGGCACACTGCTGGCTCACGTTCAGCTGGCTGTCGACCAGCACCCCCAGGTCCTTTTCTGCAGGGCAGCTTTCCAGCCACTTTTCTCCAAGCCTGTAGCATTGCATGGAGTAAGCTTCCAGATTTTTGGATGTCTCAAATTTCTTCTTTTCCACTTTCATTATTTTAAGACATTGTTATTTGAGGAGTTAGTGACCCATCTCCTGTAATGTTGCTTACAAGCAGTTTCCCTATATAAGACCTTGTGATAATTTCTTCTCTGGCAGGTTGCAGCTAAGACAGTTTTAATACATCACTTTCTGGAGAAAAAGCTGTACTTGTTTCACAATGTTTCATATTCTTTCACTTCTAATAGCTTATACAGGCTGGAGATCCCATGTTCATCTCATGTGCTGCAAGACATTTACATTCTAAAATGTACCTTAAGGGATCAAAGCAGCAGGGCAAACTGGGGACAGTACTGTAGGCTTCACCCTGTTATCAAGGCAGGGGAGAAAAAAGTAGATTTGCCATTTATCTTTATCAAGATAACAAAAGCAGAAGGTTGCCGGGACATTTGGAGCTGAAGCATTATAAATGGAAGAACGGATGTGAAGCCTGGTTAGAGGCCTCATGGATTCATATAATAAAGCTATACAGATGTCTGTGTTATTCCACTAGCCCGTGTACTGTATGAAAGGGAGGATCAAACCATGGTTGCTTCCCTTCCACATGGCAGTCTGAAGGATAAGACATGGGAGTTCTGTAGGACATAGCCTTCTGGGCTAGTTATTACAAAGAATATTTACATTTCAGGCAAATCTAGAAATTTGTAATTTTTCCACAGACAAGGTCTCAAAGAGGCAGTAGCTGGACTTGTGCCTCGTGCTTTGTCTGAAACCCTCCTTTTGCAGGATTAGCTCAACCAGAGATTCACCAAGTTGAAAAGCCTGATTAGCAGCTGCTGCTATGATCCAGGGCTTTCAGATCCTGGCAGTCAAAGAAAAGACATAGATGTGACATCCAAGTGCCTGGGATAAACACAGCTTTCTTCAAAACAGCAATCTTTTGCTACAATTAGCTTGAGTTTGTTTAAACCCTGTTTAAGTAGGCTCAGTCCAGAGCTAGTGCTTGGGACAAGGTCTCCTTGTCTGAAACAGTCTTTTCACTTGTGCACAGTCAATAAGATCTGCAGACATCATTAGGACATTAGACATCTCTGATGAGATGTGACTGGTTACATTGTGTGAGGCAGACAGTCATGACTGCCTTTTTCAGAAAGACTTTTCACGGCTCTGAGCGACCGACCCGCAGTGCCAGCAGCTCACTGCCAGCCTTCTGCAGCACAGCAATCGAATAAACAAATCTGCCTCCCATCCTCCAGCTCCTATGGCTCGTAGCCCGACAAAAGGGTGGCTGGGGACTACTAGAACTGTCATGTCATGGGACATTGGCCTCTGCTACTGACTAATGATCTTTTCCATACAGAAGTCGGTGCTCTGCTTTGACATACTCTGTAATTATTCTCTGTAAACCTGTCCTATCTGTTGCCGCTTAGCCACTGCAGATGAATGTATCAAAAGCTTAGCAATGCTTTTTGGATAATTCCTCACCTTTGGGCATTTCCTAAGTTCTGGTAGCTAGTCCAGGTGCTGCTAAAAGCTTGCTTGAATGTGGTGGGCTGGGGGCTTTTCGTACTAAAGCCTGTGGGTTTTAACAACTGAAACTGCCACCTTTTTTTCCCCACTGACACAGCTGGAAAAGTCTCAGGTGATGCTAGCTTCTCATCCAAATGTTTTCCCATGGTTTAATTCATGCAAAACCAGAACTCAGCAGCTGAACTATTCCCCTATTTCAAGTAACCTTTTCCAATACTATTTAACAGGCTGTTGTCAATCAATTCTAATTTAGTACTTTTTTCAGTACTTTTCTCCTCATCTAGGTCTCATTTTCACAATCCATCTCCTTTCTCTTCAGTTGCTCTATAATGTACCTCATTAGCTATAAACTTCAATATCTCACCAATTTTGGGGCCTTCTCCAATCATTGTTCCTTATTCTACTCTGTTCCTGTTAGAATCCATTTTATGAATCTTTTCTTCCTACCAACTAACACCTTAGCCCCGAAACACTAACCTTTTTACAGTGACATCTGACATATTTTTCCTGTTTGATGTGTATTGTTTCTTAAAACTGAACTGGTTTTGCAACCTGTAAACCCTTCCAGAAAGTGTCTACCCTTTATGCTGCCCCATGACAAAATATACCCAACTGAAGCTTCAAAGAGCAGGGGGAAGAAGACTGGGCAAAGATAAAGTGAGGCCTTTGTTAAAAAGAGTGTTTCTGCATCCATCTTATTCCAGGCAAAAACTCTGATAATGCACAATACTATAGCTTTCATGTGCTGGGGCACAGTGCCAGTGTTGCAACTGCTGCAGAAGGTAAGAACAAAGAGGGAAGATAAGGAGTTGTGCTGTAGGGGGGAAGGGAGGAGCAGGGAAAAAAAAAATCTTTTGCATTCCTGGAATGATTGTGACACAATCATAATAATTCGGAAATAATTATATTTGTTATCAGTCAACATAATTTCCTGCAGTTCTACACACAACGTCATTTTCCTTTTCCAGCAGTCAGGCTGAACAAACGGTTCTGTTCTTGTTATTATTGTAGTATGAAGTAGAGTAATGTTGGTTGAACTAATAGTATAAACACAAGGATATCACTTAGAAATGCTTGAAGATTGGCATTTAGCCTATTGTTTCCCAACATGATCCAACCATATTTGTTCATTATTACTTTTTTCCTCATGTTTTGCTGTAAAATGCCATGGTGCTGCGGTATTGTAAGGACAAACACTGCAATATGGTTAAAGACTAACTCTTTCAGTTTAAGTTATTATCCAGAGCCCATTACTGTAGTATTGGAGTGCATAAGAGAGGCTATTTAGTAGATGAAAGAAAAATAATACAAAACCAGTATCACGCTGTTTATTCAAATGCTGTAGGCTAAAGCTCTGTGTATGACACATTTAAAATGACTGATGGATTTTAACTTACAGTTTAGGAGAGAGGATGCAGACCCCCCTGCTGGGGTATGACTTTCTTCCACCAGACAGATCCCTGGCTCCCCAGAGGGACTGGTATGTCCTTGGAGAGGCAGGTCATGTTACCTTCAGCTTTCCTTAGAGACTCTGTCGGAGAAGGAGGGCAGCTTTAGCCTGCGCCATTCAATTCCCAGGAGTTTTGCCATAGGAGACGGAGCCTGTTCCCTGCCTTCAGCAGGCACTCTTCAAATGAGACTTTTGAGGTGCTGCCAGTTCTCCCTGGCATTATTCTCTATTGCTAGGTGTCTTATACTTATACTCATAGAGGCTCAAAGGAACCACGAGGAAACTTCACGCCATTTATTGTGTTGCTAAAGTCTCTAGGCAGTATACCAAGCTAAAAAGGAGTCCTGCTGGACAGGAGTACACAGCTCATTAATATAACTGGATTAGAATTTGGTCCTTTATGCTTACTATAGTTGCTTTACAATCTGTTTTTATTGTTGCCTAGATATTTCCCATTATCATATAAAATGATTAATATATAAACATGAGAGAAACAAAGACAGACTCTAAAGGTTCTCCAGTGAGTTTACTGGAAACTGAGTACAGGAAAATGAAGACTGGAAAATACACATAAATAAGAACAGGCTTATTTATAACAGCCAGAAAAAGAGGGAAATCAGTTCTAGCTCTTTTGTTCCTTCCCTCCTTAATATAGGTCAGTTAAGGTATTTACTCATATGCATCTCCAATTCAGTTTTCTGTATGCAGTAGAGAGAAGCATGCAGCCTTTTTCTGAGACATTATGAAAGGTAACAGTGTAGGAGGTTACAAGAAGCGTGATACAAGGATCTTTGTCAGATATAGACTCATACAACATTTTTATTAGAGATGTGAGAGCAGAAAAGTAACTTGCTGGTTGAATTCACAGGTTTTATTAGATTAGGAGACATGATGAATATCAGTGCAGATGATTATATAATGGAATCTCAAGAGGCTAAAAAGTGGCAAAATAAGGTTCACTTGGCAAAAATCATATGGGATAAGTTTTATAAAAAAATCTACTTTAAGGTAAAATCCATCCCATAGTTTTAATGGGTTTTGGGGCTTAAATGTTTTTAAGGTATGATCTTTAAATTTATGGTAGTTTGGACACCTGGCATCTATATGAAACCATTCAGCTACACTGTTGACTCCTAAGCCTTCAGTGTTTAAAAATTCTGCTACAAAGTCTTGGAGTAGTGTGTAAGAGAAGTTTCAGTGCCAGCCAGCTTCTTTCCCTTTAGTCTCATTTCAAAGTCACAGTGATGAGAACAAAGGAAGTTTCTCAAGCAAGAAGAACTGAAAACAAGCTAATGAGAGAGTTTTCTATTAGCTAAATTGGCTGCTTCTTTACAGGGACATAGCTGCTTCCATGAAATAGACTCAATAGTATCCACTGCTAGATATTATTTCTTCAATAATTGTCATTACACAAACATAGATACATAAATAGAAAGTGCAAGAAATATCTAAGGATGTCTAGCTAGGCATAGTTATGGATAAATTCTAAAAGTTTATGTTGTTTGACTAGAGGAACTGTAGTGCTTCCTACAATTTATGCACTAATTACAGGCTTTTAATATTTTATTGAGCAATGGACATTCCACTTAGAGGCTGATTTGTAGATAGGCTCAGCACCCCATAGCTCCAATTGAACACAGTAGGACCTGGAGAGCTCCACAAATCAGAGACCTTCCTCCTCTGATTGGTATATTGGTGAGCACCAAGTGAGAACCAATGTCAGCAGACTCGGGCAGAAGAAGAGGAAGGGCTTTTATGCAGTGTGTAACCAGCCAATGGTGGAATCACTGCCATGGAAACTGCTGAAGTAAGCCCTTTGGGAGGATTACAAAGGGATTAGGTGTCCATAGGAACAGGAACAACATTTTAAGTTTTGTAGCCTTACTACCAAAGAGTTACAAGGGTAATGAAGCCTCATGCTTCAGAGCTTAAGTTGCTGATCTGTGGGGGTCAGTATAGATTGTCATCTCTATTATAATACAGTCAACAGTTGAACTAGGTCATCGCTGCTTTTGTGTTAACATCCTTGTGTTTTTAAGAAGCAGATCACTGAAGAGCATGAAGCAATGCTCTCCTCTAGTGTGACAAGACGTGTTTCTGTGAATGCAGATTTGTTCTCCTTTCTGTGATGCTCTTGGAATATGTCTTTACTGAGAGGACAGAGAGTGGGGTGGTCATAATGAGTTTAAGAAGAGTTGTGATGAACATGAATTTGCTCTTGATGTGTTAGTTTGCTCAGAACTACTCTAAATAAAACTGTTTGTTACTGAGTAGTTAGGATTTACATAGCCTAATAAACACCAAACAATATACCCCTGTAGCCACCCCTGTATCTTTCTTTGCAATACTTTCCTCAGTGTTTGCCTAACCCCCATGATTGTCCATTATTTCCAGCTTGTACCATTATCCACTGCCCTGAATTTAGCTGCACCACAGACATCACTGGCACTCACCAGGACTTTCCTCCTGCACATGGAGATGGGCACAGGTGTACTAACTTATTTTTCCATGTGCTCAGGCTGGATCAGTAAGGCCCTTCCTCTTCTCAGCTTAACAACCCAATGTATTTGCCTTTCTGTTGCATCTTGAGGAAGATGTCAAGGATCATGCTGAAGTGGCAAGTGGAGGGCAGCAGTTCTTACCAAGCTTAATGGCTGTTCCTTGAGGTGCTGAAGGGACCCTCAGGCTTCAGAAGGAGCCCTTCCACTCTCTCAATGAAAAGGGGCTTTATGTATCGGCTTTTTCAGCACTGGGAAAAGTCAAGATACAGCTTAAGAGCTTCACAGTAAAAGGGCCTTAGATGGCTTAGAAAAAGCACAGACCATGTTCCTTTCAACAATGCTGAAACTAGTCTTGATGGCTGCTGTGTTTGCTGTTATATCCTGCTAATATTAGCCATGTGCAGCAACAGCAATATCACAGGGAGGCAGAATCATAGACACGAGACAGACTCCCTGTGGTGAGATGGCCACAAGGCTCTCAGAAAGCCCACGTCAGCTATCTTCTTAATCGGCCATTTTTGTTTTAACTATACCCAATATAACTAATACACTGTGTGTTCACCTCTGAACTGTTTGCCTTGCTTCCAAAGCCAGCTGCGGATCTCAGATGGAGCAACGAACAACTAACTAGTGGCCAAGATAAAAGCCTGGAGAGCTGGAATAATCGCTTGAATGGAGATAGCAAGACCCTGCGGAGAGATGGGTAGATCTACAGTACTTTAAAGCAGTAATTTAGAATGAAATTCTCCTTTTAGCTCTGAATCCTTTGGAAGGATGTGATACAGTACACCTGTAGTTTTGAGATAGATGCAGGAAAATTTAAAACTTGCTAAGTAAGAGGTTACTGACGGTTTGCAGGAGGAGCAGTAATGGCTAAGCCTCTAGAAAGCTGAAGGGATGCCACTGTGATTGGATTTTAGGAAAAAAGGAAGAATTGCTAAGGCAACGGAGTACATGCTCTTAAATAAGAATCAAGGAGCACCCTCACTAAAGGCTTGTCTTTGATATATGGACACTGTATCCTAACAATTGTTCCCTTTCAGGTCTTGATAATTTAAGATTATTTTTATAATGCACCTTGCTGTAGCATGCAAATGATGTAGTCTTGCATGCAATTGTATTATACAACAAAGCAAGGACCATCTGAACTAAAATTAATGCACAGTATTAAATCAGGTACTTAATCACTCATTTTAGTTTGATTTACTGAAGCTATTGTGTTCTTGTTCTATATTACTGAAAAAATTTAACAAGACACAACATGTCTCTGAATACCACGATATGTAGGCTCACTTTAGGAAGGAATATAGATCATTTTGATTCCTAAAAACCCAATAGCACCATTAGACTTGCATATTAAAATACCCCCTTCTCCTCTCAAACTTAACACCCATATACTGCCCTATCAAGTGGCAAGTGGTGCATTAGTTTCCCATGTAAAAAGGCTATTAAGAGGACAAGAGAAATTAATTTCAGCTGGCTACAACTGTTTTTTAAAAATACTAAATACTTTTTACTGGAAGACTTTTAAAAATCAGTCTGTGAAGGGGGCTGATTCATTTTGTGTATGCTACTGCTCTATCTTCATTTGGAGATAAATTATCACATTATACACTTTGCTCTCCCACTTGCAAATTAAGTTGTCATTCAACAACTCATAAAGAGGCAAGCTGCAACAATCCATAAGAACAAATAATGCAGCTATTCTTTGTTTAAAAATGTGGGTTTATATATGTATGGTTTTGTGATTTTTTTTTTTTCCCCCACGCCTATTCTTTGTACCTGACTACACATTGGCAAGATGCTTGTAATTTCTTTACCTACGAGCTGGACACCATCAAAATCCTCTTGATAGTAAATACATTTATTTTTCCAGAAAAACAAATATTTAAAAAATCTATTTTCTAAGAGTTTACTTTAAAAAAATGTTTCTTTTTTTAACAAGAAAGTTTTGACTTGAATTAGTTTTCTCAGAAGAATGTGAGCTCCAGAAGAAAAAAGAAATAAAAAATAGCTTTTCCAAATTGGTATATGAACAGAATATCCAAAGCCCATTGATGTATTTTGTTTTTACATCACCAAACCCTGATATTTCAAGTCCAATCAAAATGAATATTTTCAAAATAATGATATTATACAATAATGCACAATAAGTATTTTTAGTGAAATTTTTTTCTCTAAAACTTTCAGCTGGGAATCTGTGGGAATCTGCATGAAAACTATCTAGCAGTCTCTAAGAAACTCTGCTCTGGATGTTCCTACAAGAACTAGTGACTTTTGGCAGTGACCCCTTGAACTGCAGCCATTAACATTTTTTTTTTTTTTTATGTAAGAAGATCTTAGGAACATTCATGTTTTCAATGGAATTTATTTTTCATCAAGTAGACTAGAAAAACAAGACCTTTATATCAAACAAGATTGTGGATGCCCCATCCCTGGCAGTGTTCAAGGCCAGGTTGGATGGGGCTTTGAGCAACCTGGTCTGGTGGAAGGTGTCCCTGCCCATGGCAGGGGGGTTGGAACTAGATGATCTTTAAGGTCCCTCCCAACCCAAACCATTCTATGGTTCTATGATCTTTCCCAGTACTTTGAACTGAACTTTTCTCCAAGGATTCTGCTCTCTCCTCAAGTTAAATTTCACAAGACAAATTCTTCAAACTAGTGGAAATCAGCAAATACAAGTACAGCAGTGTTACATTCCAGTATTTCACCTGAATTAAACAAGGTTTGGAAACCAAGGTAGGTATAAAGGAATATATCTCACTCATGATGTCAGTGCTAAATCAAGACTATGGTCTCACTTCCTCACTGCTTGGTGAGTACTGTGTCTGTGAGGTGCTTGCGGTGCTAACTTTGCATGAAACAAGAACAAAACGTAGGTAAAAGTGACCCGGTATTTCTATTCTCAGCAAATAAGTGTATTTTAGGAATGGTTTAAACCATTTTAAATTCACCAAGTGTGAATGGTAGCATCTCACAGTTTTGTCCAGATCACTTCCAGTCTTATATCTACAGCGACAGGGAGAAAAACACCTAGGACTTTGATAGTCTGCCATTATACTGCATGCACATCAGCTACTAGTGCTGTCCTCTGTATTCCCCAGCTCGGCAAATACAGAGTCAAACATACCTGATCAACTGTCTCTGGAATAGGTGCTGTTTTCTTCCATGAAGACACCAGACAGGACCTGAATTTCGAGTTTCTGATTAATATTTTATTTTCCTGTTATTCTGGCTCGCCTACAGCCTACTGATTGACCATAGCACCTGTCTCACAAGTAGACACCTCTTCTCCCTCGACTCACGTTTCCCACAGCCAAGCAATTTTGTAGGTGCTTTTCCGGCTTAGACTGGACACATATGCCTGATCCTTGTGTCTGGGAACAGCAGATACCGATAGATGAACACACCTCTGTTTAGAGATCTAGGCTTACTCTAAAGGAGTATTTAGATTTGTATATATTGAAAAGTTAGACTGTGGGTATTTTACACATCAACACTAGTAACCTCATGAGAATAGACAAGTGGCTTTTTTACAGGATGAAGACTGACCACAATTTATCTGATCATAGTAGCCTGACTACCTATAGACCTTGGTATCTTCATACAACTGATGACTAACTTCATCCCTATCTAATAGACAGGAAAACTGAGGGGACGGGAATCAGAATATCTGTTACACAGCTGATAAAGGAACTGACACCTCAGACACCTGTTTGAGTGTTGTGTTCCCCATGTGTGTTCTCTGACTCCTGAAGATGACTGTGCAACTAAATTCTTTGTCTGACTTATTTAAAAAAAAAAATCAGTGTAGAATATTATTCATAAGGCTAATCAAACTATGTAGCCTTTTCTCCTGCAAAAAACCAGCAGAGCTGTCTTTTTTTTTATTTCACAATACACAAAATAAACTGACAGAGAGTGTCTGCTAGTGGACTGCTCTGCAACAGCACTGAGTAAGTGCTAAAAACAACAAGTCTGCAGCGTAATATGATAGAGAAATTGTTCCGCAAGGTCTTGACTCTGACCTTACGTTACCTGTATCAAAATAGTGCAAAAAAGGAGACAGAAGAAACCAGCCAAGTCCCCTCTAAAATTATCACTGGCACCAGACCCACTGAGCATAGATCATAGTATATTTCTATGAATAGAACTCAGAGGAGTTGTGGAAGATTTGCAGATCCTGTAATTCTGCAGCTGAAGCTGATGACTGGCAGCCGACCACAGCTCTGGTGGCTGAGGAGCAAGTGGGATGACTCCGAGCTGTCCAAGGGAGATCTACAACAAGTTGCAAGGTACTTCAATCCTTGGAAACTGCCTATCTTTCAAAAGCTTTTTGTTATATCAAAATAAATGTCAGGGAATACAAGCATGGCAACATTCTCCAGTTTATCAAGTGAAACCTCTAAAGAATCTCTTGAGCCTCTGTTTGCCAGCTGCACAAATCATCAGCCTGCTCTTGGACATGCTTACCAGCCTTAGTGGGTATTACTTGTACTAGAAAGTATCTGAAGGGTCAGGACCCATGAGTTATTATTTCTACTGCAATGCCCAAGGGCACTAAATAGGAATTAGAATACAAGGCGTTGAACAAGGCATTTAAGCATGTAGCAAAGAAGTTCTGGCAATCTGCAGTTTGAAGTAGAAAGCAGTGAGTGCATACCAGAGAAATAGGGAGAAGAGGCATGAAAGGAGTGTAAAAGTGGTCAGAGGCTAAATACCAGCACTATTTGATGAAGTATTTTTGATGAAGAAGCAATGTCATACGGATGTTATACATTTTGGTCAAAAGCTTACATACAAGGCAAAATAGATACGTGCTGATAATTACTCTTTGTTTTAGGTGTGGAGGTTGGGTTTCCCTGTGCAGTGACATTACAGATGTCTACAAATTGTGTCTTACATCTAAGTTGTTTATAATGTGATTGCAAACAGCAAGTGTATTGTTTCAACATGGTTAATGTTTATGAGCTGCATTTCAGTTTATAGGTGCACACAGATTGCCTGGAAAAGTACCAGGCCATTCCTTTTTTAAGTTAGTGATGAGGAAAGATGAAAGTCTACATACTCCCTTCCAGTGTAAAATCACACAGGGGGAAGAAAATGAGTCCAAGAAGTCTACAATTTTTTGGGTCTTAAGTTTCTATAAATTGCCTCATGCCCTCCTTATGGCTGTGAGATTATCTGAGATTCCAAATAGGGCTATTTCAGGCCAAGAAAGGAAGAAAATAAAGACTAGGAATCCATAAGAAATCAAGACTGCAATGCTGTAGATTCTCAGCATAGACATGCAAAAAGACTTTTTCCACAGGTTTTTCTCTGGCCACCACCAGAACAATCAACAAAGTCCAGCTGGTTGCTGTACTGCTTTTGGCTCCATGACCCATGTGTGCACTCTGGGAAGAGGGGGCTCATGCAGTGTAAATGGATTTAATGCTGCTTCAAGCCACATTAACTGTACTCAACATTTACAGCATATGGTTCCCAGGTTTCCCAGTGGAAAATACCATTCAGACCTGCTGCTCCTTAGCTCTTTGTACATCCTCTACTATGCCTCCTGTTTTCCTACAACCTAAAAAGCACTTGAAGGTATCAGAGGAGAAGGACATGCAAAGGAGAGAGGTAACATCAGCTGTTGCTTTCTTGGCTTCATTTTTCCCCCACTTCATTAGAAAAGACATAAAGCAGAAAAAATGGACACACTAAATATAAACATATCGAACAATAAATACTCTCTGTGTTTTATGTGAGAAAATAGGAAGGAATACAATTAAAACTTATTTATAAACAGAATGATGGGGTTTTTTTCTTATTTTTACTTGTAGTTTTTCTCCTATCTCTGCAAACTCCCTCTCTGGAAATTAATTACAGAAATACACAGGTAATCAGCAGTGCATAGGTATAATGGGGATGCACCGTTTACTAGCATTATGTGTTTACAGAAGAGGAGAGCAGTCACTGCATGGACCCTTCACATAAGCCCCAGCAGTGCGATGTGTGATGTTAGGTATTCTGTGCATAACTCTTCCTGAACAGTGAGAGCTGCATTACTTAAGCTGCCAACTAGATTATACATTTTTACCTGCTCAGCTGTAAGAGTTAAAAGCTTGGCTTGCACAGAAAGGAGGTGTGCTGGGGAAGGAGCAGGACACCCCTGTTAAAAGCTGTGCATCTAATTTCTCATGCAGGGTTGTTTTCACTCATTTTCCTGTTCTTCAGCACTTAATGATTTTTCTGTCATCAATGGAGTTTTAATTGAGTGGGATTAGGGGTGGATTAAAGGATCTCATCAGAGCTCATACTCCCTGCATCCACTTCCTGTTGAGTCCTCTCAACAGAAGAGCTTTTGACATTAGAAAAGTGAAAAATACTTAAGACAGCGACACAGTGAGGGAGAACTCAATTGAAATGTAACCAAGGAGTTACAAGTGTAAAGGCAAGCATGTCATAAAATCTTGGAGATCAGAGAAGGGCGTGGTTTACGTCACTTTGCCCACTCCTGGATTTCACCTGGCTGTATACAAGAGGGGTTTAAACTTTAGCAGACACAAAGACATCACCTCAACCCTTTCCTCAACTGCTTATGGATTTTTTAATGAAAGACACTTTCCAGCATATAGCTGAATCAATATTAAAAATGTTGTAAAATTCACAACACAAAAAGTCAGCGGATTTACATTTCATTCTGTATTTACATTGGATTTAGAATCAAAACTACAGTAGGAGCATAAACCCTTTCTTTCTCCTTTTATGTCAGGGAGAAGTAGGATATCAAAATTATGCATTTATTTGGGTTAGGTCTCTTTTTATTTTTTTCTTGAAAATACTTTATCTTATCTAACCAGGAGAAAAGGGAGAGGGAATAGAGTCTCTGAAAATGAATCTATTGAGTACTTAGCCAGACATGGGAGAAAATCCTGACCCAGCAAAGAAAAGAAAATTCTCTCAGTGATTTCAGTGGGCACGGTTTCGTATATTGCTTCCCACATAGAGCAGAAGCTTAGTTCTGCTCTTCATGTGCCTCTTTAATCACCAGGAGTTACATATGCAAATCCACAGCAAGATTGTAACTAGAACATTTAAGACTAATTATACAGCTCTGGGAACAATGACCAAATCTCATCACAAACAATTCTCCATCTTTTAGACACTATGAAATCTTCTCCAGTAACAAAAAATTCCTCTCAGATATGCACAGCAGGTCTCAACTCTGATGCGATACTGACATTAAAGGGGTACATGTATACAGTACATGTATACACATATGCAAGCAAAATTTGCCATGAGGTTCTGTGGGGATAACATTAGGGAGGTTTTCTGTTCCACATCCGTACTTGAAAGAAGCAGTGACATTTTAGTCTCTTGAAGGATGTTTAAGATACGGTTCTAGATATGGCTCAGTTAAGTTTTTCAATGTTATGCCTATCCAAAGGGGTCCAAAATGCTCTAGGATAAAATATTTTTAGGATAATGTCATGGTTTAACCCCAGCCAGCAACTAAGCACCACGCAGCTGCTCACTCACTTCCCCCCACACCCAGTGGGATGGGGGAGAAAATCGGGAAAAAGAAGTAAAACTCGTGGGTTGAGATAAGAACAGTTTAATAGAACAGAAAAGAAGAAACTAATAATGATAATGATAACACTAATAAAATGACAATACTAATAATAAAAGGATTGGAATATACAAGTGATGCACAGTGCAATTGCTCACCACCTGCCGACTGACGCCCAGCTAGTCCCTGAGCGGCGATCCCCCCACCCCCACTCCCCCCAGTTTATACACTAGATGTGACGTCCCATGGTATGGAATACCCCGTTGGCCAGTTTGGGTCAGGTGCCCTGGCTGTGTCCCCTCCCAACTTCTTGTGTTCTTCCACCTTTCTTGCTGGCTGGGCATGAGAAGCTGAAAAATCCTTGACTTTAGACTAAACATTACTTAGCAACAACTGAAAACATCAGTGTGTTATCAACATTCTGCTCATACCTAACTCAAAACATAACACTATACCAGCTACTAGGAAGACAACTCTATCCCAGCTGAAACCAGGATGGATGGATATTCTTGTATAATGTGCTATCTGTAAGTCTTACATTAAGCATGACTTGGTGATGCCATTTCCCCTCCTCCAGGCTGTCCCAGCTCCCTATTAGCTTGCCTAACTAAAGGTGATTGAACGTATCAGTACTTTGGTGGGGTTTTTTTGGTTACTTATTTATTTTTATTTATTTATTTAATCAGAGTTACCACATGACTGGGACTATCCTCTCCCAGATGAAAACCTGTCTGCAAAGGATGAGAAGATATTCTACAGTTTTACAAAACAATTTTTACTCACAATGCTATCACATCAATGTGAATTTGTTTGCTACTGAACGTACGTAGTAACATGAACCTGGCTGTTGAATGCCTGTAACTCCTTACTGATCAGCCCATCTGCAGTGAACGTCTGGGATTTGTTGACATCTAGTAGCCCAGCTAGCTCCACTGTGTATGCATAGTAGCATTCAACCTTATAGGGTTACCAGGTGTCTGCAAATTTGCAGAGAGGCTTCTGAGACACCAACTGTATTTGCACTGCACAGCTGTTTTATGCATATGCAATAAAATAAATGCAACCTGTCTGCAAAACATCAGAGTTACCTTATAATGGCACCAGACTCACTTCACTGCACAATGAAGGTACTTCTCTCTGGGAAATCCCAAAGGTTGGTAGACCTGTACTTAGGAGACTGGATTTCAGACAGATGCTTAGGGTTTGCCAAATCATGCTGTAACAATTCAAACTTGTTGCTAATAGTTCACATGAAAAGACATGGCAGAGAAAAAACGGGGTTCCAGGTCCCCTTCTATTTGCAGTTGGAATGTAATGGACTCAGTCACATGGAGCACAGCTGCAAGGAGGCTGGGAATCGCTGTTGAAGGACAGGAGCCAATGGAAATGCAATGAAACATAGATAGAAATTAACTTAAAATGCAGTCAGGAAAGGAAAACTCAAATTTACGGCAGCTTTTCCGAATTTCCACTACTATAAAGAGTACATGTTCACTCTGGATTATTATTCCCAGCATTCAGAAAAAAATATTAATGGAGAATACACCTGCTAAAAATATATACAGGTACTTGACTATAATGCATTTCTTAGTAATTTATGTATTTTTTTTGAAAATACATGATTTTAAGCATGTGACTTTGAGCCTACAGTGTTTAAAGCCAAATAGCATTGTGTAAATGATGTTAAACTGCGAAAACGATGATTAGAATAACTCAAGAATCAAATTCAGACACCTATGCTGTTGAACTTGAGGTATAATTGGGTCTGTCTCACATTGATGCTAAAAATAGGAATATTGTAAATGAAGTGGAAGAAAAATTATGGCACAGGATCCCATGAGTTAAAGTCTTCAGAGCATCAGTCTAGTGGTCAGACATAATCTAACAAGGCCAATAGATCTCCTGAAGTGCTCCTTGCCATTACAAGGCAATTACTGAAAATAGGCAGAAGAGAAAAGGAAATGCTTTCAGCAACTTCCACAAAAACAGACAAATGAGAAAACTAAAACTCAGGAGATGCTTTGGAGTTCTTTAAAGCAAAGGAGATAACTCTAAGGGTGATTGTGAAGTGTTAGTGTCTGTGCTACCAGTCATTTTTTTTCATTTGAGAAAGAGACCTGTAAGGCTGACCAGTCCTTTAAGATGCTGGGAAGGAGCTGTTATTGAGTTGAACCAGCAGCTGCTGCTGAGAAATGAGACAAGGAGAAACACATGTGCACACACAGACCTCATCTTCTCCTTCATAAGTTTTTTTCCTCTAACATTTTCAATTTACTAGTTGTATTGAAGTTTCATAGTTACAAACTCAGTCTCAGGCTTCTCATTAACTACAGCTGACAAATACTAAATTTACATTTATGTTTCAGGCAGTAAGATGACATCACAGAAAAGAAGTCCTTGATTAATTGCATCTGCTTTTGGTTACATTTCTTTTCTTATTTGCAATCATTGTTCATATTTTCTGGAAACTAATTTTCTTAAATGAAGAGTAGAATTGTTTTCTGTCCTGGGGAAGCTATTTCAAGAATCCTGGCCATTTCCAAGTCTTTTACTAGCTCAGTTAAAATGCTTCTAGTTCATTTGACAGTAAGAGTTAAAGTTAAGCATGGAAAACCACCACTGTGAGTGGAAGGAAATTGCCTTCCTCTGTTTCCCTATGATATACAGAAATGCATGATTTAAAAGTGTGATAGGACATTTATAGGTGAATCTGACCACTGCAAGAGTAGAATACCAAATCAGATGAAGAAGAGGAGCAGTTTTCATAGCCTCAGGTAGATGCAATATTTTTATAAAATTTCATAGATTGCACGACTTGTTGAAATGCTGTAAGAGACTGAGAAGCACAGTCAGAACTTTGAATAAATTAGATGATATGATTTAGATGTGTTGCAAAAACCATCAGAAATCTGTATATAAAGAGGCTTTGCGGATCAAGGCTTTGAAATAAGCTGGATTTGTAATAACAAGGTTTTATAAAGCATCCAGTACAGAGGAATGTACAGCTAAAATATTTCTAGGCTGAAGTTTTCCATAATAACAGAGAAAAGAAGCACTTCTTCATTTGAATCATATTTAATTCTGCACCCAAGGACATCAGATTGACCAAAACTCTCCATAGATTGGAGAATAGGGAATTTCACATGACAGCCTAACTCTCAGACTTCTGATGAAGTTTACTTTTCTCAGAGAAATTACAGGATATATGCCATCTTTGTTAGGCACATTAATGAGTTTTTGGCACAGAGCTGGAGGCAATGCTGTTTGTCCTTACCAAGTAGAAAGTCTCAGAACCTGTGAGGCAGCCAGGTCTTGTTGTTCCTTTGTAAGGAGAATACTAGAAAACAAGGTCAACCTGCTTAGACTAGTATCATCTTTTGTTTGGATAACAGGTACAACTTCAGTTGGAGACATACAATGAGGAAGGAGCAACGTATCGTATGAAGTCATAGCCTGAATGCAGGTTTTTACTAACTTTGAAAAGCTTCCAGGGAATTCACTGGAATCTACGTTAATCTAAAGTACAAAGAGTTACTATAGTTACTAATACAATAGTTGCTAAATATAATTCTCACTATATAAAGTGCACATTCTGGGATCCTATAAGTTGAAAAGATAAAAGATCTTTAATTACGTTTGCCATGGTAATAAATGATTGGCTTCCTTTTATATAGTTCCACTGTAGACAGAATATGTGCATAACACTTTGAATGTTTTCAAGAATTCAGCATCAGTCAGGAGTGTTAGACTTCTTGCTCCTTCTTTTTTTATTTAAAGGTTGGCAGTAATTTTTCATGTCAAGGTCATGATTGATGTGGGATAACTTTCACTAAAAATCTTTTGAAACATTTTGAGTAATGTTAAAAATTATGGCATGCAATACATCAAAATATTTTTCTAGGCTTCCTGCATAAGTAAATAAACACTAGGGAAATGTGGAAGGCATTCATGGTATTTTGTAAGCAAGTTTCAAACTGCGTATTGCAGATTTATATGCTTCATAGCTTACACTGCGATGCATGTTGCATTTTATTAAAATACACTGTGGGTGGGGAATAAATGGTGATCTACTACATTTGTGTCTTTGCCCACGTCCATTTGAAATGGAGATCAATTCACTAAGAAACGTATCCAAGCATGGATTATGTAGCCTGTCCGTCAAGTGTCAGTTTCCTGGGGAAATACTAATAACAAATCCTCAATCTTAGGCCAAATGTCAAGGCTGTAATGTCCAGCACTCTGAGTATGGAACATGGGATTACAAAAACATCTGCCATTGACAGGCAAATGTTAAAGCCACTGATCTTCAGCAGTCAAGATCTGAATAGCACAGAAAATCCCTCCAAGACATAATTCCTAAAGATAAGTAAGGTAAAACAAGATGAGGAACAGGTGAAGCAGCAATGCATTTTCCTAAGAGAAAACGAAAGAGGGATGTCTACTGTCACTCAGTAATGTAGGTTAAAAAAAAAAGGTAGACAGGTCACTGGCAGGTGTACAGTGTAGAGCTCTCCTCTTTATTTTACAGTCAGCATCTTCTCATTCACTCTCATTATGCAGACCATTATAAAAACCTGGGGAACAGAAGACACCTGCCTTTTCTCACCATGTTTAGATATCTTAGTGAGGTGCTCATGAGGGATGTCCAGAATCCCTACAGTCAGTCCATCCAGAATAGGTCAGACCACTCACATGAGGTGTCTACCTGTCTATTTTGACGTATCAAGAGTACGGGTCCCTGAGCAAGGCACTGAGTTTATAGACTTGTGAATGTAGCCTGTACTGCAAGGGCAAAGAAAACAGGCTCTTGTTTTGAGTGAAAAGAGATTCTGAGAAGACCACAACATGGCGGAGGAAAAGGTTCAGTGATGCTGTAATACTATCACAGATCAGTATCAGGAAGTGTTAGAACATCACACCAATACAATCTTTACTCCTTATTTTTCTTTCCACTTCAAACCCATGTTAGGTGTTATCTAAGCATGAGGGATGAACTGTTCTCTGAAAGCACATATCTTTCTCCTAAGATGATTGCATCAGACAACTAGTTTAGATTAGAAATTGTATGATTTTATACCATTAAACTTGGGTGAGATGAGTCCCACATCTAATGCATGTAGATAAATATGAATAATTAAAAAACATTTTAAGATCCTTTCAAATGCCAAGTTGGAGGTAGCCATCTTGGGAGGATATGCTTCAGTATTTCTCTGTGTCCAAAATTACCTAAGTGAACTATGTCTTGGAAAGCTGGATGCCTTTGGGAAGGTGACAGAAAATGGCTGAGAGTGTTTGAAATGCCGTATTCAATATCATATATACCATACTCTGCTGAGGTGTGCAGTAAAGGAGCTAGACAATTAGCTGTCAGCAAGTATTTACTCTTCCTTGCAAAAATTGTAGGATAACATCTACCATAATTGTCAAAGTTCAAACTACATCATTTCAGTATAATTTTTACTTTTCCAAATACACCTAATGTATTTCCATTGCTGTCTTGAAATTAATCAAACAGGCAATGGCTTATTTACCTTTGAACTGTATAGTAACCAACAACTACAAGAAACTTTTCTGTATTTCCATGGCTTAAGGCCCCAGTGGCCACAGAAAAAGATATACCCTTTCAACCAAGACTTTAATTGTTCCTAAACTAAAAGACGACAAATATACTGCTGGCAATTTATGAACCTTTTGTCCTGCCAAGATATAGCTGTGGATAAATCTTGGAAAACTGTATTATTTAGATTGTTGCAGCTCTGCAAAAGAGTATGAATAATAGAATATGCACTTCTTTTACTTTTCTAGCAATCACATTGTTTTCTCTATTCTTACATTTCTTAGCAATAAAGGAAGGTTTCAAGAGTTTCGTTCGTAGAACCTAGGCTAGAAATTATTTTTATGATCTGCTCCATTTGCATGCTGTCTCACATCTGACAGTCCACTATGAGCAATTGAGAAACTTCTTCTGCATAAATTACAGTAAGCCTTATGGCAATTATTGCTATCTTTACTGATCCATGCAAAACCATTTCTTCTCTCATTCCAGAAAGTGCAAAGCCTCTTCTTTTTAGGGAGTTGTTGACCATATTACAGTTTTCAGCAATATAGCAGTGCAAGTAGAAGTTAACCAGGCCCCTGAGAGGCCTGGTTAATTAGAAGTTTTGCTATGTGGCAGAAGTGAATGAATTGTGGGTAAGACAGTCCATGTAGATTTTTACCCAGAAAGGGCAATTTCACTTTCCATTAATTAGGGAATAGACTACTAAAATAAGGATATCTGTTATACTGGAGCGTAAGAAGGCCAAGTCCCAGAGTTGTTTTGGTACTGGACATTTTGTTGAGACATCTGCAAGGTTAGGCTATTAAAATAATAATCAATCATTTTAACAATGTTCATACAGAAGTGAAGTGAACCAATAAGATGGGGGGCACATGTTCAGGTATGCTTTAGGAAAACGAAGATGTGAAGTGAATGAACTGGAGAGTATAAAGGCATGTTTAAAAGACAAGCTTTTTGGTCTGCTTTCTGAAGATGGCATCTTTGGTTCCTGTTATTTGTCTTGTCCTGCCAAGTTGAAGGTTTTGTGATACCAGCTTGTTAACAGGTTTTGCTTGTTTGTGTGTTTCTGTTGGTTTAGGAATGAAAAAACTAGCTCAGGTCTTGTTTGACTTCTGCTGTGCGCATCTACAAAAAGGGAGGAATAATGTTTTTCTAATAATGTCTTCAGAGGCATGAAATGAATAAAGGAGCAGGTAGCCCTATCTTTATGAGACAGCTAGCAGGTTGTATCTTGATTTGTTGAAGGACTGTTCCCTCAGGGTTGCTGTCATGGATGTAAGCCATGTACTGGGCTGTAATTCAGTCAATTAAAAGCATATAAATAACGTTTAAATGCTACTTAAGGCTGTGCTTACTGTCTGTTCTGTACCTATATGGAGCAGGCCAGCAGACACTAAATACCCACATAGCCTGTGATAAATCTATGGGACAAAATAATCCTTAGATACCAAATAGTTTGCTGTGCAAAATGCTGGCTCCTGTTCTGGAAACTTGTCTCAAAACTGTCTTCTTCCATTTCTGTAGCAGCTGATAGCATATCTTTACAGTTTCTGCAAGTACGTCTTTTAGTGTCTTCTGGATTTAAAGGTGCTGCATAACTGCTGTTACCTGAGCTCACTTGCAAAGCCTGGACTCTCTCACAGATGCCTCAGCTTCCCAGAACGGATCATCATCACGCTGCAGCTGAGGCTCTTCAAGGATGGCCCACAGTCCAAAACCATACAACGTATAAGCCCGTGACCTAATGAATGAAGATACAGGAGGCAACTGGAGATGCTTTCTAGCCTGCTTCCCTGCAGACAGACCTCTGTTGAAATGGGGAAGGAATTGCAGGAATTGTGAACTCAGAGCAGGGCTTTGTATTTTGGTTGTTTAATTCTTCAGGACAACTCAGAGAATTGTTGTCATTTTTATGTTTTGATTTATGTTGTCAAAAGCCCCTAGCTTTTTCCAGACTGAATTACTGCAGTGAAAATAAGCAACATCTGCAAAGTTTTGATTAATTCATTCAGCCTTTGTTGTACCCCTTCAACAACTGAATGAATTAAGGGATATCTCTTAAAATAAGTGATAGATAATAACCAGGGGGCATCAATTACAGTGGTGAGGGATGCTTGCTTAAAGTAAGGGATGGAGGATCACCCTAATTTCTCATGTTCGTCAGCTGGAAGTGATGAGACTTTATGCTTGTCATTCACCGAGGATTGATATAGTTAGCCTTGAAAGCCTGACCACTTCTTTCTGAATGCTTGCTTTTGCACTTCTGGGTTACTTATGTTGTGAACGAAAAGAAAAAGTTGTAATGAGACTTCTGGCCATTGGTTTTGGCCCCTTTCAATTCCTATATAACACCAGAAAAGAAATGATACTCACATTTCTGTGAACAAGCAATATTATAATTTTATTCATGTGGCAGTAATATGTGAATTGGTATAGTATGTACCCCATGAATACACTAGGTATCTATGCAAGTCAGGCATTTAGTAATTAAGGTTCTGATCGGAAATGTACTTTTACTTCCTGAATATGTTTATGTCCTGTTGAAGTCAATGGGTTATAAACACTTTTTAAAGTGTAAGCGTATGCCTACCTGATTTTGTATGTGGGAGTGCAGCAGATGAATGGAACCAAACTGGAAATTTCTTTTCTTTGACCTGCATTTTTGAATATCTAACTTAAAACCCACTTGGTTTTCAGAGATTTTCAAACTGAGCAACTTCAAGTCAGAGTAGAACTCTAGTTCTAAGGGGTGCTTCTTTTTACAGCTTTACAAGTGAAGTATTACACACCTTTGCCAGTGAGGCATAGAAGGAATTGGTTGTATAATGTTTGTCATAAATTCCGGGATACACATATAAAAGGAAATTCATAAGAATAATGACTTTTTATTGATGACTGCTCTGAACTGAAATTAATGCGTCTTCTTTGTGCAAACAAGAAACAATTTAAAAAGGAGAATAGAACATATTCGGTGAGTAGCAGATCTGTTTAATACAGAAAATTTTATGAAAACACATGGCTAAGATATGCAAAAGACTTGAGTGCTTGAGATTCATCTGTTATTTTTAAAGGATTTTTGAACTACTTTTTAGAAGGATTTCTAAATGATTTTTTAGAAGTATTTATAAAGGATAGAAAAAAATATTTAGTAAAATGCAGGAAGATACAACTAAGTGTAACAGAGTGAAGCTGTGCAGAGAAAAAACTAACCTGGACAAGCAGGATGAGTACGTTAATAAGATTCGCTAAATTGTTAGACAGTTTCCCAAGGAACATAGTAAAAGTCCCATTATTGACTGTGCAAAAGAATAATCTGTAAGTAATGTGTCCCCGTCAAAGGCTAATTTAGCTAATGTTTTTTTGAATCCTATTTTGAAGTTTTTTGAATGAAGAAAATATTAGTGAAAACCTCTGATTTGTCTGAGTTAATCTCTGCACAAAAATGAAGATGATGTTAAGAAGTGAACAAGGTAAGTATTGCATGTATTTTTTTGAAACTAATCTATGCTGCTCAGTTTGGGAAACTCTGTCTGGGTAAACAGATATTTACCAGCAATCCAAATCTTTCAGTGCATTGCTCCAGCAAATTGATGGAGATGGTTTGGCGTCTAACAGGTCGAAGCCATTGGATCACAGTGGAGGATTAGATCTAACATTGAAAACGTAGGTCCTAAAATATGGTCATTAATTAGGAATTTATGAATTCTTTCATCAGTAAATAACTTGAATACCTAAAAGACAGCTATCTGCCTGATATGTGGGCAATCTTCTGTTCCTCTTGGAACTGGGCAGCTCTGGGAATCAAAGATCAGGACTAAACTAGGGCATATTCAATTTCTCTTCAAGACACTGAATATACTTCGAACCATACTTATTTTGTTTTATGTGTTTGCTTTGCTGGGAAATGTGTTACTAGCCAAGACTTTCAATCTCTCTGGCACAAATTACAAGTTTTAAGTAAATAATCGGCAACTAACTCTGCATGTACCTGATAAAATTCTACCTCTGCCTCCAAGAGCACAATGAACATGGCTGTAATGTAGTTCCCAGCACATGCAGGTTTGCATGGGCTGTTTTCCCTCTTCTGATTTTGAAAAGAGTAGAGAGCACAGAGGCAGTGCATAGTCAGAAAACACTGGTGCTAAAAGTCCTCACAGGTCCCCAAAGGACCTGGTAAAGTACTTCATAGCATCAATTGTATTATATATCATCATAGGAAACACTTAACTAATCTTGGGAAGCATATTTAAAAAAGCCACAAGGTCCAAAGAACATATCCTTTTCAAATATATCGATATCACAAGTATATCAATATTATTCTGGTGACAGCATCAAAATTTACTGACAGCTAAATGGACCCAAACCATGTTTTTTTTCCACTTGTTGGGGAAATGCTTAGCAACTGTAAAGATATTTCCTGGCCAGAACCTAATTTATCTTCTAAAGTGAATTAAAAAAATGCACTTAAAAGCTAAAAATATAATGTGAGGCAAAACTTGTGCTCACATGTAAAAAGAAAACCCCTATTTTTGATAATCTCTCAAATTCCACCAAGGTCTAACCAAACTCTTGGGACAGAATCAAGAAAGTAAATGGATTGTTTTACTAATAGGAATAAAGTGGTAAAATACAGAGCTCATCAGGAATATAAGAATTATGTGTACAGTTATATACAGTGTACAACTAGCAAATGATAAATAATAAATTTTAATTAATCTAGAAACTCCTCCAAAAATTTATCCTAATGCCGTATGCAGTTGTAGTAATTTTATTAAAACAAAAGTATTTGTGTAGCAAGGGTTACATCATTAATTAGCATGTGAGCTTCCACCTTCAGCTAGCAGCAGAAATGACAGCTCGATCAGTAGCAGGTGCCTGTATGCCATGTATGTGATATATGTGATGCCATCATAGAATTTGGCAAGCAATACTTAGGAAACCACATAATGGATGAATATACTTTAGCCTAGGTCTTCAGATACTGTAAACTGACCTTCCCTGCACAGTGTGGAGGGTGAGACCTGGCAGAGATTGACAACTGCCAGGGCTGTCAGCGGGGAGATGCCTCCAGTCAGCACATCCATCACGCAGCTGACGGGAGCACATGTGTGGAGACCCTGGGACCAGCTCAGCGTGCCCCCTGGGGGGGGCAGAGGGGTGCCCTGACTCCCCCTCAAAGGGTTTATAATTCAGATTTCACTGGGTTACGGAAGGTCCCCTCCCCCTCCCCTTTAGCCTTTAAAGACAATTTGTACCCTGTCTGCACGGCCATTTGGGTTCCCTCGGTAGCTGTTGGAGAAAGGCTGGCGTGTCTGAGGTAGTCTGCCCAAGTCCATTTTAGTCTGTAGTCCCAGGATTATTGCATGAAAATGTACCTCCTTTTTGGACACCAGAGGCTGACAGAAAACACGTATCTTTTTATTCACAGTAACAGCTAGTGTGGCCTGGGCATCTTTCACTGTCAGCAAGAATGAACCTTGTAGCCCACTTACTAACGCATTCCCTTGGTACAATCTCAGTGAAAATCTCTAATTATGATGTATTAATTTACAAAATGCAATGTTGCAGACATTTAAACAAATGTTTTTGCATTTTATTGCAGCACCTGGATGTTTATATTTAGTGATCTCTTACAGGTGGTGTTTCCGTCATTTGTTATTAAATGCCAAACCTAATGGAAGTATCCCCTTTTTCCTCTCATGTGCATACAAGCTTTTCTCCACTAGTCTGTGAGTTCTAAGGAAAGCCTGCTTGGATCTTTGCAGACAAGAGTGCCATTTTCTAACACAAAGTATAACATTTGATGCTACTTCCCCATCTTTCCTTTCCCATTATCTCTGTCCCTGTGCACAGTGAAGATGATAACCCACAACAATATATAAAAGCTGAAGTAATGTATGAAGCAGAAGTTTCTCTCTCTCACACATCATGTTCATTGTAGTGTAGAAAATTCAGGATGGCCAACCCAAACTATTAAAAAAAATGTAAGACAACTCCCAAGCATTATGAAATAGATAGAAAATAAGGTACCTATGTGTGTAATCAGAAATACATACACCCACATTTCAAATTATATAAAAATATATATTTACATACACATTTAATTTTTAATACACATTTATTTATTGTTAATAATTTTTTGTTTTATACTTATATATATATGTATATAAGATCCCTGATATTTGTCTTTTATTTTTTCAATCTTTAGGCCACAGTTACTACCACTACACTATCTAAGACTTGTAGACCTAAAAATATACTGAAGTGAATGATCAATAAATAGTTCACCATTTGTCAATGCTCTATTGTTCAATAGTTACAGAACTACAGAGGAAAGAGTCTTCTATGTGGAAGAAATTAGATGTCTATAGACATCTAGTTACAGAACTACAGAGGAAAGAGTCTTCTATGTGGAAGCAACTAGATGTCTATAGGTTTTCAAGCTTCAGAGAGTTTAAGGTGTTCTTTTCCCCTGTGTACAAAAAAATCAGACAGAAAAAGTTAGAAACCAAAATGCAAAACTCAAAAAATGGCTACTTTGTTACTGTTATTTGTCCAGCTCTGTCTGGTACTATATTAGTATGAAAAAATATTCCTTTCCCAGAGAGAAAACCCATTAATATTTGTGAAATGATTAGATATTGTGATGAGAAGGATCCTGTTAGTACTTAGACAGATGTATCTGCAACATCTGGCAGTAGATTTCACAGCCCAGTCAGAGGTCTGGCCTTGATGACTCTGTTTAATTATCTCTTGGCTAAGGAATGTATGTCTTTCCCTCTTATCTCTCATAACCCTACCGAGATCCCGTCTGGGAAAAATATTGGGTAAGTGAAAACTTAGCCCAGGGAGTTGATGAGATGAGGTAAATCTCAAGCTGCCATATTCATGAATACTCAAAGTTTTAGCACGTTTTTACAAGCTTTGGCAGAAGGACATCATTAATGTTTCAGAAGTTCTCCTGATCTCTCTTTATTGCTCTTTGGCCAGTGTCCCTGTAGTTTTCCAGTGTAGCATTTTTTTATTACTGGAAGGAAGACAATACCTCTTGCTAGTAGGACACTCTTTTTCTTCTTTAATGAGTTGCAAAATAAAGTGGAATATAACTGTGTAGGTAGCCTTAAACCTGGACATCAAAGTAGTACAACAATCAATCCTAGGAGTCGTTCAGCACTCTCGAGCATTAACTTTATCATATTTCTAAATGTTCTGCTTTACTAATAGAGCATTTGTTACTATTAACTGTAGGTAGAATATTATACCTTAGGTAAATCTATCAAGGAGTAACATTTAAGTTCTGACACATGAGAGTCCTGAAGAAAGTTAATTACCATGACTCATTTCTTCCTAATTTCTACTGGTTTGGTAATTCTCTCTACAGTGTTATTTTTTACAATCGAGCAAATATCTCTCAAGAAACTCTCACCTAATCTAACTAGTGCATTTGATTCCACTGAGAAGCATCCAAACTATAGAAAGATATTCCACAGAATACCATTGTATTAGATAGACCATATTTTTAAACCAAAAGGGACGTAAATTTTGGCACTTAACGCATGTACTTGATCTAAGCAATATTTTATATAGAGTTTCCTAGCATGAGCATGTTTTTCCTCAGTTATCCTACCTGTGATTTCTTGCAGTTTCCATTGAGCACCTGGTATTTGTTTCTAGCCATACAAAATCTTGAAGGTAAAATGTTTTGCTGAATTTTTGTTAAAAAACATTAACATTGAAATTGACTATTACTTTTGGCAAATGGCAAATGGCACCTTACATTTTCATGGCAAATGATCTGATCCAACACGACTGGCTTGACCTTTGTTCCAAGGATACTGGCTTGGTGAATTTTTTTGTAGTACAATATTGATAGTGTAAAAATAATAATCCTTGCTTAAATGTATTGTTTGTGTGCAGCATTTAAGCACAGAAATTTGAAAAGTTAGAGAAAATCCTGTTGTAAAATACATTGTCTTTTAAAGAAGTAACCTAAAATTGCATAGCTGGAGAAAGGACAATGTGCTTTTGGCTAAGTGGAGCAAGATGGAATCATTGCTGATCAAAGCACCATGTATTCCTGAAACACAGTGGATTTCTCTAAAGGAAAATAGTCAGGTTTATTCCTCTGTGAAGACTTGACCATTCCTTTGCTACTGAGGACTAAATGTCTTAAATACTAAGTCGCAAAAAATTAACCTTTCAATTACTGAGATCTTCATCTGATTGAATCTGAATTCTGTAGATGTTTGAGACCAGTAACACTACCCTTGTCCTTTAGAGTTCTTTTCTTGTTTGCCATGGGTCATTAGCAGAAGATTTACCCACAAGTGAACCTTAGTGAGAGTTCAATAAGGAGTGGAGGGCTACATTCCTTTCTGGTATGACTCAAAACTCAGTCATTTGACATCCTTTTACACCTGCCAGCACTTTTTAAATGTGCAGTGTCATCAGAAGCTGGTGAATGTATAATTCAGGAGATAAAAACAGGATTCTATTTAAACAGGAAAGACCTCATTTTAACCTGATATGGCCTGCCGCCTACGGTTTCATGCTGTACATATTGCACTTGAAGAACCGTCCGTGTCAAAGGGTTTCCTCTTGTGCAGAGCACCAGCGGTCAGAATACTAGAAAAAAATCAAGCCCTTAAAGCCTAATGCCTACAGAATGAAAAACTTCTTAATGATCTGCTAGATCAATGACTAAAGAAATGACATAATGGCTCTTTTTACTATATAGAATCAGTAAAGGCACAGGAGATCATATACCATAGTAAATCAAATCAAGAAATACTTAAATACTGTTTAGTTCATAGATCAGTGATCTGGTAAACTGTAATGGAGCTATCTGAGCCATTACGATCTGGTGGAAAAAATGCAAGTTAAGTTGTGTCCATCTATTAGAAAGCAAGAACCACAGTGAAGCTGCAATGGTCTACCATGTCAAAGTCTGTGTGGAGCATTTTTAATTAACTATTCATCTGCTCATTAGTCAGGATTAATGCAGAAGGATCTATTAAGATCTACTGTCTCAAAGAGTATGTCATGCCAGGAGTCTGTAAAGCCTGAAGATATATTACCCAGTCACAGTACCACATTATAGACTGACAGAAAAATTGCATCCTTAAAAAATAAAGTTGGCTCTGAGTAATGCTTGTGCAAGCAAATATCTTAAATCTTTTTTAAACTGCTATTTTTCCCCGTTCTGTAATTAATCAGAAGAGCATAATCTAAGATTTTTTTCCCAAGTCTCCTAACACAATCATGTTTATCAGTTTCTGTAACATCATTTAAGAAATCCCAGTTATGCCATCCTGAAATAATACTTTATCATATTTTGTACTCATAACCCTGAAGAGTTCTAAAGTAAAAATATTCAGGGAGCTGATGTTTTTGATACAAACACTGGGAACTTGGTCTGTTCAGCCTTAAGAAGAGAAGGCGAAGGGGAGACCTTATTGCTGTCTTCAGCCACCTCTATGGGAGGTGTAGAGAAGATAGAGCCAGACCCTCCTTGTAGATGCACTATGGCGCAAGAGGCAATAGACACAAGCTTCAACAAGGTAAATTGCAATTAAACATAAAGATTTCTTCTTTAATGAGGGTCATCAACTACTGGAGCAATGTGCTCAGAGAGGTTGAGGACTCTCTGTCCTTGATGTTGAATGCTTAGCCGTTAATGGGCATGAGCAACTAGATCTAGCTGGATCTATAGGGGCTATAGGGCCTCCTGTGGCCCCTTCCAACTACTGTTCTTCTGTGATTCCATGATTCCCTAATTAGAAATCTAGACAACCTCTGCCTTGAAGTTTTCAAATTTCATATTAATGTAAAAAAATGCCTAAAATCTTAAACAAAGTATAAATATTTGGAAGTATTTGCAAGAGGACATTTCTCTTCTAACAATCTAAAAGGTCTTTGCTGAGCAACTGAACTTTCATTTCTTAAATCTTTTTTTTCCTTTAACTACTGCATATGAATATATAAAAACTTTTATGAGTGTATCTCCTCCCCATGCTACTCCAGAGGCCTTGAAACTATGCTACTTTATTTTATGGTCTCAGATATTCCATAAAATGTAACACATAACAATTTTCTCAAGAGGACAGCTATGCGTGTATTCTGTCTGATGATCTTCTTTCAAGAAAAAGGTAGTGCAACATGGAAAAAATTTATTAGAGTGCTTTCTGCAATAATCTGTGATGTACCTGAAATGCAGGCTGTCTGAGAAGAAGCTGAGTAAGTTATTCTATGTTTTCCTGTGTTTGTGTTTTGGGACAAACTTTGAGAAGATTTCAATATTAAGATAGTCAACAAGTTCTGGATGTACATTAGTGTGGCAAAAAGCCATGGCTGAGATTTTATTGCTTTCACCAAAGGCAGAAAATGTGTTAATGTATTACAGGAAGGGGGAGATAGAGAAGAACTATATTCAAAATGAATTTCACTGCCTTTAGTGTGTTTTCAGTCAATTCATGATCAACTGCATTTGGAGAACTTGATCCAAAAGTTCAATCATCTTTTTGATGATCTCAGCAGATTTTGGATTAAGTCATTCTTAATGAAGTAATAATCAGGAGGCATTTAAGCTTATTTATGCACTCTTTTTGAAGAAAGAATAAAAAACTAGAAACAGTATATGTAATTTATGCACTCTTTTTGAAGAAAGAATAAAAAATTAGAAAGAGGATATGAAGGTAGTAAGGAAAGAAAGTTATCTCACTCCAGTATGTCACCATCCAGATTTACCAACTATTACTGATATAGCTGCTAACTTTGAATACACTACTCAATATTCTGCTGAATCATGCAGAAGAATGCCTATTGCAATAAAGATATGTCATTACATATTCACAAATGTTCTGGCTATATTTGGAAATGATATCTAGGTAAATAGCACTGTAAAGCATGTGGTGAATTAAGGACTTGATAAGTTATCTCACACCTTTGAACATAATAAAACATGTTCTCCTTTTCTCACACTGTTGAATGGCCTTACTTGCCATATTAGGAAGTAGAAAGTGCTTCTGTTTTCTTTTTTCCCCAGAAGGACACGTATCAGCTTTCTCTTTCAGATCTGACTTTATAATCCTTCTTAAATTGAATATTTTCTCACATTTAAATAAACCCCCCTAAATCTGATATCTGATAGCAGTTCAAAGTGAGGCAATCAGCTAAGAATAACTGAAAATAATTACTCAAAGAGCAAAAAAAAATCAATAACATGACAAATCAGATTGAAATTTCTTCTGAAAAGAGCAACTGATCAAACCTTGCAATCAATATTTTGATTTTTCTTCCTCATACTGCAGAGATTTTTATAAAGCTCATACCACCGTTATGATACACCTGTGACCTCAGCCTCATCTGCAGACCTCTGAGTACATATTCCTTCACATTTCTATAGACCCAGTGAGACAAAGAGTTTTTTAGGAGGACAGTTAATGAGTCCTGGTGCAAGAATTGTGCCTAAAGTTTGCTATTTGTGTTGCCCAGTGAGGAGCATCACAAAAAGGAGGCCTTCGCACTTCTCCATTGTCCAGAGATGGTGCAACCCCAAATCTGACAAGGTATTCCCACCAAAATGAGCCATGTTTTTTTCATACTGAGATCAGTTGCTACTGAGGTGGGTAGCACATAGCTGTACTCAACCTTTCAGAGGAGGCACACATGCATTTTCAAAGTGATTAAGCACAGTGGTCAAGACTTTACAGGTCAAAGATCTTTTTATTAGCTAAAACATTAGTGATTGGTAATTAATGTTAACTAAAGTATAGTATAATTCTTGTATGGATCAGGTGAACTCTGCTTTTAACATATCTTAGCCAAATAGACAAGCTCTAGCAATTGTAACATGGCAAGATGGTTTAACTCTTTTTTTCTCAGACGTGCTGCCCAACCTTTGGTAAGTTTGCTCACTGCACAGACACCCCCTTCTCCACCTTTAAACAGGGATGTTAGTAGTGCATTTTTCCCATTTGGTATCCGCTTTGTTTTGTTTTAAATCATACTCAGGCAGACAGGAATTGTCTTTTGCAACATGTTTTTGTGGCACTGAGTATGATGGTGTGGTTGGGACTTCCTGAAATGTTAATATGATATAACTTCGGGAGCCTGGATCACAGTTTAAGACCAAATGACAGTGTGGAGACTACATGGACTCAGACACCGAAACACTTCAATGACAGATACAGGCAATCAGTGACTTCGGTGACCTCTCTGCTCCCTGCAAGAACCATAGAATCATAGAATAGCCCAGGTTGGAATGGACCTCAAAAGATCATCTGGTCCACCCTTTTGTGGGAAAGGGAGCCTAGGTGATTTTATCTAGCACCCTGTCCAATTGCATCTTGAATCTTACCTACCAGAACTGCCTACCAGAACAGGGGTAGATTTGGCCACCTCAGAGAGCAATGCCAACAAAAAGGCCTGAGGAAATAGCCAAGGAAAGCCAGGGAACACTGTGCTCAGAGGCAAAGCTGACACCCTAACATCAGAGCCAACTATAGAAGGAGAGAAAATTTTGTTTTCTCTAATGCAAGACTGTGAAGTACTTACCCAGCTCTGAGCTCAGTGAAGAGGAAGAGATAGTCCAAAAGACAGGCAGAATGTTTCACATAAAACGGTCTCACTACTAAGGAAGTGAGAGGCGAGAGAAATTTTTTTGAAAGGAAAGGAAAAAGCTAGACGTTTATTCTATTCATCAAAGGGAAGGAAGAAGCAAATGAATCAGAAATCAAAGATTGAATATCATTGGTCTTGCTGACAAAGCAATCAGCAATCCCCTCACAACAAGTACAGGGGTTTGTTGAACAAAGAGAAGGAATTTAAAAGTCTTGAACAAAATAGGGTCTTTCCATTTATAAAATTAGACATAATTTTAGAACAGCGTTTTGATTTAGGAGCTGTAAAGAATTTCTGCATTAAAAATATATAAATTCCAATTTTGTGATGTACAATTAATAATGACTTTGTCCAAACCCTCTCCAGCCTCCTTTGTAATTCTCTTAAGAAAGCATTAAATGAGGGCATTTTCACTTTAGTTGAAAATCAATGACACTTCAATGAAGCATGCATTTCCCAAATATTATGCAACTGAGAGGCATGCAGTTCTGCAGCTAAGTCAAGAGGCCAGGACTTCCTAAGCGATAACATTGATTTAGTAGCAGAAATCTTGCAAAAAATCACAATCAACAGCTTCGAAATTTATAGGTGCCATTGTTTGTCCCCTGGAAGTCTCGAGGTAAACCCCTGGGGTTCCTCACTTCAAACTGAAAAATGCAATGCTCATTCAATACAATGTAAAGGAGAATGATATTTAAGGTTTATTTTTCTAGGATATTTTGTGAAAACATGAGTTCTTTTTCTCCAGCTTTTTTGTATGGATGGGAGGAAAGAGAGCAAGAGGGCAATGCAGAGAAGCAGCAAGAATCCAGAGCTTTATATCTGACCATGCCTCTGGGTCACCACAGAACCACAGCCTGGCACTTCCGTTTAGACCAAACATCCCATTCCTGTTTCTGTTTAATCTGTACAGATAGTAATCTCTCTGTATCTTCAGAGTCTGTTTATACCACCCTTAGGGATGGCTGAAATCGCTTTCAGCTAGGGTGTTAGAAATAATGAATAGGGGTGTACCTGTACTGAACAAAAAGAAATCCAAAAAGGGAAGAAAAGGTAATATATATATCGGAGTTAGCAACTGCTGAATAGCTCACTTCCATCACAGGCAGGAAAGAAACAGAAACTTCAAAAATATAAACCAGAAATTTGTGTCCCATGACACCGCAAAGTGGATATTCAAATCAGTTGCCTCTTCTAGCTCTTCCTTGCTACCCACCAGCTCTGTCCTATGGAAGCATATGGACTAATGTAGTTCTTGTGCTACCACTCTTCAAATTTTGGCTGTAGTTATGACAGAAAGAGAAGAAGTCAGCTGAGACTGCTTCTATGAAGTGACATTTCTGTTAAATATCTTGTGTTATCTTAGGTACCAGTTATATAACCCTGTATCAGCAAAACTTTTTGTATGTGTATGAGTGTGTGTGCATGTGTATATGTTTAATAATAAGAAACTGACATTAAAAAGGCCAAAAAGGAATTTCTAATGAGAAAGGATGTGCCTGCTTTTGGAGAAATTAACTGCTCCAGTGAATTGCAAAGATAAAGCAGAAGAAATTATCCAATAATTTGTCTGTTGTAATTAGAGATGGGCCTGAGCTGCTAAATTCTTAGCCAGATCCAAATTATGGGGGCATCTGGAGCTGGGGTTATAGTTTTGGCTCATAGACTTTCAGTCAGGCTAATGTGAAGAGCAGATAAAAGCTAAGGGACCTGGTCCCCTGCCACAGCATACAAACAACTGCCATGGACTTTAAAGGCAGTTACTCAAATCCTATGGCAGCAGATTAGGAGCCAATTACTGTAAGTTAGTGCATCCTATTCAAGATATTTTCCCTTTGATCATAACACTGAAAACTATCCTATGACAATGAGACAATGGTAATTAATTACTTGCCTCCTGCAGTGGGAAAGCTGAGACCTACAGGTTTTCAAAACTAAATTTTAACACAGACACCTGAAAAGCTCTCATTTTTCAGTAAAATGAAGCATTCACTCCCAAACTTTCTATTTTAAAACTTTTCTTTACCTATCACAAGTGGGTGGTGATGTTCAAAGGAAGGGAGAGAAGAGGCAGTACAACCATGGGCAGCACTCAAAGCTTTTTGTGAATCCTCCTAACCAGCTGGCCACACATTTAGCAGTCAAGGAACAGGACTATGGGAAACCACTGAAGACCAAAGTATGGCATGTAAGTGTATGGACATCTTGCATGATGGAGACTGAACAATGTATTTCAGGTCTAGAAAAACTGACTCTGTGTCTGACTTGGAGGGCCACGTACTGACCTTGCAGACCAGGAGGCATATGGGAGCATACCACACCTCACCTCCTGGCTCATGAGCTCCATTTCAGAGGGAAGCTGAAACTTGCACCCAGACCTCTTATCAATGCACCGTGATGATGTAGCCAAAGTAAACCGCAGTGCAGGTGCAGTTGTGTATGACTGAGCCTGAATTTCTGCCTAACAGGCAGGTCCTGCTCAGTCACACCTGCAACGAGAGCTGACCGGGTGCTGCGGTACAAGTAACCCTCTCCTGGTGTTTGTCATTATTACTGAGGCAATAACTGGAAGGCACAAGGAAACAGAAGATACTGCATGCAGATAACCTGTTAGGCAAGCAAAACATAGCAGCAGTGGAGACGATGGCCGAGATGAACATACATACATCTGAGGAGGAGCCCAGGAAGCAGAAATCCTCACCGGTGTTTGGGCAGCGATTTGACAGAGGGTCTCAGGAAAATGGGATGAGAGGTTCCCCCTCACTCTAGCAGCAAACAGAAGCGATGTTGAGAAAGAAGCTTTGCAAGGTGGGAATTTGTCAACAGGTGAGAAATACCAGTCCAGCAAATTGATACTGACCTTACAGGAAAGCTGCTGCCACCATCAAAGCAGCTGGCCTCAGCTAGTCTGAGGCAAACAACAGAAGGTGTAATCGCATCACTGATTCTGGTTACCACAAGTTCAAAAAGAGTGAATAAAGCACACAATAAACATGAACATATTCCTGCTAATTAAGTAAAAACTAAAACAAAAACCAAAACAATTATCAAGCAAATGAAGGAAGCTAAAATCAGCCCAAACCCTATAAAATCTGCAGAAGAAAGCAGCTAAAAACATGACTAAAGCAGACCTCAAAGCACAGCAGCCATCTGTGCCAGCTAGGATCTAGTAATAATGCAACTCCTAATAGCAACATGAATAATAAAAGTAAAACTCTCGTGAGTTGCTACAGTTTTTTGCAGCAACAATAATAGATATGTCTCTGTGGTCTCTGCTCTTTATGTATGGATCATTATAACTGTGCTTAACATTTGCAAGGAGGACCTTCCTTTTTAGATGTAACTTGAGGGCATATTTGCATGCAGTGGGTTAAATCCAGCTCTGGGAGCACAACACTGTGCTCCAAGGATTTCCAGGAAGAATTCCTCCCCTGCAGCCGTGGAGCTCAGACTCCCACTGTTGTACCTCCTCTGTCAGGGAGTCAGGTCACAGCTGTTTCTAAGAAGATATTAAGCTAAGAGATGGTGTGCGTGTACACGGCTTCTTTGCTCCATCAAAGGAAGAACATCTCTCCTTCCCTTTCTTTGCATTCCTGAATGGTCCAGAGGTCCTCTTGCTCTTCTTTGGGGAACTCAAATGTTCAAGAAACAAGCAATTGCAGTGGAAGCAGCAGGACAGCTATTGCTTGTCGGGGGAGTTTCAGTGGCTTCTGGCCTTATTGATAGTAGTTGGAGCAAGAGCAGCAAAATGGAAAGGCTGTCTCAGCTGGAGTCTTCTGACAAGTTTGGGTTTTCAGAAGGATGATAAAATTGGGTGAAGATTCAGAAAGAGTGCTACAGAAAATGCTTCAGAGTGTGAAAAATACCGCCTACTTAGAGAGAATTACAGTACTCATTTTATTCATCTTAGCAAAGAAGAAGCCAAAGGACGAGTTGATTAGCAATGCCTGGGGAAGATATATGATACAGGAAGACCTTTTAAATGTAGAGATAAAGGTACAGAAGAAACCCAGGTCTCAGGAGGTAGAAAATGGCACTAGCCAGGACATCTCTGTGTTGTCTCTGCATTATCAGCCTCATAGAAGTTTGTGAAAGTGGAAAGAGGAGATCCCGTAGAAGGGCTTTGATAATAGTAAAGGCTGACCAAGTCCAGTGGAGCCTATAGAGCAATTTAAAATGCCCTGGCCATGTTAATAATATGATCAGAGCTTTTTTAAAACATGCATGACATTTATTCCAGGTCTTAGTGAAGGAAGTGCTGGAAGAGATTGACTACTTAATCAGGAAGGTCTTTTATACGATTTTCCTTTCTACCCTTTCCTGTGAAAATGATCTGTCACAGCACTGGTTTTCTCACCTCTCTGTGAGGAGGAGGGAAGGGATGACAGAAAATGCCTATTTCCAGGAAAGGAGGAATAGGAACATTCAGAAAGGACACACGGTGGAAGAGGGAAAATAAAATTTATAATAAAGATTACAACTATTCAGGAGAAAAGGATTTTGAAGGTTGGGGTTTGGGTTTTTTTTTTTTTTAAACAATGTCCTGTGCTCTCTTTGTTTCTGCAGACAGAAACTCCATTAAACAGATCTCACATTTGACATCTATAATATGTTTTAACTTGTGTGTCTTCTGAGAATGCAGATGTCTGGGCCTGTTTGGTGTGGAAGAGAGCTGTTCTTCTGCGTACAATTTCTACCTAGACCCCCTCTGTGGGAGAAGTACTGTTAATTTGAGGCAACAGCTTCGCAACGGAGATTGCCCAAGAATGAATTGCTTGTGCCCCCATTATGTCTGTTCCCAGCTGGAGAGTCTTTCAGCAGATACACTGTGCCTTCACAATTCTCTGCTAGGTGAATTTTCTGCCACCATGTTAAGCATTGTGCAATGTCCCCTGTGTAACATTGACTGAAATGTAGAAACGATCAAGTCATCTGAAGGGATATGGGGAGGTTTTAATTTCCTGAAATAGACCTGCTGTTCAGGCAGTATTGCCTTCTCTATAATAGGAAGTTCAGGAATATCAATTTCTAAATTTGTCTATTCAAATTAGCCCATTACCATTAATGCCAGCTCCATTGAAAAACCATGAGTCAGGCCCCCCCCAAACCATGAGAATTTAATGGTGTAGAAACATTGTCCCCTTTTCTTTGTCATCTGATTTCTTAAGCCGTTTGGAAACAGGTTTTCAAGTTCTTCTTCACAAAGGCAAGATTAGAAATTTACTTTTTTTCCCTCTCTGTGAGAAGAAAGGTTTTCTTGTCATCATATGAGTTCAGGAGCTGAGCCAATGTAAAACTGCAGGAGCTGACAACACTGCCTGATTTTTTTTTTTCAGGTGCTTCTGTCACTAAGAGATGCTGCACACCATCATGACCAAGTTAATTGGTTAGACCTGTCCAAGTGCCTGTGCACAGACGCTTAAGTGCACAGTCATCAGCTCATATAAAAATAGAGCTGGAAAGAGCTTCCTCTGGTCCACCTCTTTGGTTATGAGTGAGATCTGCTAAATCTGTGCCATTCTTACTCAGCCTGTTCTTAAAGATCCCTGACAGTGGAAGCTCAATCATCTCCTCACTGCCTTATATTTAGAAAATCATTCCTAAATTGTAACTTGAGTCTTTGGCGTTGTAATTTAAGATCATCTCTTCTTACCCTGTGAGATATCATGGAGAATTTATTGTTCCATCCCACTGTGCTACAGCCTTGTCAGGTCTCCTGCCAGTTTTTCTTAAGTTTAATAACTCAGTCTTTCAATCTTTTCTGTTAGATTGTGTTTTCTAGGCCTCTGCTCATTCTGGTTGCTCTGCTCTGGAAGTGTCTCCAAGTGGTTCACTTCTCGCTGAAGCACAGCACCCAAATCTGGATGTGTTATTTTAACTAAACCTAACTAGGACTAAGTGGGCAACAATGACCATTCCACATCTCTTACTGTTAAATTTCTGTTTATGCATCCTAACATGGAATTAACCTTTTTCATATCAGCTTGGTATTGCTGCTCATGTTCAGCTTGTAGACACCTATGCCCTCTTGAGTAGTTCCTGAACTGATCAGCTGCTCTGGTTCTTGTATTATGCAGCTGCTCATTCCTACCTGTCATTTATACTTCACACTTACTAAATAGCATCATCTATTTTTCAGCCCATTTCTTCAATTTGTGAAAACTATCTTGATTTCTAATTCTGTCCCTAAATGTGTGTGCAACCTCTCCCAGCTTCGTGTCAGCTGCAAATTTAATAAGCACATTCTCTATTCCATTGTCTGAATTCTTAGTAACTGAATAGAACAAAATCCAAAACAGACTGTTGCAGAACCTTATCTGATAACTACTTTCTGGATAAAGTTCCCTAACCCAAGTTTTCACCCATGACATCATAGTTTCATTTAGACTGTCTCCTTAGCAAAGCAACAACAAAAGCCTTTCTAAATCAAAACCTGCTGCTCCTATTTTTTCCATATGCACCAGAAAAAGCACTTTTCAAGATTAATGAACTAATCCTGTTTTAAGAATGTAGGTCACTACCATATTCATTTTCAAAGTTTAATAAATATTTATGGCCATCTGTAATTACCTTCAGAAGATTCCTGTGTGTTTCCACAGAAAATGCCTTTGCTGCATCCCAAATACGTGTGCCTAGCTATTACTGCTGCCAGTCTTTTCTCTGGCACCTAATTCTAAGATAAGCCCAGGAAATAACATCAATTATTTGAGCTTTTTCTCTCTTTCTGGCTCCTACCAGAATCTCTACAAGCAAGCTCATGTACATTCACTTCAACATTTCAAACCTGCTTAAAGGAGGTAAGCAAGTCTAACCCTGGAAGATAGTACTGCACAATTGATTAGAGTAGTCGCAGATGATCAACGTGTTCAAAACAGCAAACTAACATTTGAACATGATTCTCAAACAATACCATCAAATAATTAAAAACAATGATTACATTTAAGAGGCTCTTGTACCTTTAGAGCATACGTTTGTTAAATTATTCTTGAAAGTTTTGTTGAGCTTTGCTTGTACAATAGCGCATAGAGAGTCTCACATTTCTTGAGGGGTTATACATGCGCTGAGCTGATCCCTGATTTCACTTTAGTGTGGCCTTTATACCCTGCAGTAAGCTTTGTGCCGGAGTCAGTAATGTCATGAGGCTCCATGCAAGTATAAAGTCCTGGCTAACCATTTCAGCATAGGTTCAGGGATTCTGTTTATAACCCCTGGAGTAATTTACTTGTGGATCTGATCTGGGGAATGATCTGTAGTCTATCACTTGGGTAGACTATTCATTTTGTGGGAACCACATTGAGGTAGTCCAACAGAAAATTATGTTAAAGACATACTGTAGTGAGGGCTTGTAATTTGTACACAAGTCTGGGGAAGAGCACTGAATCAAGAAAACTTAATTTTGACAGTCTTGATATATAGTCTATTTTGGTTAACCAAAAGGAACACATACATTTTCTACATTAGAGAAATTTCCATTATTTTTCTCTCAGCCATGAAAATCGATTTTGATGTGATTACACTCACAGGCTGCTTGATGTGCTTCTGACAGTACAAAATGGATAGAAACGGTGGGTGGTGTTGAATTGAGGATACTGTGGTTAGCTGAACTCTGTCACAAACTGAAAATGGTAAGATTAAAGCACACGCCATTAATGTATTGAACAGGAAAGTGAGTCTTAGGAAAAATGGTGATTACGATATTTTGATGTTGCACATTGCAAAAGATTCAAAGAGCTTTCATCATCTTCTGTTTACTGTAATCACTGGCATTTGTTGGACTGGAAGGAGGTCACCAAAACTCACCAGGGGAAAGCAGCCCTTAATGGTAAGCAATAGGGCTATGCCTGAACATAGGTGGATATATGTAAAAAGAGGAGCCACAGTATTTGGAACCATACAAAACAATGAAGGTTTAATTCTGCTCACATTGATTACACTGGGCTCATGAGTGGCTTCATGGACCCTAATTCCCTTTTTGAAATCAGAATTTGACCCCATATTTCCATATTCCAGATAAAGTATCATTTTTAATGAAATGCTTACTGTTAGCCTACTGTTTAGGAAGATCCTCTTTTGCCTTGAGAATTTTCATTGCTTCAGAACCCCCCCTCAGAACAATTAGAAAGAAAAGAAATTAGTAATAGGTGAATGTCATAAAACCTGAAGTTTCAAATTATTTAGTCATCCAGATGTGTGGATTCTCTTCTGAAAATATTTGGCAAGACTGGAACTTGCTAGCTAGCTATTGAGGCATAGTGGTTGCAAGCAGTTCTGACCGTGTTTTCCTCTGGCAGGACTAAGGGTCTGTTGTTATATACTTTAGTGGATTCTTTGTTTATAGATAGGTAAAAATAGAAGAAATAAACATAATATATTTTCAACAAGGTTACAAAACCAGCTTGTTATTCCAGCTGCATAGGAAACCTCTATCATGTGAAAGATGTTTTAGCAGTTTCTATATTATGTCTTGGGAGCAGAGGATTTGAAAAAGGACATTAATGAATCTTCCCTGACTTTTTGCTGTGTCAGAAATATCACAATGACTGTTTGTCTTCTGTTACTCTTTCTGTCCAGGGTGACAACAGGTAACTATGGGTCTATTAGAAAGTGTATTTTTAAGTCTTTATCTCACATTTTACAAGCATCAAAACCATTCTATTTTGTTGTGGGTTTTAAATGTAAGAATAAGCTGGTTCTGAATTCATTCATTCTCAATAGCATTCTAATGGAGTTAAATAAAGATGCAATCAATAGGGTTATATACATAATAAATCAGGTCCTATGGAAATGCTATAAAATGTACACAATTAAACAGCAATTTATATCCATCTAAGTTACTAGCTACTTCGAAGAATTGAAAAGAGAATTATGGTCTGGATTGAGCAAAGCTCCAAGCACGTGTTATGCTTACAGTTCCCATTGACAATAAAGTCTAGCACACTAATGAATGTTTTTCTGACTGAAGTCTTTAATCTCTCTGAACCTCAGTTTTCACCATACAAATAATAGTTCTATATCTCAGAATACTGCTGTGCAGATATACCTGTTAATTTTGCAAAAATATTCAGATATAACAGTTACAGAAGCGATGTATGCACATGCAAATATTTCTCTCTGCCAGTAGCAATCATCCTTCCTTTACACTTCTCTCTGTACTTAAACAGTGGTGTTTGGCCTTCTATCTTTCATCATCTGCTTTCTCCGGTTCATAGTAGGTATTTCTCAGATATTCATGAAAAATGCATTTGAAATTAGGGTCCCACTATGTGGAGTTTTCACTGTCTTCAGAGGGAAGTGATCAGGCCTTCTCATGGCTCAGGGTAGAGGAACTAGAGTGTACTCTTTCTGTAGAGTAATAATCACATATATCTGTTCACTATAATTAGTGAAACTGTGTGCTAATACTTTTCTTTTAACATAAAACAATGAAAAGTTAGGACCTGGTTTTGTCTCCCAAACATGTCCCAGTCCTTATGCTCATTTAATAGTTTTTCTAAACAGTGGGAATTACACAATCTAAAACAACTAGATGGTTTAAGAGAACTACCGTTCCAGGGATGGGGCATCCACAGCCTCTCTGGGCAACCTGTTCCAGTGTCTCACCACCCTCACAGTGAAGAACTTCCTTACATCTAATCTAAATCTACCCTCTTTCAGTTTAAAACCATGACCCCTCATCCTATCACTACATGCCCTGTTAAAGAGTCCATCCCCATCTTTCCTGTAGGCCCCCTTTAAGTATTGGAAGGCTGTTATAAGGTCTCCCGGGAGCTTTCTCATCTCCAGGCTGAACAAACCCAACTGTCTCAGCCTGTCTTCATAGGAGAGGTGCTCCAGCCCTCTGATCATCTTTGTGGCCCTCCTCTGGACTCCAACAGGTCCATGTCATTCTTATGTTGGGGGCCCCAGAGCTGAATGCAGTACTGCAGGTGGGGTCTCATGAGAGCAGAGTAGAGGGGGAGAATCACCTCCCCTGACCTGCTGGTCATACTTCTTTTGATACAGCCCAGGGTGGCTTTTTGGGCTGCAAACGCACATTGCAGGGTCATGTTGAGCTTCTCATTAACCAACACCCCCAAGTACTTCTCTGCAGGGCTGCTCTCAATCCATTCTTCTCCCAGCCTGTATTTGTGCTTGGGAATGCCCCGACCCATGTGCAGGACCTTGCACTCAGCCTTGTTGAACTTTGTGAGGTTTGCATGGGCCCACCTCTCAAGTCTGTGAAGATCCCTCTGGATGGCATCCCTTCCCTCCAGCGAGTCGACCGCACCACACAGCTTGGTGCTGTCAGCAAACTTGCTGAGGGTGCACTCAATCCCACTGTCCATGTCACCGACAAAGATGTTAAACAGCGCTGGTCCAAATACCTACCCTGAGGAATGCCACTCATCACTGGTCTCCCCTTGGACATCGAGCCATTGACTGCAACTCTTTGAGTGTGACCATCCAGCCAATTCCTTATCCACAAAGTGGTCCACCCGTCAAATCCGTGCCTCTCCAATTTAGAGACAAGGATGTCATGTGGGACAGCGTCAAATGCTTTGCACAAGTCCAGGTAGATGGCATCTGTTGCTCTTTCCTTACCCACCAACACTGTAACCCCATTGTAGAAGGGCATCAAATTTTTCAGGGACGATTTGCCCTTATTGAAGCCATGTTGGCTGCCACCAATCACCTCCTTATTTGCCATGTACCTTAGCATAGTTTCCAGGAGGATCTGCCCCATGATCTTGCTGGGCACAAAGGTGAGACTGACTGGCCTGTAGTTCCCCAAGTCTTCCTTCTTTCCCTTTTCAAAAATGGGGTTTATATTTTCCCTTTTTCAGTCAGTGGTAAACTGACTAGAAAATGAAGCTGAAACTTCATTTCAGCTATGTAAAGGTTCAAGTCTGGTCTAAGGTTGTCATCTGCATGACTTCAATTTTAATAAAGAGAGAGTCATAAACATCATCAGAGTGACACAATCCACCTACTCCAGTCTTTTCTTTTACAAGGGGTGAACTGTTTGTTGGAGGTATTTATTGCTCTTCACTGACTGCAGAGGAAACCTAGACAGCTAGTTAAGGCTAGATTAAATGACAAGATTAAACTGTACTTTGAAGAGCTAAAATTAGGAGATGAATGCCACTTCTACACTCTTAAAAACAAACCCAGCTTTGAATGTCTTGGTTGTTTCGGAAAATGGAATTTCATTACTTTTGAAATTGTTATTCTCTCTATGCTTTTACAGTGTGAATGATGGAAAAGTATTAGACAGTAGTTATATCTTAATAAAAAGTGCTTAACAAGCAAGAAGTATTTATACAGTATCCTATTAATCTAAATTAAACTCAGTTAAGTCCTTCTGGGATACTTACATGGTATATTCTATCCTTAATGTGTTCACGTTTCTCCCTTTATTGTTAGACTGAAGTATGTGTATGTATCAAGAGAAAATTACTTCCATGGGGTTTCATTTTAAAACTGGACATGCAAATCCTATTATTAGGTCAAATTTTGAAGTCCTTACTAAGTATTTTGTCAGTCATCACTCCATCAAGATTTCCACAGACCACTTTTTACTTTTAATGGTTTGATCTGTGGTTACTATAAGTTTCACATCTAATTTTCCTGGTATGCAAATGTATCTCTTAATATAAAGTTTTATTTGCAATGCAATTTAGACTGCTTACGGGTATTTTATTTTTATTTTGTTTTGTTTGCTCTCTATGGTTCTGTAGATATAAATATACTGCTTTACTGTGCAATTTTTCCCTCTGGCTTTGTAATAACTATAATCCAGTGACTTCCTTTTTTTTTTTTTTTCCCTAGAAAACTTCCTCGATCTGTAAAGATGGGCTGAACTAATTTGTGAATTGTAATTCTTCAGCCTGGGAATTGAACAAGGAGATCTTGTATTGTAATATCTTTACATACCTTCCACTGATAGGTCCCTCGTACCCATATCAGGTTGCACACATTGCCAGACCTGAGAAGGTATGGGTGAGTTTAATGCAGCTATGGTTCTTTTCAATGATTCCCCCTCGGTTATCTTCTGCTTTAATATGGTTCACAACAAGGAATAAGAGAAGAGAGAATGCTATTCCTTAATTTCTTATTCCCAGCTACAGACTGCAGTTCACTGGAGCTTTGCCTTGGTTACTATTTTGCAAAGGGAGCAGTAAGGGATGTGGAGGTTGTGAGGCCCCTTCTCAGACCTTTCCAATTTTTATATGTGCTCTCCTTACTGGTCTCACAGCATTGGCTTTTGTTCTGTCATATTATAATGGAGTTGACATAGTCAATCTGTAATTAATGTGACCCTTTCTCTCTTTCCTCCACCATCTCTGTAGTGACCCTAATAGCCGAGGAGTGAAAAGAGGGTTTGTGTGAAAAATGGGGAGTTCGGCTCAATCTCTGCTATGTTTACATTCCTGGCAGTATATTTAAGAACAGTTTATCAGAGAGGTATTCTCCTCATTGTTTTTTTTCTTAAAGGTGCCAGCTAAGTCTATCCTTTCTTTCACTTCCAAATGGTGTTTTGTTGCATGCCACCTTACTGCTCACTGTCTTTGCTCCTGGCATGACTGCAATACAAATATATAATGAAGACATTCAAGCTATTGACCTGAACACGCAAAGTCCCTGGCATTCTTGCCTTACCCCACATCTCCATTTTTACTTTCCATGCATCTTTTCCTCCTCCCTATCGTTCACTTAATATTTTCACTCTAATGCTCCCTTGTCTCCTTTACCTCTCTGATTGCCTCTGTCATGTTTTATTCATTTGCTCTCTTGGTGTTTCTTCCAATCCTCTTTTAAAATACACTTCTCTGAACAGTCCTTCCTGTCTTTTCCCACATAGTTACTAATTCCCATAACAGTGATCTAGTATCCCTGACACAGCAGGATTTGATGTGGTGAAAAGCCAACATAGGAGCCACTAGCCTCCTCCTTGCCTCACTTAGTGAGCCCGTGACATGTCCTTCAATGTCACAGTGTGAGGAAGAATGACTATTACTTCTTTGATTTACATTAGCCTGATGGCTATTCTCATTCATGCCATGGACAGACACAGGTAAGGAAAGATTAAAGTTTTCACTGAGATTATAAAGGCCTGGCAGTTAGGTGCTCAGCCTCCAACCAGCTTCCCTGCAGTCTCACTGGAGAACACACATGACCCAAACAGAAACAGAATGCAGAAAACTCATGCTACAAAATAGAAAACCCAGTCTGTGTGTTAGCCACCATGGAGGAGGTACTTGGGATAAGATATGCTTTATTCAATGTTTTAAAACACTGCATAGATTTGTGGTTCTACTTGTGAATCCATTTTCATACTGGATTTTCATTCATTTTATTAGAACTAATATTTTGGGCCAAATTCCAGAGTCCTCACTTGAAGTCAATGAGAGGTTAATTTGAGCACAGACCAAATAAAAATTGAGAAGGTGTTTATCTTTTGGCACAGTGATCCCTTGCCTGGAATTCTGACCTTGCAATGTCTAAGATATACAGCCCTGAAATAGCATCCAAGAGGAGATTTGGTCAGGGCACAACTGAAAGCAGATGGCATATATAACAGAAATCATTGAAAAATGAAAGCCCTGCTGAGAGCGATATATGACATTCTGAAGGAAATCTGCCTTTGACACATTGTACTATCATTTTAAAAAATAAGATCTCTTTTATGAATTGGAAAAAAACACACTCCAGGTCCTGCTGGTCCCTGCTCTGCATTTGCATTGCAGAGTAAAGCAGGAGCTACGTTGCGGGCTCCTGTAAATAACACACCTCCTCATACGTTCACCTCATTCCATTATGGCTGCAGGAAGGGGGAAGGGCAGTTCCTGTCCACTTCCCAAGCTGGGAGGCTGCTGTTTGGAAAACAGGGTCCACCGAGAAAAGACAGATGAAGAGGAAGGATGTGGTATCCAAGAGGTGCGTTTGTGGCTCCTTCCCTTGCTCATAAGGGTTAGACCAACTGCTGAGCCCGATATGTGGTCTAGCCAACAGGACACTCTCTGCCTTTTTTTCTCCACAGGTAGAAGATTTTCCCTTCCCCAGCAGTGTAAACACTAAAAGTCACTCAGCCTTGACTAGTCCTAGAAACTACATACAGGAATGAGAAACTTGGTCTTCTCTTTGACAATCCTAAACAAAGTCACTCAACTGCTTTTTTTGCCTCTTCATGTAGGAACGCAAAATGGTATTTTAATGTTGATTTGATAATTACGTCTGCAACCTATGTAAATGAACATATTTAAATGATGTACAGTATGCTATGTTTTTTGCAAGACAAATCATATTTATCAATGCAGTTCTGTAAGCAGAAAAAATTCAGAGAGTTTGTAAAACGTTAGTTACTCAAATGTAAATATTACGCTATGATATCTGCATGAAGCTAATCAACCCAAGCATTCTGTCAAAGCCCACATGAGGCTCACTCATCCTTGACAGCCTAATTGACACTATTAATCTCACGAGAAGAGTAACTTTCACAATAATGTACAGTACATAGAAATGCAAAGAATTTATATACACCAGCTAGCTTTCACTGAGATGTTTCAGAAATAAATGTTTAGCCTGTGTAACAATGTTTTTCATAATCTTATATTTTATGGGCAACCAGCAGTGATGCATACTGTGTTTCCATCCTGCAAAGCAGTAGTCCTGTGGAAAAACGAGATCAGAAACTAATTAAAACTTCTACCATAATGCATATGCCCAAGAGGTTTGAGTTGAAGTTGCAACCTTAACTGTGACATTTCCTACTTTTGGAAGATCTGACTTTGCAACCTTAGTAATGGTCTTTTCCCATTGGTTTAGTGAACATCCATATTCCGATGGATACATTCATCATTTGTACAGCAAATACGCAACAGATCTCTGCATTCCATTTTGAAGTTCACTTTAAAATAGTAAAAGATGAAAGTGTCACTCTAAAGTGTTTTTAAGAGCTAGCACTGCCTTGTCCATGTTGTGGTATATTTGTCCTTGCAGGACAGTGACAGAGCATAGGATCTCTATGAGCTGTAATAGAGCAGAACAGAGTCAAGTAGAGCTTTGACCTTTCCTGAAGATGTCTTCTCAATGGTGAGAAGCTTTCTGTTTTTATATAATTGGTCATGTAACAGTAAGAATAGATGTTTTTAAGGTATTTTGCATTAGTCTGTAGAAAAATTAACTTTTTTTTTTTCCAGTTGGAATCTGCGAATTTCACATGTGATCACAACTGATGAGAATTTGGGAAAATTTTGCAGAGGGAGAAGATATTGCTTAGTTTGATAGAGAGAATTCGTAACATACTTTTCTATTTATGTGGAGTCCCCTAGGACTATTAAAAACAGACTGCATATTATAATCTCTATTAATATTATGTGTTATGTATAGAATACCTACATCCTTGGTATGTTTATATAGTACTGAAATATTGCATCTCTGTGTAAAATATCAATTTCTTGAGCAGGAACTGTTATTTTATGCTTCTGTACAAGAAAGAACAAATATCGCCACAGCAATTTCAGAATTTTACTCTCATACAAGCATAAATGGTAATGGCAACAGTGTAATTTAACCCCAGTTTCCTTACCTTTACACATTACATTCTCCCCATCTAATCAGTGCATCTGAAAAAAAAAAAAGGTATAGGAAGCTGGGACCTATTTAGAGTATTCTGTGGGGTTTTTTTCTGTTATGTTGCTTGACAAGGAAATAGAACAAAATGTTTTGTTTAAGAAACTACTCAGGAAAGTTAAAATATTGGCTTGGGTAAAAAGAATCCCAGCAATCACTGAAAAACAACCAGGCAGTGTGTAGCAGCAATGCCTGGCATTGGAGTCCTGTGCGCAAAAGCGATTAAAAGCTCACCTCTAGCCTCATATTCCCACCTGTACTGGCACCAGCATTCATCTGAGACCACAGTGAGGTGGGTCAGAGAGTGACACTAGCAGAAAAGTAACCCAGCAAAACCAGTTACTGCTAGTTCAGCTCCCCGAACCAGCTGGGCACAGGATCAGGCAGGCACCAGGGCTGGTGCAAAGGACCAGGAAACTCTGAGCTGGGAATGAGGGGTGACTGAAGAAACATCAGCTTCATTTGGCTAATGATGTTGTGGTATTGCACCTTGACTTGTTAAGACAAATGGAGATCAGCTTTCAGTTTTCAGCAGCAAAGGGTTTTCTGGGGCTCCAGGAGACGCACCAAATTAGAGTCCTTTTCCTCTATGGGCAAGAGAAAAACGCCAAGTTTAGGTATGATCGGTGGGTGAGGAGAGAGGTTATCTATTCTAAGTATCTTTTTCTAGCTGCAGTACATGTGCTGGCAAACAAATCACCCTCAGTTTTGAGGAGGATCACTGCGCCTCAGCGATCCTAGCGCCTCAGCCATCGCTAGGACTTTGTGCGCGCAGGGACCCTTTCCACAGGGCTGTCAGCTAGCACGGGCACTCGGCACCGCTCCAGGGGCTCCGGCTTCACCAAAACCCTGGCTGTGTCACGGGTGTCTCCTCGCCTCTCTCCCCATCCAGAAAAAGGAGTGGAGACACAGCCCTGTTAATTACAAGGGACATACTGGAAGACTACAGAAGGACCCCAAAAGTTATAAGCTTGGTCTTCCTAATTAAAAGATTTGACACCATTTATAGAATCGCAAGCAAATATGGCTGGCAACAAAACCTTCCTTCTAATAGGGAGTCTTGGAGGGCCATTATATTTCATTCCTCACATTTAAAACATTTCTACTTCTATTTTGATTTCCTTTCTCCTTCTCTTTCCATTTCTCCTCCCATCTCTCAAAAATATAGAAAAAACAGCCAGTCTTTAATTGTGACTTAGAGCAGTCAAATAGACTGTACAAAGTTAGGAAAATATAACCTTCTATCGCATTAATTTTAATTATTGGCCACAGAAATATTTGTTTTCACCAAAGAGCTTTGACTTATGAAAAATAAATGAAGACATTTTTAATTGCAAACAGAAATACGTCTGTATTGGGTTGCTTTCAATGTTAGCTATTGCTACGATTTTTATTTAATACTACATTTTCATTGTTAAGTATTATGTCCTGTACTTCTGAGGAGCTTATAAGTTTAGTTGTTGTGTATATAGAGAGTAGAAAGATATATCTCTGTTGATTTCAGCTGGGTCCTTTTTTCCTTCTGCATGCTTACACAAGGTGCATAGCAATGGGTATTTTTTTTTCATTACCAAACAGCTGCATTTGTGTTCATTTGGTTGCAAAGCTGTTTACTTTTGAAATTACTTTATTAATTGAAAAACTTGTAAATATTGGTAATGTCTCCTCCTACTGTAATTGCTACCACATTTTTATCCACACTGCCCTTACATTTGTTGCATATCAAGCCTGTTCAACTACTTCAAGGAGAGGGAATAAGATATGATAAAGAGGGAATAAGATGATAAACCAGCATTAGTTAGCCTCATCTAATCCTTGGATCTCAAATGCTGATGGAAATATTAATGAACTGAGACCCTGACAATGTTTTCAGATAGGACCACTTTACTCACATGGGGACACTCATATTTAGAAAAGTTGCACCATCACTCTGATTTAAACAGGCTTCATCTGACAAATCCAATCTGGATCCCAACACTGTGACAGAACTAAAATAATACACAAGGAGCTTGTTTCCTAACCGTGTTCTTTAGTTTATTAATCTGTAGACTGCATTTTCTACCAACCGGGAATCTGAAACCCTTTTATTTATTTTATTTAACATTTTTTTCTGTTTGGAAAATAAGAGGTGGTCCTGATGCATAAGGTATTTATTTAGTGGAAGAAACACATATGAAATCCTGAATAAAGTACAGACCCCATTTTGCAAGCCCTCAATTCTTACTGGGAGCTCTGCTTGGAGGGCTTGCAGAATCGGTTCGGAGAATATGTGAGGAAGATAAGAAGGAAAAAAGAGGAGAGAATGAGAGAGAGATTGAAAGGGATTTTGTGGAGACAGAGACATATTAAAACAGACTATGCTTTCTATTTTCAGTAGTCTAAGGAAAGTTAGCTCTGACTTCAGAAAAAGGATTCAAAAGAAAACATGCAGCCAGGATTAGTGTTTGCTAGCACGCTTCACTATTAAATTCAGTTAATGTGCTGTTTCAAGTCAGCTCAGAGAGAACTTTCTGGAATAAAAGAGCATGCCTTGTTTCTTCCTCTCTCCCTCTCCCTTGTCTTTCTCACAAACATACACCAGCACATTCACAGAGCCCAACAGATTTCACAGTGGCTAGATGAGATACAATGTTAACTACAAAACCTTTTGGTCAACTTAATGAGCCTGTTTTCTTTTAAACATGACTAAGCTGACTAGTAACCTGTTAAACCCCAAATTTCTTTGTAAAGCAGAAAAAGAAACAAAACAAACAGTCTTTATAAATAAATTCAAATTCTAACTAAAAAGCTAATTATAAGGGTATTTGTTTTGTTTGAGGTAAGGCACATCTATTATCATAAAGATAATTAACTCAGTCTGACAGATCTAATAAAAGGACAAGTTTAGCATTGGCTTAGCCAGAAGCCCAAGGCAAGCAATTTTTATAATTACTAGTTATTGTAACTGGGCTCAGAGAAAATGGTCTGTGATATTTAAACAGTAATGTTAATTTGCATTTAGACCCATTTTTTTCCTCTTTCCCAGGCAAGATCTATTTAGCTGGAATGAGTAAAAGAAACTTGAATAACTTAAAAAAAATAAGAACGGCTCTCTCCTTACAGAAAACTTGGTCTCTTTATGCCTGGATAATTAATATCCTCACAAGGTAAGTGTGCTGGTAATCACAAAACAATTAAACAGCTTAACACAGTTTTAACACACAGAAAATGTTGAGTTTTCAGCCTGAAATGATGTCTGTAGACTGCATTTATTTGTGGCAACTCTATGTATTAATGCACAGACCTGCTATGTGTACCTCCACTGCCCATGCCCTCAACATGCCCCTACTGTTGAGCAGGTGAAGAAAGGGCTGGAGAGGGGGGGAGAAAAGCACTCAGCTGCTGTAAGGAAGTGGTTCCCATTCACAAAGAGAAAGAGAACAAAATAATGTTCAGGAATATATGCATAAGAAGTAAATAGCTCCTGCTGGCATGGTGAAGTAGCCCTTTAACTAATGCTTACCTCGACATTTTGCAGCACATTCTCTGCAAGAAAAACAAATCAACATTTTAAAAGGAGAAAGTTATTTTTTAACTGCTTCTGTAATGAAGGTTTTAGAAATAAGTAATAACTAGAGTGAGAAAATACATTGGTGATACACTACGAAAAAGCACTTAGAGCACTTGCCGTTCGAGTTTCATTATGTACTACAGGCAGATAATGTCAACCCAGTGCGTTTTGCCAATGTAGGACCAGTTCTGGGGAGCACTTTAAGGTCATATAGGCCTAAGCTCCCCAATTTTTGAAGTGCTGCAGGGCTGATACAGAGATGCTGTAAACTGCCCTAAATCCTTTGAAGACAGCTACAGTCCTACAGCACTGCATGAGTTTCTCATGAAAAAGAGAGCAAAGGGAGCATAAACTCTTTGTTCACAAGATGGTGGAAAGGACAAATCTGAGACACTCATGAATCTAAGGGACCAGACCGACACATGTTGGAGCACAGAAAGAAGCAGCCCTTGTTTGCTGCCTCACTTGCTGCTCTCCCTCAGTCCCAGCCTGACAAAAAAAGCTATAGCCCAGATGCACACTCAGGCTGCAGAATTAGGGTGCACATCCCCACCCATTAGTTCACAGCCTTTTTCATGGCAGGATATTTTTAAGCCAGTTCTCCAGTTTTGAGCTCCAAGAATTTGTGTTATTATTTATCCATTCCATCTTATATCAAGGATTTTATTTTGTCATCAGTCGTGCTAACTTTACTGGTTAGCTTTTTTTTTTTATCGCATCTGGTGGGATTGGCAATTGACTGTTCCTGCTGCATGCTATCCATGCAATGGTATGGATGGAGGTATTGCTTGCTAGCCCTTTTGCTGCCTGGTTGTCTGAGACTGAAGACGCTGCCTTAGCTTTCTGTGCTTCAGTCTTAATGGGTTTGATGTGTTTTTAAACAGCTTGGCCAAGGTATTTTTTTTAATGGGAGGCTAAATTTAGGATCATAAATGCCTGTTTGAACTCTGAAATTAGCATACACTCTATCTTATGTTTGGCTATTGGCTGTATATTAATAATTTAGTTTTTGTCTTCAATAAAATGTACTTTTTCACTAGATAAGAAAAATGAGATTTTTATCTATTTTGACTGAAGATTTTGATGATTCTTAAAAATTTATTTTTTCAGCCTTCTCGTGCGTTGGGGATTTATGAATTTATTTATTCAGAAGGTCCCCTGCCTACTAAAATCCCAATGTGACTTTGTGTATCTGAGTGGTCCTGCCAACATCATCAAGATTACTCACCATCTGAGTAGCTATATGCGTACTTTGCTGGAGGAGACCTCCAGGGTCTGATCCTTGAAGATAACAAGCACTGTTTGGGTTACTGACTACACATCACCTGCAAGGATTTGGTCTTTTTCAGAGTCATGGTGCAAGAAGCCCAGCAAATACTAATCTCCAGCTGACGTGGAGGAGGGAAGTTCAAGTTCAAGGCTGAGGATTCATTCTACTAACTGTAACCTAAGATGTAATCTCTGAGCTCCTGAATCCTTATAGACATCAATCTTATCTCATCAGTTCCAGAAAAACATTACCACCTCTGTTAGATAGAAACAGACAGAGAAAACTTTGCTTTTTGGTCTGTATTTATGGCCCTTGAAGCCAGAAGACAGGCAGAACCTCACTCAGGATTTTGAAATTTTGGCTGGGAAAAAAATCCTTCCTCTTCTGAATTGTTGTATGCATAAAAAACCAGCAGCATGGTACTTTGTGGTTCCCATCTACCCTGAATTTTGGAAATTTTTAAGCTGTTTCTCTGGAGCCCTAGGATTTCATTCATCGTGCTGTACTGCTAAACTTCTACCAGCATTTCTGGGTGCTCTTAACAGTGTTATTCAGTTTTCTTGGTGGAGGAAATTGTTGGTGGCAATTCTACAGCTTCCATTTGCTTCTATAAATTAAAAAAAAAAAAAAAAGTTGAGGACAATTCTCACCATATTTTAAGAATTTAAAGTGGGTCAGCTTTTGGCCTGCATGGATTGATGGAGCCCTTTAAATAGGCTGTAGCTATAGCACGTTATTAATCACTGTAGCAGACAAAAACCCCATTGTTTCCTTGCTGAGAATAGCATGTTTTCCTTTGCTTATGAATTGATCCCTGAAAGGTTCCTCCTGGGAATATGTTTGTTCTTTCTTTCTTTCCTTCTTTCTTTCCTTCTAAAGCAAAATGGCCTTAAACTACAGATGTGCTAATCTGTAGGAGACTCCAGAACTCATTGATCTGTGGGCAGCGTAGGTATTAATCTACCTGGGTAGAGAGACTAAAGGAATGAACGATTAATTAAATAGCCTTGAGGTTATTTTTCAAAACAGCATTGTATGCAGTGATGGGCAAACCTCAAAAGGTTTTTATAGTGAATTCAGTTCAGATCAACCCCCTAAATTTCATAGACTGATCTGATCATTGGAAGGATACATAAGAGGGAAAAATACTTTGTGGCAATATTTTAAGTTAGACCAATCAGCCCAGTGGGAAAAAAAGAGAAAATGTTTAGAAAATGCATTTTAATCTTGGGCCTGAGAGTCAATACACATTCTGAATACATTTAAGTGAATCTATAAGAGAAAGCAGGGGTGTTTAGACAGTTTTAAAAATATTATTCAAGGGAAAATGCGAAATTTATTATCACATTATACTGTTTCCAAAATGGCTTAGTGTTTTGTAAAATTAGTAACAATTGCAACGCTATACAGTTTTTTTATTGTTCTCATAGCTTTTACTTCTTGTTGCTCCCACTGAATGAAAAGATCTTCCTAAACTGACATGCATGGTGATACTGCTAAATCCCTCAGGATCATTTCTTCTATGACACCAACAAAATAAAGGTGTGGAGAGAAGTCCGAGTATAGATCTTGTACATCAGCCCCCATGATACCACATAAATTGACCCAGAAACTGTATACATTCATGTATCTCCCCCTCCCTGCTCTTTGTTCTTTGCTTATTGTATATTCTGTCAATGCACTAAACTGCTGGATGATGCAAACTTCTTCTACCAGCCTTTAAGGTGAGCAAGAGCAGTGTAAAACCATACTACAATGCAGAGGCCCATTTAAAGCATGTTGCCTCTAAGCGAGGCTTGGCACTGTGTTAACAGCACCTACCTCTACCTATTCCATTGCTTTCAATCATCTCAAAGGGCAGGAAGGACCAAGGGGATGTACAAAAATTTGTCTTTTCCAGCATATTGAGACATAAACTCAGATTTAAAGCTGTTTGGGGCTGCATATCATCGTACTATCAAATAATAGAGCTCCTTCCTGGATAGTGCCCCTGGATGTGATGGCACCAGAAATAATGTGACATTACTTGAGTAAATGGTTGGATAAAACAATTGCAATGATTTATATCAGGGTTTTAAAGAGAGCCTCTATGCATTTCTGTCATGCAGTTTCTGCTGCAGCTTGGCAATATTCTAGCTCTAACATTAATAGATCCCTCTTAGATCTAACAGCCAGATGGTCAGCAGTTGTGAACTATTTACTGAACCACTCTTGAAGTTATGCCAAGATATCTGTATATGCATATTCTTTCTGCAAGCCAGTGCTATAAGGTCACAGGAAGAACAAGGTCAGAAGTGATTCGTCTCATGTTTTTGGGGGTGTGTGTTGGCTTGACTGGCCACACACAGTTGCTGAGCTGCAAGCAGAAGAGGTGGAGATAATAATTCATAACAAGTCAGTTATTAATTGAATTTTTGAATCTTCTTATGTTTGCAAATTGTCCATGAACAGACCCTGATTTTCCTGAATGCATTTGTTACTCAGAGTTATTTGCTGACACAGGAAACAGAAACCACAGAAATGCTGGCTGGGCCTTACCCTTCTTTCTTAAAGGGTGAGTAGAATAGCCATCAACTAGGCACTTACCATGAGGGCTGGTGAAAGAAAAATGGAACATAAAGTCAAAATATGGGAAGCTGAGAGACAGAGATAACCATCATAAAAGGGTTTGCAGCCTCTTGACCTCAGCAATATTACCAGCTACATGCCATAACTTGATCTTTGGCATTAAACTCTCTGCTGAGTAGGTGTTTGCTTTGTCACCATCTTCCTGGCTATTTTTTTCCAGCTGCCTTAACCCTTGGGCTGCTGCCATGTTCTTCCTTCAGCTCTTCTTCTTGACACATCCTCCCAACTCTTAAGACAAATTTTGGTTACAAAAACCTGTGGAACAATGCTTAGAGCTCCTTTATGAGTAATTCGAAGATAAAAATACACGCATAATTGTATTTGTTCAACCATTTTATCAACTCTTTTCACCCACACTATAATTTTTGCCTGCCTCTGCTGCTTTTATCTGCAAATGTGCATATGTACAGTCACGCCCTGAAGCACTTACAATCTGAAGACAGAAGAGGATGGAAGACAATAGGAAACATAATTTCTGTCCTTCCTTTTTGCCATGCCTGTTTTCACCCTAGAACTTTGCCTTAAACCCAGAAGATCTTGGATAGCCTCAGACAACTTTTGGGGCCAGTTTGCTAAATACCTGCAATGATGCCCCTACTTCAGTGGAACACATAGGACAGTGCTACTCTCTGGCAGTCTCTGCCCATTAGAGACTTGCCATCGCGTAGTTACAAATTCAAAACTCACTTTCAATTTTTATTTCTTACTTCTTTTTTTCATACTTGAGAACACAGGCAAAATTTCCATCCCCCTTTCCCTTTTTTCTTATGTTGAACTGGAAATTGTTTTGAGCAGCTCCATTTTCAGGAGATATTCCTGGCCTAGCATAAAACTAATGAATAGCCCATTTGTGAGAAGTGTAGGCAGAAGGAATGTGATTGCAGGCAAATTTGACTAGGAATTGAAACAAACGTCCACAGAGAGTATTTTGTGGTGTTCAGTCACACTGGCTAGCCCTTCATTGATGGGACTAAGTGTCTCCAGTTAAATCCAATATCTAAGTCACTGAGCTATACAATACACAGTGCAGTTTTGCACTTGCCATATTGCTTCCGCATGTGCACAGAGGGGCTGTGTGAAAAGCAGCTTCACAGGTGCAAGGCAGGGTGGCCTAACAGTTGCAAGGAGCTTCTGAAATCTCCTGCCCCTCTTCTTTTCCCCATCTTCAGCAGAAATCCTAAAAAAGAAGGGATACTCTTGTGGGAGTTTCTTGTTTGTTTGCCTTTTCAGAAAGGATTTAGGAGTTATAATGGATGACAAGAATAATACAAGCCAATGCTGTTATATTACATAAATGAAAGAGTGTCATACCGAGATATCATCACAGAACAGTTGAACTTTGCCTTCAGAAAAGGTCTTTTCAGTAGGGCTGGTTCTTAGGTTGGGGCTGGGGTTTGTACAGCAAAAGCATGATCCCACTTCCTTACTTCAATCACAGCAAGGCTGCCTTGAAGCAACTACTGCCTCCCAGGCACTTCCACCTGGTTGGGGGGAGCAAGCAGAGAAGGCCAGGAAGACCAAACAATGTGTACTTATACCCCCGCTAGCAAGCCTTCAGGACTTTTCCTGTTCTCAGTGTGGCGTCTGTGATTCCATCACAGGTATGTTGCGATTTGATGCTTGATACTAATTAAGGCAAAGGTTTTTTCCTTTTCTTTTGCCTGACAACAAGCCTACTGTGGTGAAGAAACCTGAAAAAGTCCACTGAAGCAATGGAAATGAGTTCCTGCACTTAGGGGAGTGTGTGGTAGTAACTATAGGCGGTATACTGTAGCTATCTGCCTTTGCTTCTTTTATGCTTTTGAAAGAGAGCTAGACTCATCCTCATGCCAGCTATTAATGTTCTCTGAAGGCAGAGCCAGTGGAGTGAGACATGCTGATCCCGTGCCTCAAGTTATCTTATCAGCTTCTGCTCCTGATCCCTGGGATGCAAGGGAATTTCTAGCATAAACCTTAAGCGCTCCCACAAGCCACCGAGTCGGCTTAAACGCAGAAATTATTAAGCTTCTTAATTTAGACACTTTATTTCTTAAGCCTGAATCTCTCTCCAGGAAGTGGGGGAGAAAAGTCAAACATTTATTAGAATAGTCACTTATCTGACCGAGTTCAGCTTCACTGTAAATAACTTTTCTCCTTTCTCATTAATGTTTGCCCACCTTCTGGTTTCTTTATCTTTGGAAAAACTTTCCCGGAATTTGAAATTATAGGAAAGATAAAAGAATGTGTGCAAATGAATAAAGTCTGGCTTTCTGGTAAAATACATATCTTTCATGAACACAGGCAGGAAGATCCCACAGTTGATTAACCTCGCAGGCCTCCGGTGCCCTAACCTTGGCTCAGCAAGTGTGACATTAGGCTACTCTACAGCACTTCAGCTTGCTGGGCAAAACACAATCCATTAAACACTTGGAGGAGTGTCAGGGAATATTGTACTCCTGGTCTGAAACTGGTATAGATGGCATCAAAGTATTATACTGTGAACATTAAAAAAATAAATACAATAAATTCATCACATAAAAAATATCTCTATCAGCTTCTGGGTTCCTTTCCTTGAGTTTATGCTCACATATGTAGTATTGCATATTAAACTTCCAGCAGCTCTGTGCACATGTTTTGCTGCTTAGACCTAATACAATATTTTGTTTGCCTTGCTCTTTCACCTTTTCTTTTACTGATTCCTTTCTTTCTTATTTGTTGCACTTATTGTTCTTCATTTAATCCTTACCTGCTTAGATAGTCATCTGACCTAGTTTTATGCTATGGATTAAAGTAAATCCTATAATGTAAGTATCCTTGCTTTTCTGTATTCTGCCCTGTCATCTGTGTTTTGCTGGGATTTTGGTTACTGGGGCTGGCTTTGGTTAAGGGAGCTTCTGTGTCTCTGAGACTTACCCCCTAAGTGACTGGGATCATGCTGTAAGCAGCTTTGTTTTCCGAGTTCTTGGGTACCCATTATCTCATTGCTTCAAAAGCAGACTTAATTCTTTGACCTCTAAGGATAACTTTGTCTTTAATTATTCAGTTGGAAACTCCCACTGAGGTGAATGGCGGGGAGGAGGGGGAAAGGTCCCTGTATATTTTAAATCAGAAATGCCTGTTTGGTAGATAGTTTTCTGGTTTTGCAGTGTTAACTCACTCTGGGTAAATACGTACTTTGGATGGGAAAGAAGCAGTCTCTTGACGTTCTTGGGTTAAAAAGCCAGCAGAGATTTGTTCTGGTGCTGTAAATGCCTCTGCCAGTTTAGCAAGACTGGCAATGTGTAAGAACATTAATAAATAAAAGCAAACATGAACATCAAGGAAGAGAATTGATTCTTCCTTCTCTTTTCTGCTCTGTGCTGATTCCTCCAAATTAGAGCTGAATTAATGTCCCAGCCCTAGAAAAGGTGTTGGATTGTAAGGTGCCTTGGATCAGCCTTTTATCTATGCTTTTCTTTGTTTATGAAGCTCACAGCTTACTTTTGCTTAACAGTTGATAATCGAGTACTATGTATGATGCTGACTGCTCAGTGCTGTGGCTGATTTTCATGCCCTGTCTTGCCCCAAGTCTTGCTCACTGATCCATATATTCATATGTAGGAATGCACCTGGATTTCATCTCTCATTTTCACACTTGCATAGTTTTTCCTTTTGGATGATAATGGCTGTTATAATTGCTATGTGACATACAGTCTGAGAGGTCTATCCCAATGTGAAAGTTCATACACATCACTTTTTCAGGTATGAATTTCTATTTCTGCTATGCAAGGACATAGTAAGGGGTTTAACTATTGTTACTACAGGATTTAAACAAAACCTTGTTGAAAGCAGTGAGTAGGAGTTCTTCATTTAAAAGAAGTCTAAAACCATGTCTTTATGGAAACACCTAGCCAAAACTATAGGAACCTCTGCCCACAGAACGACTGTGGCCCACGCAGCTAAAGAGATTTTTTTTCACATTGCCAATTAACAATCAAAAAGATTGGGGAAATGAAAATGGTAACTGTATTTGTCTTTATAAGCAAAGGAAACAACGAAACCAGGGACTATTTGCATATAACTGGTAGACCCAATGGCACCTTGAAACAGGCAATGGCTAAAAGGAAAGAGCTGCTCAATAAAGCCCTGTCTGAAAGTAGAGCCATTATCAAATAAATTACCCATGGTTGCTTAAAATCTACTGTGTTCAGAGAAAGGACTTTCTGGTTTCTCTGCACCTAGGATCATCTTAAAAAAAGACCCAACAACATCTTGCCCCTTCATCTATTTCTTCTCTAGTGGAAATTATATGCTGCTAAATGTAAAAATTTGATATCTGCCTGGGTCATTAACAGGATAGATAGATACTTCAGGTATGCATCACTGTTAGTATTCACAAAATGATCATGAGACTTCAAGATTTGGTGCCTTTTTTTACAGTCACAGACCTGGAAAACATGAAATCTCAGTTTCTACTACAAAATTCAATATATTTCTCTCCTTAGCAGTTCTAGAGGTAATCATGGAAAGCTATGATATAAGGGTAGTTCAAAAATTTGGGATTCAGAAAATATAGAAAAGAAAGTACCCATCCTTTTTTTAATTCCTCCCTCAAGAGTTTCAAACGTTGAGTTTAGTAGTCCTTCCTGTTTTGGGAACCATTTTGTAACTTCAATCATTACTTGTTGCTTCTTCAACTCAAAATTCAATACCTGTCTATTGATAGTTTAAATGCTGTGCATTTTTGACAGTCGGGGGGCATTTGCAGTGTGAGATGCGGGGATGTGGCTTTGTGAATCATACTAAAGCTAGTGGTGTTTGTATGTTTCCCCTACACTGCACTGAAAATGTGCCCCCAAATGTTCTTTGGGTACATGGCTGTTCCTTGGGGACTCCCCCAAACTGTACGGTGCGTGCCTGCCTGAACTGTGATCCCCCTGAACAGCGTGCCGCAGCTTTGTGCTGTTGTGGCGCTGGCTACTCCCCTTGCCATCCAGAAACTGCTTTACCGCTGTGCTGGTGCCTCTAATTGTCAGTCTCCTGGAGCTTCTGAATGGAGTATATATACAGATGCACTGTCACAGTCACTGCAGTTCTACCAGACAAAGTGTGTCATTGTGATACAGGACAGGTGGCAGGTACAAAAACCTATGAATGCAAGATTTCTTCTCTGTACACATCCACACATCGAAAAAGAGAGAGACTGGCTGTACCTTCCCCCCAGACAAACCTGTGAGGATAACCACCCCCCCCTACTTTCTACCTGGAGATCTTTTTTTTTTTTTTTTTAACTGAATACATGAAATTAAAATAAACAACATGTGTCTAAAATAATCTGCTCTAGTGCAAATACTACAAATGGACAGCATGTATGTCTTTGAAGAATAAATGTCCAACTACCATTCCAGATCTCCTGAGTTTTTTAATCTGAACCCTAGAGCCGAATTGCTGCATGGCTGTAAGCAAACCACTGTGGGATAGAGTCAGCCTGCTCTCTGGCTGGCCGTGCCAGGGAGTTATCATCTGGGTGCAAGTGCAGGTAGCTGAGGACAGAGTCAGGCAGGCAAGTCCATCTTTTATCACAACATGAGGGTACTCTGCTGCTTGTGGAGCAGTGTCCCAAGGGCTTCCAGTCTTTATAGAACTAATAAAGGACTGGTGTATCAGCCTTATTGCTTTCATGCTTTTTATTTCTATATATATATTTTTGATGCTTTGAATGAAAATTAATCCCATGAATAATGTACACATGGTACTTTAAAATAGCTGCATGTCCTAGCCTGCATTGGTGTTGTCCTATTATCTAAGGCTACCAAGATTATTTTATTATTCAAAAAAATTCACTTCAGAGGATACCAGGAAATCTTACCTTTGTGGTTAAAGAAGAAAGCCTTTCCATGGGAAAGTCTGGTTTCCCTCACAGAGGGCTTGAATTTCCAGTGTTTTCAAGTTACAACATTCCTGCCTGAATGCTTACTCTTTCAAAAAAAATTTACTTGAACTAATATGCATGCTAGTCCCAATATTACTGTAATCAGCTAATATTACTGTAGTCAGCTTTTTTTAATTTCAGAAGGGATATTTTCATTTATGTTTAAAGAAATTTATTGATATCTAAACAGTTCTACAGATGCTAGAAGAGTCCCCAACCTAAAATACATGTCTAAATACTCATACAATTTTTGCTTAAGCAAATATTTTTTTCACAGTCAGGCAACACTTAATCTAACCAACATTTACTCAGATCAATATATTTTAATTGAAACTAATGGCAGATAGCTTAAACCAACAGATTTTTCACGGAACTAAGTACATTAAATCAATACATTGCTAAAAATTGCTATATCTTGTATAAAAGGTATTTATATTCTTAGCTAAATTAACTTTATTGAAACATATGCATATTAACAGTAATCAAAATACTGATATTTAGACACTGCTGATGGCATCAGTACATTTACAATACGCTAGGCAAACTTACACAAAGAAGCCATATAACACAAGGCGCTAATTTGCTGAAAGTGAAGAAAGAAGGGTGTGGGTTGATTCCTTCTCTCTGCTGCAAACTGTTCATCTGATCTTGGGAAAAGCACTTAGGGGACTAATTTAGGACTGGACTGCTCCTAGCTGACACCAGGAAGGTGAGTGTGGCACCCCTCTGCCCAGTCGTGCTCTCTGTGCAATCACCTGGTGGAGGTGACTCTCTATACATTGATTATTCTGGGAGCTTACAACCAACGTGGCCATTTCAACAAGGTATCTCAAGTTTGGTGAAACCTGTCATTAGCAGCTGTTGTTGCAAATCTGTCAATGTAAGAGAGAATTAAGCACCTCGATATGTGTGGAAATCAGCACACCTCTTACCCATCCATAGCTCAGGTTCTTGTATGCGGAACAAGGACAACAGCGCTTCTCCAAAGCTTGTCATCTTTGTAAGCTTTTGGGCTGGGGACTGTCTCTGACTATTTATTGAGACAACACATCACAACAGGGCTTCAGTCACAGCTATTATAACGGCAAGCTGATTGCAAATATAGAATTGGAAAAATTGGTGGCTTAAGCGAGAAACTGATGGCATTTACCCATCTGGTACTTTCATATTTTCAGCAGGAGATACGCAAGAGCAGAGACACCACTGTGCGTAGGAGCTACAGCACAATGACAACTGGGTGGGGTGGAGGCTGGCACATGGTCATCTGTTTTGGTATTCAGTTACAATTACAGCATAATTAGCCTACTAATTGCATGCCCAAGTTTAGTTGATGAATTTATATGTGTAATTATGGCTTATTGAAATGCACTGCATTTGCAATGCTTGCCTCTGTTTCCATGTGACAGAGAAATTTTCTTTTTCCACTCCTCTTGTGTTGATTGCACATGCAGAAATGTAAAAGATGACCATAACCCATACAGGCAAGTATGTCAGACCATTGCAAAAATAGCAGCCAAACTGTAACCATCAGTCCTACAACCAGATCTAAGGGAGCTCCTGGCCTTGGGTGCAGATCTGATGGCTTCAGTAAAATCTGTGCAGTGCCAAGGGCCACCCGCACTTACAGAATCGCGTTATGGGATGCAGACCTCCTGCTAATGTATCACCTGTTGGAAATGGCCTTTCAAAAAGCAGCCTCCATCTTCTGCAAAGGCATTTTCCAGTTCCAGATGAAGAAACTTCTGCAACTGCCCCAATAATTTTGCAAAACTGCTCTCTGATCTTTTTCACATGTAGAGAGTGAGCAGAAGCCACTAAACCAATGTCATTTCTTAAGCAGAACCAAGGTCTTTCTTACAATTTACAGAGAAAATGCTTCTTCCTTTTCTTCCACTTAGTTTCCCAGTATCCAGCTGAGAAGTGTGAGCTAAGTGCTAAGGAAAGGATTTATCCTTGAAGAAGAATCTCAGATGATGCTTTAAACAATGTAAAGCTTTGTTTTGATTTGATAAACCTTCTTAAAAAAACCCCACTCTTTGAAGTTCTGAAGTGGTTGCCAGGACTTTCTGTCCCATGAGAAGATAAGGTGGCAGCCACATGACATATGGGCAGCATTTTATGAATCCTGCAAGAGGTTGGAGAGTCTGTCTCACTTTCAGAGAGATGCCACTGTATTTATAAGATGGTCTGTACCAAGGGAGAATCAAACTGAAACATGCAGGCTTTATATTCTGTAATAGTTTGCTTTAATTAAAATTAGATGTGTTCCCAAGCAGAACTCCAGATCAGAACATACTCTCTTCAAACTTTGGGGAAAACCAGGTAACGCAGTGATTCCCTCCCCCCCCACCTTCCTTTAGAAAATAAAAAATTGATTGGACAAAAGCTTGGAGCTGACAAGTGGGGAGCTATAGAATCAAAGTTCCTTGAAAACTAAGTAGATGGACCATACTATTTCATTTTCTGTGTATCTATTCCCCATGATTTATGATTCCCACAGACCAAGATCTGAAAATTCAGGCCAAAATGCTGAAATGAAGAGCAGAGGAAGTAAACAATATTGACATTTCAGAGCAAAACCCTTTCAAGCTCAGTTATCCCTGTTGTTAAGGAAGCTACTCATGTAAGGGAAACTTCTGGAGTGGAAGAACAAACAAAAGTGTACCTTTTTTGGAGGAGCATGAAGCTGTTGATTGTTTTGAGAAATATATTTGATATCTCAGCTCTGTTCTTGGTTCAGCAGAGATCTGAAAGGTTATTAACCGGAGAGAGAGAAGAAGAAGAAAAAAAAACAACACAAAAAACCACACCCCAAAAGCCACCAAACAAATCTCAAACCTAAACTAACCTTTACCAGATTTTGTAGGATATCACAGCTGCAGATTTTTGTCTGAATGTCGTTGGTTCCTTTTCTGCATATCTGTGGCCAACAGTGCTTCAAATCTGAGAAAAAGTGTCTTCTTATTCAAATACTGTGAAATAAATGGAAGTATCTGAACAAGGAGGAAGGGCAGTCTTTTGCCATCTAGCCTCTCCTGTTATACTGTTTAGATTTCTGCACACTTTGGAGTCTTCATTATTTAGCCAGACCTTAGACCGTATCCTTTAATAAGTAGCAATTTCCATTTAACAAACAGGTTCCTTCACAATTTAACAGTCAAGTGCCATTACCTATTTAACAAGTAAGTTAATTGAGATGTTACACACAGCACAATCCCCTTGTATGCTCAACTAATTCCTCACGACTGGCCCAGACTTGCTGCCCTTCAAATACCTACACAGAGATTTAGAAAAGGTAGTATATTTAGTGTGAACATGAAAGGGAGGGAGAGATGACTAACCTCTTTGTAAAGAGGCTAGACTTTGTAAAATGCCCATTATACTGGACAATTTTATGCATTACATTGTAGAGGATATACTCTCTGTCTGAGCATGTGGCTATCTCCTTCATGCACACGCAATTTGCAGTTGTGTCAGTTGTAGTTAATTACAGTGGTATCATGTGGATATTTGTACAAAGCCTTGAGACATAAAATATAATTTCAGAGTTTATTAATTATTACTAATAGATCAGGAGTGCTCTGGTTGATCTGATTTTGTGGGGTTTTATGGTATCTTTTATGTTTAAGCCAGTCTGTAAGATACAAGCTCACAATCCTGCATATAACATATTCTGTCTTGTTGGTTAGTCCTAAACAAGGGTTGAAAAGAGAAAAGTCTTGCTAGCACAGAGCATCAGCACTTTTTAATTACACTATTTTGTGGTACAAGCTGGGCTGGTGAGATGACCTACAGGAGGAAGTCAGCACTTTTTGAGTGAGTACCAGCATATTTTTACATTTGCTTCCTTCAGCCTTCTATTCTCTTTCAAATGGATCAAGTTCCCTTTCTTTGGATCTTTAGCTTTGTCCATTAGTACATCCCCAAAGAGTATTTTGTCAAATGAAGCAAAACACTTTGAAGACGATTTTAAGTTCTTTTGAGAGTTATAGCCAATACTTTGTTTATGTATAGTGATTATTTACTGAGTTAGCACTCCCAAAAGGCAAATCTGGGTACATACCAGAAAAATGCTTTAGATAATTGCTAGTTGGTTTGATCTCCTGGTATTTTGTGATATTTTATGCTGTCTTAATGGCATCACCTGAGATTCTTTGGGCACAAAAATATTTTAAACTGTGGTCTGTAATAAACTGTAAGGGAGTGATTTTCAAATCCCATAGTAAGAAGCTCTACTGAAAATGTCCTCATGTCCAGGTTGTTGTTCTTGACAACATAATAACAAATGACTATACTAACCTTACAGCCATAAGAAAGATTGGGGAAAGACATCATGATTCTTGTAAGCCTAAATCCTACAATGAACAAGTGTTTCCATTTAATCTTTCCCACTTAATATATTTTGAAAATTAAGACTGTTTGCCATGTGATGCTTAGAAATATTTTCTAAGTTTCTGTTCTCGGATGTTTGTTAAGAATCACTTATCTCCCTAAATGTCACTACCTTTAACAACCCTAAGAAGTACTTTTGGTTAATCTTCTTTGGTGCCTCTACTTGAAGGATACCTTTTAAAGGATATTTGTTGGTAAAGCTCTTTTCTTTCTTTCTTTTTTTTTTTTTTGTCTTGGATTTATAAGGTGTTGATGAGGGTAAACCCACATTGAAAAGCCCAAAGGTCCAATAACAACTAACTCACTTTCATTATGAACAGATAAATATCAACCCAGAAAATGTCAGCAGCCACAACTTCAACAATTAAAATGTGTAATTTTCATGTGTCCATGACATGAAAATACTGTCAGCACCTGAAAGAGTCAAGAAAGCTTCAGGCTATTTTGAGATCTGATGGCCAAGGAAGGCTAACATCTCTTCTGAGATTTTTTTAAATAAGAGCAATGCTGGAATAGCAAATTAGACTATTTAGACACCAAACTGATGCTATCAATGATTTTTCGTTACTCAACGCTCTACACGCCTCTTTTGGAACCAATGCCGACCACACAGCTTAGTATAATTGAGAGGCTGAGCTCTATTTCCATTTGATATTTTCCCTGCTGTTCCAATGGTAATATTCACATACAATAGACTGAGACAATAATACAAAACCTATATTACTCTCAAAAACATCCTTTGCTGTCTAAATCCATTGTACTGCTTGGGAGCTAGTTAGTTAATTATTAAAACAATATCTAAAAATAATCAACTTTCAGAAAAATTGGCAGGCCAAATTCTGTTCTCATTCATTCCCAGGCAGCACCACAGTGTATTGTGGTGTATGACAGCGGATTATAGAAAACAGGGTCAAATTATTACTTTTCAATAGTGGATAATTCATGTGTGTGTTGTAGGAAATAGCTTAACTGCTTTACAGATAGCCATTACACTCCTTACCCTCTCTTTTTCTTGTCCTTTACCTGCTAGCTTCAAGCACGGTATTTGCTATAGGAGGACCTAGGTATCCTTCCAAGATCTCTTTCATCTCTCATTGCAGATACGATCTGGCCAGGAAGGAGTACCACATTATTTTAACACAAAGACAACTGTCACATTATTTCCCCAGTGGCCAATCACCCTGTAGGGGACAACTTCATCTATATTGTACCTGCTTAACATACTTCATTAACTCTGTCAATTACCAGCTACCTCAGCACCTTTTCTGTTGGCATTACACAATTTATTCTTTCCGTGTCCCAAACAGTACCATCTTAGGAGCCCCCTTCATAATGCAAGTAAGGAGATATTAATCTTAAAAATATATATTAGGAACAATTAAAATAGATTTTCAAGATGGTTTATGGCTTGTTTTTCAATGGTGTTCAGCACCTATGACTATAGTTGAATCTCAAATATATGAGAGCTCCCTCTAAAAAGCAGACTTATGTCTATTAGAGGTGACTATATTTTTCTTTGACAAAGACTTTCCAGAGAAGTTCTTATTGCCAAGTATAGTAACTAACTTTTCTATTTTAACATACTTTTTTAAGCTAAACTTTAAAGCTAAATAGAGGCTTAACTTTAGTCACTTCATTAAGGCTTGCTAGGCTAGGAGCTAAGGAGTGTATTTATCCTGGACTCCTTCTACAGGCAATGGACAAAGACTTGCCCTTCCAAAGGGAAATTCAGCCTACCTGAGCCGACCTATAGCAACTGACTGTGTGAGACTCTGCTCCTCACCACAGAGCCTCAGTTAAGTGGCTTTTCATTAAATGCAGCACTTAGAATATCCTTGTGAGAAGCAGAGCTTTTTGTTTTATGGAGAGAGCTCAAGAGAGGGGAGTTTCAGGTGACTACAATGGCCAGCGGAAAGGTGGGGTTGGATGAAGAGCTGAAATTTGGGGGTGGAAGTAAGGTGTCATTAAGGTTTGGTCTCTAAACCCAGGAACAGGTACAGCACAGGGGAAAGGGGACTTTAGAATCCCAGAGCAGCAAAGGCACGAGGAGGCTCCAGAGAGAGGAGGTGTGAAACTAGGAACAGCATTTTGTTGAGCTAGCACTTGTCAGTGTATGTAATTGTCTACTTGAATATTAAGCTCTGCTTATGCTAATTGGCTTCAGTGACTGAGCCCAGATCACAGGAGAAAGGAGCTTGGAGGGGGGGGCAATGATGAGTACAAAGGGCCCCACTCACAACTGTGCACAATTCCCCACCACTGTTGTGGGGAAAGAACGGATTTACATGGTTGCTCCCTGCTCCCCTCCCTGGTCCTCTTCTCTTTTTCTTCCTTTTTCTTTTTTTTTTTTCCTGCATGGAACATGGCAGGCTTCTTCAAAGGACACTTCTGAAACTAAGAAAACCTGTATTTTCATAGAAAAAATCAAACAGTAAATGACCTAATGCCTGTTACAAAGACACCTGATTAAAGCAAATTCAACATACAGTTTAGAACAGACTAGCATCAAATGTTCTGAAAGGGAACAGATGAACCAAGAAAATTGAAAGTCAATGGAAATCATAAATACCTCCTGATTACATGGAGTTTTCCCAGTCACTCTTCAAAAGGAGCAAGGAACATCTGATCTCTCTGCCCCTGTTTTATTTAGGTTGAAAGGCAATTCCTTCAAAAAAGGGAGGCATGGCTCGAGGTTGCCTGTTGCAGTTGTGGAGTCTGTCATGAAGTTGCAGGTTTCTGCATGCTTCAGCTTTCCAGATTAATGCTTCATCCCATTGAATATTCTGCTGCTTCTCTTTTTCTCTTCATGAGTGTTTTCTTTTTTTCTACCTGAATCAGTATGTTTCCTCCAACTGTAGCTGCAGCATACTTGTGCAGATATTGATCAGGGCAGCCTCTCTGATCAGTTGGAGAGGAAATTACACTACCTGTAATCTCTTCCCATGCTATGGCATTGTAAAATATGAGGTTTCAGTACATCAGTTAGCTTTAAAGTACCGTAACTGTTTATTAAGAAACAGCAGATACCTATTGCCATGTGCTACGTTTGTAACTTCACTATTTTTCAAGACACCCCTGGGGGCATTACAGCATTCCAAGTACAGTTGGAATGTGGGTATAACCTAAATGTGTAAGGAAGAAGGGTCTCCGTAGTGAGGATCATCTCTGCAATAAATGAACATTTTTTTGAACGCATCCTTACTTAATACTGCTGTCTAGGCTAAGATTCCTTTTACTATTGGTAGGACAATCATTTAAAGTGAACTCTCTACTTGCAGTAAAAAGAAAAGCTTGTGATTCTCTGATATGCCCTTAACTTGAATTTTTGAATTAATCCAGGGGAGGCTTAGGGAGTTGCAATACACTGAACTACTTCCACTTCTGTAAAAGCTGTTTGTTCACAGCCAGGTGTAGTACTATTTTTTTTTTTTCCCTCCCCTTAAATAAAAATGAACACTGTGCAAACACTGGCTGACTCCTTTTTAATCTGTCAGCACATTCTTTGCATCTGTGCATAAACATTATTATCACAAACTCAGAATGTTACCACAAAAATTATCAGACTCCTCAAAAGGTACCCTTTGCAGCTTCCATTTGAATACAACTTTAATGTGTTAATGTGAAAACAAGCAAGCTTTAGAAGGAAAAAAAATAGTTTTTTCATTTTCACAAGTTAGCCAGGGTTCCTTCGCTATCATGTGTATGTATGGGGTAAATATTTTATATTTAGTAAGGTATTGTCTTCTGACATGTATTTGGCTTTGATAATGTTTCCTATTGTGTTCACTTAATATATTAATCGTTGATGAAAAGACATAGTCTGAGGGAAAAGGATATGGGACATGGCATATTTTCAGAGATTTTTAAAGTTTACCTTTTGGGAATGGAACTTCTAACTGAGTATTTTTGTGTCTGTTTGTAGGAAAAAAGATACAGTCATCACGTTTATAGGGATGACCTTTTATGTTATAGTACAATGCTTTGAAGCACAGTTATTTTTAATTGCTTTATAAGCCTATTGAGACCATTCTGCATGTCACTTTGTTATATACAGCACTGAGTCACATATGTTTGGTCAATGAATCTTTTGGTGCCTTGATATTTACATTAAAGTCTGAGCAGGCGTCGGGGAAACATTGTGTTCTGGGTTTCACTGGTGGTGTTTTTTTGTTGTTTGGGTTTTTTTACTGTCACTCTAGCTATACACCTAATGAGGTGACAGAGAGAATTAAAAATGACAGATTGTTTTGGCTGCAGTGGGGCTGTCTGAGCCATATTTTCCTACAATACAGCTCAATAAACCCAGCTTGTGGAAAGCCCTCTGCACGTGATTTGCTGCTGCAGCAAGGGTCCTGCTGGAGGTTGAAAGAAGAGCGGGCGGCGGGCCGGGCAGCAGGGAGCGGGGATTGCGGTCAGCGTGCCAGTGCTGCTCTGGGGATGCACAGGGCTGGCCCGGCCACGAAGCGCTGCTCCCAAAAACCTCTAACGAGAAGTTGCACGGGTTGGCTAACGCACACGTATTTCCGTCCAAACACCTTGTAAAACGGTAGCTTCCAGTCCGTAATGCCTGGGGAAGTGTGGCGGCACCTTCTGCGGACGGCCCCTCCGAGGCTGGAGGCGGTGGTGTAAAACAGCCATCGTGGGGATCGGAGGTGGCCCCCGCCTCTGCGGTAATAAACGTCTTGGCAGCCACGTGCCGCTTTGCTGCTGCTTGTCTGGTGGAAGAATAAAATGTATCAGAAGAGATTCCTCGGGACAGAATGGTTAACTACAGGTATTAGACTGATAGCTGGTATAATTAAGAAGAAAGATCTGTCATTTCACAGACTGTGCAGAATAAATTCCAGATATCCGTGCGTAATCTTTCAAAGTGCCTTTATCTCCAGAGCCAGCGAGGGTGACCACAGAATACCCTGAACCCAATTATGTACTTTCTGATTATCATATTTTTATTTCTCAAGACACGGGGCTAATAAGAAAGATCAAAAAATGTTTGAACCAGAGTAATTTCAAATGTCAAGAACTAGTTATTCTTACAACAAGCTCCCAGGTCTTGACAATGTAAGCTGTTCTCTGTTTGGTTTGATTCCTCTTGGGGAGTGGAAACGAGGGACTAGGGGATTTAAAGTGACTTTGTACTGTGGAATCAACACATGCTTTTGAGACCTGCGTTTGACACTGGCTTTGAGGTGGTTTGTTTCTTCTCCTTTTTTTTATTTGGGGGGGGAAGTGTTGGGGTTTTTCTTCTTCTTCTATTTTTTTTTTTTTTCCCCCAGAAAGGAAGCTGCAGAGGAATTGCAGCCTATCACCACCAGGGAGTTTCTATTCAGTTCTTTGGATCAGAATAACTTAATCAGGTAAGGGTCTGCGGGAAGGAAGAATCCAAAAGACAAAATCCACATCAGAAATTTACTTTAGGAGGAAAACTAATTTTGCCAACCACATGAGCCATAAAAAGGGTAGGGCAAAGAACTGGATTCCTCTGCAGTAGGAAATAAAACAAATTTCTGCCTTCCAAATGATTATTTGAAAAAGGATTCAGAGGGTACCTGTTTTTATTCTCTTTACAGTTCCTCATGTTCAAGGAGCACTACATGTGTGGATGTTAAGGAAAACCATGCAGTTCCCCATAGATGACATTCTGCATGTGTAATTTCCAACAGGGGAGGAAGCAGCTTGAGCCTGAAGGTGTCTTGTTTTTGACTACAAGGCATAAAGGTTGCTGTTGTGGTCTGCTTTCTTGAGATGCTGAGCATCCATAAATACAGACAAAGTCAGGGGAGCCATATGTATTAATGCTATGTTTTCAGAGAGGGAGATGGTTCAGGTCTTCATTCTCCAGCTGGCTCTCCAAGGGAAGAGCCACGAAGGTGTTGAGTGCTCCACCCTCCCAACCAGGAGCAAAGTACTGCCCATGTCAGCAAGAGGAAGGAGCTAATTAAAAGTAAAAACTCAGTAATGAGAAAGGTAGCCTTGCTCCCATTAGGACCTGGGTGAAAAACAGAAAGTGAGAATAATTTCATTTGGATCTTATGCCTAGGCTGGCAATTGCACTTGCTCGTTATTTGGGTCTTGGACAAACTCACCAATTCTGAAAAGGAAAAATGAAGATGGAAAAATACTGCAAGTAATCATGCAAAGTAGAATTCTGAGGGTAGCTTCAAGAGAACAAAACAAAACTGTTTTCACGGAGATCAATCATGTTAGTTTTCTGACTTTTTTTTTTTTTTTAGTCCTAATTATCAGTGCCAAGCAGGAATCACAGATTAGACACTATTGAAGCTATTTTTAAGTTTAGCTTATTGAAACCTGTTCTTTTCAATGAAGCTGCTCAGAATGATCTTAGCTTTTAGATTCTCTGGTATATTGCTCATAGTATCCTGAAAAGAAAGGAGCAGATGCTGATAATTCCTCCTGGGACCAAGATCATCGCAAGAAGTTCAGAGACTCACATGCACACATTAAATTTGTCATCCATTTGAAGGTGGGGTGGAGGGGATCTGTTTCTTGATTGTGCAAAAAATTTGCTGCTCAGGGTGTTTTCCCCAGACTCTTTGGATTTGGGAGTCCTTTTCTCATTGTGAGGGGATGACAGGCTAAAGGCTCCTTCTGCTCTAATGTCATTTGAAACTGGGTATGGTTTTAGGGAATTACATCCCTGGGCATTTAGATTAAATTTTCATCAAGAATGGCAAATGCTGCATCAGGGTGAGGAGGGATTTTGGACCGTGCCTTCTGGCAAGGCGGCATCCCAGGTAAAATTTTTCATGACAGCTGACCATGGTCTGTCTGTCAGGCAGTTTGTGTGGGAAGGAGAAGTAGAAGGATCAGAAAAAGAGGGACATAGTCTTTGAAGGTTATGTGTTTTAATCTCAATTTAGCCTACTCTAGGTTTAATAAGAAGGGCTTGGGAAAGACAAGATGTTAGAAAGGGAGAAGAAGAAGGCAGGCAGAGAGAAAAATGTGCTGGAACAAGTTGGGGAAGAGCAGAAAATACGAGGGTGGCAACTAGACCTCATCCAAAATAGAAAGCAAACATAGTAAGTTGTGAAGTGGTACAAAATAAGATACGAGGAGGAAAGATAGAAAAAAAATCTGAATTACCTGAAATGTTATATGCTTCTTTGTATACCTATGTGTGTGTATATGTTTAATCTCATCACATCCATAAAATGCCCTTGTTTATCTCAAAAATGCAAACATAGACTCTTAAGAAGCTTTAGTAAACTAAATTCTAGCCTTAATCTGTGCTTGTGCTCTAAGAGAGTAAGTTTTTGTTAGCAATTATGCTGGACAAATGAAAATGGATCTGTAGAGCAAACCCATGTGTATTAAAGACCCACTGACAGCACTATAAGCATTTCAGGCAGTTCTGCTCAGGAAAAGTTGTAGTCTAACCCTGTGGGCTGAATGGCCATTCCCAGCTGAAGCACGTGGTGTGTGCTTACAGGTGTCCTGGGTTCAGCTGGGATAGAGTTAATTTTTTTTTACAGGAACCTGGGAGGTGGGGGGCATAGCCGGGGCAGCTGACCTGAACTGGCCAAGGAGCTATTCCATACCATGTGACATCATGCTCAGTATATAAAGGGGGAGCGGGCCGGGGGGTGGGCTCTTCTTTTCGGTGGGGGAAGTGGCAGAGCGTCGGGTCCCGGGTGGTGAGCAGTTGCACTGTGCATCACTCTTTTTGTATACTTTTTCATTAGTACCGTTGTTGTTGTTGCAATTTCTTTGTGTTGTTCCAGTAAACTGCCTTTATCTCAACCCTCGAGGTTCCAGTTTTGTTTTTTTTTTCCTCTCCTCCGTCTTCCCCCCATCCCACCGGAGGGGGGCGGGAGGAGTGAGCGAGCGGCCGCGTGGTCCTTTGTTACCGGCTGGGCTGAAACCACGACAACAGGGTATATCTCCCTCTTGAGCTTGTTATGAAGCTAGCTGGTTTGAGTGATCCAGGTCCGTTGAATGTTGTAAACCAGTAAGGCACAGCAAGTGGGAATGACAGGAAGAGTCAAATGCTAATGTAGACTTTCTGCAAGAAGTTAAATAAACATTCTGTATCCTTTCCATGGTACAGCTTGTATAGCTGTCAGTAAACCCCAAATCTGATGGTTTTGTACAAAGCTATTTTATGTCACATCTTGAAACTTATTCAAGCTCTACATTATGCTTGTATAGCAAACTAAGACTCCAAGAGGTTTGTGCATTATTAATGAGATAGTGGAAGTGCTCTAGAATCAGCTTTCATCTAAATAAAAGTGACGATGTTTATCTGTACCCGTTGTATTCATTGTTGTCTTGAGTGCACAGTGCTTCCTGTTGGTATGTATGTTATTGATTTGCTGACTAATCTCTTTATCTGATCAGTATTGATTGCAACTCTCAGTCTATAACCTTTGGACATAGTGATATTGTGGCTAAATAAAACACAGATGCAAAATAATTAACAAGTTCCAATACTGGTATTTCCTTTCCAGCAAATACTTTAAGCGAGTCTTATATTTGACAACTAGAAGCAGTATTTTTAGAGAAAAGTGTAAATAGAAGATGAATATACAATCTCTAGTTCCTTAATATAAATTACTCAAGAAGAAATAGTAAGTTACCTTAGGGAAATCAACAGCTTCTTCAATTGGATTGCTTCTGTCACTGCATGGACACAGTCTTGTTTGATGTCCTCCTACCATTTGTCTTGTATGGAGTCTTTTATCTAAATCCAAAGCAATGCAGTCGTCACTGCTGCAATTCAATAATGGCTCCACAGGAGCTGTCATCCACAGTTTGCTATTCATCTTGTAAAGCCTTTGAGTTTTCAAAGTATCCACTAAAGTTGGTATTTCAATGCTGTGGACAGATCACTTAAGGTTCTTTTGTATTTTCAAAACAGGTCTAAATTGAGGATGAGCAGATATTGAAATGCCCAACTTATTGTACCTAGGTGCCAAAGGAGACGATGGAAGTGTCAAAAGGTAATTAGATGATCAGACCCACCTCCTAACTGAAAATGTGTGACTTTGTGGGCTTGAATGACACTTTGACTCAACACTGGCATTGCCTGTGGAGAATGAGCCCATTGACACAAAAAGAAAAAAGACAAAGAGATGGAAAAAAATTGGAATTAGCCACTAACAGCCCCAGGAAGTGAAAAATTATTATGTGATAACAACATGAAGTATAAGGCACAGAGAGAAGTCATATCGTTTCTACTCAAGTATAAGATGCCCTTTATTCCATTTCATATAGACTTAGAAAGCAGGGGTCATTTTGGACTTGAAGGTTGGTGGCAATCCTGAAGGAACTCACATTTGTCATGAGTCAAGAGCCTGGATGTAGGCAGCTGTTTAACAAGCTGCTGAGATTTGGGTGGGATTTTGTGAGGGGTGGTGGGTTTTGTTTCTTGTTTTTTTTGTTGGGCTTTTTTTTTTTCAGATGCCATTTTACCTGGCTCAGTCTGAACATGTATTTTAGCTGTTAGCCTTTTGATTTTTTGTTTGTTTTAAGCAAAAATGCAGTCATCTTTGGGCCCTAATCTGGGATAATTTAGTACAGAACAAGAGATGAAGTGTATTCTTTGAGAATGAGAGTTAGCTTGGGTAAGAAAGCAGCATCCTTACCTGAGCTCAGCTTTAGCCAGGATGGTAAATTTATATATAGCCTTTTCTTACGAGAAGTATTATGGTTTGCTTAGTTCACTCTACACAGATTGGAGTTTTACCTGAAGAAAATAGTCTCTGTGGGAATACTTCACATTGAAAGTATTGAAGGAAGAAAGCTTCCTCTGTCAGAACCAATGCCACTTCCATCAACATCAAACCAGTCTTTACTGAAAAGCAAAGAAAAATATTTCACTTTTTAAAATTTCCTAAATCCAACCCTATGAATTTATGAGATGGCCTTAGATTCAGGGCTCTTTGGCACAACTACTGTATGTGCCTTTCCCTGTTGTCTTTTTGAGGACAAGTAACATAAATCGCTTACTGTGTGGTTTTTCAGAGTACGTACTAGCGTTAAGTGGTCTGCATGAGTATGGGAACATGGTCGTACAGAGCAGTTTACCTTGTCCGTATCCTCTGGTGCAGAAGAGGTGCAGATGGATGACCTGGAGGCAGCGTCCTGAGCTACTGACCAGTTCTGCCCTTGACAGTCCTCGAGTGCTGCCACGGACACCTGCACGCTGGTGCCCGCGTCCTGTATTGATCTGCAGAAGTCCTGGGAGGCTCTGTAGATGCAGCTCAGAGAGGGGAGGATTTCTTCACACAATCGAAATACAGCCCTGCTCTGCCTCTGTATTTTGCTGTCTCCCTTCCCTGAGCTAAATCGTGCCGATTTCCCTGGCCAAAGCTCATTGCAGTGGCAGAGCTATGACTCACCTGGTAGTTTCTGAGACTGTCAGGCATTCCCCTCTAAATCTCTTCATCCCCTTCAGCCTATTTTTAAATGCTTGGCCTCTGTTCTTAAGTGCTGGTATTGAACAAAATGTAAATATAGTGCAACCTCTGATTTTAACCTTGGCCTTGATCCTCCTTTTATTCTAGTTAAATGTAATAAAAAGAAAGGTAACATAAAGATGTATATTCTTTTTTTTAAAGATGTTTATAATTCTTTAAAATACATGAGTCAGCTAAGCATTTAAAAGTAAAATATAGATATAAAATTATTCAGACTGGGTGATATAATATAGAATTTAAATTGAGCATATTTTAGCAGCACTGGGAAACCTTACCCCAGAGCTAATAATGTAATAGATCTATCTCACCAACAACTTGGAACTTGCAACAGAGTTTTATCCACAAAGGAGAGTTCTCTGGCCTACTTTATTAAATACCTTAGAGGACTTTGCCTGTAAGATTACATTTGAACAATGCAATTTATTAAAATCTCTGTTCTTATTTTTCCTGCTGAAATTTTAGCCTTTTTCTATGGTAAAAAAAAAAGTATAAACAAATCCAACAGGCTAAATAAACATAATTCAACAAATGTTTCATCAAACAGGTATATAGGGAAAACATCCTATAGTTTATTTTTTACCGTCACTTGTTTTGCTATGGTGCGTCAGGCAAGCTGTGTTCCTGATTAAGAGTATTTTTTCAAATCTGAAGCAGAGCTGGGAATATAATTGAAAAATTACCCATTATAAACAGTTCTAATAAATAAAGAAAGCAAATTGAAACACTTTTGTTATTTCTTATAAATGGAAATAATCTCAATTTTGTTTAACAGATCTTAATGTGCTGAGTGCAATTACAAATCATTGCAAAAGGATACAAAGGTTGAAGCTACATCATATAATTCACTTGGGATGGACATGCATATTTTGGTGACTTTTATTTAGCAATAGTTTACATTAACATGCCATTGTTGGAGGTGCAAGTATTTAAATCTGTTCACTAAATAGGATTTTGCATGAAGTAAAAATAACAGAACTCAGTATAGTGATGCTAATTAATAGATATATCTGAGATTTCTGCTTAGATTCAGTTATATATTCTAGCATTTACCTTGGAGTTTTTATGTAATTCTGTTTGATCTGAGAATTTAAGTTCATTCCATTTAGTGGGAGATGTTAGATTTTCAACAATAATTATTACTATTTTTAAATTAGGCCATTTATGTAAGTAGTAGGGTGCAGAGCTGGCAGGTGACTCAAAGCAGCCATTTTTGCAAAGGGGTGTAAAGAATATCACAAAACCACTTTATTTTTGGACACTTGCCCTTCTCAGGTGCTGCCTACCTGCCAAGTTCATGAAAAACAAATTGACACAGATGAAAAATGTAGAAGTCTGGAGAAGGAAAGGAGGATATTCATACCAGTTATTAGGTGATGCCAAAGCCCAGATTCAGACAACTAAACTGTCACAACAAAAATATCTAATTAACCTGTAACTCATTCCCTGTATATGGAGAGGTGCTAATGTGATAAAGGACTCTACCATGAAAAAGAAATGAAACAGATGAAATTTCCATGAGCCTATTGTCATAGCCAATCCAATTTAGAAACAGAGAGGAAGGTATTTGATCTGACATTAATAACATTCATTTACCAGTAGCTGATGGGAAAAAAAACAAAGCAAAATAAACCACCTAGGAACTCAAGACATGAAGAAATGATCGAAGGTAAGGGGGTGTGTTTGTGTGCATGTGTGTGGGCAGTGGGTTCAGAGAGATGGGATTAATTACTAAGTGGGAAGACATATAGTCAAAAAGTGAGCGTAGTTTAGAACCCCACATAAATGGATATGCCAAAGAAAACCAGGGAATACTTAACTTAGAAATAGTTAAAAAATGCTGGAATTCCTTGTATGTATTAGATGGCAAACATAATTTTTAAGAATATAAGATTACAAAACTACATAGACAAATACAATCAAATGAGAAGCTCTAGGGGAGGTAGAGAATTAAAGACAAAACGTAAGGACTTTTTACTCTGATTGGGAAACTCTTCCTAGTCTGGCCAGCGCTAGACAAATAAAAAAAAGGTCAGCAAGGACAGGCAGGGGTGTGTGTAAGTGTTTTAGAGGTCTTTGACTAAAACCTTGCAGGGAGCTGTTGATGCGACCCCTCCCGGGACCAAGGGCTGTCGAGAGGTGCCCGCAGGAGGAACCTGCCCTCCGGGGTGGAAGGGACTGCCAAGGAAATGTTATGGGCAGCTGCTTCTGCTGAGGAAAGAATGAAACTACTGTCTGGGGGCTTTGGAAGGAAAAAATGGGAAATTCCTGAGAGGTAATTTGGAATATTTCACAAGCATAACCTCAAAACAGAAGGAAGCTATTTATGAAATATTATGTCCAATAATTTGGACACCTTACATTAAGTTTGGAATAATTTTTTTTTTTTTCACACAGTTTTACAGAGGAAAAGCTTTAGCACTATTGGGACACTTAAGAGTTTCAAGGCATTTTGCTCAAGAATATAATGAAAAATATTTAAAAAATTATGTGATTTACATTTTATCTTACTGAGAATGCAGTTTTAGCATGGAAGGAAATTACAAAGATCTAAAGCAGTCTGTATAAAAAAACCAAACCAAACCAAACCAGCAACAAAACCACCCACTCTGCAGCTTGGCTACAGTGGTTTAATCTTTGGTAAACTTAAATACAAAGCAAATATCCAAAACTACAGTTTTGGTGGGGGTTTTTTTGTGACCTGTTAATGCATTTGTACGTTAAAAGGTTTGAAATGGGTCCTCTGTTTTGTCACAAGGTGCTTTGCACTGGAATAATCCCTGTTTAGCTGCAGTACTGATCTGTAGGACAGTTCCCATACTAATCACTTTGGGGATCTCTTTGGGGGACTGTCAAAGAAACAACCCCCCCAGCTGAGAGGGTGCAGGACTGAAGCAGGAGACGACGAACTGTGGTGGCAGCTCTGAGGCCAGACACAGTGTCCCACATGTCTTTTCCTGCACAGTAATGGAAAACCCCCACGTAAATAGGAGGGAAAGGATCAGTAACAACCACCCCCTCAGCAATACTGTACCTGCAGATCGTGGGTTAAATAAGTAAATATGCTTCCTCCTTATATTTATGCTTTCTACAGTTAATGCCTTCCTTGTCTTTATTTGGTTGGTAGAGTTATACAATTTAAAATTGGAGCAAGACAGTGTTTTAAAATAATATCCCAATGTAATGAAATGGGGTGATTTAATAGCCTACAGTAGAACACGGAAGCTTGTACAAATGCTCACACACGTACAAAATCAATGTACATGCAATCATAATTATTTTGTAACTATGTTTTACTCTGTCTCTCTCCTCTCTATATTGTCAGTGTCACGTTGTCCAGACTAGGGACATCCTTGCCTCCTTCAGAAATGAAAGTCGGGTTTCATATTCTCATAGGTCCCAAAGCTAGAATGTGCTTTTTGCTTTTGGCACTAGCTCTGTGCGCAGGGGCCTATTGAGATAACTGGGACTCCTCAAGTCAACAGCAGCATCAGGCCCTGGGGTGACCCATTCAATAGCTCCTTTCTCTGTATCTTTCTCTGTGTCACTGGGAGTACAACACAACTGTCCCTCTTGCTTTCAGTGCCATATGCAAAATGTCAGATACACTTAATATTTTGGGTCTTAGAGCAGAAGCAGTCTGCCTCTGGACTGCACCTAGGAAGAGTATCTCTTAACAAGGAAAGCAGTCTCTTTACAAAGTATATTCCCCTGCCACAGTGTTTTTGCTGTTTGACTTCTTGTTCCTGGACCATTTTTTCCCGCAACGTAGGGCTGCCTGCAAGGAGGGTCTATCTGGAAAGCAGGTGACAGGACTTTGCCATTGCTTTCTGGAACTACACAGAAGCCAAGCAAAATATTCACAAAATATTAATGAATTGTATTGTTTGGATAAATGATACTCATCTCATTGTCTGACACTGGCCATTACCAGAGGTTGGAAAAAAGAGACGTGAAATAAAGACAACTTTACTGGGATGGTTAATTTCCTGATGTTATGTCTCTAAATACTGATAAGACATGGGAGTGCAAAAATGCTTCGTTTGAGAAACAGCACTAGATTCATAAAAATTAAGTATAATCTAGATGTTTTGTGATGCACAATGCCACAGAAGCAGAAAAGCCCCCAAAGTTACTGATTTTTCTAATGAATGCCACAGAGGCATGATTTCAATTCACTTCCTCATGCCCTAAAATGCCCGTGACATCAGTGGTGACAAGGCTTCCATTGCATGAACAGCTGCGCACATCCAGGCTGACGCTCTGGCTTTATCATTGCGTACAATACACACACATCTCCTCCCAGCCCCAGCTGTAATATTTACACAACAGATTGGATTAGAACATTTGCAGGGAGCCTGTTATGAATATCTCTTCAGATAATTTTTGTGGAAAAACTTCTGTTTGATGATTAGCTAGATAATAGCCTTCAGTTCACTATTTTTGGGTGAGTTTATTCAGAGACTGAAAAGACTGGGAAAATTCATATACCTACAGGAGATGTCTGAGTGGTGGAATATTCCTTCTACTCTCTGAAGTGCCAAGGCAGAAGCCAGCTCCAGGGCAGGAGCTACGTAACTGTGCTAGCACAGTGCTGAGCTTGAGACAAAAGGTCCTACTAAGGATGTTGTACGGTAATGAATGCAGACTTTATCCTTCTGGATTTAAAACATCACTTTTTAAATAATACAAGCCAAAGTAGAAAGTGAAAATGATAGACCTGCCCTTCAGTCGTGTTGTAAATTTTATACATGACTGAACTTGGAGCGCTCCTTGCAGTTCCTTCTATTTCTCGCCAGTGCTGTTTCTTGCCTCTTAAAGGTCTGCTCCTAGTCTCAGGTCTCACATTTAATTGTTTGTAATTATAATTAAAATGTAAGAAAGATCCTCATCTTTCTGTGTGTTCATGAACCCAGGAACACATCTCATCACAGCAAACTCCTACAAAAGGATAATTACGTTTTTAAGGAAATGGATAAAGGAAAAAACCTACTCCCAGGATGAAACCTTGTGCAGTCTTGAGTAAATGACAAATTGGGGGTTAATATCAGGGGAAATAATGTCAGATTTTAACAAGAATGGTGAAGCACAAACAGTTTAATCCAGGAAAGCTACATGTAAAAAGAAAAAAATAAAAATAAAAATCCTGTGTTTGAGACAAGGGTCCTGATTTGTTGCCAGGGTGAAATTCATCTCTGTACAGAGGGTCCTGCCCAAAACCTCTACAAATCCCTTCTTTCAAAAGCTTACGCAAGATCCAAGCGCGCCTAGCCTTTATGTTTTCCCTATGCACATTTCTGTGAGAAAACTGTGGAGGTTTGCAATTGGCTTCAGTGGCAGCAGAACAGTGACATTTTTTTAAACATCTCCACTCCCACCCCCAGCCCCTGCTCCCCGCAAACTCTTTCTGTAAAATGTAGCAAATCATCTTCCTTTTTCTGCCCTCATACAGATTGTGCAGGGGAACCATACTGAGAATCATGTTTCCAGCACACAGAAAATTAAAAAATACTTGAGGTGCTTTCTGGGAATTTATTTTAGTTATCAGGCAGCTTTAGGTTATTTGATCAACTACACCTGAATCTTTTCTTGATGTGAAAATTTAAACAAATATTTTTGTCAGCAGAGAAGAATGCCTCCGGTAACAAAAGGCATGTTTGATGCATGCTTCTGACTCTTTTCCTCTATGCTCCAATTTTTTGTGTCAGATCCACACAGCCAGAAGATCTGGATATCCTTTCTTCAGATTTTCAGCTAGCTGCAGTGTGTAAAATAATGCCATGCCAAGATTATCTGTACTGAAGATATGGTATGATGAAAGCTGGTTCTGTAAAAAGATTTCTTAGGAAATGGCGCTCTGCAAACTTTAACAGATCTCTAGAGCAGCCTGTGTCAAACACAGTGTGCTGAGTTTTTGTCCCCCCTCCCATAATGTGGCTAATGTTAACTGCCTGAGTGTTAATTTTAGTTTCTTTTCTTCTCTTTCATCAACTGAATGTCAAGATGATGTCTATATTTCATGCACATAAAGCAAATGGAGAAAGTTTCTCTGTGGATACCTCTTCTGCTTTTTAATAAATTCTTTCTTTTGCCTGAAGAGAATTAGAAGCTGGCTTTTGACCTCCATTAATTTTTTTAATTTAATAGTTCTCTGCATGCATTAATAAATATTATTAACCATACTTTGTACTGCAGCATTTCCATTTCCTCTTCCTCCAATGCTTTCTCATTTGCTGCAGCAGGTGCCCAGTTAAGAACAGATTAGGAAAAGCAGAGGGAATAAATAAAGGAAATCTGGGCATATATCCCACCTCTTCCCCAAATACAAAGACAGGGAGTCTTTGCATGGCTCTGTCTACCAGGCTGCTTTATAACTGACTGCTTCTCAAAGCAAAGCTATAGCTATAAACTAAGGGTTATTTGATAGCTTTGTGAAGGCAAATAACACCACTTAAAATCCTGTAAGTTAAAAATGATCAGAAGTGTTTTCCAACTGTGATATCCTGGGTAGCTATTGCATGTGCAGATTTTCAGCCAGACTGTGCTCACTTCATTCACCTTGATTTCTGCAGGGCTGTTTCTAGAGCCAGGTAAATCCCCTTGAGAGTAGCATCCTCCAAAGCCTGCCTTTAATATCACAGTTCTTTCAGCAGATCTTTCAATTTATCCCAATAATGAGTAATTTGGCTCCAAAGGAGGAAGAGACTCTAACCTTATGGAATATCCTGAAGTCAAGCTGTAGTTGCCACCTCCGAACGGTAGCACAAGCCATCAGCCTTAGAACCTTCCTATGGGCTTTGTAAAACAAGCAGTGTATGCAAGTCCAGTAGCTGTCTTTTCATTTGCTACTAAGGCAAATAAATTTTTGTTTGTTTGTTAGAGATAGGAAAAGTGGCACCTATCAGGTAATACTAAGAGGCTATCCACTTTCCAGTCCTCTGGCTAAGCATTTATCATGCAGGAACAATTGACCCCTCTAGTGGAACCAACAATGTACTGCAATTGTGTGTTTATGGTTACTTATAATTAGCAATGCAAATTGTCACCGTTTTTTTGCAAGATCCATAACATGATGCCTCGCTTGCACAGTGTCACAACATGAAGCAATCTTTTTAAAATACCCTATTGTAAATCTTCAAAATGAAGGCCTCCTTTTTTGATAATGTCCAGAAATGATAAAAGAAGAGAAAAAATGTCAACCCTCCTACTTATAACTTCCTTTGTGCTTCTCAAGGCACAGTGTCTATTTTGCAACTGTCTCCTTTTCAATGCATGTTCTTTTCTCTAGAGGCTGTATGAATATTGTACAATGCCAAGTACAGCTATTGGCACTTCACAAAGAACCTGGAATAATAAGTGAAAAGGATATGCCCCTAACCATGCAAAAAGACTAATGCTTCTTCTGGTATCATTTACATCAATGATTTTCATCTTTTCTTCTTCACACGGATCCCTAAATATTTTCAGGTGGATGTTGCTGTATGACAAATTTGAACCCTTTGGCAACAAGCTTGCCTTTTTCAGTTAGCTTTTCTGAGCCCCTTAGAAGCAGTCTGTGGGTTGAAAGTCCCTTATTTACACTTTACCACATAGATTGTTTGGATTCAGATAGTTAATTACTGGGAAATAATTTAAAAGTTTTTAATGGAATTTAACAATAATAAAGGATAATTTTGCATGAAAGTTTTTACAAAGGTTATTGTCTGAGGCAATGGGTTTGGAGTACTTTTCCATAGAAGAAATGGAAAATATAAAAATGAATAGAATGAAGTAAGGAAGTGCAAATCACGTGCAGAGCGCACACACGCCCTTGCCTAGTTTTCAAAAAGCTCTTTCATTCGGTTCCTTCCTGGAACTCCTCCTTTGTTTATCTGTCACCGCTGGCTTTGCCCACATCCTTCAGCATTTGAACTGCTGCCTCATGCTTTTCATTCTGTCTTCTTGCAACATCTTCTTTGGCATTTAGTAAAGCTGGAGACAGTAACAGACTAGCTAAAAAAGGTAAAAAAAAGAGAGATAACTTCACTCACACCAGAGAAACTTGCATCAACACAGGCACACAGATCCTTCTTCAAAATGCAAAGCCTTGTTTTAACTAACCAGTAAAAGAGTCCATAGGTTTCCAAGGCAGTTTTGTTGGCTGGCTGAAGAATACATCTCGATCAGGCCTTCATGCTTTTTTGGTCCTATTGGTACTCCTTAAGACTGTAACATTTTTTAATGAGATACGTCAAAAAGGTGCAGTGAATCTACTCTTATGACAAAGCTTAGGTGTAACAAATGATTCCCTAAGAGTTGGTACTAAAGCCAGTTTAGTGCTCCAGAAAACACAAAATGAAGGCAGTCAATGCTCATTAAAGTGGCTGTCTCAGCATTGTAACACACAGTCTGTGAACAACATTTTGTGCTTCCCTCCACTGAACTCAGAGCAGGACATGGGAAGCTGGAAGCATCAGACGCCCACAGAATTCTTCATTTTTATAGACTTCTATAAACATAAAATGATCAATTAATTCATTATTTACCCCCAAATGCCTACAATCCTGTTAGGATGCATACTAGTGGAGCACCTCTACAGGAGTAAAAGCACATGTCATAGCTGGCTCTATACACAGGAGCCTTTTTAAGGGGGAAAACCTGGAAAAGGGAATACTAAAGTCAGTTACTTGTCAAATTACCCTTAGAAAACTTTTGGGTTGCAGGACAATGAATGTGAAATAAGAATAAAGAGAATTTCCAAGTGACTTGAATGTAGAAAGGGATGTGGTTTGATGAACAGATGAGTAAACATCTTGACAGGGGAATGGCACAAGTTCAGTGATCCAATAGGTCTGGTTCAACCCAGACTTCAGTGATCCATTTAGTTGTGTCTATCCCAGATGTTTGAGAAAACACACACACATACACGCACGTAAACGAATCCTCTAATAAGAAGGCTGTTATGAAAAAATTCAAATCTGAATGCAGGTTTATAACTTAGTCCACTTAACTATTTATATTTCCCCATCTTGTTTTGTCCTTAAGTTTTGTTTAAGCCAGAGAATATACACATGAAAGGTCTGTGATTTTCCCATTGACACTAAGGTCATTATGATCTCCATAGAAATGTCTGTCACATACTATTTTTCTACAAATCACAACATGATAAACTGTAATGATGCCTTTTAAGATGTCATGGTATGAGATGTTAACAAGTATCTTGGGAAATCTAAATGGCAGTGTCATTGACAGGATACTCCAGAACAGCAACCCTATACTGTCAGAGGACCATGTCTTTATGTCTTTCTCTTTTTCTTTCTTTCTTCCTTCCTTCCTTTCTTCCTTTCCTTTCCTACCTTCCTTTTTTTCTTCCTTCCTTCCTTCCTTCCTTTCCTTTCCTTCGTCTCTTTCCTCCTTACCTTCTTCATTAAGTCATAAACCTAGGACTGCAGTTATTCCCATATAACTTTCATTCCTGCAGTAACACCTGCCAAACCAGAGCATTAATACTCACAAAAAATTTCAGTGCAGGGTGACTTCCCAGTACAGGTGCAGGTGTCTGATAGGGAACTCTTTAAATGAAGATCTGTAAGTCTGGGGCAAACCATGCTATTTGGAAGAAAAATAGAAATAAATAGAAAAAGAGAGGGTTTAAAATATGTTTGTCTGATACCGGCTATATTGTGGATTCCAGCCAGATGGTTCATTGTCTCCATTTTTGCTTCTGTAATTCCCACAACTGCACCAAATATCTGAACACCACTGTATTCTGGTTTTATACGCATAAAAGGCATTGCCTCTCTAAGGAATGATTTTTGTTTCAAGAAATCACACTAAAGCTTAATATTAGTAGTTATTGAAACACTCCTGGGTCTAGTCAAATCACAGACCTAAAGAATTCAATGTCTTATCTATTAAAGATAGTTCTGAACTGTAACGACTGTATATATATTCTACAGCTGTTCGGAAAAGATCCAACATCAGTCCAAGATCAAATTAGAGATAACATCAAATTTGTATCAGGAAATAAAAAAATACAAATCCCTGAAGGGCAGATGTAAATTGGATAAGCCCAAATCCTATAAGACTAAGAGAATGCAAGTGGTATTCAAAGGCAAGAGCCAAAATTTAGGGTTCTGTATACCAGAAAAGTATTATATTATATATCATAACCACGTGAGACAACATTAGGCAGAAAGATTCACTTCAGTGTGTAGTCAAAGAGCTGATGTATTTAAAAAAGAAAAGCAAGAAGAATTCAAGCATAACACTAAATCAAACTTACAATAGTAGGAATATAGAAATTATAGGTAGGGCAAGGTACTATTGTAAATTTTGTATGTGAAAATGAAACTAGAAGATCCATCTGTTGTGGACAAATCAAAGCTAATGTTTGACATCATATGTAGCTGTAAATTTTAGTCATATGTGTCTACAATAGTGTTGCTTGTGTGTTTAGAAGCAGCAAATTCATCTATAAATTGGAACAGTAAGGTAGAGAAGCCAGTAAGATAGAAGCTTGAAACTGAGAATAAAAATAAATCAGTTTTGTTAGCTTCTAACAGATTGAAATCCTGGCAGGGTAGAAGAAATGCAAGGGCCCTGCTGTGAGACTGAGGCAGGCTCCATAGATATCTGATGAAGGTAAATGCTAGTATACTAATGAACCATTTGTGCCTGAAGGACTGATGTTGGAAAAGTTAAAGTTGTTTATTATGTTTAGCAGAACTCTACAAAGCCTGTAAGGATTCTGCTGGCAGAAGAAGAGGAACTCAGCATCTTTCCTCCATTCATGTATTCATAAATCCATGACTAAAACTAAAACAAATTACACACCTGAAAAAGACTTCATGAGCCTATTTTGCCACTGGGTGGGAGGATTGGTGGTACCTATCTGTTGTTTTGGGCAGATCATTAAAAGTTTCAGATTTATCTAGAACATTATATTTATTAGAACAATTTATTTTAGAACATTTCTAGTCTAGTCTAGTCTAGTCTAGTCTATTTTGATTTCTAAACAGGTCATCAGCATGCTGGAAGTCCTTCCCCACTTGGTGTCATATAAATATAATAATCATTTTTCTAGACTTCCAGTCACTAGTAGTAGAAATACTGACTAGTACTACACTGAGGACAAACCCTTGCGGAAGTATAACACAAATATGGCAATAAACTATTGAGATTTCCTTGAAAATATCTATCTTACCTAGATTCTGTGAATACCTTTATCACTGGAAATAAGTAGAAGAACCACCTAAGAAGGCTGAAAAACTGTGTTCAGTCTTCTTGGCATCTCCAAGTAGCTTTTCTGTTATGCTCAGTGGGATACCAGTTTTTTTCCTGGTTTGCCTTTGAATACTCAGGTCCTTAAAGAATTCTATCCTCTTAAACCACATGTCCCTTATTAAGTGCATTTCAGCTTGTTTCCATGCTTTTCTCATTTTTGGCCCTAAACTTGTGCTGCACTTTTATACTCATGCTTACTTTCTAAGTGAATTCTATTTCTGTAGATTAGGTTTGAAATCTCATGTTCAAATTCATGTTTCAGTCAAATTGGTGTCCTAGTGCGCTTGCTAGCTTTCCTTTGTGCTTGTGCTGTAATATTATGTCTGAAGCATCTGCTGGTTCTCCTTGAGCATCGTTCCCTGAGACTAGCATCACTGGACACCTCACTGTGTCTTTTCTGAAATCTATTAATTTTATTTGTGCTATCCCACCCCAAGATTTTAAACTCTATTATTCCCTGCTAATGCTTATCTTTTAATTCTCTGTTGGTTAGAGGCATTTTCAGAAAGCTCATGCCTCCCATTATTTTCCTATTCTTCCATGTAAAATATTGTCTCACCAATACATTCATGGACTTGCTGGACAGCTTGTATTCTGACACAGCACTTTTGCAATAGATACTTGGGTAGTTAAATCACCTACCACTTGCACGTTATGGTATAATAAAACAGAACTCTTCTGCCTACGGGCCTGTATGAGAAGCAGCAATCCCTGCACCTTGTTAGCATATGGTGGTGGATTGACCTTGGCTGGATGCCAGGTGCCCACCAAGCCGCTCTATCACCCCCTCCTGAGCAGGATGGGGGGGAGAAAATAAGATGGAAAAAACCCTTGTGCATCAAGATAAATGTGGTTTAATAGAGCAAAAGGCCACACGTGGAAGCAAAGGAAAACAAAGGATTTATTCCCTACTTCCTATCAGCAGGCGATGTCCAGCCACTTCCTGGGAAATAAGGCTTCAGTACACATAGTGATTGCTCCAGAAGACAAATGTCATAATAATGAATGCTCCCCTTCTCCTTTCTCTTAGCTTTTATTGCTGAGCAGACATCATATGGTATGGAATATCCCTTTGGTCAGTCTGGGTCTGCTGTCCTGGCTGTCTCCTCCCAGGATCTTGCCCACCCCCAGCCTGCTGGTGAGGGCGGAATGTTGGACAGCCTTGATGCTGTACGAGCACTGCTCAGCAGTAGCCAAAACGCTGTTCTGTTATCTACACCTTTCTAGCGACCAATACAGAGCACAGCACTATGAGGGCTGCTACGGGGAATATTAACTCCATCTCAGCCAGGCCCAATATACATATACAGTCATTCAAAAGGAAAATAAAGGAAAATTATTTCTGATTGATGTAGTAGAGAAAAATCACTAAGTGTTTGCCTTTTATAATAAGTACAGTCTAATAATATCCATGTCCAATTTGGCTTGAATGTCTTAATTTTTTAACACTGGCTTAAAAATTATCATTGTGTCTTCTGTGTTCTTGGATAGTGATTAAGCTTGCAAGCAAAAGGAGCCTAAATTCTGTCAACGTTTGCCATTTATTAAAAGCCAAGGATATTACCGAAGTCCTGACATTTGCGATCCTTCAGTCCTTAAATTGCTAAAAATCACTCTAATAAGATTCATGACTGACTTACACCAGTATAATAATTATTGGTGCTAATTTTCCTCAGACCTGCTATTGACAAAGTATATGGACCAAATTAACCTCTGCAATCAGTTAAATTCTCTCAGTCTGTTTCTCTAAAGATGTATGTGAACCACTGTGCAATGTAACTCAAAAGGGCACTTGTTTAAGGTAGAGCTTACAATTTAAGCACTGGATGACAGTTTTAGACTTGGAAAAATTGCAGTACATCCATGGATTCGGTTTAACTTTTTAAAGTGACAGTAATTGAGGATTGTAATTGTAGCATTGAGTATACAGAGAAAAATAGAAGCATATGTGCACAGAAACAGAACAGTTGTTCTTGAAGGCTTAGATCTGTTAAAGCAGTTGCCTTGAACAAAAGTTAACAGCTAGAGCTAGTAAGGGATTTTACAACCTCTTCCTCCCTCACTTAGTCCTGACTCGAGACTGGGAGAAGATACTAACTGATGTTATATCTGGGTAGAAAAAACATCAGGTAGAATAGATGGCATAAAACCTTCTCTTATTTTGGCTCAACATGCAGCATATCCATATAAACAAAATATGTGGGTTTTTTTCCAAAGCAAAAAGAATATAAGGAAGGGTCCCAATGCATTTCCTCAAAGGAAAACATCTTTTTTAATCCTACACACTTCTTCCTACATTATCCTTAAGGAAGCCAATCACCCCGAAGAAGGGAGTGCCTGTATATAGGCACTTAAAATGTATCTTTTAATCTTTTCGTAGGCAGGTATATGCTTTGGTGATACAGCCACTCCTAGCAGAATCTATGACACTCATCCAACAGTTCTGTTGACTTTGTTAACCCATTATACACTGTTCAGCTATTTGGCAATAATTCTTCCCTCAGAGATTCTGCTCTAGTAATAGTAACAAGTTTACAAGGTTTAACTTCTTTATATGAAGGTTATGTGCAGGATTCTTTTGTTAGATTTCCCCAGGACTGTCCATATTCTAAATTCATTAAGAAATATTTTTTAAATAAAAACAGAACAAACACTATACACAACTTCTTTTGCACAGCTAGCAGCAATGAACTACTTAACTATAACTTTGATAAGTGCTTCTCCTGCAACTGTGCTTCAATCTACCTTTAAACTGTTAATGCAAGAATACATACATTTGCTTTTGGCGACAGTATGAGAAATTGAATATATAAAACTGCTTTTAGCAGAGAATTTGCCACAAGGTTCTTAAGCCTTCATTGGCTATTTTGTAAGTTCAAGCAGTTTGTGAACAGTGGCAGAAAAATCCCTTCAAAAGCATTTTCCTAACTCCAACCCAATTGTTTAATGCCAAAAGCAGTTCTAATCAACTTCCTTTTTTACCCCTTTTTTCATACCTGAAGTCCAAAGAAAATGAGGACAACAGTAGAAAGAATTCATTATATACATATTAGTGTTCTGAAGTCAGGAAACAGGATTAATCATACCCAAAATACCCAGAAGAAAGTGTGTTTATAATCCCTGTACATTCTCATTAGCCACTTGAAACCAGTCTGTGGAAATCTCTAATTGGGGAAGAAATTCTATACAAAATCTTTGCCCCAGAATTGACTGAATCAGGGCTCTAGGGGAAAAACAACATGATTAGCTTTGGCAGTTAGGCTCAGCTGAAAGTCTGAATAAGAAAACAGATTGCCTTAAAGAATGTTGCTGCTGTTGGCCTAACTCAGAGCACACCTCTAACTGTGGTATGGATGTCCTTACAGAAATCACTGAATCTTTTGCAGTGTAATTTTGAGTCCAGGGGAAAAGGCTCAGAGGTTATTTTTTGCCTTTCTGTTCCTATGAAGGTTACAATAATCACAGTCACTTATTAACAACTTTCTCCTTATTTTAGCATAGACTACATATGAGGTAGACTTCAGTGATATCTAAATCCTGACTTTTTTCTGAGTTTATTTTTAAGAAGGAACCTTTCCCTATTTTTTCCCCTTTAATACGCTAGTCCTGATGGTTGCTTCTCTTGAAGCAATCTCTTCATCTGATCAGACTGTAACTAGGAAATTTAGGAGATGAAAATTACACCAAATGTATTTGACTACATACATAGACTTGGAAGCTCTATCTCCATTCTCCAGCATCTCTGATAAGTTCTGTAGCTTTTGCGCTCAGCCCAGTAAACCTGGGATGGTAGCTGAATATCATTGAGCACACTGTCTGTGATAGCTGTGTTAGCCCAACAGAAAATGGAGAAGCTGCTGAAATTATCTAAATGGCACCAACCTAAGTTCAGGGAGTACAGCACCATTCTTCTCATCCTGCTCTTCTGTTCCGCTTCCACAGTGATGGTAAAACACATGAGGAACTGTGGAGGAAGAATGGGAGAGGACATCTAGGATGGTGAAGGACAAAGTTGCAGGACTCTATCACAAGTTAGTGGTGGAAATGCCTGAAATAGATGAATAATGACAAAGTAAGACATTTTTAAAGAATTCTTCTGGGATGAGAAAGTTGTGTACAGTGCGTAGAGTCAGACCAAGGACAAAAATTGAAAAAGTGTCATCTCTGAACATGGTTGAGCACAAGCAAAGCTGGGGCACATGGACAACTTGGAAAGTTTGTAAGTAAAACAGATGCCTGAAAAAGAGGAAAAAAAAAAAAGTGAAAGGCATACCAAAGGAACAGAGAATACTTCCATTAGCCCTCTTATGATGTGGAAATGTGAATTGCTATATTTTCTGGCCAAGCATATGTATGCAAATATATGTAAATTTTATGCAGATTGTATCTTCAGCTTTTTTGATGCCCAGTGTAGTCAGGTCTATAATATAGTTATCCAGAAGGAATCAGTGAATTCTTGCTGGCGAGGCAGAAGCATTTGGGTATGGATGGAGATCAAGTAGTTTTTCTTCCAGTTCTACTTTAATAACTGAAGCAGAGTGTATAACTCTCTGAATTAGGCCATGTGCTAACTGGAAGTCATCTGTAAAGAGGATCAGAGAAGCCATGTATCTATGCATTGGAATAAGGGGAGATATGTCTTCTGCTGGGAATTCCAAACTATGAGACGGTTTTTATAAATCACACTTCAATTTTTGTGATTCGTATAAGGAGTTGCCAGGGATATACTTTGGGGAAAGTGCATCCAGAGTTAAATATCTATAGCTTGTAAAAGTTAGCTAGGAGATATTTCACATTCCTTTAAAATATTTTTTATAAGCAGATAGTATATGCAGGGCAATGTAAACCATTCTTCTGTACTCTACACTGGATGGTACTGGGGACAGGGAATCCTAAATTAAAAGTGTCTATTTAAATATTATAACCTGAGGTTTCACATTGAGTATGGCTTTTTGACAAGTCCTGAAAAGACAGCTGAATGCCAGCATCTGTCCTTCAACAGACAAAGAGGCTCAAAGACAGGAGAGGGAAGAAGATAACAGTAACTACCATTTGGTGGAACAGTCCCAAGCATTTTTTGCAAATAGTTGCTGAAATGAATGAGCTGTAATTAACTATTCACATCCTTTTTGTGTTTGCTTTCCACAAATATTCCAGCATATCAGTTTATTGGCAGGAATCATCAATGCAGCAATGACTTTGCATTTGTAATTATTATTATTTTTACTAGCAGGCAGATTCTGAGAGATATCCTCAACCAATTAGAAAAAACGCATGTGACTGATATGTCCAATTGAAGGACTCCCTTTTGAATTTCTAATATCAGATACTTTGATTAAACTGCCTTCCAATAACCTGCATATGAAAAATATTTATAGAAATTATTCAACAAAAAAAAAATTCAAATAATTGCCTGTGAAAGTGACAAATAGAAAATGAAGCAAAAGGCCCCTCATCACAAATGAATTGCCATTCATCTAGTTCTGTTGCTGATATATGACTTTCTCCAGTATTTCAGCTATATAATCAAGTTTTTTAGAAAGCTGAACTGCCCAGCAAGTGGGTGACTCAAGGTAATTCAATGACTGTATTTCATCACTACATCCAGAAAGTAAAGTGCAACCAACAGTCAAGTTCAGCCCTGATCATATCAGGGAAGTCTGAGTTAAGCTGTAACATGCTATTTCACCTTGGCTGAATCTTCATCATCTTATCTTTATCCAACAGGTCCACCACCAACTGACAGAAGAAGTTAAGATGCTGGACTGAGAAGCAGTCGCTCCATGTGTGAAACAAGCTTTGCATTGCGGAGTTTATAAGAACAGAAAACATTCGGTTTTCTGTTCTACTTACAGAGTAATGTCTCAGGGAGAAAGAAATGCAGTGCCCCATTCTGGGGTGTCCATTTTCCTAGCTAACATTTGCACATTGCAGTTTCCTTCTGGAGACACAGCGTATCCAGGAGCAGCTCCCTGTGCTAGTCCCATTTCAGACTCAATTCAACATCACACATGACGGAAGTTTCAGCTAAACTCTAAGTCCTGGATTTTTTAAAAGATTAGGCTCCCCCCGCCTTATTAGCAAATCTGTAGCACTCTCAGGCAGTTTTGTCACGTATACCTTCTCTTTATTATGGAAAAGCAGTATTCTCCCTATTCTTAAGGTTGCAACCAGCTTTTAAAGTCCTATTTTTGCCCTTCTTTAACTTTGGCATGGAAATTGGTTTGGCCTAAAAATTTCCATACTTTGAAGGAAAAGAAGGGTAATTAATTTTCTTCAAACAGTGTATAATCAAACTATTTTTGATGTAGAGGTCATTTAAAAATTACCCTGATTGGAAATTTACTCATTTAATGTTTTGCTACCTCTAACTCAAAAGCTGCTTATTATAACCTCTTCAAACTTTTTCTGTACTTAGATCCATTTGTTAATTCTCAGCCATCTTAACCAAAAAAGAAAAAAACCAAACCCCAAACCTGCAATTTTGAAAGAGTATTAAATGTTTTTTCTGCAGATTGTCTTTGCCCATATTCTTATCCCTTTATTTCAGTAGATGCCTTTGATTTCTATTGGATTCAGTAGAAAAAGTGCAATAATAAGTATAGTTCTCAAGAAGAAATAATCAGCAAGATATTTCCACCACACATGCAATTAAAAAAAGAAGGAAAAAAATCTCTAAATTTTTTTAAGGTTATTTGGTAAATGAGAATCAGGCAGATCCTGTAAAAATCCAGTCAGGATTTTATTTATGATAAGGTGCGTCTGCATTAGTAGATCAGCTCAGGTCAGTAATGTGCTCCTGAAGTGAATCTTTTGGTGGTCCCCATTCACTAAACCCAGATGTGTCCCATTTGGCACAGAAGTCCTGACTGGAGCTAGTCCTAAGGAAAGACCCCTGAGAAACATGGTGCAAATAATGGACGTTCAGTGCCTGCCGCTTCTCTTCATAGGTCTGCTCCAATTGCATCGCTCTACTTGTTACCCTTGACGTAGCCAGAAGAACTCTTTGTGAATATAATGAAGAAAAGTATTTCATTACAGGAAAGGTGAAAGCAGCTGCTACAAGAACAGTAACACATGCAGAAGAAAGACAACACAGGGAAGCTCCTCACAGTAAGCCCAAGCCAGCAGTCAGAAAAAGCAGACAATTAACAAGGAAAGCTAAAAGGCATGTAAGAAGAATTTCTGACTGATAGGGTTGAGACGGAATGTCTTAACTAAATCAGAAACAAATGAAATCCTTCAGATGGCATAGATCCAGAACTTGACCAAGATTGCAAAATTGTCAATCACTATGCAGGAAAAACAGAAGTATTCATCATTAGCATGATGTATTCATCTCTTACAGTCATTAATTAAATACTTTCTATTCCACTAGTAAATGGGGAGGATGTGAAACAAAAACTATTAAGGATTTTAGAATCTACTGTGCCCAATAACTTGCACCCAGTAGTATTAAAGAATTGGCTTAGGAGGTCTCTGAATATTAATGTTGATTTTGAACAAATCTTGATTTGTCGGGAAAAAAGTTCCAGAGGACTAGTAAAGAATGTTACTATTTTAAAAAGAGTGAAATGAGATGATATGAGGAGCTACAGGCCACTTAGTCTGATATCAGCTTCTCTTAAAACCATGGAAGGGCTTGTATGGGACACAATCAGTAAAAAAAAAAAATTAAGCTTTTAGCATAAATCATGCCAGTTAATATGGTTTTATGGAAAACAGTTCTTATCAAGAAAATTTGTTATCATTATTTCATAAGATCTTCTAAGTCTTGGTGATAAAGATTAAAGTGTTGACATTATATACTTAGATTTCTGTGATGAATTGTACCACTTCTATGTTACAATTTTAAAAAATAGCAGGGTGCAGACTCAGTGCAGACCAGTGTAAAAATTAATGAAATAGGTTAAAAATCTGCGAATGAATAAAGTACAATTAGTAATTGCAGGTGGAATCCAATATAAAATGAAAGCATTTGTAACTGAGCCATAGGAACTGTAGGAATCCTCTCAAATCAGTCTTATTTAATATGTTGTCTTCTACAGCACTTAGGATGATTCAGAGGGAGATGCTCAGAGAAACCTAAGCATGGGGATGTGGGATAATCTGTGACACAGTAGCCCTCCCTAACTCAGTTTGGCTCAAATAAGAGCTGTTTCTATCAGTTGTTACCCCCGAAAATTCTGGGTACCCCATGTCTGTTTAGCAGTCTCTTTGTGAATCCTTTTCAATTCTTGGCCCCAATGATTTCCTCAGTTTCAGAATCTAACTGCAAATTATATGAAAAAGTACTTCTTTTTCCATTTTACTCTTTCTAATTGCTTTGCCTCTCCCTTTGCATGTGTGTGTGTAAGACATACCTTCACTTTAGCCTTCATTACAGTTTGTAAACTTGACATCCCTTTTTTCATGGTCAACAGCCCCAGTGTCTTCGATCTTCTTCATAAGAGAACTTTTTAATGCTCTTGATCATTCCCATTGTCCTTCACTGAACCCTCTCTAAATCAGCATTATTGTTTATAAGATGGAGCCACTGGTACTGCACACAGTATTTCAGATCAGACTGTAGCATTGGCAGTTTAATCCTTTCTCTATTAGTTCCCATTCTTTATGCATCTTAATATGTTTGCTTATCTGGTACAGCTGCACATTAAGCAGAAGTCTTTACTGAAGTAATTTACAAGGATAACTAGGTCCCTTTCTAAAGTTGGTACGCTAATTTAGAGCTCTGTGAGGTGTTGAGTAATTCATATTTTTTCCACCCGGTGTACCTTACTTTGCTTTTGTTGATAATTCATTTGTCAGAGTGAGCAGGTCACAGAGTTTTGTTTGTTTCAGAAGTTGCACACAATCATCTCTGAACTTAGGCTGAACTATTTTTTATCCCTGGCAAATTTTGCTGCCTCACAGCAATTCCCGTTTCCTAGATGATTAATAAATAAGTAGACGAGCAGGAACCTTGGGGCCCACCGCTGTTATCCTTTGACATGATGAAATTGACCATTTAATCCTGCCCTTCACCTCCTTTCCCTCCACCACTCCTTGATCCATCACTACTTAGCTTCCTTCGTAGCTTCGCGCAAAGAATTTTGTCAGTGGCCCAGAGAGGTTAGAATAAATTACGCCAGCTGCTCTTCTTTATTAACATATTCAAGGAGTTCTAGGAGATTAACACAACAATATTTCCCTCTGCAGGAACTGTGCTGATTTGCCCCTATTTGGCCATGGTCCCCTAAGTGTTTTGCTACTTTGTTTTAAATTACTATTTCAACTAATTAATTTCCTTTACGCATAAGGCTTCCCTGTCTATTATTCTCCCAAACACCCAGAACCTCTTTAAATATATAGATATTTAAAGACACATATATTTAAAGACCATTCCCATATTCATTCTAGTGCTCTTCTCTATATTTATCAATTACCTGCAGCTAGTACTATATCTTTAATGGTGCAATTTCCAGGCGGTGGTTTGGTGGTGAAAGTAAAACTGATGAGGTGAGTTGCAAGCACCTAAGAATGTGGGGTTTGGGTAGATGAGCAGGGTGAAGGCAGCTCATAACATGAAGTGCTCTTGCTACTGAATGTATCACTCCTTACTCATCCCGTTACTATGAATACTTTGGTACCTGAGCCCAGACTTCAGAAAGAACAAAGAGGCTGAGGCAGAGGCTGATCCATTACATAAGGTTCAAAAAAAAGCACTCCAAGATCTGAAATGCAAAATATCTAGCAGGGCATTAAGGAAGTTTGGTCCGTTTTCTACATTCAGATGAACAGGTGACTTAATTGTGTTCCACAAATATTGAAGAGGAGAAGAGATTTTTTTGCTCTTTTGAAATGTAGCAGAAAATGTCGTGCAAAGAGGCACTGATTATGGCTGGCAGCAAAAGGGATTCAAAGTAGAGTTACTGCATGCTTTTTTAACCACAAGGCTTATTGTGCTGTGAAATAATTTGGCAATTGGTGGAACTTCAGTCACTTGAAGTCTTAAAGCCAAGAGTAAATTTCCTGCTAAAAGATATGTTGAAAAAGAAGTTACAGGTTCCACACAGAAGTTACCAAGAAAAATTGTTTGCATGTAAATCTATTTATTATCACTAATGATTGTTAGTTACTATTTATTGTATGCAGCATATAGCTGATTGGTTCTGCCAGTGGCCTAAGCTGTCACTGGCTTGCTTTTTCTAAGCAGCTCAGCAACTCATTTTGGTTCCTTTAAATAGCTCAGCAAATCACCTAATTGCATTTAGGTAAACCAGCATGACTAACTCTGCTTTTAGGTGGAAGTATAATGTTCTGAGTAACCTTAAGCAATGCCTTTCCCATTCCATGTTTCTTCATGAGGCATGGCTTAATAGGATAGTTCCCATTACCTTCCTAGCATGGTAAGAAAATGTGGTTGAGTCAAGCGGGAACTTCTGGCTACAGACTGAAAGGTGATGAAAGAGAGCTGGTTTGTTAAGGTGCCTGGGAACAATGTAGCTTGTATACTCACTTGGTTTGCCAAGGAGCTGAAGAGATGAGTTATGCTGGGAAAGTGGAACCTGTCCGTGAGGCTTAACTTGATCTATGTCAAGGCATCAGGAGTCGGAGAAAGTCCCTGGACATGCAGCTGGGAAGAGGAGAGGCTTTCAAGTGCTGAGAGGAGATAGTGGGATCAGGCGTCCTGCTCTGAAGGTGTGGTCCTCACCAAACCTGTGCGGGGACAATCATGAGCAGCTTTGGATGGGGCTGTGTATCTGCTACCGTTGTTCATTCTACTTGACCTATACATATTCCCATCCCATACCCTCATCACCTCTGAAGGAGGAATATATTACAATGAGGAGGAAAGAGCTGCTGAGCCCAGGACAGGGTGTCCCACTCCTAAAATATCATTTCACTATTAAGGTATGCCTCCCCAGTCAAGAATACCTGTACTAGATACTCACAATGGTCTCCAAAGACCTTCAGGTTGGCTCAGCAGAGACTACACAGTGCACTTAACTCCCCACACCTCCAAGTGTTCTAAGGATCTAAACCTTGAGAACTTGCCAAAAATTACAATACAATTACAAGTTTGTTGAAATGTTGAAAATTGGGTCCTGATTTCTGAGGCAGCATTTGGGAAGGTGTTGGTTAGCTGCAAGAGCAGCACAGATATCAGGAAAGACAAGGTGGCGAATTCCAAAAATTTGCTGACCTTAAAAAGAAGCTTGTCTCAACTCAGCCACAGCTTCTCATTTTCACAAATATTCTAATAAAGAAGTTGACTGGCATGAAGCAGAGAAATTGTGAATTCTTACCCTTACTGTTGTACTGAAGAACAGAAACACAGCATATGATTAAGGTTGCCAGTGATGCAAGACTACTTGGATAATTGACACAAACTGTTAACCTAAGAGCTACAGATTAATAAGCATTCTCAGTTTATAAATGGATTTTGGTTTTAGATTTACTGAGTGAAATCTGAATTATTTATCCAGATCTCAGCTGCGTGATTCAAAATAGTCTGCAGAACTAATTATGACTAATTTTATTCTTTGTTTGCACTTGCCATTTGTTTCTAAAACCATAAGGAAAAGAAAAATTTGTTTCAATAAATAATGATATCCTGAGGCCAGCCCACTTATGTTTAGTTTTTCAGTTACGCGTGTACTTTTTCTGGCACTTTTTATTGATTTAGGATATGCTTAAAATACAGATTTGTTAGCTTCCACTCTGTCCATAGCTGGGTAAAATACTCCAACACTTTGTGACCATAATTCAAGCACATGTGTTGATGATATATTCCTGGAGTGAGTAACAGGCAAAGTAAGACTAGACTGGAAGTTTCTTTTCCCCTCTACTGCCCTTTAAAGTCAGGAGCTCTAATGGTAGCTTGGGGCACACCAAGTCTTAGCTCCATTGCAGGCTCCCTGTTTCAACTGAAGAAAAATTGTTTTTTGAGAATATTTCTTTCAGAGAATGAACTTAAAGCCTATCTTGGTGTGGGACTAAGCATCACAAGTGGAAGGTCTAAAATGATCTTCCTCATGGTATGTCAGTCTGGGAAGGTGGCAAGCAGTACTCCAGTGTTAACCTGCTTGCTTTGTCCTGGTCTGTCTCCACTTCAGATAGACAGAATAAGAAGAGAAAAAGAGGAAGGGCAAAGAGTAAGCTCCTTGCAAGCACTTATTGTCCATGAGAAATGGAAGTGAGACTGTTATTTTCAGTCTTTCATATGAGTACAGTGTGCTCAGATGATGTTTTGGCTCAAGCCTCAAGTTCTAGCTAGCTTTAAGATTGCAAAACACCATGCGAAACACCGGGACTCTGATCTTGAGCTTTGACCCAGTATTTCCAATGAAATAGAGTACAAGCATAAAACTGATTATCAGCTAGCTAGTGACTTTAAGTCATATTTTGCAGACTGAGAGTAGGTTAACTTGTCCACTGCTTCAGACAAGGTAGACCAATATCCTTATGGGGATTTAGGTCTCCACTGAGAATGATAGAAATAAAGTGTCTTAATACCTGCAGTGCAGCTACACTTTCAAATAACTTGGCTTTCCAGTTCACTCGCAGGTCCTGGTCCACTGATCATCAACGCTGCATGTGTGTTGTTTTGCCCTTGGATTACTCCTTGGGACTAATTCAATTTGCTCTCTCCAAGATCTAATTTGGGTGAAATGTGGGGGAGCTTCCCTCAAGTGGCAGTTCACTGCAGGCATTTTAGACAAGACTACCAGGTTTGCTCATCCTTTTTTATAAAATCCTTCAAATATATCTGTGTAAAATATCCAAGGCAATAAATCTAAGGCCATATTAAGCTTTTATTTCATACCTGAGAACAGAACCCTTGGGGGCATGCCAGAAACATCACTCTAGTGAGGTGTGGCAGTTCTCAGGTTTAGGCACTTTTAAGTGTAAAACACACACAAAAAAGACACATGCATTAAGGCTACCAGTTGGAACCAAAAGCATACACAGGGTCATTGGCAAGTCAGTGTGGATGCATCCAGTCTCTTCTAGAGGGAGCAATGTGAAATGTACAATCAGTCTGCCGCTTAGCCTATGGCCAAGGGACCACTGGCCAAGAGAGATAACTTTAGCAGGGTAGGTGCAGTCTCTGACAAGGTGCACCATCGCCTTGGATCATTGTCTTTGAAATGGGAGCATCGCAGTTTCTGAACTCACAGGAAGGTAGGAATGCTAACGCTGTGAAGTACTCATGTGAAAGCAAGTAAGTCCTCCAGACAAAGGTGGAGTAAGAGATGGGAGATTTGTCTCTTTAGGGACAATCATCTCCAATTTACCCACTGAACTTTTGGAGCCAGCTCTATTGTTATAGTGCAGAAAGCCCTTGGGTCAGGTTGTGCCTTTCCTAGCAAGCATGACATTTACACTGGCAGAGACGCTCCGGTAGTCCTGCCGCAGCCTGGGAAGCCACTCAGCAGCACCGGCCGATACCTGAAAGGGGGGACTTTGCCTGAAGGGGAACTGCACAGAGTTAGAGATCAGATGTGGCAGCAAGGTGGGAGGGTGCCACAGGGCAGCAGGAGCAGTGCTCTTCTGAGCCCCGGGGGTCGTGACTGCTGGGGTGGGCATGGAGTGAGAGCCAAAGGTTGCCAACCTGGAGTGTCAGAGGGCTTCTGCAATCGCAAGTGGTAAGGGAGTCACTCCTTCCCCTGAAAATGCTGGCTGCCTAAATCACAGCTCGTGGAGTAAAGGGTGCTGTTATAGATGAGTTGCCCAGTGGAAACTACACAAAACTACTCTGGAGATCTTAGGAGTGGAAGATTTAATTTCCTAGAAAAACTGATTTAAAACTGCTTATCCTACCTATCTGTCCATCTATCATAGGTGATTCCAGGTGCCTATCACTGTCACTACCAATCCTGTACTGGAAATCTCTTTATATCAACTCATCTCACATGATATTATCAAAGGGTTCATCTAAACCAGATCCTAGGAGCAAAAAAAGCTCCTTCAGCTCTGCAATTACCTCTGATTTTAGCCAGACTAAAATTATAGGGAAGAGCTGAATTTTAATTCTCTTGGAATTCTGATATAAAGGCCTAATTATGATGTTTTTGTTTTGAATGCATTTCATAAACAGGTGATACGAATAAATTCCTGAACAGAGGGTTCTGTAGAGGGGTACACAATGGTAGTTGTGGCACTCTAAACGTACTGATCGAACGAGGCTTCACAGATGCATGATTTGTATTTTACTGTTGTCTCGTTGGGCACTTTTTGAATACATATAATATTATTTCCAAGTATATTCCCATAAGCAATAAGAAAAAGACAATTCATAAGAGATATACAAAGGAAAATTTTCTTTTTGATGAAAATTCAGTAATTTTAAAAATTTTTTACTAAGGATTACTATCAGGTGTTTTGTTAGCTGCTACTGTCTTAATGTTGAAGGCATCTGAATGCACAATTCAGTGATAAAGTACTTCATTTTCTTGTGTTTTTCCTCAAATATTTGCATTTAGATAGTGCTCCTGTAATATGAGAAATCTTATGGAAAACTAGAATTTCATAAATTGCAAGGAAAAGGAAGATAGAAAGGTAATGTGTCAGAGACAAGCAAAGAAGGGAGGAAGAAAAGGGAAAGAAGGACTTATGAAACAAAATTAGGAAGCAAAGGGGACACTAATAGGAGGGCACAGATATGGCAAAGGGAAAGTTTGAAGAAAATGAGATAAAAAATGCAAATATTTTAATACTGTGACATTGCAATGCTTCTATTTTTTTCTATTCTTAAAAAAAAAAGGGTGAGAGACACAGAGAGAATGAAAGACCTTATATTTCCTTTAATTCAGTCTTTAAAGAAGATGAAATCTCAAACACTGGTACTCTGTAGCTAGCCTCCTGGCATTGCAATACCTTGTTCACGATGCAAGAATGTTGTGACTCAACCAGGGAATCATCTCACAGACTCCACCTGCCTGGGATTAGACCCAGGCAAAGGCCTGCAATATGTTTGCTCACCTTTTGGCACTAGGAAACACAGAAAACTGAAATACAACTTCTCTGAGCAAATGTTTTCATTTCACATCTCCCTCTACAAAAGCATATTTTGCATGACATTGGCAAATCTGCCAGCATCCCAGTTGCCTTCCAATTCTTTCTAGAAAGAGTCTACTTTGAAGTGCAGCAGTAAAAGCCCTAAAGATCAGTTCGGCTTTTGTCTGCACCAAAGAGCTGATCTCTTTGTAACTGCATCAGTGGCAGGGAAGCAGTTTAGAAATAAATGGGTCAAGCTTTAGTCAGCTGCTCGCTGAAAAAAAAAAACAGCCAGGGCATTTAAAATGTCACCTCCTGTTATTACATCCCTACAGGAGAACACAAGCCCCATAACAGAGACAGCAGACGTGGCTGCATGACCATTTCTTATGTGCTTCAGTGCAAAGTCAACCAATTTGGCTTAAACGTCCTTTTTTGGCAAAGTGTAACAGTAATATGCATAAACGCCCTTCCCTCCGGTGTATTGTGAGTGTAGTGGACTTTCTGCCAGCATACCAAGAGCGGGCAACTGAGGAAACAGGACAGTGAAGAGAGCAGCTAAATCCGCCTCGCCTTGCTCCACAGCAGGCACCGCCTGCTCTCACAGCGTGGTCTTACAGCCATGTTGAAGCATAATTCAGGACCTTTCCTGAATTACCTGGCATCAAAACTAGGGATGTTGTTAATCGTTTTGGTACCCCCTGGTACCTATTCTACATCTTTTGCCTCAGCCCCCAGCACAGTGGCCTCTGAGGGCTGGATGGCTGTTGCTGTCCAGCTCCAGCTGTGCCAGTGCAACCTGTTCCGTTCCCCAGTGTGTCCACAGCTGCTTGCTACTGACCTTCTCCCAGAGATTATTCCACCTCCTTCCTTCCCTCCAACTCAGCCTTGTGCCTCCTGACTCCATTGCTCATATAATCACTCCCTGACATGTTTCTGCGAAGATGAGCCAGGTTGGCTCACACTATTTAAATCACAGGGCTCACTTATCTGACTTGCTGTAACTGAAATGGGTGAGGAAGAATGCCATAAGCAGTGGATCCAAGGGGAATATTTTCTGGCAGAAGATTTATGATGGACAAGCTGGGATCACTAAAAGCCTTCCCCTAGCAGATATTTTACAGAGTATGCCTCTACCTACACCTTTTAGACACATCATCAGGTACAGACTGAAGAGCCAGAAACCTAGAATGAATCTGAAGAATGAGCTATTCTGCATTCCCTGAACCTGGATTTAGTGAGGTTGAGGTATGTAGCCCCGCTGATGGACAGGCTACTCCAAAGAGCACTTAGAATCCTATAAACAACCTGGAACACTTACATGGAATTGAGCTATTGTACAGTAATTTGAAGGCTAGAGTGCAGGAGGAAGGAGATTTTATATTTCTTTTCAAATTGTAGACATTTGGTCTAAAACTGGTTTTGGACAGCGAAAGACCTTTTGAGAGCTGCTGTCCTCAATGATTAGAAACTGAGATTTTTGTATTTGTTTAAAAAATTAGATTGTTTCTGGGTAGGAGAAGGAGCTAGAGAAGCCCTAAGGTATAGTTGTCCCTCCCCTTTTTTCCTGTAATTCTGAAAGAGCAAACTGATTATCATATATTCACTCTTCCTAAAGGCAGAGAGCAAGATGCAGCACTGGGAGTAAAAAATAACACTAGAGCCTAAGGTAAGCCCCAGAAGCTCTGACTAGCCATGGTGCTGTATATTTTGATGGGGAAAATGCACACCGGTCAGAACTGGCAGATTGGAGAATAAGTACGTATTTACTGGAGCCTGCCTGACCTAAAACTTAAATCAGCATCAAAATCTCTCAGTCAGAAATTTCACCCCACCCATGCACCTTATTACCATTATTTGCCCCTATCTAGGGCATTTCAGTGCATTAGAGTATCATAATTTAGTCTTGAAATACAGCTATGCATCAGAGGGATACTCTCATCCCAGTTTTCATATTGGATATGCAGGCTTATATGACACAATATAGACGACATGCAGGTAAACAACCGTAATACTCTAAACTCTACCCCAACCCCTTACAACTGAGGACATGTTATTTTCTTCACACCCACCACCGAGGAGAATAATAGCAAAAGGCAGCCTGAAGATTTTCAGTCTTCATAAATTTAGTAGCCTATATTCCAATTCATTGCTGCATGGTCTTAGTTTGACCATGATCTCTCACCAAAACAGAAAAAGCATTTAAAAAATTGCTGTGTCATTCTCAAGCATCAAAATGGGACTGTTCAAGAGAGACAAACTACATCAAAAGTATCTTCTACCTCCACAGAAGCCATTTTTTACCCTGGTTTACAACCACTTAGCTAGTCACCTGCCAATAGCCCTAGAAGAGTTTAAGATGAATGCTCTTTTTTTAGAAGATCCATAGACTCATCAGTTTTTCAAGCAATACTTTTGTCACAAAGCCTTTCCATTTGCTGTAATCTATACAAGATCTAGCTTTCTCATATGATGTTCATGGATGTCATTTGTGTAGGCAATAAAGTCCAGCAACCAGATTACTATTTTGCTTTTGCAAATATGTGCTTGTTTCTCCTTCAGCTTGGGAAAGACAATGAAATATGGCTGGCACTGTTTTGGTTTCTCTTTAACCAAGGAAATTCTGTTCTCATGGCTCAGTGGGATTCCCCTATGGACTTGAAAAGAGGAGATTTAAGCCAACACTAGTACCCCTGCTAGTCAAGGATCAAAAAAACTATATGGTGAAGCAGTTTCAGACTTTAACTTGCAAACACACTTCAGTTAAATGAAAGGAGATGGAGATACAGTACAGAGAAAAACAAGAAGCAATCATAGTAATCAAGCCTACTTGAGCCATTATCTCAAATAACACTGTAAGACCGGTAATATCGTGTGAGAGTTATTGCAAAACATTTCCCAGTATTCTGGAATGAGTGATATAATACAAAATCACAGCTGTAAAAAGCATTAACTTGTGAGCCCACATATATTCTCCTGTTTTGTAACAGCAGGGTATAAACTAGGAATGTTTGCTATCATCTTTTCAGATTTTGTAATTTTTTTTTGCACACAGTTTGAAAGGTAGTGGACACAGAGAGTATGATGAAACAGTTTGTCCTGGTTTCAGCTGGGATAGAGTTAATTTTCTTCCTAGTAGCTGGTACAGTGTTATGTTTTGGGTTCAGTATGAGAAGAATGTTGATAACACACTGATGTTTTCAGTTGTTGCTAAGTAATGTTCAGTCTAAAGTCAAGGATTTTTGAGCTTCTGATGCCCAGCCAGCAAGAAGACTGGAGGGACACAAGAAGTTGGGAGGGGATGCAGCCAGGGCAGCTGACCCAAAATAGCCAATGGAGTATTCCATACCATGTGATGTCATGCCCACTATATAAACTGGGGGACGTTCGGAGTGATGGCGTTTGTCTTCCCAAGTCACCATTACATGCGATGGAGCCCTGCTTTCCTGGAGATGGCTGAACACCTGCCTGCTGATGGGAAGTAGTAAATGAATTCCATGTTTTGCTTTGCTTACATGTGTGGATTTTGCTTTATCTATTAAACTGTCTTTATCTCATCCCATGAGTTTTCTCACTTTTACCCTTCTGATTTTCTGTCCCATCCCACTGTGAGGGAGGTGAGTGAGTGGCTGCGTGGGCCTTAGTTGCCAGCTGGGGTTAAACCATGACACAGTTGTTAGATCAGTTCCAAGACGATACAGAGCCAGGTTATGAACCCTACACATGCCCTTGATGAGCAATGACTCATTCCCGTCAATGGGAATACTCACACAAATGCTAACTGTTCACCAATGTCAGTACTACTACTCTACTTGCTTCACTGATGTAAAAGGCATTAGATTTTTTTACTCCTTTTCCCACCTCTTTATTATAAAAAATACATCAGAGTTCCTCAGGTGAAAATATTCAGGATAACAGAATGTGGATCGGTTTGGTTTTACAGGTCCCCTTTGACCCTGTAAGTTTCCTCCAGAGCTGATCTGTTGCTGTCAAGGTTGGAGTGCCACAGTAGAGAACTTTGTAATGATCTGAGGCGTATTGCCAAATAGTTCCTTTTTGATTTCCATCCAACAACAAAAAAAAATAGTATGAAATTTACCAACTCTTGTATCACACTGCTGACATATCTAGAGGGTGATTAATTGTGCCCCTGGGGTCTATGTAATGTTCTATTCTGGACAAAAAGAGCTTTTAAAATCTATCTAATAACTATAATTATGAGTAAGGACAGAGACCCATAACTGTAAACGGGTTGTCTGTGTTTCTTATTTAAGCACCTGCCAACAACTGAAAGATGGAAAGCTGAAGAGCATTTTGTACCAGCAAGCAGAATGCAGCAACGTTTCAGGATAAATTCTATCTGCTGTGAACAGTTTTGTCTAGTAAGAACCAATGAATCTATTAATCTGTTCTGCAAGACAATGGATAGCAACGACCTGTCAGCTTTATGAGATCCATCAACGTCCTTCCATATCTTTCTGAAGAAGGCCTATATGCCCTTTGCAGGCTCTGGATGATGCAGTAGCACCATTAACACTGTCATTGCTGCTGTTATGGAGCCTTCTTTCTCTGGGTTTCTAACACAGTTGTTTCATTAAGACACATCACATGGGGTTAAAATTTTGCAGACAGATTCTTTTTCTCTCAGTGCGTGATTTTGAATTTGTATTTTTTTTAAAGCTATAATTGAAATAAAACCAGAGAAATAATTCTGAATTTGAATTTATATAGTTATAAAAAATGAACAATGTAGAGATATTTGTATTCCTAGCTTTAAAGGGAAAAGCATATAAAACAAAAGACAACAGTGGCAGAGCTATTGATAGCTTGACACTGATACATTCCTTGTGTTGCATCTATATTGATTTAAAGAATGAGAAAAGAGAGTTATAAATTTATAGGGACATTTTGGATCAAATTTTGCATTCATTTATTAAACGAAATTTATAGAGTACTAAACCATTGACCCTATCATTTGGTTTTACAGATTTATGGCTGAATCCCAAGCCTACTGAAGTCAATAAGGGTCTTTTCAACAGTAGACTTCAAATCAGGACCTTGCTGCCTGACTCTTTTCTTACATTAAGCAATGCTATAGAAAATAGTGACATTACATCAGTGTAAAGCTACGAAGAAGGTAAATCTATTCTCAGTCTTCAGGAAAAAAAGGTGCATTTAGCAATTTAAAATGTATGTAGCTGTGTGTACGTATGTTCCAGACTTCACTTTGGTTGTAGCACAAAGGGTTCAGAAAGCAGAAAATGAAGGGAGGGTTAAAAGATTATAGGAGGAGTAATAAAGAAGCTGGCTAACTGCCCATGAGATTTAACATGGGAAAAATGAAATCTAATACACCTCAGGAAAAAATGATCTGCAGCTCAAATATTTAACTAGGAGGGAAAACTTGGAAGTTTTTAGGGTTGAAAAAGTCTGAGTGATTAGAGGAACCAAAGAAGCTCATCTTAAGCAGCAAGGTCTCCTACTTTAACTATAAGATATATATTTAAAGTTGTACAATCTTCTTGGAGTGCTCATGATCATACAGATATAAAGGTACTATATAATGGTATAGATATTCCACACAGGAATGGAGTTTAGCAACCTTTATCTAAAGCACATCTATACTTATATCTTTGCATTAAGGTGCACATTATTTTTAAATAACAAGATCATAATCCAAATTGTAGCAATATAACTTTCAAGTATAGACCTGACCTGTAGATACAAGCCTACAGTATATGTCAGTGAAAAGGCAAATGTAACTGTAGTCTTTGTGAGTTGGATTCTGATGCAATAGTCCCTGAAATATGATATTTATTTGTAAGCACTGCATTATAAAAATGATGTCATTAAGTTGCTGGCAGTTCAGAGATAAGTAACAAGATACCAGTAACACGGATGGGCTGATCTGTGAAGAAAGAAGTAGGTATGGTAATGGTACTTTACTCCCCAGCTAATGGGGTTTGGAAGTTGGTATACTGGTGTGGTTTGAAAGAGGTAGGTTGAATGGAAACTGAAACAAAGAAATTTCTTCTTTTTGCCATTTATGTGGGAAGAAGGTAAAAATGTATGCAGTACTATAACCACCAAGTTTGCTAAGTACTGTTTGTATACTCAGATAACAGCAGTAGAGAGGAGAAGGTGTGTTGACATTCTGCCAATATTTGAAGAACGTTGGTAGAAGAAAAGGGTGGAAGATTTATTTTAAGTGGTAGACTCCATAGTTATAACTGTTCACAAGATAATTCAGGCAAATGTTTCATCTCAGTATCGGGCAATATTCCTGACACTGAGCCTCCACAAGAAATGATATTAAGACCCATGATTTGCCTTTAAAACTAAGCCTAAACTGGAACTCGAATGCAAGCCTGTGTTGTAAGGATGAGGAAAACATGACAAACTCCACTTTTCTCATTGCATATCTCAGTCAAGAGTATGAGAGTGCTGAGTAACTGGTGTTTCCTATCCTCATACCAGATTTGTTGCATCTATACTGACAAAGAGGCTTTACAAATGGCAATGGGCACTAGCTATAGGAAGGAAATTTTGATACTGGCTCGATGCAAGTATTTGTCTATACCGAGACACCAAGTTGTGTCAAGTCCAAGCATAAACTTCCAGGATTTCTGGGTCTTCTGAGGGACAGAAGTAAGGTGTCAAGTCACGTTGGCAATAGAAGCCTAGTGCTGAGGCTGCTAGCTCCCACAGTGCTTCATTCCAGCTGTCTTTCCCTGTAGACTCTACAGAGTCTTGGAGTAACTAGGCTTAACTGAATGTCCTAGATAGGTGTTGAAAATTAATATGAGTTTAGGCCAAAGTGTATCTGCTGCTCTGGAGTGGTATCCTTCACTCTCCTTATCTTGTTCTTTGTTGTGATCCTTTGTTGCATCTTTTCTTAAATTAAATGTGCAACCAAAACCATAACTTTGTGTCCTGCAGACCTCTGGCAATGACTGTGTTTGTACAGCACTCAGGATAATAGGAACTCACCTGACTGGGTCCCACAGGCTTTACCTTCATACAAATAATTATTGGTACTATTAGGATAAATGATCTTTTAGGCATCTGAGAAAATTATTTCCAAATAAAAAAAAAAAAAAAAGAAAAATAGAAAACAAGTGCCATAATATTAAACTCATTTGACAAGGGTATGTAAGATAAAGGAAATTAAGATGGCATGGAGCGTGGGGAAAATAATGAGAAAACAAAGAGTAAAATATAAAAATCACTTTCAAAGAGGGAGAGGTATGAGAGGAGTAGGAACATGCTTTCAAAATTTAGTGGTCACAGAAGAAGGAACACCACAATGTGTCACATTAATAAGCATTATAAGTAGGGATGTTGATTAACTCAGGAATGACTTATTATAATATAAATGACAGGACATAATGGAACTGAAGTGACAAGGTATGCAATGTGTATTAGAGAAAGTAAAATGAAAGCTAAATTCCTGTGGGACAAGTAAACCTTTAGGAAAGTTTGTTACAGGTGGGTTTGGAAGTTTGTAGCTTAGGGGAGACAAAGAAATGGAACAGAATCTGGGCAGAAAGGAAGATGGTTGGTATGCTGCAACTGGGCCTAGAAATAGCACCTCAAAAAAGCTATTAAAACAAAAAGAAACAATAACATGGAAGAATGCATATATTAATTGAAGGAAGAGAGAAAAAAAACCCCATTTCTTCTGTATGTAACACTTAACCATACCTTAGTCAAATGGCAGTGCTCAGCTAATAATTGAGCCTCTTCAAGTCTAAATCACACTAGCAGGATTAAAGGACTCACATTCTTAAGATTAAGAAAATGCACACACCTTCCTGTCACTGACAAAAAAATAGGTGATTTTTTATCCAAATGTACTGAAATATGTATATTTTCACAGATGTTTAAAAAAGGTTTACTACAAATACTCTCTGTGGCGTTGGGAAAGTCTTTGTATGCCAAAATAATCACAACTGCAAAATATATCCTAGTGAGAAATGACTGCCTCTGTTAAGGAAATAAAAGGGAGTTTGTGTTAGTGTGGATACACATCACTTGCCTTTTTCTGTAAAATTACTAGTTTTTATTAAATTGCAAAATAAGAAGAAGTTTTGGATTATTTAACACTTTAATTTCTGCAAATATAAAATGACTAGGATTACAATGATAACTTCAGAAAAGATAGCAAGAAGGCTGACCAAAACCAGTGTATTTGCATGCTTACCACAAAACAGGTCAGGGAAGAAGAATATATACTGCATTACAAGATATGCTACGCCTGATGAAATGAACACAAATGAAGTGGGACAGGGAGAAGAAAATGATGAAATGGTGGAACTGAGGAGATGTGTTCAGACAGAAGAGTGACTGCAAATGAAGCTGCAAACCCAGGGCTCAGCAGTGTGAAATGAATGTGTAGGTTAAATTATTTTGTTGGCAGGACCCTGAAAACTAAGAGCAGACATTTTGAATCTGGCATATTCAAGACTTTGGGTATTATAAGAACTGGATATCACTGAGGTGGACTATAAAGAAATGCATAGAAGGCAATAAAGAAGAACATATGCCATGCATAACAGCTAGAAAGATTAAGAACATAATGGAACCAATGAGAAAATAGTATTATGCTAGATATCATAGTATTATTATTTTCTTTAGCCTTATGCTTTTGGACTATGTATGCCAGGTATTTGAAATGCTTGCTTTACATACCATGTTATGTGAGCAGATTACAGAATGCCTGGATAGGCATTTGTGACACATGGCTCACCATTTTTAGACAGTGAAAATTAGAAGACATTTGTACTGAGTCAAATTCTTAAGTATTTTTAGTAAAATTAGAGACTCTGTTAGAACACTCTGATACATTTTTGAGACGACTAAAATGCTGCCATGGCTAGCCTGGCAGTCAAGCGAAATTTCTGAGAGAGAGCATACCATTTATACAGTTAATATAAGCCACTCAGTGTGTGGTACTAAAACATGACATCCAAAAGGTGATCAATTTAGTATATTATAAAAGTGTGCTACCTCTGCAGCAGGAGCTGACCCAGCTAAGTAATTGTTTTTTTAAGAAGCATGATTAGGACAAAAGTGCAAAAAAATTAAGACCAACAGAGATGATTCAGAAATCAGAGAGAGCATGTCAGAGAGGAGGTTGCAGCTCAAAAGAGAGAACATGAAAATCCTGAGCTATGACTAATGAGGGAAAACATAAATGCAGCAAAAATAAATTTAAAACCAATTTTTGAAAGTAGTCAGTACCTGGCAGTTCAGAGAAGTCTTTCAGCTGACAATAGAGTTCTCCATAAAGCCTGTAAGAAGTTCATTCGATGCCAAGGGTGTTGAGGGTAAAAAGGACTGAAAAAATCTAAAATTCAAGATAGCAAGAGTAGGATTAAAGAGAGTGATATGATGGAAATTGTACAAGCTCGATGAAAAATGATAGCAAAAAATTATCCAAAGTCACAAGAATTTTAAAATGTTGCACACTGCAAGTGCTGAAAAGTTGTAGGCATATAGTTTGTGCTTGAGGAAACTAGAGTTAGCATCAAAATTACTCAACAAAGTATTCACTTGTTATGCTTGGGAGAAGAATTAATTTCAAAAAAACATAGCAGTTCTCAAAGAATTTCAGTTGTCAACATAAGCAAATGTGTGTGGTCTAAAAGGAAGGAGAAAAATACCATGTATTCTTGTTTTGTATTAGTGTCCCGTTACAGGAGGAACTATTGATTAGTCCACATAGCTGATGTCTGCTCTGTGATACTAGAAATGGGAAGCTGAATGTTAAAAGGTTAATGAAGGATTAATAAAGGTAAGTTGACACACAGACCATTCATGAATTTTATCTGAGTGGAGTTATTCTGTAGCTGATACTTAATGATTCATACATCCTATAGACAAAGTGGGGCATTACACTAACTAAATATTCCTCTACTTATATAAGGAAAGAGAATTTTTAAAGTTTAATTAATTAGAAACAGTATTTGCCTGACAACCAGAAGTATCTTTCACAGTGAGTTTAAAGATAAGTCAGGATACAGACCGAAAGCTGAGAGTAAAATTTGAAATGGTTTTCCAAGGACTCAGATAGCAAATTTCAATTAACATTAACAAGACCTATGTCATTAAACCAAGATGCAGTTTTAAAAGGTGAATTTTAAATCCTGACACAGGCTTCTGCAACTGGACAAACTAGGAGTGTAAAGAATAATCAGTTTAAGTGAGTAACTAAGGTGTTAATTTTGGAGGGAATGGGCTCTCATGAGGGTCCGGCTCTCATAAGGGTCCAGCTCTCATTTTGTTAGGGCCACAGACAGATGGGGAATTTCAGCCCCCATCCCCAAAACATGCTTAACAGAATTACCTTTACTAAACTTAGAATACATCCACAATAAATATTTTCCAAACATGGCATATGATTGCTGGACAAGTACCTACCCCCTCTCCATGCACCCCATGTTGACACTTTACTGAGAATCCACATCCTTACAGCTGAACTGATCTCCTCACTGAAACCAATGGGTAATTTTCTGTTTATTTGAATAGAAAAGAAACATTTATGTAGTCTGTGATATCTGAAGAGACAAGATTTATCAACCCTATCAACACCTTTCTTCACTCACTTATGCCTTACCCTTTTGCCCTGGAGATTTCCACTCTCAGAAGTCCCTCATGCATCACTCTTTCTCTTTTCCATACATTCAACATTCTTTTCTTCCTCAGAATTTTCTCTGTCTATTTGGGCCCCCTCTGGCCTCCAATGCTATTCTCTCATCCTTCCTCCCAAAAGGCAGACAATCTTTTCTTCCTATTCAGATATCTTAGCTTGGTCCTAGAAAGTTGTCATCAACCCCAGCCTCACTCAGGTTATACTCCCATCCTGCTATTCAGCATTTCTGGCTTTCATTTTAATCCTTCTGATGCCCCTGTGTGCCATGTACCCTACTGTCCTGAGAAATTGCTTCTCATCTCTTCCTCTGCCCTCCCAGCCCAGTGCCATCTGTCCATTTCTGTAGCTTTGTCTTCCAGGACTCTGAACTTCTTCCTCTCTCCTCTTTGGGAAGTCCCCTCTTTCTCTTTCTGCTTCCCGGCCCCACTGCGTCCCCTGCAATGGGATTTCCCTGCCTGTCACCTCCTGCTTGGAGTTGTCTTCCACATTAGGTCTGCCTCATCCTGACGACAGGACGCATCAGCCACCCCTCTGCTCGCTTCAGTGTTTCCACTGTCAGGAGGTGCTTCATCTGTGCTGTTTGTCGCTGCCTCTCACACTCACTGGGACTCCCAGGAGCTGTCACGTATCATGGAGAACCAGGAGCTCTTTCTGTGTGCCAGCATCTTTCTGCTCCCCAACAAATCTGCACCCTACCTCCTAGGCCAGGCTGCTTCCTGGGAAAACTATTCATCCTGGGTCAGTTAAGGTTTTCACAGTGAAATATCAAACTGCAGAGGGGAAAATAGTGACTCCTAAGCATAGATAGCATAAAATATATGTTTTACCAAACTATTACTTTCTCTGATACTATATGTGTTTTGACAGAACAGAAAACATTATGGGTAATAACTCACTATATTTGGAATTTTTGAAGTTCTGCATATCTTTGATTACAAGAATGCACCTTTTTTTCCCTAGTTTGAAGTAGCACAGAGCAAAATATTTGTTTCTGGTCTGTGCAGTTTTAAAAGTGACCCCAACTCATTGATTAATCAGTTAAATTGAAAGGTTGATTTGTCCTACTAACTTCACCATAATGCAAAAGGTCTTCTTGAAAGACAGTCCACTGAACTCAACCACAATGGGATGTCTTCATCCCTCTTGGGCTTATAAGGCTCGTAAAACATCTTGAGTTCCTTAAAGAGATCAGATGTGTGGACACTTAATAATGAAGTTGAATGGAATTATTGATGATACTGTTACGGTAATAATTTCTGTGTATGTCTCTTCCCAACAGGAGTACTTAAGAAACTACACTCACATCTTCCCTCTCAAAACAGTTTAGTGGGTTGACTCTTTTAGTAAGCTGCTCCCTGTTTCACCAGCTGTCTGATGGCATGCTTGTTGTGGCAGATACTTGACACTTGCCAGACATATTTCTATCTTCCATTTTGCACAGCCTCTGCGAATCTCGGCATTTGTTATGACTTTGTTTTATTGAATGAATTGTTCATATCTTCGTTCTAGTTCTCCTCTAGTTTTCCCCAGTCATGTCTTTTATTCTGCTCAATGTGACACTACAGAAGACTTTGCCTGTCATTGAAAGACATGTAATATTTCAGCAGCCACTGTGGCCAGGCATTCACCTTGTTCTGAGTTTTCTTCTGGTTCCTTTCTTTACTGAAAATTTGGGGAATTTTATTTGAAGTCTTATCATAACTAGTTTTCAACATTTCCTTGGCGAGTCGGTCTTTGTCTGCTGCTTTCCCAGGGTTTAACTGGAAGATAAAATGTCTAGTTCTGAGCATCTAATTTCTTTGTCAATGTCAATCGTTTCTTGAAGTGACGGTCCATTTAACATCTCTAAAAAGTACTCTGCCCGTCAATGCCTTGAGTCTTTTTCCATTTTAAAAACTTTGAATATTAGTGCTTAAAAAAATGCATAACAAGATAAATGTCCCCAAGTAGGAATGACCGTCTCTTGGTTCCGTATTCAAAATCTAAACAGAGAAGTTACATGTGGGGTTTTTATTTGTCATGCTCTTAATCTACATATGCATTTTCATTTGTCATACTTAAATCCTCCACAAGTTGTGAAATTATTTATGAAAAACACCTGTTGTCCACAAGAAGTGGTGAAGTTTTATTTCTGGAAGAATTAGAGTCTACTCCCAGCTCTGCCATACTTGTGCAAGTTCTGGCAGGTCATTTTGTGCTCCTCAGTTAATCCTGAGGAAAAATGAACCTGTATCCATCTCCTCAGCCAATAATAAGGACAAACCAATATTTCCTAAGCAAAGTTGAAGAACAGCTGTAGCAGAGCTTTAGAATGAGAGCTACTTGTACCAGATAAAGGTCATCACTGTAATTTACTGTGTCAGATACCTAGACATGTATGTATAAATGTGATAGAGATCATGGTGCATATCTGTATGGCACTAAAATTGGACTGCAGTAAGAGAAAATTAACTTCACTTGCCTGTGTACATGAAGAGAGGACAATTTTCAGTGCTGTCAGCACTATCAGTATGAAACTTATTATGGGTAATAACATTACTGTAAAATAGATGTTTAAAAATAAAGATGATGTAATATTTGTATACACTATAGAATAAAACATGCTTTAAATGAAATAGACTAATTTTATTGATGGTGTCAAAGAAATGGATGTCTTTCTTGATGAAAAATCTGAATAGAGCCCAGGCAATGGTCAGTAGTGTATCCTGAAATTTAATATGTCATGCAAAAATCTGTGCTACTCTTTTTAGGAATTTGAATGTATCAGCTAGATCCCTTGACACAGTATGTGCATAAATCACAACTGTTCAGTTGGTTTTAATAAAATGCAGCCAGTGATTGACATCAGCATTATAAAACGTAGACATATAGATGTAAACCTGAGACTGTGTTTCTAAGTCATGCTATCAAGTCTCTTTCTCTCCTGCATGTGTGTACAAAGGACTGCTCCAAACTTGATTTAGAATTTTTTTCTGTTTCTTGGCCCAGAACAGATCCTTAATGTTACTTAAACTCACTTCTATATTTACTGGATCTAAGTAACCTAGTAAGTATGATCTGAAGGACAATAAACCATCTTAGCACACATACAATTTGCTGACCTAAAATAGTTGGAAGGTAAAGGCTCCTGACACTTGAATAATGCTGGTTCAGGTTAGACTGGACTTTCAGCAGAATGTGTAAGATCTGGTCTATACTAATTTCTTTACCTATATAATGACAATATACTCTGTTGTTCACATACCAAGTTAAAATACAATTTGATCTTTACTGGAGACAAAACCTGTGTTAAAAAAATTCACCTTAGGTACACAGGTTGTTCAAATGGAAAACCCAGACATCTCACTGGTATAGTACAATTAAAGCACATTTGTCTTTACAAAAACAATATCTACTGTGTTCTAGTAGAAAAATGAATGTCAGCTAACAATCTAAAAGCAATAAACAATAAACTTAAATTATAGTAAAAGTCAATTAGTATGCCAATTAGTCTATATTGCAAGCAACTTACATGAAAAATCTTATTTTTCACTGTCATACAAGGTGTCAAGGAATGAACTCTGTCATTTAGGATTCACTAATAATTATAAAGGGGAGTTTGACAGATTATGATGTGACTCCATAAAGCAGTAATGCAAAATAGCTACTCACCAAATGGTAAAAGCTTTTATACTTCAGCAGCTTTTAAAAGGGTACACATGGTAATAGAAACTCACTTTGCAAAAAGACAAATAAATCTGGGGATGCATATGCTTTGTGTCAGTTTCATGTGGTTCCTAAACAAGATTTTTACTGAAAATGTTCTCAGTGCAGAGAGATAATAACGTGGAGAAAAACACATTCATCAAGTACAATGCACAAAACCAAGACCTCATGTTAGTCTTCTGGGAAAGACACAAAAAAAGTTAATAATCTGTTCATAGCCATGGAGTTCACTATCCAAGAATGAAAAAGGTACTGTAAAGGCAAAGACTACATTATGCAAATATCACAAACATGAGGAGGCCATACAATTCACTTCACAGCAGAAGATAATCGGCTTTCTCATTTGAGTTTAACTTCAGAAGCATCCTGCTTCTAAAAGATCTGGACATCCGAATGCTCAGCCTACATGTTTGTTTCCATTTGTTTCTTCCAGTCCTTGGCTGTGATTTTGTAAGGAAGGCTTCCATATGGGTAAATTGAAATCTACTGCTTATTTTTGGCTGAATTCTTCATTTGGCTTTTGTCCTGTAAAAAGCACAAGCAGTCTTTGTAGAAGGCTCATGAAAGCATCTAATTATTTTTCTCCATGTAATGGTAGTATGAATTTATATTACATACAAACTACTTTGGCTTAGATGAGTAGTAGGAAATTCTATGGTCCCCCAAAAAGCAGTTTTACCAAACAAACCTTGGGAAGCCCACTTCTAGCTGAAAAGATTAGGGCTACGCTATGTTTCTGTGTCTGGAAGTTGATTTTACTCAAAGCAAACGTCACATCTGACTCACACAAACTAGTAGTCTATCTTCCTTGAGTCCAGCACAAGGTCTGATCTTTCTTCCTACTCTGAGATTTGGTACATCTACCTTCTTTAGTTTAATCCCTCCATGAATTTATACCCTTTTTCTGCAATCATATTAATGATTTTTTAAACTTTATTTGTAGTAAAGGACTCTTTGCTTTTCATCATAGAATCTGATAAGGGAAAATACAAATACAATAGGGAAAAAGAAAGCAGAAAGAAGCATGATAGACAAAACTAAGGACATTCATCTGTGGTAAAGAAGTCTAGCCAACTAAAGAATACCAGAAAAAAAGTCATGAGTTCTAGAAAATGTCCAGCCTTAGAAGACTTAATAATGTCTGATGCTTTTGGAAAAATACACCCTTTCTCCATATATTTCTTTAAATTGTTTCATTGGAAATAATTACCACCTGGTTCCATGATGCATTCATGATCATGGATTACTCTGAAGACGCAGTGAGTATGTAAGTTTTGAATGCTTTGTTTGAAGTACATGAGTCTTTGAACCACATTTATGAGAACTGGCTTTCAAAACATGTGAAGTGGCTGAGAGACCTCAAATACAATCCATGCCCCCAGGACTTGTTCCTGTCACAACCCCACTGGCTGAGAGAGCAGAAAGCCAGGGTGGTGCTTGGTCATGACATCCTTTGGGTTTGTGGTATAGTCAGTATTTCATTTGGATGAATAATGGGTTTAAACTAGACAAACAAGTTATCATATAAGCTACTGGTCCACTGTGTTTCTGTCGTATGTAAGTATGTGAGGGGAAAAAGCCCACACCTCTCACAGTTAATTCAGTGGTTTGGATGTAAAGAAGGCATCTTTAAGAAGAAGTTATGTGAATACTTGTTGCTGTTTTCGCCTTCCAAAGCCTTCAGGAGTGTTTGAGAACAGTGAAGCTAAAAAAAAAAACTCCAAACAACCCCCACATGTGAGTGTTCAATTCTTTATTACACGAAAGCATGGTAGTAGGGGAGCCCTCATTTTTTGCATTCAGCACCTGCCCACTGCTGGCACAGGAGTTTCTTCAGACATGTGAATATAAACTTGAGTTTGCCCTCAAGTTCATCTGATTGAAGTGCTTGGGAACACCTCAAGGACTGCCTTATAGTCATTATATACAAGGACTCAGGGAAGAATCTGGAAAGGATATCTTCAAGAAAAGATGCCTCAGGATGATAATACTGACTTTGGGAGTCAAATATAACCTAGTGGTACTGTAGGTACAACTATAGTCGTAATTTGAGATGGAGTAGATGTTTCCAGCTTCGCAACAGAAATATGCTCTGATTGTATTACTATATTGTCATGTTTAGTTGCGTGAAGATAATATTTGCTTCCAAATGTTGTTGAATTATTTTCCCTGGTGGTACGTTTTGCAGTGCATTTCTAATGCGATCACTTATTATTTAGTTCTCTCTCTGTTTGATGAAAGCATAAATTAAGATAAGGTGCATCAAGGGTTACTGATGCTTTCTGATAATAAACTGAAACTGTTGATTAAGCAGATGATGAGTTTAAGTCAACATCCTTTGTATTAAAATGCTTCATGTGGATTTATGGACTAACCTCACAAAAGTTTCACAAGTATAAAATAAATGTTAAATAATGATAAGAATATTTTACTTTAGCATAATTTAATATCTACAGTTTTAATACACAAAGTCATTTAAGTAAGAAAGGACGTAATTAAGCCCTATCAATATACTGAACTGTTTATTTTTGAGATTAAAACATCAGACGTATTCTTGTTCTTTCATCTTGATTAGGCAATGTATTTGTTTTGGATTTCATGGATATTTAATGAATGTTATCTGTGTGAATGAATCTCTCTCTCTTTTTTTTTTTTTTTTTAAGGACAATCTAAGAAATAAGTTTTGCCGTTTCTATGGCACTTACTTACAGGTACAAACGCAACAATATCTGTAGTAGGCATAAATTCTCCTGTTCTCAGCTTCTTGGGACATGAAATAGGAGAATTTTTTATAATGCAGCAGTTACTTTATACTTCTTTTGGTAGTTCTTATCTTCCTTCATCAAGAATTTTTCTACTAACTTTTTTCCAGACTGCTCCTTAGGCCAGATGAGATACTTGTCCATGCTGCTTACTTACTTAAAGAAATTACTTTGGGGCCAGTTTTGGAAGGATTCATGTGATTTTCCTGGGACTTCTTCAAGTGAATGCTCTCCATTTTGGATCATCTCCATTTCAGAGCAGAGAACATTTATGGACAGCCATGGCTACAGGTTGCCATTGTGTGTCACCTCCAGCTGTGCCACTGCCTTTTCTGGTGACAGGGCCTGAAGAGTCCTTTCTAGATTGTCCTTGACGTGGCCTGGTACAAAAGCCCCCACCCCTCTGTTCAGAACTCAGACTGAATTCAGGTGCTTACGTGGCACCATGTAGGTAAGACATGTTGGCCTTGGGTTTCACCACAGAGTCTTTTCAGGATGGGCTTATCCTGCTGGTCAAGGATCCTTTTAATTTCAGTTTCTTTCTGAGAAGCACATTTAATTTAACATTCTTTAAAAGGTACTTTCAAGTTATGGATTTCATTCAACTCCAAATTAGCAAATATCAACAATGGATATTGGTCCTTTTCTTTCCATGGACCTTCCTGCTCATACTTTGTATTCAGCCCTTAGTGTAGGTAGATTAGCTCATTACAGCCAAGAGAAAGAGAAAAGGAAAAAGAAATGGTTTGAATGTATCCGATAACTGTTAGCTATTCTCAGCAGCCCCCAAAAATGACATTAAAAACAATAGCATGATTTTCATCATAACAAAATCTAGGGTTATTCAGTATTGTTTGAAATACAAATAATATAGAATTATTTTACTATTAAACTGAAAAGCTTGCAGCCAACAGCAGTTCTTTTTTTTGGAGTTATTGTGTTAAGATCCTGTAAATCTACTTGTAATGCTGAATAAGAATGATCCATGGATTAAAAATCAGTGAGGAGCTTTACAGAACACAGCAAATAAAATACAATAGTAACCTTACACTTCAGATACTGGATGAGTATAATCTGCACAGCAGACAAGATGCGCAAGATCTACATGGGCAAAGAGAAATTAATCAAACTGTACTGCAAAGTTGGCCTGAAATCTGGAAATGCTTTGAAAAGTCAGTAAAGGAGGCCTTATCCCCAGCAGGAGTAAATCCATCAGATAAAGTCATTGCAGCTACATCCACTTACATCAGTTGAAGATCTGCCCCAATGTTTGTAAAATTAATGGACTACACTATATTGCTTTCATTTTTGTGCTGGTAAGCTGGAAAGGTAATTAGAACACAGCTGCATCCCCAAAAGTATTGTCTAATAGAACTGGGTTTTGCCTTGCAGTGATGTGTAAAAACTTATATAGAGAAGCTAAGAGCCTGAGGGCTTGATTCTCTGCAGACTCACACGTTATATTCATGTACACCAGGGCCAAATAAGTATAAACTACTACTTTCCCAGTTTGGTACACACTGTTGAGTGAAACAACCCAGAAAACTAATATGAAAGCAAACATGGAAGGTGGGAGAGGAAAGACCTAGTTCTCCTTTATACAAGAATTGATATTTCTTAAAATTTTTAACTAACACAAATAAAACTACTTGCTTGATAAATCAGAAAAGTGAAGGAGTCAAAGAGGAAAATACAGCAAATACTACACTAAACAAATAAATAGATTTCAGGGATTGAAAAAAATCATGGACATGCTACCTAACACTGGAGATTTTTGGTTTTAGTTTAGTTTAGTATAGTTAATTTTAGTTTATTTCATTGTATTTTATTTCATTTTAGTTTCTCCAATGCACTGAAATGCACTAAAACAAAGAACTAATAATGGAAATTTATTTAATGTGAAAAAAGAGAAAAATACTGTTAACTCCAACTTGCTTGAGAGGTGAGCAATTCCTGTCAAAGCAGGAAACAGTAAGTCCTTATCTCATAATTAAAGTGCTTGAGTAGGAAACACCAGGGGAATAGTCTAAATACTGTAATATAGCTGTTAGTTAAGAAAAGCAAAATGAAAAATAGTATGGGTATTCACTGTATAAATCAGTACAGAAAGCAACCCCACACTTCGAGTCTAATTTTGACTCACTGACCAGTTGGATTTGGTATGTTTACAATGCTGAAAATCAATCCTTTTGAAATGAAAAGTGTGGAAAATAGACTGGTGTCTTCTTAGGGAAATTGATATTATGTAGAATGTTCTACCTTAAGAAATTACGAACGGGATTTTCAAAGGAGCCTAAGGGAATCAAGGTTTCCAACTACTGTTGAATTTTATTAGGATTTAGGAGTCTAATTCCCTCATGCTTCTTTGACAATCTCAGACTAAATATTTACCTCCTCTCTGCATCTTATGCCCTTTCTGCATTATTTACAATATTCAGAGATACCATTGCTCTCTGGAGCATAATGTGATTGTGCAGTATGTTCTCAACCATTTTATCAGCTTGTGCCTGGAATAGTTAGCCAAAATTTGGAAGTGTATGAACTGTTTGTAGTAGAAGAAATGAAATTGGATTGAAGAATCAGGACTTTTAAAAAATTGATCCTGTTATTTATAAGCAAGGTATGTTCCCTCTGATTTACCTAAAGACAGCAAGAATGAAGCAAAGCCAGTTCCTTCCTCAGGATTCTCCAGCTCACTTTCCATCAGGACCCTGCCAGATGGGTCACCTCAAGCTTCATGGCTCCTAACGCTCCTGTCTCTAGAGCTTTCTTCTGATATCTACAGCTGCAGCCAAGTGCTGCCACTCATTGGCTACAAAATACAAAATAAAACTCTGCTTTTTTGTGTGTTTAGTCCACTGAAAATTTCATCCCACCTCATTCTTCAGCTTCTAGTTTTGCATAAGATCTGTGCTCTGGGTTTTGGCTCCTTCACAAATGATATTAACTGCTTTTTGAATTTATCCTGAATAAATAGTGTCTTCTACAATCTTCAGCTTCAGTTACAATCCATCCAACTAACAGCACAACAAGGCAATCTTCACCTATGATCTGTTTTTCAGATAATGCCTTCTACTGAGTAATTTAACATAAACTTTCCAGAGAATGGAGTTGCATCTAGATCAAATGATTTATTATTCCCCCAAATGTATCTTCTTATTAACTGATCAACCATTTTATATCTTGTCCTCTTTCTTAGGTTTTTACTCCACTTTTCAGGATTTTCTGGCTCCAGTGATTTCTTGGGATCACACTTAGCAAAAGCGTGGACAGCAAAATCCTATGTGCTCATATCCTCTGCACACTATGGGTGCGAGAGGAAGGCTTCATCTAAGTGATTCTAGGCAAAAGGAATTAATATACTCTACAACCTGCATTAGGAAAGCAAAATTATATAGCCCTCTAGACTGAACACATTTGGCCCTGGCTATTGGAGCACATTATGTCAGTAATAATTATATCAGATTTTCTACAAAATGCTAGGTGCCTACCTTTAAAACAGCTTAAGGAGATGTGGTCCTTAAATACTACTGGGACCTGGTTACTTATCTTCTGTACACTTTTTTGAAAATGAAAATTCCTTTCCTATGTGTTACTGTCCAAGCATACAGCTGGCATCATTACAAAAAAATAGTAATGCATGCTATTAGTAAAACCTTAAAATAGTGGAATGAGTCTTTTCCCAAATAACAAGTGATAGAACAAGAAGAAAGAGCCTCATGTTGCACCAGGGGAGGTTTAGATTGGATATGAGGAAAAAATTCTTCACTGAAAGGGTTATCAAGCATTGCAACAGGCTGCCCAGGGAAGTGGTTGAGTCACCATCCCTCCAGGTATTTAAAAGACCTGTAGATGTGACACTCAGGTACATGGCTTAGTGGTGGACTTGGCGGTGTTAGGTTCACGGTTAGACTTGATGCTCTTAAAGGTCTTTTCCAACCTAGATGATTCTATGATTCTATGATTCTATGACTGTCTATAGCACACCCAGATAATTTCTAAACCCCTTGATTTCAATTCATAAACAAACAAGTTCAGTAAGTGTATTGGCATTTTAAATTCTGCATCATAGCACATCTCTGCCTGTTGTGATCTCATATTAGCTATCAACAGATATGGGAATAAAACTACAAAATGCAAAGTTGAGTTAAATCAGCTTTTTAGAATATCCCATTAAAACTCCACATAATCCTTTTCCTTCTTTCCTTCTTAATAATCCTTTTTACTATATGGCATGGAATTTATATCAACAGCTGATATCTAGAACTGTAATAGGTTTCTATCCTGTTAATTCCCTTTGGATAGAGGTCAGCTTTTCTGTGGCACTGTCTTCCTCCAAGGAGCAGCTGGGAACTGATATCAAATGATCTAACTTGTCATTTTTCCTGTAAAGAGCTGGAGCTCCGGTCATTTTACAAGCAAAATCCACATTTGTTTCAATGGGCCCTAGATGAAATCTGATTTGAATCTCTTTCTTTAAAGAGACATCATACACTTAGCTAACTGTTATAGTTCACAAAATTTAATGTTGCGTGTTTTGTATCTGATACACTAGAGGCAACTTTTCAAGTTCCTGCAGCTGCGCAGCCTAAATCTTGGCACAATCTACTAATATATCTTAGACAGAAATATGACCCCATAAAAGTAGAGTATTATGAGCACTAAAGCTCTGCTATGTCTCAGTCAAAATATCAGGGTTTTTTACTGTAGTAGTCTACTCAGTATTCATGGAATAGAGTGTGATTAAAGAACCACTCTTGCTCTTGGTGTGCCGATTCAATAATTATTGTCTTTGTTTCTTTTAATATATGCACAAAGTCTCATTCCACACAAAACATGATATCATAAAGCTAAGATAATAGTAGAGTGAGACATCTTTCACAATGGCAGTAACAAACTCTGGGTGGTTTTTCAATGTTTATAAACATCAACACTGTATTCACAAACTTATTTCAACATCCCAGAAATGTATCGCTTCTACACTAAAAAAGAAAAAAGAAATCTCTTGGAATGACTAAGGTAGAGCAGGATAAAGAGAAGGCAAATGTGGTTTTTAATTACTTTTATGCATGGAGACCTCAAGGGATAGAGTAACACAAAATGTCTTCTGTAATTTTTGAAGACAAAAGAGAGCTTCTAAATTGCTTTAGCACTGCTTGGGCTCCTTGCAGAGCACCCAGATTTGCTTCATTGCTCAGGTTCTGCCACTATCTCATCGCTAACTTCTTTTTTTGTCATCCATAGTACTTATTTGTTCCCTGTCCTGGGGCTTTCTAGTACTCACATATGACAGCTTATCCAGGGCCCACATCAAGGTTCCTCCCAGTCAATGGGAGAGTTCTCCCTCTGTGACACAAATCCCATGTGCAGGCACTTCAGCAGAGGGACACTTTTACCTCAGTCCTGCCTTGGGCTATGTAACAGCCAGGGCAGCATTTTGAAACAGTGCACTACGGTAGCAATGGAGATTGATGTCAAAAGGACTTAAAATGGCAAGTGACTAAAATGCTTATCTGTTTAATTTAATTTTTAAAAGGCTATTTTAAAAGAATAAAAACCCAGAATGTTTTATGAGAAGAAATACTTTGTGTAACACTATTTCATAAACATGGAAATTTAAAATCTAATCTTATGACTGTCTTCTTGGTTGATTAGCGGCAACTTTTTGGCTAAAATAATTGATCATGGTGCATAAGAAAAAGTGCACCCTGATTCCTGTGCACTGAGGTTCTGTTCCGGGAAGTCCAACAGCGTCTAAATGGATGGTCCCTCCAGCTGCTTACCTTTTCTTCCTTCTTTCCCAGTGTGTAGTTTATGAGATTGGGAGATCCCTGCAATGATCTGACTCTTCTGGGGTCTTTTATTAATTGCTGTTCTCAGTACAGACTCTTTTCTGCTCCAGATGTTCATGAAGTCTGATGCACACTAGGAATATCTAGTTACAATTAAACCATACTATTCAGTACACACATCAGTGACTTGGTATGGGAGCTCCACACTATCTAACTATAGAAAAGGTAAAGGAAGCCTTTTCTTTTGGTTTGTTTTTTTGGTTTTTTTGTTGTTGTTGTTGTTGTTGGTTGTTTGTTTGTTTTTCTAAAAATCATGTTAGGCTAAGATTTCATGCGATATGATGTACACAATGTGAAAAGTTTTTATAACATATATATTTGTCACACATACTGCATTCTCTTTCATTACTAATTTTCTTTTATTAAAAAAGCAATTGACTGTGTCTGGCAAGACTATTTGTATTGATTTACAACTAATAATGAAATACAAATTACAGCAGCTTCTGAGTTAATTGCACCTTTGGACTAATTTTTGACTGCAGTAAGGGTTTTCCAATCAGTCTTAGATGCCCAGCCATCAATCTTCTGGGACCCTCTCTCTTGCCCTAGACATCTCTGGTCTCCTCTCTGCAGACTAGTGACAAAAATTGCTAAGTATTTGGGATCTTTCTATTCAGCTTGACAACTTGGCAAGTCCAGTGTCAGGTAAGCACCTACACTTTTTCTTCCAGGAAATGACAGCATAAAATAATGATCTCTGAAACAGTCTGATTTAGAAGAGAAACCTTACAGAGAAAACAGATATTAAGAGAATAAGCACATCTAAACATGTCTTCTTTGTCTGGGAGCTGACAAAAAAACAAGATGCAGAACTTGACAAGGTTAAGGACAAACCCATAAAAGGATTTATGTGTCTGGATCCTCTTCAGTAGACTCCAGTACACAGGGGAGAGAGTCAGCTCTTGACACAAAATGCTTGCTTAGAGCCACAGAGAATCACATCCCCCCAGTGGGATTCAAAGCCTGGTGCTCTTTTCTGAATGAAAACACAAGAATTGGTGTTGACAGAGAAATATTCTTCCCATTCCCTCTCCACATTCTAATAGATCAAGAAGATTTTAAAAAAGGGGAGGTGGGGGTGGGGAGAAGGAAACAGGATCTACAGGTTTAAATCTCTCTTGTATTCATCACTTCAGTAATTTTTCATTATTTTTTCCTTGTTTTCTTTTGCCTGAAGTGGCAAAATTGTTGCTAACGAGTCCTAAGAAGTCCTTAATACCTCCATTCCTTCATCCCCAATGGATACTGTACAATATGATACAATGCCATTTAAGATCGCTGCATTTGCATCCATTTAGTAGCTAGCCAATACACCTCTTAATACTTGTAAAGTTGTGTGTCTCACAAAACTAGGAAAATCAGGAGTGTGTGTCTGCCCTTTGCTGCAACTCTGCTTGAAGGCCCAAGCTCATCCTAAGCCCCACTGCAGGAGATACTTGGTCACACTGCTTCACACTGGGGCTTCATTTTTGTCTGAGAAGACTACCTGTTCCCAAGAAGAGAGTTTTTTTCCAGTCACCATGCAGAGGTTGTATAAAGAGACTCCTATGTCCATGAATCCTAAGCAAAAAGAAAAAGAGGGTAAGATATGCAGGATGGTAGCAAGCTCAAAACTCTTCCATTCTTGACTGATACGTTTCTTTCCTCTTTTCTGTTTTCCCTCTGCATTTCCCGCATAAAGATTGCAGGAGGCAAATGCCTTGCTGGAGCACTGGCGGTAATACTTGCCTCCTCAGATAACATCTGCAACAGAAGCCTGTCCTGTATGACTGCTTAGAAAAGGTATAGCTGAAAACACCTTACTCTAGCATATATAAATAATAGGGATATTCTCATGAGGACTACAGAGGCTGCACAATCTCAGTTTGAAAGAAGTTTCACACTTGCAGGATTTGGAGTGCTGGAGGTTATAATAGAGATGGACATTAACTAATAACCCTTCTGGGAACTCTTGGCTGGAAACTATGACACCTTTAATCTCCTGGGCTAGGAAGCAAGCAATCAAGCGTTTTGCTTGAAAGGTTTTGCTTTGTGTCAAAAAAAGGACTAAGAGTCATGTAAAATCTGAGGAGTGAGAGGCTGTCAATAATGCCTGGAGTTAGGATATGGTGTGTGGAAAATACTGTTGAGGTGGTAACAGCAAGGAGCCTGACAGAGTTTCTAGTTTCTTGTGCCTTCCTCATATTCATTGCATAGCTCTGATGAAAGCTGTTGACTGCCAGATCAGGTAGTATCTGACTGAAAAACTAGTTACTTTTGCTAGGTTTATCACTAACCATTTAATTCTAAAAAGTGAAAAGCAGTCAGCCACTGACCTCAGCTTACGGTTACCATTCTTTATTATTAAAATCTTTCATTAAAGCACAGTGGGACACAAGGCCTACTTCAGCTAGTTATCTGTGTTTATACTAAAAATTTTGTTTATGCCTTTATTACTACCACGAAGAATAAAGTAGCCTAGTGGTAGTAACAAAAATAAGAAGACTCCAAAGAAATACTCTTTTAAGTATACCTTTTTACTCTATCTTATTTGCTTTAGATACTAATTTTTTCCCAAGCAATCCTAACTCAGATTTAGTTAACTTCAGTATTTCTAATTTTGATTGCTTACAAAAAACAGTCGTTAAATATACATCAGATATATCAGCATTCGTCATCTACATTGGTATTACAATTAAATCTTAGCCTTGTAGAAGGCTTATTAAACATAGGTAATATTCTTATGCAACCCTTTTCATAGTTCTATTTTCCTTTCTATCCAGTTGATAATGCCATTAGCTTTTCTAAATAACGGGGTCATTCCTATACATGTCCACAATTCAGTGATGTACTAAGAAAACTTCTTACACCTACATTTTCCATTTTTAGCTTTCTAAAAATTAGGCTAAGAATAAGGCCAGAAAGCAAGGAGGTTTCATGAGATATATAAACACTAAAATAAGATTGCATGATGGTATTGAATTTCTTACACTTAAGATAAGTGATTTGAAGAATTTGTTAGTGGATGGAGAAGAAGATTCCAGATAGGCTTTCCAGCTAAGGACAGGAACCTTTTGTGTTCCAATAGCTCTTAGAAAGACCTTGAGATTTCAAAGACACAATCTATTTCCACATATCTTGTAGTACTGACAGATAGAAAGGAAGGAGATGGATGACCATTGCACCATGACTGACAGATTTTTCTTTTAGAAGTACATCTTCCCTTTCAGTATCCTTCCCACCACTAGCTGAAGTGCACTGGATGTGCAGTGAGCATGCAAATCCCAATACCCATTCCAATGCTTCACTGTCACATGTAAGGGAGAGAATTTGTGACATTGTGCTGATTCAAAAGATGTGGCATGAGAAGTAAATATAGAAGTGGACTGACAAATAAGTGCAAAAGGCATAACTGCAGGCTCTATTCTCTCTGTCCTGTTTGATTCTCTTCGAGACTTTTAGTATTAGTGGTATGTAGCAAGCTCCCAAATTGCTCTGAATTAAGCTATTCCTAGAACAAAATCTGTGACATTTCCTCTCTGTTGTTTACAAGCAAGCCTAAGGATGGAGAATCTCTGTTCTGATAATTGATTCAAGGACTGAATAAGCATTTAAGGGACACTAGAGAGAATTTCAAGAATAGATTGAGGGCAGGATGCTCTCCTGTCCCAAATGGATATTGTCATCACTGACCTACAGAAACAGGTTGTCTCCTATGTTTAACATTTCCTTACGCTTAGTTCCTGAACTATTGACTAGACTGACTTGAACAAGAGGCACAGAAAGTGCCAGTCTTGACAGTAGCCTGAAGATTGTTGCTTTCTCCTAAGAAATTGTAGAAATTGTCTCAAAACTCCTCCAGCTGAGTGGGATACCAAATGCTAGACTAAGCGAAACTAAGGATGCCACACATAATATTTTTACTAATCTATACTGCATCTAGAAGTGGCAAGACTAATAATATCCAAATTAAGCTTTGAATATTTCCATAGGTAAATTAGATTAGCTTTGGACACAGGGACTCCTTCATAGAGGAGCAGCTGTAGAAAAGAACTGAGTTAAGGTGATTTTCCCTTATACTTTTTAGCAGGGCTTTGTGCTGGAGTACAGCTAGGATACATGCACAACTGAACAGGCTGTCAAAACTTCAAAAACCAGGATAAAAATGTAAGCAGGCAAGAAACTCCATGGACAATGAGGATCCTAAGACTGGAACTGGTTGAAGGCTGCCTGGTGAATTACAAAGGAAAGACTCTGGCTGGATCATTCAGCTTAGTTTTCAACTAGTTTTTGAAAGAAGGGAATAGAATGGCTTCTTTAGATCTCAGAACTGCTGTTCAGTGTCATTAAATATGCTTAGTAATCAGTTGGTATATATGATTGCATCTTGCCCTCAGTTATGTGACAACAACTTCCCCTTTAATTAAATGGGATTGCACCTGTGTAGGTAATGATACAATTGGGCCTATAAAATATAATAAATACTTAATATCTTTGCCAAAAAATCATTTAGTTGCATAATTTAGTGAATGTTAAATAATTATTAGGAACATATTTACTGAAATTCAGTTGTTCAACATCTATCTTCATGCAAATTATTGTTACACTTCGATAAATATTCATAGTAATCAGTGTGTATTTAATTATCATACAATAACTTTCTCATTAAGTATGAGTTAAATCCTTTCAAGGGGGGAGCATTTCATTTAAAGTGTAACTGGGAATCTCTCTTTGGAAGATTACAAAATTAATGTTATTTTTGATTTCTGACCAAAAAAAGGGGGAGTTCATGGCTGTGAGGGATGGTCTATTCATAGTATATGATCCTGTGCTTTGATAAAAATCCAGCCAAAACATTTGAGCACAAAAAAAGAAAGAATTAACAAATGTTTTAACTTGCCCGTGATTTAAATTATTCCAAAATAATTTATTTGGAAGTCATAAAAGCTTTGAAATTAAATGACAGAACAGTGCAATTTACAGTGAGAAACAAAGTTACAAAAAAGTTTAAATTACATCAAATAGCAAATCAGGGTGAAGACAAAAATGGATGGCATCTTTAGAAAACACATAATTCAGTCATTCTCCACTTTTCATTCAGTTTTCACCTTGTTTTTCTCTTTAATGCTTTGCTTGATCAGACCTATTAGTATAATGGGTTACTTTCTTTTGGTTTATGCACAAAGTAGACCTTCAATGATTTAAAATTGTTTAGTTTTCACCTTTTAATCAAATTATGTAGGATTCCAACTTTCTGTTTTCCTTATTGTTGTTTTGTTTTAGGCAGAACTCCATAAATTCTTTTGTGGAATAAACTGAAGGTTTTAGTACATGTGTGAAAGATAATAATTTTCATTTATACCAATAATTTGAGATGTACCAGATTTTTTTTTCTTCACCAAAAATCAACAAGAATTAAAAAGTAGTCAAATTCTTCATTCGGACAAGACAAAGACATTTTAAATGTCTGTCAAAATGTCAAAGACCAAGATGCCCTGGAATAACCTACTGGATCATTCATGGGACATTTAAGTTTGAGGTGATTCTCCAGTCCTCCTGATCTAATTTGCCACAGTCCCAGTGTTGTACACTCAAACCTAGAGTTAGTCCTTCCTTCACAATGAAAACTCAATCTCATATCAAGCAGAACAGCACCAACTGGAAGAAGCTGAAAATGCCAATATCAGAAGAATTACTAGCTTTGTGGTAAGGTACTTTCCTGGATATGGTAATGCAGAGATTCCAATCCATCCTGCAATTAATACAAATGAAGAGTTAATTATGTCTGGCCTATTCTAGATACAATATCTCGCACCAGAAATTGTGTCTGAGGAAATCTTTTGCAAAGAATGTTTCACTGAAACCGATACATTCATGCAAAAGTTGCTTTTTTGCTGAACTAGACTTTTCTGACACAAAATATTAATCAGAAGCTTCACAAAAAGGTGATAAAAGCACCTTTTAAAATGGCTTCTCCCTGTCCTGCTTTCTTGTCCTGGGGACATAGCCACTGTGCAAGTTGAAGCAGTTGGAGAGCTATATCTAGGGGAAGCAGAAACGCTGAAAGGAGCTGAAGCTCTATGGATGAGGCTTTTGCTCCTGGAACCATTTCTGTATTTTGCAGGTTTTGCACTGGCAGGAAGGACTCCACTTGACCCCCCCTCAGCCACCCTCTCCCTGGTCTCCTACAACATAAAACTTTGAACCTCGAAGTTTCTGTGTGCAGAAGAGGAGGAAGCCTTGTGAGTCTCCTATCCTAAATATCTTATTGTTTGCCTCTGAGAAGGTCTCCTCTGAGAAGGACGAGGTGAATTTGAAATGTATCGTGTGGCAGGGGCAACTGGGCTTTCAAATTTCCTTGGTAAATATTGAAACCACTCAATCAGTCTACATAAAAGTGTTAGAAACAAGATCTTGCTCAATTAAAAAAAAAAAGATAGCGAATCCAGGTCAACTTGAACACTTTTGAAAAAAAGGTTTATTCTTTTAAATTAAATTAATTCAGAATTAGGGCCACAATCCATTTGTGCAAACATAGGCATACAGTGACATTTAAGATGGTTTTTAACTGCCAGTCTAGAAAGGTCTGCCGTGAGTCTGGGGTCACATCTGCCAGCTCCATGAACATATCGCAGGTAACCCAGGATGTGTCAAATAGTACTAGACACCTCTGTTCAGGCACTTGAATCACTTCCAAACACTATAGGCTTGGAATATAGCATCTAAGAATAAATAGCTGTTCTGCATTATATTTGTCTGCAGAGGAATTGTGACAGATCTTATATCAAATGAGCATATGCTCTGTAAGGTACAAAAATTTTGAAGGACCGTGGTGAAGGGGAAAGGGAGAGAAAGAAAATGAGAGAAAGAATAGCCCAGCCTTGGCACTGGTGAAACCTGTCTTACACCTAACGAGCACTGAGTGTTTCCACACAGAGAATTTGTTGCCAGCTCACATCCTTCTTCAACGCAGATTAATTTTTCCATGTATATAACTCTTCTGTTTCATATATATCATTATTTAAGTACTACATCCCAATACATAAACCCAATCTAGGGCTTTTGCTTGGCTTTTTGTTTTGTTTTGTTTTGTGGGTTTTTTTGCACTACTCGCCACTCTTTCTTTCAAAGAGACTATCTTTGGGGACTTAGGTCTCAGATATGCCTTGTTTAATGTCAGTCCCCAGATTACCTATACTCCACAACTATACGGTATCCCCTCTTTTTAATGGGGCTATTTAAATTGGCAATAAGAACTCATGCATGTGAGGCCATAGACTTATTTACATTAAAAGAAGGCATCTCAAAGCATTTTAAATTTTCTGCATGAAGAATTTTTGTGGCTCTCATCTGAGTAGTGTAACACATCACTTCTTGTGTTTAGGTTTGGCAAAACTGCATCGTGTTCAAGCCGTTATCTGTAGTTCTTCTGATTTTCTTTTCTTTATTACTCACTTCCTTATTCCTGTAGCATGTGAACCTTCCACTGATTTTGAAATCAAAGTGAATGACCTCAGGTGAATAGGACAAGGCTTTTAAAATGCAGCTCACTACGTTATATATAATAAATTTCCCTCCCAGACCTCATCCCATGGATTACACAGAGCAAATAGGCTGTGTGCTTTACACTGTATTTTACAGATGAGATAACTGAAGAAAACTCAATAAGAACATAAAATAAGACTAATTTAAATTATATAACAAGTATAAAAGGAATGTTTAAAATGTCTGATACTTAGGAAATGAGCTTCATAACTCATCGGAGTCTCTTCTGTTTTTGAGTTACTTTCCTTCCTTATTGTTTAGCAACTGATTATGGTTTGTCCTCTATATTCACTATACTTATCTTTCTTTGTGTGGGAGAGTGTGTATATATGTAAAAGGACACACACTTACATGTGTGTTTCTATATTTACATATCAAAATAGCAAACACATGCTACCACTTCTTCCTCCTTCTTGAATCAGTGTGTTATCGCTTCACCAGACTAACAAATTAAAACCAATTTTCAATTTCTTTCACAAATACCTAGTGGCTAAGCATTATTAATGCATTTGTTGGACTGGCATAAATTCAAAAATTGCTCAGTTAGGGAAGAAGAATATAAAGCATCGATTGTTTACAATCAGTTTTTGTAATCTATATTTTCCTCATGGAGGTGAAAGTTTATCTCATTGTACAACAGCGGCTATAATTTCACCACAACTATTCATCAAAACCGATATTTTGGAGCTGCAAATCATCGCTTTCTGAGGCTACAAAGTAAGCAAGCTGTTGGCCTTTCCTTTAATACCCTCCTTTAAAAAAAATAGCTGCCAGCAAGTTATAGGTTTATCTCATATATGTGAGAGTACTCCAATAAATCACTTCTGCTTGCAGCAATCATAGATTATGAGGCTTTTATAATCATGAAATAAGCCCAATAGTCCACTGCTGTTCTCAGAAGATTGAAAATCACTGTGTCTTATTCTCTTTGTGTGGATGTATGAGCCTCTTGTTTCTCAGGGGCTAGTGTTACATTTAGCCATGCTGCCGGTATGTACCTTGTATGCCAGAAATGTTTCCAAGTTGGGAAACATCAGGGTGTTTTGTCAATTTCTGACACCTTTTCCTATGAAAGAATCAAGTGTACTTCAGGTGTTTTAACTCCCTAAAATCATTGGGTTTGTTCTTTCTTTTTCCCCAGGTACAAGATAATCTTCTACAAAACAGTGTTTTGAAATGCTTTGACACCGCAAGAAGTACATGAAAGCCATTGGAATGGTCTATGAAGGAGATTTATCTTAATTCTCTCTTGGAACAATTATGGCAATTAGATACACTGATACTTTTGTATCCTTAGAACCACAATATTTGTAGAGCAATGATTAGAAGGAGTTTCTTACTGGAAATAGATCTAAAACTATGGTTTTGATGACATTCGTAGCAAAACATTTGTGCTATAAGCAAGATAATGATGACAGATATCAAGGTCAGTGTAATTACTTTCTATATTTGGATTAGTATTACCCTGGGTGTTATATACAAACTACCTACAAACATCAATCTATTGCTGTCCTTCCTTAGGAACAGATTTTTCACTTTACATTATGAACTTTAATGCATGTGCCAAAATAAGAATTAAAAAGAGAAAAAGTTGTTGTATTTTTTTTTGGTTTTTAAACCCAGAAGGTGCAGTATAAAAAATAAATAAAAAGAAAAAAGCAGAGAAAAGTTGGCTTTAAATATGCAAACTCAGAAATGCAGATTGCAAAAATGTATTTTATCCAAGATGGTACTGGATGGCAGAAACTAGCTAGCATTCAAAAGGAATTGGTTTGTCAGGTTCTTATTTACATTTCTGATACTCCTGCAATTAATAGATAGCTATTTGCTTTAATCTTTTCATATCAGCCACAAACCACTTGTATACGTTGTATCATAATCATTTTGATAGGAATTTAATTTTGTTCTAGTAGCATTCGGTTTCTAATTTTCAAGCCCAAGTTGTTGGGTGGTAGCTGTGCTTGAGGGTGATATAAGAACCTTACGTAAATAGTGCTTCAGAACTATACATACATCTTGACTGGACTAAATCAACCGAGGTAGTAGTGTGCTGATTCAAAGGCACACATAAATGAAAAATATTTCAAAGCCAAACTAACACGATCCTCTGAGCTGTGAGTTAAACTTAATGTGATAACAAAAGACAAGGTCAGTAAAGTAAGCCTTACTCCTTCAGGTTCTTTGTTTTAATGCTGTTAAGTGCCCAGACACAGTAAACTCAGTGCCCCCACCCCCAACAGATCTCCTTCTGAATTATTTGTCTTTGAAATTACTCATTTTTTCCTCCAGCTGTGTTGCAATGTTCAGCTGAGGCTATAAATAAACAGCTCTTTCAAATGTCATTGGCTAACATCATCCTACGCTTTGATCATGGAATAACGCTTCCAACTTTCTATTGCATTGTGAACTGGATGTTCCCAGCCTAAAATGCGTGTAGCTTGTGGTAATTTGGTATGAACACTCTTGAGTCCATCAAGTTTTACAGCTTCTGCATCATCAGTCACAAATTTAAATCTTCTGCCATTTTCATACAGTAAAGTCATGATAAAATGATTCTTAAGCTACAAAGTGAAGGAAAAAAAATACTCTTTTTCTCAGTGGTGACAGCTTGTCTCTCTCTATTTTTCATCCAAACAAGTAGAACGCTGTAAATCCTGTCCAGAAGACACAGACTGGAAGAATTAATCAAAGGTTTGTTTATGAGCTGTTTGGAGCAGATTAAATGTTGTGTTGACAACACAATTTACAAATTATCTATCAACATCAGCAGAAGTGTAACACCTGATCCTGATGTCAAGGAGAGCAGATCTGAGACCCGACCAAAGAGCTAAGCCAGTAAGGTAACCTCCAAAACAGAGCCTCTGAGGATAGCCCTTGAAATCTAGTACTTGCACCCAGGCATGTGCGCTATCACCCAAACATTTCACCATCGATGAGGAATGCTCACTGTGAAACTACTGAGCATGAATGTCCAAGTGGATCAGTTCAGTCAATGGGACAGTTTCTCACTGTCTAGAGAAAAACATATGCCCTGAAACCCTCCAGCTCCCTCTGTATAGTAGCTGGTTCTAGCGAACAGTTTTTATAGATAAACTTCTTATTACAACATTTGGGTTCCAGTTTTTGCAAGCACCTTCATGGATAGAGAACAAAAAAACCATCCAGAAACTTGAGCCAGCAAAATGCCCTTGTGGCAAGACGGCCAACAGCCTCCTGGGCTGCATTAGGCAGAGCATTGCTAGCAGGCCAAGGGAGATGATCCTTCCCCTCTGCTCAGCATTGGCGAGACACATCTGGAAGGCTGGGTCTACTTCTGGGATCCCCACTAAAATAAAGACAGGGGTTTACTGGAGCTAGTTCTGTGAAGGGTCACAGAGATGACTAAGGGATTGGAGAATCTGACGTACGTGGAGAGACTGAAAGAGATGGAATGGCTCAGCCTTGAGAAAAGATGGCGCAGGGGCATCTCATCAATACCTGATGCGGGGGAGAGTAAATAAGACAGAGAGAGAGCCTTAGTGGTGTGCAGTGAAGGATCAAAGGGAAATGGGCACAAACTGAAACACAGTTTAAACATAAAAACTTTTTTTACTGTGATGGTGGTCGGACACTGGAACAGGCTGCCAGAGAGATTGTGGAGTCTTTGTCCCTGGAGACATTTAAAACCCAACTGGACACGTCCTGAACAATTTTCTCTAGGTGACGGTGCTTGCAGCAGGAAAGTAGGACTAGATGATCTCCCGAGATGCCTGCCAACCTCAGCAGCTCTGTGATTCTGTAAATCTTACTTTGGCTTTCCTCTATATTCCATTAACTAAATGCAAACTCTTGGTTTTGCCATAGGAAATAGATTGCTAAGAATAACAGACATTTGTTGCTGATAACTGAGTACAGTACTGATCATGAACTTTTCCTGTTATCAGGTCTTCCCCCACATTTTACCTCTCCCTCCCCACTAGTTTCCTTCTGAATCTTTTGTTGCTTGATTACGTAGTTACAATGCAAAACAAATGGAAATTCAAGTCATAAACACAGACTATAGATTTTTACCACAATAGCAATGAAGAATGACAATGATAACTAAAAGAAGAGGTAAAACTGTGGGCAGGAAATTTTCTGTATCCTAAACAAAGTATATATCTATATTTCTGTTATTCATATTATAGCATTATAGCACCATTCCATAGCGGATCCAAGGGAATCTAGTACCACATGCCTCAATTCTGTGTTTACAGCACAGTCCTTGATGAAGTCAGTAATAAATAATTTCTAAGCAATTGCTGGGTCAAACAATCTGGGTGTCCACACTACAGGTAACTGTGAAACTAAAAAACCTTGAGGCCTGTGTTTCTCCATGGCCAGAATATGATCCCAGTCCTTTAAGGTTCTGTACTTGCAGTGCTCACCAAGCTACCCAGTTACAGCACTGGTGCCAGCTGTTGCTTTCAGAGACATTCCAGTGGAGTTACCGAAGACTTACTGCACTATTTCATTACAACAGAATCAAGCCATATCTTTTAAGAAATGGAACTATAGGCTTTCACAGGTTTTAAACGGACATCTATCTTATCAGATTTACTTACATATTATATATGTACATATATATATATATGCTTATATAGAAATCCTTAAGCTACCTCTGTATTTTGGGGGAGACAGAATCCTCCTTTTTCTGGCAGTACGTAGGATTTTACTCCATCAGTTAAGATTAAGACAGGACTTAATTTCTTTCAAAATCAAGACCTGTACTTGGAGTGACTGGTGGTGACTCACTAGCTGATGAGTACAACTGAGAGACACTGGATTTCCTGAGCAACAGTGAGATCAGATGGAAAGAAGCAGTAACATTTTTAAGAGTCTTGGACTATAGAAGAAGAAGCAAAAATATAACTGTGTGATTCTCAGTCAGACATCATTAACTGCTGAATATGGGGATCCAGGAACTGCCTTTCTGGAATAAACCCAAGGGCTGTACCTTCCAGTAACCCCAACAGTTGCGAAAGGTTTCATAAGATGGTTCCTGGAACCACAATTTCCACTTCTATTTTTTCCAGAAACACATTTTTAATTACTAGATGCGGTAATCTGAGAATCTATTGCTTTATAACATGTTGTTTTACTTCAACATCTGATCACAAACTGGTATTTCAATGTCTGATAGTTTCTCATAATATTTTTTCCAATACTGTTCTTTTTATTGTGATTAAATGATTGATTTAAAATGCTTTTAAATAGTTAAAGTAGCAGGACTTTAAGTGAAAGATTGGGGTGGCTGGACTGCAGCACAAGCACGTGCCTACGGTAAATTGGAGAGTAGCATACATCCATGAAAGTCTGTAGAAGAAGTCTGTGTAACCAGAACCACATCTGGTTAGTAAATGGCTGCGCTTGCCTCAGGTGGAAGTTTGGATTACAGGGACAGTGGACTGTTTATGGACAGAAGTGAGGACAGCAGTAAAGTCAGCAAGTCAGCATTAGAGTCAACACATTTTTGTGAGTTTCTGGGTTTATCAAAACCATCGCATTTCTAAACCAGCCTTAAAGATGTTGGACTGGATTTTCATGATCTGAGAGTTTGGTTGACAATAAGTGTTGAGTATTTATTAAAGGGTGAGGAAAAAAAAAAGGAAAAGAATGCCATGAGGATTGGTTTGCCTCATCTTCTAGACATTCCTGTACAAACAATGTGAGACTCATTAAAAATACTAGCACTTGAGAATTTTGCAGTACTGTGCAAATTGATTCATTCAAGAAGTGCTGTATTTCTCATTGTTCGAATCAATTCATTTGCAGGAGGCGCGGTATTCCTCATTGTTTAAAGCAATTCATTTGCATGTGCTGAATACTCCCATGCTACAAGATGCTTAAATTGTGAAAAATAAGCCCTTTCTTCATGTTACTGGCAATGTACTGCAAGCAGCAGCATACAAAATAAGCCATGATGCAAATGATTTCATTAGGTTATTAGATTTTTAGAGATTAATATTAACAACTGACAGCAACCCATGTAACAATAGGAGCTTTTCTTTGCAACTGCTAGTTTTAAAATGGAGTGTTGTTGTCCTTCTTATCATTTAGTACCAGATGAGAGTAATAAGAAAAGCATGTCCTCTATCCAACAGCTGGGAACCCCAGCTTCGTAGATAAGAGAGGTTGTGCTGGTTCCAACAAAAACTGAAATGTCCTGAAAAATTTTCTAGGAATAATGGGATCTATATAGAAATGCAAAGGACAATTTAACAGATTTGTACAGCCATTAATCTTATGTTTTAAGCTCATCTTGGAAAAAATGGACCGAATTCAGGCTTGCTGTAGCTTACGCTTTCTTTTAGATTTCTGAATAATCATACGTAGATATTCTTTGGCATTAGGAAAAAATTAAATTCAGTGATCAAAACACCAAAAATAATTGGTTCGAACTGAAGTTTTCAGCGTAATATATTGGCATTTCAGGACGTGGAACTGAATGTGTGAAACTTAAATGCAAACCTTTCTAGCAGGGGTGAGTGGAAAAGGGTATTTAGTGTACATTTTAAGACCTCTTTTCAGCTTATTTTTGGAAGAGGTACAACATACTCATCCTTTACTGTAATTCGTAAAGTTTTAGAGAATAATTGCTAGGCACTGCAACCTAAAGTCCTTGAAAATGTAACTAGCTACACTGGGAATGAATATATCCTCAGCTGCCTCCACCACTTTCCTTTCCTGGCTGAGGGACCCTGAACAATGCCATAAAACATCTTAGTCCCCAGGCCACTTTAGTCCAGGGTCAGCAATGCATTTTGCCTCTCTCAGAAGCTTGTGAAGAGACGCTTGATTATAGCTTGGAAACAACAAGCCTTGGTAAGTTTAGGTACTAAACATTTCACAATTTCTACTTACACACAATTTCTTAATCGTCCTCAGTAATGTTTTGAGGAATTGTTAGTATAAAAACAAATGCAGGTAAATGCAGCTGACGATGTGGTTCCTAGAAACGGTTGCTGAAAAGGTGTCTATGCTGAATTTATTAAACGTCAGTCGCTCTGCACACTACTGCCTACAAGGTGTCCCTGAATTACTTGCAGTGCAGTGGTGAAGCAGCACTTTGTGACCAGTGGTCAGTCTGAATTAACTTTTTTTTTTTTCCCCAAATATTAACTTGAAAATCTTGAATAGCTCCCACTTGAGGTCTTGTAGTAACTGAAATTTGCCAGGGGAACAAAAAAATGCTATGTGAAAGGGCAAGGCACTTTCCTAAAGAAATATTTATCTTCTTATTTTACAACTTAAAAAAAAATGGAAGCTGAAATGAGGCTATGGTCTGCTCGTGTCAGCAGTGTGGTGTGAGGATTGCTTGGTGCAGCTATGAGTAAGGAGAGGATGATGTGCACTAAAAAGTAGGAAACTGAAAATTGCATCAGGAAAATAGAGCATTCTCACCCATACAGTTCTCCATTATAGGGATCTGTAAAGCAAGGTTAGTATGTCACTTTGCATTTTGGAAAAAAATGAGGCTTAGAGAAAAGCAGCTAGAGCAAGCCCTGAATTATGATTGCAGCTGGAAATAAAACCAACTGGTTTTCTATTATTGTATAAATCAGTAAGCTTCTAGAATTCATGTGTAATAGACAGATGTTGTGAATATGTTGTAAAACACAAAACTAAAGGTTAAGTATCTTCAGATAGCTAAGAAACATGTGAATTGCCTACATTTTTACAAATCCTTATGTGACTGCTTATTAAGGTTACCACAAAACCTCTATATTGAGAAAAGTGTTACCTGAGTTGCAAAGTCCAGTAGCTTTGAAAGATAGTAGTAACTCATATTTATTTCTCAGCATTTTATTATAAAAGATTTTTGCTAAGAAAAAGAAGCTTTCTTAAGAAAGTTATCACCTGTGTTGTTTGTAGCAAGTATTTGAAATACAGCAATAAAAAAGTTCTTGAGCTATGGAATTGCCTTTTCTTTGTCTCTTAAAATTCCATTCATGTTTAGCTGAAGTATCAATTTCCATTTTTTCATCACTTGTTTTTTAAGGGAAAATTTAGCATTTTGCAAAAGTGCTATTTGAGAGTGAACATTTTAAGGGTCTAGACCCAGACTGTTACCAACACAACAGTAGGTAAAACAGCAGGCGTGGTACTTAAAATGCTTAGGAATGAGTGGAATGCACAGGAAATTTGGCTAGGGTTTTTTTTTACTGATCTCTTGCTTTATCTCACACCATTGTGCTAGAAGTCACTTTTTCCCATACTAGCTCCCATACTTCAAATCTTTGTTGCAATGGTTAAGGAGCTATGGGGAAGACATTGTAATTGTACCTAATGAAGATAAAAAACCCATCTTTTATCAGTTAAATGAAAAACCTATGTTAAAAGACGGTTATTTGTTTATAGAAGTGAAGCCCTAGAAGGGTTAGGAATGGCAAATTTATGGTTGCCAAGTGTCCTTGATGCAGGCCTTATATGTGTGTTACGATATGCAAAACCATATGCAGGGAACTGCCTCTTTCAGCCCTGTGAATGCACAGTGGTGAGCAGAATTAAGATCGTATGGATGATTACATGCCTGGCATTGTCTGACTGCTTCATTTTGCACCACAGATAACTTAGGTGGTTGTATTTTTATGCATTTATCAAATATTTGAAGATATTTATCATCTGTCTTGCATTTCATAGTGTAGTGATGAATTGTAGAGGATCACTGAATTATAAAATCTTTCTTATTTACGTTCCCTGCTTCCCCAGCCTTCTTCGTTTTTTTAAAAAAATGTCCTGGAGGGATGGTTCCTTATTCCTGGGATGTGTTTCAAAAGAGCTCCACTCAGGGACAAAAGTCCTCCCATGAAGAGCAGCTTGCAGGATAGATGCTTTTGATTGTGCATTTTATAGAGAGGGTATTTCCTCCATAGCACTTTGATAACAGCCTGGCTCACTTCAAATGCTATGGCAATATAAATGAGCAAAATAAATCAAAGGCATTTTGGGAAACTAAATTCTTTGGGTATAAATTTTGCCTTTGGATATTATAAACGCATGAAACTAAAATGGATGCCAGAAGAAGTGCGGGGTGAGTATCCACAGGAATTATTCAACCTTTAAATTATTCATTGCACGCAGCAATTAATTAAGCAACAAACGTTTTTTCACCAGTATTCACAGTGTAAAATAACCTTTAATAATCTCAAGGGAAATACAGAATGTCCAGCATGATACGTACCTTTTTAAGCATGTTCTCAAAAAATACTCATAGAGTGCATTACAACTCATTATTGAAGAGAAGAGCAAGTGCTTTGTACACTAAGGAGTTCGTTCAGTCTGTGTGTAAAGTATATTAACATAAATTGGAACTATGCAGATATATTGAGAGGAAAATAAAGACTGTTTATTCATTATTTCAAAATTCAGATGAGATCATCTCTCTTGTAATAATATCCATCAGTAGGGCTTTTCCCTTCTGCCACTAAACCTATGGTGCTTCATGCACAGCCAGTTACAAAAGAAAGAAAATTTCAGGTCTTCATGTCAGGATACACACTATCCATTTGGAGACAGGGTATTTCTCTTTGTTGGAGCATATTTAACATTCCTCAGAATAAAGGTGTGTTAGTGTGCTGTGTATAGCATACTAAACCCCAAACTATTTGTGGAAGCTTCTAGGTGAAAAGAGTAGCTTCCTTATGGTCTACTGGTGGCTCAAAGCAGAGTAGCAGCTTAAAGATGTGGGTAAGGTGATCTACCTGTCCAAAGTGCTTCACCTGAGCTGGCTCACCCTCCTGCAGGGCTATCTGCTCTCCCAGGCAGGCTATCTGCTCTCCCAGGAACTGCTTTGACTCCAGAAGCTGAGCTTCTCTGCGTCATTTTGACATCATCAGTCAAGCAACTCTGTTTAAGATTACATCACCATTTCAAATAAAAAGTAATTTTACTCAAGGTGTTAGCAAGGAGCAGCCTGTAAGTTATACATTTATATGAAGTGAAGCAAATCACCTACAGTGCCTGAGAAAAAAATATTTCCTAATTATTTTTACACAAGAGAAGGATGTGTGGGGATGGTTAGGAAGAGAAGCTGTTTCTCAAAGGAATCCAAAGTAAATTCATTGCATAATGTAGAATTGTATTAATATTTCCTCCACCTATCTTCTTTGACATCTTGATATCGTCGACAGAGGACGCAAGAGTTATAAATATGACAATACAAATCAAATTTGCTGTTTAGTTATCTAAAGCACTAACCAGTAGAGCACTAAAATGGCCCATTTTCCATTCTTTCAGCCTGGCTCTTTCTATTCCTGTCTGCTTTTTCTATTTCTTCATCTTCTGGTTAAATCCTCAGCTCTGTGTTATCACTAGTAACGATACAGCTCCTGTCCTGAAGAGCTTATATTCTAATTTAAATAAACTCCAACAAGAGAATAACAGACAGCATGAAGGAAACAAAGGCTAAGGTAAGCCCCTGTCTAAACACACATATGTATTACTATCTCTGTGCACAGTTTGATGGATACCACAGTTTGATGGATACGTCCGTCTCCCCTTTTAAAGAGTAAACGTACACAGGACCAAAATTGGGATCTCTTTCTTCAATGAGAGGAATGCAAAAGTAGATCAACCAGTAGCACAAGAAAAAGAATAGAGCCCTTCACTCTCTTCTTCTCATTCTTGGATTTGGAAATAAAGTTACAGGCTGATTTTATTTATGCTGCTCTTCAAATTGAGGCTGGACGGGTGTTCAAGCACTCACAACTCATACATGCCAGAGTAATTTTTCCTACAGGCTGTGCTTTCTTACTAACAGAAAGAGTAGGTGCTCTTTCTGCTGCATTTGTTCAATTAATTACGGATGTGTTTTCTCTGGGAGATATCCTAAGCACTATTTTCTGCAGACAGTTTGTAAATCACAAGCCTATAACCCACAGTGTTCAAGTCTCCTACTTAAAAAGGCTCAGATCTCTCAGGTTTTCCTGTAAAAATGAAGTTTAACAAGTACCTTAGTTTTCAATTATTGAACTATTAAACCTCATTTTTTTCTTTCATGTGCTGTATTGTCTCAGGTCCTTGAATGACATGCTGGGATTTACAAGAACATAGCAAGGTTTTGCTTATGAAAGGTCAATCATTCTGACATATTAAATGATTTTACTGACTACGTAGGAGATCTTATTGATTATACCTTGGTATAATACTTATATTTTTTGCTCTGTATCTATTTATTCACTGCATTACAGATGCTTTAAAGCCAATTATCAGAGTTAATACCAAAAAGGTGAGCAATCTCATTGCTTACCTTCTATGTATAGGTTTTCTTTCACTTTTACAAATAATGATTTATGCAAAGTCACCAAGACAGCTATTGCTTCCATTGTGGAGTTTATTATCTCCAAGATGAGCAGACAAGTCATTAAGGTCTCATAGAAGGATTAACATACAGAAAGATCACTGCATTGTGATTTTCTGGTTACATGGTTCAATACAATGATGGTTTAAGGAAGTAAAAGACAATTTTAGCACTGTCATTATAGAACACTGAACATCATCAATAGGCAGTTATAAATACTATCTCCAATAAGAGTTACTTCTCCATAAAGGGGTCTTTCTATCATGTACCAATGGGATCAGTAATACTTGAAAATGATTTGTGAAGAATGGTTTTAGGGCTTATCTTTCATATTACCTAAAAATATTTTTTCAATTATATCTTTTAATCTAAAAGTCCTGTAATGAGGCAAAACTTCTTTTGAAGGTTCTTTCCATGTCTGTGTATGTTTTCACTTAACAGATGAATTTTCAAAAATAACAGCCTAATTAACCTCTTCTTAAGAATGGAATGCTGGGTACTTTAGTCCAGCAGTAATTCAAGATACATCTTGCATTTTGCACTGAAAATGCCTTCTCTGGCATATTATGTGACAAATTATTTGTGTCCATTTCAAAACAGAAATACAATGTTTTGAATTTTCCCATTTCATAATGAGAGTAAAAAGGAGGAAATAAAACATCTTCAACCAAGTTTTATGCCTGACTTGGTATAAGAGCATTCAGAACACTGCTCTGTTCTGCAACACACTCAGGGTAGGGAGCTCATTTGATCATAGGTTTTGGCAATCAGAGAAATCTATATTATGCAGTGAAGAACCACTTTCTTCCCAATGGGAAAGATTTCACTAACTCCAGCACTGTCCACCACACCCTGGCAGCCAGGACATATCTAAGACATTCCAAAGAGGGGCCTGGTAAAGAGCACATGGCTGGGGAATTACAGCCTTTTGTAAGGGATGGGATCTGAGTATTACCACTCTCAAGTAGATCATGTATACTGGGCTGTCAAGGTTTAAAAGTTCTAACTGTTCCCAAGAAAATGAGTCAAATATTGCCTTTTATTATAATCCATATTAAAAAACATCCATGCTTCTGTTATAGGCCACATAGCTCATGTGATGTGTAAGATATGGTCTTCATGGACTAACATGTCACATGGTACTTCAATGACTCTGAAACGTGGGACTCAAACTGATCAAAGGGAAGAGATAAAATCAATACAGTGCACTTATCCCTGACATCAGGGGTAAAATAGGAAGGGAGAGTTAAAGCCTTCCATTAAAAAAAATGAACTCTAGAAGTACAACACAGCTTTCTGGAAAATAGTTAAGGTGGCAGAGCTTCACCTGGGACTTTTGTGAATTCTGACAGAGTATAACGAATTCAGATTTAGGATGTGAAACTGGGTGTATTCCTTGTAGTGAAGAGCTCACCTTCTCTGCAGACACAAGCATTAGCTGCTCAGGAAGGTAATGCTCTGAGAGAAAAGCCAAATTGCACAGGACAGTAGAGAAGTGCTTAGAAAAGATCCTTGGACATGACATGGAAAAGATTATGAGATTCATAACCTTCAAGAGAGTTTTTATGTGTAAAAATGGAAAACAGTTCATCTCTCTTCAGCAGCTGAGGGAAAGTTATGGTAGAACACACGCACAGTAGCTCCTAAGGATGTAACCAGAGAGAATATATCAGCCAGGAGGGCTGAAAAAATCAAGCTACTAAGGAGTAGATGTGGACAGAAACTGGCAATAAACTAAAGGAACATGTCTTTGGAATACAGTGTATGACTGCTTTACCTGCAGTAGAAAGCTCTTGATGAACCAGGAGGTTGTGTCCAGTTTCGATTCCCCATTATTTCTAAAAGACCCAAAGATCCTCCTTATGCATCACTTTTTCAGATTTGTTTTTGAGCCAGACAGAGTTCTATTTTGATGTTTTCAAACAGATAGTTGTAAAGCTTTTCAAGGAGTAAAGCTATAGCAATGTCAGCCAAAATTTTGGAGACCACTGTATAAAACTGTGAGAATCTATTTCTCCTACTGAAAGTCCTAGTTTGAAAATGTGGTCATCATATTTATCTTTAAGCACGCACGTTTTGCAAAGATCAAGAACCTTTCTTTACCATCAGCTTGAACTGATGAGCATTTTAGCTAAAAGATTATTGTGTAATGAATGTGAAAGCAACATCTCCCTCAATTTACAGATTATATTTTGTTAGAGGAAAAAGCACAAGGAAGACTAGTTGTGTATAATTAAGAAAATGTTTCATGGAGCACTTTATTTCCTCCTTGATTCCCGTTCCATAGCTAGTGATGTAGCTTGTCTTCAAGCCTTAATTTAAACTCAATTCATATATCCAATAAGAAGCATAGCTAAAATTACTCTAAGCCCATAGAGAGAAAGGGAAGTTCATTCAAATCTTGTCTTCCACCACTGACTACAGAAATACACACTATATTAGGTTTCTCTGGCAAGGTTTGGGGGGGGGGGTTACAGGGGTGGCTTCTGTGAGGAGCTGCCAGAAGCTTCCCCTGTGTCCAACAGAGCCAATGCCAGCCAGCTCTAAGATGGACCCGGCACTGGCCAAGGCCGAGCCCATCAGCGACAGTAGTAACGCCTCTGTGATAACATTTTAAGAAGGAAAAAAAGTTGCAGGGCTCACAGAAATGGCAGCTGGAGAGAGAGTGAGAACATGTAAGAGAAACAACCCTGCAGACCCCCAGGTCAGTGAAGCAGGAGGGGGAGGAGATGCTCCAGGTGCCAGAGCAGAGATTCCCCTGCAGCCCGTGGGGAAGACCATGGTGAGGCAGGCTGTCCCCCTGCAGCCCGGGGAGGTCCACGGTGGAGCAGATCTCCACCTGCAGCCTGCAGAGGACCCCATACTGAAGCAGGCGTGTGCCCAAAGGAGGCTGTGACCCTGTGGGAAGCCTGCACTGGAGCAGGCTCCTGGCAGGACCTGTGGCCCCATGGAGACAGGAGCCCACGCTGGAGCAGTTTTTCTGGCAGGACTTGTGACCCCATGGGGGACCCACGCCGGAGCAGTCTGTGCCTGAAGGACTGCATGCCATGGAAGGGACCCATGCTGGAGCAGTTCATGAAGAACTGCAGCCCGTGGGAAGGACCCACGTTGGAGAAGTTCATGGAGGACTGTCTCCCATGGGAAGGACCCCACGCTGGAGCAGGGGAAGAGTGTGATGAGTCCTGCCCCTAAGGAGGATGAAGCAGCAGAGATAATGTGTGATGAACTGACCGTAAACCCCATTCCCCATTCCCCTGCACTGCTGGGGGGGTTAGGTAGAGAATTTGGGAGTGAAGTTGTGCCCGGGAAGAAGGGAGGGGTGGAGGGAAGGTGTTTTGAGATTTGGTTTTATTTCTCATTACCCTAGTCTGGTTGATTGGCAATAAATTAAATTAATTTTCTCCAAGTTGAGTCTGTTTTGCCCATGACGGTAATTGGTTGAGTGATGTCTACCTGTCCTTATCTCGACCCACAAGCTCTTTGTTATATTTTTCTCTCCCCTGCCCAGCTGAGGAGGGGGGAGTGATAGAGTGGCTTTGGTGGGCACCTGGCATCCAGCCAGGGTCAACCCACCACAACACTTACAAATAATTTAGGTGCTACATGTAGGTACTCAGATAAAAGAATTCAAGTCCATTTGTTCTAGAACTGCACAAAGAAGTTAGACATGCTGCTGTTTTGTGAAAGGAGTCTTTGATGAGACATTTTTGACCCATGGTAAATTTATTGACTTCCAGAAGATTGTGCCACAGCTAACTTAGTCAGCAGGAAGTAACTTATCACTAGCCAGTTCACCGGTATCCAGTGGCCTAGAATCATGGAGTTCTAATTAAATATTAAAAATTAACAGAGAAAATCTTTATTTAATAAAACTTTCCTCTGCAGTAGGCCAAGATTCATGAATTATGAGATTCTAAGCCCAGGAGGGGCTATTATGATAATCTAGTCTGATTTTGTAGGTATCTTAGGTTAAAGAGCATCAAAATTCTTGCATTTAGTCAGCAATTGTTTTGACTACTGGAGTTCAGATATTCTATACTGATTTAAAGACTTGTAGAGTGGAGAATGTGCTACATCTCCTAGTAAGTTTTTGAGGTAGTTAATTATTCTCATTCCTAAGAAAGCGTGCCAGGCTTATTTTTGTCAAAATTCAGCTTCCAACCATTTGATTGTTTTATGCCTTTGTCTGCTAGATTAAAGTAGTCTGCTATCAAATAGGTCTGCTTCATGTAGGTACTTAAGTCACCTCTTAAACAACTGAAGAGATGAGTTTTAAACAGCTATTTTGAAGTGAATGAGTAATAAACTGAAAGTTTTATGCAAATATTTGCTCTTGATATTTTTATGTTGTTTCAAACTGGAAAAGTTAAACCTGCCATCAAATACAGCTATACATGTAATCACCCACATTAACTAAAAAGTGACCTGCACTTTGTTATAACTTTTTCTATTTAACATGCTTTTTTTCTTTCCTTCTTCTGTACCAAGCCTGTAACTGTTTTTAAACAGCATATCAAATGTTATAGAGCGAAGAATAAGCATTTAATGTCTTAAATTCATTTTTCTACACTCATTTAAAATCTTACTTTTTATATTTTCCATAAAATGATGCTCTTATGAGTCAGAACTTTAAGACCATATTATTACAAAGAATAAATTTTATGGGTATGTAGGTTGCATTGGATCTTTCAAGTGTTCAGCATGTGTTTACCATGAAGAGATACTGATTTTAAAAGTGGGGTTCATTATGATGTTGGAAATATTTGGAAGACTTGAGAAAAGGGTATTTACATAAAGGCTTGATTGTCTGTGGAAAGATGTCTAATATGTGCTAAAAATTAACAGAAGGTTATTTAAGGCCCAAATTATTTCTTCTGGGCTCTTAAGATATACTGAGCTTTGTAAGTGTTCATCACTAAATATTCTGCAGCAGTGCTTACAGTGTATAATGAATAACACTCAGGAGTGATAGCACGGCATCATCCTTATTCCTTCAGAGCAAGTTTTTCTCAGTTCATTCATCATTTCTTCCAGCTTTTTACAGTTACTCCATAAAATCAGCTACACTCCATATTCGACAAAAAGGTTATCAAAAATAGAAATGTCTTGAATGTTAAATTTGTTTAGGATGTATCACAGGTCTATGAATATGGAGTACAGGAGTTTATCATACAGAATGTAGAAATACCTAAAAGGGACCAAGATCTGTCAAGTCAAATGGAAAACCAAAATATCTGTCATATACTGATTCTTGTTTGGGTTTTTCACTTCTGGCATTTCAGTAGCCCATGTTGTCTAATATAAGTACTTTAGTTTGGGGGAGGTATTAGGTTTTTAATGCAGCCATTTAACACAAGTTCTGAAGATTGTTTTCCAGCAACGTTATTAGTCTGTTTCACTTTTTGATTATAGACATCTTGATTATCTTAATATTGTCTAAATATAAACCGAGCAGGAGACTAATAGAATCATGGATTGTGTCCCTTAGATATTTATATTGGCAAATGGCTTTTAAACCTTTCTCAAATTAAGGGGAATTTTAAGGTAAATGAGGTAAATTTGCTGTCTTAGGCACAGATGATAAACACAATAAAAATAGTAGAGAAAATTTCTTATTGAAAGCGTAAAGCAATGGTGCTGGGAAACAATAAAAAATATTAAATTAGTTATACACTAGAAGAGTAGCGAGCGAATTAAGATAAAGTGAAAGCATCTAACTGCTCAGAGACCAAGAAACATAAAAATCAAAGTTAATATAGTTTGTCTTGCAGCTGTAGAGTAGCCCTGTAGTCACTGAAAAAGATCATTAATTTTCATGCAATTAAATATAATTAATAAGACACCCCAGGAGTGTGTGTTCCTGAGAGATAATGTCAGCCCTTGGGTGTGACCTACCGTGTGATGTTATCTCAGCATGGCTCAAATTCCATATTCCTCCTGAGCTAATAAAATTAAGTTTTCCTTCTAAAGACCACTTTGGTAACTGGTTATTGACTTTCATCCCCATGGCCTGCAACATTAGTAACACAATCAGTACGAATATGAAAAAGAACACATAGAACAAACTGAGCACAAACTAAATTAGCAGTAGAGGAAGAAGACATAGCAGTCAAACCATGGACAGCATATGTCATGCACTAGCGGATCCCCAAAGAAACTTCTGAAAACAAAACATAAAAAAAAGAGGCTTAGTAAGCTGGTTAGCAAAACTATATGATACATCTATCACAGTTAATCGAAGATTGGAGCAAGTATCACCTGAAACCATTGCGTCTTGACTATACAGGAGTGCCTAATTATACATTAACAAAATTCACATCCTCACTGAGAACTCCAGGCTTACAGATAGCATGCTGCTGAGGATGCCCTTCAGAGCCCTCTGCAGTTCAGGATCACTTATGTTCTATCTTACAGATGCAAAGGAAACACAGAAATGGCTAGAGATTGTGAAGGATGAGCTGGTTGCTGCTTTGAGTGCTAAGAAAAGGGTGGAGGAAAGGGGAGAATGATGCTAGGAACCGCTAAGATGACAAAGGAAGGTCTTCTGGGCATCTGGGTGTATATGCTGCAGTCCTGCAAGGGATGTAGAAGGTGGCAAAGGAGGCAAGGTAGCATGGATACTATTGCTGTTTCACTGACAAGTTGCAAAATGGTGTTGGTTTCTCTGGAGCAACAAACTGATCAAGGAACCATAAGGCTGGCCATTCAAGAAGTTCGGTAACATCTATAGTAGACTGAATCTGAGGTGACCTCACTAAAACAGAACTTCAGAAGGAATAAAGGTTGGGGCTCCGACCCAACATTATGGAGCTTGTTAAGCAGTTGTGACACATAGTGTTGAAGCTGTGAAACGTTATGTGGACCATTCCCCTAGCAGTCAAGCATTTGGTGATGCAGGGATGAGGGCTTACATTACTTCTGATGTCACAGTGAAAATGCTTAAAGACCACCTAAATTTGGAATCTTCCCCAACAGTAATAAACTCAGCTCAAAAGAACATGATTTTAAATACACATGTTCCAAAATTTTTCAATGGATAGAATGCAGAAGAATCTTCTCTTCCTATACACTGAAAATCAGAGTTCAGATTTGAGCTTTATCTTTCAAGCATCTGTAGTACTTGTGAATCTTGTTCACTGACATATTTGATTGTAATGACAATCTCCATCAGAGTTTATACGTTTCATGTTCTCATCACTAACATATCTCTGCCTTATTATGTATGGCCTATCCAAAGGATTTCCTCTCTGCCTGTGAAACACTCCATTCTAGCAGACTACAAAATAAACCTCTTATGTAGGTTTTTGAACAGGTTTGAACAAGGTACATAGTTAGCTGGGAAACAGATCATGTTAATGTTGGAGAGACTCAGTCTGACTGTATTTATTATGATGTTATTTATACGAATGTGTTTACAGCCTTAGGCATAGGAATCTCTTATTACTGTAAATTTAATAAATAAAATCATTGTTTCTGGTTTAAAAATTCAAAATTCTTAACTGTAACAAGGGATTTAGATCAACTTTTAACTAACAGAATCTCTGTTTTCCTCTCATTGTAAAGAAATCGTTGGAAAGAATCAAATCCCCTGTATCTATAGATATCATACTCTGAAGGTATTCTTTTGGTAATAGATGAGGTGACCAGATGTCCCAGTTTTTCTAGCAGAAATGCAGTGTCCCTATTTTCTTTCATTTTATATGGGTCACTTTAGTCCAGGTTTCAAATCCCCATCAAACATCACAGAAATGGCAACTCAATCATCTTATCCTTCAAAACTCTGCAAGAAAAGAAATTTTCCTTAAAGAGGCAGGTCTGGGTTTCCAAATCTTTACAACAGCTTTTCAGCTTCATACAAACTAAATCTGTTGGGATAAAAACAACAACAAGCCAAAAAAACAAAGCAAGGTTTAAAAAAGCAAATTAAATTAGATCTCTGCTACAGCCTCCACTGCATATGTCTGCTCAGGCGGTCTGCCAAAAGTATTTTAATATAATAGTCATTCATCCATAGACCCATAACTGGTATATGCAATTACATAATGCTTCTAATGACTCTGTTTGTTGCTTATCTAATCCCTGTAGCTTACAGTGGTGAAAAGAAGGTGTTCCCTATCGACACCTGGTGTAAGCAAGGAGAAGACTGGTCCAGAGCTGCTTTAAAACTCCAGATAAACAAAGGTGAGGAAGATTTCTGACAGTACCAAAATGAAATGGGGGATCATATTAATGGGGAACAAGAGAAAAGACCAAATAGGCCAGGTCTTATTTGCATTTCTAATATTTGAAAATTTTGCCTTTCCATTAAAAGTTAGGCTTGTAGTTAAACAAATGTTGTCTCTTTTGCTGCAATAAAGCAACTGCAGCTGACATGCTTACAAGAAAAGTGGCTGACTGAGAGCCAGTAATATCACAAGCTGGTTGAGTGGGAAAGTGGCCTATGCAGTAAAAGTTTGTTAGAGGTCTACTTCCAAAACACAGTGGGGTTGGGAGACTAAAATATGCACATGAGGTGATTACTCACTCATTATTATTATTTTGCCAAGTCTAAGCTATATCATCTCCTTTGACGTCCATCCTGAGTTTTCAAATTTATTTGGGGTAAGGGCTGTTTATAACCTTTTGGAGGGCAGGGGGGCAGGGATAATCTACTCACTCCTTGTGAGGGGAAGTATTACTCGCGTGGATACCCACAGTTTTATTTCATTTCATTTCTACAGGGTTCTATGTGGGAGCTCAAGGTAGTGTTTATGAAACATCAGATAAACCCTAGGCTTTTAAACTCTGTTCTTTTAACGGTTAAATTTATATGTTCCAGCCCTTATCCTCAGATCACAATGTATGCACAGCTCAAGTAACCCTTCTAGCAGCAGAAGCTGAATGTCCTATTTCAATTAGTAATACAGTTTTAGAAGTTTTATGGCCTCTTTTTGATTTTTCTAGAGCTAAATAAAATGTGAATGTATAGCCATTAATGTGACATTGGCACATTTTTATACCACAACTATAGGAAGCCTTTTTGCTGAGGCAAAGTGTGAAAGCAAAAATCAGTATCTGACTTGTTTGTTTGCTTGTCTCTTCAACACAGTTCATTCATCTTCTATAAAACAAAATGACTATTTCATGAAGAAGTAGTATGCTGAAAAAAAGAGATCTTGGAAAGGTAAGATTGATGTATATGTTACATCTGATAGATAAACACTCAAAGAAAATGCAAACACAAGGCTGGCTGCCTGAGTCTTGACTGTCCACCAGCTGTCAGGGATGAAGAATACCAGCTTCCACCACTGAAGAGAAGGTGGCACCTCACATTCTCTCTCCACTTCCCAAATGACCAGGTATCTCCTTATGGCTGAACAGCTAGGTAATGCTCTGTGGCCGGGTGAACTGGGAAGCAAGGGTAAAATTTACTTTGGTTTTAAATGGACTGCCATTGCTCCTCCTCAGGGAGATGTACAAAAAGATGAGAGAGATGCTTTGTCCGTTCCAATAGGGATTTGTATATCATGAAAAAAATGCCAATTGCTGGTACATGCCTTTGCCTCTGTCTGTCAGGGTGTTGGTTTTTTTAAGTTTTCCAGAATTACAGGTTTTAGCTCAATCCAAGCAGCACAATGTTTCTTAAAACCAAGAGATGTTTCAGAAAGTAACACTTCTGACTGAATCTCTCTCACATCAGGTAACACACTAGAGTGACTCCTCTAGCATAAAGGAGTTACTCTAAGCTTTGTCCAGGACCAACCACCCATTTCTGCTTACAGTTATTTACAATACCACATAGATCTCTCCTTTAAGCTGTTTCTAGGACAGCACTGTATTTTCAGGAATAAAAGAGTGCCAGGTTCTTGCTGTACCTCCTGAAAACTAATCAAAGTCTCTTCCTCAGTGACCACAGCCCCTGGCACTCACAGTATGCTTCCACTGTTATCAGTCGGCAAGATGAAACCACTGCCTGGTGAGAGAAATGTGGCTGTCTCAGGATTTACCTGTCCTCCGTCTGTCCCTGCTCACCAGCTGTGCTTCAGCCCTTCAGGCAGGGACAGAAGAACTGGATGCAGGTAAAGTATCTCTTCAGTGTGACCAATGCAAATCATTGTGTTTGGGTTCTCCAGGAGACAGAGAAGGAAGATGGATACGCTATTCGGCTATCCCCCATCAAGGCCCCTGTGAATGGGAAGAGTGGAAATGCTCCTCAGATGTAGAAGAAGGAAAAGCCAGAAAGTCCATACCCTGGGCCCCTCCTTGGCTCCCACAAAACTGTATCAGGAGCCAAAGGGGTCTGACAACTACAATTCCCTCTTCTGGGTTCTTGCCAAGCTCTATAGAACTGTATTTCACAGTCTTTGGCACGGACAGACTGACAAACACCAGGACTGCTATTTATTACATCAGCTACCAAATGGGTTTGAATGCACATTTCCTTCAGCATGCCTTCCTCTCAGCCTCAGATATGGAGCTGCTGCAAAGTTCAGTACATTTAAGATGAGTATAGATAGTGAGGAAGGGTAGAATTTGTCACAGATGATCACATTCATTTTGCGAAAATAAGTTTATTGTACATGGCATAGCAATAAGAAAGCTTGGCTAGCTGGCCAGTCAGCCCTAAGAAAAAGTGAGCAGCATCTGTTTAAGTCTCTGAAGTAACACAATCCATGCATGGCATTAGGTTATGTTGCATCATTTAACACAACATAAACCTCACTCACCTTTTCCTCCCTTCTATTGCTACTTTCTTCCAGTTTCTTCTCACTTTAACTGGCTGCAAAAATGCTTAAGTGTCTTTGCTGCTTTAAAATTCCTGCTTTTTTCCCCTCTAACTTCTTCAGCTTATGTCATTTTTCTCCTATGCTGCCTTTCTGGGAGCTGAACCCGCATCCAAGAAGCGTTCTCTCTCCCTTCTGCATCTCGTTGTAAGACTTTTTGTGGGTTTTGTATTGTTATGCCTGAGACATTCTCATACAGAAAGAAGCACAAATCATATTTAATCAAATTTAATGAAAGATTGCCATCAGGTGTCTAAATGTCTCACTTGCCTGTTTAGTTGAGTTATGGCAAACAACGGTACCCAGAAACTTAACGTATGTAATAATTCAACATTTTTTTATTATGCGGAACTACTTTGTGCCAGCTCTGTTGAACTAATTTACAGTAATGGGACTGAAAACACCCTAATTCAAATACAAAATAGAAAGAAATATTTCTCTATTTTTGTTGTATTAGAACGATTGTTTCATTTAGAAATATTAATAAGCTGATAACTGAGTCTCTTCATTATAATATAATGCTCAGCTGCATAGGGAGCTGTTCTTTATTCAGTGGGTTACACTCTAGTGTATCATGGGGAGAGGAGATGTATTAGCCTGTATTCAGAGTTTGTATAAAAAAATGAAACTGCAGGGTAATAGAATTGCATCTTTTATACTAGTGCTGCTATTTGAAAACAGAAGGACAAGTTTTAAATGGGAAATTCTAAGCAGCATCTGCTAGAAAAGTCACATCTACATTTGTCCATGTGCCTGTCTGCCTGGCCATATAGTTGGGGTATGTCAGCTAAGCAGTTCCTAGAACCATTGATTCAAAACAGAAGGGCCATTAAAAATTGTGCTTGTCTGTGTAGTTATACGGCTTCTGCCACCCCAAATATTTTTTATTTCTTTTACAGCAAGAAACTGTGCTGCTAAACAATTTTCAGTAGTATAGCATGTATGATGAACAAAGGCAGAGATAAAATGGTGAAAGGGATGAACGAAACAAAGACCAACCACAAGATTACTGGAGTTAAGCCCATCCACATACTGTGTTTTCAGAGCGTAGGGGAGGTCTGCACTGAGGAATGCTGCATCCAGAGGTCTACACAGCAGAGTCAGAGCTACAAAAGTATTGCAGAGGTGTATGGCAGGAATAGTAGCTGCACATGAGAAGCAGCCACTCACTGCTCTTCCAGCGTTAATTAGCTCTTCTCTTCAAATGAGCTAATTAGCCCGAGCACAGCCCTGCACTGACACAACCATACCAGTCCTGGAGCTGACTCATTACCTGGCTTGATATCCTCTTCATTCACTAACATGGATACTTGCACAGCTCTGAAGAAAAGTGTGTCCTGGTAGTGAGATACTAGCTTCTGCACTAATTAATATCTGAACATTTTATAAAATGCGGAACAATTTCAAGAGGAAAAAAAATCAATGTCCCAAAGCTTAGTGGTTAGAGCACTCATCTAGAAAGAGGGAGGAAAGCAGGTCAAATTCTTGTTTTCAGAAACAGGTGTAGGTAACACTCCCTTCTGAGTCTAAGTTCGTTTTTCCACACTTAACAAGAATGCTCTCAAAGGATATCTTTTATAGAACCAAAAATAAAGACAGTTGTGGGGGGGAGTTTTGTTCTTTAAAATTCTTGGTTCTTCCACTAAACCAAAATTCAATTACCAGCAGAGGCTTAATAGCAAATACAGATTATTGACTGCACTTGAGGCCAACCGCAATGAACTACTGCCTGAGGGTTAAAGCCATTCCTAGGATTAGGTAATATTGCCTGAAGCCAATTGAAAGGAGTGCTCTAATACCTTTGGGCAATAGTTTACTGCAATTTCCCTCAGACCCAGTCAGTGATTAATTAACCTTTTAGAATCTTCTGGGTTAATGGAAAGTTTGCACTGGAAAGCTCCACAGATTGAAACATGAACTGAGATCATCATTAGCAATAGCAGAATATACATGATATTGGTAGATGAACCACTGTTTTCAATGGTTATTAGGCTGTTGCCTCAGCCTGAGGGCAGTAATATGCCCTATTTATAGTCGAATGAGCTTATGTGAAGTTATCTCAACTACTAAGAAAGGTTTTTGCATGTATAAAATAACCATTGTTTATCTTATAACTGATAATTATCTAAAACTGCCTCAGCTCAAATTCTACATTTTCAATCAACATGGGTATAAAAGGGTTGGGAAATTGCTACATGAGAGATAGCTAGAGTGACAAAAAGGAGCCCAAATGAAGAAATGGTGATCCATATTTCTACTCACCTCAACCCTTGTGGATATTTGGGTGTGGGTGTCAGCTGTGTACAAGATAAACAAAGATGTTTGTGAGTTGTATTTGATTAATTGCATGCCTACCAAATCCTGGGTTTGTCTGGGTAAATAAGGTTTTGGGGTAATACCAAACTCCAAACATGTATTGGGAAAGTAATGGCACTACTTAATAAAAGCATCTTTAAAAGATTATCAGCTCAACAAGTGTCAAGAATAAGTAAAATAACACAATCCTACCAGATGCCTACTGACTGTCAGTAGCATGCTTATTGAAGATCTCAGCATCCCTGAGTTCCAAAACTGCTGTAAGTTAAGAGAGTCTATTAAATGCAGGTCACTTCCGAATCCCTAAAGCCGGCACTGCAGCAAGACATTTAAATGATGACACTATGAGTTACAGTCTGCCAGCTTGGCACAGATTCAAAGTAGCAGCAGCTAAGGTGTGCTTTAAAAATAAGGATTTTTTAAATTGGATTCAAAATCAATTAAAATCCCATTAGAAACATAATTGTAGTGATACAAATCATAAAATAATATCTTTTACAATAAACTATAAAACTGAGGAAGCTTACATAATTAATACTATCTATTGCAGATAGACCCATACCTTTCAATCACGTACAAGCTACATGTCAAGAGAATGCCTTTGAAAAGTAGAGAGTGCAATTTCAACAGGAGATCAACATGTATGGCATAGGATTCAGAGTGTGTTTCTTTAGATAGCTTTGATTTTCCTCCCCTCCTCAAAGCCCCAGATCATACATTGCTTTTGAAGATTAAATGCCAGCAAATCTAGATTGTAAAACAATGAGACATGCAACATGATGGTGGCAGTCAATTCAGTAAAGCGGCTAGTGGCCATCCATCACATTTTTGATCCCTGGATGAGAAAATCATCACCAATTATCTGCTGGTGTAAAGTCAGTGCATGTCTTAGGCAATGAAATTGTGGCCCTTTATGTTGAGAATGAATGTGCTTTAATTGTTTTTTGATGGGAAAATAAGGGTGCAGGTAAAAAAAAAAAGCCAACTTCACTTGTGCCAAATAGCAAGATTAAATTTTTAGATTATTTTGTCATTAATTCCAGTTTTCCTGAGCTGTCAGCCTTGCTTGGCCTCTTCTAGCAAAGCCACCCCCACAGTTTCACTGCTGGCACTCAGTTCTTACACAGCGTGCTCTAGGCAAGGTTGGATTATTATCTGTTTATTCTTGTGGGCCTGTAGTGCTTTGTGCTGGCATTTGTACTATGGTGAGTAAATTAATGACCCGACCATTTTCCAAAGAGGTAAAATGAGAAAGACACCTTTAAAAACAACTCTTCAGATTTATAGTAAACTTAGCTTTTCAGTTTCCTCCTCACTAAACTTATTTTATGCAGCATTTTTTAAACAATATTGCATTAGTAAAACTGCCAGTAACAATAAATTATCAATTTTTCTTTTTCATTATTTTGCAATGATGCTTTAAATACATATTCCTGTAAAGATTAAGTGTATAATTTAATTGTCCTTGTATCAGATGAAAAAACCATGATTCCCCACAGCAGCCTATTGACTCCTTCAACCTTGCCTCTTGAAACCTTACTGAACGCAGAAGCTGATACTGCAGGTTTTATATTTATAATGATTAATTAATTCTGCACTAAGCAATGTTCCTGACTGCAAGAACAAAATCCACTTTAGAAAACATAAATGACAGCTTGCCTAAAATAATTAACACCAGTGCTGATAGAATTGGGATGTTCTCCCTCTGCTTTACACTAGCGTATTTGAGAGAATTTAATTACTAATATTTCTGACTAACAGAAGAATTGCATTAAAGGAGCACTTGATGTGGCAGGATTGAAAACTCATATAAAATATGTTACAGAAATATAATGTGGATGGAATAAACCCTGGTTAAAAATGAAGATATAATTAACCCACAGTTAAGCATACAAGAGTTTTTCCATTTTTTCAAGGAAACCAGATCATGTTAAAAATAACCTCCATGAAAGTATCGTCTCATTCCTCTGCCAGTCAAATAGCCAGGTAGGGTTTGGCTATGCAGCACAGCAACCCTGAACTCTTCCACCTCTGTGCAGAACAAGTCTGATAAGGTCTGTCCTGATAACAGGAAGGTCTCACCAGTGAGGGAAGCACGGGTGTTTCATAGCCTGGAAAGGACCATCCTTCCTCCATAGCTGCAGCAGGAGCTCTCTGCTCGCTGTTCATTAGGGATGGAATTTGGCCCTTAGCGTGCTGAATAATGCAAACCTACATGTTAATTTACACAAGGCCTTGAAACAGGACAACTCTTCCCTGGAAGGGGACAGCGGGTTTTTTCTGTGGCTGAGATGGCCTTATCTGCCAATTCTAGCATCGTGTAACTGCTTACAGAATTTATTAACTTCAAATTGAAAGCTTAAGTGACTGGTTCCTGTGATATAAATAAATGTGGCAGGAGCACATAAGAGTCTGCTATATTTTCCTTTGAATTCTTGGGAAGATTATATAAAATTATGGTAAAAAGGCAGACTCTCAGCCAGGGAAAACAACATGGAGTTATTGTCACACAGTCTTACCCAAAGTGAGGACTTCTGTGGGTAAAATGATACAATAGTACCATCACGGCTTTCTCCTTGTTAATCCTTATCACCCTACAACCTCCCTATTTCACATGTGTACAGTTTAAAAATCTGAGTATTGGCAATGAAATTCCTGTCAGTTCATCTTTATCGTTTCATGCGAATCCATACGGGTGGCTGTTAAACAGGACTGACATACATCTCCATGTTACCTGCAATGGGTACTAGTTTTTCCCTGGGTGGAGTTCAGGAACCTCACCATCACTCAGAGGTGCAAGTTTATGAGCACGTAAATACCTAGAGCACATCCAATTCTTTTTTCTTAGATGTTTTTCTTTCACATTACATGAAGAACCCCAGAGATGGGTAGGTCAGGTATTACGAGTGTCCTTCCCGTCACTGGCAGATTTTCAGCACAAATGTCATCCTTTCTTCTTTTATTGGCTGGGGCTATCACAGAAAATCTCAACATTATCAAGGCCCCAATTCTGGAAGGAATAAAGTCCATAAAGATAAAAGGAACAGCTATCTGGCCTATTTTCCAACATATTCCATCTCCTCTAGTGGCTTATAGGCATATGTTTTGCCTATGCACAGCCTTGCTTAAAGGTGCAATTTTGCATTGCCTGTAAACCCGTCCTTCTCACTTGTGAGTGGAAAAAGGGAGAGCCAGAAGGCTTGATTTACTGAAACAAATGGAGGCAGATGTAAATTGTCTTCCTAAGGCAGTGCATTCTCTGCACCCTAGGTGGGATTCCTCCTAATAAGTAGCAGGGATTGGAAAGGCATGAGAAAGCAATCCGTAACCTCTGTTTAGGTATTCCTGCTTAATAGTAATTATTACTTAATAATGCGTAGCAGTTATATTTCCTTGTAAACGTTAAAAGTGCTGTAAAAGCATTAACTGGTTAATTCTCAGGACACCCTTAAGAGGTGGGCATACAAGTATTATCTTCATTCCATACTTCTTTCCATAATAAGGGAACAATTAAAATGAAATTGATCAGCTAACTTTATAGAGACCCTAATTCCTACAAATAGGAAATAATAGGTCTAAATGAGTATACTTCTGGGTGTTTAAAAGCAGTATTCATCAGCTGGATTACAGCTGATTTTTCAATGTAATTAACTTTGTATCCAAAAATCAACTTTATTGGTTCACTTCTAGTATATTAAACACAATAGGAGGGATGCCCCATTTTCTCTGGCAATAATCAGGTTCCCTTCAGCCTTGTAATTGATTCAAGCAAGAACCATATTATTGTCTAGTAAAACAGAACATTCCTCCTATTATCCCTTAAGTAGCAGTCAGTCTGGGAAGAAAACAGTTACAATGATATATGAAGTTAAGACAGATGCCAACTAAATAGATATCTGAGTAAGCTAGAAAGAAAGAATTAGATAGTTTGAAGAATCAATAAAGGTACTACTTCAGCTAACCATTGTGCAACTCATCAACTAATCTCTCATTATTATTGTTCATATCCTGAGTGCCCCAATACTATTAGACACTGCACAGACACATAGCAAGTCCAAGAGGCCTCACAATCTAATTTGTCAGCTTTCATTTCTTTCCCACTGTTTTTGTATCCTCTCTCCTGTAGCATTCCAGTTCCCTGTATTTTGATGTCTCCACATTATTACTCTAGTGCACCCCACTGCCAGAGGATCAGAGGGCTGAGAGGGACTGATCCCACTGCACTCTTTGTTACAGAGGGTCAGGCACAGAGTTCTGGGGCAAAACCAGCTTGGTCAGTATCATTTACATTTATTTGGGTTTTATTCAAATTTTAAGTGCAGTGTGATGATGAAAAAAAATACTGTAGTTCTGATGGGAACTAAGCGTAAGGAAAGCAGTACATTTCTCCCAGGTGAAGGGATCTCTGAAGGGAGGTGGATGTTATGGCTAGCTAATGGAGCTTGGACACAGCAAGAAGAATGAGGGAAATATGTCTCTCCTGGTAAAGAAGCAGGAGTCTGAGAAGCGGTTCACTTGCAGTGTCTGAAATGGAGTCTGAGAGAACTGGATCCACAGCAGTGAGATTCCTGCAAGGACTGCCGGGACTGCTCTGGGCTAGCACTGACAGTGGAAAGCAGGAATCTGACAAGTACCACTTTAGCCACAAAATGAGGATGCCTGTTCTTTAATACTGGAATGAGCTTCTCTGAAGTAAGAAGAGGCAGTGCATGTTTATATTTTTGGATTCCTACCTGATCAGCTTTGGATAACTGACTGTATTAGGTTTGTATGGCAAGGTTTTGGTAGCGGGGGGGTTACAGGGGTGGCTTCTGTGAGGAGCTGCCAGAAGCTTCCCCTGTGTCCAACAGAGCCAATGCCAGCCAGCTCTAAGATGGACCCGGCACTGGCCAAGGCCGAGCCCATCAGCGACAGTAGTAACGCCTCTGTGATAACATTTTAAGAAGGAAAAAAAGTTGCAGGGCTCACAGAAATGGCAGCTGGAGAGAGAGTGAGAACATGTAAGAGAAACAACCCTGCAGACCCCCAGGTCAGTGAAGCAGGAGGGGGAGGAGATGCTCCAGGCGCCGGAGCAGAGATTCCCCTGCAGCCCGTGGTGAAGACCATGGTGAGGCAGGCTGTCCCCCTGCAGCCCAGGGACGTCCACGGTGGAGCAGATCTCCACCTGCAGCCTGCAGAGGACCCCATGCTGAAGCAGGCATGTGCCCAAAGGAGGCTGTGACCCCGTGGGAACCCCGCACTGGAGCAGGCTCCTGGCAGGACCTGTGGCCCCATGGAGACAGGAGCCCACGCTGGAGCAGGTTTTCTGGCAGGACTTGTGAACCCACGGGGGACCCATGCCGGAGCGGTCTGTGCCTGAAGGACTGCATGCCATGGAAGGGACCCATGCTGGAGCAGTTCATGAAGAACTGCAGCCCGTGGGAAGGACCCACGTTGGAGAAGTTCATGGAGGACTGTCTCCCATGGGAAGGACCCCACGCTGGAGCAGGGGAAGAGTGTGATGAGTCCTGCCCCTAAGGAGGATGAAGCAGCAGAGATAATGTGTGATGAACTGACCGTAAACCCCATTCCCCATTCCCCTGCACTGCTGGGGGGGTTAGGTAGAGAATTTGGGAGTGAAGTTGTGCCCGGGAAGAAGGGAGGGGTGGAGGGAAGGTGTTTTGAGATTTGGTTTTATTTCTCATTACCCTAGTCTGGTTGATTGGCAATAAATTAAATTAATTTTCTCCAAGTTGAGTCTGTTTTGCCCATGACGGTAATTGGTTGAGTGATCTCTACCTGTCCTTATCTCGACCCACAAGCTCTTTGTTATATTTTTCTCTCCCCTGCCCAGCTGAGGAGGGGGGAGTGATAGAGTGGCTTTGGTGGGCACCTGGCATCCAGCCAGGGTCAACCTACCACACCAACTCAGAGAAGAGGTAGGTGACCTGGATGAGTGGCTCTGAGCAGAAATGTACCACTGGTCAGCAAAGAAATCTGTGCTGCATATCCTGGGGCTGAGCTTGTGCTTGAATTTGTCACATCTTCACACAATAGAAGTCATAAGCCTAAGTTATGTCTTGCCATATGTATTGTCTAATTAGGCCCCTGTGGCTCATAGGTTAAAGAAATTCCAGCTTTCTGGAGAAAGTAGAGGCTAAGGTCTTTATTTGTGAACACATCTCTATAGGATATGGCTACAAGATGCCACATCCCAGGTGAGATAGTGCTGTCTGCAAAAGTAATTCTCTTATGCTGTGCTCTAGTGAGAAATAAAGCATACGATCCCACCCCGGCCAACTCATGCAACTGAACGTGAACAGAGGGCATCCCACTGAGACCACTACTTGCATGACTGCTTCTCCCCTGGCTGGCTCCACAGGACAGGAGCTAGGAAAAGTAACCCCTTAACACCAGCCAGTTTCAGCCGTGAAACTGTGATTCTCCTCCTCAAGGGGAAAGCCTCCCGTGGCAGACACTGGTCTCAGCTGGGAAGCACCAGCTCCCCTCTCTGAGCTGAGGGGTGTGAATGCCTCTGTCCTAATTTGGATACAGCAGGAGGCTCACAGGGCCAAAGCCCATGGCTTAGACACAGTCACGCACAAGGTGTAGATATGCTTACTGCAACTTCTAGTGGAGAAGAGGGAGAAAACTACTCCCTTTTCTGTAGATTTGGCAATGCTGCAGTTATACTTATTCTGATCTGTCCCTGAATGGCTTTTATGCCTTTCTTTCTTCTTTGCCCCTCACAATCCCCTCATTGAAAGAAAAATCTATCATCTGTTCATTCTCAAAACAGACTTTAGAGCCATTATGGGTGGGAACCAGATGCTAAGGGTGCCAGGGCAGTTATTTTATTTTGCCAGATCTTAAATAAGAGCGTGACATGTAAAGGGGGGAGAAGGGAGGCTTCCTGTTATTTTCTTGCAGCTAGATGTGTTGCACTTGACCTTTGTAGCTGCCGTCGCTATTTGGCAGAGTTGCACATTTAGGAGGACATTTGAAGTGTTTACAGACTTCCCTTCCACTCCCTCCAGGCCATCAGTTTAGCAGCAAATAATCAAAGGGAGGAGTTAAAAGACAATTGAATAATAGCACTGATCTGCAGTTTGCATAATTCAGTCAGATCCAACTACCTTAATTTGCTTAACTCAATCCCTGTTCTCTTCTTTTCTCCTTTTAGTGTGATGGCTGCAGTCATGAAGCCTTCCCACTTCACTCACTTATCCATGAGACCAGGAATATCAGGTTCATTCTATCTGTAAAAAAGCTCTGTTTGGGGTGATTTGGCCCAAAAAGTTCGGATCAGACAGATGCAGACAGCAGGAGGATTGCAAACCCCAAGCCAAAAGACTATTCTTGAAGGAACATAAGACATTATTATCGTCACTACAGCTAAAATTTCCTTGTTCCTTGACATTACTAAGCATAACAAATGCTGCCCAGAAGGTTCATTGAGTGGGGCGGAACATCAAGAACAATCTCTCAGACTTGCACCACAATTTAAGAATAAAGAATGATATTTTATTTTACCTTCCATCTTCTCTGTAAAATAGAAGGCCAATTTCTTTCCCATCTCATTTCAGAAGAAGGAAGTCCTTTCCACCCTCAGTCTGACATGCTTCTTAAAACCTTGATTGTGATTCTACAACACCCTTTCAAGCTAGTTTTAAGTCATTACCTTACTGATTGTACCAAATCCTTTCATGGATTCTGCTCTTGGAAGGTTTGGGGTGGTGGTGTTACTCCTAATACTCCTAATAAAGATAAATAAAAATAAAACAAATATAAACAACCCCTCAATGTTTTAATTATATAATTAAAAAGTTGCATTTTCTACATTCCTTTCTTCAATTCTGTGCTACCTACATTTTTCCAAATTAGTGAATAATGTTAATTCAAGGATGGAGAAGTTATTATTTGTATATACCAGTGAAGAGATACTTGGTTAACAAAGTGAAAGTCAAACCCTTTTCATTAGGCTGCATAGTTCCAGACTGGTCTGTGAAGTGTCTAGCTCTGTGTAAAGTGTTACAAAGAGCTTAAGAGCAGTGCTGTTTCTTCATTTTATCTGCACAAAAGGTTCAGCCAAGAAATCAGACCAGAAATGCAGTCGATATCTATGAGGCATCTACTTTCCAAAAGACTGATAGTTTTCTCTGTCATGAAGATTTGGGCAGGCATTTAGTTAAATATCATTATCTGCATCTCCCAAAGCCTTTTTGTGTAGAAAACCAGAAAGCCTTCCTGTACTTAGTTTGCCACATTATTTTCTGGATCCCACTTTTAGACATTTTTAGACATTTTCACGTCTAAATAATTTAGGAGCTCTTTCTTTAGTGTTCAAAAGTGAAAGTTGCCTGTTACAATGCTTGTAACTTACTGTAACACCATTTAAAAGACATGAGCTAATAATTTCAAGTATTCAGATGTTCTTTTTGTCTGAATGACCTGGGGACGCCAGATCAGATGAGATCATCTACTGAATACCACTGATGTGACTGTGATTTCTTTTTTTTCCTGCCACACTTAGGATTCTCTTCTGGAAGTAAGTTATCTGGAATTTTTTATTTTTTTAAGGTATATTTTTCAGCTTCAGTGGATACCAAAAAGGACACTACTTTGTCACTAAGTCACAATAACTCAAAACACCTTTTCCCCACATAGTTCATCTTTGCTATTTTTAATTGTGACTTCATCAATGCTTGTCCTCCTACCCACAGAGAGAGCAGTCAACTTGCTTTATAAACAAAGTTGTTGACCTGGCGACTGAAAGTGGTGGGTATCCAAGTAGCTCAAGCAAAGCTACAAGGGTCTACCCTGGAAGCAAAGGAAGAGACCTGGAAACTAAGTTGGGCCTACTGCATGTAAAAACCTAAGAAAAAAAGTTGTGAGTTGGAAGAAAAGAGACTGAGCTTATTGGGTACAAAGTGAGGGGAAGCCACAGGCTTCAAGGATCAAGGAAACTGCTTGTGGTTTCTCTTCATTCCATTCTCGGAAAACAGATGGGATGTGCATGGGGCTAAATAAACCAGATTATACAAAGAATATATCTGAGTTTTAGCACTGATTTCTTAGTACAGCAAAAATAAACCAGAAAACCACAAATCTGCAAAACCCTGGAAATTGGTAGAAGGGAGCAAAAATATTAGAAACATTATTTTTATTGTAACCTATAACACTGTCTGCCATCTTTTCACTGCAGTAACCAGGACCTAGCAAGCCTCAGACTCCATTTTACTAAGAGCCTCAATAGAGATGTAGTATAGTAAAAATAAATGGAATGCACAATAAAATTCAGTAAAGCGAGGCCATTGTTGTTTGCTTGCCATTGGTACCTAATGATGTTAATATAAAAGCCTGAAGTTTTGAGAGAGTTGAGAGAATACGTAGATTTGTATCAGAGGATACTCCTCTCCTTTCCTCTGAGTCTCAGAATTAATGGCGAAGGTGGTTAAATGCAGGGGAGCTCATTAATCTGTCTGTGTCTGGAGCATCTGATACAGATACCATGCAAATCAATGCCTGCGAGGTAGTTAGCATTGTGCTTATGTAAGCAGCATTATACAGGCACAAAAGCTACTTTTATTCTTTAGTTGCACAACGTTTGAACTAATATTTATTTAATTTTGTTTAATAGTGTCAGTAGGCAGTCTGAAACTGTTAGCCTTTTTCTGAAGGAGGTGAGTGAATTGAAATCATAAAACAGTGCTGTTCGTTGAATATTTTTTTTCTCTGAAAATTTCTCACTCTGAATGGAGTTTAAATTCTGAAAAACATTTATGCGGAAAATAAATACTGCACTTTTCCCCTATTTCTCTGTGGCTACTGGAAACCCATGTGAAGGAGGCAAACTCTTGCTGTCGCCCTTAATGTGATTAAACGTTTTCTAGCCTTCCAGTTTACAAGGCAGGAAACTGTCAGTGCATTTTTCATGGCATCAGATAAATGCTGTACATATTTAATTAGCAATGTATATCAGTGTTAAGGCTAATACAGACATAAATAAAAGCTATGAATGCTGCTACACACTCAGTATAAAGCAGAGCATAGATGTAAAGATTAATAAACTAAGGAAATCAAAAAGTTTCTGTTGAGTGCCACAAACGGATACACTGAGAACAGCTAGTCTTTTGCTGAGGCATTAAGCTCAAAGCATTACAAACATGTCAAAAAATGAAAGATTTTTATACAGAACTAAATATTGTTCAGTGATAAAAATAGCTTTCTTCATTCTTGGTTAAACAGACGAGAAGTACCCTAAGGGTAGTAAAGGGCCTTATCAGCAGAGAACAATAAAAAACTGATGGAGAGAAGTAATCTTTCTCATCTCAGAGGGACTACTATAGTTGTTACATTACACTCATTGCAGTTTATCTATATGCAAGACTCTACAGTATCTTTCAGATTAATTTAGCATCTTAGGAATCCATTATACCTTTTGGGGAAGTGACTCAATCTGGAGATTCCTAGTGGGTGTAAATGAAGGCAGTAGCTTTCATTTCAGAACAGCCTGCATGCAGTAAATATTTGAATGATGTGATGCAGTTGTGAGGCTTTTACAAATATTCGACAGCAGCAGTTGTATAAATCTCCAATACGATTTTGATAAAAAAAATATTAAAAACATAAAAGGGTTGAATTTCAATATTTGGGGAAATGAAGCATTGAGAATATCTCTCTGTTTACTCTAAGCTGTTTACACGGCTCCTGTCGCCCCAGACCCAGGCACAGGGAGCCCACTTTGCACCTCCGACGGGGTTCCGTCCCATGGCCTTTGAATACTGTGGCGCAGGCTGCACTGCTTGTATCCGATCCGGGTGAGGCAGAAGCTCCTGAGAGGCTGAGAAAACAAGGCTTTCCTGCTCCAGACAGAACTGGGCTCCTCTGTGGCAGAGCCCTTGGCAAATTTCTGAATACAACTGTATGAGTTCATCGGCTGCCATCGCTTCCACTCTCCGATCCAGAATAAGTCCTTTTAAGGCACCATGTGCTGCAAACACCATAGTTCAGCTGAAACACAGAAGTCCAGCTGTTTGTACCTCTCTCTAAGAAACTTTTGAAATTAACTTTACCATGTTTGCTCTTAGCCCAAAACTCGGTGTCCCTAAAAGTTTAAATAAAACCCATTCATCAGGTGCGAGACCAGTGATGGTGAGAACAACATATTTATTGTGCTGTAGACAGACTTCGGGCCACCTTTGCCATCTATACTCCAAAATGAAAGGTATGTGACATTTATGAATGTAATCTTTCCCAAACCTCACTGAAGACCTGATATAGACTAAATGTGCTATAATGATTATTAAGATAAATAATCAGAATGATTATGAGGTGGAGAGTTAGAGTATGTGGAGGATGAATTTTCTGTCAAGTTAAGGTAGAGGCAACTATCTAAGGAGACAATGCAAATGCTTTAATTGCATAGTGTACTGGGTTTTGCCTAAGGTTTAGCGCTACAGTCAGATATCAGACAGATCAGCAAAATTTAAATACAGGAACCAGATACTACTATAGCTTGTGAGAATTAATCCCCTGACTAAAGGAAAAGAGGCATTCAGGGAGTCACCTTAAGAGCCAAAGCTATCAGTCATAAACAGGCAGGCAAACTACGGCACTTCCCCAGTAATGATAAAAGCACTTACCTCTGTTTCGACTACATGGACTTCTCTTCGCTCTGGACCCATGCATACTTCTCAGGAGAAGATAAATTCACATGTAATGTATCACTGGTTTTCAATTTCATTGTGATGAACCCACAAGGTGGATTACATAGTCCATCCTGTGTTTTACAGAAGAGCTAAATTACACCGTGCCCTCTATGTGGTCCAGGGGATATTGATTAGACCGCTTCAGAGTTTGAAGAAGACGACAAAAGAAAATGTACTGAGTTTCCTTATCTACATATTTTCTTTTCATCTTCCCATTTTCCGGCAATAATTAGTTTGCAGAAGTCAACAAGACCTATTTATTTTCTTGCTTGAAATACCACACCTGCATTTTTATAAGAGGCTTCAGGAGTTCTGGGGCGTGTATTCTTCACATAGAAACTTAACAAAAAGACTTTGGGAACTCTCACTCTTTAGTCTTTTGTTAGCTTGAATAACAGATATCATCTTAATGCCTGTTTGCTTGCAAGTTGTACGCACACAGTTACGTGAAAAAAGAAAGACCACGGAGACACTCCAATATTACAGGGTAAGCTGAAGTGAGAAATACTTAATGCCATTCCAGAGATTCACTGGCAAAAAGCTGCAAATGAAAATTATTACAATGATTATAAAATTATTATAAAACTGTCACATTTCTAATATTTCATATCACTTCTGACCATAAGCTGCACCGCTATAAAAGCAATATCTTTTACTCTTCAATGTGCACAGATGATGGTTTGCATTCTTCAGGGCTTATCATGTTAAAGTGCCTTTAATTATGTCCCAGATAGCTGCTCAGAACGCACTCTTAAACCTCTTCAAGGTCAAAACCTTCCTCTTGCTGATCCTCAGATCATCATTCTATGATTTCTGTTTCACTGGCATAATATCTCTACTGTTCTTGGGAATCACTGTACTGCTGTGTAGGCCATGCTGGCATATGATTACATCAACTGTCCCTAAGGTTCAGATGCTGTTTGCTGATGTCTGTTTCTCCTCTGCTAATCCTTAAAGGTCAGATAGATTGAAAACTAATGTATGCTCTTACTTCATATTTGAAAAAGGTAGTAATACTGCTAAGTTACTCCCCCCCCAGTTGGGGACATGAATATCAAACATATGGTAAACAGAAGAAGTACCTTACAAACTTGTGTTTCTGATGACATATTGTAATGAAAATGAGAAAGAAATGATTGGTTGCCAATCACAACCATAACTAGGCACCTTGAGAACCCCAGTCTGTGTGTAGTTTGTGTTGAATTTAAACGATTGCTAGCTATATAGCACACAGTAATAGACTCTACTCCCAAACCATTAATTTAAACTCAGACACAAAAACTCAAAAGAAGAATCTTCTTCATGGATCACTGCACTTGTTAACAAGTATCAAATAGGATAAATTGTATATTATAGCACTGTCCACTAGCTCTGCTATATTTAAATCTTTCAGTGTTTCTATTATTATAACACCCTTTCTAAGGGAATGATAACATCCACCAGTTAAAAAAACCCTGATATAAATTGAAATTTTGCCTTTTAGTGCAAATATTCTGGACAGTGTATATGCTAGGAACATTAAAGAAGCAAACTTCCAGCAATCTAAAGCAATTCCAAACTTCCCCAATCTTTATGACCTCTCATGCAGAGTCCTTCTCAAATACACACAAACACAAGAGGCCCATTGTGAATAATTTACTGCAAATATGCTTCAGTTCATTAAATGAATCCATAATACAATGTACTTCTTAAAAAGTGCAATCTACCATGCACAGTAAGATAAACAAATATTTTAACACTGTTAAATAGAAAATTAAGGACTACCTTCAAAACCAATCTGAACGTATGTCTATATTTCATTGACATAACTATGAGTCAGTGAAGGAGCAGTCCTTTTGAAAGGAATAAAAATTAGCATAACAAAGAAATGAAATGCAGTCATCAGAAAAAAATGACCTTAACTTTCATTTAAGACAATAGCTAAGTTTAACAAACTCCCCAGTCCAAACAAACTTTCCAGTATTGATCTCTTATTCAAATAAACAACCAGTCGTGTCTTATTAAACCCATATTATACAGGCTTTATAACATTATACAAAAATAAAATTACTATTTTATTCTTCTGGTGACTTACAGGACAGTTTTCCTCACCAGCAATTTAAACAGTTCAGTAAATCTTGGTGAGAAACTGGGAGGAAATAATAATATATATTTTTGTAGTCTTTAGAAAATGGAATTTTAAAACTTCTTTTCTTGTTAATAGAGTTACGCACTTAATTCTCTGTCCATTCTACCAAAAATTGAGTGCTCTGTAAAATACAATGTCAGTTTAAGTGTTACCTGCAGCAGATAGATCTTGTCCAAAAAGAAAAATATAAACAGTTTGCAAGATGCAATGTCAAGAAGAAGGCATAATGGGTCACAATGGATAGTATAATAAATCATTACTGAATTGGTATATATAGATGGACACACACACCAACTCGATATACTTGCAAACTACTCTCTTCCTGACTTGACTATGACTTGCCTTGACTATATCTTGTATTTTTGTATATGTTTTCCTTCGAAAACTTCATTGTCAGGTGTGAGTGAATCACTGGTCACCACCATCTGTTAATCAATTCTACAGATATATCTACCAAATGAATAAGATTTTTTAAAACGCTGATCATATGGGTTTTGTTCGTTTGCATTTTTGTGGTGTCCAGTGGAAAGGGACAGATTTTTACATAGGAATTGTGCAGCTGATTACTCAAAAGTAAGTAGTCTATTTTTATGAGAAGTCCCCCTTCTCTTCCTGACCTGCAGTAAAATTAAATAATTAGATTTTAAGTGTCCTTTGTGCTATATATTTCTATATGATATGGTGCCCTTTAAAACAAAATATTTATAGCACAGAAAGCACAATGATTCCTGACCCAGAACTATATCGTTAGAGAAGCCTGAAAAAAGTTAGTCCATCAAAGTGTAGGATATTAAACTGGTTTGTTTGTCTAGAAAATGCATAATCAGCCCTTCAAACTTTTGGTGTATTACCTGTAATTAATACTAATTAAGGCTGAGGCTCTCAAATATGAAATGGTTGAGAAAATCTGCAGGGTTTGGTTTCCTATTTGTCAACTTTTATGTGAAAACAGCAGGTTAAATTCTGATCTGAGGAATGTTTAGCCTCAAACTATCACGCAGATTGTTTTATATCTATGTAATTGCCAAAGATTGCTTTGGTCAAAACTCCTGAACACTTTTTATTGCTAATTTTGGCAATAAACCTGTTAATTAGTTAATTGTAAAGCATTAGTGAATCAAGTAAAAAGGATCCATCTGTTTATAAGATAAGATTTCTTCTGGGCATAACATTTACAAACCACAGTGGTAGACACCATACCACCTATTTATTGATGAAGTCTCTCACTCCTTTTAGAGCTAAAATGTGACTTTGAAGGAGATTTGTAATATATCACGCACAGTTAATACAATCACAATTTTAATATCATCAGGGAGGCTTGAGAGAGCAGTGAAGAGCTATACCCCCTCTCTTCTCTATGTCACTGATGTGAACCTGGCATAGACTAAAAGCAGCCAGAGATGTGGCCATATGAAAGGCGTTCAGATCTCAGAGCAAATTCACAGTATCTCCAGCTGAAGAAGAATTTTAAGAACACAGCACATCTACCATTACCATAAGGATTATTTCCATGGGCAGACTCAGAAGCCAAATGAAGTACCAGGTTTGAGGGAATTTTACCATTGACTTGAATGGTAGCAGGATCATAGATTTTTCCAGGTGAATGCATAAGCAGTCTAGGAAGCTTACACTGCTGCTACTTATCTTTTCCATGGCCAATTAAATAGGCTTCTTTTCTCAGAGCTGTCAGTGTGGCAGCTTTCATGAGCACTAAATTCATCCTTTAAGGAGAAAACATGTTTAAAAAAAGTTATGTCTTTTCTGATTTAAAGATACTGTAAAAAAAGACCTCTTTTCAATACAGAAAACAAATCTCTTGTATATTCATGTGGATTACAGAGTAGTTTCCATACCAAAATATTACATTTCTTTTATCAGAGCAAAGTAAAGATGGTAGAATATTCTTGTCTGAGATTAAAAAATATATAAGAATGGAATATTGATAGCAACATACAATATAAAGTAAAGGAGGATTGGATGATGTACTATGAGAGCTGATAAGAATTATACGGCTTCTAACAGAGAAGGAAAATGACATAAAAAGATACAGACTGATGGCAATAGGAAATGCATCTATAAAGGGGATCACAGAAGTAAACAGGGAGTAATTTTGGAAAACAGCAGACAACTATTTGAGGCATAGTGCTAATTGAATTATGCATTGTAGCCAGGTAGGGTAGACCGATGCTTCTAAATGCTAAAAAAAAGCTGAGGCGTCTTGGCCTGCAGCGGTAGCCTCCATTGCCCCAGTCTTTCCCCAGGAGTTCTAAATCTGCATAAAACGAGTTGTTAACAGCTGTTTTATTGGTGGCGATTGGGGCCTGCTTATTCCTCTTTGGATGCAAGGTTGCTACAAATGCGTCTCTAAAAAGATGGGGAATTAGACCAAGTTCAGAGTGGGAAATCATATGACACCCGCTCCAGAAGTGGAGGAAACTACCACATGTGGAGAGAGAAAATGTTGCCTTTTCTTAGTGTGTGACTCATCTAAATCTCGTCATCTAAAATCAGACATCTAATCAAAGCTATTCAGCTAGACTCCCTCTAAGGTTAAAGGAGAGATCTGGGGACACTTCCAAAGCACCATTTAGCCTTTCCATCTTTTGTTTCTGTCTTGGGATGGATACAGCCTGCAGGCTGCTATTACTGTTGAGGTAGAAACCAAGCACCGCATCAGTGGAGGAACCAGGGACCACGTTTCAGAAATGACTGGCACGCTTTGAAATTAAGGAGAGGGTCCTGCTACCACTGCAGTTCAGGCCCCTAACTCAGGCCGCTCACCCATGCTGGCTGCCGCTCTGCCCCGTGGTTAGAGTGGGTTAGCTGATGCAGCCCGGGAGCCATCTCACGCCTGCCTCTCCTCCCGTAGGAGGTCAGCCATTAACGCTGACTGCAGAGGCAGCTGATAATTAAAGTGCCTACATCTGGGAGGTCTGAATACTTGCTGCGATGCCCGCTTTCCAGATATCTGACCTCTGCAGTGGCATTCAGCGCCCGGAGCAAGATGCCTGGCTTACCCTGCACAGCACCCATGGAAAGAGGGGGATCTGCAACAGAGGGTGTCATTTGGGGAGGGGGGCTACTGGGAGCCCCACGCAGGTCATCAGAGAGCTCAGAGCTTGCCTCCACCCGTGATTCCTCACGGCAGATCCTGTCGCAGGAATTAGGCCTCTGGGAGTATATGAGGGACATATTTCCCCGTTGAGAAGCAGGATTAGTGGTACGTTTCTGCAGACTGCGAAGGAGGTGGAGGTGATGGGAACACCCAGCAGCACACCGAGCTGTGCACAGTTCTGAAGTAGGAACTGGCTAGATCTTCAGGCCACTACCAAAATACAGCAAGACCAGGCTGGCATGAAATAAACCCACAGACCAAGGGGCAGGCACCTTCCCTGCAGAAGTTTCTTTACAAACATTTAATCATCAAGACTGCTAGTCAGGTATGACCAGTCTTTGTCCGAACGTGGATGCCAGACCCACTGTTATGAGGTATCTGGTGAGTAGCAATGACAAAATAAATTATTTGTTAGAAGGGGTAACAAACAACTCACAGCAGTAATCTCCAGTTGGAAAAATGGCCTTTTCACAGTGTCAAAATTTTAAATGGGGAAATATTAATCTGATCTTAAAACACTGACATTCTTTTGACACAGCCTGTGGAAGGCTGCAGTGAGCTGGTGGAGCTGCACTGATATGGTTGGTTTGGGGAGTAAAGGCACAGGCACATCTACAGAAAATGCAGGTAGCAGGATAAAACCGAGAGGCTCGTTTTTAAAATCCTAACCCTGGGAATGCATAGTCAGGAATGTACTTCACTGACATTTGAAGTTAGCTTTGGTTCCTTGTGCTTCCTTGAACAATCGTTCTCAGCCCAGGTTTTGTAAGAAGAGGGTACAGCCTGCTGCTTTACTGCAGCTGCCTGGAATGGAAACTATTGCTTAAAAACAAAAGAAACAACACCTCACCCAAAACATACACAAAAAATCCCACTACATGATAGACTTACTTCAGAGTGGAAGACCAAACAGAAAAACTGATTTCAAGTGATTTTAGATGTCACCTTAGACACCTTAATTTGGAAGAGCAGTGAGTAATACTTCCCAAAATATCATTGTTGTTTGTAAGCTTGAAATGCAAATGTCTTATTAGCCATTTTTCCTCCAAATCCTGTTACACTACTTTATTATTATATTAGCTTTGTATAAATGTTGGTCACTGAGAATCTTTATTTTCAATGTAAGCTTCGTTTAAAATGTTTATTTTAAAATATATTGGCTGTACTGTTTTAAACAAGTTGGCAATATTTTAGGACAGTTTGGGAAGCTACCATCCTTGACAAGACTAATTTAATACCGATCGTAAAATTGGTAACAGGGTAAAAAGAATGGAATTACAGGAGGAAATCCACCAATGAGAGCTTTAGCCTATTCAGAACAGTACTAATATAATAGACTGAACAAATCAGGTCTATAAATTTCTGTCAATGTAGAGTACCCACACAAGGTCTCATGCATCAGCTAAACTTAAACGAGGTCCTTGTACAGACCCTGTGAACAGGAGTGAATTTCAACAGTTGAAAAACTACCTCTCATTCTGATTGCATCAGAAAATTAATTCGCTCCATGCTCCAGCAAAACTGAAACTGGTTTAGTCATCAACACAGTCTTTTGAATAACACAGTTTATACTACATTCACAAATAATCTGCTTTCAGGGTAAGTAGAGAATTTTTACTGTTTCCTTGGTAAAATCTGGTTAATAAAAATATTGACATGTACAGTGTATCAACTGATGTAAGTAGGAGTTATATAATGAAATAAGACCTTGACAATAACATTGCTGAGGCACATGAAGATATACTAGTACAGAAGAAAATGAAGAAAAATGTCAGGAAAATTACTGAAACCAAGAAAGCAGAGCTTTAGTGAAAGGCTAAGGAACAGGAAGGGAGACTGAATGAATATGAAAAATGCAGCATGTTTGGGGCTTTTTTAGGTAGGAACTGGAACAAAATGGCTAATACGAAGATATTTAGGCTGCAGAGAAATGGCACCAGATCACCCAAAAGAAGAAGGAAAAAAAAAAAGCAAAGGAGAGAGCCAGTAGGGCACTGAGTTTGAAAAGTACTTTTGAAGAGTATTGAGTACTATATCCTTAGCAAGCCTTCTAGTGATGGGGCTTGGAGTCCCATTCCTTGGCTTAAATAACTTCTCACACGGGGCCCGTATACTCCAGCCTCCTGCAGGAGGGTTGATTTCACTCAATATGCATATTGCATCCTCCTAATTATCCATCTCTTTGTATTAATGATGAAATAATACAATCTTCTATTTTCTCTAATTAAGTTTATTATGGAGACATTTTTATGTGCCTATTTTTGAAAAATGAAATTTCATTAAAAGTCAGTGTATCAGATCTTATTAATTCTATTACATTACAACATGAAACATTTCATCAGGAAAAAAAAAAAGACTGAATCAAAACCAACCCCAGACTTTGATAATACAGATAAAAAAAAATCCAATGCATTCACTTTTCAATCTCATTTTAAACACTGCAAAACTTTCCTCATGCGAAGTTTTTAAATCAATAGAGAATGACTTATCACATTCTCCTACGGAAACATATTTTGTCTACTTTGCTGGGGATTTTTTTCCCCTGAAAACACTATGAAATGCCAATGCATCTCACTAAGCCATTTTTTCTTCTTCTTGTAATTAGGAAAAACTAGATAAATAAATTGATATCAATTACCTTTGGGAAAACCAGGTTGGACTAAAAGACCTTTTAATAATTGGAATGGCAGTGCACTTTGCATGCTGTCAGTGCTCAGTGACAATTGCTACAAGACAATTGATACATGGTGACGTTTTCTTTGTCACTGCTGGACAGTAGGGACTTTAGTGCCAATGATTTTCTGCCATCATCTGAAAGTGATAGGGGCCTATGAACCGTTGTAGCAAGATAAAGGTTCCCTTGATATCCTGTAGAGGAATTGCAATGTTTTGCTGCTCTCCTGACATGTTCCACGGCTGTGACTCCAGGGTGCACACAGCTGAATGGTTTTGCTGATGTTTGGAGTCTTCTGCTTTTTGTGAAGCTACTGCTCGGCATCGCTGGTGCACTTTTTGCACTAAGGACAGATCACGTGGGGTGGCAGACAGCAGCAGAAACGCTGGGCTGCTGCCAGAGACCGAGGGATTCTTATTTTACTGTTTTAGAAAAGAAAGTCATAACCCATTTGAACAGTTGTAGCAGAATATATAGACTGTGTCAGGAGCCGGAAAATTTCACTTGTAAAACACACAGTAGAATGACTTGTAGCACATACCTAATTGACTGAAATTGCTTATTTTGGTTTTCTGTAAACCACAAATTTATGTCATATAATTTCATCTGTTTTCCTTGTGCAGCAGTTTGTCATTCTACAAGGAAGCACAGTCCCTGAAATTATATATATATAAAAACTTTTTTCAGCCTTATTTCTTGTGCTGGAATGACCGAGATAGATAGAGTTTTAAATGTTTAGAGAGAATAAAGGACTGTTTCTGATGAAACTTGATCCTCCCTCTCCATTAACTTCATATTGTTAATCACTGCAGCTGGGATCCATAAACCACATTTATTCTCCCAGGGCACCTAGCTCACCCAACGTCTACCCCCAAAGCTCCTCTCTCTTGTAGGCAACTCTGTGTTATGGGCAGACAGATTATCTAGCATTAACAGAAATTTGTTCAGGAGCATCGCATCCACCATGCCTCCTGCATTTTGCCTGGTAGATGAGGAGAGAGCAGTGGGCATTGCTCTTTCTTCAATATAGCAGAGGCATGGACATACTGGAGACAGTCCAGTGAAGGGCCACAAAGATGATGAAGGGACTGGAGCATCTCTGCTATGAGGAGAGGCTGAGAGAGCTGGGACTATTCAGCCTGGAGAAGAGAAGGCTCAGGGCAGGGGATCTTATCAATGTGTATAAATACCTGAAGAGAGAGCGGAAAGACAGCGGAGCCAGGCTTTTTTCAGTGGTACAGAACAAGAGACAATGGGCACGAACTCAAACACAGGAAATTCCATTTAAACATTAGAAAAAACTTTTCACTGTGAGGGTGACTGAGGACTGGCACAGGTTGCCCAGGGATGTTGTGGAGTCTCCATCTTTGATGACACTCAAAAGCCATCTGGACATGGTCCTAGGCGACTGGCTCTAGGAGTCCCTTCTTGAGGGAGAGTTGGACCAGATGACTTCCAGAGGTCCCTTCCAACCTCAACCATTCTGTGAATTCTGTGCATGCAAAGAATGAGTGGATAAGTGCACTCGATGATGCAAATTCATCGTCATTTATGAGAATCTAGTGCTTTCTGGGAGCTAGAGATTCACTGCAAGTAAGGCCAGACTTTATTGCACAGTACTTTGATGCAGATAAGGCATTCACAGGACATGTTGTTTGCAAACAGCACAGTAAGTGATGGGGAACATTCCAGGACATGGCTTCCCCTGGGGCTGAAACAAGGGTATGTAGCCTGCCAGGCTGAAAAGGTCTAGAGCTATACCTGACATTTGTCAGTGTGACTGGGATCAGGCCTGTAGGCCTACCCTTTCCCCGAGCTGACCTTTGAAGAAATCAATCCATTTTGGCACCTCTCCTCCCACCTTTCCAAAGTGCATAGCAATAAAGAAAAATATGGGTAGGACACCAGCAGCATGCCAAGAAGAAATGCAAACCTGTCTGATAGGTGGAGATTTTCAGCAGAATTGTGCAAATAAATGAAAATTAAAAGGTAGCAATATTCAGGAGAAAGAAAACCCAACAGACAACTATGAAATCTTTCCCTTGCCCTGCCAGCTCCAATGAGGATGCTGCGTCAATGATGGCAGTCATACCCACAATACCTGGCCAAACAGCAGGTATCTCTTGTGCACAGTCCTGCTTGGAAAAGATGCATATGGAGATTTCTGTCTGCTTGCTGTGAAAAACTCAGTTTAGCAAATAATTCAACAAGTGAAAATAAACAAAATCTCTGTCCCAAACAATGCACATCCAGGCTAGTGGATAGGGCACTAGACTAGGAGAATAATTAAGCCTATACGTACCTGAGTGTGCTGGTACTTCTGAGATTTCACTATTCATGTGTACACTATCTTCACAGCCAGCCTGTAGGCTGTAAATATTTGTTTCTGTGGAAGGCAACATCAAAACCCTTTTAAGACTCTTTGCCACTAGTCTCTTCTATATAGACAATGCTGATTAAGCAGTATCTCCACAAGGACGAAGAAATACAAGGGGACAGCCAAGCTAGGTGCAATGTGCAGTAAGTGTGTGGTTACACAACCTAAACTGAAGGCACACTGAAAGGCAACTCTCTATCCCCTTCCTGAAATTTATCAGTTGGTTTGCTCTAATTTTGTTCCAGAGTGCCCTCCAGAGGGTAAACAGGGACTGGGAAACTGCTCTTAATATACAGCCTTGAGGTGGGCAAGGACATACCTCTCACTCTGCTCCTAGGAATCCAAGAGATGTCGTCCCCTTCAGCTCTATCTCCTCTTCTAAGCTTTACCTTTGCAAATGAAACTGAACGCTGAAGCAAGGACTGTGTTGAATTCTCTATGCCCTAAACACAAGGATTCAAGGACCCGTCTCACTTGGGACATATAGATGCTCCCTCAGTAACAGGGCATAATGTAAGCCACACGTCAAGTCCCTCACTCTCTGGCTGAAGGTCAGATTACATTGTTTTGCTTTCTCCATTACTGCTTTCTCCTTACTGTTTAAACACACAATAAAGCCCAGAAACACTCCCAGGGAGATTCAACAGCCTTAACACAGTGCCACTGACATGATCTAGAGTGTTCTAGGCATCTCCATGGAGCTGGCAAAAATTAAAGGGGACCTTTGAAAGACCTGTGCCTTTCTAGAGTGACAGCTGGGGGCCTGGTGGGATAGCCTATAGCATTTTAAAAGCCACTGAGCATCTGTATTCATACATCTGAATTGTTGCCTTGTCTGCCCCTTTCAGTGGGAGGGATGGAATACGAACATGCAACATATTCTAGTTATGCTGCTTGACACATCACTATTCACACCATCCAAATAATGCTATGCTATGAGATATTACTCATTTAATTGTTCCACATCTTGGGACTTTGCAGACAATTTGGTGAAAGGCGGTTTAAGAATTCTAGTCAAACTGTTAGTTTGGCCCTTTGGACTCAAGCTACAATGAATGTCTTGCAAACGATCCAAGTTCGATTTTATTTTTTTACTAGGAAAGAACTCTATTAAAAAAGCTTTCAGTATTATTTACAACAATAAAAACAGGATAAAATGCTTGCTGTCTTAAAGGCTGATAATGGCACCGAGATTACAAACTGCAGTTTCAATAGAGTTGTCTCTGTTTGTCTGCTTGAGAAGTGGCCTTTTTACACTATAGGGAAGCTAACCATTTCAGCTATTTCATAATATCAGTAATGAAAGAATTGCTCTTCCATTATAACCCCATTTTATGTTTTAAGCACAAAGCAGAGCCTCTGTTTCATTATTGCTTAATTCCAGAACAAATGTTATCCTCTTCCTTTCAGAGAATTATAAACTGTGTCTTTATTTACTTGCATGGCACAACTTTCACACATTTGACAGACCATTGCTCATGTTCTTCATTGTCATGGTATTAGTGAAATGTAGCATAAGCTCTAAATTTGCAGCTGCTGTCCAATCAATAAGAAGATCACACCATCCGAATAATGCTATGATATGTGACATTATCCATTCAACTGTTCTATTTCTTGGGACTTGTGAATACTGTCACAGTGAAAATGAACACCATTTGTGCTGACAGATTTTTTCTCCGTTCAACATTTTTAACAAATATATTTCAAAATGAGGTACCAGTTTAAATAAATTTCATGTCATATCAAAACAGAGATATTAACATTATTTGTAGCAGCAAAGTTCCGAGTAAATTACACTGAACTTACATATGCAATGCATTTAGCAAGAATAGGGTTTTCAAAAAGCATAAATCTTGTTGGATGTCAACTTGCCACAGCAGTGATATGTAGACCTTATTCTCCATATTTTCATGACAAGAACAAAAGTGCGCTTTGGCATAGTTTTCCAGTGCATCAAATTAGTATCTAAACCAGAATTTACTGCTAACACAAAGGTTTACTAAGGAAGCTCTGCAAACTTACATAAAAGACTGCTGTTTCTTCCGTTGCCCAAACAAGGCTATTATCACGCATTCTTGCCATGAAATCTTCTATATAGATACTTTTCCTGTGGCCATGCTATTTTAATGTGTGCATTGGATCTAACAGTCTTTTCTCCTCCATGAGGTATCCTTTCTAACAGAAACACACTGTTTCTGGAAGAATGGCTCATGGATAGGTTCTCATTGGACTTATCAAGTCTCATCCTACATGGTACAGAAGGTGCTTATGGTGCAACAGGAATTAGTTGTACAGAACAAACCAGTCCTGCCAACCAGGTCCTGCACAGCATGATAAGGTAGCAAACTTCTTGTATGAAAAAGTTTAAAAATGGAGTCATATTTTGCTGAGTGTGATATCTTGGTGCATGAAGGCTTTCAGTGTTTTCAGATAAGTGCACCTTTGTCTTTCAATAAAGACAGTCCTAACAGGGTTAAATGAAATTTATGGACAATAAGGTAAAGATTGACATGAGGAAGGATTATAGGAGAATGGTTTATCAAAACTTGTATGATTTCAGAGTGTTTCAGTAACCTATTGTATTGTAAAAAATGAAATTGCAAGAAACGTCATTCTCAGAGCTGTACTCTCACTATTTCTATAGTGCAAGCAAATCAATTCACATTCCATTAAAGTAATAAGAACTCTATATCATAAAATACACTTAGAAGAAAACTGGAAATATAATATAGAGTTCCCATCACAGACCCATTTATTTCTGGTGTAGTGGTAAAAAAACATGTTTTCAGTTCTGTCTGACACTAGCTTAATATACAAAGGCATGTAAAACCTGCTGCATGAACAGACCTGGGGCTGGATCCCTAGAGTGAGCTCCTAGCTCCTAACTCTGCTAGCAGTAATATTCAGCAGAGGTCTTCCTCATGTCTGACTCTCTATATGTACAGTAGAACTTGTGAGATGGTCATTCTTTAGAACAGGATTCTTCCAGCTGGCAAGGCAAAATCTGGAAGTAACAGCTTCTCAGCAGAGAAATGCCATGCTGTTCAAACACTGTTGGAGAAAAAACGTCAGCAGAATTATCCTACAGGACGGGTCTGACTTTTGTTTCATTTGTAAAAGAAGTAAGAGTGCCCTCTTTCTCTGTCACCTTCCTTCTGTAGTTTCACAGAGGATGAGGTAAGCTTCCTCTCCTTCTTTGGGTGGTCGTCATTCTTTCTGAAGCTAAAAGAACCAACACAGCCACATTGGGAGCACTGTACTTAGTGGGGCAGCCAACAAAGAGAAGATCACCTCTTACTCACCAGCCAAAAAGAAGTAGATGTCTGCAAAAATTAAGGCTGCACACATATCAAAATTTCAGTGATCAGAAAGCTAATCACATCCTTAACTGCCAGACCATCTCTCCCTAACTTAGCAATGCTTTTAGAAAGCCCGTTAGAAATTAATCTGTAAGTCTAGCCTGAGGAAGTATTTTTATATCCTTAATTCTAATGAAGAGAAAGCAGAAAAACGTTTAGCATTATAACTAATGTCCTCTCTCTCATTTTGTCCACATCTAAAACAATAAGTTGGTGCTTATGTATTAAGTGAAGGCCATAGAGAAATAGATCTTGATTACACATATAAGTAGGTAGACAATTTCCCACTATACAAATAGATAAAATAAGACACAGATATTAACTGACTCTCCTCACTGACACAATAAATTAGGAAATAACTTATTAAACCCTCAAGAGGCACTCTTTGAGAAAAAATATTTAAAAATAAGTAACATGCGCATTTTGTAAAGTCTTCAAGAGCCTGGTGTCTCCAACTCTGTTTTAAGACTTCAAGTATAATGTACCAATTATCCAGCAATTGGCAATGTCCATTTGCAAATTTGTAGAATTCCTCAACATTAGATTGTTCTAAGCTGATTTATATGACAGGTTAAGAAGAAACAGATTGTGTACACCTAGAGCAGTTTTGTATGAAAGACAAGTGTCTATATTTCTTCCTTTTCAGCCAAAAAATCGTGTCACAACACTGTTACAACACAAATAAGTCAAGTTAAAGATGCCATAGTGTGAAGTATTTTTTAAAAAAAGAAACTAATTCTTCAAGCAGACTTAGTACCATATTCCCAGAATGACACAGCCCTGTAGGGAAAAAGAAATTAAAACATTTTAAGGCTACTTATGCTTTTCATAGATCAGCAGTATGCATTTGCACCAGCCACACATTTCATTGTCTTATGACTTACTAAAAATGCCATGTATGGTGATATCCTTGAACCCCAAGATTTTTATTCAAATATTAAAAAGAAAATGCTGTTTTTATTCTCTCTCTTCTTAATGTTTTTCTGTGAGGTTTATTGTACTTCAGGCTCTGTATAATAAGCCACGAAAGGCAATTATATCCTAAAGTATGGTGATCACTACTGAATATGATACTCCAAGTGAAGTATATAACTAGTAATTAGGCACTATTAATTCTATTTAGTTTGATTTATCATCTGTTTCTCCAGGAATTAAATATAGTGTTCTATTTGACATGTGTACTGCAGCTAGGAATTCAACAGCATGTTAAAAGAGACTGGTATGATAATTCCTTGCTGGTCACTACATTGCAGATTTTTTTAAAGTATTAACTGTGAATAAACTATTTGCCCACTTATATATATATAAATATTAATAACTGAAACTTTTGACCTTGACAAACTCTGATCACTAGTACTTGAGCTATCTTGAATCACTTCATTTGCGATATTCTCATTAGATAGTCAAATTAGCTCTAAAATATACCTTCTAATTGCCTCTAAAAAAATCCTGGTCCTCTGATGAGTTGACATACTGTTTTGACATATGTAGCTGAAATTTTTTTGTATGAAAGCTTTTTCAGCTGAAAAATCCTTTTCCAAAATGAAAATTTTCACTTAAAATGTGGTTTTGGTTTGCTTTCCTGACAGTGAAAAATATCAGATTTCATTTTTATTTATCTTATCTCATTTTTAAATTTCATTTTCATTTATCTTAGTCTCCCTTACTTTTGCGCTCCTCACTTTTCACTATTATCTAGTTAGAAGATGTAAAGCAGTAAGAAGCTAGGCAGCAGCTCCCTCACATTACAATTATTGTAGAATAGCTAGTATATGATTACTTACAATCTGCAGTAATTTTTTGCTATAAGTGTATGAGATGAAGAATGAGGTAGGTAAGGGGATGTGAATCAAATGGCAAGAGAGAGAGGGAGAACATGGAATTCAGGACAATGTTGTCAGTTAGTACTGCGGTCTTTGCTACCAAGGTAATATCCATATTCTTCGCTTCTGTAGCGGTAGGAGCCAGGTCCTCCATGTGTTATATTTAAGATATATAAAAAAAGGGACTTAGAAAGATCTGAAGTACCAGCCAGCCTTCAAGTTTGACACTTGGCTGCTACCTAAGCTAGAAACATGAATTTCCAAAGTGCCACAATTTTTGATAGTCATTGAAGTTTCTTGTGCATTGACAGCTGTACTCTGTGTGTTTGCCAGTTCTCTCTGGTACCTGCCCTATGCTTAAGGCCAACAAGAATCTACAGTTAGATGTTCTTCCAGCAAACTTCTTTCAGAGCCTTAATGCAGCAAAGGGACCAAGGTCAGAGTACCAAGTTCCTCTGCCTTTCAAAGCAGAAGCTGAAGTGGTATGCCTGCTATATCCACAGTTTGATGATTACAAGCCTCCACCCATGATAATCTGGCTGAAAAATAATTGGGCTGGGGGAAAAAAAGTTTTCTTAGTCACATTAGTTCCACAATCCTATCCAACAAAGTATGTGCCTGAGGAGTCAAGTGAGCAGTGGGGAGAAGGCACTGAAGACAGAGCAGCTGCTTAGACCAGCCCAGCTGCTGACAAACCACGTGTGGAACTGCAGGCTCCACTCCACTTGTGATCTGGGCTGAAGGCTCCAGTTCAGCAAAGCACTCGAGCACACATCCAAAAGTCATTAAGGAAGCAGACCTCCGCGTGCACTTGATGAAGAGCTAACATTGTACATCAACTGAGATTCTGCCCCATTAACTACAGAGGACTTAAGCAAGTGCTTAAGGGCTACAGCCAAAAATTACATAGTTTGAAAAGATACCTCTCTTCTTCCCAAATCCAGTCAGGACTCAGGAGCTACAGAACTACATAAGGCTAACTAGGCTTAGTGGATGACTCACGTTTTGTTGCAAAACAGCGCAGCTTCAGTGACCTGGCTAGAAGAAAAAACTTTTGTCTTTTCTTCTATCCCCTCTCCTTAATGGTCTGGTTGTTAATATATATCCCTGTGAGATGGGTGATGTATTTAAATCTTTCCAAGCTGAGGAAGTACATGAATCTAGGTGTTCTGCTTCCCAGGTTACTGCTCTAACAGGTTCTATTAAATAATGGAGAAAATACTGATACTGGTTGTTTCTTTTAAACAATGACTACAGATGGAAAGATTATCAGCCTCTGGTTACCTTGTTGGACACAAGCAGCTCTGTCAGGTGCTACAGAGCACAGCTAGCCTCAGGATCCTTATCAGCTTGCTACGGGAAGATCTCTGCTGTGCTCGCTGGCTTTTCTGTGTTCCATTCCGAGGTCTCTAAATCTAACCTCAGGCAGGGCCTTGATCTTGGGGATAAAGGAGCACAAGTCCTGTCTCGGAGCAAGCCTTCGAGTCCTAGCAAACAGCTGCTATTTGTTGAATGGGGGTCTACAGAGGAAAACTCATGACAGCTTTAGGAGAAATTCCAGGTCTTGCCACTTCAATCACAAATTGAGAATTAACTAATCACTTTAAAGTTAAACAACTTCTAAAATTACTTTCTATAAACAGATGCACTATTAAAGCTGTTTTGTTTTTAGAGTGATTTTGGAGACGTTAATTTGCGTGATCAATTAGTAGAGAGCATGAGAAATACATGTGGCTCTATGCAAACATTTTTAATTTTTATTTAAACAGAACAGAAATGCAACGTACCCTCTTTAGTACCCAGATGACCTTCCAGATTTCCATGTACAGTATCTATGGATTTTTAAGTATAATTAACAACTTCCATTTCAGTATTTAAGAGCTTCAAGTTCTGTTTCTTTGACAGTCAAAAGCTAATCAATCTTGTTCTCAAATGCTAATACAAGCAATTAAAAATAACATTAATTGAAATACTGCAGGGGATGTTAGGGTTTTTTTTTTTAACCTCATGGCAACACTAATTTACAGTACTAATTAGTGAATTGCCCTTTGTATTATAAATCTTTAGAAGGGAGAACTGGCCCTTAAAGCCCAACAGAGAGATGCAGATGGTCACTGTACTTTCAGTAAGCTTTCATGTTAACTATCAGGATATTCACTTCACCACATAGACCAAACATGATGGATTGTATTGTTTACAATGAAGAATATTCATTTCTGCAAGGAAAAATGCATTGCCCATTTGTCCTGTTGTAAAACATGCAAATATCCTTTATAGGATAGATGATACTCTGCCCAGTTGTCTTAATTAGAAGAAAGTACAACTGCCTCATACGAAACACAGGAGGGAAAGGTAAATGGGCACTATGTTATAAAACTGAACAAGACAACCTACAAGACACAGACAAAAAATATATAACACATTGTTTTTAAACAAACATAATTGAAAACTTTTTGCTGTAAATTTTTTTTTTTTGCTGTAAAAAAGCAAAATTAAAAACTACCAAGTAACAGTTAAAAAATATAACTACTTACCTTAACCAATTTTTCCAGAAGATCCAGTTGAACATGTTGGTATGGCCATTTTTACGCTCTAAAACAAGACACTTAGAGTAGTTTCTTTGCCAGAAAATTACCAAAGGCTCAAGGTGACTTTGATTTAGGAGCAAGGTTGGGAGTCTTTAGTGATCACACTATAATCTCCACAAGAATCCCGATTCTCCTTGGAACTACCATTATAGTATCATTATAAAACGTAAACAGGAAAGTACACTTACCTCCCTCTATAGTCATGTAAGCTGATTTTGCATGTTATTTTCATGTATTACTATTGTGAGTTTTGGAAATCTGATAAGAACTTTTAGCTTTTTAGTAGCAGGGGAATGGAAATACATCACATGGAATTTTCCAGGGAAGTCATTACCCATGCAAGCCGAATACCTGCTATTATACTATGTATATACACTGGGCTATAACAATGGAAGGGTGAGAAAAGTTATTGTTTGAAACATTAAGATGAGAGGTGAAGTGAAGGTAGATAACAACAGTAAGGTGTCATAAATGTAGTCAATCCCCGAGGGTTTCTGTATGATATAAAGGGGTTGCTACTGAAGCTCTGACCTTCCAGAAATGCAAATATTCCTCTTACAATAGAAAACCATGTTGGGTCCTAATTGCCACCAAGAGAAGTAATTGGTATGATTGGCTTCCTGTCAATAAAGTCATCCCTCACAAGCAGAACATACATATGGGGTGACCCCCATTTGAAACATATACCACGCTTAGGGCTCTGGGTGTGAAACTACCAATAAAGCAGGCAGACTTTGAAAAAGAATATGAAAGTAGATTTTTAGGCCTTTACTGGGATTTCACTGTTTAAGCAGTAGGAAAATAGGAGGTAAAGACAGATAAGGTAATGATTAGTTACTAATAAATGTTGATTCAGGTAACCTTTATTTTAATGGTTTCTATCCTGTTCCTGAAGAAGAGTATTTCTTAGGATCCTCTCCTGTCCTGCTTTGTTCCAGACAAACTTGTGTGTAAATAACCACAGTGAAAATCTGATGCTGCCTGCAAGTTTATAATCTGGTTCTTTGGCTGAAGCTGAAGTACCCAGAGAATAATGTAGTGGAGCTTCTCTGAAGTGCCGGATGATGGTGGCCTGAAGGGATCAATATAGCTGCACATTAGTGATACTGGGTAATTCCACATTAACAGGGATTGTGCTTTTAGCACACACTCAGTCTACTGTACGCAGAGGCAATACCATTGCCAGCATGGGCTACACAGTCCACTGTAGGTCTCCTAATGCTGAAATTACCAAGAGAGCCAAACTTAAACAGTGGCATAAAATTAAACAGAAAATGTATAGTGTTGATGACATTCTTGGAAGTGATGTGCCTTTAGAAGGTGTGGGGAAGCAAAGAACAAGACAAAAATGTAGAGGAAAAAAGAGAAGATTTTACGATGAGATGAGGAAACCACAGTTCTGTAGTCTAATCTTGATCCCAGCACCACCCTAAAGTAATTGTTGCTAAGGAACCTCACCTGTAGGTGGTAAAATCAACTCTGCCATCGGTTGTATCAAAGGTCAGAAAGGTGACATTATGACAGAGGCTGGCCAAATACTGAAATACTGTTGCAGCTTGTAGCTCATTTGATTCCGAGATCCTGAGGTGATGTGCCAGCTACTGGAAAAGAAAGAGCAATTGTAAGATTAACCATCAGTGTAAGATCTGAATGTAAAGCACTTATTTTTCATCTAGTTCCTTCCCCATCTGTAAAATGCAGGATACTTAGCACTCTGAGTCTTAGAAAAGCACTTTAACGATGAAGCATGAAAGATTCTTCTCAAAGTAAAAGCAAAATATTACTACTTTTTCCTCTTCCCCTCCCTCCCAAATGTCAAAAGGAGAAAAAAAGAAAGTCTTGATTCAAGAAGAGCACCTTGATGTAACACTGGAACAGGTAAAGTACACGTGTCCTTTACAAGAAAAGAACAGAACAAAGCCAACAACCTTACTTGCTTAGATATTAAGTCTTCTGGTCTTTTGTGAACAGCTGCAGATTGCAAGCATTGTGTATAAGGGTAAAACAACTTGTTTTTAATCTAAGCATCAGAGCTGTGTGATTATTTTTTTTCTAGGAAGTTACAGTCTTTTCACATTACTTTTTCTTATTGTAAATTCTTTTCATTAAAAAAAAAGGTTCACTTTTTTTCTCTCCGTTGTTAGAAGGCAGCAGCTGCTTAGCTAGTGCAATGAACCTCTTACCATGAGAGTGTGATAAAGCAAGGGGTCACTAACAGAAAATCTGGGTCTATGTTAAAATATTTTACAGGGGTGGGACATCAACATTTTCTGCATTGCTTTTGCCTGAAAACTTTTTGCCTACCCCAGCTTAGATTGTGCTTTTCTAAATTGGGGTTAATCTGGACTGGCCCTAAACTAGGCTGGTGCTCCATGAAATTAAATGCTCCTGAGATACTCGTCTGAGAGAAATTTACCTTGTTTCTCCCCTCTTCTTCAAAGAAAGTGAGGAGCCAGGGCAGTGACTTGCTGCTGGTGTTATGAGACCTCATGTCACTACCACACTGGCATTTCGAAGAGGTGGGGTTTTGTTCCAGTTTTCTGCTGCATTTTCTCACAGGATTTCTCTGGGGAAGGGGAAGCACGTTATCAAAGTTATCACAGGAATCACACAAAACATACTATGTTAGACAGCATCAAAAGAAATGGTTGGAATTAAAATGCAAAACATAATTGCAAATGTGGAGCATATATGGGTTCATGTTTTTATATTCCACTTTTAAATGAGTCGATGACCCAAAATGCAACACTTACTATTTATAACCTGTCTTTCCATGAATGTAATTCAGAAGATTAGGCTTTCCCTGCTGTTCATAAAGAGTTGGCAGTAAGACTTGCAGACCTGAACATAACTCATGGAGGTTGTTTAATTTCCCTTCTCTACAATTACACATGCTCTGGTGTAGGGTTGGTTGGAGGACTATAGTAGGGCATTAAACTTCTCTCCCTTTCCTTCACCTTTGTCTATTAAAACCAATATATACAGCATCATTCTACCTCTGTCCTGTCAGCTAATGAGTACAAGGCAGGGTTTCCTCCTCCTCCCAACTACATTTTTTTCAAGGAAGGGTTAGTTTGGGGGCCTAATTTAGGTGATGGTTTGGTGTTGTGAAATTCAAGTTGAGTAAAGCACATAATTTAAGATTTTTTTCAATGGAACTTTTCACAACTTCCTCTCAACATGACAGCTTTTATGGGATCCTTGTCTGAAGCGCACTGTGTATATTATGGACAAGGCTATACACCAATTCCTAGTTACATTCTGCAGCACAGTAGACAAGCAGCATGTATGATTTAGCCTCCATACAACCTCTATCAAATTGCTGTTTAAGTAATACACATATGCCATGAAGCAAATTAGTATAACCACATCATTGCTTGAATTCTCCGTGCTTACATATGTTTTGGTGCAGATTTTGTTAGATAACTAAGACAGGGTTTAAAGAGCTTCCAGCAACCCTCCAGATCTTTGTTCTTTCATTAATACCAGATTGTATTGCACTCCCCCGTATCATATGTCAGAGACTTGGCCATATCTGTATTTGTCTGTCTGCATAAATATGAGGGTGGATGTGAGACAAGGCTAACAAAAATGATCAAGCAACAATTGCCTGGATAACTGTTTGGAGATTTTCTTGGAAAAAGTATCAAGAGAAACTGCATGAAACTTTACAATGCTCATATAACCTGGATAATTAAAACCAGGCAAAAATTAAGTGAAGAAAACCTGAATTCCTTTCACTGGTTTAACTAAGATGAACCAAACCTGATCTGCTTCTCTCTTCCGTATTCCTGGAATCATAATGGTGCATGTCACTAATTATACATATGCATAATTTTTTAACAAAACGTAACACAGAAAATAGACCTCTCAAGAATAAAAGATATTGCTACTGTAAGGCAGAGGGAGAAACAGAAAAAAATAAGTCCTTAAAAACACCACTGGTTCCACAGCTGCTACAATTATGTGGATTCAGTAATGGAAATACGGCTCTGTTTTTGTGACAGGAAAATATTGCCTGGGTAAAACCCACGAAAAGCCTGCTGTAATATGTGAACTGCACAACATTATGCTTTTGTTAGGAAATAAGTCATTGAGGAACCTACAGTACACACCTTTCTGCGTCCAATAGACTAAATAGGGAAAGAAGTCCCATCATGTTGTCTGTTTGATTTATGATGTGCCTAAATCTTGAGGGAAAAAAATTCTGCGTATCAAACCTCTGTTCAAAACAGTGTTGCATAGAAAGATAACTGAGACTGACAGGGATGTCTGTTGGTCCAAGAAAGCTGGAACAGATGTGATAAGCACTGCTCTTCTCTTGTTTCTACTGCTTTTGACTTAAAACTATTAAAAGGGAGGGGCAAAAGCAAATCTAATTCAAAGATGAGACACAAAAATAATATCCACAGTGAACTTTTAATACACCGCTGCCTTGGTAATAAGATGGTCTCCAAATACAGTGAATTTCATGCTGATACTTTGATTAGAAAAACACATTAGGAGCTCATTATTTCTAAGCCCTAAGCACGATTTTTTAACACTGCTAGTTAAATTGTGCACCAGCTCTTGTCTGCATAGGCTAGTCAAGACTTTTTTTTTTTTTTTCTTTCAGGAAGAGGGTCACCATTACAAAATTCTATAAAAAATATTTTAATTTCAGCTTCAAAGCATGAATACTTCCTATTCCTGAAGATGTACACAGTACATCACCGTAGAGAGGCCTTCCCTGCTTTTGTCATGCTTGACAAAATATTGCTTATTCGGGATATCTTTTTATACCAAACACATCTAACCATAACTGAAGAAAATACTCCACTACCGGATAGAGACTATCTTTCTTTAACTGGTTGCTGTGATAGCTGGATACTATGATGACAGGGACTTTATAAATAGGCATAGATCTCCCTGCCCCTATCATGCCATTTATCACTGTGTTTGGAAGATCTTCTAATTACTCTGCCAATGTAGGTGGTCGCAGTAGCTGAAGGAGTTGCTTTAGGTATACTGCCAAATATCTAATTTGTCTTGTCATCCTTCACATTAAGTGCCTATTTCTTGTAGGGTCATTTCTCTGTGCTCATTATTCCTTGATAGCTCTGTTACCTTTGACACCATAGGCCACTTACTACTCCACAAGAAACTCCCACCCTTAGGTTTATGTGACACAAACTTATTGTTTCTTCAGCTGGCTGACAGCATTAGAGAGTTAGTGCTGATAGATCCTCTATTTCTGCCCCATCTCTGCTGGCACCTCTCAAGGCTCTGTCATCGTTCCCTTTTCCCTCTTCCCAGTCACTGCCTGGGTGTCTTTGCCAGCTGTCCTGGACCCACTTACTTCCCAGCGTTCATGACTCTTAAATCTGCTCTTCTGACTGTCCAGCCTTGCTTCTGTGGTATCTTGTGCTGGACTCCCCATGGCTTCCTTAGATGTTGCATGCCTAAGGATGAATGTGCAGCCGTATCCATGGCAGCTGTTCTCCTTACCACCAGCTTATGCACATCTCATAGTTATTTTGACTACTCCTTCAGTTCTACCTCCTTGCAATCATTTCCTTCTAAAATATTGTTACCTCCCATCACTGTTCTCCCATTTCCTCTGCCTAAATTTTACCCCAGTTCTTTCTCAATGGACTGAATTGAACTTTCTCTGAACTTTATTCTCCTTTGGCATTGTCTCCTGTTCTATTTGTTATAAAACTTGTTCATCAAGGCTATTCCTTATCTCCTTTCAAAATCAGCAAATTTAGCACATGTGTATGCTAAAGTCTTTTGAGTCTAAATCTGAAAAAAATGTAGAAGAGTTTATTAGTTCAGAATATAGTATACTTTTAAGCCATTATGGTCAAAATGTTTGACACAATGAATACTTGTAACACTATCAAAAATATTTCCTTTATACCATGGTGGTAAACTGTATCTCTGTGATAGTACTGTTCATATCTTCATGAACGTGATATCAGATTTTCTACTGCAATGTGTTTTACAACAATTTCTAATTCTTTTCATCTGGAACTTACAGCTCTAGCAACCAAGTAACTTGGGAATGTCATCTTCCCGTCTGAAGTTTCAGCAAAGCTGATACCTCTATTTAGCCCCCCCAAACTGATGAGAGAGCAGAGATGAATTTTGAACCTGTGTCGCATACTGTAGACAAATGTTCTCATAGGCCACATCTCACTACTCTTTCAGCCTCTGTGATGGTAGATATAGGACAACATTTTATTTTGCAAATGGTAACAGTCATGACATAAGATAGGCAGAAAAAACTTTTTAATCCTCTCTTATGTAAGTATATGGCTGCACAGGAATGGAAACAGTTCAATAAGTGGCTTATCTGACAAACAACAAGGGCATCTAGGCATGTAAGAGGGAGTTTTGTAATTGGTGATGCTGAGTAAATGTTAGGTCATTTTAAGCAAATTGAGTCAGATTTGAATCATCATCCTAGCAGTTCATTCAGCAAAGAGCTGACCTGCTTTGCAGGTGTGAAATACTGAAAGTCTACTGGTGACTGCTCAGAGATTTTAAACAGTGGTACTGCGGTGTATTTTCCACTTTCCTCTGGTTTTGCTTTCATATTACAAGCTGCGCTGCAAAGTTAAACACTGAAGATCAGTCAAGAGGGGTCATGAGAAATAGTGAAAATTTCCCAAGAACAGCATTTTCAAATTGTTGTTCTGAGAGTGACAACTTTGTAGCACCTAATGTCTGCAGGACAAGCAGATTTGTAAGTATCAAAGCAAACATTATCAATGAACTACTTGGCATATTAATAAGAGAAAGAATGGGGGGAAACCCTGGATGTAATGTAATAAACCAGTTTATTACAACTCTGCAGCTTTTATCTGCTTAGAGTCTTAACTGGAAAGTGTTCCAGGCACGGCTACTGACATCCAGGACCATGAATATTCAGAAGAGATGAGCAGCAGCCCTTTATCCAGGCATGGATAAAGAGACTGACTTCAAGCTCTGACTGTGCAGGAATCTGTAGTAAAGCTTGCAACTGTAAAAGAAAAACCACCTTTAAATTTCCATCAATAAGTGCCAGCATGGAGTGTTAATTTATAGGGGAAGTTGAACTGTGTCCCTCCATGACAACCTGACTGTCATTTTTCTGTATAAAGCACCTTCTGCTCTCCCTACCTTAGAGTGTCTTTAGAAATGCACCAGGCTTTTTAAGATGCTACTACTAACAAACTTTGGACCTAGCCCAACCTGAGTTCATCTGCATTAACTATCTAATCTGAGAGATGGTTCTATCTCCCTTGCTTACTCTGCCCTTAGTATACTAACAAAAATGGTAGTATATGGTATTTGCTATGAAAATGTTTGTTCACTGCTAATGTCTTCTTTTAAGGAGAGATGGGCTATTCCTTACCAATACAGCTGGCAATACCAGATTATTTCACCCAGATTTGTGAGAACAAGAAACCCATACACGGTGTCCAATACATAAAATGAAAATGTTGAGTCTTGCTTTTCATACTGATTTTACAGAAGTCATTGCACATCAACATTTGCACTTACCTAATTTTACAGTGAGTACAGTTACTAAGTTGCAGGCATCGAGGTATTTTTTTCCTATTGGATTGCCATAAATGCTCTTGTTCATCATCAACCAAGCTCATTTTTTCTGAATAAAAGGAAGACTTGTACGTTTGTACTATGCAATCAATACTTATTCAAAAAATGAGATTCCTCATAGACCACAAAGTGAAAACTATGAAATACATGTCTCTGAAAAGTTCTGGAATTGACATATTACAGTATGCAGAATCTGTCTCACTACCAAAAAGCATTCAATGATGCAAATGAAATGTACAGGCAAATTATATATATGGATTTAAATAGATGTTTAATAATCAAGAGAATAAAAAAGAACATTAATTTAATACCATGTGTATTACTATGCCTCATACCTCGACAGAGTTAGCAAATGTGACAGAAACACAAAGGGGAAAAAATTGACTTGAACAATGGTATGAGATTAGAGAGAGGCTTAGATTTCAACAGCATAAACTAAAAAAGCACACGAGAAAGACCAAAAAAGGAAAGAAAAATTCCAGCAATATAAGTGACAATCTGGGTTGCTAACACAGAAGTATGACATAAAGACAGCTATATGGCATCACGATTGTCACACTTTACAGAAGTCTTAATATTTGAATTATGTTTCTCTGTGTGGAAATATGCAGAAAGAATCAGGAAATACTGTCAAAAAATACCTAAAGAAGATTTCAAAATCTGTACATCTAAGGCGATTCAAAAGATATCCATTCCCTTTGGTGAATGATGAAGGGACTTAGGACCTCCTACTAAATGGAGTGTATATTCACGTGTAATTACATTTTGGTCACATTGATGTTAACAGCAAACCTCCCACTGACTCTGGAATCCTGAATTTCACCTACGTGGCATGTTGAGACATCTTCAGACCACAATTCATGCCTAACAATACTACTCACAAAAATGATCAATACACACTCAGGTAAATTAGAAAATCTTGTCCCAGCTATACTGATACCATCCTAATGGAGACTTCAAGGTTGTATTGGTGTAACAGAAGGACAGATTTACCACGTCATGCTTACATACCTAACCGACATTACACAAACCACACTCTAATCAAATATGTCTGAACTGACATAAAAGCTGGGTTTCAGATCCTATTTCCAATTTCTCATTGTAAAAGAAAAAATTTAAATTTGAGTGTGATCTTTCCTCATCACCAATCAAACGTATACTTTCTTTCTCAAAGCAAGGTAGGGGCAGGAGGAGGAGAAGCAGTGTTAACAGTCCAGCAACACACACTGGCTTCCCCAGAAGAGATGGATGAAGACAAGAAGAAAAACATTTTTGGTACAGAAACAGATTTGTGTTTAAAGCCTCTAAGGAATTATTAAAACCCTAATGAATGTTTTTAATTAACATTCACAGTGTCCTTTTAAGTGAAATCATTTAGGAGTTGCAGTGGAAACCTGTTAAACAAATTGCTAGCTGGGAAAAAAATCCAACTCTGCCTGTTAATAGCTCTTCTGTTTCAAATGGCTCCACACAACCCACTCGGCATACCTGGAAACTGAGAGTAGAAGATTTAACCAGTATTTCGGTATGTTTAAAGAGGAGGCGCGGGCTAAATTTACACCCAGATGGTGCAAACTGGTGGCTGCAGTGCAGATATGCCAGGCCACACTAGCAAATAGATGTCTCTGCAGCCTGGACTAGTAAAGAGAATAGATACTTTAAATAGATCATTTTCTTTAATAGATCAATATTCTGTTGTTTTACAGATTCAGGTACACACAGTGGTTTGGCTGGTAAAAAAATCAATGCACAGATACAGTGTCATTTTTGCAGCTGGGACCAGTGCAAGGGAGCAGATTGCTGTAGCAGAGTCTCTCCTTCAGCTCATCTCCAGCCAGCCCTCTGCTCCTCTAAAATCTCCCGCAGTTCGTCAAATTCTGCAGGACTAGCAAAGTATTCACTGCTCCACAAAGTGAACCGCTTCCTACCCCTGGAAAGAAAAAAAGGTCACCTCTGGACCAGGGCTGTGGTTATTACTGGTAGGGGGCAAAAGGCTTGGTTTCACAATGTCTAGCTTGCTTTCTTTTCTGAAATCTTTTACATAACTATAGCAACCATGCAGCATATTCATACTTCCAGCTATCCGTGACAAAGAGGGATGTCTCCTGTGTTAGAACACGGTTTGCCTTTGTTGCACGCAGAACTGATGCTATCCTACAGTATATTTTGTGTGTAATTTATAAACATTGCTTATAAATTAATAAAACTAAGGTTCTGGAAAACCTTTTTGTTTAAGTAAAGACATTTTTCATATCATATTAATCTTCTCTGTTACAACTTTCAAACAGGTGCACACGCTTTTCTTATTTAAAAGCAATAGATTAAGACTGAGAGAATTAATATGGACTTTTCCATGACTAAAACTGACTATGGAAAGGATGTAGCAGAACACTGCCACCTCCAGTTACAGATCATGCACAGAATATACTGTCTATATTATTCAGACATTTACTCAGAGTAAATGAAAAACAGGCATGAGCTCCAACTGACTGCCAGTGAAGAGGCACATACACATTTGAGCCTTTGATCACAGCTGTCTTTTAAAAAAATAATAACAAAACCTGATACCACAGAAACAAATAAACCATCACTCCCCACATACTAGTAACAGCATGCTGCCATGTTAGCAAAGTTCTTATGACTAGGGACTGTTCGATTAATGACTCTAACCTCTAACTTCAATGCTTTCCCTACTCAGCTTACATTCGGTATAAGAAAAGGGAATCTACCTTCCCATTTTCCGTATGTCCTTGCTGTCTAGTTGTCTAGGATGAACTACTTCTTGAATACTTATAAAATTCTGGGGGATAGGCCCGTGACCCACACAAAACATAGGTGGTGGATTAGACTGAAAGATTGCACTGATGTGGGGCACTTTTTTGCCAGTGTGAAGAGATAAGCGTTATCCAAACACATATAAAACAAGGAGGCAGAGTTGCAGCTGGTGAAATAAAGAGGATGACTATAGCTGCTGCTACTACTATATGGGTGGTGAAAAGAGATGAGATAATACCAGTACAACATGCAGAAGGGTGAGAATTCATCTCCTGAGATCCAGGGGAATAAAATCCCATAAAGCTCCTGTACCTAATATTTCATTATGGCTAGAGCAGAGTTTCCAACTTTTATGTAGCCGAGGTTAATTGCTGCCACACTCTCCTTCTCCTTACCTCTCCTTTCTGTCTAACCTGCCTTGACCACACTCCTGAGACTTTTGTCTTCCTGCTTCAGTCACTAAGCCATGTGACATACAACTTTGCTTTCCACATAGGACTGACATGTTTTTCCTCTGTCCCTTCCCCAGCCTTAGACCTGAGACTGCTCCTTGTCTTTTCCTTGGCTGAAATTGCATTGGAGTTTACTTGAAACACGTATTGCCTGTCAGATCAGCAATCACAACTGTGTAACACTTGTTATTACTACGGTCTCATGTTCTGGGTATGATTTGTTTGGAGAGACAGTGAGAAATTGAATGAAGCTGAAAGAAAAACAAAAGCAATCGAGAGGGAAAAAATGAATTATGAGTTAAGACCAAGAGAAAAGATAAATATGCATGGCCTGGCTAAGTAATGTCTACGGCTGGAGGAGAGGAAACACGGTTACCGACAGTTGTATGAATAAACACAAAAGAAAGAAATTATCAAGCAGGGCACTGGGAAACAGTAGAAATAATGGGAAGAAAAGAAGGAAGCATATTGGGATTAAATGACATATATTAGACAGGGGAATTGCTTTCCAAGTCTGAGTCCTCCAATAACATTAACATTCCACTTTTAAAACAATTTGTGGAATATAATTAACCTTTTAAAAAATCTTTGTCTTTAAAGATAAAGCCATTACCATTTCACACCTATATATGATTACATCATTTAAAAACCTATCACTGCCTGCATAAATGATAATAATTCTCAGAGAGGAGAACAAGTGAGAACAACCAATGAGCATTAGTATGGAACGTGTTTCCCTGTTTTTCTGGACAAATCTTGGGTGGTTTTCTCATTGAAAATAAGCATACTTTAAATGCAATTATGGTGCGAGAAGGGTAGAATTCTTTCAGCCAGAAAAAAAAACAGTATGAAAAGATGAAAGTGGGTAAAGTATAAATATTCAAATTAAAAATCTCCCCAAAGAAACAGCTTGACTTTTCTTTACAAAATGAGGTATGTATTTTCAAATTGTCCTGACTTCAAAAATGATAATAATTTAAAATAATCTAAATACTAAAATTATATACTCTGGACCAATCCATTCCTTTGTTTGGTTGGTTGGTTTAGATTTGTCTTTAGGCCAATACAATAATTATTTATATAGATCTACTTCCACAAAAGCAGTGACTAATATTCCAAGGGTACACCTAACACCAGCTTGCTTTTCATGATGTGTGGACAGTCATTGTAGTCAGCACTTTTAAATTTATAGAATTAAAACCCGAGAGATCATAAGATCATCTAGATTTATCCTCAGTGAATCACAGGCTCTTAAATTTCACTAGTTTCCCTGGAATGTATCTGAAACTCATGTTTGGCTAAGGCACATCTTCCAAACTACACTCAGCACTGATATGAAGGCAGGAGGTGCAGAATCCAGTCCTTCTGATAATTTGTGCCAAAATTTAATCGCTTCCACTCTTAAAAAATGTCTCTGATTCCTCATCTGAATTTGTCTGGCGTCCAGCCATTGGCTCTTTTTATGCTTTTCTCCACCAGACTAAAGAGCCCTTTAGTACCTAGTATATTTTCCCCATGAAGGTAACTGTACACTGTAATCAAGTCACCTCTCAATCTTCTCTTTGATAAGCTAGACAGATTGAGCTCTTTTAGAGTCCCACAGTAAGGCGTTTTCTCCAGCCCTCAAATCATTTTTGCGGCTCTGTCTTGAACCCTCTCCCGTTTTTCACTGTCCTTTTAAAAAAGTGGACACTAGCACTGATGAAATATTCCAGTAGCTGTCTCACCAGTTCCTTATGCTCTTCGCTGTACTTATTCATCCTCTGAAGAAAGGCAGAGCTAGTCAGAAAGCACCATCTGGTGAGGAAGTCTGACTGGTAGGGGGCAGATTTAAATACTTAAAGAGTAGCAGAGGGGAGGGTGGAATGGGCAGAGGACGTTTAAAGACTGACTTGCTAGACTATGATCATTTTTAGTTTCCCCAGGAGGTTAGTGAATTCTTCTCCCTTAGACTGCTATTGCCTGTGTTTAGAAAGGTGAATAGCAGCAGACTATAAAATATGGAAAATGAAAATTTCATTGGGATTACACATGGATGAGGAGAATCTGCATCTGCCTGCTGGAAAACACAGGACTAATGGGGGTAAGGCATGCAGGGAATAAAAAAGAAGAGAAATGTCGTGATAGTCAAATAAGAACAGAAAAAATCCACAACAGTCAAAAGAATACAAATGGAAAGGGGATTTCATGACTCTAACTGATGTTGTAGCCTATATTAAAAAAACATGGAATTACTGAAGTCTCAGGATGCAGGTCCAGTATTCAAGCCAATGCCCACCCTGCAGAGCCAACACCTGAGAGAGGACACTGATGATTTTGCCCCACTCTGGCTCTGCAAATTGTATTTCTTAGTGAAAGATCCTTTTTTAGAAGCTTATAAAGATGTTAAGTAAAGGGCAGGATGCTGAACCTGGGAACTGTTTACTTATGCACCCAGCTGATCATAACTGCTGGGGCAGCTCATGAGAAAAAGACTGCCAGACAAGCATAAAGCTGGTTGCTGAGATCAGAGGCGACAGTCTGAGTTGCAGATATAAAAGGCATGCAAGTCCAAGACAGCTTTCGAATGACTTTCAGAAGCTGTGGAAGCTAAAAGCACTCTCTTCCCCCCTTCTGCAAGGACTAAAGCATTTGTCTCTGGCTCTACATTACACCATGCTTATTCATTCCTTTATGATCTTTAGATTGGATTTCTACAATGCACGGTGACTGAGGAATAAACTTGAAAAGTGCATGGCAGCTTCAGTTATTACAGCAGGAGGCTACTTACTACTGTGAAGGTATTAGCCCAAGCAGAAAATATACTGCATGAGCTCTTCACTGTAAGTAAGTGCTGACCCTGTATTCACAGTAGCATGAGCATTGTTTTGCCTTTTTTTTTTTTTAATCATCCAAGTAATCAATAAAAATTCATTATAAAGGACACACAGTATTTAAAAACATGTGATTTTGAACACTCTTGGTAAACTTCTGCTTCATATAATTTTTTACACTTCCAAGAAAGGACAGTGTGAAGTACTATTGTTAGGTTTTGACCATCTGACTTTTTTTTTAGAAACATTCAAATACCTAAGGCACGTATGGACTACAGTTGATCCTTTCTGAAAAATCGAAGCTTTTCTTTGTTGCTTAAGCCCTTTACTAAAGCTCCCATAGCCCCTGCTAATATCCATATAAACTTTACCATTCCATACCAACGTTGCCTGAATTCCAATAAATTAGACAACACAAAGAACATCAACAGCAAAAATTACACTTTAGCTGAGGAGACGGGAATTCAAAAGTCTTTGCTATGCCTAACCCATTGGTGTTACCAAGGGAATACAAACAAAGGAAGGCTAACATGGAAGTATCTCAAAGGCTTCTTGATAACTGAAACACAGACAAGATAGGGTGTGGGATGCAGGAGAAGGAACTTTTCCAGACATTCTGCCCTTGTTTTGCAAACAGCCATTGCAGGGGCATTTTCTTCTTTCCTTTAATTGGCAACTAACCCCTTGAGCCCAACAGTAGCAAATACTTGTCATATAAGTCCATTTCACTCCAGATTTTATCGCCCATGCAAGACGGTTAAAAAAGCCCTATATTCTGATGCTCCCAAGTCACTTTTACACTGTGTAAATGTGCCAGGATGCACAATTTGACAGTGGCACACAAAATTGGTATAAATATTAGGCAGGTCCTTCCTTTCAGCTGCTAAGTTTCCAAAATAAAACAGTGACACCAATAGAGGGTTCCTTCTCTCAGGGAATAACAAGGAAAATACATTTAACTGTTACATTATTGTAAGAAAATTAAATGCAAAAGCAAATTCTTTTCAAGCATTCATGAACATGATAACATTAATTCTCCTTTTGAGAACTGCATTTTCTTACATTTACTTCTTTCAGAAGATAAATTGTTAGGGAAGTTTAGAAAACTTCAGGTATCTGGTCTTTTTTTACTCTAGCATGAAGAAGTAAAAGCAATGGGTTTTTTCCAATTTATGTATTCTAAATTGTGTTGTATCCAGATAGATGCAGCATTCTAATAGAGGAATAATGCCTTGTACTTATTTTACTATTTGGTGGTTTGATTTTTCACTTCCCAGGAATATAATCATCCACCTTTTTTCTAGGCAAATTTTTCCACCATGTACTAGAATTATTAACTCCTCAAAAATCTTCTGTTCAAACATCAGACTTGCCTCACTAAGGATAAGTGTCTTTAATATATTTGAAATAGTAACATTTTGTATTTAATTTCCAGCTACTATGTATACCATGCATTCATGTACAGCTTCATATTCTCTGATATGAATGTTTATTTCAAAATGTGTTTGTTAGCAGCAGAAATGTGACATTGCACATACAGAGTCAGAACAGGAGAGCAGAAAAATCCAGGTACTATTCCCATTATTACCCCATCTGCTTTTTGACCTTAGCTAAATTACACTGAACTTGTGCTACCTCAATTTCCCTACTTTAAAATTGAGAACGAGACACTTCACTCCCTGTGTAATGAAGCTAAGTATTTCTTTATATAAAAATGGGAGATCCCTTAGCAAAATGGATTCAATGCAAATAAACTAATGCAATGTTATGGTTGAGAATCTGAACAGAGAGCTATCAAAAAAATGCAAAGGCAAACTCCCACAGCAATTATAAAGTAGGTCATATTGAATGTATGTGTTAATGCATTGAAGGAACATATACTTGCTTAGTAAAAATTGCAGTGGCTTTAAACACCCAGACATATGTGAGTTCAAATTCAATGTACTGTTATAGCCTGAAAGTTGCATTTTCATTTAAGAAGACTTTATAACAGATAATGCATTGTTTGCATTTTATCCAATCATTTCTGATACTCTGCTCTATTGATCAATATGGTTTCTTTCCTTTTATTTTGACATTGTAGCAGCATATACGTAGAACTGCAATGACACTGCTTCATTTGACATTGTAATATTCCCTGTACAGCTGCATTTACATCATTTTCAGCCCTTTAGAATGACAATAACTCCCATGAAATCAGATGATCAGCTATTATTTCCACAGAAACATCATGAAAAATAACTAGTTTGGAAGCTGGATGCAATATATTAGCTATCCAAGCACTTCAAAACATAGATTTTTTTTTTTTTTTTTAATATAGTAGACCCTAACTAAGGTTCTCTTCTCATTCATTCTCCTATTTGCACTGCTAAAAATGTGTCTTGGAAAAGATCCATTTTTCAGTAACTGTCAAATGAACATATGGACAATCATGTCATAGGTCCATCTACTTAAATGGTCAACAGCAGTTATTTAGACAGAAAAATGAGAAGCAGGGCATGAATATATCCCATGGAAAACACTGAGGAATCATCACTTACAAACATACTGAGATGAAAGTTGTACCAGCACTACTACATTTAATAGCTTTCTCAATAATTTTCTAATACCTTTCGAACAAATTTTCATAATATTTTTGGTAACAAGCTCTGCTCTAAGAAGAAATATGTTTCCTGTTGTATGTATAAAAATGCAGAATCTCATTTTCTAGAATAGAAATCTGTGACTAAGTGACAGGTATCTAAACAAAGATGTTTATTCCAATAAACTGGACTTGTCTCTCAACTCCAGGAAAGATGTATGCCCATATGGAAAAGCTTAGCCAAACTGTATGATATATTAACTTAGTTTCTGTTATGAGCAATCCTGTATATAATCCTAGGAAAAGCATTTAGAATGCACTTAATGGGCCTGGGTTATTTAAAACCAAATTATCTTGAAAAAGGGGAGATTTAAATTAAAAACTGTCTCAAAGACACAACACTAGCACAGTATTTCTTTATGATGTGCCTCTGTGGATTCAGTACATTTTCTCCTGAAAGGTAACTCCAAATGAAGCATGTGGCTTAGAACTGATATCAAACCCAGTGATGTCACGTGCAATCCACATCTGACTAATTTAAACTCACAATTTTCATAAAAGTCTGTTTATTCATCATAAAGGCCAAAATCCCTCCTTTTTATTTGTGAGGGTTTTTTTCAGTGGAGTTGCCATTATCTTTCAACTTGGACAATAAAAAAGCAGAATCAAAAAACTACAGTAGCTACTTCTGATGTGGGGATTATGTTGTATATGTACAAATCATTGCTGAGGGAAATCTTTAATGTGCAGGTGAGTAATAGTTGCCTCTAACTTTCTGGCCACATAGATATGATTTGGAGATTAGAGACTGGTTAGTTGTTGAGATCCCCAGTCTTTGCTTGCACAACTGAGGCAACCAGCAGCAAAGCTGAAGACTCCTGAATTTTGCTTTAACAATGCTGTAGTACTTCTATCTAAGCAAAGCAAATCCTCTGTCAAAAGTACAAAAGTAATACCCCAAAGGGGTTCTAGTAGCTATCCAGCAGCAGTCCAACATCCACAGTGCCTAAATATTTAGGTTATCCTCTCTGGGGTAGCTAGTAGTCATAAAACTCCCCCACAGTACCTCTCCTCTACAGAGCAAGAACTATTCTTGTGCTGCAGTCGCTAACGCTTTTGAAAACTAACAGTTCACTGGGGGCTGGGGTCTAGTTACTTTTGAATCAAAGCACATCCCAGGTACTGCGTGAGGATGTGAAATACTGGGTACATCCAGATTCCCAACAACTTGAACAAACTGCTGCACCATTCAGTCTAGCTACCCTCTTTCGAACACTGCACACAAAGCTCCCGTGTCTTCTGCAGCCCTTTCCCCAGGGACCATCTGATCGGCCCATAGACACCTAGCAGCCATTGCTTTTAATTTAATCTTTTCAATCAAAATCAAGACACTGGCAAGCAAGAAATCCACTCACATATCTTTGTTTCAGAGAGATGATCATCTGTTGGCGTACTGACCGGGCTCCTATCACCCTGGTTCCAGTAGAAATTTTCCCAACACAAGCAGACAAATGTGTTTTGTTATCTTCACTGAAGATACTTTTGAAGGCAGATTACAGAGCATTTTGGAGAAAGAAAATGTTCTTTCATAATTTTGCATTGGAATACTGCTGGTTAAGAATTAAAAAAAAAAAGTGGTCACTTTTGCAGATTAAAACATTCAGATTAAAGGACTAATGTAAAAAAATGAGGTACGAACTTTCAGTAACGAGAAAATACTGCTACAAAGCGATTGTTTCTATTGTCTAAAGGTGGTCTCAGACATCTTTCCTAAGAAATTATGTGGGGCTGTTCTTGTCATAATGTGAAGTTATAAAACTGACTTTTAACTGGAACTTTATGGAATCATACTTATGTATTCTGGACCTTTTAAAACTATATCAAAAATCTGATAAAGACATTGCTCTATGCTAGCTGTATCTTTATGATTTTAGGGGTTTCTAGGTTTTTTTGTTGTTTGGGTTGGGTTTTTTTTAAAGCTTTGAATCCCTCATAGTATTCGCAACAAATTCATCTTGATTTTAACGCTTCTGCAGTGACTACTGCAAAGCTTCTTAACTTTTACACTATAATGCAGTCAACGTATTTATAGTTCTTGAAAATGTCACATGGCAATGTTATGCCAGGGACAGCACATCTCAGAGACTCTTTAATATGTCTGCATTGTTGTATTCTATTTGTAGAGGCATTTTTGTCAGCGGCAATGAAGAAACAGAGCTGCTGCTGCAGCTCTTTCAATAACATTCAAGCTTGTAGTTGACCCGAGGGGCTCACATTATGACATCCATATTTAATTTAACAATAAATCATATTTTCATGGACTACAGTATTGCATTATAACCTCACTGTTTTATGTGCATGGGAATGCAGCAAAAGCAGGCTTGTATGTATCTACAACACAGACTAAATGGTTAGTTCATAAGAGCAAGGTCAAAGTGTACAGTGATGACAATATATAAAAGGTTTTACAACAACTCTTAGAAGTCTGAGGGAAAAAAAAGGACAAAAAAAGCTGTCCAGAATGGACTGCATTTAACTTAAGGTGCATTTTTTTAAAATCCTCTTAACTGCAGCCCTTGTTTACTGTCAGTTTTAGTTCTGCTCTGCACTTCCCATTGCAGTCAGCATTCTCTGTATCTCGTTTTCTCTTCTGCTTCACTCGAGCATATTTAAGGAGAAAATTAACACCACCTGATCTTAAGCTTTATCCATCCCTTTCTCCTCACAATAATTTCTTCTGTTTGCCCTGCATTTTTTACTGTTGACCTTCTAGCTGACTCCAAATTCAATGTTCATATGTTTTCTATTTACTCCCAAATCTAGTCCTGCTTGTTCACATTTATTCTTGCTCATCTCCCTCTTACTTGCCTCTGCCCCTATCACATCACATCATCCTCAACCCTATTTTCTGTTTGTACTAACTTCAACTCTCTTTCCAGTGCCTACATCTTGCAGCCCTCTGCAACCTAAAATTCATTTAATTCATTCTTTCCTCCCCATCAGCATTATTAATGATCTTCTACCAGCCAGATTATGGAATAACTTCATTGCTTTTCTCCATCAGCTGCCTCTGGCAAGAGTTTACCCATTATTTGCACTGTTCTCCTCCATAGACTTTATGAAACTCTATTGTCTCTTTTAGAAAGTTCTACTTTTCAAAACTAAGTGGTTTCAATTTCCTTGTTATTGGCAGCCTTGATCTTTGGTCTAAGTGTCATCCTTAACATACATTACATAAAATTATGGAAGAGCAACCGCAGCAAAAAGTATTTCACTACTCTGATCCATGTTCTCTTTTTACATCTCATCCAGCTTTCTGTTTGTCGCCTCTTCATGCATTGTATCTAAATTAGATTTTCAGTTCCTTGGGGTAAGAAGACATCATTTTCATTTATCTGTAAAGCACCATGCATGCTTATGGCTCTGTAGAGATGCTAAATATGTATATCCACATTTATTAAAATATTGATGCTTTTATCTATTCATATAGTGCAGAAGCAACATGGCAGCAGTTGTACCCATTTAAAAACTATTTTCCGTCTATAATAGCTATAATGTGATATATTTATAGTAGCTGCATGCTGTTCACTCTCTATTTCCTAGTTCATATTTACATTGCTCTTTCTGGTCTTATTAACTAACACTGCCCCCAAAATAAAAATCTCAATTTTCTCTGACAGCATCAAAATCTTTTTCTAAAAATAAAGCATAGGGGTAGCATATAGTGGGTTTATTACTTATCCATACTGTGTGATCACAGTCTTAGTGGGTGAAGGTTGCTGTACCGACTCAGGACTGCTCCTGCCCTCCAAAATCTTGTCATTTAAATAGTCCTGATGATAGTATAAATTTTAGGAATTTTGGATGCCAGCATTCTTGCTACGTAGCTTGAGAGTCATTAAGGTATCTGATTTTCAGAGTACTAAAGCACAGCTCTTTCTAAAACAGGAGGTCTTGAAAAGGGAAACTCATTATTTTGAAAATTTTGGCTAACAAAATTAACATAATTAGTGCAAGCATATTCTAAAAGCTAGGATGATTTTTAATGCAAAAAGATAAAATGAGGATACTATCAATCCAATTACAACATATTAAAATATTTCTATTAACAAGTGCACTAACGGGCTGTAGATACACTCTCCTTTGCAGTCAAGCACATTTATTTCTTGGTTAAACAAAAAAGTAAGTAGGCATGCCCAAATCCTACAGCAGAATCTACACAGGTCCCTGTCATGACCCAGAGCTCATTGCATGAATGAGCCTGTACTAATGATTTCAAAAGTTATCTCAAAAGATAAGGAATTATTGTAGAGTGGACACTGTGTGCAGAGCAATTAAACTGTTCTGCTTCACATAACACTTAATAAATGGTTAAGCATTTAAGCATTGAATAAAGTGAACATCTTCAAATATCCTGCTTTGGAGGACTTCTGAGCTGAAAACTTGAAATGGGTTGCTCATTTGTGGGTCAGTACATACAGAGTGGCCTTAACAAACTGTTTACTCAGAGTAGCAGGAGAGAAGTTACTTGGGCATAATGGTACTGGCATTTCTTCATACAGTGCATTACAGCTGATGGATTTAATATTTATATTATCTTTGCATACGGAGACCTGTATCGACCAGTGTTCCACTATGCTTTTTACTGGAAAAAATGATAAATATCAGTGCAACTTAATGTCAAACTGCATCTATAACTAAACCTGTGTAAGGTTGCACTGATGACAGTCAGACCACGTACATATTTAAAAGCTTTGTTGGACTGAACAAATGGCAAAAGGTTCATTTTACCCAACTCCAATGTCTCCCATATAAGCATCTACCTCAGAGCTAGTCCACTTAATTTCCTTATTATGCATGAAGAGAACTGTGTCAATGAATGCACTAAGGTGTGATTCATCAGACCTACCCTAAATATTTACTTCAGCATAAGCCATTGTACATTGTAAAACAACTAGATTTGGTAAATGAATCCCATTTCATCAAACAGTCAGAAGCTAATGTTTATTCATTTCTTTACATCTTCAAAGAAAGTCAAATCCAGATATTCTGTCTACAACCTCGTAAGTAAAGAAAACTCCTTGCCAAAACTGCTGTCCAATGTCAACTATTGCTCTCCAGACATGGCTTGGGACCAGATATGGCACGGCCCAGGAAGTGACCTCCAAAGGCAGCTAGAAGATGGTCTGCCAGCTTCAGAGAGAGGCAGGCCCTACCAGTTGGTTTCAGTGCCAGAAAATGGTCCTCTGCATCTTCTACTTAGTTGAAGAAAAAAATTAATTGGCATGGATGACAAGTCTAAACTGCAACTTCAAATGGAAAGGAAGAAGACAGAAAGGTAGCTTTTAAAAGAACATTTTAATGAAAGTAAGGATAAAATAAAGAATATAAACAGCAAAAGTAAAAAAGAAGCATGAAGATGGAAAAATGGCTACAAAAAAACATTGAACTATGATATGACATTCATGACTGTGATCACTTTGGACAAATATAACAGGGAGAGTAGCTGTTATTTAAATGAACTGGCATTTTAAAATACAGTTCACTTGATACATAGTGAGAAGATCTACTCCCTGTAAATTACCTCAGAGAATACTACCAACAGAAGGAAGATAAGGAAGGAATTTCCAGAATATTGGAAATTGGACCAACTTTGTTCCTATCAAAACTAATGGTAAAGCAACACTTTGGGCCATCCTGATTTAAAGGCAGAAGCTGAGCTATAATGACTTAATGGCCCTGTACAGGAATGAATTATTACACAGATCTCATTGTTTATGGGAGGTTGTATTCTGTAAGGATATTATGAGATGCAATGGTCAGGTTTTCAGGTGCACTCAACTTTACATCCTTCACAATGAGAAGTATGAATGGTAAGCACTTTTGAAGATCAATGTGGTTGTTTTGCTCAGCAAAGAACTATGGCCCTGCAAAACTGAGTTTAGAAATAAAGCATTTATGCAGAACCTTTTCATCTGTTTCCACCCCAAGATGGGAGAGTGGGATTAAAACTACTTGCTTTCCTTTCAGCTAAACATTTTTTTTGTCTAATCACATCACTTTACTCTGATTTACATGAGTTTTAGCTTCAAGAATCACTGGTCATTGTTGAATGCAAATAAGCACAAAGTAAAATTATATTAAGTTTGCACAATTGATCTTTCATCATTTTAAATGGTGCCTTTTAAAATTTCCTGTAAAGTCAGCCTGAAATACTCCCATCGTTGACTGTCATCAAGTAGAGCAGGGTCACTTTGGGAAAACCCATTCTCAGTGATGTAAATTATAGGGTTATTATATGTATCCTAGAACAAGAGAGCAGAAGTTTTATTCAGAACAGATGTAAGAAAGCCCATAAAATCAGATGCATTACCCTCTATCTTTTCTGAGCTACAAACTAAAACTAGTTTTCATCAAATTGCACTGACCCTATTAACTTAATTTTCCATGAGCTGACCTTTTATGACTAACAATGGAAAAGCAAAACTGTGCAAATATCCATGAAGACAGTGAAATGACTTATTTTAATGAGAAGACTAAAATATCTTTCCAGCATTAGCATCTGCTTATTGTCACTGCTCTTTAACCCCTTGTACTGGCAGTTACCACACGTCCCATTGCCAGGAGTAGATGCATGCCAGGAAAGCCTTACTGCTGGCATCACAAAGATCATTTCTGGAGTTCAGAAGATGATATAACACTGGTGTGTCATTTCAAACTGTAAAATAGCTATCAAGTACAAAGGCAACAGGAAAACACTAAGGCTTCTACTCTTTATAGCATGCAAAAATCAAATTAAGAATCCCAAGGTGACTTGTTTATTTATATCTCGTACAGTGTCTTATGCCATCCAGATGGGCTCCTCAAAAAAAAAACCAAATCACCAGTATTACTCATTGGATTCTCAGATCCCCTCATCGGCCAGCTAAGAGTAGTAAAATTGTTTTGTGACCCTCAGGTCATTCCTTGATATAACACAGAAGTCACTGCAAACTCCATGGTACTACAGCCAGTCATAAACTCCCAGTTGCAACAGGCCAAGAAGGATCCATTATTTGCTCAGCTTCACAGTCCATTGAAACATTTAGTCTGCATTTTCTTGGTCTTAAGTTCAACAGTTCAGAGCAAAGAAGTCAGCAGTACCCATGATCATCATTTTTTCCTCTTTAGTGAATTCCAGAAGCCTTGATGATAAGTAACCTTGCTTTGAATGCATTGCAGAAATCCGGGACTTCATGATGGCTGGATATTCACCAGCAGTAAATATGGTCCTGAGAAACCCATCTAAGGTAAAGGACAGGTACCCTTTCATTGCTTTTTGTTCTGCTACGGAATTCGCAGAGGTTCTACCAATCTGAGTTAAGAGCTATAGGCACAAGTCCATGTTGTTTTCTTCAAATACCTTACTGCAACTGTGTCAGGCTTTAGCATGAGCTTTTATCACCTTATAAGCTGCCTTGTAAGCTCTGGTACCAATGCTGGGGCTACAGCTTTTTCACAACCACCTACAGCAACAACATAAGGCTCATTAATAGTGATCACTCAGTCTCCAAATGTTCTGAAGCAATACCTTGCATGAATATCAAACATCTTGATGATCTTTTCAGATCTCCAGCAACCTTCATCTTCTAAGGACTGAGGTAAACCAAAGTGATACAGGAAGCAGAATGCCATTTCGCAGGTTACTACTGATTTTGCTGTAATAATTGACTCCTGAAAATACTAAAAGAAACAAAAAAGGGTTAACTTAATAACTTTTTTACATTCTAACACATGAAGAAACCTAACTGCACATTTTCTCTGTTATGAGATGCAAATATTTCCTCTCAACTGCATGCTGACTACTGTTACAAGACCCCAGAGTTGGCAAAAATGCTCAGCACACAAAATCTTCCAACCAGGCACATAAAATGAAATGAGGATGCAAATTTTCAAAATAGATCAGTGGACAGCAACTCCCCAGGAGAAACATAATTCTGATGGGTGCTGGTCACATGAAAATATAATCCTTTCATTTAAATGCCTGAATGGCAGCCTGGCTTCATGTACAAGGCACAAGCGTGTTGCAAAAATCCTGACGCTTGAGAGCCTGACAGGTAGATTCATTTTAATGAAAGAATTTCTCTCCTTGAGAACTCTGTCTTTTAAAAAGTTTAGTGCCACACTTAGCAAGGTAACTAAGCTGATCTTTTATGATTTGAACTTGGTTAGCTGGGTGAGCTGTTTCCTCTAGACTGTTCCATTCTCCATCACTGTCTGTGCCAGCATCAAGACAAAGAAGATACTGTCAATGCATTCAATGTTTTGCAATGGTGTGAATTCAATGGTTCCCTCATTAGATCTATATGACATTAAAGGCTTTCATTGGGGTCTACTAGATTTTAGATGGAGTTTAGGGCACTGGTCTCTTTAGCCACCAACTTGAATGGCTTGGCAATAGTTTATCCAAGAAACCAACTCTCTTCCTTTTATGCTGCCACTGCTGCAGACTGCTCAGTCCCTCTAACTGCAAGCAGGAATTAGCTCACCTTTCTAAAAGCTCATGACTTCCAACCTTTCTTGTCCCCCCTTGATAAGACAGAGATCAACTTTAATTTCCTGGATGTGTTGTTAAAGCTGGGCAGTACTGGGGATACAGTTCTACAGGCTTAAAAGGAATTCACCTTCTGTTCAGATTTAGCAGTGGTTGACATGAATATGTTTCCTAAGGGACTATTTTTTTGCTGCTGAGAGGTCACTGGAAGTTTAAATATCAGGATACCTTAAGATCTTGTATAGGCTCTTTTAATTTTGCGTACATCCAAACACAACTACATTGCTTTTAAGCCTTCTGAAAATACTAGATATTGCAAAACACATCATAAGCTCTGGTTCAAAGAGTATCAGTTATCTTGCTCTTTTACTTGAACTGTCTGGTTTAGTGTGGTAATTGGAAAAGGCCAACAGTGGCCTTGAATTATTATTTGTTAAGCTAAGAGGCTCCAGCCAGGAATAGGTCTCCATCATGCTGGTGGAATGTAGAAATCAGTCAGCCTTTGCTTCAGAGACTTGGGCTAAATATACCAAAGTGTTTAAGAACCTTAGAAACCTAAAATTCATAAAAATTTTGTGGGTCTTAGACTACCACGTATCCTAATAAGACATAGGTGCTTATGAAATGTCTATCCCAAGGCCTTGCTGTATTGAAACCCAGAACTGAGGAAGGTCTAAAGAAGTTGAAAACACAGCAGAAAGGAGGAGGAACAACACTAAATTGCAAAGGTTAACAAAATGTATGCTTAGGACGTTACATATGGTTTAGATTATTACTCTTAACAGTTTCTGAACCAGAGATTTTGTTTAATCCAAAGCAGGAAACTTGTTCATTAGTAAATATGTCTGTACTATATTGTACTATGTATTCCCCTGTATTTTCAGGTTCAGCTTACTGTGTATTGATATTTAAAAATGCCAACACAGAACCCCATACTGCCTTCTTCTTAAAAGGACAGCATTAGACTTCAAATTATCCTAACTTCAAATGACTGGTCGTAAGGATTTCCATCAAATGGCTCTTTTAAGACAACATTTACTGCAGCAATCAATTATGAACCCCAGATTTAGACAGTGCCTTCTCCTAAACAAACAGGTGCATACACATCCTTTAGCACAGCAAGACTCAATAAGTTTGTTTACAAAGTAATTCACAATAAATCTCACAGGTAGTTTGCTTTTCCTTCCAAATGCAGCACCAGAAAAACACATTAAATTCTAAGGAGATACGTGTCTGTGCCTGAGAATGAACCCATGTAAAAGAGGAAGGAATACACGAGAATTCTAAATTTTGAAAGGCAAATTCTTGCAATTTGCAAGAGCAATTAGGAGCAAATACAGTTTGTTACTGTTACTTTTATTGACTTCAGTGGGACTGGGTGTGTGTTAACTGTTTGCTGGTGGGACTACAAGGTTTACTATCTAAGCTTAAACTGGGAAAAAAGAAATCCTTTGCTGGTACAGAATCTGGTTCTGCCATATTGAGAGTAATGCTTGCCTAGAAGACACTAGCATTTCTCATTCTAATTTTCAGATCATAAATTACTTAGTACACTTTATAACATTTAAGTGCAACCAGCTATCATTCATTTTTTACATCTCAGTTAAACACCAATACTGGAAAAGATTTATGCTTTGTGTTAGGAAATGAAGAGAAATAGAACTGCATCCCTGAAAAATGTAAATGTCAAGTCAAGTTTCCAGATTGTCTCATACCTTCCAGAGTCGCCTGATTTAGTTCTATGGCTGTGTCTGTGGGTCAGCTAGAAGCAGAAATACAGAAGAAAACGTTCTTCCAAGAAACTGTGTATATAAGGCTTTTGTGGGGACACCCCAAAATTTGGGGATTAGAGACATTAAGGAGCATTTTCTCACTGGAAAGTGAAGGATTGTTCTTTTCACCTTTCTGTCATCTTCTCTCCCCTTCCTGATGCTCTCCCTTCATGCTGAAGTGAGGCATAACACCAAACTCTCCCAGACTCAATACCCCCCGACTACTACTTCTGTCTCCCTCCACACTGACACCTAGTGTTTAACAGCTAACTTTTTCTGCTCAGGGCACCTTCTAGGGTAAAAATAACTGTACGAAAATACTTTAAAAACAAACTTGGTGTAAGTTTTAACCTAAAACCTGACACATCTTAGGAACAATACACCTACAACATCGCTGCTTTAAAAGACCCTACCCCCACCGAGTCAGAAACAGAATGGTTTTAAAGGTTTTCAAATGTCCTACATCTTAGGTGTGAAATTGGTAGTGAATCAGTTGGTGTGAATGATTTTATTTGAAAGGACATTGCTCTAAGCTTTCTAATTCTTCACATGCTCTTTGTAAAAATGTTTATATAGAAGATGATGGCCTTTCCATGCTATGCAGCTACAATTGCTTCAACAGATCACTGCACAAGAGAAGTGAACTCCTGCCTAATGAAAGCTGGCCTACTTGGAGTTCCTCCAATGCCCTTTTGTTAAATGTAAAGTTCATAATATTAATCAGGCAACTGCTTATACTGGAGATCAAGTGAACATTTTCTGAAATTACAGCTGAGTTTTGTCAAAATGTTAGCTTTCCTTACCAAGTACATTCAGAATGCTTGCTATCTCCTACTCTGACGTCTATATAACAAAGCCCATTCAGTAGGCAGCACTGTGGGGCTGTACAGTGCCTGCAGTCCCAGCTGAAGGAATATCAGTACAGGAAAGAAACCACAAGGACTCAGCCAAATTTAAATTCAACAGACCACAAAAAGCATTCCTAGGGAAAGGCAAGCTGTGCCAGTGAAAGTGGGCCACATATTGTAAATTTTGGTGGCAAAGGAAAGGCTTCCATTGAAGCCTCTCTGGGATGCTGGCATGGTTTTTGCAGTCATGCTCTGCAGGGGAAAATGGCTGGTTGGTCTGTTTACAGTAGATTCACCAACCCCCCTTTCTGAATTCTTGAAACAAAGGCTCCTCCACTCTCTGATGAAAACCGTAATCTGCAGGATGCAGAGGACAGGCTGCTGCCTATTGAACAGCCAAACTCTACATGACCAAAATTCTGCAGAAAAATATTGTTTCTGCTGGTATCTTCCTAGTACAGATCAGGATAACCTGAAAAGCATTTTCTAAGAAGAAATGCTTTCACTTTGTAGCCTTCCATCTTTGCAATCTTCAAACCAGGGGAAGAAAAGAATTGCCAGGGCAAACCTGCCCCAGAAGTACAAAGATATATATCTTCTTGGTAGAACTGAGATTCAGAAGAGTAGGAGGCAGAACTGAGATTCAGAAGTTCATCCAAATCTACTTTGCTCTTTTCTCCTTGGATCATTTTCCTTCCAGCATACAAGAGACCTCAGCCAACTACTTTGATTCTCCCATCCTTTCTGGTTCAGCTTCAGTTGCTTTTATTCTTCACAATTCTCTTTATTTCTTCTTTCTTCCATTCCCTACCTTCTGCAGGCAAAGGTGCCATTTCCTATCTTTTCCTAGTGAGTGACCTTAATCTCTCCCCCAGTCCATACCAATAGAATTAAAATAAACAAATCAGAAGCGTAACAAATTTTATATGTGACTTCTAGCAATCTGACCAGCTTGCTTATGTGCTGTACCCCTTTTCACTTTTACGCTGTCTGCTGAGACCGTGAAAACTCTTCTCTTCAGAGCAGGGACTGTCTTGTGTTTGTCACAGAACTAAGCACAGTTCCTAGTTCTGAAGAACCCTCTCTAATTTGCTAAAGACAATATCTGGGAAAAGTATGTCCTTCTTAGTGAAAAACAGTCGATGTGAAGTTCAGTACATCAGAGTATACTGATAAACTATCTAAATGCATTTGCCAAATAAGATACTTGTCTATTGTAAGCCATCCAAAAATATCCTCATGGCTAGGATCCCTGTAAGTATAAACATTCTGATGAAGCAAAATGATTTAGAGTTACAATTAAAAAAAATGGAGTAAGCAAAAAGATACATAGGAAACATAATACTAATCCTATCCCAAAAGATTGTGCTATCCAAGGGGATCTAGAATATTAATTAGTAAGTTGTTGCAAACCTATAAAAAATCATCCCATAATTACTCTGAAAAAAGTTGCAATTTCAAAGCTACACTGCAGAATAGCATACTGGATTAATTATGCCAGACTGCAGCAATAACCTTGAATTAAAGCTGCAACCTTCTATTTTTAAGAAACAATTGCCTTTCTGGTTGATGAAACCTGTCGTCCCATCAGGTAACAGACGTGACCAGGAAAGAGAAAAGCGATAATGAGTCAATCCAAGCTGTTTGATACATTTCAAATCTTCCTCCCACAGAGTGTAGCTGCCACAAGCTACATCACCAGTCTGGTTCTTGAAAACTCGATCTCCTCCCTGATGGGTGAATGTGTCCCAGACATTAGGGTCCTTTCCATCTGCATTCCAGTCTTCTGCTTGAAAAACAAAACTTGGTTGTGACAATTTTGACATCAAAAGACATATGTTGAATGTAAATATTTATCACAAGGTAGGCACAAACCCCTCAAAATCCTATAAGCAAAATAAGCAGTATTCCCTCCCTGCTCCTCATATCATTTAAAGTAACTAGAAACTTTCAAGCATTAGTATGTATTTGCATTAGGTTTTGCATTTATTCATATTTTTGCTTACTGCTAATTATTTGAAAATCCTGTTTTAAAAAGCAGTCAGAGTTCTGACATTCTTCATACTTCCTTAGCCAAAAATCAGATGTTGCAACTCTTGAGATATTACAGGTTTTCACAAAGGCCATTTTCTAATGCAACTTCCATCCATAAATGTAAAAGATCAGTCCATATCAAAGAAAGCCTTTAGGGTATGAGAAATACATCCAACAAATAGGCACTTATGGCTTTCTGGATGTCCTTTGAAAATCCTGACAGTCTGTTAAAAAGAAAGGAATGCCATTATGAGCCATGGCCCTAGGCATATACAAGCTGAATTAATAACATAGCTCTGCAAAACTTCTGCTTTTTGCTTAGCCAAACGTTCACAGAAATGAATTTTGAGTGCTCAAAACCCCTGCACCATTTTCTTCACTTTCATAGTTTTGGGAAATTTCTTTGCAATTCCAAAACTGAGGTAGACAGATTAACTTTAAAATATTCAAAATTTAGCTGCTGTTTGAGATTACATAGTACTAACATCACATAGTATTTAAAACAAATAAATGCACCTTTCTTCATGACAAGCTTCTTTGTCTTTCCAGAGCAATGCAGTAGCTGAGGCAAACAATTAATTTTTAATGTGGAGAGCTCTGTAAACTTACACCCCTGCAAAGTGTGATTTTATCATAAAATTTCAGATAACTCCAAAATGGCCAACCTCATTTACCAGCAAGGTTTTTCAGAGCCCCCGTGAATGCACTGTTCCAGGGTTACTCTTTAAAAACTAAAATGACATTGTGTGTTAAAATCATGTATAAATTAAATATCAGCTGGGTTGTAAGATTAATAACTATATAATAGCTACATATCAATCCTCAATAAAAGTGTTTTAATAATCAATTAGTATCATAGAAATTAGAGATGGAGGAGAACTATTAGGAGGTCATTGAGTCCATCCCCTGCCAACACAAGATTGCTCCCTTAAGTATATTCAGTACTTAATACACATCTGTCTTATTAAATCTAAGTTTAATGCAAGGTTAAGCATATTGAAGACACTTAATTTAAAGCATTACTAAAATCTGTAATATCACTTCTATAACCTAGCTTTTCAAAGATCATTGTCACATTTCATGTTCTTTACGAAATTTTATTGCAGCACACGAACACTGATACATCTACATTTGGTTGGTCAGTAAATTAAACTCTTACATGGGACAACCTTCAAAGTAGGTCAAATTTTAGATCCAGACAGCTGAATTTCTCTTAATCTCAGATTTTATCACAGACTTTGTGTTCTGCCTCTATGCTCCTCGGAAAAATACAGTACTAAAATTTTTCTATATCCTGCTTCTGATTTCAAATATGCCTGCTGAAATAAATAGACATTTTGGATAAGGGCAGCAAATAACAAATAACAGTAATTCTTTGGTGGTACCTAGAATTTAGAAGCCTTTAAGAGCAGGCTTCCTGCACCATATCTATATGATATAGCTCTTTTTTCACTACAGTGGGAGTGAAGGGAGGCCAAAAGCTGCCATAATGGGCAGCTAACACACCTTCATTTAAGAATCAGCAGCTAGAGCACATGCTGAACGATTACTTTTTTGTCTGCCTTCCTCCAGCAAAGGAGGTGGGAGGGAGCAGGAGAAGCATTTGATTTTCAGCAGAGTATGACGCTACTACTCCAGTGGTCATTAGCCACTATGAAGCCCTGACTGGGGCTGTAGCAAACAGATCCACTTTCAAGCATTCCTCATGCTGTTCGAAGAGCCTCTCTGTACAGTGTAGAGTATCTGAGCTAGCTAAATGAAGTGTAGGAAGCAATCTAGCCCAGGCAACAGAAAGCTCCACATACACTAACATATCCTGCTGAGCCACAATTAGTCTGCAGAGAGCTCTGCTCTGCTTCAATGAACCGAGCGTGCACCTCTAAGCTTGCTCAGAAACCTCCACGCTACACAGCACTTCATAGTGTAGACATACCCGGAGTTTTAGGGAGCTTTGGGCCAGGAAAAAACAGTGATGAGGAACTAATTTTACATTTCAAGCACATAGGTGAGACTTAGCTACCAAATCATCATATAGCATGTCATCAAATGATTAATATAAATTATCATGAAATGTGATGCATGTTCCCCATTCTCTGTAATTATTACAATGGAATAAGACAGAATGCTTTTCCATTCAAGTGAGGCCATTGAAGCAGGAATATTACTGATAAGAGTATTGAAGTTTTCACGTGCTTTTCCAACTTAGCTTTTCTTCTAATTCAGCTGTGCTTTCACTTCTTGGAGTGAAATTTTCTCGGCCTGGTCTCTGCCCAAAAGGTGAAATTTTGTTTGAATTAATGCAGTTCAACTATTTGGCATATGAAAGAAATGAAGAAAACCACTTTTACCATTATGAGAATTTTTTGCAACTTTTCCTTCTCTCAAAAAAAAAAAAAAAAAGAAAAAAAATCAAGCAGAGGGTTGAAATTTAGCATAGAAATGGCCTTCAGTAAGAAGAAGTGCTTTTGAGTGTTCTGGTGCAAATTGATTTTGATTTGACTGAGTCATGAACCTTTGAAATCTGCACTTTGAGCATGCAGAGTACAATTGGTATGATTTTTTAGCACTTTGAAATATACAGAGTGGAGAAGGTTGTGCTGTGCATAAATACATAGCTGACAGTGAAAAATAAAGTAGCCTGTCAGCCCTTGCCTCATCCACTGTGTATCTTGTGATATGTGCAGCAACTGAGTTTGGACTCTACAAGAACTATTGCTTCAATCATGCTGCTTCGAAGTCGGAAGCTGCACAGCTTCCAAAGCTTTCAGGAGGAGGAATTCCCTGTTGAGTTTCTTACTTCTGTGGGAAAAGGGTCATTTGAGTAGTGTCTAGACCACATTATAGATTTTTTTTTTTTTTTAACGTTTCTCCCACTCAGAAGCCTCTAGGAAAGCTCATTAAAAATACATTAAGAGAACATTAAAGTTGCGCATCTAGCCACTCAAAAGGCAGGAAATTATAATGTCATTCTATATGCACACACAATTCACATTTTAAAAATTAGTCAGTAGAGCTATGCGCATTGCAGGACTCAAGTTAGAATATGGCCCAGAATATTGATTCCCCGGGAACAGTGAGCTGTTCAGTCTATTAGGTGAAGCTAACTGAGCTCGTTAAAAGGTACCAAGCATGGGCAAGTACTATCGCTTTCAGCAATAACCAAGAACTAAAGGCTACATCCTCAAAGACAATTTTAGATCTACAACTCCCATTTAGGTACTGAAATCAATGGGAGTTAAGTGCCTGTATGCTGCAGGGTATAATATGAGAAAATCAGATCTATGTGTATTTTAAAGGTCTCTAAACACACATTTATGAAAGGATAAAGTTTGGCGGGGTTATGGTTGTAGGTGTCCCTGTACCTTATGGGTTTAGATTCCCTAATCTGCCACATATTTTCATATCAAGCTGGGCAAATCATTTTATCAGCACCTCCACTCGGTTGGGAACATGATACATGTCCCCATGGGAGGGCCTCCACAAGTCCAACTGTTAACCTCTCAGTTCACTGTTTTTCATATTCTTTGGAGATGAATTCCTAACTGAGGACCCTTTGTGAGTACCAATGTCTGATGGGGTAGTTCTCCCATCCAGTCTTGGAATAGTCGATAGTAATCTACTTAAATTAGCTCTAGAGAAAGGAAATACTCAAGAACTAGTTGGAAAATTACTTACATCTCCTTTTCTTCACCCACTCTCAATAGCTAGTGAAAGGTTCCTCCTCCATATTTCTGAGATTTGAAACATCTTTTACCCTCTTACTGCTCAGGCCAGAAGTGTTTAAACACAAGTCCTACATGGATTTGCATCAGATGTAGCATCTACATAACAAGGCAAAGATCAAACACTCTCCTACACGAATCCAGACTTTCATTCACTTAAAACTTCCTTAGCACTTTGGCAGCTAAAAATTGACACCTTCAATTTGATACACTGCTGTAGCTGCACCCCAAGCAAATCCAACTGGAAAAGCAATATCCTCTGGCACCGGCTGCAGAGGACAGGCGAATACACAGCATTATGCGATGCTATGGAGGTGCCGGCTTCATTTGCAGACAACGGTTTCTGGCTCGATCACTCTTCCACTTGTTACAAGCAGATTTCATATTGAAGACAAAAATAAACCCTGCGGAGCTTCACACACTGAAGGGCAAGGCACGCACTTTGCATATCTCAGGATTAAAGCGGAGAGGTTCAGTCAGCTAACAGTGAAAGTGGAAAAGGCAGCAGTGGAAAAGCCTAGGGTCGTCACGGTAAAAGGACTCCACCTACTACAGAGCATTAGTACACAGAACAGATCCCTGTTCCCTTCACTTCCCTCTCACCTCCCACCTCCCAGGCAAAGGACTTTTTGGACCCTCTACTCAACATAAATCCTTCAGTCACCAGGCAAAAAGTCCTTTCCCCTCCTTTCAGCTTCAAAATCCAGCAGCACCTCTTCTTCTCTGGCATCAAATTTACATTTTTTTCTCTCCCAACACCAAAACAACTTGCCTGCAGTAGGTGAGAAAGGATGTTTTAGCCATTGCATGTTTAGCACTGGAAACCAATGAGTCGAAGAGGAAGATTTGTATGGGAGTACAGAAGGAACAGCTATCTTTCTCCTTCTTTAAAATCCCATGAATGCTCATTTTTTCTAGAGCAGCAATGACAACCTTATGGCATGTTTGCCAGAATCAGCATCTGCAAAAACAGCCCTCAGGTCTCTTCCTCTACCTTCTGTCAATGTTGTCACTGCTCTCCTGTCAGCAGGCTGAGAAGGGAGCAGCAGCAGGAGGACGAGTCAGGGTACGTATGGCTGTAACAAGTGGGATGGGCTGAAAGTAGTTTAGTGTCCCTTCTCAGAAAACTGCAACACCTGGCACGCTAGATGGCACTACTGCAATTTTTTTTTTGACTTACAGGAGTTTTTTCCCCATTTATTATAATAGTATATCCACACCGCTTTTGCCAAGGTCAGCATCTCCACATATTGGACTGCTAGACAATAACGGATGACCATTACTATTTTTATTTCTTCTTTACTCTTCTTGCACCCCTTTGATTTTGAAATCTTTTTAGGCGAGAACCTACTCCTGCAAAGCATTATACATGTAAGTGATATTTTCTTTGATAGCAAAAATAAGACAAACTTTAACATACACAAAGAGCCGCTAAAACAGTTAATGCACATAGTTTTGCCAGAAATACACACAATGAAAGAGTCAACTTCTTAGGAAAAAAATTCCTTTGTAGAGATGCAGAGAAGCTGATTTAATTCCAAAGTGCACATTGCAGAACCAGACAGTGCAGATGCAATGCAAAATAAATCAGGCTTTCACAGCAGGCAAGCATTTCCTCAAGTGGCTTTCAAAAGAAAGGTAAAAGCCCCTTGAATACAAAGGAACAAAGGGGGAAATGAGGCACAACATACCAACTTGTTCCCAAAACACAAGCTGACACATGGTCTAGGCAAACATACGTATCCTTTACATGTTTTATACAGATGACCAAAAATTGCTGCAATGAACTAGTTAATGTTCTCTGGTTGAAGCAGCTTCCTCAGGCTTTCATTTGCAAGAAGGTAAGCATTGGACAGTTAACAGTAAAACTCACCAGGGACACCTTAAATCATGATTAATAGGTATTAATGAACCAGAGTAATAATGCATATTTTTTACATCATTAAATGTTATTGGTAGGTACCTTTGAAAATGTAAGTGACATTAAATCTTTTCCCAGAAAATGATACAATTCAATTTCACAAGAGATATAATAAATATGTAACTCAATAATAGGGCAAGCGGGGCAGACAGAAGATAGTAGCAATAAAAACCCAATAAAAAGTTTTCTAAAAATGTGTAACCATAAAAACAAGGCTAAAAAGTGTCACTGCTGATTCCCTAGCAGGAATCAACAGAGACAGAGATGGGTTTTAGGAAAGATTGAGTGGGAGGAAAATATTCCATAAGCAGTCTGGGGAAGAGTGAACAAAATTTGCCTCAGAGGTTAAGGCAGATTCACAGTAATGAGGTAGCAGGCTATGCCAGATAAGTAGGCAGATACTGAAAGATGCAGAGCTTCAAAATTCAGAGAAGCTGCGTTTATAGCAACTAATCTCAAACTCCTCCAGCAACCCAATTTCTAGATTTGTGACCCCACTTCTGGTTGTATTTCTGGACTCATGAACCGCTCCTTCTTGCAGTAGTGGGACTTGCAATTATATTTCCATTAGACCCACTGCATGTCACGGCCCCTAGGATGCACCCGCCTTCTTACTCTGATAATTTTCCCTACATCTAACAAGTAACCTGACCCCAATCTGAATTTCAGTATTTCATTGTCCCATTGTTTTGTTCAACATGTAAGTAAAAAACTATAAGAGATCTCAGTTCTACCTAGAGGCAAATTTTTTCCAGACTAGGTTTAGGGTTTTTACATTTGCACTGACACAGACTATATGTAACTAAATGAGCTTAAGCCAAATATTCCTAGGAAAAATCAAGCAGTTCTTGGATATCCAAATGTATTTGGACAAAGATATTTTTGGCAAGTCAATAAAGACCAAGAGTAATTGGCCCTGATGCTAAGGGTTGGCAATCTAACTTTATAAAATGCTAGGTATTATATTAAGGTGAAGGATAGATGGGGTTTGGTGTTGGGCCCTTAAATCATGTGGGATTAATTATTATCAGAGGAATTGTGTCTTGTCAAAATGAGTTTTTCCTGACTGAATTCATGTTTCCTAATGTCACATTATAAATAAGTTTAATGGTATTTACTGCAGAATTTAGAAATTAAACTTTGAAGGGGTTGTGAAAATTAAAATCTCTTTCCGGAAATTTTACACTGTGCAGGAACAGAAGGATATAGCTGCCTTGGAAGCAAGACTGTAAGTCTCTGAAACAGCCAAAGATAGAAGTTCACATATTCTGTGAGTTGTCTTTGTAATTGCTACTCATAAATTTAGCTTCCCTCCCTGGCAACATAATGGAACAGCTATTGAGAAAACAAATTTACTAAAACACTTTGAAGTCTGCCAGACAAACTTGATTTTTTAATAGTAATACAAAATTAATGAATAGAGAGCAGAAGCTATACTGTCACATGTCTGAATTTTAGCAGTATACTGTTTTCTTTAGGATATTTTAGCACTGAGCTTAAGGTGTTCTCAATTAAGTTATGGAGACGGTTTCCACTTTACACTGTGGCTACAGTAGAAGATTCCTAACTTTGATCCTCTAAATTGAGCCTTAATTAGAAGCCTCTGCTGGATTGTTGATTAGCCTTTCTTCTCCCATCTCCAATGTGTCAAAATTCTGTTCCCAAACTTAAATCAAATTGGAAATGAACTCTCATGTTGAGTGAAATGAAGGGTGATGACAAACAATGAAGGGTAATGATAAACAATAACTTTGAAGGGAGGCATTTAGTGCAGTACACAAAGATTAGTATTACTTCTGATCTCATTTAATAGCTTCAATAATGAGCTAGAAGAGGGAGTAAATGGTACATTAATGAACTCTGCAGATCTATTAAACTAGGAGGAGCTGAGCACACTGCTGAAAATGGAGAAATAATACAAGAGGTCACGGGAAGATTAGAAACAGGCAGAATATTGCAATGAGATTCAGTTTAGAAAACAGAAGAATAATATTTGGGTAAAAAAATCAACAGATGGTAACAGGTAAAAATCTGGAGAGCTGTAATGCTGGAAGAGATTTAAAATTAAGAACATCAGGAAAACTAGGCAAGAATCTGTAACTGAGCAGCAGAGAAAAACAGTGAAATTTGGGCAAAACTATTATAGAATAAGCAAAGAAGTAATGACTTATCTTAAAGCAGCTCTACAACCATCAGCTCTCTTCTGTATTTGGTCTGGGCACTGCAAAAACAGACTATCAGTCAGATGGTTAGAGATTTTGCAGCTATGGAATTTTTTCCTGGAAGAAAACTTGAAAGTAAGCCATCCATTTAACAGAGTGTTGTCCTTCATGAAGTGAATGACATAACAGTGAGCCACTGGCTAAAAGACCATAAAAGAGCATGAGACTGAACAAATAAAATATTCTCCCACTGCTTCTGGTAATTGTATCATGCAGCTTGAATTTTTTGATATTGCTGAGGAAACTGCCGATGTAATGCCAGCTGCTATGAGCTTTCCAATACCAGATATATGTGCACAATATCTTGGAGAGCTAAAGCTAGTTGTGAGCAAGTTAATTCCAGTTGAGAAGCTCACACAAATTAATCTTGCTGCGAATAACTCAACACAAGCTACAGCGGAGTGCCAAACTAGTGTTACATCACTCCCTGCACCAGAGACAGTTTCGACAATTCTGCACGGCACAGCATTAGGATGCATAGTACGTATGTAAAGTGATATTCCAGATTGGTCATCAGTCTTCAAAAGTCCTTAGTAGCTCTTGGCTGTTGAAGGCGTCGTCCTTTATTGCTGAGTGCATCCAAATGGTATTTTTAAGTGGGCTTGGCCGCTCAGGAGTTTGTCACTGTCACTATGTCGTGACCCAACACTGAGTGTGCACAGAGCAGGGCATTGATCCACAGCTTTAAATTTGCACACTTCAGTAGAAAACCTGGCAAAAGCCCTTTCATGTAAAACCACGCTCTATTCATTTGTAACTCTGCACATCCTGCCGTTCCACGCTTCTAGATTGTTCACCTTGTAGGTGAACAAGCTTAAAAACAATGAGCCACCGTGCAAAAATGTCAGCATAAAAAAAAGGAAAAAACAACATAAAAAATACCAGAAGCATAGACAGAACCCCTGGTCCCTTGTGAATGCAACTTGTTTGCTGAGACAGCAACCCTTCACTCTGTTTCAGGAAGAGCTGCCTACATTTTCCAGAAATTGAGAGTTTCGAGACATTTGTAGAGCTACCTAATGGCAAACTTGCTTGATGTGATTTTGCCAGGAAAATATCTGCTGTACCTAATCAGATTGGCTGCAACTGGTTAGAATGACACATCGGAATGATTTTAAACTAAACTTGTTAACATTTTTAAAATAGAAGGCAAAGAAGTCTTACACATGTGTGAAAGCAGCAGTTTCCCTATTTAAGTCATGAATCTGTAGGCTATTTCACTACACAGCTGAATTTTCAAAACCTTGTACATATAATCTTTGCTGCACATAACAATTTCTACTTTAAAACCAGTATGCCCCATTTTTTTACAGTATGTACACTTCAAAATCCCAGCACCTTATCCAAGGGTTACCTCACTCTGCAACACCATTTAAGTGTCCATGTGAACCTAGAGGTCAAATCTGACTCTTCTGAAAATGTGGGCCCAGTATCTCATTGTTGTGATGCTTCTGAAACTTCTCCCTTGTTAACAGCTAAATCATATTTACCCTTAGAAACATGTCGTATCACTTCGGTTTTATTCCTGGGAGATTATATATGTGATGTCTGTATTATTCTCTTACTCTAACACTCACGACTTACGTATTTCCCAGCACAGCGCTGATCTCTTTTTTTTTTCCCACTTGCTCCTGACCTCACATGCCATCAACAAGAAGAAGCCAAAGCACGGCAGAGGATCCGGAGAGTGTAGCCCCCACCCCACGCACACATCGACCCGCAGCCCCTGCTGCCATCGCATTCCCAGGAGGCAGAGGTGTGTGCTCCCGTCACATCACACGCGGGTAAAAACATTGCTGAGAAGTTTGAACGCTTACAGGGATGATGAAGCTTTGTCCTCAGTCTATCAACCCTCCATGAGTATCAGTGGAAATCACTAGCCAGTGCCAACCAAATTGGACAGAAAACTAACATTTGTGAGAAAACACGGCTGAATAAATGGATAGACCGATATTGGTGTTGCAACTGATGGAAAGCCTGAAAAGTAGGTGCAACTATAATATTAGGCACCAGAGAATATACTCAAAGGAGACACATTACAGATGCTGATACCACAGGAAATGCTTCAAGCAAGATGCATAAAACCACAAAAAAGCAAAAATTAAAACCCTCAGATAAATCTGGTTTTAAAACTGAATGATCATAGAAGCACTTTTTTTTTTTTTCAATTCTATGCAGGTTTTCTCACCAAAACACTAATAACCTAGAAAAATTCTTAACACATTTTACTGTTTTTTTTTTTCCTTTCGAGTTTTTTTTTTATTCTTTATTTTAATACATACATAGAATAAACTAGGAAAGGATTCTGCTCAGACCAATTTTATACTGGGGATATATTGACTAAACCAAATAATGTCAACATTTATAATATGTATTAAGTCCTGTAAAGTCCCATATTTTGTTTTCAGAATTAGGTAGACATAGTGCGACTAGTTTTTATAGCAGTGAAACTGTATCTTTCATTTTCTTTTCTTACAGAAATGCTGTTTCTAATGTCACTGACTATGACTAATGACATTGACTATGACTTTAGCAAATATGCTTGAAAAGCTTCTTCCACCAGTCAGGATTAAGAAATCCCATTATATTAGTGCATTTACATAAAATTCACTTCCCTATATCAGCAATATGGAACTATCTACTATTAAGCAGCAGCACACTATGAGAGACAGTAGTTGATATTACTTTTCAAAAGATTTGTGCTACGCCATTATGCTGTAAATATTTTTTCCTTTTGCAAGAAATACTATCCATTGTACTCTTCATTTTTATCCTGCAAAATATTAGTGAACACTACTGCTTGCACCTGGAAAGCGAGATAAGTAGTACAGCAGTACTTTAATTTGACAAAGTAATCCAAATACCTATTTGGAATTCAGTAAATACAGGTTATTTTTCAAACAACTTGTGCTTTATATATAAAATTTTGGTCTTCCAAACAGTATTACAGATGTGCAGTGATGTCTCAGGATTACGTTATTCTGGGAATATCACAAAACACGTACCTGACCCTGACGCTAACTAATAGAATCAAAAGAAAAAAATCAATACAACTGTTTAACATAGCTCTCTGTTGCTTGATTTAAACACATAAATTAAAAAAAGATTAAAGGATATGGTAGGTGTAACGGTGCAGCACTGACCTTTTTATCATCACAGAGGTTGTCTACTTAACAAAGAAGTCACACGGATGAATACAGTATCTCATTCAATTTAAGCTCTTCAGATCTTTCCTCATGTTTTAGCTTGGCACAGAGAAAACTGAACAGTCACATAGTGTAGATGGAACCATACACATTTTTCCCCTTCTGATGAAATACTAAAGAATTTTATAAGCACACAACAAAAAAAGTGGAGTTTATGGGTAAGCAGGCCTATTTTTGGATCCAGTTCCTTTGTTCGTCTCTCTCTTAATTGCCTCTTTCAAACTAAACCGGTGAATAGACCTAGTAATGGTTGTTGTATTAAAGCTTGTGGCTGCTGAGTGATCAATATCCAGTAGGAGGCCACAGGCAAAGCTGTGAGGATGTGAAGGCTGGGTGAACATACATACTGGTTCTTTACATTCCCACGGAGGCCTGCAGAAGAACAGTGGGTGTTTATGTTATTAAAGGACTACATCACTATCTATGACACAGATTGGGATGGGGGAAACAAAGTCAACCTTTTATTCTCTAGCCTTTGAAAAGCAGATTTTGTAAATTACCATTATTTTAGCAGAATACATATAGCAGCTTATTAAATGTGTTTAAAAACTGTCCACTGGTGGTGCTGCTAGCCACAACACTTTCCTCTCAGTCTGAGCCAAGGCAAGAAGTTGTAGCAATAGAAAGCCGTAACCTCTTATGTGGACTATTACTACAGCCTGTCATTGGTTTCAGTTATTTGTTTCCTTGCCAAAGACTGAGTAACTTTATGATGAGTTCCAAGTTCTGCAGAGGAGTGTGCTCTACTGATTATCAATTATTTTTATACTCTGCTTCTTGCCTGCATTCCTGATCTTAGCGTCTGTTGTTTTTTTTAAAACAACCTTTGGCAGCCAGTAGGAAAACGGCAGGGAAAGTTTTGTTTGGACTCTGAACCCTAGCACGGAGCCTGCTCAATCTCTGTAGGAACAGCCCAATCCAGTTAATGCAAAGAAGCTGAGAGGGGCTGAAGCATTCTCAAAGTGGACTGACTCTTTGGCAGATTACACAACTAAACTCCTAACAAGATCTCCGCCAAGTTTATGTAAAGTGTATTTCTTCCAAGGCTTATACTGGGTCCAAATTTTAATGAATCTTAACAGATAGGGCAAGAGAGGTATGCTGACAAACATGTCTCACTGGTGTCCCAGTTTTGATTCGCTCCTTCAGTGCCTGGAGATGCTAAAGCTATCTTGTCTTCTTCCTGCAAAAATCTCATGTTTCAGACACCTCTGATCCATACCAAGACAAATTTGAGAATGAAAAGAAAAAGGCAGTCAGACTTGTGGTCCAAAACAATGAGGAATAGATGCAATAGTTATTAGAGGTGTTAGCTGAAATATTTGCAAGAGAAGAGTCTGGTTCTTACTTTGCCTGAGTCAGGTTAGAATGTGCATTTCTCACTAACCAGATGAGTGTCCTAGGCAGCATGTATTGGCTAACCTGCACTGAACTTACAAATTCCTCTCCTTTTTTTGGCATTCTGGGTGTCTTATTGATAAAAAGCGTATCACAGTGCTGCATTCTGACAAAATATATTGGTTCTAATGGATCTGTCAGTTTTCAACAGTAAAAAAAGAAAAAAAGTTATAATAATCTCTGCTTTTTAAACCCCATCTTCCCATATTCACTGTTTTCTTCCTTTTAAACGTATTAGTGCAAAATTCCTCAGGGTGCAGTGGAAAAATGCAAATTCTATCACACTTCCAACAAGTAGAATACAAAAAGATTCCCGTTTTGGACTCTATATGGACACAGCCTCTACAAACAAAATCAACACAAGCTTTCCATTAAAGTCATTGGAAGTTGGATCAGGTCTCAGCTTTCACCAAAATAAACCGTTTACTCAACATGAATAAAAGGAGAAGAAAACATAACACATGAATGGTACCCAAATTTTTATCTCCGACAAAATGTCTCTTTTTATATAACTGTAACTGATAGTTTAAAAGCTATTTTCTCAGTCTTCTTTCAACATGGCTGAACTTCCACTACGGCAATGGAATGTTAAATGGGAATTGCAAAAGGGATTGGGATTTTTTTCTTTCACTCTCCCTCTCAATCAAGATTAGCCAACTCCTCATTAACATATGTGTATATAAGATTTCTAAGGGTTTTCTAAAGACTGCAGGTTCTGTAGTTCTCTTGCAGTTACAGCACAGAGTCTTGGATTGATGCCTAGAACAGACCCAAGATGTGTATCTCTCAGCATGGTCTGTCATGTGCTATTGGTTATAAAGCTTGCAATTGTTAAACAGCTGGATTAGTGCCTTAAGCATATCTTTGCCATTCAAGGAGAAGGTTTAACCAAAACAAAACATTTGTTCTCCTAGGAAAGTTCGATGAGAATATCAGCACGACAAAGTAAACTGGGAATATTTTCTTAAGAGAAGATCTTGTGGTTAGTGTAACTTTTGTTTCTGGCAATACCTGTTTATTTGCATGGAATATTTTACAGACATTAATTTCTCTAGGCATAGGTTTATTCTCTCCCATGTTTAAAAAAATAAGGTGATGATAATTTTTTGAACTTTTTTAACTTTTTTTTTTTTTTACGTTGAATGTGCTGAGTTTTCAAATGAGAAGAGTTCACAGGTGGAACAATGGAAAGAGAAGACAATAAGTAGGAAATGACGCTGTCAAAAGACAAAGAATCCTTAAAAAATCAACTGATACCAATTGTTTCCTGCCACAGTACAGTAAGCATTCCAGTGCAAAAAGATTCCAGTGCTGCTATGCAGAGATCTTTCTCTGTCCCTGAAAAGACACTGTACAGGAGAACAGAGTCCCTAGAGAAAAGGGCAATGACTTCTCAAAAGCCATACAAAAGATCAATATCAGGATTAGAAAAACATTTAGAACTTTCATCAAGCAAATGTCCTTTTCAGGGGACAATACCTGTCTGTACCTTCTCACATATACTGCAGAATTATCTGGTACTAAGCATATTTCTGAAGAGTTAGGAAAACATGCAGATAGATGTTTTGCTTTACAATATATAATTATAAAAATGGAAAGCTAGAAGCTTTTTGTTAGTTTTAATTGTCTTTTATATTTATGTACATACTGGAAGTAAGTTTACAGTGCTGCTTTGTTCTGGAAAGCATGTCTGTAGGAATGCTCAACAGAATATGAAACTTTGTATATTCCTTCAAAAACTGACATTAACAGAGCTTTATAACTCAAATGTTAAAATGTCAAAAAGAAGACCTGAAACTCAAAATCACGTATCCCAGCTCTGCACTTCTGAACATTTTGTATGCATTAACCTGTATGTACTGCTGAGTGGATGCTGAAACGTATCTTTTCATCCATAACTTTACAATAGCAAGTTTCCTGTACTAAATTTATTTTGTATTTTAAAAGTTTAAAAGTTGAATGATTGCCTATTAAAGTCAATACTACAGAATCTCAGCTCCTGTGGAGAAGGAAATCTTAAAGGCTTGTGTTCAGTATACAACCAATTCAAATACGAAAGCTGTAATGACATTAGAGATTACCTTTTTATCATTCAAATTTCTCCTGTGAATCTGTAAGGGAAAGAGGTGATTTTATAAAAGACATAATTATAACTGCCTTTGAAGTGAGTTGTGATCACAATCTACTAAGAGGGTGGATAAGTATTTGACTGTAGGACTAGAATTTTAACAGATGTGGCAAATCTATCTGCAAACAATAGCTTTTTCATTGGACAGCATCAAAAAACTGCTACGCTTTTCCATTGTGGTTTATCTCTGTCATTGCTCACCTAGCACTTTAAAATTTATCCTCTTAACAATCATTAAAGCTCGAATACAAACTCTTCTCAAACTATGTTTGTGTATATATAGTGTAGATATTCATCACTATGATAAATGAAGGAAAGTTTTTTTGAAAGCTGGAAATAGCCAAAAAAATTATTTGGCTATTTGAGCCTAATTCAGGGAAATCTATGGAGTAATGCAATTATCCTACTCACAGCATCTGATACCTGTAACCTCCCATGAGTTCATTCATCTCACTCACTTCTTCAGGCACTATTTCTTTATGATTCTGTGACCATTGTGGAGTCCCTCCTCAGTGCTAGTTTCCCATGTGAAGTCACTGCATCGTTTAGTGAGATAAAAGTTTGAGTGCACTTATTCTAAGACAGGAACCTCATCAAAAGGAGAAGAAGTAATACAAGGTTCCAAACATTGGCAATCTCATAATTTCATTTGTTTCTTAAAGTTCTGTTTCTTTCCACACATGGCCCATACCATTGAAAAAGAAACATAGCTTGGATAATATGTATAATTCTATCAAATAGGAATAGACTGGTAATAAATCACTGAAAAGAATATGTCTGCACTGTGTTCTACGAAATAAATTTCAAAGTCTTCAGGTATGAGTGTTGTTTAAAGCTCTGTAAGAAAATATCCATAACCTTTCATGTAAGAAAAAGCAAAATGTTACAAGACTTAAGATCACAAAGCTGGATGATTTTTTTTTTTTTCCTAAAACTTAATAAGTGACCTAGGATAAAATTGACCTTTGGTCAATGATCATATCTGAGAAAATTCAGCTATGAAGGTGAAAGTTTGACAAAATCATAAATAACTGAAAAGGACAGAAAGAAAGCATTAAGAAAACTATAAATGTCACTATGCTCTCCATCTGGAATACCATTGCTAGTACTTTTACAATGCAGTACAGGCAGCAGAGTAAGGTGATCTATGGAACAACAATCTGTCATTAATAAAGAGGAAAAACATCATGAAGACTGGAGATGAGATCATGGATCATGCAGAAGACCACCTACTGAAAAAAAAAAAAGACAAAGAGGAAAAGAAAGTCTGTTTTAGCCAGCTTCAGTTTCTTACTGGACTGACCCTTGAACCACTAAGTCATCAGTTTCCAAATACTCAGTTTTACTGGCCAATTACTCAGCAGAACATGACATGATCAATGATCTGAAAGTTTTCAGCTGCTTGTATTGATCAAATATATAAACAAAACACAACTGTCAGCTGCTCTGAGTTTACCGCTGATGAAGTGATGTTTAAAACAATTAATGAAATAATGCTTGAATACAGAAGAAAAAAGCCTAACTGATATAAAAGAGTAAAAATGCTTAGTGCTCAATTATTTAATAATTTGCCTTATAATTGATTTTTTGAATTGTTTGACGGGCAAAACAGAGGTGTGAACTATAATTACCAGCTACCTATAATAGCTCATTTTTTGGATTTCAGTTAATTATTTCTAAAGTGAAAGAAGCAGGATCACTGAGGCCGCCAAACTCTCTTCAAATTATTGGTGCTAAAAAACATAAATATCAGAAAATGCCAATTATTACAAAATGTGAAGGTTGATTACCTTTTGTAAAAAAAGGCAGATGAGCAAATGCTATGAAATGCTGAGGCAGGGCAGGGGCACACAAAGGAATTACGGTAAACTAATGAGCTTCCAGGTGTCGGCTGAGCTTGGGTAACTAACAATATTTGCACTCGTAGCCTCAAGCAAATCTGAAGCAAAATGTGTTAGATAAATCTTCAGGGAGAGCACCCTCTGCTAGCAGGATGAGCCCTAAACAAGAGCCAAGTTTGCAGTGACGCACCGCTTCGTGAAGAACAATCTACCTCGTTCCTCCTTGTCCTGATCTGAGAATAGGAACAATTTCAACTTCTAAAGGTGGCAATTTAATTTCCCTCTGACAGCAACGAAATGATCCAAGGCTCAGTAGTACTGCGTCTTTTCAGAGGAAGTATCTATAAAACAAGGGCTGCTAGAGACTTGGAGTCAAATTCCATATTGGTCTCACTGGAAAAGGTAATTTATGCCTTGCTTAGCCAGGTAAGATGGGAGGCAATCTAGCCATTAGAAAATACGGACCTGAATTAAAGGAAATGGAAGGGGAGAGAATTAAGCGTGAAAAGAACACTATTTAAAGAAAGGGTGAAAACTGAGAGATTAATTTACTGTTAGTTCCACTTTATCTCTTGTAAGTACATTTTTTAATTCTTTAAATCAAAGTTCTTCTGCTCTATGCGTGTTGCCATTATTTCCCTGGAATTGAAAATGTCTGTTTTGTTCAGGAAGTGCATGTTAGAAATCTTGGGCTATTAAAAGATGGTGCCAATGTTAACTATTATACAAAGGATTAAATTTTAACTAAGTAGTATTAAAAAGTGACTCTATAAACCTTTAGGTTATTGGTACTTCAAGATTTTTCAAAGAAAAGAAGACCAATATGAAGGATTAATAGTTAAGGTTATGCAAAATCCACTTAATCAGCATGGCTAATTTTAGCTTTAACTAAAGCTGCTGGCAACTATGTGCGTTTTGCTTTGGGGCTTTACTTTTGAAGAGAGTGATGAATACATTTTTGAGGTAAATTTATCTTAACTGAGAGTCTACCTAATGCTCTTTAATTGCTGAAAAAGTGATTTTAATAGCATTTACATTTAGGATAGGAAGGAGGTCTTCAGCTGCACATCTTTAAGACCCTAAAACAAGCATTTTATTTTCACATTTATATAATATACTGCTTGACTATAAACCAGGTGAGTTTTATAAACAATACAGTCATCAACATGGGAATTGTTTATGAAGCAAGAATCGTTCTCCTGACAGTACATACCCTATTCAGAAAAGGGCATAGGAAAATTGGAGCATACTCTGAAGATATGAATACAATGACTTGCCAGACTATCTGGGCACAAATGCTGAGGATGAAGGTCTTTCCTTGACAAATGCTACCGAAGCAAGGCAGACATACAGAGTGTCAGCTCAAGCACCCCAGGCATTTTAAGCCAGAAATATAAACTTGCTAATACTTAACAGCTCTTTTACCCAGCTCCAAAATCACAAAGGATTAGATCATTCAACATGAAGTGGATTAGATACGGTTATGCTCTGAGTTAAAACGAAATGATATGAACACTAAGTTTCCTGTCCGGTGAGAGCCAGATAAAATCTGACTGCATCTCAGACTGGTGGGGTAAGGTGTGGAGAAAGCAACAGGGTGGGCATTTGGTGAACTCAGCTTTCACAAGGTTGTGAAAATCTTGTGGGAGAAGCTACCCTTTACATTACAAAAATTAAGAGCCATGGTCTTCATTCAATAGTGGATTATAAAGGGCTGCTTCTAGTGGGAAAAGTGGGTAACCCTGGTAAAGTTAGACTTGATTTACAATGATGTTATTGCAGTTGGAGGCCCCAGCGAAATTCAGATGAGCGTACCTATGTTAGCACACTGCTATTATTCATACAAACAAGGTAATGTTATGTTAAAATGTATGTCTGGATCCTAGCATACTAGTATAGGATAATTTAATTTATCATAAACTGAAGTCTTCAGCTTCAATACTATTTTTTTTCCTGTGTCATGAATAAATTACTTGTAGTTCATGCAGATTTGCCTCCCTATGCTGGCTCTCATGGCCTGAGAAGGTCATCCCAACTTCCCACTTCTCTTAGGATTTTCACTACTAGTACTTTTTCAGTGGAACCTGTTTATCAGCTAGGATCATAAGGGGTGATATACTGGATTGGATTCAGTGCATCCACCTATGTGAGTATTTTGTGTGTGGCAGTGATCAGCACAAGATGCTGTAGAAGAAGGCACATGAACCTCCAGGGAGCAAATGAACTTTCTCTCAGTCCAAACTAATGGTTGGAGAAGGCTTAGGCCCTGTGGACCAAAGCTGACAATTGCATGTAATTAGGTCTGTTCACTCTCTGTAAAACTAAGCAAAGTCAGTAACTGAACAAAAGGCCACTTTAAGGAAACAGGGAATCTCAACAGCAAGTCAGGAGTGATGCTCTTCCAGCAGTAAATTTATGCTCTAATGAAGGTTGTGATTAGCTCTGTGCGCTTACAGAGGTTAGACTTCTAGCTAACTAGTTTAAGTGCTGTTAGCACTGTTATTGTGCTAGCAATTGTGCTTAGCAATCTACTGAAGATTCGCATAAATATTTGGATAGCAAGGTTGCACTGATCTTGGTGCTGCCATGGCCACATGGCTATTCACAGCTGTGTTCTAGGTTGTCTCTGCTACAGCTAGTATCTGCAAGAGCTAGTTTTCTGGGAGTTTTTTTTGAGTGCAGCATAAATGTCTTGAGACCCTTGCATGTCTTGGATACATGTCCCACAAGAGGATTGAATCATGGCTATGTTAGAACTGCTTTCTTCCAGATTGCAAATGGCAATTAGATTGACTAGACTTAATGAAACTAAGATAATACATATTGTACTATTTCCCTTGGCTAAATGTCATCTGGTAATACAATTCTGTCTGTTTAAAATCTTCCTGTTCCTGCCACCTAGTCTTATGCAGATATTGGTTTTGATTCTTGGTTTAGACCATTGCGTAGTAGACCACTGCATGATACTCTTTGCTACATGTCAGAAGCTGTATCTCTTTGACGGAAAAAAATGTCGGTAGAGATTTGTGGGAGGTATGTCTTTGAAAATAAATTATGCTAATAGTTCACTTAGAAATCTTCCAAGTTCTGGCTTTTCTCGTTGTCATTGTAGACTGGCACTTGGAGAATAGTAATTACGAGCAATAAGCATTTGAGCCTGAAATTTCATATGCAGCTGTAATTCAAATTTCTTCACCTTCAGGGTATCACACAACCCCCACTGCCTTATGCAGTTGCTTTTTTTTGGTGGAGGCATTCAGAAAGGACACATGTATAATTATCTTAACATTTGTTATCTTGTTTTGTATTCTTATGTTCATGTGCCCAAATGCATTTCTATGGGGTAGATCTGAAAAACACTTTAAAACTCTTTGAGAACTATTTATCTGTGTGTGTTTGTGCATACATGTTTATGCTACAGCTTCTCAATTAAAAAGGGAAAAAAAGCACCCTTCTGTATCTTCTAGGAAACATTCCTAAAAATGTATTTTGAGCTATAAGATCTGACCAGGCCTCTCTAAATCAGATATTGTAAGGTTTTTTTAAGTGAAAGTATTGTTACTTATGAACAAATCTGTTTAGCTATGCTACAGCAAATGGGTTTAGTTCTTGAGTAGAAAGTTAAGTACTTAAATCCATTATAACTTACAAGGAAGAATGGTAAACTTTAGAGCCCATGTAACCCCTGTACTCTTCACCGTGTTGCTTGAAAACACCAATGTCTAAAACAGGCTGGCAATTAGCTGGAATGTAAAAATTGGGACATTAGATAGGGTGCACTATTCCCAGCAACTTTTGTAAAAAGTGCCTCGCACATTACTTCCTCAGAAAGAGGTACTGGTGCATGTGGACTTCCTAAGTGGCAGAATATTAAAAAATCGTGGTAGCCTCTGAATTGGAAGTTGAAGTTTTTCAATGCTCTTACGTTAAATTCGTCTCACCAAGCAGTATCTCATGTCTTCTGTTTTGATACTGTAACATCAACTCTAGCCATGTTGGTCTCCAGTAATAGCAGCTCCACAGTCACTCTTATTTACTATCTAGTCTACTCATTGTAAACAAAATTTCCCCTTTGTAATTTGACTGTATCTTTTATTTTGTTCTTTGCAAGCAATATTTGCAATCTAATATATATTTGTATTCGTAGGCTATTAAACATTGCTGTCATTCTTTTCTATGAAGTGAACAAGCCTACCTACAACCTGAGTTATAAGGTTGTCATGGTTTAGCCCTAGACAGCAGCTTGGCCCTATACAGCCACTCACTCACTCCTCCCCAGTGGGACAGGGGAGAGAATTGGAAGAGTAAAAAGTGAGAACTCTCGTGGGTTGGAATAAAGACAGTTTAATAACTAAAGCAAAAGCCACACATGCAAGTAAAGCAAAACAAGGAATTCATTCACTACTTCCCATCGGCAGGCAGGCGTTCAGCCATCTCCAGGAAAGCAGGGCTCCATCATGCGTAACGGTGACTTGGGAAGACAAACACCATCGCTCCAAATGTTCCCCCTTCCTTCTTCTTCCCCCAGCTTCATATACTGAGCACGACATCATATGGTCTGGAATATCCCTTTGCTCAGTTGGGGCCAGCTGTCCCGGCTGTGTCCCCTCCCAACTCCTCGTGCCCCCCCAGCCTGCTCCCTGGTGGGGGGTTGAGAAGCAGAACAGGCCTGGACTCTGTGTGAGCACTGCTCAGCAGCAACGAAAACATCCCTGTGTTATCATCAACACTGTTTTCAGCACAAATCCAAAACATAGCCCCATACCAGCTACTGTGAAGAAAATTAACTGTATCCCATCCAAAACCAGCGCAAAGGGAAAGAACCTAATTCCATTCATTTTATTATATGTTTTGAACTCTTAAATTTTTCTTAAGATAATATTGTGATTGTACTAGTACGCACATTTGAGGTACCATTCGTTATGGAGGAGAACAGAGTTTCCTTATTCTTTGCATCTTTACATATGATACTTCCACTGAAAAAACTCAATGTAGTATTTTTCTATTATTTTAAATATAAGCTCCTAATTTTGTAACCCCAAGCTATCTAATGATATTTTATCCTTGGCCTTTTTAAAATTGACTATTCAAGTCATGTGGTACTTGGCTGAAATTAGTAGGCACAATGCTTATGAGTGCAAAGCCATTCCTGGGGAAGTCAGAAGCAATTTTGCATTTATTTCAACTCAGTGCAATCTGGATTGTATTAAGGGTGCAGAAATGACTATGGCAAAAGTTTTACTGACTAGGATTTTATTTGTCACCTATATCTTACTGGTTCTATTCATTATACTTTAAAATAAACACTACTGCACTCTGTATGGGCAGACAAAATCAACTGTTTAACAAATAATGGTATTTGCTTTTTCTTGTGTAAAACACTTTGTTAATTGCATCTGCTTATTCTCTGTGCTCTGCATTTCAATCTTCTTCTACAACTGATGTCTCCTTTCAACACTATATTTTTATTCTAATATCTAAAATACATTTATTGTGTTTTATTGTCAGATTTGATTAGCTCACTCTGTGTTCAGGTGTGCGATGCCCTTCTTACTTGGGAAGGTTGTCTTATAAGAATCTGCTAAACTAACCTGATAATCATCCTTTAAGACTTCTAAAAAATGTTCCTTCCCTCTAATAGCTACGAAAAATCTTGACAATGATGAGGCAGCTGATGTTCTTGTTACCATTGCTGTCAAAAAACCCTCTCATTGTTATCTTGGGCTCTCATATCTCTATCACCTGTTGTCTCTTGTCACATCAGCTTTTGGGACAAGAATAAGTTTTTGTTTTGTATTCTTAAAATCCAAAATATTCTCTTAGGTGTCAAAATGCATAGGTGGCCAAAGCTGTCAATAGCATGCCTATTTGCGGTGGCAGATACAAACAGATAATCGTAATGATCTTTATTTGCTCTTTTTTTTTCTTTATAAAAGCTAAAGTTCCCAGAGACATAATGCCACTAGACATCTTTTCTCACTCAGTCACAACAAAAAGGCATAAACATTTTATGAATCATGCGACTTTTAGATGAATGGACAGAAATATCAGTCAACAGAAGCAATGTCAATAAATAAATTTGAGATAATCCTGCAGTAATCAAAGCTCCATTTAGATATGCTTTGGAGTATTTAATACATCTAAATAAAGAAACTCAGCTGTGTAGCAGAAAAACAATGCTGATGTAAGCTATTCTGGTGCTGGCATACAACCAAAATGGCTGTCATTTTTGCTGGTCTGCTCAGTTTCTGTATTTAGGTGTGTCTTACGCTAGATGCTGTTTTATGGTGTTTTTTGGTCTTTAAAAAAAAAATAAATAAAACCCCTTCATGTCTAAATTGAGCTATGTAAGATGTTTGCTCATCTAAAGTGCTTTTGATCTCCTCCCAGCTACCAGCTCAACTGTTCATAAAGTTTCTCAGTGTTTGATTTATTTACCTGTGTATTCTTTTTAAGCTGGTTTCATTTAATCCAAGTTTATTTAGCTTATTTCTGAGAATGCCATGTGCAACCAGTATCAGTGTCTTACTAATATTAAGAAATTCTGTGTCTACCACTTTTGCTTTATGCATTCATTATTCCACCAAAGAAACCAATTAGTTTGGTTTCAGTTGATTTGTGCTTTTTACAAATGTGTTACCGATTTATCACTGCATTTTCTTCAAGCTGTTTACATACTGATTGCTCTTGCTTTACTAATTGTTCTAGTTATTTGGCAGGTATTGAAGTTAAATTTAGTGGCCTATAATTCTTCTTCATCTTTCCCCAACCCTCACTTATTCTCTTCTTTTAATTTGTAATATAATTTTAGCCTCCCCTTGGTTTCCAGAGGCAAAGAAATGGAGATGGATAATAAATTAAGCAGTAAACAGTAACACTTGACTAATAAAATCTAGTTTGATCAACAAATTACTTTTGTGGGCAAAGAACAAAGTTCTGCTTAAACTGGACTAGAGAAGTGGCTTCTATCTTTGGCTTACAAGACCATGCCCTCTCTTGTTGCCTGTACTACTTGTTTTCCATAAGTGCATATTTCTTCAGGGTGAGAGGGACAGTAAAGTAAAACTTTGGCACTGTTGTTTGCTTAGTATTTTTGGATCATGAATCAGCTGAGATTAAAGATCGCTGCTCCAGCCAAACTAGAGCTAGGGCTACAACATCAGTGTTAAAGCAGTACAGCAAGAAATAGATGGCAAAAGCCAGAAATGATGTAATCTCTGGCTCTATATGAGAAACAGAAACTGAGTGCTATCAAGACAAAGAAAATGAGCCCTATTTGAGAAGTGCAGAGAAACATAAAATATCTGGTTCTTAAGCAGCTGAGAACTAACCCGCAAAGACATTTATTACCGAAATCTCATCAGCTTTTTGGATCTTGGCCTTAAACTCAATGGTCAGCCACAAACAGCTAAACAATGTAAAGGGTAGTAAATCTGTCTATATTATTTTGTTAGCTAACGCAATTTAACTCTTTTTAAACACTCCCTATTTTCTCACGCTGGACAAGATTATGAGGTTTGCTCTCTTTCATGGCAGTTAGTGCCATCAGCTCCCTCAATATTCAACTTTCACAGGAGAGAGAGCACCAGATGATCAAGACCCTAGAAGGAGCTGTGGAAGAGTCCTCACCAACACTGTTTTATCTCTGCAGCAAATAGAGACTCAAATTCTAATAAGATTCTATGCACCTAATGTGAAGCTAGCCAGAGAGGCTCAATGCTAGCCTGCACTTCAGGAATGTGCTTTTTAACAGCAATCCTGTGACCACTCACCTGATGCGGCATAGCACGCTAGTCTCCATCCTGTTCTGTGACTTTGCCTGCCAGTGACAGGTAGGTAGTTGACACATCTGGCATGCAGTGCTATAGAGTGGGAGAAAAACTACAACATGGCATTGTAAACTTATGAGAACAGAAGCAGTATTACTGTTGTTCCAGTGTTCAAAGCATAATGACCTGTGTGAACTTCTAATCTGGAAAAGTATGGCAAAAGTCAACACAGGATTGAATTGATCAACAGGAAAAAATTATAAATTAATATTTGTCAGTTTTTTAAGTACATCTCTTAAATATATTTGAGCTCATTCTTTCTTGACACGAACTTTGAATGATTGAGATAACTTCATAGATATGATTTCTCTGAGTGCTATAACACCATACCAAACAGCATTCAGGTTTAAAAGAAATCTGTGCTATATGTTAACAATAGGATATATGTTCTTCAGGTTAAGCCTTCAATAAATAATACATTTAAAGATTCCTTACACTGGGATGTTTCTAGTGTGTCTCATGAGACACTCAGTTCTGGTACTATCCAACATTTTCATTTCAGTTCTGGAAATAAATAATGCCACATGACAGTGATGGATAATATGTACAGGGTAATCATACTGATCCCTTAGAACTGTAGCATGGCAAATTGCATGGAACTTGGATAAGAACTTCTACAGAACTAGGTAAGGCCCAGAGCAACCTAATCTAACATAGAAGTTGGCCCTGCTCAGAGCTGGAGCTGAACCAGATGACATAAAGAAGTCCCTTCCAATCTAAATTACACTATGATTCTAATTTGAAAATTGCATGTTTCAGTGAGAATGGTTTGGGTAAAAAGAGCCAGAACACTGTTCTGTTGTGCTTGTGGTTTGGATGTTAGATGTTATTATAGCATCAATGTAATAGGTCTATCAGTAGAACATCAAAGGTTTGATTTCAGAAACATGGAGTCTTCCATGCAAAACCAACATGCAATACATGGAGCAGCCTGCTATACTGTTTGTATTTAAAATTTTATATGCAACTTCATATTGCCACATACACAGATATATCTAGGCATGGTATCTAGATAAGACAAAGAACTCAAGGTAGATCTACTAAACAACAGACTGTTCAGTGGGCTCCTGAACACTGATTCTCAACGTGCAGTGGCAGAAAAGCAAAACACAATAATTGGAAATAATGATAAGTAGGAACCAAGAAGTTATATGGCATTGATGAGACTAGTATACTAGAATACTGTATACAGTTCCGGTGACTGCATTTTTTAGGGGTGTTCAGAAACTGGAAAGAGTGAAGAAAAGATCCACAGAAGAGAAGACTTCTGTATGACAGAGATTGTTTGGCTTTAAAAAGACTGCGAGGTGATATGATTAGGGTGTATGGATACAATACTGAGAATTAGATACAGGGTGCTGAATAATGCCTTTATACTAGCTTTTAAAAATAGCATAACCGAAGGCAGAAAAGTTCAAACTGGTATATTTATTTTTAAAACTGAAGGTGAACAGTCATTGAGAATAGATTACTAAAAGAAGCAATGAATTCTCTAGCTCTGAATGTTCTCAGAAATATCTTTCTAGAGAGCCTGAATCAGAATTTACTGAGGTCAATACCGGCTTTTGATGGCTTCTTACAGTATATGTTAGACTATATGATTCAACAGTTTCTTCTGGCATTAATTTCAAGGAATCTTGTCCCTTTCTCCAATGAAACATCTCAGTTCTCGGATCAAAACATGCTGATGCCAGTTATTGCTCTAAGGTCTAAATCCAGCGTTATTACAGCTTCTCACATTTGTTATGCAGAGGACTGCAAGGGATACAGTCACTTTTAGATCAATTCTGTGATGATCCTGATTCATTTAAAGAAGAAAGTATTTCAAAAATTTTCAGTCTTACATCCCTTCCTGAGAGTTGGTCATTTTGTAAACTCGGAATATGCAAATCCCACAGACAAATTTGGACTCAGTGATTTTAATGAACTGCTGAATGTCAGTTCCTTCAGTCAATAGGGATTACTTTCCTAAACAAATATGTGATATTTTATTATCTCCAGGTAATGCTAATTACACTGCAAGAAAATGAGAGACAATCTTTAATATCGCTATTAGCAGAGAAGCTTGGCAGAACGTGATTCACAGGTTTTCAGAGTAACTAGTAACTATATTCTAAATGAAACAAATTTACTCTGTCTTTAACACTAATTTTAATGGAAAAATATGAAACAAAGATCAGATCTGCTGGGAAAATAGGTAACCTTTTAAATTAATGTTCCCTGAGCCACAATTAATTTAGATTTAATAGGACAGTTAATGTATGTTATTTGAATACTGATTATTAAACATTCAGCAAGGATTAAATGTTACATAATAGATTCATAACAGTGAAATTGATATGGACCTATTGCATAGCTATAATACTCTGCAAATATGCTTTAGTATGTAGTTGCTATTTGTTTAATATATAATAACTGTTTAATGAAGTCTAAATTAAATACTTAAATCTCAATTGAAAAAATGTCTAGGAAGTACAAAACACAATGTGGAATACGTTTACCATGCTGTGTTTATCAAGACAAAATCACGTTGTTTTGAAAAATACAAAGAGTGAGTAGTCTGTGGGGCCTGCTTGAACAAAAAGTTTTCCCTGGATAGTTTTATTGCCGAAACTCCCATGAAAGTGCCTAGATGTCAGGATGATTAAGTACCCAAAAGCAGGATCCAGAAATTTTGCTGATGTTGACATCAAAATGCATTGTTTTCCCCATTTCCTTCCGCCTTGTGAAGCAAACCTATAATGATGTATTAATTGCTATTTATTATCATGCTTCCTATTGCTTCATTTTTCATGGCTTGTGGTCGCTTACCAGAACTAAAAGTAATCCTATGGATAAAATGTACTGGAGAAAAGACCAGTATGAGTCTTACTGCAGATTGTTTGGACCGTGTTTCTATTTAGTAATTGAGGGTGCCACAAAGATCACTTCTCTAACGACAGGAGTGCTAGCTCTGCAACCAGATAGGCATGCTATAACCTACTGCTGTGGCTCCACCTGCTGAAAGGTATGGGTTTGAGTTCCGAAGGCGTACCACGGTAAGACACATCGCTTCTCCTACCCACTTACTGCTTTTTTTGCATCTCTGCATGCTGCTGGCTGTGTCATGTGTCTTTAAGCCATATAGGGTGCAGATGCACCCTGGTTACTTGACAGCAAGGACCCCAGCCTCTGTCTCAAGGGCAACATGTTACTTGTTGTCATCAATGTGCCTGTAACTCCTGCTTCGTCAGCTGCAGGTACACCTCTGAGCCCAGATGTGCTTCTTGTCATCCTCCCCTTTTGCTTTTTTGACTATCGCCCAGGCCTGGCTCAGTCCTGTAGGATATTGGCTGAGCTACAGTCTCATGCCAGTGTGGGACTCAGCTGCCGCTTGCCTCTGGCCAGTGTAGCTTTTTGATATTCTTTAACTATCACATTAGCCTTTTCCCCTCTGTTTTTCCTTCTGAATTTTCTGCCTGAGTTTGAGGTACTGCGCAGGGAAGAGAAAGAGAATCTCTTGCTTCAGGCGCCATTACGCAGCCAATAAAATTGGGACTTTTCTAGAGTTAATGTTCTGTAAAATCTAAGGTGATAAGATTTGGGAGTGAAGGAAATTCTTCAAAGTATTCATGTTAAGGAAGTTTAACTTCTGAACCATTAGAATTGCTTAAGCATCAGACAGCTTTTCTTTCATATGCATTGTTCACACAACAGTGCAAATCCCCATCTATCTAGCAAGACATAATCACTACCATCCTGGAGTACCATAGCCTTCTTTTCAGCCATAAGCACTGATGTGTTAGTAATGACGTAGTTCAGCTTTTGTTTTCCCTACCAATTTTTCCCCACAACTCGGTGGGTTTGGATCCTACTTACATTATAGCATCTATTCAATATTTAACAATGTTTAACAAGGAGTAGAAGGGAAACTATTTTATTTCCATTTTTATTAGCAGATTATTGCTTGGAAGCCTGTAAGCTTATTGATGCTGAGTAATGTGCCTAACTGATGACAATCTTTTCAGAAGGGGGTGAAATGACAGTTACACATTTTAGCAAAATTTTTAATGCAAGGTTGTATGAAAACTTCCATGCAAATACATATTTCTATAGCTTTACCTTTATTTTATTGAAAACTGACATCAGATATATAGAAAGCCAAGAGGTTTAAAAATTATATGAAACAATTATTTGGAGGCCAAACACTGAAAAAGTAGTGATGGAAATACATGTCAAAAAGAAACCTTGCACAACATATTTTACATATTGTTGAGCTGCTTACATTACTTTCTAAAATTTAGTGATGGGAGTGTATTTCAAAGTCAGTGTTCCATCTGCAATTATATACTAGAAGAGCAGAAGAGGAGTGAGATCCCTGTATGAGTCTGCTAAATCCACACAGTATGGGGTTTTTTTCCTTCACTCAAGGCAACGAAAATAATGAAAATCAAGCATGAAAATCTTCAGGGCCTGACTGTTCTTTCTGCAGAGGTACAACTGGTGATATTTCAAGTTTTAATATAAAAAATTTCAGTGTCTAATTCTGGCTTAATTTGGGATTTATTGATAACCAAACCCAGAGACTTCTAAATAAAGAGCTTTGAGAGCATTCTCCTTTTAAGCACTTCCAAAAAGTTTTCCATAATAGGTATACAAACTAAGCTAACTAATGTTTGGTATTCTGCCAAAGCATTCTTGAAGTATGTCTACTTAAAGGAACAACCAGGTAAAGGGAAACAGTGTTTCTCCTCAGACTCCCAACTGAGTCTAAAAACTGTATTTTCCCCAGTTATACTACTGACACTGAAGATCTCTGACCCTTGACTGCAGTAGACTGGGGAGAGGGGCTTGCAGAGAACATCTCTGTGTATGAGAACAAATGGAGGATGTCCAACATGATAAACATCAACCGAGCATCTGTGAATGTAGGGTTCGGCGTTTGGAAGATCTCGCGATGTCACGGAAAGTTAGAGGGTTAGTCGCAGCCTTATGATGTGTCTGTAATCCCGCCTACCCTTGTTAGCATAAAAGGAATTGACTGCGCAATAAAAGGGGGAAGTTGGCGCTCACACTGTGTGTGTTATCTGTCTCTTTCCCTGGTCCGGGGTTGACCAGTGATCTAATCGTGGCACCTTGATATGTGGCGAACGCTACGTGTGAATACCTGTGTTTGTCACACGCAACAGCAGAGCTTGGGGTAACTCAATGAACTGTCTGACAGAGGCAGGGATATAATACTACAACCTGCAGCTGTGTTGTTGTAGTAAGGTAACTCTGTGCCTGCTTGGATTTAGTGGTTACCAACAGCAAGCCAGCGTGTGCCAGCAGTTATCATCACCTCCCTGTACTTGGAATAGCAAATAACCACAGTATTGCAGACATAGCTGAGGGCAACCAAATGCTTCCTCTTCCTGGTAGCAAACAAAACATAACTGATGATGTCCCAATCCATTAAGGAAAGAGATGAAATGTGGTAGGTAGAAGACTCCGTGGCACTGAGAAGAAAAGAAGAGAAGATATGAAGGTACTGCCAGCATGGGAGTCCCTTGAGAGGAGAATTAGGGAGCAATTATTTCAGTGAAGGTGATGATAGCCCAGAAAAATGTGCAGAGATGTGAAACCTGAACTGACAAAAGCAAAGGACAAGAGTAAGCAAAGAAAAGAATCAGAATGAAAGACAGACAAAAATTGCTATTTATCTCTCTGACCTGAGGACAAATGAAGGATTTGAAGTGCTGCCAAAGCTACCTTTGTTTACACATAAACACTGATAAGAATTTCTTTGCCTTCCCCTCTTTCCCACACTCTTCTTCTTAATATCTCGGGCACAAAAAGTTAGTAATTAGTAGACTAGAAAGAAGAGTAGAAAAATTAATTTTCAAAATTGAATGTACTAGTAGCAAATTTTATGAAGGGAAGGGAAACAACAGAAAAGGACAAAGTATAATTGTTTGCAATCTGGAAGCAAAGCGCATTCAATAAAGTTCAAGTTACTGCCTCACCTCAAGTAAAGCATTACCAGCACCAACAAGATTACCAACACTGATGGAGAATGAGGGGACTGAGGCAAAGAAAGTTCATTGTTTTTCAATTCAGAAAAAGAAGGAAGAACTGCAGAAAGAGGTAATATTTACAGTAGCTGCTACCCCAGCTATAGCAAGTAAGTTTTGGGAACAGCTTGCTGCCTTTTTTGCAGCTATATCATCTACTATATAAAAGATATTGCCTCCCTCTACAAATCTTATCTTTCTTGAAATTACATAGGATGGCTTACTTTGCTGCCCTGGTGGGAGGTTCCACTCTCTTCCCTAGTGCCGTCGCCTTCCTCCAGATCTGGCACTCTTTTAACCCTTCCCTGAGTTGATTCAACTCAATAACCTGGCAGAAAACTAAACTCAAATAAAGGATAGCTTAGTTGTTGAGTTGAATCAGTTTACTGAACAATCAGGTGACTACCACAGGTGAAGCAAGAGAAAGGGCATATAACCTAAAGGTAGAGGGGTTGTTGGAAAGCTAGGAGGAACAGGACTTTCTGGTTTTTGAAGCAGGTGTACAATGTAACTTTGTCCTTATATCCTTAGACCACTACAACTACAATAAAAGTAGTGATCTCATAAACTTGACGAAGGTATATTGCAGTTCAAAAAAACCACACATGAAATTTGTTAAGTGACTCCTGTGGGACATATGTTTTGGATTAAGAGCTTTCCTGAATCAATGTAAGAAAATACATTTTCAAATCTTTGGCATGGAATGGAAGTTGCAGTAACTTGCATGAAAGAAGAGAGATGAAGCCTTTGAGAAGAGCCTTTTGCTTGGGGACTTCAAGCTTTTTGAAAACAGGTGAGGAACAATACGCCCTGGAACTACATTCACTGCAGAAGCAGACAAACTAAGAGAATATAAATCAACAGACAACAACACTTCAAGGTTTCAATAGTAGCAGTTTAAACAGATGCATCATTTAAAATTGTAGGAGCTTTGCAACTGGGATCCATAGTTAGAGATCTTAGTAGGGGTGGTCTCAGTGTCGTGGAAAGAACAGAGCAGATGATAGTTCAGAAACATCAAGGGCAAGTAACATGCTTGAATCTATAAATTAGAAGGAAAGGAATTGGATATGACATTAAGATGAAACAGAGTGGCAAGAAATTTGTCTCTCCAGGATTATGGGAAAATTGAGAGTTAAGATGATCTATGATCACAGTCACCAGAAGCAACAGTTCACCACTTCCATCATCATCTTTAGATTATGTGACCATCTGGATTATCTCACTGATACAACTGGAGACTAATGGGGTCAAAACATATGCATTGTCACAAATGCAAGACAAGGGAGAGGAGCAAGTAGCTTCAGAAAAAAACATGGGAATGTTCCCTTCAGTAAGGGGAAGGGAAGACCTGCCAGAAAAGGCAGCTGTATGCCCTGTCTCTGTGTTGATCCTAACACAGCACAAACTTTTTATGTAGCTGTGCAGTGAATAAGAACATGTTATTGACGTAGTTGAAGGTAGAAGAAGGAAGAAAGTAGCCAAAGGGAAGAACTGTTTAACCCAGTACTACTTCTGAAGGAAAAAGTATATTGGGCCCTGGTTTGATATAGTCAATCCAGCTTTAAAAATCCTGGTGCTAGATCAAAAATGATGGGGCTCCATGGTACAAAGCACTGATCCAATGCAAATTCACTCTGCAGTTTGAATTTGTTTCAAACAAAGCCCAAAACAGAAGAATTAACTTTACACTAGTGACCTTTATGCTAATTAGATCTTTCTTCTCTTACAGTTGGCACAACAGCAGTGTAAGAGTACAAAGGCATTGTCAACTTTGCATTTTGTGTCCTGACCTAATTTGGTTCAAGTGTAATAGTGGCCTTGCATCTCACCCAGATCAGGTTGGTCCTGCTGAATGACTCAGTGGCACACAAACCTAATATTAAAGTTCAAGGACCTGTGTCCTCTTTGCATTCTGGTCAACAATTTCAATAAGTGGGACATGTTCTATCTTCATTTGTAAGAGGCCATACAATTGAGGAGAGAAGACATGATGGTGGGTAAAGGGTATCTACAACATGCCCAGGTAATTGTGATGTTATTACTGTAACCTTGTTCTACTTCCCCCAATCCACAATTCCTATGGTTTGCCTGTATCTTTCCTTAGGTTACATTTAAAACTGGGTCGCAGTTTGAGGCTTCAACATTATTCAAGGACACCTTAGGCTGAAGACTTTGTAAGACTCTTTTTGGCAGCTGTTCTTGCCAATGCCTAAAATTGCATTTCTGCATAATAACAGGTATTTTGCAGGGTGTTATTTGCCAGTGCTCTTCTGTAAGGATGGGGCATTGTGAATTCTTGGTTAGGGATCAGAACTTCCTATGGTTTCTGCAAAGTCTCTCTTAACATTTTTAAAGTAGGTGCTGCCAATTCTTGTAATTTGATTGCGAGTTAGGTTAACAGTTATTTTACTGTCCTCACACCTACCAGAGGCAAAGAACATACCGAGAATTTCAGCTGTCATTGGCACAAAGGCATTTATGCCTGGCTGTCCTGGCTGCAGAGAAATGTGAGAACATGACCTAACTACACCCAGAAAAGCAGTCCCAAGTGTGCAACGAAAAGACACGCTGTAGGCAGAATGTTTTTTTTTTTTTCACATTTAAGGCTATTGAAATAACTTTTAACCATCCTTTGGCTCTTTGGCTGTCAGGCGGGAGTAACAGGGTTACCTCATTTTACAGGGAGGATTTGAAGGCAAATGTCTTACAGGCACAAGGTGCTTGGCGTTAGGAGTACTGAAAGCCACTCAGCACGCAGGCAGGGGAACGGCGACAGTGGATTTGGAGCTGGGGCGAGGGGAAAGGCACTTTAGTAGAGGAGCGGGAACCAAACCGCTCCACCCTGCCACCGCGAGGGGGACAGGGCCCACGAAGTGCCAAAGGGACCCTCGGCTCTGCAGGATGCTGGGGAGGGCAAAGACACCGGCCATCGGGGATCAGGCCACGGCCCGGGCAAGCAGCCCCCGCCGGAGGAGGCCGCGGGAGGAAGGCCCCGGCCGCTCGCAGTGCCGCCGCCGCCACCGAGGGCTGGCCCAGCGCTGCCGACGGCCCTGCCGGCGGGCCAGGGTCTCCCCGCCGGGAAGGCGCCTCTCCCGCCCGCCCAGGAAGCGCTCGCCCCCCTCCGCCGGGGAGCAGCACCTCCCCGCCGCGACCCCCACACCCGGCGACGCGCATGCGCGGTGGCGGCCGCCGCCTCCGCGGCGCTTGCGCAGTGGGGCCTAGGCCCGGCGGGCACCCTCGCTGCCGCGGGGCTCCGGCACCGGCGGAAGGCGGCGCTGGTGCCGCCGCCGCTGGTGCCGCCGCCGCTGCGCGAAGCCCGCCCGGCCCCGACACAAAGACGAGGGCGGCCGCGGCTCCCTCCCGCCTGCCCGCCCGCAGCACCACATGGCGGCAGCGCTGCGGCCGCGCCTGGCGCCGCCCCCGCGGAGCTAGGCCAGGGCCGAACCGCGCCCCCTTCCTCCCCCCCCCCCATCCCGGCCCCGCTCGTTCGTCTCCCGCCCGGCCCCGTCCGTCCCCGCCGCCTGCGGGAGGAGCGGAGCAGGGCCCTGCACAGCCCCGCCATGCTGTCCCCCGGCCGCCGCGCTGCCTGCCGCCCACCGCGCCGCCGCCGTCGTCGCCCGGCGGGGCTCCTGCCCGCTCTCCTGCTCTTGACGGCGCTGGGGGGCGGCGGCGGCGGCGCGCTGCCCCCGGGCTGTAAGTACGACGGTCGCCCCAAGAGCGCCGGCAAAGCGGCGGCGGCCGCCGGCGGCCCGGTGGAGGTGAAGGTAGTTTGCAGCAACCTGGAGCTCGTTCAGGTCCTGCCTCCCGAGGCGCTGCCTAACCGGACGGTCACCCTGTGAGTACCGGACCCGGAGGGGGGTGGGCGGCCTTGGTGCGACGTGGACGGGGTGGGGGGAGCGCCGGCCTGAGGTAAAATGGGGTCAGGCGCGGGGGGGGGGGGGGGGGGAAGCGTGGTTGACCCCCTCTGCTGCTGGGGGAAGCCGCAGAGGCGGATCTTCGGGGGGGGGCTGTGCTTTTCGTATTTTCCCTTAGCTTCCCGGGGTGGTGATTTGGGGGGGGCGTCCCGTTACTTACCGGTGGGGCGGGCGGCGGCGCGGGGGGGCTGCGAGGGGCGGTCCCGCCCCTCGCAGCCCCCCCGCGCCGCTGCCCGCCCCACGGAGCAGCATCCCCACACCCCCCCTTGCTCCTTCCTCCCCCTTGGGGCTGCTCTCCATCAAAGGGTTCACCCTGGTCGGAAAGCTTAGGTGTTCCTTTATTAAAAGTCATGCTGCTTTTTTTTGGTGGTGTTTTAACTTCCCTAAATTTATTTTTTTTAATCTCAGGAGAAGCTCAGCTTTGGAGTGTCGCGCTTTGAGGTAGTTCTAACAACCAAACGCAAATAGAGAGCGTGAGCCGCTCAGCGTGCAGTATGCTAGGTGGGCCTGAAGTTTTGCGGTAGCAAAACAGCAAGTTGTTTGTTGCAGGTCATGATAAAACCAGCCAAAGGGATTTATTTTGTTTCTTCTTTGGAAGAAAGGTCAGTTTACTCCCATGTAGCAGTAGGCGTGCTCTTTTTAAGTGGAGGCAATCCTAGCTCATCTATTTGAATAACAAGTTTCAAACAGGATGTGCAACTTACTCCAAAGTAAGAATTATGTTGCTATTTACTTAGATGTAAAGAAAAGATTTGCAAGTTGTTTTTCTTCCCGAGATGTTAATCGGTCACTCTAGCAAAGAAGTTTGTAGAATGGTTTGGGTTGGAAGTGAGCTTTAAAGATCACCTAGTCCAACTCCCCTGACATGGGCAAGAACGTTCGCAGCACTGGATTTCATCGGTTGATGGTCCTAAAAGGGGAAACCTGTCCCCTCTTTAGAGACCCTTAAAGTGCCTGTGCTACCACGGGAAGACTGAAGTGCAACCAAGTAGTATGCAAGAAAGTTGGTTAAAAGAAACTGAATTATGGGGTCTAGCTTAAGATATTTATCTACTTAACTGGAAATCACAGGTTTGAAAGATCTACCAATAATCTGAGTTTAATAAGCATAGAGTGTATATAGTTCTGTCATGAGAACAACAATCTGACTGCTGCTTTTGCGAACATTGACAGCACTGAAACACCAAGGAAGGGCTTCCTTCAGGAAGTCCTGGTGTGGTGCGGACCCAGTCAGTGGCAGATACGTGGATGTGGACCTATGAGAAAAGGGAAAGCCAAAAAAAGGGAGGTGGTTAAGGCTTGGCAGTCTGCAAGGGTTCAGAGAGTATTTCTAAATTACCTGTGAGAAGTGACCAGAAATATTCATATGTGAAGTTTCTGAAGTAGAAAAGAAAGCTAAAAGTAGAAGGTGACTGCTGTTTGATCAACAAATCCATTTTAGTCTTTTTTAGCCTCCAATGCTTTACAGCTGATTAACTTAAAAATAGAGTATTATCCATTAAAATTTTGATAAAAGTAGGTGTTAGTACAGTTGATACGCTGAAGTTGACTGTGGGGGTCTTTTGGTTCAAAAAACTTGGAGTCACAGCTCTGCTGTGAAAAACAAGCAGATATCAAACACAGTAGCCTTGCTGTGAATGGACCTTTGTTCATAATTGCAGTGACAGAAGAATTTCGAAGAATGGTTCATTTTTCATCTTTATTTTCATACTCCTTCATTATCTAGAGTGTATCTAGAGCATATCTACATACAATAATTAGTTGCTTTCAGTTTTAACTGGCCTTTGAAGTTAATGATAACTTCTGAACATTTGTTTTTCCCTTTTAATAAATGTAGCAAGAAACAATGTGATTTTTTCATTGTTATGAGTGGTAACTATCATAACTGTGTTGATACAATTAATATGAACACACAGTTTGAAATTTTACTTAAATATGAGGCAAAGATTATTAAACCAATGCTGCTTTTTCTAACAGAGTGGGCACAATAACTGTTGTGGTTCAGGATCTTTCAAGTTTGTTGACTCTTGAGGCATGACTTTCATATCTCTGAGAGAGTTTGTTTTTGTGGTTGGGGGTTTTTTTTGGTGTGTGGTTTTTTTGTGGTTTGGGGTTTTTTTGTTTTGTTTTTTTTTAATTTGAATCCATGTTAACCTGGTTAGAAAGTTTTGGTGATTTATGGGGTGTGTTGCCAAGTGCCATTTCATTAACATGTTGATTAGTAGTGGCTGGGTTAATTGTTATCTAATCTTTTGCCAAAAATTACTTTCTTTTCCAAGCTGATACTTAGAATTGCAGCACTTGGTGGATAGTGGAAGGTTGTCTGATTAGAGTCAAACTGCCCTGAGTTATCTTGAATCTTGATTCTTGTGGGATTCTTCTATTAAGATAAGTACTAGTTCTGTTATATCTTTGTGGATTAGTGGATCACTGCAGAGATAAGTGGCTGAAAATAGATCACTGTTGTGTAGGTCAGCTGCATTTTAATTCAGTTAATTTTCTTTTATGTTGACTCTTTGTGCAAACTGATTTTAAATATGAGTACCTATATAGTTTTATATAAACTTTTGGGGTTTTGAGGGAGCTAAGAATGACTCAAATGAAGTGATTATATCAATTTTAGAAATCCCGATTCCATCCTTATCATTGATTAAACTCTTAGACCTTCAGTAGATCAGCTGCTGTGCACTTAGCATTTACAATTCCCCTCCCCCCCCCGAAATATTTTTGAAGACAAAAATCTCTAAAAAGTGAAGAAATAAGGGAAATAGTGGAAATTAGGATAAACTAGTAGCATCTGAGGATGCTGACCAGGTTCTTTCATTCTTGCACACAATTATAGTTAGTGGTTAACAATGATATTGATAAGTTGGGGAAGGTCACTTAGTTTACAAAATGCCTTGGCCTTTTTTTGCCACAAAACATTTTATTATGCTAGTAATTTAGGTCAGGAGTATTTAGAACCTTTAGTAACAATTCAGAAAAAATATCCTAACTTGATTTCAATTGGTAAGAGATAAAACAAGTTTGTTTCATGATTGAGTAAGGAAAGCAAACACTGGAGGAAGACTGTTAATGGGAGAATAAGTATTGTTTAGGATTTCTGGCAGTACTGTAAATTGAGATTCCTTTAGAATCCAGGTAGCATTAGCTGGTGCTTTACTGAGCAGTTGGGTCAAATTCCAAGGTGAATTCAAGTTTAGTTATAGCTAAGGAAGGGACTTTTTTGTAGCCTTATATAATAAAAACCGATTGGGATACAAATGAAGGGTGTATCTACATGAACACCATAGATGGCTTTGACCTTTGTAGTTTAACCAGCCAGATGAGATGCTTTTGGTGTGAAGGTAATGTAACTGGGTGAACGTGACTCGGTGCTTTGTCTGACATGCTCTGTATTTCAGTAGATACTGAAGCTGTGGCCGCGATTTACATTTAAGTGAGGAATGCACTATACTCTTGTAGTAGAGGTCTGAGATAAGATATCCATTGGTGTTGTGTTTCTTTGATGCAAGCTCAAATGATGTCATAACTTGGTGGGTATTAGCCGTTACTTCGTTCTTTGGAAGAGAATGTGTAATCCTACTGAAGACAATCCCGTGAAGTTGTAGTTCTTGTTATTTATTGAGAATTTTGGTTACCCGTTACACATAGGTTATTCTATAGGAATAAGAATCTAAATAAATGGAGGAAAAGCATATATACTCAGTAAAGAATCATGTTTCTGAATCAGGAACCTTACTGCAAACAACTTTGCTTACCCACATATCCTGATAGGAACGTATGAGTATCAGTGTTTGCACTTAAAAGTGTTAGAATTTACAAGCCAGAGCATTAGCCTGGATTTGTGTTCAGAATTGTTCAAAGATATGCTTAATTGGGTTGCTGTTGAGAAATGTCTTAAAATGTCACAGGTTTTGTCCAGCTCCTAAATATAATCATGTCAAACTACATCCACGAGTAGTCCATCAGTAGTTTTAGCTAAGCAGCTGAAAGGCATACTCGGCTTTCCAGATATCTGCACAGCCTCTCCGTTTGTAACACAAATTCCTAAATTCCAAAAGTTTCAAAGCAAAACGTCACTCAAGTGACTACTCAATACAAGTAGTCACTTGCATTACAATGTGTGATTACATTGTAATTACCTGAATTACGTGTAATTATGTGAGTAATTTTTTCCTTCTTACAGAAAAAGGACTTCAAGTTTTAATATTTGTTTTCATTTTATGTATTGATTTATTTTTTTAATATTCTTTTCTTTTTTTGAGGCGTAATCTGATGCTTTGCTAAATTGTTTTCATTTCCTTTGGTGGGCTGACCCTGTCTGGATGCCAGGTGCCCACCAAAGCTGCTTTATCACTCCCTCTCCTCAACTGGACAGGGTAGAGAAAATACAACAAGAGGCTTGTGGGTTGAGTTAAGGACTGGGTGAGATCACTCAGCAGTTAGTGTTGCGGGCAAAACAGACTCAACTTGGCAAAATTAGTTTAATTTATTACCAATCAAGTCAGAGTAGGGTAATGAGAAATAAAACCAAATCTCAAAAGACCTTCCCCCCACCCCTCCCTTCTTACCAGTCTTAACTTTACTCCTGGTTTTCTCTACCTCCTCCCCTGCAGCAGCCCAGGGGAATGGGGAATGGGGGTTGTGGTCACATCAGATGTTGTTTCTGCCACTCCTTCCTCCTCAGGGGGAGGAGTCCTCACGCTTTTCCCCTGTTCCAGTGTGGGGTCCTTTCCACGGGCTGCAGTCCTTCAGGCACAGACCGCTCCGGTATGGGTCCCCTGTGGGTTCACAAGTCCTGCCAGAAAACCTGCTCCAGCGTGGGCTCCTCACTCCATGGGGCCACAGGTCCTGCCAGGAGCCTGCTCCAGCACAGGCTTCCCATGGGGTCATAGCCTCCTTTGGGCATCCACCTGCTCTGGCATGGGGTCCTCCCTGGGCTGCAGGTGGAGATCTGCTCCACCATGGACCTCCCTGGGCTGCAGGGGGACAGCCTGCCTCACCATGGTCTTCACCACAGGCTGCAGGGGAATCTCTGCTCCAGCGCCTGGAGCACCTCCTCCCCCTCTTTCTTCATTGACCTGGGAGTCTGCAGGCCTGTTTCTGTCATGTATTCTCACTTCTCTGTCTGGCTGAAGTTGCCAGTTTTGTTTTTTTCTTCCCTGTTCTTAAATACGTTATCGCAGAGGCACTACCACTGTTACTGATGGGCTCGGCCTTGGCCGGTGACGGGTCCGTTTTGGAGCCAGCTGGCATTGGCTCTGTCAGACATAGGGGAAGCTTCTGGCAGCTTTGCACAGAATCCACCCCTGTAGCCTCCCCGCCACCAAAACAAACCCAATACACCTTTGTTTTATTTAGTTGGGCCTTTCTTTATTACATGTTTGGAAAAAAGTGTTTACCAAAACATTGACAAACAGAAAGTATAGGCATGGTAAATGTCTTCTGTGGAAATTTGCCTCTTCTTTTAAAGTACATTTCCATTATTAACTGGAAGGTGCTCTTGACAGCTAATCCCTTTTTAGTTAAAACAGTCTAAAATAGACAATTTTAAGTGTTCAGTACTAATAACTTGGGCAGTGTTAATATTTTTTTGAAGACACAAAAGGCTAATAACTCCCATTAAAACCTCCCTTAAAATTTTCTTCAGTCGTGGATACATGGACTATGCAAAATATATTTTACTCATGAACACATGGCAGTACAGAGACAGTACTTGAGAATTGTCATATCCACAATTTAGTATTTCACAAGTACTTGTACATGCCTTTTTACCAGTGGCATCTGACTCCTAAAATCAGTAGTGAAGTTTCATTTTCTGACAGGCTTCTATTCTAGTAGACCTATTCAGTATAAATCTATCAGATTTTGTGCATGTCTTTTACCTTGTTGAGAAGACAGCAATCCACATTCGAAATCAGATTCATGCTTTGCAGTATGCCCTGTTCCAACACTGATTCATTATTGTGGGGTTATTATTATAGCATATTGAATACAAACATTCATCTTTTATGATTGTGTACACTTTTGTGTGTATATGAGTATTGCAAGAAAATTCTGAGGTCACAATTTGAACAGTGTTTTCTTCTAAATTGCAGTATTTTGTTCTATCCAAGTAACTATTCAGCTTTGGAAGACATCATGTTACATTGTTCATAGGTATCCAGTGGGATACCCAGTGACGTTTGAATAGTGTTCTCTTGTTTCTTTTAGTGTTGCAGTAATGGCTTTAACATACATGGTGCGTTGTAATTGGTAGTAGTCTTCATGCAATAATGATTGTATCAATGCATGCTGATTTTTTTTCTAAAGATAATTCTTCTATATAAGCATTTTTTCAATTGTTTTAGGTGCCTTTCACAATGAGATTATTGTACTTTTGATTAAATACCTGAAGTAATTAGAAATATGGCTTCTGTACCATAGATTAAACTGTAGGCAGTTGTTACAAGCTTGGGGCTTAGATTTTGAATGAGAGCTATGTATTGATTACTGCTGAGTTGAAAATAAGGGAGGAGGACAGCAATAAGTTCTGCAAAATTCTGGAGAGCAAATTAAAATTTTTATAATGAGTACAAATTAATTTTTTTAATTCTCCGAGCCACAATATTAATGTAGAATTGCCCAATACCTTTATTCCCATGAAGATATCCATATAAGCAGTGCCCTTTATGTGTTCATTAAGTGAGTATTAAATGTTCAATGCATGATGCTTTAGGTAGCCTTGAGAGATTTTCATCTTCAGGACTAATCCTTTTTTCTTCTGTTGTTGTCTTTTATTGATCAGTAGTACTCCTGTTTTTGTTTTAGTCCGGCAAAGTATTAAAATTTAAAAGTTAATGCCAAGAGTTAAAGAAATAGAACTAGAATTTGTGCTGCAGTGATGAAAAATGAATAACTACATGTGTCTCATTCATTTCTGCTTGCAGTTTGTTCGTGTTTCAGAGGTTACTTTTGTAATTTAAAACAAGTATGGAGCTGCAAGGTTAGATTTTTCAGAATTTAATTGTTCCCATATGTACTTTGCATGTGCCAGATATGTTGCAGGTTCATGAATATTTGTCATTACTTCCTTTAGTCTGTATCTTCACTGTAATAGTATCTACAACTCTTGTCTCTCTACAGTTTAAATGCTTTCTTTGTACCAGTAGTTAATCCATTAAGATTCAAAACAGTTGAGCATTTCTTTTCATTAGTAATAATAAATTGTTTTAAATTTAAGAACTTCAGGTAACTAAAGTATGTTTTAGTGAGTTTTGCTTTCTGCAGTGAGATAATTAATGAATTTTAAATATTAATTTGTAAAATCTTAAATACTATATTAAATATCTTTAGTCTTTTAACACAGTAAATAGGTGAGAATTTTATTTTTACCTTTGGATTTCACTGTTGGGCTGTTTAGCAGTGAAAACTGCAATGTCTTGTTGCCTTTAGAACACCACAGTGGGACAGATCATATCCTTTAATTACTGTTTATGTGCATTACTGTGTGGTGACTCCTCCTTTGGTAATGACACAGGGAATGTCCAGTGGTGCAGTACAGTACTGTCCTGCAGATCTCCAAGCTGCCTTAGAGTGAATGGGATGCCAGTGCACTGCAGTACAGAGCGGCTAGGTCCCGAAGTAGCGTAGTTGCTTTGGTGGTGTGTGTGGTCCAAGCTAGTCAGCCAGTTCTGGCAGGGCTGCAGAGTTGTTGCTTTTAGAGTAGGAACTTGACCTTTTTGGCAAGGCAGACCAACTAAAAGCTTTTTTGGGGAAAAAAAACCCAAACAAACCAAACATAATAAATGCAGATTGATTAAAGATGTTTAAGAAATAGGCAGCTTAATTGACAATTCTGTCTGCACTGGACAGTGTATTCTAGGATTCATCCAGACAAGTCTCCAGCATTACAGCTCTAGGTGGCTGTGGGCTGTGCCATCTTCAGGTGCTTTGTCCAGGAGTACAATCTGTGTGCTGTGCTAGGTCAGTTCAATCTAGGGAAAAAAAGAGTCTTTGAGGTAGAGGGAGGGAGGTTAGGGTCTAGACACAGAGTGAAGAAGGGCAGGGAGAATGGATTAAACGGTAGAAACTACTACTGGGACTCGGGGAGGAGTTGAGATGGGAGTGTGTGTTTCTTTGAATGGATGTGTTTGTTATGGAGGTGGGAAATCAGAAGGACTTCAGAGGGAATGGAGGCAGCACAGATAAGGTGCTGAAGGGTGAGTGTAACTGGCTTAGCATGAGATGGGCAAGAATTCTCAGAAATTCAGCAGCTACCCACAAAATCAGTAAAGGCAGGATTAGTGACTGGATGCCAGTAGGAGCAGATGGATCATACAAGGAAATGGTAGTGGTATAACACAGTCTGAAAACTCTTCTGGTATGGTCCACATGGTGTGCTATTTCCATCTGAGGAGACGAACATACAGGCTTCTTTCTGTCAGATACAAGAACTCATTATTAGCCCATGTTGTTATAGGATAGGTTTTACCTTGAAACTTAGGATCAGGCAGAGTTTGCAAGTTATGCTCAGGTTTCTGAAAGCATCCTGTAAGACATCCCAAACGACTGATTCTAATACCTCAAACTGTTGTTTTAGGATAATAGCCTCTGGTGTTAACAGGAAGTTAAACCAATTCTCAAAATTGTGTGTTGATGGGCTCATTAGTTTCCATGGGTTGCAGTGAGCTGACCTTACAGCTCTGTGCTAGAGAAGGGATATCCCCTTCTACCCTCTCTTGGTGCTTCTGACACAGGGATGATCAGGAGCAAGGGCAGGGGAGAGGAGATCTCCCCCTCTGAGTGCTGAAAGTTACATCTAGATCCAGCTGCCTGTAAAACTGTACCCTGAATTGGAGCTGTTTTTTCCTGTCCCTTGCTGCTGTACTAGCATTTGTCTGGCTCTGTGCCTGGTCAGTTCAGGGAGCTAAACTATCCAAAAACTGTTGACTTCTGTAGGATTAGGCTATAAATTTTTGTGAAAATGTATCTTTGTGTGCCAGCAGTTGACGGGAAGTGCTTGCTAACGTGTCTAGACAAAGCACTTTCTAGAGAGCACATACACCTGATAGGATATGTAAATACATGTGAGACTGGGTGTGGCAGTGTATGCTATAATTAATACTACTGTGATATGACACATAGAATGTATTGGCTATATCAGCTTAAGTTAGGTGAGTGTGGCTAGCCATCTCTGTGCTTGCAGTATTTCTTGTGAAGGGAGTTACTCTTTTATGTGTATGTATGGAGGTTGGAGGGGTAGGGTAAACTTGCACCAAAACACAAGTCAGTGAGAATCCTAAAAAGTGTATATGTGGTAGATAAGAAGTGGGAAACTCAGGAGGGAGCAGAAGGAAGAGGAGGAAGACAGGAGGGTTACTACAGAAAAAGTCAATCATCATCTCTTAAACTAATGCAGATGCTACAGATAGGAAGAGGTAGGGAGAGAGAACTTGGAGGAAGCTCCCCAGAATGTAATGGTCACAAGGGTTAGGTTACCAATGCTTTTGGTTAGCTTTAGAAACAGCAGCTCGGAGTTAGTGCTGGAAGAAATTGAATATTGCTGTGTCCTCTTAATTTCTCTTAGGTAGGCTTTCCAACCTGGGATAGGTACTAGAAAGAGAGGTTTGGTTGGTAAGGCCATAATTTCACAAGAATTTATTTTGATAGTAGTATCATTTTCAGCAGCATTGCTACTCATTCTTGCATTCTGTTTTGCCTCTCAGTTCTGTCCTTTTTTCTAGGATGATTTTTATTTAGTACTTTTACATAGGAAATTCACTGAGGTACTTCAGTGATTGGCACTGTATTTCACTAGAAATAAAGAATTTCTGTCCTTAAAGAACAGTTTATCCTTAAATAAAGGCAAGAAATAAAGCATGTGGCCACATACTGAATAGCAAGGAAAAAAAATATCTTTAATAGCAGCGCGTGAAGTGAGCATTGTTGCTTGAATGCTGCAGAGATTGTATAGAAACAAAAGTCTGTCATTATAGCGTATGAAGTTAGCACATTCCCAGTTAAAAATTAAGTAATATAGACACAGTTTTAATTCTGTAATTTCATTACTTCTGAGTGTTTTAGTTTACAATCTTAATATTGTTTAATATGCCTAATAATGAAATAGCACAGGAAGTCTTTTATCTGTTGCAAACTTATATTTTGCAAATGTTTCATTGCTAAGCTTCCTCAATTATAATGTTATTGTTAAATTGGAAAATAGTCTCCTTTTGTTAGGGGCTTTGGAAAGATTCATAATTCTTTCTCTGTATATAGCTTGGGGAGTGTTTTCATTTCAGGGTTAATTTTAAGGAAGTACTACTGTTCATGTTCTGCTCAGTCCATTACTTCTTTCCCTTTGACACCAGTAACTCACTAGAAGGCAAAATACTGACTCTTGAAAAATACTGTTTTTTATATCCTTGTTAAATCACAGCTTCTACAAGATAAACTTCAAAAAATGTATTTTTTTTGCATGTTCACAGCTTTCAGCAGAAAGCATTTTTCTTACTTGTACAGATGGTTATTTTAGTCCAATTTTTGCTGGTGGCCGCTTTCCCAGTCCTTAGAGTATACAGCCATCATCATGAAATGATCTGATTTATTTTCTATTTCCTGGCTCTCTATTTGGGTCTGTTAAAACATGTTCTGGAAGCTACTTCAGCATTCACCTAGAAGTTACGCTGTCTCCCAGTCTTTACACAGGCTTCCTGGAGGCCATTTTGACTATTTTGTAATAGTGTTAATGGATATGTGTGTATTTTAGTAGTATCCTATGAAAGGATTCATTTGTGAAGTTTGGAGATGCATTCTAAATTCCTGTCTAGTTGACTGCTGTCTTAGTGATGGTTGTTTTATAGCTGACAAACCAATTGTTTCATAGAACAACACTTTTTTCATTTGGTGCTTATCACCTTATTCTAATGGTAAAAACAAATCAAGCCTTGATCCCCCCCCCCCCCCATCAAAAAGAAAAGGATAAGAAAAGGATGATTACATCACCTTTGCTATCTGTTGCTAAAACTCTTTGTAGTACAAAAGACAGACTTTGGGTTTGACTGCATAGTTATGTTTTGCATGCTAGCAACTGGGCATCTATTGCTAAAGGTCTTGCCAATTAGTTAGAGCCAGAGTTGAGTTTCTTTGCAGAGTTTTGCCAAATTCTTCTGCCACTTCATGGCGCAAAATACAAACAGGGCTTTCAGATCCAAGCTATGTTCAACATAGTAACATTTCACCAATGTTCTTGGAATGGGTGAAAAGCTGGAGTGGGTTTTAGGGTTTTTTTGGGGGGTGGTGGTATCTTTTTTTTTCTTGAGCTACAGATCACCTCTTTGTCTCTACAACTGTTCTGCTCAAAGGAGAGGGAAATGCATTGCTTTAAGGTGCCTTGAGACATTGTCCATAATGTTTTCTAGAACCTACTTTTCAGCTGCCTTTTCTTCCAAGTTTTTTGTGTTAATTCCCATGGCTGTGTGTTTGCATGTGGTAGTTCCACATTTGATTTTCAGTTATGTAAGGGTTGGACAAGCAAAATGCATTTGTTCCAAGCAGATATTGTTGATCATTAAAAAAAAAAACCTGATCTGGAGCTTGTAAGATATGGAGCAGCAATGATGTTAGGCTATGGAAACCCCTTCGTGACATCTCCGGGTACGTCATTTATGTTGCAAAGTCACTTGTTAAAGAAGAGTTGAACAAGATGGGAATGAGTGGAGATCTGTAGCTCTCTACTATTTTCCCTTTGAACTTCATAATGACAGAAAAGTTTGTGTATTTTCAGCATTACTTGCCTCTTAGGAAAAATTATGGTCTTAAACTGGTAACTTAAAATTATTATTGATCACAAATAATTTTCTGTGTCTAAGTGGTACATAATAGTCCATCATTTCAGTGTACATTAATGCACAGAAATTGTGAAAGTGACTATAAAACATCTACTGTGAGGTGAATGCTTTATCGTGTTTTGTCTTCTTATGCCACATCCCTTAACACTTCTAATAATGTATAGACTAAACATATTAATAGCAAGTTCTAAACTGCATTTTTTTAAAGATTACACTTACAACATTTTTAAGTGTGATGAAATGTCTTAGATTATATGGAATGTTGTAAAATCTATCATTTATTGTACTAAACCTTTATGGTTGAGCAACTAACAGCCTCTGCAGAGAAAATACTAAATCAGCCTGACTATAATTTGTACATCACACTCCAGAGAGAAATTTACCTAGTGCACAGATACTCAAAGGCTTCTACTTTAGGCCTATTATTTTACAGGCAATGTCAGAAAACTGGGGTGGGGGGGTAGTGTTGGGTTTTTTGTTGTTTTTTTACAGAACTGTAATTTTTATTTCATTTCAGTTTAGTTCAGTCAGTTATAGCTACTTTTGAAGTGGTTTCTGCTCCATTTTGAATAGCTCCTTTTTCTGGAAAAAGTACAGGTAAAATCAATAAATCTTAAGGTGAAGTCAATTATAGCTAAAATACAAATTATTTCTTTGCTACCAAAGATTGTAGTTCGCTTGCCTGCTTGTGTTGACTTGGATGTTTTCTGAACCTCATGGGGTTTTTTTCTTGTTTTATCCATAAGTCTGAAATTGGTCTGTGTTTTTTCTTGCTGCTGCTGTTATGCCTTATTTTCAGTTGGCATTAACTATTAATGAGGTTTTTTATAAGCTCCTTCATTTCTTTATAAATTATTATCTTTCTTCCTACATACATTTCTGAAACCAGGAAAGATGTTGAAATAAAGGTGTACTTTGCTCTGAATAGATTTGGTTTGCAGAATGAATCCTGTACCTACCATTTCTACAAATAACACTTACTATTTAGCTTGAAACCCTTTTTTCTTTGAGTAGAAGAGAAAGTCATTTCAAAGACTTTAGGATGTGTGATTTTAATGCTTTGGTTAAATTTTACTAGTTTTGCAGGCATTCCAAGTTGTATGTTGCTGTTATTATTGTTATCACCAAACTTGCAGTGTGCAAATGCGTATTCAGGTTTTCTGTTACATGTTGGGCCTTCCTTGATGCAAGGATTTCTTCAAATACATGTAGATTTCTGAAGAGTACCTGGGCTGCTTTGATTTGTACATCTGCTTTTAAAGAATACTCTGTTTCCTTTGTTTGGTCATCTAGGTTATCACAGCTGTAGCCAAGGGGCAATTGTACTTCTTTCCTTCTTGTAAGGTAGCTTAATGTATTTGACTCTAGAACTGTATTTTCACAAGAGCAGTTTTTCTTAGCTGACACTCTGGTGGATGTTACAGGCATTATAGGCACATATAACAGCAAATTCTCAGTATACTTTTAAGGTTTTTTTCCTCATCCTTTCCACCATTCATGTGATCAGTCTTCACTGGGGATTAGCTGACTCTGTAGCGTGCTATGTTGATCACACTTTTGTGGTTGACATATAAATTAATCTCTTGGAAGATGCCTTGGGTAAATGTGTAGTTTAACATTAGTTGCTTGTGGAGCAGTGAGCACCAGGGGTGACTTGAGATAAGCTGCGTAAATACATGGTATGACTGTAAGGGGAGGAGAAGGAATGGGATCTCTTCCTTTTAGCATCAGAACTGTTACCTTGGGAGAATGATTAAATCTTAACTTAAGAATTTTCAAACCTTCCATCTGTCAGACTGGAAATGGAAAGATTTTCAAATAATTTGGTCAGCTGTCTTGATTCTGTGTGTGTGAGATTGAGAGAGAGAGAGATTGACTCAAAGCCAGAGCTCTGAGACAAAAAATTGCCTGCCCTGTGTTTGTCTAAACCACAGAGGCTTGAGGCAATCTTTGAGAAACCTGGAGAAGAAAACTACTTAATGTAATATATGGTTGTGTCAAAATGATGCTGTTTTCATAGACTGGTATTTCTGTATTTTAGTTTTATCTTATTCATGATGTTTTGAAGTACTAATCCTTGTCATTAGATAATAAATGTTACGCATCGGAGGAAAGAGGGGGTGGGTGTGTGTATTTGGTTTATGGCTATTGTAAAGGATATCTGAAAGATGTAGTAGACTGGAAAGAAATCTAGTGGCAGTTTTAAGTGCGGAAGTAGTTATCCAGCCTGAAGATGTAATTGGTGTAACTGAAGAAGTGCACAGACATGTTGGGATCTGCAGGATGCATTTGATAGAGGACCTGTCTGAAATTGAAGTGACTGTAGCAGAAGTTGTGGAACAAACTGACAGAGTAAATAAATTTCCAGGACAAGATGGTGTGCACTGGAGAGTTTTCAGAAGAACTTGGGGATGAAAAAGTCAGATGATGAATGTCTGAAGTCTCATTTAGAATGAACTTGATTTTTGAGGACTGGAGGAATGGCAAATGCTGATTTTTAAGTGCATCAGGAGTTCAGGGGTACTACGTGATTCCAAGTCTGATGTTTGTGTTGAACAAATCAGTAGAATTTATAATAAATACTTTGGATACCTGGATAAAGAGAGAGATGTACTCTGGAAAATTTACATCTCCTGTAATGGGAAGCTCTTCACTACAAACCTTTTGGAGTTCTTCAGAATCAGCGAAATATTTACAAGGATGATCCAGTTGATGTAATGAGACATAGATGCTTTTCCAAAAGGCATCCCTCAGTCCCTCACCAAAGGCATTTGATGAAAATAGTATGTCAGCCTAAAATGGAAAATCATTGTATGAACAACTAACCTGCTGAAGGATAAGTGGATGTGGAAGTAAAAAGTTAGCCCTCACAGTGGAGTGGAGTCTTAGAGACCTGTAATGCACAATGTATTTCTTAATGACTTGTAAAACGTTGTGAGTAGGGGGTTGACAGTTTGGCGAGTTGCTTGATGTAATAAGGATGAGGGTAAAGTGAAGAATTTTGGAAGAAGTTTATGAAACTAATAACTGGGCAATAAAATGGCAGAAGCAGCACGTTGTGGAAAAATGAAAATTGTACTGTGGATGACGACAATTCTGTCTTCATATATAAGATGGTGGGCACTGAGCTGACCAGAAACCTTCTATTCTTAGTACAAGTAGTAAAGGCAGATCAGATGTTAGGAATTGCTGGGAAAATAATAGGAAACAAAACAGAACATCATTATCCCATTATGTAGATTTGTGACTTGTCTGTGTGATGAATACTATTTCAGTTCTGGTGGTCTTATCTCAGAATTTTTTGAGTCTAATAAAGCTGGAAAGAGCTCAGAAATTACTAAGGCAGCACAGAATGGCTTCTTGTGAAGAGCAATTAAGTAAAATATGAATTTTCCATCTGGCGAGAGACTATCTAGGTTTCTACATCATTACATGTGGTAAAGAGAGGGTAGGCAGGGATGGATTACTGCTTGTTTCAGTATAAGAAATGGGGAGCATCAAATGGAGCTAGCAGGAACTGTGTTCAAAACAAATGAAATAAGGGGTTCTTTATGGAACAGAGCTTTGTAATGCAAAACCTTTTGTAAGGAGTGTTGTAGTTGTGTTACGTGGTTCAAAAGGAAAATAGTCTTTTTTGTGACAGAGAAATGCGTAGATGTATGGAAAGCAGGTCCTTCTAAGGAAGCATCCAGTGATAGAAGTGATTTCCTAACTTGAGGATAGTTTGCATCTGCAGACAGTTGTGATTGGAGAATAGGGTACTTGGTTAGATGGGCCTGATCCAGTTGTTTGTGTGGAAGAGGGAATTTGCGGTTGTATGGTCCTTTAAAGAAGAAAGGATAGATAGAAGTAAAGGAGTGCTTGCTGAGTTTATTTGCAGATGTCTTAAAAAGATTGCATTGAGGAGAAGGATGAATGTGTGAAGGATGGCTGGGAAAGGTGACACAAGATGGGAGAAGTGAGCGTGTGTGAGTGGCTGAGGGTGGCAGCAGAGGAAATGGGGAAACAGGCAATGTGCTGCGTGGTTTTGAAAACCAAAATGGGTATGGAAGAACGGAGTGTTGAATATGTAGATTGGTTGTTTTAATACTTCATTTTTCTATTATGTCAATTCTGTGTTTTATTATGATAATCCTATATGGGTGTACTTTCTTTCGTATGTTAATTACGTAAGCTTGCATGGTACTTGGGGCACATAACATAGAAAACCCTTTCTCCATAATATTTAAGCAATGCTGTTATATATGCCTCAGACAATGAGCTAGGCCTTGTAGTTTGATATAAAGGCTGTTAAAAAGATTTACACCACAAGTGTAAGATGCAGCAAATAATTTTGTTACCAAACTTTTAATATATTATTCTTGTCTGGCTTTGTTTACAGGATTCTGAGTAACAATAAAATAACAGAGTTGAAGAATGGTTCCTTCTCTGGATTGCACCTTCTTGAAAGATTGTAAGCACTTCTTAAAAAGCTATTTTGACTTTAAAAATTAAGTGATATAGTGTTTGTTTCCTTAATAATTCTGAGAACAGTGTCTTAGTTAAGAGATGTGTTTTTACTTTATTTTGATGTAGGTTTTTTTTGATTGAAGAGTTAAAATAGTTAAGCATTCTCTTCATGAATATGAGTGTCATGTAACAGCATAAAGGGATAATCTCACTTGTGGGGTGAGATTAGGGCAGCTTCATTGGGAAGTTCACTGGAATGCTATAATGACTGGTTTTGCTTTGTTGTTGGTCTCATAATATGAAAACTCATGTTGTAAAGAAAATTATTTCTTTAATTTCTTATGAAGTGTTAAAACCTTTATCAAACAATTGTAAAGTATATTTGTAGGGGAAGCGGATGTATTGGAGGCTCTAAAAGAGGCTAGATTCATTGTAAGTTTGTTGTTGACATTTATTTTAACAGTTTTGCTGCTTGCTTTGTAACTTTGGTACATACTGAATGTATGGGGGGGGGGAAATGGGAGTGAGTCTGATGGGAATAACTTCTTGGACACCTTTTGCTTCCTGTTTCCACTTTCCCTTTCAGATGATCTATTGCCTGTGGGATAATAAGCAGCATTGTAGCTTCTGTTACAGTCAGCTTTTTTCCAGCTGGTAGAAGGTCAGGATTGGCAGGTTGATCTACTTGGGAGCAAGCAGAAACTTTAGAGATAAGGATTTTTCTAGGCCATTTGACTGGGAAAGTAGCCAGTTTCATAATCATCTCGCAACATCTAGGAAGAGTTCCAAATGACTTTTGGCTTCAGGGGATTAAGAGTATTTTACTCTTCCTCTAAAACTTGAAGGCTGCAATCCTGGTCACCTGGCCTAAATAAATTCAAACACTTCCACCATTCCGTCCCCCACATGCCAGAAGAAAGATTTGTCTTCTGCACTGGCAGGTGATCTTTATTGTAGAAATAAGCCATTGTGCCAAAGAAGCAAGGTTATCAGCAGTGATGGCATTCTAGATTTTTACACATTATTTTGGCATCCTTGCTTAACTAATAAAGGCATCTGCTGACAGTTGTTATTTGTTGTAACTCGTTACAATTTTCAGACAGGAAATACTTGAAACTCTAATTAGTTTGAGATGATCATTTACATTTGCTCTAGGAATCCAAATCTTAATTTTCTTTAAAACAATAAGAACCCAGCTTTCTTCCATTTAACTCCTGTCATTTTTAAGGATTTTTTTAGGTTATTTTGGTATCTTCTTTCATGAAAAGAAAGCAGTAAGGAAGGCATCACATTTGAGCATTTAAAGTGATCTGAGATAGCAGTATTTTAGGTGGCATGGTGGTCTCATCTGAATGAGGTAACACACTTTATGTGCACTGGTATAGGAGTTAATATATCAACAAATTATTATTAATGGCCAGGTGTCTTCATCATAAAGGAAGGGATAAGCATGATACACTAGTCATTAATGACCATCTTTCTTTTTTTGTGTGTGTATGTGCAAGACTTATTTAAAAAAATGCCGTGGTTTAACCCCAGCCAGCAGCTAAGCACCGCTCACTCACTCTGCCCCCAGCCCAGTGGGATGGGGGAGAGAACTGGGGGGGGGGAAGTAAAACTCATGGGTTGAGATAACAGTTTAATAGGACAGAAAGGAAGAAAACAAGGATGATAATAATATTAATTAAAAAATGACAATAATAATAATTAAAAAATTGGAATATACAAAACAAGTGATGCACAATGCAATTGCTCACCACTCACCAGCCGATGCCCAGTTAGTTCCTGAGCAGCGATTTCCCCCTCAGGCCAACTCCCCCCAGTTTATATACTGGGCATGACATCACATGGTATGGAATACCCCATTGGCCAGTTGAGGTCAGCTGCCCTGGCTGTGTCCCCTCCCAACTTCTTGTGCCCCTCCACCTTTCTTGCTGTCTGGGCATCAGAAGCTGAAATATCCTTGACTTAGTCTAAACACTACTTAGCAACAACTGAAAACATCAGTGTGTTATCAGCCTTCTTCTCATACTGAACCCAAAACACAGCACTATACCAGCTACTGGGAAGACAATTAACTCTATCCCAGCTGAAACCAGGACAAAAAAAATAATCTATTTAACCACAGCAAAAGTAAACTTTTCCACTTTAGATGCTCTTGTGACCTTGGACAGAAGCTACTCTTGTAATTAAAATAATTTTTCAAAGTTAAATGAATAGTCAATGGAAAAAAAGTTGAAAGCCATGGAAACTATTTTAACCATTATGTTCAGCAGTTTCAAATTATATTCCTTAATGTTCACTGTGATAATTTGCATGGCTTTAAAATTGCACATTTTTGACAGTTTCTTGCTTAGTTTAGTTTCTCGTACTACTCATACTCCCCCTTGTTTCCTTATGAGTGTTTTCTTTCTTTGTAGACATGGTCTTTTCCCCACTTTAAGAGATGAAACAGAGATAAATACATTCAGTCAGCATTTAAATAGTTAATTCAGGCAGTAGCATTGTCACTTAACATTACTGCTTACCAAGGGAGAGATTCTGTATACATTTAATGCTTGTTTTGTTCATTCCTTGTAGTGTTATACTTCATAGCAAATATTTTTGCCATTTCTCCTTAATGGTTTTTGGATAGAGTTTAGATATATTTAACCAAAGCCTTTTAAAAAAAAAATAAAAATCAACTAATATGTCAGACACATGTACCTGCATAATAATTGTTTTTAATTGCATTTTAATCGATATTTTGGATCCTGAAATGCAGATTCACAACGTCATAGTTCTATTAATATACTAAACTTGTTTTCTCCTGTTAGTTCTTGGACATCTTAATGAAAATTTACGTACTTGAATGGTTTCTGTTATTTTTTCAGTTCTTCAGATAAACTTGGGCATATGGTGTCTGCAGCTGGCAAATTTTTGCATTGTAGGTTATCATTTTGCCCAAACATGTTATCTCTTGACCTCATCCCCATCTGACAATTCTTCACTGTTACTACTGAAAGGGAGAGATTGTTTTATTTGTTGCTTGTGTGCCCCAAAACTATGGGGAAGCACACTAAAAATGCTGGCCCCAAGTAGGAATTTAAAATCTCTTTGTTAATAATTTTGTGCATGTATGTTAATTTATGAAAATGTAGAATTTGGTAATGCATCATTTTGTAAACAGGGTGATAAGATTGCCAAAATAAGAGTTTTGTCTTGCTGGAGGGTGAAATGTTTGTTAATTATAGTAGAAAATGACTATGCTATGTCTACATCTAGTCATAGGAAAAAATTCATGCAAATAATAGCTGAATAACAGTAAGCAGGTAAAATATTTTTACTGCCATAAGTGGTAATTAAAGTGTCTGTACAAAAAGACGTTAAATATTTTAATCTCCACTGACTTTTTTAATGCTATGTTTTGCTATGAGTTTCTTGCAGTTTAAATGTTGAAGTAACTTCTTGCACAACTAATTTGTGACGGATAATTTTTCACCTAGTAGATACTTGACTTTATATGGCATTATTCAAAGTCCAGCAACTTAGAAGCAAACTGCTGTCTTCCATCTGGAAGCTAGCTAATGCTGCCTGTTGATTTTTGCGAGGATAAGGAAGATTACTTTATGTATTTATAAAGTACTATTTTTCATTGTACATGAGGGAGAGAGGAGGAAGAGACAGGCACAGAATTCAGTAAGATATTTTGATAGCAAGAGAAGGGTTTGATATTTATTGAACTGTAAATAGTGACAAGGGTTTACCAATGTATTTTTAGGATATACTAATATACCTTTGAAAAGGGAAGATATGCAGTGTGAAGGGAGTGTTATTTGTAGACAGTTTAAATTTTTTTCCTCCTGTTTTTTACAGCACCAGTCTACAGATATATGGGTGCCTGAAATAAAAATAGGAGCTTCTAATACTTTTTCAGACAGTAACAATTTCTGATGTTAATTCTTCTTGTGATAGTGCATCAGACTATGTGAAAAGATGGACCTGAGTTCTCCTAGTGGTAGACTTAAACTTTTTTTTTTTTGGAAGTCTTTAAAAAGTGATTGGAAAGTGTCAGTATTTCTTGTTTAAATATTACTGAGCAGAGAAATGGTTTTATGAATATTCGGGAACTTGTTTTCTGCTCTAACTTTAGTTCTGGTTTTGGTTCTGGAAGCTCCAGCTTTCTGTTAGCTGTGGCTCTTTCAGGAGAAGACTGGGAGTGCTAGGCTAACAAAATACTTGTTTTCCCCATCCTTACCTGCTTCTCAGGTAATTTCTGAAAGATGAATGGTGGGGGAAATGTGCTTCTAATCTCTGCTGAAAAATCTGTGCTGTGAAATTGAATGGAATATCCTGAACTGTTGGAAGTACAGAAGTTATTTGAAGGAAGCAAAAAGGTTTTCTGGTCTAGGTTCTAGCTTTTGTTTAGTTTGCAGAAGTGTGGTATTCCCAAGCATATTTTTTTTTAAACTTTTGTATTCTTCAAGAAATTTTGACTATTGTAGTTCTTCATTGTGATGGGGTAAGCAAAACAAAGTGATCTAAGTTGCTGTCAATTTCTTTAGATGCAAGGGGATGTCAAAAGGATATGTCAGAACTTTTCAAAAAGTCAAAAGATGATTTTCAGTAACAACTTTTTAATTTTCATTTGGAAAATGTCCAAGTCTCAGAAGTGTCTCTTTCGTGCTTCCTTATAAACCTGGACTCTCGAGTTGCTTTCTATTCTTGTATTACTCTAATATCATCAAAATCGGTGATAGATTTGAGCCAGTTTACCTTTCCTAGAGAGGGTTGCTTGAACCTGGTGAAACAGATCCAGCAGCACTTGATCCTCACATAAAATTTGAATATGTTGACCTGAAAGCCGAATTCTACATCTGAGACCCACATGCAGTAAAGTATTGGGCTTTCAGTTACCAACAGTTTTGGTGGTACTCTAAAGATTTGGTACACTGATGGTGAAAACTCAGAATAAACATAGCCTGCTATATTTTAGGGAGAAAGCCTATGTATGTATAGGGTAGAATTTAAGTCATACACAGTGAATGATGAGGAAACAAAAAAATTGTTTAATCAGTCATAAGCATTTATTGGATCTGCCTGCCTAAAAAAATCTACACTCCATAGAGCTGTGGGAGGGATAGGCTGACTTTATGTAATGTTTAACCTATTTTTGCAACTTCTTTGTCCTCTTCCCCCATTTCCTTTTTGAAAAGTCATTTCATATAGTAAAAGTCCATTGTAGGTAATGTGTTTCTTGTTGGATGTTCATTTTCAAGTTCTGTTCAGGAAGAAAAGACTAAATAATTTATACATGTCAGTATGTATAGATATGCATTGTTTGTTTGTGCCTGCAGGATGCTTAAGTAATAATTAAGACAATCTTTACTGTGCTGAGACAGAAAGCAGTAAATTATAAGTAATATGTATTTATACATAAGTAATTTTTAAGTATGTATATGTGCACTTTTAAGTCATAGACAACTGGCCACTGAAACATTTCATTATAAATTCTAATGAAACGAAAGGATTTTGTTTTTTATGTGGCAAACCATAGTTACATTTAAGTACTCTTTCATTAAGATAAGAAAAATATCTTAACAAGATAACATTAAGTGTGGTTGTCAGGCTCTTAAAAATATTTTTGCTTGTTGCTAAGTTGCTATTTGCCCACTTAATCACAGATTTGAAAAAGGGCGTTCCAATTGGACATAAGAAAATTCTTCATAATGAGAATGGTTAAACACTCAGAGTTGGGTGATGAGGTGGTGAAATCTTATGTCCTTTGAGGTTTTGAGGACCGCACTGGACATAGCAGCAGGGCAGTTAATCTGATTTTAGTTATGCTTTGAGCCAGAAGTTGGACTACATGACTTCAACACATGCCTTAAAACCTAAGTTTTTCTATGATCCTAATCTCAGTCACCTTCTCTGATAAATACAGGGCCATGCTTATCCACAGTGCTATTTAGATTTAAGAGAAAATTAATTTTTTTTAATAGGTTCTCAGTGTAAGATTGCTCCACTGCCTGGCTTGTGGGGTTTTTTTGTAGCACTATTTTTAATTGCTAGATGAAAGATGCAGTTACTGTAAGATAAAAAAGTACTGATAAGCTAGAGCTTGGGGAAGTTGTAATATTACCCTAACTGAAACTCTCCTCTAATGGATTTCTTTTGGACAGATTTTCTTTTGTTTGGACAAATAAATATCTATAACTATATCCTGTCGGTTGAGCTTTGCCAAAGAAAAGTGATTAAAATCATCCGCTGAGATGAGCAAGTTTCTGTTGCTAAAAATCAGTAGTTTTTATAAATGTTTTTAACACTTATAAATACAACAGCAATTTTAAAGCCAAACACAACTTTCTAATGAGATTGTGTCCCGCACCTCCCTTTTATGTGAGAATCCTATCAGTCTGTTGGTTTAACCACAACTGTCATTTCTTCATTTAGAAACTGTCCTAGATCCTGGAGTCCTGGCAGTTGCAGCAGCCTGTGTATCCACATCTTTTACTGTTTGTGAAGAGCTGCCAGACATGTCAGCACTGTGTTAATTTTGAGATCTTTAAATATCTCTTTATATTTCACAGTTTTCATCTGCTAATACTTTCTGATGGATGAATACATTGCTAGTGCTTACTAATGACTGCCACTGGGAGGGGAGAAAAACCCCCAGACACTCCCCAACTGTTGTAGTTGCACATTGAGAAAATGTTAACACTTTGGGCATTAAGGGTGTTTTTTAAAAATTACTTTAGTATAGTGGTTCATTAATGCTTTGGTATCTTATTTACTAAATACAGAATATACATTGAAAGAGTTCTATGAAAACATGAAAATTGTTGGCATTTCTTTTCAAAAAGATTTTATTAATTCTAGTGTAATTATCCTTCTGGAACTGGTGTTAAGTCCTACTAAGTGGAGGGGAAAAAGGCAAAAAATTGCATAAAGAATAGACTAGTCAGTTTTTATCGACTAATCTGACAAAATGTATAAACAGGTTGTGGAAGTAGTAGAACTCTTGCTTTTAATTTTAAAACTATACTGTTTTTTTTCCCACTGAAGCTGTGGATTTAAGAAAGAGGTGTATCAGGGAGTAAGCTTTGAATTTAAGTAGTGAAATTAAAGATCACTGATAATCTAGACTAGCGGATTTCCAAGGCATGCTGTCAAGGTTTTTTCCCTGCGTGTTTTCCACAGTGAGATTTTAAGTTTAAGTGGGAGTTACGTGATTTTAAACTGAAATTTAAAATATGAACAGTAAATATACTTTTTCTTCCCTGTCCCAAAGACTGATGGTAAATAAGTGATGAATAACATTTAGTATTCTCAGGTTTGTCATGGTCTTGGTACTGGGTTTATAAGCCTGCTGAAAGAGGCTTGAAAAAATTACAGTCCTTCAGGCTTCCGATACTGCTTTGGAAGTAGTTGACAGTCCCTGCCACCATACAGGGCAAGAAAATAAAATTGAGATAAGAGAAGTGTGTATATGTCATAGTTTTAGTGAAAATTACTTCACTGCAAGGTAAAACTAAAGTATTTAAAGTATTTTAAATGTTTATTAGATGCAGTATTGAAGTGTGATCCATGTGCCATGATACTGTCTGTTGTACCATGATTTGTTAATCTGGCTGCAGGAAATGCTGTTGTGAAATCTTGGGATGAATTTATATTTTCACTCAGGCATATCTGTGTGATGGTAGATGTAATCCTCTTGTACTGTTCTCTTTCAGGCAGAATTATTAATGTTGTGGTAGATTTAGGGGATGTTTTTTCTACCCTTGCTTACTAAAACATTGCTTTTAATTGAAATTACCAATTTTCTTTTCAAAAGCAAAATGTTCACATATTACCAAGGAATGAGAAATTTTTCTCATAGTAATAAGTGCCTGTGAAGTTTCAGATAGTATTATAGTAAAAATCTTGGATGAATAAGGAGGTAGAAATAATTTTAGCATTCATGCAGTGATAAAGTTTGTTCAAAACTGTGTGGATGCTGGCAGATGCTTTCTGTGACCTTTTGAATTAAGCTGTATCTGCAAAATATCTCGAGTTAGGAGTTAAAACTCCTATATCACTTGTACAATTAATAAAGCAGTTAAATGGCATAGTTATTTAATATTTCTCCTTATAATCTCCTATTCTGGAAACTTAAGATTTAAAAATATGTGCTCTTGAGTTTTTTCACCAGCTTTATTTGGGATTCTCAGCCAGGGCTTTGCTTTTGTGCCAGTAACATTGGTGGAAACTTTCCATGTTGTGTCTTTGGTGTATTTTTAGGATCTTGTTTTGCTTCTTTTGGTAGGTGTTGGGCACTACTAAAGTATTTAAAATTCAGTAGGCTGAAGAAGACAACACTGTGCTAAACAGTATTGTATGGTGTAATAAGCAAATGTTACACCCTGAGCAGCTGTAATCTATCTGGACACTGTGGCAAAGTATCTTTGACTCTATACCCTTTCATGTGATAGGAACTGATAGAATATTTAAAGGAATACACATGCTGTTTATATTCTTCTTTCTATTTAAAATGCAGATTTTCAAATTTTGAGAGATACTATGTTAGAGAAAGCAGAAATGTGTTGTATAGGTTTTTTGGGCAGTTTTCGAACAAGTTGAGGCAAGTGTATCTTCATGCATGTGTATGTGTTTTAAAGGGTAGTTTGTGGCAAATGTAATGTCTTAATTTTTCTCTACAGGGACCTTAAGAACAACCTTATTAGTACTATAGATCCAGGAGCTTTTCTGGGGCTTTCATCTTTGAAAAGACTGTAAGTAGTACATCTATCTAGTCAGTTTAAATAAAACAAACAAAAAAACCCTGAGAGTAGATAAGTCTTAGGTTCTGCAAATTTAGGCAGCACAGCTATTATATATTACAAATTGAATATGTGTATGCTGTCTAAATTGATACACACACATACATATGTATAAAACAAAGTCTGCTTTCACTTTTATGACTGAAGAACATCCACTGCTTGTGGCTTTGCATTTTCACTTATTTTATTGACAGTCTCTTGTATTATTCCTTCCTTTTTGTATTTCAGTGACTTGAAACATCACTGTGTGAACATTCATTCAGAGCTTTGATGCCATCAAGTCTGGCTTTAAATGTTAAACTCCTTATGATCCCCCCCCCCCGAAAGTCATAGTGGAACACAAGAGTCCCTTGCTATATTAATACTACACTGAAGTTACAGCGCTGTTAATGCTGAAGGTTGTGCCAGCATTCCCATTAACACATTTTGGGGGGATTTATACCTTGGCTGTAAAAATTCTGTCCCAGCTCAAACTTGAAAAACAAGACCTCAGCATGATGGCCCCTTTTTCTCTGTGCCCCCCCCCCCCCCTTTTTTTTTTCCTTTTTCTTTTTTTTAAAACACTCTTCAGATTTTTGGAATATCTGGGACAGCTTTTAAGTCGTAGTGATGACGTCTGCCCCCCCCCCCGCCCCTTTTAGTCAGCATACAGCTTTCCTTCTTAAATTTTTGTAGTATATATGTTCATTTTCACTGATCAGATGATCTGGCTGACTTAAAAGGAAGTTTTGTTGGTAATTGCACTTTTGAAAACCTTAAAAATAAAGCTGAAGGACCAATTCTGGGCTATTACTAATTGCAAGCTTAATTTTTATTCTTTTAAGAATTTTTGGCAATTCCATTTAAGACCTACATTGTAAAATATATAATACTTAAATATTTATGTAAGTATGAATATAGAAATGGTCCTGTTTATGTACAATAAATGCACTAGTATAGGTCTCTGGCATGTCAGAAAATGAAGTGATGTAGCACAGGTGATGAATATACTGTACAAATATGAAAATTTACTTTGTACTGATATAAGGCAAGCCTGTTCTAAGGGGATTTAGTGGTAAGGCTAGGCTCATTTAGCAGTATATGGGCAAACCATTATTACTTTAGAAATGAGATAAAGACTCTTATATGCATGTGTGTACACCCATATAGCAATATCTTTGGGTTTTGCTGAAAAAGACTAAATGTATATATGGTGCAATCTGTTACTCATGAATTTTAGTTGAAATACTTCTGTTTGCAGACTGTATGTCACTTGGAAATAAACCAGTTTATTCCGATTTTTGCTTTTTCCTATTTATAGAGACTTAACTAATAACAGAATAGGCTGCCTGAATGCAGATATATTTAGAGGACTTGTAAATCTTATTAGATTGTAAGTATAATTCGTTGTATATAATTTTACTTTTTAAGTTTTAGTCTTATGTAAGTTAACATTATTTGTTTCAATGGGAGTAGTTTGTTTAAAGTGTGTGCTTGAAAGACATGCAGTGTGGCTATGATTGTGGTTTGTTACTCAGTAGCAAGCTTAAAAAAAAAAGCCGGGGCGGGGGGGCAGCAGGGGCAACCAGAACCACAGTACTGGGTGCCCTGCCTACCTTGCAACCATTTTCCAGTTTCTTGTGGGGGTGGGGGTGGAGTAGCAGACTGTACAAAATATTTTCCCAAGAAAAATATTTCAGGGTTATAGAATCTTTTAATATCCTGCCTTTTACCACAGCATCAGCATGGTTGTGTTTTGCTGGCTTTCTTGCATGTTTTGTAGTTCTTAATTTACTTTAAGAAAATAACATGTAAGATTATGGAATGTTTATTTGCCCTGATTGTTAGCTTCTTATGCAGTGCTTTCACTGATACAGAGAAACTGGGATGTACAATTTTTTAAAAAAATACTCTGCTAGATCTAGCATGCTTCTTATAGCATGTTAATAGCAACACGTCAGTTCACTGTGAACAACAAGTGTGCTCAACATATGCTAGTTGTTGCTTTAAATAAAAATAAAGTATTTGCATTCAATCCTTGTTGCCAATCTTAAAATTCTTCAGCTAAAAAAGAAGTGTTGGGGAACAGTTTATTTTGGGATTTTTGCGGGGCAGACCTGATTATTATTCTTTCAGTCTTGTGAACTATGACAGTGTCATAATAGTGTCTTGTAGGTTTTAAAAAAATCCCTCTTCAAGACAACATTATTTTATTTCAAATGTCAGTTGCTTGAGCATAAGTTCAAATCATGATATTTCTATTTCTTAGGAATCTTTCTGGAAATCTGTTTTCTACACTTACACAGGGAACATTTGATCATCTTGGTTCACTAAAGTCTCTGTAAGTATTTATTGCATCTAATCTTAATTTGCATGATCATTTGTGTTCTTAACAAAAATAATTGTATATACACTTGCTTGTACTACAGTCTTGTGGTTTTAATTTTAAAACTCATAACAGTGGTTTCTTTATCTGAATAAGTGTATGGGATGTGTACAGATATATGGGTGTTTAACTCCTTCAAAAGATGCTTGGTATTTGTTACATAGTTCTGAGAGAACAAAGCTATACTGGCATCTGGGCTTCTGAAAGTTTCATTCTGTATGCATCATTTATTACTTTATATTAAATAAACAGTGTTTTAAACGTTCTTTAAGAAAGGGAACAAATACTTTTAAGGAAGATTTTAGTCCTTGAAGAACAGTATAGTTTTGTTACATGTAACAGTGGGTACATCTCAACCTCATGTTATTTTTTCTCTTTAAATTTCATGAGAGTTGTAATCTTGTGTAAGGAAGAAAGCAAATGAAAAAAATTATCAGTGCTGATGACTAGCTTGCATTTTTCCCTGGTAGTCATGACAGTTGGCTCACTGTACTGGGACTTTCTCAAAAGCTCTGGCTTTGACACAGAGTTGATTTCTTGTTTATAAAGGCAAATTTTTCTTTCCCTCCTCTGGCTTCTTTTAATTGTTCATAAGTTGTTATTCCTAGTATTTTAATTGTGTACATCAAGGTTGCTGTCCAAGAACATCACAGGTCTGACGAGAACCTGGATATAACTATTGCAATTAAAAATGTGTGTGTCTGGAGGAATTCCTGTGAACAAAGACCAAATGGAATTTCACAGGCATGTTGATTTAGTGTTTGAAGTGTTCTGCCTGTGATGCTGTGTTATCCTCTAGACATTTGCAAAGAGAAAAAAGAAAACATGTTTGCGCTAGAGGTAAAAACAGTGTAGACAGAGTGATACATTTTGGTACTTTTTTTTTTTTAACTGCTTCTAAACAGGTAGAATATTTGTGTTCTCTTTTTAATTTAGCTGAATACAACACACACCAATGGGGGGATCTGGTATGTCTTTTTAGTAGAAAGTATTAAATTATACAGAGAAGACTTTATGAATCAATGAATGATTTTCATATAAAGCAGAATAAAACTACCACTAAAATTGTGTGAATAGTGGTTCTGAAAAGAGAAATAGGTGAGAGGCTATTTTTATATTTCTGTTGATATTACTGTTAAAGCATTTGATTGCTAAAATGAAGCAATCAATTGTGTTCTTAAGTTATGCTGATGCATATTCAAGCAATTCCTTGTTATTGCTCACTTAAATAATGTGAACTCCCTCCATGAAGGAAATTACTAGAAGTTTTTTCATGTGCAGGTATTAAAGATATTCCCCATATTTATGGAGAGGATTCCTTTCCTTGGGGAGCTCATACTTTTGTTTTCAGACCACAGCTTGTGGAGGATTAGAGTATCTTCCAATATGTAGTGGTAGGCAACTCTGCTGTATTCTGGGGTTTGCTTGTTGTCCGTATGTCTGTGACAATGAGAGGCATTGCACAGCTGTTGATGTCAAGCTTTCAGACCTTTGAGTGTTGCCTTTTATCACTGTGAATATCTATTTTGTGTTGCAGAGAATTTCAAACTGATTATCTTCTTTGTGATTGCAACATACTGTGGATGCATCAGTGGTTAAAAGAAAGAAATATAACTGTACGTGAAACTAAATGTGCCTATCCCAAGTCACTTCAGTCGCAGACAGTGACTGGTGTTAAGCAGGAGCTTCTAACCTGTGGTAAGCTCTCCTGACAACCGATACTTATTTTCTAATGCATTCCATATTCTGTTAATATTGGTGAACAGACTTGTTTGCTTTGTTTTGTTTCCCTGAAATTCAGCACATACACAATAGTGGTGGGTTGACCCTGGCTGGATGTCAGGTGCCCTCCAAAGCCATTCTATCCCTCCCCTCCTCAGCTGGACAAGGGAGAGAAAATACAACAAACAGGCTTGTGGGTCGAGATAAGGATGACAAGAGATCACTCAGCAATTAGCATCACAGGCAAAACAGACTCAACTTGGGGAAATTAATTTCATTTATTACCAATTAAATCAGAGTAGGATAATGAGAAATAAAACCAAATCTTAAAAAGACCTTCCCCCCACCCCTCCTTCTTCCTGGGCTTAACTTTACTCCTGATTTTCTCTACCTCCTTGCCCCCAGCAGTGCAGAGGGACAGGGAATGGGGGTTGTGGTCGGTTCATCACACATTTCTGCTGCTCCTTCCTCTTCAGGGGCAGGACTCCTCACTCTCTTCCCCTGCTCCAGCGTGGGGTCCTTCCCATAGGACGCAGTCCTCCATGAACTTCTCCAACGTGAGTCTTCCCAGTGGGCTACAGTTCTTCATGAACTGTTCCAGCGTGGCTCCCCCACAGGGTCACAAGTCCTGCCAGGAGCCTGCTCTGGTGTGGGGTCCTCCATGGGCTGCAGGTGGAGATCTGCTCCACTGTGGACCTCCCTGGGCTGCAGGGGGACAGCCTGCCTCACCATGGTCTTCCCCACAGGCTGCAGGGGAATCTCCGCTCTGGCGCCTGGAGCACCTCCTCCCCCTCCTTCTTCACTGACCTGGGGATCTGCAGGGCTATTTCTCTCACATGTTCTCACTCCTCTCTTCGGACTGCTGCCACACAGTTTTTCCCCCCCTTCTTAAATAAGTTATCCCAGAGTCGCTACCACCATTGTTGCTGATGGATTCGGCCTTGGCCGGCAATGGGTCCATTTTGGAGCCGGCTGGCATTGTCTCTGTTGGACATAGCGGAAGCTTCCAGCAGCTTCTCACAGAAGCCACCCCTGTAACTTCCCCCCTAACAAAACCTTGCCATGCAAACCCAGTGCAAGTGGCAATAATGATTCTTTTTCGAAGGCTGTTCTTTAGTCATGATTCAGTGGTGTTTGCTTCTGGAAATAAATAATAAATAATTGGTGATTGTGGATGTTAGTGTGTAGAAACTAAGGGTGAGGTGTGGTCTCTGGAGATAAACTACTTTTTCCTGCTAATCCATGCTTTTCAGAGATTTTTACCTAAACTTCACAAGAGGAATCAGAAACTGATATTTTTTTCCAAAGTCTAGCTATGTGACTTCAGACGTGCAAATTATTCCAAGCCGAAATTTCTGAAGGCCTTCGTTTTATGACTTACTTTCCTACATGTTGATTGTCTTGTTGATTAGCCTTCTTGGTGTGATGAAACCATGAACAACTTGCTTAACTTTTGTGGTATTAGAGTTATTCCATCTGACAGAGTAATAAAACATGTGTGTGTGATTTTGAAATCTAGTGAGAAATTGTGAAGAAATAAAATGCATAAATATATTTTTTCATTCAAGTTTATATTTTTCACTCTTTTAGTGGGCTAGCAAATTATTTTTAAATGTGTTAAAGGAATACACGTTTTGAAAATGAATTTGATGAGAATTTGTATTTTTCAATATCTGATGCATCCAATGTAGTTTTTGTATAAATCTTGCAAGATGCAGCTTACAAGGAGTTTTATCAATAATTGATACTCAGTGTATTTTTCTCCTCTTTTGAAAATTATTTGTATAGCAGATGCTTGCTATTAATTGTGCTTTTACTTCTTGAATTCTAGAACCACCACTTGAATTACCATCTTTCTATATGACTCCATCTCACCGTCAAGTTGTCTTTGAAGGAGATAGTCTACCCTTCCAATGTATGGCTTCGTATATTGATCAAGACATGCAAGTCTTGTGGTATCAGGATGGAAAGATAGTGGAAACTGATGAGTCCCAGGGTATTTTTGTTGAAAAAAACATGATTCATAACTGCTCACTGATTGCAAGGTGAATTCATGAAGAGAAAATGTATTTCTTTTTATTTTCTGCTCTGATTTAGTGACTATTTCCATAACCAGTAAGGCCCCCTCATATCCTCACTGAGTGAACATACATAGACAGAAACATCCCAAGGAGGGAAGTAGTCTGTAACTTCACACATCTCTTAAATTACCTGGGTTTGGTCACTGTTGCTAACTATTAAGTTTGAGGAGGGATGTCTAGAGATTTGATGAGTCAAACCCAGCTGCTTAAAACAGGGTTAGTTAGAGCAGGTTGTCCAGGACTGTTGCAGCTGGGTTTTAATTATCTCCAAGGACTACCCAATGCAGTTCATGTAATATATATTTGTGGTAGGATGCATTTGTTCTACTGGAACATTAAAATTGTGAAAACAAGGCATTTAAGTGAACTACTCGTGGATTCTTTCCTCTTCCTTTTGAGCACACCACAGTTGGTAATATTGAGGATTGCCAGCAGACATGCATAATTTATTCTGCCTGCAGCAGATTTTTGATTCATTCAGCATCTACAGAGTGGTTATATATCCTGTAATTGTATTAGTAAATTAGGGCTTCTAACTTTATCACAAATTATGCATTTGGGAAGTTATTTTAGTTTGGCCTTTCTGGAAAAACTATAAAAATTTTGTGTTGAAGATCAATGATAACACTTGGGGAATTGGGATTTCTCATCTCTTCTCTCTGAAGTCAAGGAACTTTTTCCCATGGCTGTTCTTTTTCTTTCCTACTCTGGCAAAATTGAGAGCTAAAAGAGTAGTAAATATTTCCCTGTTAATTACAGTACATTGATTCATAGATAGCTCTGGTTTTGTAAGATCACACAGTTGTATATAATTGGTTGTTTCTTCCATTGTCTTTCTGTACTTTATTCATCTTTTGGTAAAAGCTTATATAAATTTTATTGCAAGACTGTTGAGTTTTATTGTTTATTTTATTTTTTATTTTATCTTCCCAGTGCACTGACAATCTCAAACATTCAGGCTGGCTCCACAGGAAACTGGGGTTGCCATGTGCAAACCAGACGTGGGAATAACACAAGGACAGTAGACATTGTGGTGTTAGAAAGTTCTGCACAGTACTGCCCTCCAGAGAGGGTTGTGAACAATAAAGGGGATTTCAGGTTGGTAACCTCAATTTTTTTTCAGAGAAAAGAAAAGTCCATTTAATTTTGTTTTTAAATACAGTATTATGCTTTAAAGACACCTATGTGGATGTTCGTTTGTAAATGGTGTGTAATAGATTTTTAACTGTTCTAAATTAGTATGTGTTGAAAGAAGTATGCACAACTATACCATGAAGTGTTAAAGTTTGAGCCTGTTAACTCACATCTTCGGAGGAGATGGAAATTAAGCTATGATATTTGAAATATATAAATGAAATTATCGGAATAGAGTAAAACTTTTTAGATGATCTGTAAGTTAGAGTTGGATCACATACTGGGGGGGGGGACGGGCAGTTCCACCAGGTTATCGTTCTCTTTTTAAAACCCTCCTGCTTCTGTATGACAAAATCACTATATAAGAAATATGTAATATAGGTTTGTTTTTTTCCCCTGTGAGTATTAGAGTAAATAATATGAATGGTGCTTCCTTTTAATGACTGTTGGGACTGTAGTAGTAGCTCTGATGTTCCATTGTGTTGGGTATTGTAGAGTATTTTATCTTTTGGTCTTACCTCTTCACCTGTTTTCCCTTTTCTGATCTTTCTGCTGCTTGTTCACTCTAACAACACGTTACTCCTGGAGGTGCCAGCTGTAACAGATAGCTTCTGTATAGATTCTCTATATGTAAGGTAATTCCCTTTATAACTACTCTGTGTTGTACCTTCCTGCAGTAGCTCCTACTGAGAATTAGTGTATGTCATAGCATATGTTTTCACTATGGTTTGTAGGGTTTCTTAATGTTGTAATAACTGCTTTTACCCACTCATTTATTTTCACTTATGCTGCTTGGCTATGTTGATCTTCTGCTTGATCTTTTGTTTACATTTCTAAACTTTTCTTCCTTTCCCTGTGTACATTAGAGTTCTTTAAAGTCATCTTCCTTCTATACAGCAAATCTAAGACCATAAATCTTTTATTTTGAGAAATGAAAAGTAAGTTAATACATGTTGCTGGGACATAGTTTTTTGGGGGAGAAAAAACAATCTTTCAAGTACAGAAGGCCTTCTCCAGTTGTAGCAAAAATTCAGGTAAAGTCCTGGCTGAGAGCATTTGTTCTGAGTTCATCTTTATGTTCATCAGTTGGACAATTTAAGAAGGGTACCCGAGTATGAGGAAATATTAGTAAGGGAAGTAGTGTTAAGATCACTTGCTGCACAGAGGCAATTTGGAACTACTGAAGAGCTTCACTTTCACATTGTAAGGAATTATTTATATGAGAAACTTTGTGCATATCCTCTTTTTACACTGTGGTGGTTTCAACTGCAGGGACGAGTGTTACATTAGAAAATGAGAACTTCCTTCTTAAGATAAAAGGTGAAGAAAGTCAAACAGATGCATGCTGTATTCATCAAAGAACACATCTATTTAAATCACTTACGCTTTTTTTTTATGATACAAGTGTGAATCGTTCTTCTTTGATTTGCCATTAGAGGTGAAAACAGATGGTAAAGGCTTATTTCAAAGTGTTTTCCATTAAATTAACCTGTGCTGTTCAGTGGCTGTTCAGTGTAATAGGATTTACCCCCTCTGGAATTCAGTAGAAAGAAATAAGATTTCAGGAAATGTTCAGCTTATCAAAAAGTTCACTATGTCTGGGTTTACTATAACAGACTTCCATTTGTAGTTTAGGTAGAGTAATAATAAAGAGTAATTTTTCACCTTTGAGACCATATGGAAATAAGGCTTTGACTAGTGAGAAAATGGTTCTGAGCAGATGGCTGTAAATGATCCTAGGTGAATTTGTTTTTATAGTCTTTTAGTTGGAACTGGTTAGTCATTTTAGCTTGGAAGCTGTTTCAAAACTGGCATCTAGATTTTTATCCCTTCAGAGATGGGATAGCAAAGCGTAGTGAAGGAGGATGTTTGTCTTCAGTGTCTTTGGCTCAGTAATAGTAGTTTAGCATGAGTTTATAAAGATTAGGCAAAAACTGTCTTCATCATGAAATCTATTTTTTTTTAATTTAGATATTCTTTTAAGTCTTACTCAGATAATATCCTTGAATACGTTACAATACATGATTAAATTGAAAATACAGTTAACGTGTTAAAATGTAACCTAGTGCTTCTGCTTCAGTAACTCCTTCAACTGTTGTGTTTAGAATAATTTTATGTTGGTAGTTGATAGAATTCTTTCTTAAATATAAGAATTATCCTTTTGAAAACTGTTACTCTCTGGGTGTAATTAATCTTAAAACTGTAATTGTCATGCTGAATTTAGAGAATTACGAAGATGCAATAAGAAAAAAAAATTAGACTACCTGTAAGCTAATGAAATTATGATATAAAGACTTATTGTAACTGAAAGTTATTGTTGGTTTAAAGAAATGAATGCTTTCAAAACAGAATTAATATGCATGAAGGAAAGGATTCTTTTATAATCTCATGGTCTGCCTTTTTTTCCTGAAATGAAATTACAGTACTTAAATGTAAATGAACCATCTTTTCCCCCACAGCTGTCTACTCTCATGTATATGTGATAAATTTTGAGCACCTAATTATAAACAGTGATGAAATAAGGGTGTTAATACAGTCCAAATTTGCACTTCTGCTAGCAGTTGGGTAAACTGTGAAAGATACTCAAGCTTAGGCTCACAAGAAGTTAAGAATGCAGCCACACTTAGGTAGCCTTTGTTTGCATGATGAGAATTTCATGTCATTAGTCACCTTGTGAGCCCTGCTGGAGGGAAGTCCTCTCTGGCTTCGTGGAAAGTGGAGAATGCCTCATCAGCTCATCTCATAGAGGTATTGGAAGCTGTTCATGGCTGAGAATGGTCTAGGTTAGCATTCACTTAGCAAAAATAGGCAATAAGGGAAGTGTAGTTACAACTGGAATTAGTTCCCCTATCTCATTTGCCACTGGGCTGCAAAGAAACTTGTACCCACACAATGGGTATTGTGAATAGGAGGAGAAAGAGGATAAGGGACACTGTTCCCCACGAAGTGCTTCTCTTAGCGATGCTGCGCATTTGTGTTGTTTTCGTGTAATACTGTGGTAGAAAGCTGGGAGTTTTAAATTGCTCACCTTTTATGTCTAGTTTAGTGGAAAGCTTTCTATAAATCATTAGATGAATAATATATTAGTTTTATTAGTAAAACATTTCTGTAGATATCTAAATTTGTTATAAAGGTAGCACAGACTATGACTGTCTGGCATTGCTAGTATTCTTTTGAGAAGATCATGGTAAAAGATGCTGTGTAGGGAGATGAATGAAAAGTAAATGTAGTAGGAATAAAAGGACAGTAGCAAAAGGGAAAGAGATGGATTAAAAAAATAGGGGAAGTGCAGAGAACAGGGAGAGAAGGCAAATAATCTTGTGATAATCTAATAACCTTTCAAGCAGTCTTAAACACTGAAACTCTCACTTTTTTCCATTTGATGGCTACAGAAGTTCCAGAAGATACATATAGCTTAGAAATTATACTTGTTTAAAAATATAGTAATTAAAGCTCTCTTGAAAAACTTGCTTTTCGTTTGAGTCTTAGTGTCTCATTCTGGTTTCTCTTTTTCTAATTCTTTAGCACTAGGTGTAAATAGTGAGGAAAGAAATGGCACATGCCATTTTTCAGTGAAAGCACTTATCTTGGAGATTGTGTCATACAACATCTGTCAGGACCGCAGAGTTTAAATTATCCTAAGTCTGTAAGGTGATACATTCAGTCAAAACTGAGCCAACCATGCTTTAACTTAAAACGCTTTGGAAAAATACAACTTTCAGAAAAGTCTAAAGACAGAGACAGATATCTCTTTCAAAGTGGCATCTTTGATGTAGAAACTTAATACTAGAATTTCAGTGCTGATAAAATTGTTTTGGAAGTGATGTTCTGGCACTCCATTTTCAGTGTTTCTAGAAACCTGACTCTGCATTCTGGAAGCTGAGGTTTGGGTGTATTATGCAAGGTGTTTGTGAGCCTGCATGTCTTCTAACAGCTGTACTAGTTGATTTATTAGTTGTCTTCATCTGCCTGTTTACTTTTTGGCTTCATTCTCTGAAGGGTCATTATGTATCCATAAGAAGTGGGAGCATAGAAGTAGCTCATCTTCGTACTTGTTTTTCCAGTCCATGTTGATTAGACTTTATTTTAATTTGTCCATCAAGAAATTTGAGAGACTTAAATAAGTTTACATCTATTGTATCCCCTTATCCCTTCCTCCCTTCCCAGCAGATCTCTAACTTGCTGTCCATGAACAGAGTTGGCAAGACATGATCCAAAGTGATGTTTTTGTTACCTTGCTGGAGTGCATGTAGTGTTGCACTAAGGTCACTACTGGGATTGCAGCAATTTACAAAGGCTGTTGTGATTTTTCTAAGGAAGATTTTTGTCCTTTCTGCTGGCTTTTCTTCTATACAGGAGAAAAGATGGTAAATAATTTACATTACCATTGCAGAATCTATACCTGTTCTTTGAATTAATTTACATTCTCTAAAATGCCTGTATATAATTCCTGGCATTTAAAAACTGTGCTAATTATTTTTTTTTTTCTTCTTTCTTTTAACCACCTCCATTGCCACCAATTCTGGTATAAGTTTTCCTTTCTGATAAAGGTTGAATGGTGACAATTCTGTTAATTTCTTGAAGTGGCTGCTGAGGCTCTGAATTTAAGTGTATGCATTTTCTAGGCTGGATGAAGCTCTGCTATGATACTTAAATAATCTTCAGTCTCTTCTAGTATTCAGATACTATGGTGATGTTCATAATAATAAGTTTCCATTTCTTAATTAAATGAAGTCACTACAATATGGAGAACTGATTTGTAATGCCAAAGCTGTTCTAAAAGGTAGTAAAACTTAAGCCTTTATTTTCTGTTTTGGTTTGTTATAATTATTGTCTAGTCTTTCCTATTAGATTCCTTACTGACTTTGAATTCTTTTATGGTTGTTGCCATGACCTGTGCATTTTAAGGATGCCACCAGCAGCTATCTTAGGTTTGGGCAACAAGCAGCTCAAAGTAATGTTTGTCAAAATGGCCTGAAGTAAGAGTCTTTCTTCCATTACTGAATATGTTCGGTTGGAGCTGATTAGGAATAAATAGGAATTTGAGATAGAGAAGACTTTCAGTATACCCCAAAAGGTTCATTTTTTGCATCATTTAATATAATTGGGAAGAGTAGCCTTTTGCCTTCGTCCATCCCTAGAGTTATTCTCTTTGCAAAAGAACTGTGATAAGTCCCAGCGTCTTCAGTAAGAGGAGTTACTTAACTGATGAATAAGGAAGAAGAATGCAGTTACTTGTTCATTTTCTCTGTTTTGGCAATATTACTTAAATTATAATTTCCTGAAATGGAACATTCTTCAAGGTGTTTACTGCAAACACAGAATTTATTTTTTTTCAAATATATGTATGTTCTGTGTATCTCTTAATTTAGATGATGATAGTGACTAAATGGGCACTTATTGAAATGCAGTCCAGATGTAAAAGCAAACACAGTGTAATCTAACAGAATTTTTTCTTCAACCATTTTGATTTTTGGAGACAACTGCTTTGTGCAAGGCCCTTTGAAATACTTAAAACTGAGAAAAAGTGTATTGGCTCTTAAGGCTGTTCAAGGAGCTTACCTTAATTATGGTACAGAAAGCCTGGGATGATCAAATGAAGCTCTCTTTTGCTCTCAGTTTTAGTTAAACTTACATGTTGGGTTATTGGATTTGAGATACTTAGCATTCTGCAATTTAGGTCTGTATGTTTTTTGCTTTTAAACTTTAAGTGTTACTATTCTGAGTGATAAAATATTGCTTATACATATCTTAACAGGAGAGAGGGCCAGAAGCAGGGGCAGGCACACTGGCCAGTATTCCTTGTCCTTGTCCTCCTCTCTTCTCGGCATTGCAGCTTAATTCAGGCGTGGTTTCTTTCTATTCTTAAGTTTCCTTCAAATCTCATGAATGATCAGTGCACTAAAGGTGTACTGCAATTTAATTTTCTGTATGTATTTATTCTTTATTTCATTTTTATCTGTGTATAAGTGTATACAGATAAAATATGCACTAAAATTTTGGAGGAGGAAGTTAAGAGAATGTTAGAAGTTTTCTTAAAAAGTGCTTAGTTCCCTGTACCTTGAGTGAAAGGAATTCTTTTCTACTTAACTTTATGAACACTTTCTTTTCCCATTAATTTCTATTTAATGTTATGATTGGTTGCAAAATCTGTCAAAGTGGTTGTACTACTGCTACTGTTTCTTAATTACTGTAACTGTAGTCTTCTGTTCATATCTGCAGTTTAGTATTGATATGTATGCAGTCATTTGAAAGTTACATTGATGCATGTGAATGGGACAAGTAGAAAGCTTGCAGGGCTTTCTACTATGTATTTAACTTTTTATAGTGTTAATACGGAATTTTTCATGAAGAAGGCAAGTTTTTTTTATTAAAAAAAGGTAAACTATTTTTAGTAATTTTATAAGCACCTTTTTCTTTCTACCTGCAGCCTCATGAAAGAATTAAAAAAAAAAAGCATGCTAGCATTGGAACTCATTTTGTTAATAGTACACAGATATGAACAGCTTGAAAATACTGAAGGCAAGCCAAAGTGGCCCTTTAAATACTTTAGAGATGCTTAGTTTTGAGTGTCTCTTTATTTCATGTTGTAGCGCTTAATCCTTTTATTTACTTGTCATGTAAATTTGTCTAATTTTTTTTTTTTTTTGCCTTTGACTCCCCAGGTGGCCTAGAACATTGGCAGGCATCACAGCATACCTGCTGTGTACACGTTACTCTGCTGGCAGTGGGATATATCCTGGCAACTCACAAGATGAGAGAAGAGCCTGGCGCAGATGCGACAGAGGAGGGTACTGGGCAGAAGAGGACTACTCCAGGTGCCAATATGCAAATGATGTCACTCGAGTTCTTTATATGTTCAATCAGGTAAGTTGTACATTTCTATAAAATCAAATTCTGTAATGAAAATAAAAACTCAAAAGTCTCCATTTTTTTTAAGCTGGTAATACTGGTGGTCTAGATGAATTATGATGAACACATGCCTCGAGCACAACAACAGAACTTGTAGGTTTATGTTAAGAGTTTGGTTTTAATACCTATTTTGAGTGCACCCAGATTGGAAGTGTAAGGAATATTTAATTCTTTGGTGTACTTGTGTGAAACATAAGAAAACGGTACTTGTCATGATATAGTTCTTGTCAACTGGATGCACTGTCCTGCCCACATGCTATAAAGAAACAAGGCAGGCTGAAGTTGTAATGGAAAACGGCTATTTCCATTATAATAATAGAGAGTAGTCAAACTCTGCTCTGCCTCTGTTGCTGTAAACCTCTAATAGACTGATATGTGGCCAATGAGAGTTAACTAGTCAAAGTAGTGAGTACTAACTAGGCTTCTCTAATCTGGTAGTACTTAGCAGAATACAAGAGATTATTCTAGATTTTAAATGTAGCTATGAAACAGAATTTTTCAGCTCCAAACTCCTTTTGAGTCTTAGCTCTAATTAACACATACTTTCACAAACACTGTTCTGCAGTGATGTACCCAACCTTGTACGTATAGGCACTGTATTGTAAAATACTCCATAAAGCTTTGAACCTCTGGTTTAAGCTTGAAGTTTTCCAATACGTACTGTCAGATCACTAGCATCAATGCAACAGGTGAAACTATGGCGATATAAGAATGTTTTTTGGTGCGATGGTTTGGGTTGTTGGTGTTTTGGGGTTTTTTTGTTTGTTTTTTTCAATAATACAGCAATGCCACTTGTTGATGTTGGTAGCGCCACCCATGTTTAACATGGGCCACGATGCTTGTCTGACCTCGGTAGGATTACTGTGTGTTGCCTGTGTTTGGAGTGTTTCAATGTGCAAGCTCATGTTATTTTAGAGAAAACTTCACACTGCGTATCAGAAGCACCACAGCCCCTGACTGGCACAATCAGGATCTAAACTGATCTTTGCCCTTTGGATGTCTCAGATTATATACATAGTGAAGTCCTGATGTCCAGTGGCTTGGGCTAAATCTAGTTTGAGGCAAAAGCACTGAACTGCATATTGCTGACTTGCTCCCTCTGTGTTCAATTACTTGCTAATGCAGACATAGCTTTTTATCTTGCTGCTCAGGTTCCCTGAGGACCAGTGGGCACTGGTGTAAAAAAGGCGGAAGGAGTGGGAGGGACAGAAAGGGAAAGGACTGCCTGTTCTGGCCCAAGATGAGTTTAGGGGTTGACGTAACTGTTTGTGTTCTGCTGCTTTACATTCTGAGCACTAGAGGTGCATGCTGTGGCTTGGTCACAAGCATGTTTGAGGGCTGGTGGTGCTTAATGACTAGTTAGCAGGTGGGAGGTGATGCCAGGGATCCCTTTGTTGTCCCTTTGTGGGACACAGCAAGGTTGATTGTTTGCTTATTGAGAGCTTTGATGCTGCTGGTTTGCTTTTTCCTCACCTGGGAATTCATGTTCTCCTGCAAGGCCTGTAACATCTCAATGCTACTCCTGCCTGTGTAGTGTAGCCCAACTTTAGAGTTGCAACTGCTCAGGAGCCTAGATTGCTTCAGCCTGTTAGAATAGCTTTTAGTTAGCCAACGTTTACCAGGTTGTGGAATAATGTTGCCAACTTTGTGTTAGGAAGTTTAAAATGTGAGGGTCAGATTAGTATCTTCAAAAAAGCAGAAGCAGAAGTATAATTTCCATGTGTGAAGTAGATAACTTGCTATTATCTGCTTAAAAATACACACACGCAGGTATGCTATGCTGAAATAGAAGTTTCAAATTTATTTTTTCTTTAAAGGGAGAAGTGGCATGTTTTGGTTTTAGGAGTTGTTTTTACTCATTAGAGCCTTCCTCTTTTTATGTGTATTAGGTCTGGAATTTATAGCAGTATTCTGCACAGAAATTTATTGTCTCTTTGAGACGAATATTAAATGTTATAATATTATAAGCATCTTTAGAGCCTTTGAACACTAAGGTAGTAGAAATCTTGTTTTGAACATTAGAACTCTGCCAAGCAATTTAAATCAAGTAGAGGTCTAAGTTTAAAATGGAGTGAAACTTTTGTGACATTTATACAAGAACATTTATATTTCACTGTTCTTATTTGTGTATAGTACAGGTATAGTTTTAGGTGAAAAGGAATTCATGTTTAAAGAAAGTTCAAAGAAATTATACAGAATATCTGAATTTGAAAGTTGACTTTGTTCAGTGTGTGTTATGACTTTGAACTTTATTTACACTTTAAATACATGACTTTCAGTGTTTCGGGAAAAAAAAAATCTTCCATTAGTTGCATTTAAATCTATGTAGAAGTACTAAGACCAGCAGAGACAAACATGTAGTTGTGCTTATGTGGCACATTGCAAACTCAGTAGGGCAGACCAGATATCTGTACACCGAAAAACGGAGAGATGGGACATTTTGGATTATCATGGATAAACAGCATCTGAACATAAGCTGATAACATTTGCACGGTGTTCCACTGTACTAAGTGAAATTTCCCATTTTTGGTCCCTGCTAGCTCAGGCATGTTGATTTTGCATACTATTTAGTGAAGAATTTTTCAGCATGGTACTTGTTTCAGGAATGAAATCATGAGCTTTGTCAGAGAGAGGATCTATCTTGGTGGGGTTTTTGTGTGTGTTTCATTCCAAATGCTTTCTGTAATTACAGAATCAAGAGTGAATGCTACAGCAGTGGTGTGTTTGAATTTATTTGGCTTATCATGCTATAAAATACCATATTTTAGGAGCTTTGTGTTGCCATGCCTAGGCTCTGGTGCAAAGGAAAACAGGCATTTGACAGTACTTCCCCCCCCCCCCCTTTTCTTGGTGCAGCACCTCTCTCCCTTCTAGGGCAACAGGACAAACCAAACCCCAGTTTCTGGCTGCAGGTACAAATGCTGGTTCTCTGGCTTGTAGGAAGTGTTTTTGCTAACAGATAAGCTGGTAGTCCCTGGCTGCCTAAAACACTGTGATCCCTATGGAGATTGCTATCCTCTTTCACAAAATGCTTATTTGTTAATTGCTGAAGTGTTTCCTGTATCTTGTACTTAATTTTCACTTCTTCAAAATGCTTATGTTTCTCTATGTAGATGCCGCTCAACCTTACTAATGCAGTGGCAACAGCAAGACAGCTCTTGGCTTACACCGTTGAAGCAGCAAATTTTTCTGATAAGATGGATGTTATTTTTGTGGCTGAAATGATAGAGAAATTTGGAAGATTTGCTGAAAAATATAAAGAGGTAACTGGATAATTTGCCATCACTTTAAAGATAATCAAAGTGTTTGTCCTTAAGTATTCTGAGCGGTGAAACCTTCTCAGCATTAGATACAGGCACTGAGTTAGTGGATTACCAGATTCTATTCCATGTTTTTGTTTGTTTAGTAGGTCCCTGAAGTGCTGACCCATGGTCACAGACTTTGCATTCGCGCTGAGATGATCCAGCATTCACTGGACCTTTAATGTGAGTAACACCTCTGGTCAGCACTGGAGCAGGGAGATAGGTACAGTAAGTCTGTTTTTATTTAATATGGAGTGGGTCACACAGGTTTTCATTGGTATGTTCTTATGTAAAAAGACAAATAATGAAAGCCTCAGAGATCCTCTCAATAATGAATAAAACAAGACTTATCTTCTCCCCTCCCACCATGGTAGGCTGTCTTTATTCAGTATTGAGCTGTATCTCTAAGGTTTTCAGTATTCCTATATCTTGCAGGATATAAGATAAGACATTAAAATAAAATCTTAGAGAACGCTCTAAGAGGGGAGAAAAATGCAAGTGGTTGAATAGTCCCACCAGTGGGTAGGAACTCTCTGTTTCACTGCTGAACAGAGGTTATATTGATCTCACTGTACAGTGCATGTTGGGAAGTTGGAGACCACAATGCCTCAATTTTAACCTTGCACAAAAAAAAAAGCCAAATTTCCCCATCCACCCTCAGAAAACCATAAATGCTGGTTGTAATTCTTTGCAGAATGCCTTGGAGAAGTTTCAGGCTAAATCTCGTTTTTACAATCACAGCTTGCGTTTTTGGGGTTTTTTTGGTGTATTTTGGAATTATACAAGCAGTTCATTAAATGGCTGATTTTGTAGCCAGACGAAAATAGGACTGTGTTTTAGATTGCTGCATGATTTGTTACGTTATAAAGATATTGTTTTCTCAGCTGTGTTTCTCAGTCTGTAGAGTGACACAATCTGGCCTTACTTTGTCATGTTTGAAGGTAATGGATGATATGAAAAAATCTAAGTTAATTTCATAGGTAGTTTTGGTCTTAGGCAATGTATTTTTTATCTTAATTGGTTTGATTTGAAGTGAACCTTTGATTTGCTTATATATTCAAGGAACAGGACTGCAATTTAATTATTTTTAGTGGCTATTAATAAGACTTAGTTATTTCTTATTAGGGTATTACTCAACAAACTTCTTGATTCTGTATTCACTTATACCATCTTATTGTCAGTTCTTTAGTTTTTGCTACAGTGGCTGTTCTGAAAGATAAATACTATAAATTATTAAAAGCTTCATTTAATAGCTTTTTCATGTCAGAAGAAGAAACAAACTGAAGACAAATGTTCAGAAAGTTTTTAGCAGATTGCCTTAAGTTAGAATGCAGTTGAAAAAACTTGTGCATACCTTGATAAGCAGGCAAAAGAATAATGTGTAGTATTTTTTTAATTCAGTCCTGTGACTTCAGGATCTTAATACTTATACTTTATTGTAAAACCGCCGTTTGTTAAGGTGTAAAACGTTACCAGTTTTCAAGTAGGAATAAGTCATAATAACCATCTTCAAGTAATTTAACTTTCATTTGTTCTTGAGAATTTAATGAAAAGCGCTACAGCCTGCAAATGCTTCTTGAGGCTCTGTTAGCTGTTGAGAACGTTTATTGACTGTGGCTTCTGTCCCTAAGAGATAGTTCTTAAAACAGTTAATATTTTTATATTCCCATTCTTGCATTTATTTTTAAAGATTTAAAAAAAGAACAACAAACTACTGTGTTCTCTCCATATTAGTAATATTCTGAAAAGGAATTGGGAAGCCTGGATGGTAAAGGAGATGTCTTCCATACCCCATCCTCTCTCTAAGCAGAAAATTCCAGTCCCTAAATTTAGGCACTGTGAGTTGGAGTTCAGTCAATTCAACTAGAAAAATACATGCACCTTCACTTTTGGTCCATTAATTTTGGCAGAGTTGTGGCCTAAATAAATGAATTCCCTTTACAGTTGTATTTGTCTGTCATACAGAAGACAGGGTAGGGAGTGTGAGCTTAAACTTAACAACAATGTAATTGGTGATTTGAAAGCAGCTTTGGTACCTATGGGTATTTGCTGTCTCTCATGTATAACCTGTGACCTAAAACAGTTCATGCAAAATTGAAGGCAGGAAAGCATCAAAGAAAAGGTAGACATAGTGAAAGGAAGAGAAGCAGAAAGGCTGCATGCTAATTTTTGCTTGTATTACTCTTTTCTTGTTATCTTCCTCCATATACGCAAACTGTATTATTGTTGATTTATAGTTCAGTTTATTGATTCTAGGTTTGAAGTTGATTATAAATAGTCCTTTTAAATAATTAGTACAATAAAACATGGAGTATTACACTCTTTGCTTTTAATGAAATACCTGTATTTCTCATGTTTTTGATTTCTAAGTATAATGTAAACAGATAAATTACATTGGCACTACAGTTTTCTTGGATGGAGGTATATGTCCGAATCAAAGTATTTCAGTATCTCAACGTGACACGCAGTGATTGAAATAGGAACAATCAATTTCCTTTTGCTTTTTGTGCTGACAGGTCACTTTGTATTTTCTGATAATGATCCTACTTGATGACCGCTTTCAAAGATATAAAATGTCTTATTTCTCTTCCCTGTTAGCTTGGAGATGTGATGGTGGACATAGCAAGTAACATTATGTTAGCTGATGAACGTGTTTTGTGGATGGCACAAAGGGAAGCCAAGGCTTGCACTAGAATTGTACAGTGTCTGCAGAAAATTGCTATGTATCGGCTTGCTAATGGAGCTCAAGTTTATTCTACTGTAAGTATAAATTTATTTATTTAGAAGACATTTTGCTGGCTCTTGAATTTCAATAGCTTTTTATATTTCTTAATAGATATTGGCATTATCTGAAATGCCTACTATTTCTGTAGGGAGAAGAGAAATAATCTGAACAGATTTATCCTTGCCAGATAAACAGAAACAGTTTTCTGTGTGTTTTTTTTCTGTTATGGCAAAGAATCCCTTTAAGATTATTTATTATTCTTCCTGTGTTGTGTAAAATTATTTAATGTTTGATTTTTGTCATCACAGTACTCTCCAAATATTGCTCTTGAGGCTTATGTAATAAAGGCTGCTGGTTTCACTGGGATGACGTGCACCGTATTTCAGAAAGTGGCTACATCAGACCGTACAGGACTCAGTGATTATGGGAGAAGAGATCCAGATGGAAATCTAGATAAACAATTAAGCTTTAAGTGCAATGTTTCGAATACACTGTCAAGTCTGGCTTTAAAGGTCAGATACTCATTGTTTCCCTACTGACTTTGTAATAGTGTCTTAAATATAAGCTTGCTTTCCAAATGCTTAATATTATTAATTTCTAATATTAAAGTAGTATTTTTATGTAATCCAGAATGTCTGTGACAAGAGATAATTAGTGACAAATGGTAATAGAGTTTGATTATAGAATATTTTCTTAATGGACACAGTTTCTAATGAGTAGGTGTGGTTTTCTTTATTAAAACGTCTTAAGTTGAAAGATGCATTCAGACCTTTTCGTAAGTATGGAAATCGAAATGCTCTCTAGTTCATAGTAATACTTGGCTTTATTTTGCTGTATTTTCACCTTCATTACATACTAAATCAGATATTAACAGTCTCCTTAAATATCTGAAATATTCTGCTCAGAATGATACTGTAATTAAGCATGAATTAGAAAACAGACCTGAAAGATTAATTATATTTGTGGGTGTGTGTTGAATGGAAACACTTCCTCATATTCTTTAAAAGTATTTTTTCAGATACATTGCCCAACATACCAGTTTGCTTTTATCCCTTAATGTGCTTGAACGTTACTTCAGGGTGTATGTTTGAAATTGTATTTATGCAATTCTGTGAAATTGCATGCATGCTTCCCTACCCATGTATAATTTATATACAAGTTATAAAAACATGTTTGTATACAGCGTTTCCTTTTGAATGGTACTAATGCACAATTACAACTTTTCTTTTTCTGCTTGTCTTGGTTGCCGCTTCTAGTTGCCAATAGTCGAATCTGGAAAACTCTTGTAATAGTTTACTGATACTAACTTCAATTTTACTCTCTGTAACAAGTAAGGTAGCTACAGAATCTTAACTTTTTTTTGTCTTTTTTCTTTTTAAAAAAGTGTTAAGGCTTTAGTAACCCAATTCAACTATTTTATCATGGATTACTTGGAAACACTATCACATAGGTTTGTCACAATACATAGTCTGTTAAATGCATTCATCTCTGACACTGTTCAGTTGGAGGAGTTGCTAATTTAATCTCTGTAAAGAATTTAATTTTCTCTTTAAAACTTTAAAAATCTATTTCTTTCTAGAACACAATTGTAGAGGCTTCTATCCAGTTGCCAGCTTCCCTTTTCACCCAAAAGCAAAAAAGAGAAATCAGACCAGCAGATGAATCTGTCTACAAGCTTCAGCTTATTGCATTTCGCAATGGAAAGCTTTTTCCAGCAACAGGAAATTCAACAAATCTGGCTGATGACGGGAAACGTCGTACAGTTGTAACACCAGTTATTCTTGCGAAGATAGGTTTGTGTTTTATTATTACTTTTTCATGATCTTTAAGAAACATTTTTGACTCCTTTGTTTCGACTAGTGTATATCTAATAAAAGGTTTTTAGCATCTAATGTGTTACATGTTGAGAAATTTATGTGCAAATACATTTCTTTTGTAACAGATGGTTTAAACCTAGCTAGTCACCACGTTCCTATAAATGTGACACTGCGGCGCATTGCGCATGGAGCAGATGCTGTTGCAGCTCAGTGGGACTTTGATCTCCTGAACGGACAAGGGGGATGGAAATCTGATGATTGTCGTATTCTTCTGTCTGATGAAAATATTACTACCATTCAGTGCTACACCCTCAGCAACTATGCCGTTTTAATGGTATGACACTTGGAATTACATGTCTCTTTCTGGAACTTAAAAATACTCAGAATGCGATTCTGTTGGGTTTTTTCTTGCATTAAAGAAAATGAGCATTCCCGTGTTCCGTTTCACATAAAACTAGACATATGAAGTAAATCTTCAGTTTTTGCTTGTGTTGATGTAAATGTTGATGTAAGATGACGTTTAAGTGGAAATGTGTCAAAGCAGAATTAATTGCTGAATATGCTAGATACGAAAGAATTTTCATATGAAAAGTACTATATTATAGGAAGCCATTTTAATGAGCTACTTAATCAAATGGGCTTTTATGAACTTTAATAATGACAGTTTAAAATAATGAATGGTAACAGTTGAAAAAACCCTATCTTTTCTGCGTTAGATTAAATTTGTTAGCTGTGTCTGTTGACAGGAGTGTTTTCCTAGGTTTTTGTTTCTTTTTTTCACTGAAATCCATAACCAGAGATAGTTATTTCGCTGCAAATTAGCTATTCATTCATTCTCTGGTATGTAGGTCTGTTACCAGAAAATATCAATTGAAAAAGGAAAAAAAAAATCAAACAGTTACTATCCAAAATATTTTTGAAATATTGCTTAAAGAATAGTATTTGAACTCTAGTCTTAGCATATTAATGTCAATAAAATGGTTAACCGGTTCTAAAATACAGTGATAGTTGAAGAAGGGAGCAAGACACCTTATTTTAGTGCTCTACAGTTATGAAGTAGGATTTCTTCTTTGTCTGTTCCCGGAGCTCTTCATTTCAAAGTTTGGCCTGGGAGGCTTCCCTTTTTACAGATGGTGATTGCTACATTTCTCATCAGTCATCAATACAGATGCTAAATGGTAAGATGTGATACATGAAAATAGTAGGCTAGTAGGAAGCTGAGTGAAATTGTAAGAGGTTTAGGAAATATTGTTAACATAAGTGTAAATTTGGTATGGGTTTTGTTGTAGTTAATGTGATCTGGGTAAAATTAAATATATATTTTTATGTAATCATATGTGGAAGAAAGAGGATTCCTTTATGATGATCAGTGCATGAGATGTTGCAATTTTTGTTTTGCAACTCAAATATTCAAAAATCTTTCTCTTAAGAGAATTAAATATAGAATACCGAAAAGCTAAACATAAATAAAATTAAGACTTACATGCCAAGCTTCTTAAAAGAGCTGAAAGAGAGCAACTTTTCACTTTACCTCTGAAGGTACTGTTTTAAATTACTTCAAACTGTTATAATCCTGTAGTTCCCTTCTTTGATATTTTAAAAATATATAATCCTTTCCTAAAACATAACAGCATTCTTTAAAACAGAATTAAACTTCATTTGTATGTGTAGTATGGGTGTAAAGAGAGAATATGGTTTAAATTGGTCACATTTCTGCCATCTGGAGGAAGAAAAATGAAGAGCATATTCAATCTGCTGCTGTAAATGACTTTCTAAATTAATACATGGTAAGATTATATCACTATCTTATTGTGAGTTATATAGAGAACTGTTGACAGTCAAAAAATCAAAAAAGTTTGAGGAAGGGGCAGCTTGCTTTCTTTTCTGCCAGTGGCTCTCATTCTATGCTTGCTCAAAACTGGTGTTCTTTAAGTATTTAGCTACTTCCCAAAATGTTAGGCTGTAGGGACTGCAGAGGAGGGGAGAGGTGGAGGAGGACAGAGTAATGTACATCTGTTAGATGTTCCTTGCACACAGTTAATACACTGGAAAAGCTCTGGATGTCTAAGTAGCTGCTGAAAAAGGTTTTCATAATGCCTATCCATATGTTAAGTAAAAAAGCCATAATAACATATTTCATTTGTAGACTGTCATAGTGTTGTGAAAGTCTAGCTCCTGGTCCCAGGCTCACAGGAAATTATTTTGGGTTCAGTTTTAGAAGTTTGGCTTTTAATTCAGCAGTTGTCATTAACATTGAGTGCATGAACAGTAGTGGCAGGAGGGACCTGAATGCAATATTCAATCATCCTGGCTGGATCGTGAATGACTTAACCAGAGTTACTTCACTCCTTTTTAGTCTACTTTAGTACGTATGTACGTAGAAGAAATCAGGTTGTAATGTACTGACCTGTCTTTCTATGTTTCAGAAAGTAATGTAAAGTCCCCTCTGATAAGGAGACCCATAACTGAGTGCCTAGTTTTCTAATCTGGTGATTTAGGAAGATACAGTTATAAATCTTTGTATTTATTTGCAAATCATTTTAAGCACTGTTTAATAATAGAAGAGATAACCAGGATACTCAGCTGAAATCTCATTATTATAGGCCTACAGCAAAGGAAAAAAACCAGCAATGGTAGTTGAGAAGGAACAGACTTCTGCTAGTTGGCTATAAATGCCCAGTGTTGTTCTTAATGTCATCTCTGCTGTTGTTTTACTGTCAGTCTTTTTTTATTAAATTATTATTTAGGATTAGTTTAGCTTAGAAATAACATTATTAGCTGCCCTCACTCCTTTTAGTAGGTCTGATAAAAATGTTGGTGCAATCGGTAGGAATTCCATTGACTTAGTGGGTATTGGGTCAAGGCCTTTGCTAGCTAGGCTAGGCATGCTGAGTTTTCTCAGATACCCTAGAAGTTTATTGTAAATCTTGTGATTTTGTAGCACTTGTCATGCATGTATTGGTGTGAACTTAAGAGAACATTTTGTTACCTGTCACAAATTGGAAGCAGCAACAGGAGTTCTACAATTTCTGTTCTCTGATACTCACTGGATATGTGTGATGACACTTTTGCTCATGCTTGTAACAGCAGTGGGTTCCTAGGGATCTCCAGCTGGATATCCACCAGGCCACAGGTAGTGTTGAAATCAGATGACACTGGCTGCCTGAGGCATAATATCTTATGATCTTTCTCAAAGTATTTTTTCCAGGTGCCAAAGAAAACCAAATACATAAAAATCAAACTGGCAATCGGATGAAATTAGTTTGAAATGAGCTTGGTGCGTTAGTTCAGAATAACAAATTTATATTCTGATGAAAGAACAATTGAAGGAGTGAAGAGACTACTGACTCTAATTTAATTGTAAGCCTCAATTCAAGAACTTTTCTCCTGTCCATGAAATCAGATTACCTGTCTTAACCTTAAAAACAGATTGTATATCACTGTGATTTTTCTCAAAACAAACTGAAGATCCCTTCTAATGTTCTACTGTTCTTTGTGAATGCCAAATTTGTTCTCCTTTCTCTCAGCACACTTTGGAACTTTGCCAACTCTAGAGGTTTAAGAGTGACTCTCACTCAGAGTCATAGGTGAGAGAATTTTCTGTATCCTGTCTGTTCTGAAAAATTCTTTTTAATAGATTTTTCAACTAATCTTAGTTAAGCAAATTTTTTTTATTTTGTGCTGGAAGGTACTGAAGTTTGGTTGTTTGTTTTTTTTTTTATTTTTATTTTAGTTCCATTCGTTACCATTATGGAAATAGAACCCTAGTAAATTGTAACAGCATCCAAACAGAACTACGTTTTCTTGCTACTCTTATTAATAAATGAAAATGTCACTCCTCAGTTGTTATTTGAAATACTGCTATGCTTTAACAGTCCAAGCTTCTATTTCATGCTTACTCCTTGAGTAACATTTTGACGGGTGGATTCAGAAAACTAGAACGATGCTAAAGAGCTGTTGAATTCTATTTGAGTTATCAACTATCTATTCCAGTGAAGCAGTAATCATAGAATAACAGTCTGGTAGGAACATCTGGGTGTCATTTGGTCCAACTACCTGCTCAAAGTTTGATCAGCTTCACAGATCAGATCATACTGCTCCAGGTCATACTCAGTCAAGCTTTGAGTATCTCCAAGGACCAAGATTACACAGGCTCTCTGGGCAGTATGTGACCACTTTCATCAGAAATTTTTTTCCTGTATCTAACCAGAATTTTCCATGCTGCTGATAATGTCCATTGCCTCTCATCATTTCATGGCTTATCTCCAAGAAGAGTTTGACTCAGTCTTCTTTATACTGTCCCAGTAGGTATAGCTCAATATAATAATAAGATTTCTCCCATCTTCCTTTTCTTCTTAAAGATGAACAAACCCAACTTTTTCAGTCTCAGTGTGTGCTTCAGCCTGCTAATCATCCCAGTGATCTGTTAGACTTGCTTCATCCAGTATGGCAGTGCCTTTCTTGTACTGGGGAGCCTCAAATTGAAGGCATTTCTGCAGAGGTGGTCTTGTAGTGCTGAACAGAAGGGAATAATCAGTTCACCTGCTTGCTGTGGTTTTGTTAGTACAGCAAAATGTGGCCTTGGGCTGCAGGCTACACTGCTGACTTGTGGTCAACTTTTGTCTGCCAGTATCCTAAAATGGTTCTTTGGTTGCTTTCTATTCAGTCCCTTGCCCAGCCTGTATTGTTGCACACATGGGGTTGTTCTATCCCAGATGCAGATCTTTTCATGTTTTCTTTGCTAAATTTCATGATGTTTTATCAGCCCATTTCTCTGGCTCACCAACATCCCTCTGAATATCCTCCAATATATTGATCAGTTTCTTCAGTCTATGGCATCATCTGCAAACTTGCTGAGGCTACTTTCTGTAATGCCCTAGGGGTTGTTTGCGGAAGATAATAATCATAACTGAAACGTGCAGTTGTTCTACATGCTATATAAGTATTTTAAGAAAAAGAAAATGGTGTGTGTCTATAAGCTGCTAACTTCTCTGTATATTCAAGCATATATGAAGTTTAAGTGTTCTATAAGATGTGTGACTGCATTTATAAAGGTCAGCTAGAATAGCACGTAATTGTGGAATAAAGCCTGGAACATCAGATAATAAATAATTGGAGAGTCGGGTTTGTGGTGGGGGAAAGGGATTTTTTTTTTCCTCAGAAGGTTGCTGTTACTTCTTTATTTCGTGTTTCCTCTACTTCCCCCTGCCCCCACAAAATGAAGACATAAGGTGGACTAATGTTAATTTTGTTTTTGTTGTCAGGACTTGACAGGAGCTGAATTATATACACAGCCAGCTGATCTTTTGCATCCAGTAATTTATGCCACTGCCATGGTTTTGCTAATGTGCTTGTTGATGATCATAGTCAGTTACATATACCATCACAGGTATGAATCAAAATTACTAGACTAAAAAAATTAGTTTCATAGTGCTTAGGACTACTTTTTATTTTTTGATAGGAACATGATATAGTAATCTGCATTTGGTTTGGGGTTTTCTTCCTATAAAATTTGTTGATGCAAACTAACAGTTAAGCAAGTAGCTATTTCATCTGTTCTTGAGGATGACAACTTAGCTCTCATAACCATGTATCTCTTTGATTCTTCACTTTTGCTTCATGATGAAAGAAGAGACCACTCAAGGATGATGGTAGAATTTAACAAACTGTTCAGGCTTTTACATTTCTATTGATGTGAAAGCTTGAAGCCTAAAATTTTTGAATCAGGCCCCAAATAGTTGTGTAAAGGTAGTTAATAGGAGGGTGTTTTAATTTCTTGTGATGAAGACAGAGATTATATTTGATTACAAAGTACGTAGTAGTCAAACAATCATTAACAGTAATTGTATCTCATTTATCACAAGTGTATCTTGCTAGTTTCTGAAAGACAATAATGCAGCTGTGTTTTATGTTGTCTGATTTGTTTCTTTTAACAGTGTGATCAGGATCAGTGTAAAAAGCTGGCATATGCTGGTTAACCTGAGCTTTCATATTTTCCTGACATGTGTGATGTTTATTGGAGGCATAACTCAGACCAGGAATGCCAGCATTTGCCAAGCAGTAAGTAAGCATGCAAACACTTGAAAAAATCAGTTACCAGTTTCATACTCCTATATATGTATAGGCCGCCCTTGCCTCCTACAGAACAGTGGTACTGTACAGGCGTTTTCATCAGAATATAAAATTTAGACAAAAAAAATCAATCTTTCTTTTTTTACCTTAGAAATTTCTGTTGTGTTTTCATCCAGCCATGAAGATAAAACTAGTTTATTACTTGAAAATTGGAAAAGTATTTCAGAAGTGCAGCAGAATTTTTTTTTGCCCAAAATGCTATCACAAAAGAATAAGTTTTACCTGTTTGTTTTATTTTTGAGACTTATTATTGTATTGTTTTATAAGGCTGTATGTGGCCTTTGCAGACCGTGTGAGAACTGATTTCCACAGGTATTAAAATATTTATTTCCATTTGCTCAGTATAATGTAAAGGGAGGGAGAGAGAAGTGTTTCAAGTCAAAGACCCATGCTTTCTCTAAACAAACATCACTATTGAGACTCCTCTTTTATCACAATTTGTTCTTCTAAGATTTGGCCATCTCTAATTCCATTGCAGTGGTTCAGTATAATAACAGTTGTCACTTTGGAATGGTATCAGTGAAATTTTTTAAATGTTTTATTTTTTCATCCAGTGACTTATAAAAGTTTCTAATCCCTCACCATAATATTCCATAATGCTTTTTGTTTGAGTTTACATAGAATCATAGAGTAGCTTGGGTTTGAAGGGACCTTAAAGATCATCTAGTTCCCATCATCCATGGGCAGGGACACCTTCCACCAGACCAGGTTGCTCAAAGCCCCATCCAGCCTGGTCTTGAACACTGCCAGGGATGGGCCAACCACCACCTCTCTGGGCAACCTGTTCCAGTGCCTCACCACTCTCACAGTCAAGAACTTCTTCCTTATATCTAATCTAAGTCTACCTTCTTTCAGTTTAAAGCCATTACCCCTTGTCCCATCACTACATGCCCTTGGAAAAAGTCCCTCCCCAGATTTCCTGCAGGCCCCCTTTAGGTACTGAAAAGCTGCTGTAAGGTCTCCCTGCAGCCTTCTCTTCTCCAAGCTGAACAAGCCCAACTCCCTCAGCCTGTCTTCATAGGGGAGGTATTCCTGATCATCTTTGTGGCCCTCCTCTGGACTCGCTCCAACAAGTCCATGCCCTTATGTTGGGGGCCCCAGAGCTGAACACAGTACTGCAGGTGGGGTCTCGTGAGAGCGGAGTAGAGGGGGACAATCACCTCCCTCGACCTGCTCATCACACTTCTTTTGATGCAGCCCAGGATACGGTTGGCTTTGTGGGCTGCAAATGCACACTGCCGTGTCATGTTGAGATTCTCATCAACCAACTCCCCCAAGTCCTTCACAGGGCTGCTCTCAATCCGTTCTCTGCCCAGCCTATGTTTGTGCTTGGGATTGCCCTGACCCGTGTGCAGGACCTTTCACTCGGCCTTGTTGAACTTTGTGAGGTTTGCATGGGCCCACCTCTCAAGCCTGCAAAGGTCCTTCTGGATGGCATCTCTTCCCTCCAGCGAGTCGACCGCACCACACAGCTTGGTGCTGTCAGCAAACTTGCTGAGGGTGCACTCAATCCCACTGTCCATGTCGCCGACAAAGATGTTAAACAGCACCAGTCCCAATACCAACCTCCGAGGAATGCCACTTCTCACTGGTCTCCACTCGGACATCGAGGCATTGACCGCAACTCTTCGAGTGTGACCATCCAGCCAATTCCTTATCTACTGAGTAGTCCATGCATCAAATCCGTGCCTCTCCAATTTAGAGACAAGGACGTTGTGTGAGACAGTATCAAATGCTTTGCACAAGTCCAGGTAGATGATGTCCATTGCTCTTCCCTTATCCACCAACACTGTAATCCCATTGTATAAGGCCACCAAATTTGTCAGGCATGATTTGCCCTTATTGAAGCCATGTTGGCTGTCACCAATCACCTTGTTTTTCTGCATGTGCCCTAGCATAGTTTCCAGGAGGATCTGCTCCATGATCTTGCCAGGCACAGAGGTGAGACTGACTGGCCTGTAGTTACCCAGGCCTTCCTTTTTTCCCTTTTTAAAAATTGGGGTTATATTTCCCCTTTTCCAGTCAGTGGGAACTTTCCCAGACTGCTATGACTTCTCAAATATGATGGATAGTGGCTTAGCCACTTCCTTTGCCAGTTCCCTCAGGACCCACGGATGCATCTCATCAGGCCCCATGGACTTGTGCACCTTCAGGTTCCTTAGATGGTCTCGAACCTGATCTTCTCCTACAGTGGGCAGTTCTTCATTCTCCCAGTCCCTGCTTTTGCCCTCTGTAATTAAGTGGTGTGGCTGGAGCACTTGGCAGTGAAGACTGAGACAAAAAAGTCATTGAGTACTTCAGTCTTCTCCATGTCCCGGGTAACCAGGTCTCCTGTCTCCTTCTGGAGAGGGCCCACATTTTCCCTAGTTGTCTTTCATCACTGACGTACCTATAGAAGCTTTTCTTATTGCCCTTGATGTCCCTGGCCAGATATAATTCTCTCAGGGCTTTAGCTTTCCTAATCTGATCCCTGGCTGCTCAGACAGTTTCTCTGTATTCCTCCCAGGCAACCTGTCCTTGCTTCTATCTTCTGTAGGCTTCCTTTTTGTGTTTGATTTTGTCCAGGAGCTCCTTGTTCATCCATGCAGGTCTCCTGGTGTTTTTGCCTGACTTCCTCTTTGTTGGGATGCATCGCTCCTGAGCTTGGGGGAGGTGATCCTTGAATATTAACCAGCTTCTTGGGCCCCTCTTCCCTCCAGGGCTTTATCTCATGGTACTCTTCCAAGCAGATCCCTGAAGCAGCCAAAGTCTGCTCTCCTGAAGTCGAGGGTAGTGAGGTGGCGGTGCGCCCTTCTTGCTGCCCTAAGGATCTTGAACTCTCCACCATTTCATGGTCACTGCAGCCAAGGCTGCCCTTGAGCTTCACATTCCCCACCAGCCCCTCATTGGTTTACAGTAGTTACTATGCTGATGGCTCAAAGAGTTGCAATAAAGTATGTCCCTGATCTTTCTCCTACAAATATAGAGAGAATGCTAGTCTGTGTGCATGCATATGCGTGTACACACACAAACATGCAATATGGAGATAAAGAGATAGTTTAAGAAACAGTAATCTTTTTTTCTTGCCTTGGAGACAGTAATCCTCCAAGAAAAATTCTGTCATATAGTTGGATTGTTTAACAGTTGTGCTTTTACTGGTGATTGAAACTTGCAAAAAACCCACCCCCAGTAATCTTAACAGAAACTGAAGTGTCACCTCTTCCATGCACATGTGCTATCATTTAAGGGATACATGAAACCTACTTCTTGCAGTCACTTCATCTCAGTGTTGGCTTATAAGTAAGGAAATACAGGACAACCAGATCATGCCTTTCATTGACAAAACCCTAGGGACTTGGGAATTCCTGGAACTTCTTTTAAGAAAACAATGTTCAGTTTTTAAAATAGTGCAGATGCAAAAGGATCTGACAGAGAACCATTTTCTTAACAGTAGTGCCCAGTCAGTCTGTGAGGCTGACTTTGCATTAATGTTTGGGCTGGTTAAATATCTAAAGTATGACACTTCCTTTTTTTTTTTTTCCTCCATTGTGTTAAAATCATTGATGAGTCTTAGCTGTCTATATTAGCTGCTGTGTAGTTACCACAATGTTTAGCTTGCTGTTCCCTTATTTGTTTCAATTAAAACATCTTGTATTACAGATATTCAAGAGTTAAGCATTTTGCAAAATACAGTTTCCTAGTGTATGATTGATATGTAAACTTAAAACCAAAGTTCTTCCTGCGTTATTAAGTTTTCCTTCCAGCAGAGGCAACTGCAGCTATGTAGCCTTTCCAGACTCAACTGATGGGAAGATGGGTTTGCATAATATACTTTAGTTTTTTGAAAACAACAATAACTTGGCATTTAAAGCTGTCATAGTAAAATAAGAGAGTTTTTTCTTTTCTTGGAAAGAGGTTTTGAAAATTCAGGCTTTATGCAAGTTGTGTGTTAATTTTTTTTAACTTGGTAGAATGGAAATGTTTGGGGGTTCATTTGTTTTATTTTTTTTAAGGTTGGGATAATTCTCCATTATTCCACTCTTGCGACAGTACTGTGGCTGGGGGTGACATCTCGTAATATTTACAAGCAAGTAACTAAAAAAGCAAAAAGATGTCAAGATCCTGATGAGCCACCTCCTCCACCCAGACCAATGCTGAGGTGAGCCTATTGTTTGTTTCTGTAACTCATTATTTCCCAGGTTGCTATGCTTATATTCTGACCTGAAAAATGTACCTGGTCACTGCTGGTTTTTTGCAAGTGCCTTTCATAGAAGATTTTCTTTCCAGGTCTGTAAAGTTCCTTCCAGATTTTTCTGTTCCTCAGCATTATGTTAAGGAGGATGAGGTGAAGGACGATTGGTCTTAGCATTTTACTGTTGCAGTGCTGTGTTCCTGATTTGTAAATTAAGAAATTGGTAGTGTTTCAGCATCGCCCTTGGTGCTTTGATTTAGGACTTTAGATAGCAACACTTCCCATTAAGTTATCATAGAAGAAAGAATTTGGAGAACTGTGTTATCACACAATTAAAAAACACTGCAGTTTAAGTAAATAAAGTTGAATATGTTTTCCAAAGATTGCTTGCAAATAATTTGAAAAATAGGTATCACTCATTATGAAAGGAAAATAGTGTTCTTTGTGAAGCATTCCTCTTGGAATTTTTATTTCTTAAATCACTGAAATGGCACAAACTAATTAGCTGTGAAATTCACTCTATGTGAAATATTTTTAATAGAAAACATTAACATTGTCCGTGTAGCTTGCTGAGCCTCTGAATAGTAATTAAAAACTGCTATGCTGAAATTCTCCACAAGGTGGCAGAAGTTGATTAACTTTGATTAGTTATAGGCCAATATTTAGAAAGCTTGATTTTTTTTTTTAAGTACAGAGACTGCAGAAAATCAGAAATGCTTTTCTGAATATCATCAACTAAAATTTGCAGTATTACATACAAGCATATAGAAATATTTAATTGGTAAGGTAGAAGTTTAATATTTATACCACTTAAGGGCTATCTCTGCTTTCCTTAGCTTTCATTATTTTTCTTTTAAGAATAAGTAAATCTGTTGTATTCACTGTAGTATATCATACCCATCACCACCTCTGTGCCCTCCAGCTGGGTACTGAATAGCCCTTTTAACTTCTATTGTGATTTTTTTCTTTTTTTTTTTTCCTTCATTCCTTTACATTTGTCATAGAGTTCTTGCTTTGGAAAATGTTACAGTAAAATTACCAGCCTCATAGGCTCAGCTCTGCATAGATATAAACATGTACATACCATTTCAAATCTGGACACCTCATCTGTGACAATGGCAGTAACTCTGGAGACAAGTATCAGAACAGAGGAAACATGCTTCATATTTTTCAGATTTTCTCAGTGTCCAACTTCATGCAGATCAGGGATTTCCTCAGTCAGATAGATGTGTGATGTTTTTGCTTGGAACAGCCATAGAAGGATTTTTTTTTAATTCACTTGTCTTTTAAACTTATGTTCAAAACAGAACTACCCATAGTGGCATAGGGCAAAGAGTTTTACAGAAGAGTTTCTTGCTTGTTTGGAACAAGTGATCTACTGTTATCAGACTCCCTGTTTCTTGAATTTAGAGAGACAAAACAATTCATTCTCTGTTTGCCTCTACGCTGTTTATATTCCTCCTCCATATGCCGTTTCAGAATTAAAAAGGGCCTTTTGCGACAGAAAAAAAAGCCCTGATAAATGTATGTAGGTACTCATTTTTCTCCTTATTTACCATATGTAAATTATTCTGCTTTGTGTTCTTTGGGTTTAAAGAAGTCCACCTTGCAGATGATAGACATGACATTTATGCTGATCTTCAGTTCCTGTAGGTATTTTCTGGAGGTGGACTTTATACCTGTTAAGTTTCCTTCCCCTCTACTGTAGATAAGCTTTATTCTTTATTTTAGGAAAGTCAGTGCATGTGAGAGAATTTTGTTGGTGATGATGATATTCATTTAGTGTGCTAATGGGACCTTGTCACAAATCATGAACAAGGTGGAAAAAGACTTTGAAATGGATCTGGTGTTCTTCGGAAGGCCGCTATAGACATTAGAGGGAAGGTTTGCTGTGGCTCACAGTAGCCGTATTGAGAAGATAATGCAACACTTGGCACTGATTGGAATTTCTTAACTGTGAAAAACTTTATGCCAAGTATATTGCATTGCCATGCCAGGCAAGAGAGTGTAAAAATAACTGAGGTCCTCAGCTGCCAATCACAACAAGGAAATGGAGTTTGTCGTGCAGAAACGGTATTTTGTTCAGCAGACTCCAAACGAGACAGGTTTTTTTTAACATAAAATAACTGCTTTACAAAGAACCTTGCTGAATACCTTAATAATGGGATACTTCATGTAAAACATGAAATAAAATAAAAATACAAATATTTGTATCTTGTAATTTTATTTAAAATAAATACAAATATTTGTATTTCTATAATACAACTACTGAGTGAATGTTCTACTTAAAACCACAACATTTCACTATTTAAATTTTTTTCTGTTACTACTGTAACATCTCTTGTGTACCTATGTCATTAGATTTGTTTTTCTCTTTATGATCGAACTTATGGAAAAGTTTTAGCTCGTACAGCATTCTGCCCCAAAATCTTAATATTACTGCATCTCCTTCAGCATGCTTTGTATATGTTTTTTAGTTACTGTTCTGCTCATACAGCTCCTTGTTGCATGATAGTTTTGGTTTGTAATTTTGATTCTTAGGAATCACTGAAGACTTAGACATGGCGACACACAAGTGCGTGCTTTTTTTGTGTGTGTTGGTACTTGATACCTTGGTATGGTTCAAGGCCAGTTGTAAACGTGTTCCTTCAATACAGCAAAGTGAACTATGGCTGCAAACAATGCATATTGCTTCACTCTGCCACCAGTAACAATTTGCCTTGTGTAGAACCAGCTTGACCCATCTGCTCATGTTTGAGTAGTGGTGCATCTTTGAGGCAGCGATTTAGTAATTTGTAGTGAAAGATAAATAGAGTAAAATCTGCCACAAAGATCTGTTTCATCTGGCCAGTTCCCGATTGCTGCATAAATGTACAGAATAAACCAATGACCAAATTTGATCTTTGTAGAATTCAGCAACTAAGTAATATATTTAGTGTACCTAGACTTCCAAGAAAGAATTTATTCTAGACTGTTGTTTTGTGTCTCAAGTGAGACAGCAGTACCTTCTGGTAAATAATCTGAAATGCAGTGGAAAGGTCCAGGACCATCAGAATAGGTGTCTCCTGTTGACAAAAACTACCCATCTATATTTCACAGCAGTAGTTTTCACTGTGTGTTCTGATCTGAATCTGGACTGGACTAGCATAAGATGCAGGACAGAGTGCCATTAATGGGAACGATTGTCAGTAATTCTTGATCTGCCACTAATGAATTCAATGTGAATTCATAGAATTTGGAATGAAAAGTTAGATATTCCAAAAACATATCCCTTGTCCTTGTGAAGGCATGCAGTTTTCATTAACACCACCACAGGGAAGCAGGAGGTATATACTATGAGGTTACAGAGTCCATTAAAAATGAATAAATAAAAACACCACCAACACCAGCCCCCAAACCCCTCCACACAAAAGGCCCCCATGTAACAAGAGTTCTTATGGCTGATCTTTTGAACACAGTGTCCATAATATTAGGCAAGCTCATCTCTGGAACAAGAAACATACCACTTACTATTTTCCTTCTAAGTTTCCGTATTCTCTTCCAGCAGTTTACAACTTTTGACTGCCAGCTTTTGCTTCTTCCATCTAACTGTGTATACCTTCATTCAGTGCCTGCGAGGGAGGTGAGCCACTGTGAGAGAGAGGTGGTTTTCAACAGGGGAGGGGGGAAATGGTAGCGAGGAAGATTTAGAAGAAATTGATATTGCCAAAGCCCAAACCTGATTCACCCTATTTATTTTCTTAAAGAACTTGAATAAATCCTGGAAAGTTTGCATTTCCTTCATGGTGACTGAATAAAATCCATTGCCATTAAGCAACCACTGATATACTGGCTTTACTTTTTAGGTTCTACCTTATTGGTGGAGGGATCCCTATCATAGTTTGTGGAATAACAGCAGCAGCAAACATCCGAAATTATGGCAGCAGACCTAATGCTCCTTAGTAAGTACCACATAACTGAGAGCTTTGTCATAAGGTTTCATGGATTTGCTTTTCTAAGTACTCTTTGCAATTAATTCTTATTCCTCCAGAAAATATAACACAGCCGAGATCATTTGGAGGTATCATTATGAACTGATAAAGCGTAAGTGACTTGTGAGATGTTAATTTTGATTCTTTGGTTTGGTTTTTTTTCCAGTTGCTGGATGACTTGGGAACCTAGCTTAGGAGCATTTTATGGACCGGCTAGCTTTATAATTTTCATAAACTGTATGTATTTTCTCAGTATATTCATACAACTAAAACGTCACCCTGAACGTAAATACGAACTTAAGGAACCTGTTGAGGAACAGCAGCGTCTGGCCACCAATGAACACGGGGAACTGGCTCATCAAGATTCATTGTCAGTGTCACTGGTTTCCACATCTGCTTTGGAGAACGAGCACAGTTTTCAAGCACAGCTGCTGGGAGTGGGCCTTACATTGCTCTTGTATGTTGCTCTGTGGATCTTTGGAGCTCTGTCAGTTTCCCTGTATTATCCCATGGACCTGATCTTCAGCTGTTTTTTTGGGGCAACATGTTTAAGCCTCAGTGCCTTTCTTATGGTGCATCATTGCGTTAACAGGGAAGATGTCAGGCATGCTTGGATAACAACTTGCTGCCCTGGAAGGAGTACATATTCGGTGCAAGTAAATGTTCAGCCCTCCAGTTCCAGTGGAACCAATGGAGAGACCCCTAAGTGCACCAACAGTAGCACGGAATCTTCATGCACAAATAAAAGTGCATCAAGCCTAAAAAATTCTTCTCAAGGTTGTAAACTAACTAATTTACAAGCTGCAGCAGCTCAGTGCCACCCTACCTCTCTGCCATTGAACACAGGTCCCCAGCTTGATAACAGTCTCACTGAACATTCGGTGGATAACGATATCAAAATGCATGTAGCTCCCTTAGAGGTACAGTTTCGGACAAACGGACACCCAAGTCGGCATCATAAGAACAGAAGCAAGGGACATCGTGCTAGCAGGCTTGCAGTATTGAGGGAATATGCGTATGATGTTCCCACAAGTGTGGAAGGAAGTGTGCAAAATGGCCTACCTAAAAGTCGACAAAGCAACAGCGAAGGGCATTCAAGGAGCCGAAGAGCCTATTTGGCATATAGAGAACGTCAGTATAACCAATCCCAGCAAGATAGCAGTGATGCTTGCAGTACGCTTCCAAAAAGTAGCAGAAATACTGAAAAAACAGTAGCTGCCAACAACAAAAAAGATATTCTAAGGAAACCAATAGCAGTTGAACTTGAAAACCAGCAAAAATCTTACGGCTTAAATTTAGCCATTCAGAATGGACCGCTTAAAAGCAGCGGACAGGATGGACCCTTGCTCACTGCAGACAGTACTGGTAATATTAGAACTGGGTTATGGAAACACGAAACTACTGTGTAGCATTATAATTCATTGCTGGATGAATCCATGTGAACTGTGATTACACATTCCTTAAAGCTATTAACACTTTTAAAGACTGTTTACAAACTCTAGGTACTTTATGCAGGGAGGGAACAAAGATAATCTGCCAAGCAAAAGATTGTACGCCTTATTATCTTTGCTGTTCTTACAAAGATGAACTCTTTGCTATTTTGTGAAAATTTTTTTGAAGCATCAGTCTTGAGAAATGCAGAACATAACTCTGTACATTTTTATTTTTTAACAGTAACCCTGCAGATGTGTCCACAACACATTTCAAATTTGTATTTAAATGTATAATAAATAGTATTTTCCCCAGCAGCCCAATGTTGCACTTATTTGTTGGGTTTTTTAAAGATTACTGCACTGAATGTCATCTTGATTTTACTACTTTGGTATCTGAAGCTTGTGAGTTTCAGTTACTAAAGAAAGTATTTGGTGTCCGAAATAGACAATGCAGATAGCTCAATTAATTGCATAAGGCCTAGAATTTCTTTGAAATAAAGCAGCTACATTTTAATGAGAGTAAACAAGGCAACTTGTTTACTCCAAGATCAGTCTTGTACTTGCTGCATAAGTTATATTTTTAGATGTCTGTGGCTTATTTTAATGCACTTGCACAGAGTTTTAGTTTACTAGGTAATGTTTTTTGATAAAACTCTATTTTGCCCTCAGCATTACCGGACTGGGATGGCGTTTTGTTTTTTTTTAATCATTTGTAATTGAGAAGGTTATGAATGTTCACAGACAATGTGTGCCAATTTGCAAAGGTCATCAGTACATACCAGTGAAAACTCATTCAGTTGTAACAGCATGGAACAATAATAGTGCAGGTGTTTTGATAGGTGGTAATGGGATAATCTGTTAAGAGTATGATCAGTATGCAAAATTGGGGTCTTCAGGTTCAATGTCACTGTACAAGCTGACTCTTGAGAGAGCATTTTGAGTTGTAAGTTCATTTTTACTTACCCGTATGTGACAATTTGCAGAATAATCTTCTCCAATACTATACAGCATCTGTGTTTTAAAAAAAAAAAAAGTTTCAGTAGCAGAACTATATTAATAAGGTTATCAGTTTTTAAAAGCATGTAAATTTGTGCAGTAGATATAGCTAAAACGTGCAATCTTTTACAATAATGTAAACCTTGAAAAATAAGTTATAAATTTAATTTAAATTTAATTGCAATATAATTACAAAAATTAGTGTCAAGATCAAAATGTATGTATGTAAAATGAAATATTATAGAATAGATTATTTGTCATTTATGAGCATAGTTTTTATGCTTAAACTGCTGACACCTCAATATAAACAAGGTCATATTTTGGGCTGTGTCACGGCTGCTGCTGTGACAAATTTGAGGTTGTAGTTGCAGAGTAATGCTTGGGGTTTTACCAGTTTCCAGTACTGATACCTGTTTTGCTAAAACCACGTGTATTAAATTGCAAAAAATGCTTCTGTATAATCTGGTACTGATATCACAACTTAACTTTTAAGCAACAAATGGAATTAGATTGTACATACTTGGCTACCTGGTTACCTAATTCAGACTTGTCACTTGGGTATTTTAGTTAAGTGTATCGGTTGAATACAGGTACAAGTCTAACATTCTCAGTACTCAAATGTGTTAAATCATTTATAATGTGAGGACTCATTCAGGTATGTTTAATTGTTGCTTGCAATGTTTACTGCACCTTCTATGAATCAGTTTGAGAGTCTGAAATAATCTTGGATGCATTGTACAAGCTTCTCCAGTAGGACAGTGTTGTTAGAATTTGGGTTCTATTTTTGCTGCTTGTTGTGAGTAGTTGGTATTTAAGAACTCTTAAAGCAACATTTTGACCAGTGCGTGACTCAGTTGTGATTGCTGTTCTATTTTACTGGCTTCGAGAGGTAGCTTTTAGCTTGTGACTGACCTTACAACTACCCTATGGATAGGCGCTCAAAAAAAAAAAAAAAGGAATTCATAGGTATTACTAAAGGAAAGACTTTAAACTAGATGTCCAAATGTGTAAAATATTTACATTTTAAGCTATTTGACAAGGTATTTAAGCATCTTGGACAACTCACTGCTTTGTGATTGCAGGAAAAAAAAAGCTGTATGTGGACTGTTACTTGGTAAAGGGGGGGGTTCCTTTTGGTGGCAGAAATATATTTGGGACCAGCAAAACTGGTGATTTGATCTTATTCCATTCCAAATGCTGCAGGTCTGTCTCTCTTGATTTAGTAATGGATTGAATGAAAACTGAATTGCAGAGAGTAAGAGTAAGGTCATGTGCTAAGAGAAGCACTCATCTCTCTGAGCTGAATTTGTGTATTACACAAATAGCAAAAATATAACCATTGGTGTTCCTTCATACATAGTTTGTAGCCCCAAACCCAGATACTTTTAGATTAAATATAATCAGGAATATACACTGTGATGGGTTTTCTAATAGTAACAAATATATGTACTAATGCAAATAATTTAAGCCTACTTTGCTTTAAAATTATAGATCTAGAAAAATATAATCCATGTATAATATGGAGAAATGTCAAAACAGTCCATAGACTATTTCTTATTATCTGAACAAGGTATGATAGAGACTTGGGATAGGATCAGTTATCCTTCAGAATCTGCTTGCCCTTTGCTTTTAGCACTTCGCATCTTTTGCACGGGTTTGGAATTGAACATAAGTTTAGTCTTTCTTGAAGCCAATCTTCAAAATGCCTTTAAAATTAATTCTATATGTAATACTTCTGCATAGATTGATAGCTTGCCTTTAGTTTTGATGAGATTAAAAAAATAAACTCTTTGCTAAGTACCTAATAAATCATGAATAGCCTTCGTACATATAGGGGTTGTTAATATAAAAATATTTCTTAAATCACCACACTAATAAACATGCTTACTTCACTTGCAGCTGTGTATATAGCTACACTTGCTTTTAATCTAACAAGTGCTTTTGCTCAGATGATGACAAATTAAGACATTATTCTCAGATACAGTCTCAAAAAATGCTGAAGAATGCACTTGTCTCCTGTGTTTCTCATGAAGAATCTTAAATGGAAGAATGTGGGTAACTAAAAGGTGGAAGGCAGGTTATTAGACTCTGAAAAAGTGAAGTTACTGAGTGTAGTATCCTGTAAGGAAGTTGGAAACAGAAAATCTTCAAGCTTTTTCATATGTTCTTTCCTAATAGTGGAAAGCAAACTTATTTTCAGAGCTCTAATTAAACTTTGCATGAAAAAAAAACACCTAAATCGCTCCAATGGAAAAAAACACTGCACAAAAAAATCATTGTTGCCTATTTGTGGAACAGTGAGAAAGTAGCTGCAATCGTTAATCAGATATATAAAGGAGAATAGATAATGCAAAGTGGAGTGAGTTTTTGTTATCTACCAAAAAAAACCAGGAGAGACTAGAAACAGCAGTAGTTAGTGCTGGTTGTGACTGTGATAAAAGTCAGTTTATTTGTCCATTCGTAATAGTGACAAAAGTAGACTTTGAAAAGCAAGTGTCAGGTTTGGAGGAAGAAGACTATAAGCATACCTTGGTTTATGGCTAAAAAAAGTTTTGGTGGTGATACCAAGGATAGGGATTGAAGTGGGAAAAAAGTTAAGAGTGTTGGTAAGAAAAAGGAGTTGATAGAGATGAGGCATACGTGATAAGTCACTAAGAGTTTTGCAGCCAGATCGACAATTCTCAAGTTGAGAGCTAAACCAGGCATTTATAATGGAACAGATGCGGAAAGTAACTCCAGCAACTGTGACAACCTTGTGGTGTATAATACAAGTGATACCAGCATATATAGGGTAGCAGAAGGGCATCATGTCAGAGTGCTGTTAATTGTAATCTCAGGGAATGCATTTAAAAAATGTAGAAAAAAAAGTCACTTTTGATTAGACAGACACCTTTGAAGGAAGTGTCTTTCATAACCAAAAAGATAAGTTCTCAAAAGGAACTTTCATTCTTTCGATGAACATCTGCATACAAAATTCACACATGCAAACAATCATTGCTTGTATGTATGATAAAGACCTAAAGGTGCAAGTATTTTCCTGTTTACTGAATGAGGAGCTCCCTATATTACTATTTGCTCCTAGGTAATGTGTTATCAGAACACCTTAAATGTTAATTATTTTACATTTCAGTAGGTTAAGAAATACTTCAGGTGTTGGGAGGAAGAAACAATTACTTTTCATTAAGTTCTTTCATTTTTACTTTATTCCATTTTGACCAGTTCTGTGTTAACACTGTGCTGCTTGCTGAAGCTGTTTGTCTTATATATTGTATTGCTGCTTTTTCACATCCCTGACCAAACTGAAGGATCGGTTTTATTTGGTTTTTTTGGTTGGGTTTTTTGGGTCACAGTTTCTAGATCTTACAGAGATTAATAGCACAGACATCTGTGAGAAATACTATTGTCCTTATTGTTCAAGATTAATATATAAAACATGAAGAAAGCTTCTGATTTAAAGACCCTATGAATTTTTAATCCCCACTTTCAAAAACAGGGGGACCTGTTGTTTTGTGGGAGTTCGGTTTTCGTTTAAATTAGGTTGGTATACCTTCTCTGGTTGCACGATTGGTTGAATATGGACATTTGGGGAGATGGAGGAGGAGATGAAGTGGTGGTATCTATGTATACAGATGTAAAATTTGTTTTGTGTGGAAGACTTCACTTCTGAAAACTATTAGGTTAGTAAGATCATAAGTATGACGAACTTTTGCCTCTGTAATACTAGCCCACCAACAGTATGTCGCATCTGAAACTCACCTCCGTGCAAGCAGGTAGAAAACAGCAGTCCTTGGGTACAGAGGTGAGGAAAGCAGCCACGTGCCTGGTATTCACTAACCTGGCCACTTCTTAAAGCCCTTGCAGAACTGGTGCTGCTGCCCAGGCTTCTCTGCTGACTGCAGTTGTGGCTCACCAATGTACAGTCATCATAGACCAAATCTTGAGTCAAGTGGAGGATGGCTCTACACAGTTGAAAGCCAGCAGCGACAAGGTAAGTGCAGAGATGGGGCTTGCTGACTTTCTCAAAGTGTGCTTCACAGCTAGCTGAGTACATGTCCAATGTGACTTTAGTTGAAAAAAAACAAACAACCTGCAATCGCTGCGGCAATCTGAAATGAGGATGGAAGTCCTTGAAAATTAATCGAAATTAAATCCCAAAATATACAAATGAAGTGCATAGCTGAACGTAGCATTTTCTCTGGTCATCATTTACTCAGTGTGATAGTGCTTATAAATCTTATATTCTTCAAGCTCTGTAGTGAAATAGATGAGGCAAGACTTAAGATATTAGTGAGAAAATCTTGAGGGGAACTTTTTAGTTGAAAAATTGAATTTTTAGATGAAGATTCTTGAAATTTTGCACTTGGTACTTAAGTGCTGAGTATAGTAAAAGTTTCATACTCCTCTTCCAGTGGGACATCACTGAAAAGCCTCAAATCCAATAGTTACCTTGCATGAACGAAAGAGAATACTAAATGTTAACATAAATAGATTAATTTTTAAGTGTCTAGAGATTGTTTCAGAGAACATACTTTTCATAAAATGAGTAAAGAAATAGAAGACAAAAACATTTCTGGAAAAGAAAATCCTAAGTGTAAATTTCAGTTTTCACTTGGAAGAGGAGGAGGTGGTGGCGGCCTAAAGGGCCTGCTCTGTAGAATCACTATCTAATTCTTGATATGATGACATGTCTCTAATACGTTCCTGACATTTTCACTTCATCCACTTGAAGTTCTGTTTGCTGACTGTGATTATTTGTTTCTCTCAACATCAAATGTTCCTCCTGCACCCCTTTCCCTAATCTCTTATCAGCTACAAATTAATACGTTAGATTGTCTGCTGCAGTCCCAACACCCTTCTACATTGTTAAGCTGTAGAGCAGCTTCCTGAATTGTTTGCAGTAATTTCCCTTTAAATCACAAATGGGTAAGTTCTTATCAGACAGAGTCCAAATCTGATCAGCAGAAAGATGCAGTATGCAAAGACTTAATTTCATCTGGTAGCTAATGATGTTTCTGTTGGATGCAACTGGTGAAATAGAAACTTGTAGGAAGGATAGGTTTCCTCCTAGGGGAGGAAGCATCCCTGGTAATATCCAGAGCTGCTAAGCAAGATATTTAAAATTAGAATAAATACTCAAATGTAGTGGGCATCTAATCATTAACAGGCTTATCTCTAAAGGTGATAGACATGCAACTTCCACAGGCTCTCACAGGAGCTGTAATACATGAACTTGTCGATTCTGTTGACACAGAACACTTAAGCAGATCAGACCACAGCTTAATCTTCAGCTCTGATGGGCTGAAGATGTACTACTATTACAAATTTTCAAGTAAAACTGTACTTGAGTTTAATCATGGCTTGATAACTACAAGGCAGATAATGCTTGCAGGGGGGAAGGGTTTGGTGGGAAACAGAAAAGGGTAGTTGGAAGGCCATCTATTAAATACAGCTGTAAAAGTACTTATTCTCAGGCTATCACAGTCTCAAGATTTGCTAAACAAAAATGGGTGCAATCAGCCGTACCTTGTTCCTTCCACCTGTGGATGATGAACAACCCAGCAGATAGCCCTAAAATGCTACCATGCTGGAGTGATGTACACAGTTGGCCAGCACCTCTCAAGTGAAAGATGGTCTGGATGTGGGAGCCATCACCAGTATATCGACACACCCGTGATGATGACTTACATTATCCTATGTTGTGTAGTAACACCATCTGGTTATCCCATAGCCGAAGTTTTCTCTGAACTTTGTGGACAGTGCAAATGAGCTTTAAAAATGCCTAGTCTAGGGTTAGGACAATTTTATGTTACCAGTTTCAGAGAAATGCATCTTTCCATCTAAAATGAAGTCAGCTGCACAATAACTGCATGTGGAGTAAATAGCTGTTCCCTCCAGTACGTGGCTCAATACCTTTCCTGACGCCTTCAGCAGCCAACAGAGAAGCGAATGCTGTTGTCTCCATCTTTTTGACAAAATTGTTTTATACTTGGAGATTTTTCTTGTCTTTCTTCTATGTAAGTTTCCTTCATCAAATCTTTCAAGACTGAGCTACCTGGCAAGTTTCATTCATTCAAGATACCAGCTCAACCAGTGTGATTTCCCCTTCCCTGTTTTATTTGCCACCTTATCTTTAGTGTTCCTGGATTCAAGAACAGGAAAGAAAGATAGCTTATATCCTGATCATTAGTTTTGTGGTGAACTCCTAAGTAACCTCATGTATAAAGGAAAGTTTGAGGAATCGGAGGAGAATTTCCTAATCCTATCCAGTATTTCTGATAAAGGAGATGGGAAGAGTTTTAATCCAATGCGGGGGGGGGGGGGGGGAGCAGGAACAAACAAACAACAGCAAACCCATACTGGCAAACAACCAAAAAGCCTTCCCAGACAAGGAAACCAAACAGATTTCTGATGCGTATCCCAAAAGGAATGAGAGCAAGATTTTAATACTGCTTAATAGGTAAAAATGTGTTCACTGTGGTAAAGATGAAGCTGCTCCTTGCACTGAGGTGCCCTTCGAGTGCCCAGTGTCTAGACATGGTGATAATGCTGGAGTTTAATCGCTGAGATCTGATGGTGCTAATTCAGCCCCTGCCAGCCTGTGTTTGAAGCTTTTGTCTGAAAACAGGCAGGCAGACCCAGGAGTATCAAGAAAAAATTACTTGCGGTGAGGTTACACACTAGAAATACCACAGCAGTTAATGGCCAAAGCTATCCGAGGGGTCATCTGTGTTCCCAAAATGTCTTGGTTTAGAACAGAGTAATTACCACAGTCCTAGGACTGGGGTAAAATTATTTCCTCCCTGCTGTCAAACAGCTTATACTCAACTTAAACAGGCACCTGTTTGGGGTGTTTTTTCCCTCCCTCCCATAAAGTTAACAGGTAACAGCTGTTAACTCAGCAAGTTGGTAGCTCAGTTTGTCCAACACATATGTCAGGTATCTTTCATCTCCTAACAGGATCCATCTAATTTTCTCATTTCCCAAAATACTTTTTTTCCTAAACATGTGTACTGTAATGAGCACAACTCCAAAAAGCCCACCCCAAGGCCCCTGTACACCCTTCCCTTTTCCCCCAGTAATACTAGCTTCTGCTGCAGGCTGGCTTTATTTAACTGGGAAGCATTTTTTAAAGCTTTATTGAAATTAAAGCAGAGACGATAAATTTCTGCAAGGCCACAGGATTTCTTCTGTGAGACAATAACTGTTTACCTATGTAAAGATGATAAGCCCTATGGTTGCATGATGTTGTTATTAGTCTGGATCAGAAATGCAAAACGTTGCCTGGAGGTGTTTCTAAGAGCTGCTGTATTATTCCTGTTAATTTCCTTAGGTTTTCTGCTTTTCAAAAAGTATCACCTTAGCCTTGTCTTCTGAAGAGAATGCTAAATCATCATTCTTAATGCACAGGAGAACGCTTAAGAAAATAAAAAGCCCAACCCTTTTATTTCTGAAAGCACATGACAGATTCTAGATTTATGCCCACTTGCCAATGTAACTTTAAAAAGGCTGTTTAATACAGCTCTGTTAAAAAAAGACAGACACATACAAACCTCCTTAAGGAAATTAGTTTTTCTTTTCAAACTCTGCCTGCTGAAAAGATCCAAGTTACTGGTAGGGTGTATTTTTACATTACGACAAGTTTTTCAATCTATTATGGAATAGGTGTCCAGAACCACAAAGCTATAGCAAATGCCTCTCTTAATGCTTACATATCGTCCCCCATCTCTGCCATTTCCATTGCATGTTCTGTACAGATGAAATCAAAGGCAGGGTGCTGTCAGGCAGGCGTTTTGGAGGGGAGCTGCTGGTACCATGTGCCTTGTGATAATAAGGCCCTGACTCCTCATTTCCATGGATGTAGAATCTCAATGAATCGATACTCTCATGCTAGCCACAATCAAATCCAGCCTCGGCAGTCAGAGCTACCTGCTAAATGGAAGTTATTGCTCACCCAGAATACCGTACTACATAAAAATTCGGCAGGAAGAAAATGCATGCTCCTTTCCAAAACCTAACCTGCACCACTGATCCCCCTCAGCCTCGCATACAACCGTTGCAGGTAACAAGCCTGGGTTTGACTCTGGAAAGGCTGTCCCTTGGAGAGTCGTCACTATAGCACATCACCTGGCAGCTCTCAGCCCACGGAGGAATTAAAGGTTTCATTTAAATTATTTGACCTGTGGGCAATAAATATAAGGGAAAAGAAACAGTGCATGTTAGATATCAACCAAATGACTTACAGAAAGTGGAAATCTGATATCAATAACAAAATTGTTGATCCATTTTTTTTGTACTGTGACCATAAGATGCAGAGTACTGTACTCCTTCTGCTTCAACTCTCCTATTTTCATCCAGAATTATAAGCTTCAGTGGCTGCCTGCAAAGAGAACTGCCTGCAGCCTGGTAAGGAAGAAGCCAGCAACGCTGACTTTTTCAACAAATTTCTGTGGGCTTTGAATGACAACAGCTAGTCTCTGATCTAGGAGGGCAACTAAAAATACAGGAAGTCAGGACAGCTGCTATTCTACACGTATTACTTTTGAAAAGCAAAGAATTGAACCGAGAGTACTGGGAAATTGTTTAGTTGTCTATGTACAGCCTTCGTTTTAAGGAAGGTTGCTAGTAAAAATAATAAAAAAATAAAAATCCAGCCTTTAATAATGCAAATATTCCCTTCTTCACTTCAAGGACAAAATTAAAGTTGGTGTGTTTCAAGTTATAAGTTTTGCGACATTTCCTTTGTTCAGACTTAAAATGCGTACACTTCTCGGCGATGTTACAACCAAACCTATTTGATAGTGGGTAGACAAAAGTTCCCTAGCACTGTGCCCCACTTACTAATGCAAAAGTGAGCAGGAAGCAAAGCCACATAAAAGGATATATGAAGCAAGAATTGGGAATGGTAATGGAAGAAGAAAATGTGAAAGAAAAGGCAGTATATAGAAAGACTTTACGTTTATGCCCGGGCTCTGAGGGCTGGTAGGTGCTAATAGGCCGGGACTCCACCGCCTGCTGCTTCTGCCCTCCAATCCTCCCATGCCTCCGAAGGGGCTACGACTGCAGAAATAACTTCAAGGGCCTGAAAGATCCCGGGAAGATTTTAGAAGAAAGAACAGAGGAGAAAAAATGTTGAGACAAAGTTATAAATATATTGCGGCGTTGCTAGTGACATGTCACTTGTACTAGTCATGGGCAAAATTAAAGGAATGGGAACTCATCACAAACATATGGAAGGGACATAATTTTAAATAAATGATCTGAAGTAACAATGTGAGTAATAGCAGAATGTGCCAGCCTGTCACAATAGATAGTTTCAGTCACAGGGAGAGTGTTGCCATGGATTTCAACACAGAGCAGACTTTTAAAGTTGCCTGCAGTCACATTAAAATGGAAAAAGTTCCCAAATAAGACCACACTCAAGATCATCTCCAGAAATGAAAGCCTACTTCAGTTAGAGTGGTGGCAGGAAAAACAAAGAGCACAGTGCAGCTGTGATAAGAAATGGGAAATGCAGAAAACTGGCATGTAATACTGCTTTCATAAATAAATATTTCTGTTGTATTTACTTTTTCTAAAGTGCATTAGAAGCATATAATTATTTTCTGGTCCTTATATTGTTATAAGCTCTTCAAAATCCTGCACTACCAACCCCTGAACACCTATTCTGAACCTGATGCAATAGAAGGGAAAAAAAAAAAAAAGGCTTCGACAAAAACAATGTCCCCCACCCAAAACCCTGAAGTTTTTGCTTTGGGGTTTTTATAGAAATCCTATTACAATAACAATGTACATGTATTCCCAAAGCAATAATTGCACTGTTTTGTACATAATCTATTAAATGACTCTGATGCTTTCATTGATCTCCTATGAAGTGTGTGAACAATAAATTCCAAATACTTAAAAGGTCTAGTTATGAAACCCAGACACAGAAAACAACCTTGCTTGCCCAGCCCTGGCTAATACAATCATTGCATTAAGGAACCTGATTTATGGTAAGTGATGTCTGGCTTTTGTGTGTGCATCTTACGTGTTAAGAATTGAGCCAGAGAATTAAATAAATTAAGGTGATTCACAATCAATAAAAATCCACATTCCCTAAACACGTACATAAACACTGAAGTTAAAGCTGTAGGCAACAGGTAATGGCTGGCCTTGGTATTAAAGCTTGAGTTTGGTTCCAATGTTAATACCATCAAAATGGAGAGTTACCCCTCATACGCTGTTTTTGTATTATCAGATAATAATAAAAATCAAAGTTTTCACTCAAAATCACAGTGTGCATAACTGATTTTGGTATACCGTGCCTGTATTAAGAAGCTATTCTAACATTCACTGAATTACGTGAGAAGTTTAATCAAAGAACAGCAGGCTCTAATGTCCGCTCAGCAAAGCAGTTTGACCCTCATGGCTGAATAGATTTGTAACCTGCAGTAGAAGTTAATGCACAAAGTGATCCTTCTGAAGAGCTTATGTTCCAGTTTGTATTGTAAGCTGTAAATTGCTTTTGGAGATGAAAGACATTCTTTTCTGTTATTAACTATGACATAATGATACTTACTGATTCTGAAATAGTTTCAAAGCTAGGGACAGGAATATGCTCATCTCAGCGCAACCCAGCACTCCTGAAAGAGTACAGTACTGAAATATTCATCTTTCAATCTCAGAAGAGAAGCATGCAGACACAACAATAACAAAACCCTCGCCATAATATCCATGCCATAACAAACTTGGTCTTCTGGATTTTTCATGATCATTTTTATGTGAATGTATCATTCGTTAAGACTCTTTGTCTAAAATGGCAGAGAAATGGTCATAAATGTACCAAGAAACACCAGAAAATCAAAACTTTCCATAGACAATAGCAGGAAACCAGTGAACTTTAACCTACATGCATACATCTTGCATGAGCTAGAAGAGGCAATTTTAAATTCTGTTTAGTAATCTCCTAGGTCTTGAGTTGTCCTGCCAATTTTCATGGGAGTATTTGTTGATGAAGGTACTAGTTAAACCAAATAATGCTATCTCTAAACCTATGCAGTCAGACAGTTACTGCAATTTTTACCACATAAACTTCTTTCACTATCAAGATACGAGAAATATACTATCAACTGGTACTAAGCTGCTTAAAGCATGAAAACAGGACTTTCAAGTATTCATTGCATGAATAACATCAAACAGCAATTTTGCAACATTAGCTCATGAATGCTAAAGTTACATATATGTTCACCATACCCATGTCAGGTGAGTCATGGCAACCTTGTACATGTGATGGACTCCAGTGGTTCCCCGGGTCCGATGGTAATGGTGAAAGCTAATTCAGCTATGCTTAAAAGTCACTGAAACTTAAGATAGAAAATAAGCAAGGACACACAGTGCTAACAGCAAAAAAATAAACCAGCCACCTATATCAAAGAAATGTTTGCTGGTTTTGTTGTTTGCCAAACAGAGGCTTTATTTAGGCTAAGAACAAAGAACAGAAATTTGAGTCCAGTCTAACAAAAGCCTATGTTTGTTGATGTCAGAACTGAACCCAAATTCTCCGGGTAATTCTACTCACTCTAGATTTTTTGCTAATTTCTTAGGATTCGTTGCAAATCAAAATGGGTTTTGCGCGTGCCTGTATGTGCGTGGGTGGGTATATAAAATGTATCATCAGCTTCACCCTCTTCCAAATATCCCCTGGTAGTTAATTAAAGAACGTAAAACTTCCTACGGATATTTTCAGAAGATCCCAGGTGATTTAGGAACTAAGAAATTACTTTCACAGACATCACAGAGATCTTTGACTCAAAATGCACACTGTAAAATCCCATCTCACATTCTTGTGTTTCAGATTTTTTTAAGAAGTCATCACGGTTTTATTTGCTGCTGCTTCTTTTTTCTTTTTTATAAAATACAATTTACTGCATTGGCAAATGTCCATTTTTTCCCCAGAAGATGGCTCTGAAGGCTATATTGCAAGGTGCACTTTTTTCTATACTGCAGTGTAAAATCCTTTCATGTGTGATATATTGCAGGCAGCTGAGCTAGAGGAATTTGCAGCCAATATGCAAATATTTCTTAGAGTACAGTTCTTTATTTTGCCCTGGTAGCTTTACTGCAGAAACCACAGTCAGTGAATCTTTGCATAACTTGTGGGTAACCTCCGTGGCAAGGGGAGCTCTGCTCTCCCCGAATCAGTTCCTTAGCTTGTCTTCCCACCACTTGTAACGTGGTATAAAGAGGAGTTCTCTCTCCCAAGTCAGTGCTAATCCTTAAAAATACTGTAAAGCCTCAGATTAATCTTGATGACAGAAGGGATAAGTTCCATCCAAAATTAGATTCTTTGTTAAATTAAAATCTTTTTATACCTCTCATCCGTAAACAATTAACAAAATGCAAATCCTATTACTTGCCTAAGCAAAAGTGGCAATAAGAAGGAGAGAAACTTAATTTACCTTAGCAAAACTGAATTTTTTCCCACCTCCAACCCATGCCCACGAAGACAAAAATACAGTCTCATGCTGTGATTGTCTTGAATTGAATTGCTCCAAGAAAAGAGCTGGCGCTGAGCAAGCTGAACCACAATACTAGGTCAGAGAATACATGAATTGAAGTAAAACAGCAACAGTTAACTCACTATTTCCAAAACTTTGCCTCAAATTTGTTGGTTTCTTAATGGGTCTGGGGTTTTCATTTTAATTTCCTGTTCATTTTAGTTTTCCTAGGAATGACAATGGCAATTCTAGGATTTATTACCATTATAAAAATTGTTTTCAAAGAAACTGTGTGATGGATTCGTTCATTAAAACTGCTGCAGCTTTACTTTGTGTTGTGGAAGTCAGAGTGGTAATGGTTTGCATTACAAATGTATGAAGTAGCATGAAATTCCTTGAATGTGAATTTGTACCTTATTGCTCTGCAATAATATAAAAAAAAAAAAAAAAAAGAGCATTTTGCATCTAGGCTAATGATTAGACTATTCTCCAAGAAAATTAATACCATGCTCCTCCTGTTTGAGGAAGGAGCTCTTAGAACTCATCACAGACAAGTTCACCAGCAACTTACAACTCTAAACCCCTCTTTGTTATCTGTAAATCACGTGGCAGTGGACTATTAGTTGCATGAGAAGGTTCAGCACACTGACATAGGACCAGATAGACCTTCAGAGATTTTCCCTATCGTCTGTTGCAATGGGCATGTTACAGTGGTGCCTCTCCCTAGGCAGCTAGTGCCCAATTCGGTATAATATTGTCCCATTAGAGAGTAGTGACTGAAGCCGCCTCATCTGATTGAGATTGGGACCTGCTTGCTGGAACAGAGGGACTACCACTGTCCTCTACAGAAATTCAGCAATACTTTTGTACAGTTAAGATCACCACCTCATAAAAATCATGTTTTCTCTCCACAAGACCCATTTGAGTAGCAGCAGGAGGATATTCCATCTCTTTCTCTGCCATTGTCAATGTTCTCACCTTGTTCCCCAAGCTCTCCTCAGCAGGAGGCAGACCTGGTTCACTGGTGGTCTGTGCAGGAAGATCCTCACAAAATTTGGCACTTTTCTCATGCATTTCTTGTCTGGTTCTGTAAGGATCTTTTTCCTGCTGGTTTCTGTTGCACAGTACTTGGTACTCTGTACTAGATATCAACTTGTAATGACCCTGTAGCACTCTGGAAGTAGCACCAGAACAGAGAATTGAATATTTTCCTCACTGATCCTTTAATTTTCCTGTCCTTCAGCTTTACTTTTGTAAACTGGGTTATTAGTACTTCTTTATTTCTGAGGACCATTAAAGAAAATAGTTGCATTAAAGGCAATTTTAGTTCTTCCTTGTTTCAAAACTTGGGAGAGTCAGATTCATTTCAAATCCAGTCACTGGAATGTTAACCAAAAGCGTCCTTAGAAAGAAGTGTGAATTGCATACTAATTAACGTATGAAGGTTGAGTTTGGTGTGTGGTTTGTACTGCTGGAAATCATTTTCGCGACCCCTTCAAAACAGTGTAAGGCTGATGATGAATCACCTGACTAAATGCACAGAACTAACACTTAATGATAATTTAAGCAGAATATTTTGTGGTTGATCTCATACCTAAATGTGATTTTAACTATTTTGCGATAAAAATTATGGCTTTGTCTTGTAAAGCCAGCTGGATATATAATCTCTTCATTTAATTACTGAAAAATGAAGAAGTCTGGAAGATAAATGGAAAGACTTGGAATTGCACTGTTCTCATAAAACTGGACAGGGTAAAAAAATGGCAGTACTGAATAGTTTTACAGACTTTTTTCAATGTTGCAAAATGAAAACATCCTTTTATGATAGTGGTGAACTGTAAGTGATAAGATATGAAAGAGAAAAGTAGATCATAAGTTCCTAGTAAATATTTTAAATGGGTTCTGCCAACTAATATTTGACTCAGAAGACAGCTGCTTCAAGGAGTAGCATTTTAAAGAAGGGGAGACAAGGAGTTACAGTTATGGGGCACATCCACATCATAAAGTAGGATATAGTGGTCAGGCTTCCAAGGTAGTTCCAGCCACAATGGTATACCTGCATAATATGTGCTGGCAATACTGTACAGAGATGCTGTCTGGGGACTACAACACAGCAGGGCTACGTCAGCATGATGCTGGTCTTGAGTTGGCAAGTCCTGCCTCTAGGCAAGACCAAGTAGTGCCAACGCAGCTCTGTTTTGCCACGATTAGTGGTGTCCTACCCTGCAGCAATATCACATTCAATGCTTTTACTTCAATGACCTGAGTTAGGCAGGCACTTTTCAAGACTAAATCTCATTAAAGAGTGAGTTGATGACTTCTGAAACCAACTTTAAGATTTCTAGATGATTTTCTGAGCTCTCTCAAATTCATAAAGCACTTCAAAATATCCCATGAAAAAGGGTCAGCTGTAGTATGTTCAGAGAGGTTACCAGTTCACAGCAGGCACAAAAAGTGTATTTGCAACCACTGGAACGATTGAACTTTAATTGTGGGTATGGCAAAATATCTCTGTCTTTCTCCCTTTCCTCCTAAAGGTGCCTGACAAGCCCAGAGAAAAGCCATAATGCGTTTAACTAAGCATGATGCTTGCAATAAGCGGGTAGCATCAGGGAAAGCATTCTCCTTTTCTGGAGGTGTGGAAGTAGTTTGAGGGAGATGACCTGCGGATATTCTGTAAGCCTTCATATCAGGAAAATTGCATACAAGCATCCAAAGCAATTTTTCAGTTCAGAGAGGTAAAGAAAGTCTGCCTTCATCCTTTCTGCCTGTTATACTCCCCTTATAATTTTTTCTATCATAAACCTCCCATCTTTTTAGAAAAGCAGAAGAAAAAAAGATCCATTTGAGGCACATTACTTTCAGCTAAGTATCTACCTTCACCTATTTCAGTTTGCAAGGAACACTCTTGACTTACCCTGGTAATTTCAGGTTTTCACACACAAGTGCTTGCTAGACAAGTTCATCTTATACTCAGGCAAGTTTGTATGCAAAACACCCACACATTTTTACCAGACAATAATTCCCTAAGGTTGCACTAATTATCTTCTCTTTGCAGTCTGCACCATTATATGAGCCAACTGAGCAATTCTTCCTTTTGCATCACACTTATATAGAAAAGTAGGAGGTCAATGCATTAAATTTAATGACAGTAATTTTTGCTTGCTTGTTTTTCCATACACATTTACATGAGCAGATAAACAAATGATCACAAATGTAGCTTTCATGCTTTCGTAGGTATAAATAGCCAGCTGGGTGGATTAGAACCAAACTGTTTCCCAGGGTGATCAAAACCAGGAATCATTCCCACCAACGTATAACTGCAGGGGGTGAGACAGAGGAAAGGGCTGCAACATGCCGATACTGGCTTTGGTGAGTTTGGGGGTCTATTTTTATTCTCCTTCCACAAAAGAGAGGGGCAAAATAAACTGTGCTGTTATTTGTGGTAGGCATTTGAGGGAGACACAAGAATTAATTAATATGACTCAAATCCATAAGAGAGAAGAAAAAATCTTTGGGTTTATTTTGTTCTGGATTATAAATACAGTTAAGTTATATTCCATTATATCAATTTAATTCACCTTTCTCAAACACTTTCTAGATATAGTGAGACTTGTAAGTAACTTTAAAAATAGGAGGTTTAATTTCTTGAAACAGCAATGTAGATGATCCGTAGGCTATTGTCCATCAGAAAAAAATTGATGACAAACTGAAAAACACTCAAAAATAATGAGCAGATGCACAACGACTTTGAAACCTCCCACATGGATGTAGTGGTTGCTGCCAGGGTTTCAGTAAGCCTGCTGAATTTTAGAAGGAATGGAATGCTTTGAGGCAATAGTGCTGCAGTTCAGTAGAAGCAGATCTGTGGCACTTGAACAATTGCAGACCGCACTTAAAAGCATATGCAGAACAAACAGCACATATTTATCAAGAGAGAGAATAGAGCTGTGCAAGATATTCACAGCAAAACAGAATATGAGTAGAAGCTCCTGAAATTCAGATTGTTATATATTTGAAGCCTTCAGCCTAGGCTTGTTGTAAATGTTTGTGAGCCTTTCAGATAAGCCTGACCTCAATTTAGAATGAAATTGGGTTGATAGGTAAGCCAGACCTAAAACAAAGCAACAGAAAACAAAGAAAAGGTATCTTTAGCCTGGTTTCCTTGGGCAATGTGTCTTACACAATTGCATTGTGTTTCTCCTTTCCAAAACCTTGACACTCTTGGCTGTTTCAGCTCTACATAAAAAGGGATAAATATCTAAGGAGCTAGTAAGTTTTTGTGTTGTCTGAGTATAGACAAAATCAGCCAACTTAATGCAGATACTGAGGACACTCTATCACTCTAGCTAAACCTAGAAATATCCTCACAACCTGAAAACCTGTTCAGAACTTCCATTTTGTAATTGGACTAATACATGTCCAATGAGACACAAAGCCTCTGAAGTGTGTTTATGCTTTGCTGCTGAGAAAACCATTTGGGTTTCAAGATTACAGCAAAACCTCCATAATATCATACACTTGTTTTTTATGAACTGGCAAACATCCATTGATACCAACAGGTTGGTTGGGGGGGAAGTATTGTTGAAGGTACTATAAACACATCAAGTCTCATCAGCTGAGTGAAAAAATTCTGTTCCAAGCAAAGTTAAACAAAAAAACCCCAAACACCACCTCCCCCATACACCCTTAGAAAATCCCACAGTTTACCAACTGCCAGCAAATGTTTCTGCAGAATCCAGTGAGACTTGTACCACCCACCTTTGTCTAATTTAAATGTATATGAAATCACAGGGAAGAAGACAAGATGACCACAGCCAATGTATTGGCAAGAAGTGGAGAGAGGGAGAAAGGAATCACAAATTTGCTGCTTTGGGCAAAGCAGTTGGGCTGAGACACACCAAAGCAGATGTTCCACCAAGCTGGCAGATGTGAAACTGCAGAGCTGGAGAGAGCAGTTACAGAACCGAGTGAGTGCTCTTGCTCCTCTGCTGAGCCTCTAAAACAGATCACAAGCATTCTCCTGGTTTGTTTCAGTGGAAGTTGACTTTAAATCATTCTCTGCAATTATTTCAAGTGCATTTTCATAGATATAGTGAACTAAAATATTCTGTTCCCTTGTTCAATGCATTTTTTTTCTCTGTCTTTTCCTAGTCTCCATTTGCGTATGCAGAGTTCTCCAAGTTTAAACTTTCAGGATGCACTTTTAGACAAAAAAGATGTTTCAGTATTGAAATCTCTTTCTCATAATTTAGGCTTTAGATAGACAGGCTTCTAAGTCAAATTCTGTTGTGCAACTCACTTCAACACTTCTCCTTAAGTCAATTTTGTTGAATTCAGACACTTGTCATGATGATGAACCACTGAGTAATGGTTAAATCTGCAGTCTCCAGCTGTTAATTTCAGAAAAAATGCAGAAAATGTAATGTCAAAAATACAGAAAAAGATCTGGAATGAGTGCTTGTTCTGTTCATTACTTTCACAAGACTCCTACGCAATAAATTCTTGGTATGTGAGAAGAAGTCATCTTTAGCATATGTCATTGAGTAGCCTTTAAGAACTGCCTCATAATCAGTAACTGGAGAGGTTGAAAGCTAACGCCATCTATTTTACCACAGCAACTGCCTAACCGCCTGACTTATGATGGGATTAACAGAAACTGCCACGTCCAGAGGAATCAGAGAGGACCAGACCAGCCTCAATTAGCCACAATTATAGTTGAGGAACAGTGACAGAGCACTATTCATCTCACCACGCATGAGTCCTGCAGAAGGTATGAAGATATCCTTCCACTGCCAACCCTGCGGTGTAGTCAGTACAGAGAATGGCCAATGGAAATCAGCTTTAAAAAGCAAACAAACCTGAAGCTGGTACCACGCAAAGGCAGAGAGAAGTAGCAGGCACTTTCAATCTGCAGTGTGAGAAAGTTGGTGATACTCAGTCACCAACACCTGAGGCACCATTTGGGGCACTTGACTTTTAAGTGTTCGAAATTTTGATGTTAACCTGCTTGTAATATTTTCAACAAGGATAATTTAGTCTTTGGGAATCTTGTTTATTACTAAGATGAAACAGTAGTGGTTATTTAAATCAAGTAAAATTGAATAGGTTTGTGGGAACAGAGGGGAACAAGAAGAGAAGGAGGAACATCATGAACTGTGAACCTATAAACTTTGGTAAATTTGAATTATTGTATTACTAAGTTGTCCTATATATAAAAATAAAATTTGTTTTCCTATTTACAGAGATTTAGAGGGCCAGAAGAGAAAGACAGGCTGAATAAAATTCGACTAAGTGCTGTGGAACACAAAAGGCAGAATTTAAGTCACTAATGGATTAGCTAGACGGAAGTATTTTTCAGCTCAGAAAAAAGATTTAGATCTTTTTTTTCCAACCTGCCAACTGACCTCTGATAATTCCTCTTGATGAATTGCATAAAGGTATTTAACTTAATCTCTGAAAAACAAGCCAGAGTCTCAATGCACCTTTTGCTAAGTAACTATCTGAAAGGAAGTGAACTGACAAAGACTGCTGTCCTAGGGCCTGCTCTTGTAAACCCTTATGCTGAGTATTCATTAACTCAGTCAATTTCCTTTTCTCTGAGACTATGAGAGAGTGTGAGTCGCTATTAATAATTCCTAAAATGAATTCTGTTCAGAACATCTTTGTTCCTGCAGAGAGTAAACTTGGTAGTCATATACAAGAGGATGTGTCCCAAAGGCCCTATACCTCTGATAAGGGAAAAAAAGATCCAGGTTAAAATTAAATATTTTCAAATCAGGTTGCCTAGAGTTACGAATGATAAAAGGGGATTTTGTTTAATGATAAGCCTTGTACCAAAGTAAGTCCTCAAGTTATTAAGGAGTCAGGAGGTTGCCAAGTGGCTGATCTGCTCTCTTAAATTCACCAACACACACCCTGCCCGCCCCCCCAATCTGTAATCCATGGTCTGCCCTTCTAGTGTCTGAGGGTTTTGGTACACATAAAGTCTAGCTCCTTCTTCTGTTTCTCTGATCCTCTTCTTTTCAGCTACTGCTTCAATAACAAATGGCACTACTTGAAAGTTCCTTAAGTGCCTTGCTATTGTACCAGTCCATACCTAAGACTCATTAAGATCCAGATAGTAGGTGTTTTTGTGGCGGGTATCAAACAGTATGTGTTCTTAGACTATGCATAATATTTACACAGTAGACAGATTATACACAGAAAACAGTACTGGCGGTCACATTTGGGATAGAAGCAGCAATGTTCTGTTTAACAGTAGAGTGTAAGGAAGCAGGAATGCTATGTCCAGCCCCTACTCTCAGGCTGAGGAGTTCAAATCCACACTACTTGGCAGGAGAAAGCTTCCGTGCTCAGGGAGAGAAGAGCTTTCTCCCTCTCTGTGGCTGAAGAAAAAGGAACCTAAGATCAAACAATACGATAGCATTGCAACAAGGGAGCAATACGATAGCAAGCATTTTTAATTGCAATACTGGTCAGGAGAGGAGACATCCAGGGTTCTGCTATCATTATTGCTTCCAGGGCCTCTGTACAGGTCAGGTGCATATGCAGTCCCCACTGGTGTCTTCAGCCCTGCTCCATGAACATGCTCTGAGCAGCAAGAGGAGGGTCTCCGTGCCTCATCTTCCACATTCTGACACACTCTGCCAGTGTGGGAATCCGCAGTGATGTAAGAAAGAGAGGTGGAGAACGGCTCACACTCAAAGCCGGGCATTTCCAGCACTGTTGAAGGAGAAGGACAAGAGTCTGCTTCCCCCAGGCAGACCTGGAAAATTAACATGTGCCTCCCAACCAGATGAAGCACTTGGGAAACTTTGTTAAGAAATAATAAAAGAAGAAAACACTCCCTTCTGCTGTCCTTTCCTTGCCTCCACACGCTCCCAGAAAGGTTTTCGGAGATAAGCAAGCATTCACTTGTTTCTAGGAGCAATTATTTCCAAGGACAGAGATCTCCCCCAGGACACCTGGATCTAGCACCTCAGTTCTGAGAAAGGAAGGCGTTTCAGCCATCGCTGGGTTCGTGTTTCCTGTTTTGGAAGCTCTAGAAGCTGACTGGTTTGGATCTTATTTCAAGGTGCTTTTCACTTCCCCTGGAGTCTTCACAAGGGCCAGACGCTCAGGTTCAAGCACTGCAGTGTTGCATTTGTTGGTGTGAACATTATCAGCTCTGGCTGTAGAAGCTTTGCAGTGCAGAGGAGGAACGGGGCTACGTGACATGTCCGTATCTTCCATCACATGCACAAGCCTTTACTAGTAAGGGGAAGGACAGAGTTGATGTGTTTTTTTTCTTTTATTTTTTTACAGAATAAGTAGGAGGAAGTGTGTGCATGAGCACAGAGTGTGAAGAAGGAGAAATAGTTTAAGGAATATGACTGAGTTGGAGTAGCTCTGAGACCACATGTGGGAATAAGACTGGCACAGATACCAGCAACAGCAGTCTGATGTCCCTAATTCAGCTCAAAATCCCCCTGCTTTTTCCTATCACAGAGCAGAAAAAGTCAGTTTTAGGAAACTCCAGTCAAGAGCAGATTTGCTGTTAAAGAAGCAAAATACAAATCCTTAATTTATAATAAGAAGGTTAACAATAAAGGCAGATCTTATCTAAAGACTGTTGGCCTCTTTGTTGGTTAATACAGCAACATACTGAATCGAGGAAAAGGCACTGAAGCAACATTGGCCTGGTGCATAGCCCATCCTTATAGAATTGTTAATGTTGGATTTTTGTTGGATGAACACAATTCACTCCCAGATAAATGGAGTATTGTATTGCCTGGGTTGTATCTCTGTTAGTTTAAAAAAGAAAAATCTGTCAGTGCTTTATTTTTCTTTGATTTTTACGTTGCCAAAAATCCACAGCCAGAGTGTTAACAGGCAAGGTATGTCCTAGCGTGTAAGTTGGATATAAACAAAAAAAGTCATCAGATTTATCTAGCTTTCAAAGTACACGCTGTATAATGAACACATTTGAAATGAAACCCATTATTGCTTCAGAAACAGAGATGATTACATCCCCTGATTGTTCCAAGCATTACAAAGTACACAAGACAATCACATGTAATTGGTATAAATTGAACATCCTGAACTGCCTGGAGCCTAAATTGAGAAAATGGAGAACAAGACCAAAGACCTATAAAATGTTAATGTTTTCTTGAATAGAATGCTGAATTTATATTGTATGCTTCAGTTTGAATTCCAAAATTTATTAAAGCTTTCTCTCCTGCTGGCTGACACATACTGTTATGCCAGGTCCAAACACATACAACATGACAAGATTTGCTTTTGAAATTTGGTGGTCTATTCATATAGGATGAAATGTATCCAGTATTTGTGTGTGTGGTGCTTATAGCTAGGTGTTAATACTAATATGGTAAGGTTGGAGCACAGATATAATTCATAAATTTAAAATCACCTGTGCTGGAGAGAAACATATTATTTTGTTGTCAGGCAGCAATGGGACTTCATCTTTATTTCAAAGCATCATTTTCCTGCCACTGTTACATTTTCCTACAAGAGGAATGAGCCATTTTTATTAATAATGTGGTCTAATAAGAGAAATATTAGAAAACCTTTATTCAGTAACTGTTTCTCTTGTTACAGTTTAAATTCTATTGGTTGTTCCATCTAAAGATTATAAGTAGTATTTTCCCTGTTATTCGTAATTACCAACTCTCCAGCTGGATGTATAAAACAATTAGCACACAATTCGACGAGATGGTGGCCAGACATAGGATTCTGAGGAGGGGGGAAGAAGAAATAGGATATAAGAAGGCAGGTCCTAAAGATGTTTCAGCTGGTGTAATTAAGTGATGACAGCTTTAGGGTCTATGTGATTGTCAGTCAGTCATAACCTGGCTAGGAAAGGTATCTTTCCTGTTTAATGGATTTTGGAATATCAGAAGGAAAACTGAACACTCTACTGTGTCCAAATTGGGAAACTCTTTCAAACTGTTGCTAACTAACTGTTTTTAGATGTCATTCACTGTTACTGTACTTTGAGAGGTGCTCTAAATTATATGTAATGAGCTTGCAGTGGAAGAAGAAAGTTTCACCACGGCTGAAAGAGCGCATAGTCTTGAGGTATCTTTTAGAGCTTTTGACATCCATCACATTGATTTGCAGGTTTAGTTGCATTCCTCGCACAGGAATTCCACAAGCCTGAATAACACAGTCAATTTCTTTTGGAAAATTTGAATTCTAGACAGTAAAAACAGTAAGTAAGTAAGTCACATGCTCTCTACCAGTATAGTAAGATTAGTGTACATTGTCATTTCCTGCATTAAATGGGCACAGAAATCCATTACTGAGAGGACAATGATTTCTGTTCTCAGCAACAAGGAGCTTGATTAACAGAGCACATGCTGTAATTTTAAAAAGTCTCAAAGGAGAGTCAAGAGATTTCTGTACTGGAACCTGATTAAACATTATATCATTTTTATGGATTCCAAATACTATTTAGAGATCACGGATGGGAAAATCAGTTTCACTTGGAAAGTGATGAGATTGTTTTACAACATTATCTTTTGTTACCCATTAAAGTTTATTAAAGATACCATAAGCTACATTATTCCTCCTCTATTTGCAATTTATAGTGGATGTGCCAGCAGAATACACTAGAGCAGGAAATGTTATTTAAAGTAAGCTAGCTATAAATGGATAAAGCCCATGCAGAAATGAGTACTAATCCTGCTTGCTGCTTAATATGTCTCTTTTAACACTTCTATAGAGGCAGTATTTGATAATATAGTTCCAAAAATAAACCTAGTTCCTTGAAGAAAACTTAAGAAACTTTTACTACTTCTACCAATTAATCTGTGAGCAATGCAGTTTCAGTTTCTGCAACTGCTGTAGCACTGCATATAGTACAAAACCAAAGCTCCTAAACCTTTTTCAGTATTGATATTCCCATGCCTTGTTGGGATCCACTTAGATGAGACATTTTCCCGTGTTATCTTAGCTACCTCATCCTACAGGATTCTCCAGACATGAATCTACCATACTGGAACAAATACCACCAGACTCTGTTCCTTCCCTTCAAAAACTGACCTTGGTCACAAAGGACTCCTTTTGTGCAGTGAGTGACTGTATAAAACAAGATGTGGCAAAACTCTTTCATTCCCTCATGCCCATCGCAAGGCAAAACACACTCCTAATTTCCTGGTGCGCTGGATTAACAGGTGCCTCAACAACCCTCTGCTGAACGTACTAAACTTTGAAAAGCAAAACTAAATTAAAAAAAAAAAAAAGGAACAAAAAAGATGTGGCTTTTTCAATGCTAACGTGTCTTCACGTGGGAAGGTACCCTAGGTTTCAGTTTCTGATTCAGCAAACACAATAAAAACAGTGGCTACTGGTTTTTTTAATAATAGTCCTTGTGGATTTTTTTTGCTTTACATGCTGGTTGTTGTAAATCTTGTCTTCAGATAATTTGTTCACTTTATGCAAAGCATGAAGTCAACTCAGAGCTCTACGCTGTGTGATAGGTATTTAAGGTATAATGATACAAGTCTTGATCACAGTAAATTCTTTTTAATATGGGGGGGGAGTTGTATTGGGGGCTTAAATATGCCAAGCTTAAATATCCAAACGCCCAAACTGAATGTTTGAAATTAGGTATGTTAACTCTGTTTAAAAGTAATTTCTGCCTTACAATATAGTTTCGCTCTGTATTGGTAAGCCTTTTGCTTTTGCCATCTAGATGAAGACAGACCTTGTTCCTTTCGGCTGTTAAGAGCTAACAGGTAGATGAGTCTTCACCAGGTTATTTCCATCAACCAGATTAGTCTGATAGGGATCTGATATTTCTTTGGTTCATTTTATTTACTTACAAAGCATACACATCATATCTTCATTCCCAGATCAACACCGGTTTCTCCCTATGGAGCTTTCTGAACAGACAGAAAGCTCAGACTTCCCATGCATTCTGTGCAAACCCCATGAGGAACACTTCACTTCTTAACACAGATAATGCAATCAGTGCTTTATCCAGCTCTGCTTTTTCAATTGCTTCCTGTGATATCTGTCACTGTTGAACAGTTCCATACGTGAAGACCACTATTCTTGAAGAGTATCCCTTTTACCCTCCTTAGTTTACTTTTCACTAAGCTCTCTCTACACAGCTTAGGCTGGGATCACAATTGCTTATTTTAGCAATTACAAAATAGAGAAGAATTTTCCCCTCTTTAGAAAGCAATTAGCTCAGCATATACATTGCACATGAGGAAAAACTTCATTAATAGAGACTGTCATCTGGGAAAAGTAATTAATTTGAGCCAGCAGGGGCAGAGACACAAGTTTCAGAGGGCAGAGACACAACTTAAGCTGGTTTTGACACTAGCTGTTTCCTATTAATTTCCCAGCTTGCTACTTCCAGAAGAGAACAGGGTAGATAAGAGCATATATGGTATTAAAATTACTTAAGCAAGTTTTGCAATAGGACTTGTCAGTCTTATAAGGGCAGCAATTCTCTCTTGCATTAAGTAGCAGAAACAAAAGCAAAACAAAAAAAATAAAGCCAATTTCACTTGCTGTGACGCAGACATTTGCTTTAACCCTAGTAATTTAACACTAATAATTTTCTCTTAAGGATGTCAGAATATGTCATTATAAACTGATGCAAAACTACTATTTTTCCAAAATTTTTGGACAAAAGATTTACAGTGCTGGCACATTAGAGATATATCGAATTATTAACAACAATGTTTTGAAAAGAACAGTTTTACACTACATCTATAATACAGACATTTAATAAAACAAAGACAAAAGATGTAACTCTCTAAAAGAAAAATGCACAAGACATAAGCAACTGATTTATTGCTATTTGAGTCTAACACCACCAAGAGTTATGCAATAGTGGATAATAGGTATCATTTGTTAAACTGTTTGCAATATCTGTATTTGAGGAAATTACAGGAAGCATCTGACACTGGCTTCCCGTGGTGAAGCCAGGTGCAAAGCTCTGGAGGAACTACTGCTCCCAGGACTCCAGCTCAGGAACATGGGATCTCTGAAAGTTTAAGTGAAGTTATATTAGGTGTCCTGTTCTGAGTTTGAAAGCCTAAAATATGAAAGGTGGAGACAAGGGGAAAGAGACAAACACATTCTGGCTAAAGCTGATTCTTGCTGGAGTACCCAGCTCCCAGCCCCGTAAGTCACAAGTGGGAAAGCTGAGGCTCATGCAAACACATCCTAAAACCTTCCAGGCAAGTTTCTATCAAAAACACTGATGAGCTAAACCAGACACAGGTTTACATTTCAGGTTCCATACATCAGAAGTTGCCAAAATTTAGTAATTTACTTCTTGAAGCTTGGAGTTGTCTATCTTTTCTGCCCATCCTCTGCCTAACTGTATAGCAGTTGTCTGTTGTTGCTTGTCTGTTTTTGTTGCAAGCTCTCTGGGAGAAGGCTTTTGTGCACAGAGAAATCTGTTATTGCTGTAGTGACCAAAATCATTCCCTCAGTATGCTTAATTATCATGTCCTATTGACAAAGGTGCTGAGAGTAGCCTGAGAAGGGAGAGACATGGGGCACAGTGACTGTACACTACTTTAAGACTCATTTACTTAAAAAGGCAATAGCTCATCAAAAGGAGTAGATTGTTACTTTCAGCCAGTTTCTAAAGTGTTTCTAGAAAAGCTACAGTGAAGGAGGAGAGGGTTTTTTTTAATATAACGAAACTCACATAAGAATAGATGAATGCAATGCAAAGTCCTTATCAGTGGAACTTTCTCAAAGTTGTAATTTTTTTTCTTTAACTTACCAAACTCCTTTAGCATGGAAAAACAAAAAGCAGTGCTAGAGACCAAAACATACCAAGAAAGCTTCAATGAACAGAAAAGGATTCAGAAGCAACATGGAAAGTTTCCTATTCCTACACTTATTTTCCCACTTTTCTCCAAAGTTTCTCCCTTTTTGTATCCTTCACACCCAGAAAACAATGCAAGTGATTTAAAAACCGGTGAAGAAGGTCAATAGATCTGGAAACAAGCAAAAACTGGATGAGGGATCAGGCTGGACTGTAAAATAAACAGCAAACAATAGCTGAGTATTCTTGGCTGTGCATTTAATTTACTTATTTCTTTAAGGAAATGCCAGTGAGCCAAGCCACAGAATTCCCTTACCACGCCCAGCGTTGGGAAGGTCAGCAGTGATACTCAAGAGAAGAGCCAGCTACTACAACTTTGAGAAAGGCCCACTGGTAAGGACTTTGCATTTCAACAGTCTATTCTCATGTGAGTTTCATTATCTCAGAAGCCATCCCTTCTGGACCATTAAGTTTGCCTGGAATACACTGTGGAAACACAACTGGGTAATCTGGATGCCTTTACCCATGATTTTTTTATGTGTTAATTTAGGATTGGCATAGTTAGAGGGAGGCATAAATTGAGTATCTGTGATAATATATAGGAAGAATACTATACACCTGATCAAACTTTCTGTAACAAGCCACAATAGGAATGGTTCAGACAATTTCTGGTAGTAATGAAGTAGCAGGAAGCTCAGAATTTCCTAAGTTAACCCAGGTATCCACAGCCCCAAGGGACATTTTCAGACTCAGGCAGTAGTCTCATCTACCAATTTTCCATACCTACATCTTTATCACCCTTCAGAAAAGTGATGAAGTGATGGCATCAAGAGCAAGAAGCAGCACTCCATCCTCCAGTTTACATAACAGTTTACTTGACTTTCATTGCCCTTCCTGGATCATTGAAAAGGTGAATTTTCTTCCTTATTTACTTTCTCAATGAAAAAAGAAATGGGTGTTAAACCCACAAATTGTGCTGGGTAAGTCTACAGCTAACCAAGGTATGTTGAAGTAGGCACATACCAATCAAATCAATGAGGCAAGGCTGACAGAAATTCTGGATGGCACCATGTCCTTCTCAGAAAAATATTTCAACACATTTCAAAAAAAACAATGTGAGCCAAAAAATTAAGTACCCATCTGGTATTTATCTGCAATTCTGCAGAAGAACCACTTGCCAAAGGAGCAAGTTACATTCTGCTTGATCAAAAGCACGTAACAGCCCAGCAAACTCTTACATCCCTCCCTTTCCCTCCCCCCACTCAATTAGACATCTATGGTAACATAGTACATAAAGAGAGCCAGAGGTAAAAACAATATTTGGAAACACAACCCAGAGCACGCAGTTCTCACAAAGAGTTGAAGGGTTCTCAGTAACCAACCAGATCTGCCAAAGCAGCTTCCCATTCGTGCCTGCAAAACATCACATCTCCCAGCACATAAGTCAGTTGATTAAACCAAATTGTCTATTCCACTGCACTTTGAAATCTGGATTTTCATTAACAGTGAGGACACTTGCCTGCTTGCCTGGTTTCTCTCACTTCATTCCCACATCTCTTGTGGGACCCTCCTCTTCTCTCCAGAACTCCATCTGCCCCTTCATACAGGTCTTTGATTTGCCATCTGTTAGGTTATTACATGAAAGGAGGATGTACATGCTGCTCTTCATTGAAAGGACTCCTAGCAGAGACACTGCAGCTAACACTGGAGACATTTCCAAGGCATGCTGGTGCCTCTTCCAAGCTGTGCTTTCTCACCCAAATTTCATTTTGCAGCTCTGGTACCCAAAGTAGCCCTGACTAGTCATCCAGCATTTCCCATCCTATTGGTAAACACCTGCTGTCTTAGAGTACCACAGTAATCTCTGTCTTTCATTCCTTGGTAAATCAATTGAAAATGGGGGTGCAGCTATTCTCTCCTCTTGAATGGTGAACAGACACTGCTCTGAATAACTGAACTGTGAGTACATGAAGAGAAACCTGCAGCAGTGAGCAGAACCAAGGTGGATGGTATTCGGAGGCATTTCTCAGTGTTCCCAAAGCTAATCAAGCTTTTCTGAAACTATGGGTAATACATCTAATTAGCTTAGTATGTGAGGTGAGAGTCTACAGGTGCAGAGAGGAGAGAAACATCTCCAACACTACTGTGGAAATACACAACTAAGAGGTATGAGTCTTCATCATTCCTGGTATGTTACAGAGCCTGTGCTTTAACATGCAAACCATTCATTTACTGTCCTTCCAGTCTACTTCAAAATTTGCATCACTGTATGAAAGTTTGTACTGTGATTTACTGTCATAAAAAAATAAATGCATTGATGCACAAAGAAATGAAAAATAACATTTCAGGTATGTGATCTATCATATCCCATCTTAAGCATATTTTCCAAAAGGCAGGTTATCTTCTTGTTTTCACGAATACGAAACCAGAACAGCTATATAAGATGGATATAAATAGAGAAGGAAAATAAGATGAAACGGAGTAAGAAGCAGAGAGAGATGCTGATTAATTAAGTTACTGCACTTTGAGATTTATAAACCAGCATGATATTTCAAATGTAGCCATCCCTAAACAGAGACTGTAATTTAGACCTCATGTCAACACATTCAAACATCACAAGGAAGGGAGAACAGTGCCCTGTGTCTAATTTGAAATATTTTAAGTACCTGCCATCCACTTTGGCTCATGAGGTGTAAAAATGCATCTATTCTACCTCCTGTAATTACATACAAATATTTTAATAATGGAGCCAGAGTATATTTTCAGGGCATTTGTCCCTCTCCTCTTTCTCTCTGTCTGTCTAATTTGTCTCTCTCCAGGGGCTTTTATGTTTAGGGCTGCTCCATAGTCCTTCTATAACGGTTCTACAATTTGTTGTTTTATTCAGAAATATACAAAGAATTAAGTCAAATATTATTTCTGGTTCATATTTCATTCTGTAAGCTACACATATTCAATAATACATTCACTGTTAAAGCCTGCAATAATGATAGAAGGCATATGAAAAGCTTTTGATCTTTATGATTAAAAAACTCCAGTGACAGATAGGTTTTGATTAAGTGAAAAATGTCATAAAACCATCAGTTATATGTTCAAGGGCAGAAAGTTCCCTGCATCAACAGAAAAATTCTTGCAGTTAAGACTCAGACTCAGGAGGCCTTTGCTCAATTTACAGTACTAGCACAGTATTCCTGTTTGATCACTGTACAAGGCACTCGGGATAATTCTCAGAAGTAATTACCCTTTGCAGTGTCTAGGGTCGTGCGTCAGTGTCAAGTTTAGCACTGAGATTTCATGCTCAGTCCACAAGCTGAGTAAGATGTCTAAGGAAAGGATATTCATGAACAGGGAGGAGTAAAGCACAGAGAGGAGTTGGGCACTTGCTAAGTATGCCAATAGGGTGTCTTCTCTGTCACCTGTAAAAGGTAGCTGAGCTGCAAAGCAGAAGATGATCATCAAGCTAACTGTTTAGTTGTGTGATGCCGGAGGCATTTATTTCAGATCCGCCCATTCATGGTATGTTGGTACGTGCAGTACAAATGTCTTGTTTGGCTCCTGATTTGAGAAGTCAGTAACATGCGAAAGGATAGCACAGATACTCTCAGGGCTGGTTCAAAACATCATAAAGTTAATGAAATCTTTCCACAGACTTCAGTTAATGTTTGATCAGTAACATAGCTGTCAAGAACAAGTCTTTTTCAATACTTCTTATTGAAGTAATAATTCCCAAAGACTGTCAAGAAAAGTGGAGGTGTCCACATCTGAAAACACTCAGTAACTATAAAAATACTGCATGGGTTGTATTAATTTAATTACAGTAAGTGAGTGACAATCAACCAGTGCTTGTACTTAGCTGGATAAACAAGTAGTGAAATTGCACTAGTAATGATTTGCATTGTTGCTTGTTCTGATGATTAGTATCATCTTATCCCTACCATTTGTTTATTGGATCCAACAGGGATGTTCATTTGTAAAGATTTAAGGGACAGGGATCCCTGATCTCAAAGTCTTTTTTAGAGGCCATGGTGAACTTCAGTCAATTGGCAGGACCAGAAGCAGGAGTAGCATACCCAAGCTGTTCAGCCCATATGATAGAACTTTTCCTAACATTAAGAAACAACAACAAAACAGGTTTTCTTGAAAAACAGACATGATTTTCCCTCTCACTATTCAGCATTTGGGGAATTTCCTGGGGTTTGTGACCCTTTAGGTATATTCATTCACACATTATACAAGGAGCCATTAACCAGCTGAACTCTAGTTAAATGCTTATTTCATGCATTTGTATGCTGAGATAAAAAGGCTACTGATTCCCATGCCAGCTGTTATCCCTCTCAACTTCACAGCTACTTGTTTTCTAGTGAAAAGAAAATATTCTAATATGCTACTCATTAATACGCAAGCATCATTTCTTCTTTTTAAAAATTGACTGTCAAGTCGCTTTTCTTTAGAAGTTGTCCAGTGAGTATTCAATTTAAAGTGCCAAATCCTTCTGTTCTATATAATCTTCTTTGCATTCCTTAGTATTCAACTTCATTTTGAATAGAACTTCGTAAAGTAGTACTTTTGTACCGAACATACCCCTTCCCTTTGTGCAGTCAAGGTTTTTTTCTTTGACATTTTAAACAACCATTTTTCTCATTGAAGCCATTATAGTAAATAAAAGTGCAAGTCGAGGGCAAGTTCTCTTATAATGATCAATTTTGTTGAAACACTTTTCAGATATATTTTTCAAGTTATCCTCAGGCATATATATTCATAAGATCAGTATGCCTTGCAGACTCTTTGTGCTAGCTGATAAGGAAGAAGGGAAGGAAAAAAACCAGTCATGGCGTGATTGCCATATCCCAGGCTGAGTCTGCAGATCGGCAGTTACAGAACAGCTTACCCCTAAATGTGGGCTGGAATTCGTAGAGCAACAATGAGCATGGAGCTCACACAAGTCATTTGGTCAAAATAAATAAATGACCTTACTCCAAATGCTAGCTGTTTATTTACTCACTTTATGGATGACTCCAAGGTATAGCACTACAAGTCAAATATTAGATATATAGGAGTGTAATAGGGAAGGGGCAGACTTCTAAACAAGGCATAAAGTTGCATAAAAGTAGTATTCAGGTAAAATGGGTAACTTAACTCATTAGCAGAGGTTCATTCCACAGCTACTCTATCCAGCAGAACTCAGGTTAATTACCACTCCTCAAATGCCAGTGGTCATTCTCTATATTTCAGTGAAATGCTAGCCCTTTCCTGTCGTGTCTAGCTGTATAACTACCATTAGATCTCTGCTAGAGATTTGGCTCTGAAAAGCCATTAATTTTAGATACAGACTTTTAATCTCTTTTTTTTTTCTTTAGCATAAAAGTGAACTTTAATAACTTCCTCATATGCTCCAAAACCCTTGTATTTCCTCTCCCCTTCTCAACATGAAGCATGTTATTAACAAAATCTCACAAACAGTTCAGCTCACCTAATTGCCATCTATTAAGCTATTCTCAAATACATACACTTTTAGAAACACATTGTTAAAACTAATATGATTGTTGGCTTTCTTTGCTTAACTGTCCAAAAAGATTGTCTTTCCTTTAAGATAAAAAACACCTGAGTCCTCCTGAACAGATACAGTCTCCTTCCCACCAGGTACAGTTACAACATTGTAGTTTACTGTTCTGCAAGTGTGCATTCCTTCCCCATGTGTGCTTAAAGAACTTCATCATAGAGCTCGTAATTACTCCCAACCTCATCCTTCTAGTTTCTTCTCACCCATCTGTTTGCAGGTAGCTTCTCTCACCTCTTGCTACCTATGTATGTGACAGCAAGGCCCTGGCTTTTCTCCCCTTTCTAGCTTTATCAACTTTCAGGCAAGCACTTTTTCAAATAACAGCCTTTTCATTCAGTGCCCCACTCAATATTTTTCTCTTCCTAACAGCATCCTATCTAGAGACAAAATAAGCCATTACTTAAAATACTTAATATTTGCATAACACCAATTCACTGAGACAGATACATCCATGCTTGCCTCTACAGAGACATCTCAAGAACTAACTAAGCTCACATATCTGTAAAGGTAGCAAGTCACACATATCTATCTGCATCATATCCCAGAGAATTGCCATGGTAATTTCATTTTTAAGCTCAATACAAAAACAAGCTTTGTCCTGCTTGTTCTCTAGGCCTAAGTTTCTATTCAATACATCTCCAAAGGAAAGGATCAATCATTATATTTTGCTGCTGCATCACAAAGGTTCTTTTGAATGCTGGGGTCATTGCAGGTGGTCAAGAGTCAAGAGATATTTGCCAAAGATTATTTCATCTTTTAAAACTTCAGTGCTTTTAAAAAAATATTGAATTACCTTCAAAATTGGAACAACTAAGCAATTTTAAAACATATTTTGCCATTAATATAATTGCTTTCAGCCATATTTCTTGGACATTTTGTATTTGACAGAAAGAAGGAAGAAATCATGCCAATTTGTTTTATGTAAGTGGTGAACTTGATGAACTCAGCCAATTACATGATAGCTTTGACCTATTTGTACCAAAGGAGAAGTGAATCACAAGTTTTTATCTGGAATGAATTATCAGAGAAAAAAGATAAAACATTGACATTAATCTTCATCACAGTAAATAGTGTAGCCGTTACTTACTCCTGTTAGATTGTGCTCCGGGTCATACAGATGCATACTGAGACATTGTTCACTACAAATGATTTCAAATGGGGGTGTTTTTCAATTTTTTCATTGTGTAGGGCAGCCACATCTCTCAGAACACCATACGGCAGAAGTATCCCTCATGGCATATGATGAGTTCCAGACAGATTGTATGCAAAATGAGTCTAGTGATTTTTATCCTCCTCCTCCAACCACCCACAAGCCATTTACTGCCTGGTTTCCTCTCTCTCAAGTTCACCGCAGTAGTGAAGTAAGACAATTAACTGAACAGCTAGTCTTGAGACCTCACAACCCACAGAGAATCCAGCTAGCTATTATACACACCTCTCTTAAAGTGTTTTTCAAAAAAAAGCCAAGTCCTGTAATACAAAACATATTTCTTCCCTCATTCCTTGCCAGATGATTTTCAGCCCCCTCAGCTGCTCCCTTACTTGGCCGGTATCTCAGAGTTCATCTCACACATCAGCTAACCAGAGGCAGAGTTTAATAGCAGTAACCTATCAATGTACCCACCTGGCACAGTAAGACAGATTCCAGCTAGCACCTTACTTTGGGGTCTCCCTTCAGTTCTCATCTACAGAAGCCAATTCCATCTCATCCCTGTTAATTACAAAACACACCTCTCAAGTTCTTTCTGTAGTTAAATGAGTTGGCACCCATGAAAGGTGTCTTTACAAATTCAGAGCCCATTTTCCCTGCCAATTCCTGACTGACTTTTTTTTTTTTATTTCCTCCTTTGCTGTCAAGCATTTTCTGTCACACTGCACAAGTCTGCTTTCAAAATGAACTTAAATGAAGGGAAAGTTTGTTACCCTTCTCTTCCACCCTTGCTTCATTTTCTCTACATGCTGATTTAGAAGTGCTCAGACATCTTCCCACTTCTGCTTCCTACCCTGCTCTGAGTGCTAGAAAAGGTGTGTTTCTCCTGCCCTTTGCCCTTCTGCCAGCAGCTTTTAGCACTTTCCCAATATTGAAGACACTGATGTTACCCCCAATTTTATGATTTCTGCATTCTGCAAAGTTTCTGCCTGGCTATTATTCTTATCAATCCGCCACATTTTCTTGCATGTATCTTGGTGACCACATTCCCTTTCACAGCCATTTCCTGCTTGCAGCTTCCAAACAGCATTTTTTCTTCTGCTTCTTCAACACCTCTTCACAAAGTTTCTCTTCATAGCTGCTACCTTTCCCTGACCCTTCAGCATCCACAACCCCAAACCTATTGTAAGAAGTCAAGACCAAAACCATCTTCAGCAATTTACCACTCATTTGATCATTGCATTCAAAACAACTGGCTCAGTTCCATCTTCAAATCATAGTCTGCCAGCCCTTATTTCACCCAGTTTCTTACAGGAGCAAACTACCTTTTTCCTCTTAAATCATGCACTGGTTGGATGGGGCAGCTGAACAGGGCTAATTAACCTAGAGCTTTTGGACCTTATGAGGCAGACAACCCTGTTACAGACAGGTAGTCTGTAATTTGATTAGGATGAGAATTATCAGGGAATAAGCACATTTCTGGTGTTTGTATCTGAGGAATCAAATTTGTGTAAATTAGAATCCCTTTAAATTCTGTCCCTGTTTTCTCTAAAACTTTACTCATCTTTGAGTACAATGAAGCCTTCTGTTGGGATATGTGAAAAAATACTTTGGTTTTGGCTCCTGCTCAGAAGCAGAACTGAATATATCATTTTTTTCAAGCTAACCTATGATTTAAAGCACCATATGGCTAATATAAATTTTAGCTTAGCTGTGAGTGACCTTTCCTACATTTACATGCTTTATGTACAGATAACTCACAATCCCCCCAAAGCACACACAGTATATTCTGAAAATGCATGAAAAACAGTTTCATTCTAACTTGTTTAAAACCCTTTGTTACGTGCAATAGAATGCAATAAAACAGAACTATGGTGTCTTACCAAATATTTCTTAACTGTAGATTTTGTTACTAAACTCTCAGAATTTTAAAAAATCTACCTAAGTGTCAATACATTTTAATTTATTCTTCCATCAGAATATTGCTTGCTGCTAGCCATTAGGAAACTGTGTTCCTTGTCTGGATATTGTATCCAATATGTTGTCCAGTAATCCATTGTAAACTAACTACTGATGGAAGGAGAGTAGCTGCAAGCAACCAGCAAGCTCAAACAGTAGACATCACTATTGATAGTGAGATGAGATCTAGCCAGGGATAGCTGAAGACCATTGATCTGTAAGTATAGGGTGTATTATGGGAAAAAATTCCATGTTAATATGTTAGTGTGGTTCTTGTACTTACACTGGGGAAGAAGACATACATACATTACAAGTAGAACTATTCTTGGGACCATACCTTTATTTTCTCACCTGGCTTTATGCCATCTGGAAAAGCATCCATGGACTTTTTTGTCCTCCAATATATGTTTTAAAAAAGATCAACAACTTTCTTGCTTTGGAAAGATATTATTCCCGGTAACATTGATGCTCATGTGAACTGAGAGCGTTAAGGACATTGGCTTGTCTACCTGAGGAAGAAAAGAAACAAAAAAATAAAATCCAAATTTAATGTAAGCTGGTAAAAAACTGATTTAATTTTGACCTCCTCCTCTTATAAGGCACTTTACGCTCGTAGTATTTTGGACAGAGTTAAAGCAGGACAACTTGCTTGTACAGAAAATGGCTTAACCTGAATACCCTGTATCCTGTTGGTTATACCTAGAGAAATCCTTGAATACAACAGTACCAGCAGTTCAACTCAAGAAGCAAACACGTGAATAATTATAAATTAAATTGGCCCTGAGCTTCTACTTAATCATTAATTAGGTAAAATATAATACGATTATAACATAGAGTTTTGTAACAGACCTCCCTTTGCAGTTCTTACACGGAAATAGTTAATTACTTTGAGTATCTCTGGTTCGAACTATCAAATTCTTGTTTCCCCAAGCAACAGTGTCAATATTTAAAAAGTTTGTGCCCTGTGCAGGTAGACAGAAAACCATCTCATTCCTCTAATTATTTCGATGAGTGCTAGAGGCAACGCATCTTTCTTCATGATGCTCTGTCAGTATTTCCTCAGCAACTTTTTTTCTTTTTTTTTTTTTTTTGCTAAACAGGGCCACAGGCAGAGAAAGGTCTTGTTAAAGTCTGAAAGCTTTCTGTCTGAAAAAGTCTGAGAGTCTGAAAGTATTCTAGGCAAAGAATTTTCTTTTTTTAAAGCAATTCCCCTAATAAGATGAAATGTCATCATCCTGGAACTAAACGTGACACAAAGTTTTTAAGATCTTGCAAGATTTATATTTGACCTTTCAAAGAACCAAAGTGTTCCAAAAAATGACTTCTCTCAGGGGCAACCCTTTGGGTGTTCTGAGGAATAAAATCATCAGAGCCATTTTTAACTCTGCTCTTGTTGCAGGAGAAAACTTTTGTCCCATAGCCTCATTGAACAGGTCTGTCTACTACTAAGTGTAGTACACACAATACTAACTGTAGGTTCTGACGTGCAGTGCTTATAATCACTCCATTTGAAGCATCTCATTAGATAATGTTTACCTAATTCTAAGATTTTATCAATAGGCTTTTCTTAACTATTATGCCCAAACACCTTCTCTTCATGTCCACTTTTATTTTTCTTTTCAATAAAGCTTTAAATGCTGTACAGAACATTTTTACCTTTCTGATGGCCTGCTGGTGCTCTTGCAATAAAATACAGATTATTTATTCATGTTACGAGAGCATCTTGCAGAGCCTAGTCAGAGACTGAGATACCATTTTTCTAGCTGATGGATAAAACCAATGGAAAATAGCAAAGTTTTTTCATTCTGTATGGAGAAGACAAAATGCTAAACCTTTACAAATTGCAGTGGAGTTTCTTTATATCTTTCTGTGACTCCTGATATATGCACTAGTGTTCACCTCCTCAGTTGATCTAAATCAACATGTTTCTATTAGCTCCATGATTGATCAGTCACATGAACACAGTTTGCACCATCTGAAGAACTGGTCCTCTTTTAAAAAAATCTGTACTCACACTGAGAGTATTTAATTTTATTTTCAGTTATAGGAAACAAACAAATGAATTACCTTATACACTGTGCTATTCATATGGAGACAGAACACTGAGATTGGCCCGCTACATGTACTACCCACCTACAGTCTGTCAGCTGCATTTGTTCCAAAATATATTGCACAGCCACCATCTGTCAATCATAAACTCTGTGGCCAAAGATCAATTTATTAATTTAGAAATACTGAAAAACACAGCTGCTCATGAAAATGCTAAGAAAGGTTATTAGACATGTTGATCAGCATTATAAACAAATATTCATTGGTTTCTACCTGTTTGCTTTGTTAAAAAAACTGTTCCACAACACATTTTAATAAGAAGTAAGGAATTAATTGATAATTTGGCATAAGAACAAGCTGCTGCTTTAGTCACTTAATTCAGTATTGCTGATGTTTTATTTCTTGCCTTACCAAAAAGCCACCAAAAAGCCCAGCATTTCAATAAATAATCTTTCTTTTCCATTTGATAATTAAAGCAGCTTAAAACAGAGACAGTTTCAGGACTAAAGGTGTACATTTTAGAATTGTAAAAGCTGCTGGAGCCCTTATAAAAGGATGAGAACAGCTTACTACCTAGGGTAACCAAAGGGAATATTGGGGAATGAAGAGAAGCTAATACAACTCCTATAATATAGAAGCAATTAAGAGGTAAATCAAAAGAAGATATAGTCCAACTTAGATTTCAGAAAGTTTCCAATCTCTGCTTAAAAGTGAGAATAACTGTACATACAAAGACTCTTCAAAGAGAGTGAAAACAAATATAAGGGTATCATCAGCCTCCAGCCTGAAGAACCTCTTTGTTAACAAAAGCCAGAAAGCATCACAAGTCTGGGTATATCACCCTTTCTTTGAGATGCAGGAGAAAAGGGAAGCGGAAGATGTGATGGGCCTCTCTCAATACTGAGAAGCATACTAATGGTTCCATAGAGTTACCTACAGGAGCATCTAGCTATTAAATCTTCCATTATCATCTTCTCATAGTTGGATTGTTGTTACTTTCTCTTCTGCTTAAAATATGGCAATGAAATGCAGCTTAATAAAGTATCTCCCAGCCAAAGCTTTTCTTAGCTTGAAAACGGTCATTTGCCTGCTACAAAGAGTAACATCTGCTCTGCAATTTATGCCGTAAGACCCATGTATATACAAAACATCAATATTTAATCATAGCACAGAGTAGTTTACAACACTCTTAAATTTACCAGATATTAGTTTTAAGTGTTTATATCAGACTAACACATTGCTCAGGTTCACAGAGCAGGTAGTGTTCCAGGACCCATTTCTTTGTCCATGAATATCACTTATGCTTTCCCAACACTTGCTGCCTCTGAAGGAAATTTTTAATTTTTCTCATGCTCGGAGAAGAATATATGCTAAAGGCATACAGATATAAATAGATACAAAAAATTACCTACCACTAATTGAATTGTGCTTTTGTATGTCATAATTTTAAAATATTGAATGCAGTCTTTATAATCAAATACTTACATCTTCTTAAGTATAACAAAACAGTTAGGAAGTGATTCTTTTGTCAGAATGTTAAGGAGCAAAAAATTTTCAAACTTTTGTCCCCGTTTTTCTTTCTGAAATATTTGTGCTGGTGGAGAATTACGATTGCATAGGTATGCTTGTAAATACTTTCACATAAACACTAAGCACAAACTTTGGATAGTTGAGTGAGATCTGACTCTTTGCTCGCTCTTTACAAATGTTCCCTTTCCTGTTCAGTATTTGCATAATTTGCACACTTCCCTGAGGACATATAGTAAAGAAAAATACTGTCTTTCAATGGTTTGGAACTTGTTATCATATTCTTAATTCACTGATTTGGGCATTTTAAAGTACCCATTTTACATCTACAAGCATGTCCTCTTTTTACATTTGATGACCTTGAGTTTCTAACAATAAGGCATTTCTTTGAATGACATAACATACAGGTGTAATGAATGAACACATAGGATAGATCTTGAGTTTTTCTATACTAAAATTAAACTTCTGGATCAAAAAGTCCATCAACTTAATTTAATATCAAGAAGAGGTAGAGTAACACACTATCATATCTAGTATTTAAAAAATCTTACAGTTAAAAAAAATAGGAAATTAAAACTAGGTAACTGAAAAGAAAGGAAGTGCCTAGCTAAAATAATATAACACATAACGCAGTAACATTTCATAAGTAAATTCTCCACTGTAGCTGGAGCCTATGTCCTGCAAACTCCTATCAGATCTGACTGCTATCTTAATACATTTTAGAGTATATATTAAAGCAGGGATTTGGTGTTCTTTGAACAAAGATTTAAAGTGCAAGCTTAACAAAATAATAATTCTCTGGGGAATATTTCTTTCTACTTTTTCTGTGGAAATTTGCTTAATGCAGGTGGGTTTTTTTCCCCTCCAATGTATCTTTTACAAATTCTTGTGAATTTATGACTGTAGTACTTTTCTTGCTATTTAAACTATTAATCATTTAAACCACAGGATCACAGAATGGTTGAAGCTGGAAGGGACCTCTGGAGGCCATCTTGTCCAACCCCAAATAATCCTTGATAAACTTTTAGGACCAGTGATATTCTGGCAATAAGTTCCACAGGGTAGTTCTAATTCACACTTTAAAAGCGCTTCCATTTATTAAGCATGTTTGGGCTTGTTATCTTTTATTTCATGGTACAATTCACCATTTATCAATGAGAAAAGGTAGAAAAACATAATGCCATGGATGACATTCTCAGAACGTATAAATTGAATTCTACCTATGCAACAGACTTGAAAAATTTACATTTTTTTCATAGCTTTAATGCTCACAAGATGAAAGGGGCAGGTTTTCTCCAGATCTTTGGACTTTAAAAATATGAATATTCTTATTCAATAAAGAAGTGGTCAGTAAAATCCTGTATCATATTCAGGCTACAGACTCCACATCATTTAGATTACCACATGCATATTACTAAAAGGTGACATAAATATTAGTGAATCTGGCTTTTATAATACATGTTATAATAAAATCTTATTAATAATATATAATAATGTATATACTACAAATTATATACTATATATAGTATAAGTATAATTACATGGTATAAATATAGGATAATTACATAGTATATTTATACTATACACTGTATTGTACTACAGTGTACTATACTATACCTACTCAAGGACATACTATACTTATACTACATAATTATTTACTATTTATTGTATAATATATTATTTATACATCATTGTTGCTGCTAGATGTAGCTGATGGTGAAATGGAGTACAAAATTTGTTATACTGCTTACAAAAAATGTGTATCACCACCAGCTGCTGCCGGTAAAGTTCTGCTGGGCTGAAATTTCACCTAAGACCTTGAGTATGAGTTGTGTTATAGTTATTATTTTTCATACTACCAACAGTTGCAACAATACTTCAGAGCTGTTGATTCAGCATCATTTATAAGGCATTTGTTTTTTTGGTAGCACAGCCTTTTTCAGATCAATAAAAGCTGAAGATAAATGGTGATAAATTAACAGCTTTTAAATTCCCTTTAAATCTAACTTTATTATCACACATATTTATTGCGCTAGTTCATCAGAGCACAGAGGCCTCATCCTTGATGTCCGGTAGCATGGTTATACTTCTTTGTAATACAAACCACACCAATATCAGATTTCTTATCAATAAACCAGAGGCACTGTGTTATCTGGCAAATGAATGATAGACCTAAAAATTAAAAGTATTATTTCTTTCAGAAGGAAAAACATTTAACCCATGTTTTTCTGGCTTTCTGTCAATAAATGGGGCATTTATTTCATCTCTCACAGTAAGATACAAAGCTTAATCAATGGGTACAGTATTCTGTTGGTGCTAGTCCTTTCCTGAATCAGTAAAGACTCACCAGTTTTTCCAAACCCTGGAATTTAGACTTGATACTTGAGTCCTGAAATGGTTTGGAAAAAAATACGTTTAAGCCATCCATTTATAACCTACCTAAAAAAGATGTTAGATCTTTTTTACTCTCAGGAAAAGTAGCCTCAGCTTTTATGAAAAGAACTGGTTAGAGAATTAGATAATAATGTCTGCCTAAATATGCACTAATATTAACCTCTGCCCTGTCAATAAGACGGTATGGAGGCAGATTAGTCCTTGCATTTAATTATCTTTTTATTCCACTGAAGTTTTGTCTTTTTTTCTGCTTTTGCACCTCATTAGTCATGATCAAAGTGTATTCCTCTTAATAGTGCCTTAATGTGATGCTTTGATCACATTTTCTGACTAATTTGAAAGTCCGTTAACTGAATTACAGCAGAGCCTGGTGCATTTGAAGTTTTTGGAACCATTTTCCTGGAGCCATTTTACTCTGACAAATTTTAGGTATTTAATTGAGGTTCCCAGGAACCCAGCTGCTCTGGACTTCTTCTATAATTGACAGAATAAGACTCCTCCAGTGAAAAGTGAATCAAGTATCTCCAGAAGATGATTTGGCCCTTCTGTGAGCCAAATCTTTCTCAGGTGGTTTCCATTGACTAGAAAAGGAGACTCTTTCAACCAGAATCTGAACTTAACAAAACTAAGTTCGTAGAAATAACTAGGATAATTTTGGTCTGTGTTTTATGAATTTGCCTATGAACCTTGTCCTTGTCTTACTCATGAAGGGATATTTTAATGATTCTCAGAAATGTGTATCGACTGGCAATGAAATATGTGCATCCATGAGCTATAAGAGCATCCGTCTAAGGACTTTAGAATAACCACCTTCAGCATAGGTCATTTTTTATATACCTTGCAATTCCACACATAGTATATCCTACCCATTTCAACTATCTATATGCTTGCTTTCTTGGAGGCCACCTTAAAGTCGTCTTAAACCTTACTGGCAGAAATCCGAAGGAGTGGATGTATTCGAAAATTCATCCTCAAAAATGTACCCAAAGCAATATTACTCCATGTAAGTAGTTCCACTGTCAATTTGTTTCTGCCTCTGAAAATTGTTTGGTGAGGGATCAGTCACACAGTCAATTGGAATAGATACAGCAAGGCCACATGCTGGAGTATCACATATTCAGAAATCAGTAATTGCTTCAGACAATGGAATAAAAAATGGTCAGTAGTTAGGAATCTCCACAAGAACTGTGACAAAACCCTCATTAGTTAGATGCTTGCTTATATCCTCCTTCTGTGATAGCTCAGTGGAAAATAATTCCTAAGAAATTTTACACGATTTTTCACTATCCTGGAGCCATATTTCAAGAGATGCCATTCATCTCATTGCTATCAATAGTCAAGATACTGGGTATCAGGTGAATTAAGACACAGTAGTCATTAATTTACAAAATAGTTGTCACGACCCAGACTGGACAGACCAGGGAGTCATGTTTAATTCAAAATTCCCTCGAGCTAAATTAAAGGTGAAATGACATCAAATGATCAGTTAAAGATTTTATTCATGACAGAAGCAAACTGAACTGGGGAGGCGTGATAGTAGGTGGCAGGGTTTCTCACAACAGGAGTTGGCATGAGACTACTTCTGTAAACCCTGTAACCCAGCGTAACCATATGCATCAATTCAGGGAATAAGGAGATCCCTCCCGTCGAGTGATGAGGTTCAGAGCAGACCCCCTTGCTTTCCAGACTCCTCCTCAGAGAAAGGCCAAGGGGTGGCTGGATCCACTCTTAGTCCCAGACTTGGTCAACGGTTTATGTCGTAAAGGGATGAGGTGTAGGGATTGTGGGGAAAAAAAAAGAGAGAAGAAGACAGAGAGAGAAAAAGGAAGAGAGAAAGATTTCACCAGTCCTGGGTCCAGCGTTGGTCCAGTCAGCCGAGGGGTCCAGTCCCGGTGGGCTTGCGCACCTGGGGCTTCAGTTTGTGCCCTTTTATCATCCTTGGCCCTCCTTTGGGCGGGCACCCAAACTCATCAGGCTAATGAGCAGTGTGTGAGCCTCTGGGCTTGGGGGTCATTTGGGGAGTAACTTCTCCTTTCCTGCAGACGTGGCCATTGTTTGATCTTTGTATCAGAAGAGCTTATCAGAGCAGGGAGCTGCGCAACCTCCAGCACGCCCTCCCCTTCCTGTTGCTGATGTGTACCCAGGCACCAATTTCTTGGACATTCTCTGGTTACGTCATCTTAGAGGCCTCTGGGGCTGAACATGTCTAGAATCAGTGTAACCAGCCTTGCTGAGAAGCTGCAGGAGCACAGATGCAGGAGAAATAAATGAATAGCAGCACTGTGTGTCTTCTGACTCAATGGGATCACTCAAAACAAAACTGGAAATACAACAGGCCGTAAAAGTTCTATCCACACCGTGATCACTTTTGCATAATTGTAGATAGTGCTTAAAAAAGTAATAAGTGATAAAAATAAAAACTAGCTAAAATATGAGGCTCAGACATAAAGTTCGGCAATGTTTTTCTGGGGTTCTGCTCTAGTGCTGCCTAAGCAAGGTTTTTCCTCTAACTCTTGGAACATGCTCCCTAACCTGCAGTTTTGTACTGTGCAGTGAGACTTCATTCTCCCATCAGGACAGTCTTTGTATTTCTTTCCCATTCAGTGAACACAAATTTATTGTTAATTTGTGTAGCTGCCCAGACACTCACAATTAGCACTTTCATTTTCTGCCAGTTGTTTAGTCACATCTAATCATTGCAAAAGTTATAGAAAATCTTTCTGAAAAATCACTGAGTTTTCAAAAATGCATCTTGACAATTTTATTTGGTTTTATAATTTATTGTGTTCATTTTCCTATCCCTGGCAATGCATTCTAACTCTTATTACCATACAAACCCCAGCTGCCTTTTATTCAGCTGATATAAGCTCCATATAAAGAAACCACCAAGTCTTTAACACTTTACAAAGGCAAAGGGTGGCATTTTCTAGAGTATTAGGACCTGATCTAACTGTTGGTGGAAATAAAAGTCTGCTTGGGTGAGGTTTTCCATTCCGAACACTGAGTCTTGCTCCTGACTATAGATTAGTTAAGTCTTATTCCTAACTAAAGATCCAACTTAGCTCCTGAAAATCCAACTGTATTTTGTTAACCATTTAGAGTTAAAACTAATTCAATTCCAAAGTGCCTTAGATTTTTTTAGTTAGTGTGATTTTAACATATATCAGGAAGAACTGAGAAGGTGTGCTATGGGTTCAAGCACAGGAGGCAAAATAGTCAGTTTAGGGATTATTTCACTAGTTTATTTGATTATATTGGATGAAGGAAAGGTAGAATCTCCAAAAATAAATTTCAGTAAATCAATTCTCTTTCTTCTGACCTAGCCAGGATGTACCAGCAGATGTGTTCCCCTTTCTTGGCACACCATCTTTGGCAGGCTATGACACTGTACGCTGAGAAGGCAGGAATCATAGCAAGGGCAAACTGTCAGAAAGCAGAAAAGTTGAAGAAGTTTTACAGCAGAGAAACAGGAGGACTGCTGCAACAGCTTATGACATGCTGGGTGCAGCATGGGCTGGCTAGAATAGAGTTCAGAGCAGGATATAGAGAAGCTGTGATCTGCAGGAACCCTGCGGAAGGAGCAATTGAGAACTGCTTACATGCTGTAGCTGGGTGCTGGCAGGTTCCCTTTTTATAGAAGGAAGTTGAGGTAAGATAGAGGAAAGCCTCAAAGCTTGTGGGACACATGGCTTGGAGCTAGCCCAGGTTTTTAAAGAAATAATAAAAATAATGCTTTGGGCAGTGAATTAACCCAGATCAAGAAATAAAATTGCTCTCCTACAAGCCTTTATAGTTAGGTTTGCTGCAGTTTGAATATTGTCTTTTAGGAAGTTCTGCCACATGAACCTGTATGCATGTTTAAGTGCGTGCATGTCAGTGTTCAGAGAGAGTATGCATGTATATACCACCAAACAGGACAAAACAGAAGCTGATCCTGAAAAACAGATCTTGAAAAGGAGTGGACGGGCCTTACTTCCAAATTGTTTTTACCCTGTGCTAAACTTTCCTCAAAGAACACAAGAGACAGGGATTTTACTGCAAATTGTTGTGGAGCCTCTGTACCAGATACGTGCAACTGCCCACCCTGCCTTGTATCCTAGTGATCTCCCAGTGGCAACTAGCAGCTGAAGCAATTCAGCACTTTCTTGCTCTACTGAATACCTCAAATAGTTTGGGCTATGCCGAGGGGAAGCTGTTGTCTAGTTCAGGTCATTCTCCCAGGCTTAAATCTTCCCCAGAATGAACAACTTCATGGTGGAGAGGCTGCTTGGATAAAATTCTCCCTATACACCAGCTACGCTCTTGAAAATGAACTTAGAATATGATCAGAACTATGCTGATTCCCCAGTAATAACTTTTTTGACTATACATTATTTTGACTTTGCTTACACTTATATCTAAGGGAAAAAATAACATTAAATTAAGTAATAATTACAAAAATTTATGCTTAACTTTGCATAGTTTTGATCTAAATTTGCACTGTATCTCCATGCATTTAAAATACAAGGAAGCATCAACTTGATATCCTAGTTCAGGTCCGTTACTTGATAAAGTATTCAGCTGTATAGACAGCAAAAGTAGCATAACGCTTTTTGACAATAATACTCTAAAGAGTAGAGAGGAGATGTAAAAGAACAGGGAATTTATCTCACATATAAACAGCTATGAAATTCAGTAAGATACTAAATCAAACCAGGAGGAGAAATGACTGTTTTTTATTTAGAAAATGAAACTGAGGTGAAGTAGTCTGAAGAGATGGATAATGAGATGACATAAATATCTGACAAAATTCAGCGGGCTCAGGTGTGCTTTGTATTGAACTTGCCGTTCTTAATACAGGAGATATGGGCATTTATAAATATATTCAAAGTTTCACCAGCTTATGAACAGGTAAACAGATAAAAATAGCTCATTGATTTACAGACACGTCAGGGTTTTTAAAATGTAAAATTTGTGCAGCAGGGTGATAGGACAGTTTCTGCAGTAGCTAACACATTAAGCATTTTTTTCCCTGCTAGTTTAATTATCTTGTTAAAGAGACTGTTGGCATATTTTGCAGGAGCACCAAGTCTAACAAAATCTGACAAGAGTTAAGATCACATACTCTTCCTAGTCCTTGGAAATGTTGTGAAGAATAAGAGGTTTATCTGGGTTTAGTTGCTAAAGGGGAAGCCAGGATATATCTGGTTAGGAAGCTAAAATGTTCCTCCCAGAGCATACTTGTCCATAAGCTACTCCCCAGGCCATCCTACCTCCTGCACAAGTGACTGTCAACAGGCATTTCAATGGATCCAGACAGGGAGCTAGATCATGCAAGAGGGAGGTTGCCTGGGTTGCCGAGGTTAGGTGGTGAGTGTCCTTGCCAACAGATAATAGCAGGACTGCAATGACTGGAAGTGTGTTTCTCCCAGAGTCCCATGGGAATATGCGGATCCGGGAGGATATACAGTGCTGCCTGCATCTTAGCATCACCCATCGTCCCTGCTCTCAGGCTCTATGCACTGGGTGCAGCTCATACTAGGAGGCAAGCCACTTTGCTTGACTGTGAAAGTGTTGTATGGCCATAGTTGGGGCAAGACGTGAGGGAAAGAAAAGGTTCAAGTCTCACACTGACGGACAGTATGAGAGTTAACAGGACTGACAAATACTACCTGTGTTGTTTGGTTACAGTAAGTCATCACTTGAAAGAGAGACAAAGTAGAAAAGGCTCCATTAGTAGAGAAAGGTGGGGAGTTTTGTTTTTTGGGGGATGGGACCATTCAAAGGCCTCTTCTGCCTTGAGCTGTAAGAAGAAGGACCAGAAATCTCTGCTTTTATCACACATATCAGACAATGAATATATGCTGGGAATCTGCCATACAGCAGAGTGAGTGAAGGGTTTGTTGGACCTTCTGCTGGGATTCTTGCTGACCTGGACAATGTTTTATATTAATGGGAATTAGGGCTTTCATTTTAGAATAGAATAGAATGACAGATACTGGTTCTTTCTGTCTGAGATATTAATTTTATTGAGCTAAAATTTACAATCGTCACTATACCAAAGTCATAATTTTACCTGTTTGTAATAGATTGGCAATGCTCAACAGATACCAACTGACCCATATATCACTGGTGCCTTATCAGTGACATGAGACAAAAAGAAAAATTTCTTTTAGAGCTCAAACTAGAAATAGCTCACACACCACAAAACCCCACAGACCCAAGTGAGATCTTTATTTGTGCTATACTATGGATCCCTCTTACTGAAAGTTAATTTTTGCAAAACTGGGAACCTTGGATATGAGAAATACACTGTCAGGGAGCGAGAACCTCAGTAGACACATATCACCATACAGCTGAATTAATTAATTCAGTGGCGTGTGGCTGATTTGTAGCAACTAGACCATCATCTAGCCTCTTGCAGAATATTTTATACTTGTCAAAACCATTAAGAGGTAAACAAGCTATAGTGACATAATATTTTTCTTAAATAAGATCAATGAATGTCATGAAAGCTACTGTAATCTTACTTTCTTATTTTGATTAGAGTAAAATATTTATTAACTATTTTTTCCATTTTTGGTATGTGTCTATTAAATTCTACTGGTTTTTTTCTGTAGCTGGGACTACATAAAGAGAATGCAAATGTTCAGGCATGAAATTTAATTATCTAGTAAATGTTCTATGAGTTTTCTGGGACCTCAAACCTACACTGAACTATACGCATGCTCTAGCTATTCCATTAGGAATACAGTATGCTTAAGTCTCCAAATTTAGATCTTCTAAACCCCAGAGAGCAGTTTCCTCACTGCTTTCAATCAGTACATCACTGGGTTCATATTTATACATATTTTTCATCTCTTAAATACTGTCATGTCTGTTACCGACACAGCATTTCAACTGCTCATTGGGAAATGCTCTGCAGACACAGCCAGATATTAGCGAGTAATATATACATACTGTGAAATGACAGTATATTGATATCTAAAGTCTCTTGACTCTTACACTTCCACTAAATTAATTCCCATAGCAGCTAAATGACTGATGAAGAGATTTTGCTGCAGCATGGAAATTTTGGTAAAAACTGAATACATTGCCTACACTTAACTCTGCCAGGATTGCCTTGCATTCCCCACATTTTTGCTTGCAGAGCATCATTTGTTATATATTTTCAAAGTATGCCTAACTCCAGAAAAGATGTATCTTCTCCCCAGTCTTTGAGCCCTGACTTTTATCCTCCTACCAAAAGGGTAGGGAGAAAATGTGGGAATATAAATGCTTAACTTTCTTTTCTGTCTGTGGTAACGCAAGCACAAGTTTCAGAAGAATGCTGTAACAAACAAACAAGATACTTATGCAGAACCAAATATTGGACAAGAAGGAGAGGGTAAAGTAAATGTTAGTACATCCATCTGGAAGTAGGGGATACTGGCTTCAATGAATACTCTAGTGGATGTCTTCATTTCCAGTTTTTTCCTGCTGGCTAGCTTGGGTCACTTCTCATGTAGCTGAATGTGTTTACTGAGTTAAAAACTTCCCCTATGTTTGGGAGAGAGCTGAATAAAATTCATGGACCTAAGCACATGCAAATTCCTTATACAATACAGAGGACCTGTAGGCACTTCAGGAGGGATTAGGGAGAGGAGAGGATTAGCCACTGTTCTGAGCAGAAAACCTCCAAAAGGCAGCAATTTAAGGATCTAAATTAAACAAAAATTCTCAAAGTATGGTGGTACTTTAAATACCACAACTGCTGGAAGAAGGTATATTTAATTTAATCTTTTTTTATCTCTAGATGTCTAACTTATAACTTGCCCTCTGTCAGACACCCAAAAATCAGCTGCTGCTAAAACTGAGCTTTTAGCAGTTAGGATTTATCTGTTCTTGAGGGGAGTGTGTGTGGTTTTGTGGTTTGTTTTTGTTTTTTTATTAATTTCTTTTTAAGCATTAATAAATGCTTTGTTTTAAAGCATGAATGAATTATTTATTTATAATGGTTAATTAAGAAGTTTGCAAGACTTGAAATTAATGAAAGACATTTTACTTTCTGAAACTGAAAGACAAAACCAAGAGAAACTTTGGACAGTTGCAAGAAGTAGAGGTCTGTAAGTTATATTATTGTAGAACAACTGATCTTGGAGTGAAATCTGGGTACTGAAAAGGACTTTGGAACTCTCCCAATTTAATTCAGTAAGAAGTCCCAAGCCTCCATCCTTCATCACTTTCAGAAGAATACTTCTTAAGCTTTGGTCAATTAAAATTAAAATTGAAAGGAAGTGATGCCAAAACCATGCCATATTTTAATAAAGAAGAAAACAGGCAGTATTTGTAATTTTCTTATGTCTATATTCAAGTATCTATTAAGTATATTGTAATTTAATTAGGTACATCCATTAAAGTTGCTAGTAAATGGTGACATCACTGCAGTTTGCATTACAAAAACATGAAATAAGACAACCATTAATTCAGATATAATTAATATATACCTGCTAAGGAACTAGCTCAATAGGTCTCTTCTTATATACTAAAAGATTGTTGTGGCATCAGAAAATATAAGGACCATCTCTGAATTGTTAGTCATTTTACTGATTTGTATTATGACAGACCCTCAAAGGTATCTGCTGGTGGACACACCTGTCAGAAGACACAAGCAGGGAGACTTTGTACTTTGCCTTAATTCAATCCTGAAGTCCTAAAAAAACCCACTGACCTGCCATCTAATCCTTAAAATGCCCTTTACTTAATAGTTTAGTGGTTAGAGCTGCTGGCTTTAAATTACACAAACGTTTTCATTCAGAAACCAGAACAGGAGAATCTATTCTTCAAGGTGAAAAATGCTGCAGCTTAATGGTATGAAAAGGTTCTCAGTTGTGCTTAATGAATCTTTTGTTTTCCTGCCTTTGGCACAGTTTCAGTAAAAAGAACAGAAAAACTCTATGGTTTGAGTTGTTCCAGGACATGAGACATGGTTTTCAATCTCCTCAGGCAAAGGATGGAAACATGAGCTTCCTACTTCCTTAATATGTGCTTCCTGTATTAGTTTACTGTACAAACCTACATTTAAAAAGTAACTTATTCTTTGCTTTTCCAAAGAAAGTGGCCAGCACACATGCAGGTTACAGCATCTGGATCTTGACTGGATAGATATATTTCTCTGCAACGTTGAATGTACTATGCAAAAGATGAGATTTTAGAGAGATTTTGGCTAACTGTAAGCAAGTGCTTGCTAAGTAAGTTGAATTTGTTGATTTTTTTTTTTATTTTGAATGCTGAACAAAAGTCCCATTTTCTATCACTTTCCAAGTTTCTGTCTCTCAGCCATGTGGGTATCTATGGGTAGCCCTCTGTATTCTCTCTTGGTGTTGTCACAGGTTAAACCCCTCATTTTAAAATGTAAACATTTATGATGTAATATTTTAGTTATAATATAAATCTATTTAGTTAGCTATATTGTTTTTAACAAAAAGGTGTGAAAGCACCAGTTGATTAAATACTTGTAAACCATCAAATAGCATAAATTAAGGCTACTTGGATCACACAAATAGCTCTTGTTTATCTTTCATTAAAAATAGTGTTATTTTTCCCAAGCATTTTGATGGAAATTAGGGCCAAGCCAATGCAGGATAAATTTAATTTCAGCATGCTTTTAGGCCTAGCTAGTGTTTTTGATATGAAAACATTCAAACCTATTCCTAAAAATTAACATACGGAATATAATCCTAAAATTGTGTTCACAAAGACTTAGCTTCATTGTGACTCTAGTATTGTATAAATTTTAACAAAACTATTTGCCACTTTCACCATTTTTCCATCATTTTCTGTCTTCCATCTTTATTTAGGCAACAGTCAACATTCACATCAACTTGGAGTCAGACACTCAGTATACACAAGAGGATTTTACCACTTGAATCCCTGAGCTTTACTTCTGGCTAAATATGTAACAGTTAGAACAGCACCAGGAAAACTTATTCTGTTCTATCCAGAATGCCAAAATGCTAAGAAAGAGGAGCTCTGACTCTGGTACTGTCCATATGGTGAACTGTCTTGGTGTCAAGGAGCCTAGAAACTCAGAGATCTTCCTTCATCTGCCAGGTTGGTTTCTGACATACTACCAGATACATCAGCAAAATCTCTGCCAGAGAACTGATGGGGTGTTTTTGCAAATTTAGACTGCTTCCCCAAGACATTTAGTCTTTGCTGAATCAACAGCTTCTTGTAGAAACATCTTATCAATCTTACTTGTTTGCTGCTGGTTTTAATCATGTAAATTTACAACGAACTCAGCTCTGTGCTTAGTCTCCCCCGTATTAATTTGCAGTTTCTAACTGTTTGGAAACATATGTAATTTATATAAAAATGGCAATTAGACTTCCATACTTGTGTACCTTAAATATATTTTCTGGACATTTTAGAAACTTATTTCATAGTGGCTTCTTTCCACATGATTTTAACCCCAATGACTCTGCTTTTCAGTAGTCTCAAGCTGTCACATTGGCAAATACAGGTTCATAACTTAAAAATCAGGTCTATCCTGCCTCAGTGGAAGCTTTGAAAGCAAAACTAGACAGAAAGCTTGAAAAAAGCAAGAGCTTAAAATCTTGGCTTTATGTCAAAAGCATTTAAAAAGAGCAATGTATAGTATATAGTATTTTGTAAATATGTTGTTTCCTAGCTTGGGGTGTCTTGTTTGTAAAATGGGAAACCTAAAGAAAAATCAAAGAATGTGATCTAGTTCAATAAGCCTTTAAAAAAAATAGGGTCTTATAAGGTTTGTCATGGTCTGTTCCATAAAAACATCTTGGTGAACTCATTTGAACTGCTTTGTCAAAGATATATCAGATGCATTCAGATTCTCATCAAAATAATTCCGACTGTGTGCACAGATATGACAGAAGAAAATATAATCACATACAGTTTCTAACTGACTGTCAGACTTTAGAGATGCAGAGATCAAAATAGATTTTTCAATCCTCATTATGAGTTCAAACATCCTGAATACAGGTTAACAATTATGATTTCATTATCTAATTGTAAATGCCAATGAGAAGGAGGATCACATTAACATCCATGACATAAGAAGCAGGAAGATACCCTCGTCATAAAAAACAACTTACCATTTCTTTTTTTTATTCTAGGCTATTCTTCAGCTTCAACTTGCATGCCTTCACAGCCAACTTTTTAGGGCCATAAATGCAATTTACTAGTGTCTGTATTCTATACTGGCTATATTTCTGAATATACCCCCAGGACGGATTTGAACAAATTGGTTCCTCTTTAACAAAGAGGAAAACCAAGCCACAACCATTTGACAGAAAACTACTTTCTTCCCTCGGGATACCTTTGGATAAAACAGGAAAGTCCTATGGACTGTGTTATACAGAGGTCACTAAAAATATTTGTAGAAGTTTCCTCTGATTTTAAACTTTAAGAAGCTATATCAATTTGAAAAGAAATTTTAAAAAGAGAAAGAAATCTACCTTTAAATTCCATATTTGTCTTTCTTACATTGAAACTCATTTGTATTCATGATTTACTGCTAAACTTCTGAATTAGGACAATGTTTGTCTTGTAGATCACCTAGGAGAATGAAAGGAAGGTAGAAAGACATAGTAAGGGACAAAAGGCATGCATACGCTTTTGTTATTCAGTGATAGTTCACTGCTGTAGTTTGTTACGTGGATAGCCTGTTGGGATGAGATATTCAACAGTTGTAGGCAGTTTCCACTGGGATTTTCAAAAACATTGTATGTCAAATCTGTTACAGTGATTTTGAAAATATCACAGGCAAATGATCTGCACTTTCAAACATTTAAAACACTTTTGAAAATGCAGCATTTTATGGCACCTATAAGGATGGATTACCAAGTAAATTTCTTGCTTAATGAAATTGGCACAACCATCCTAGCCTAAGATAAATTGCCCATTTATTTTAAAATCCATAATAATTTTACTTAATAGAATTCTGGAATTGCCAGTGTAAAAGCTTATCTTTTTGTGCACTATTGGCCTCCACTTTGATACACTAGCATCTTACATTTAAAAGAATAAAGATTTGGAGGGTTAGTGTTCATAAAGGCTGCAGTAGAAGGGAATAAAAGCTTCAACATTTGTTTTTAAAAGCAAGTAAAAATACTCAAAGGCTTTGTTTATTGACTTAATAAAATCACATATTATTCTGAAATATTAATGTTCATGGCCTTACATAGACAAAGCATGCCAAACAATCAGAACATCACATATACTTAGGGATCCTTTCCCACTTACTACATTTTAACTACCACTGGGGTAAAACGCAATGACAGCTTAAGAACACATTGCATTATATGAGATGAAAATTAACTTTCTGAATTATACTGAAAACTTTCCATATGGAAACTCATTCCTAATAACAAAATTCTGTCAAGGTCCCAGCTGATAGAATATCATTTCAGATCTCAGCTACCCATCATCTAGGTAACAGAGGTTGGTGAAGGCATATTAGTTAGCACTTTGATTCTCTTTCCTGGGTCCTAAGGAAATACTAGTTTACATTTATGGTGTTGGTATTTGGCAATCCAGTGGGTCCTGGAATTGGGCCATGTTATCCAGAAGATTGACATGACCTTCATGATCATAGAATATGTGCCAATCATAACAGTAAACCACATGTTAAAGAAACAGAGAGACTGCAACTGAAAAATTTAGAATTTAACTCTCTGAGGAGAAGGAGGATCTGATTTTGAGAATAGCTAAGCACCTGATGCTCTTAACTCCATGTAAATTCCCAGTCTTAAGGGTTTTGAAGGTCAGACTTTAAACAGCATCACTTTGATCCACCAGCAGTCTAACAGCTACCCTGGGAGACTATAAAAACTTCAACCTTGGAAGTTTTCAAGACTTGGCTAGACAAATGGTCCTACTTCAGGTGGAAAGTTGGGCTAGATGTTTCTTCCAGCCTACATCTCTAGCGTTCTACAAGATGAATATATTTTTATGCATACTTCATTGGGTAAACTCCTGTAACCACTGAATTCAGTGGTAAGTCTTTCAATGATTAATCAAGAGCTGAGAAAAAAGTATCTACTACTGTTAAAATGGACTTCTGGGGTATCTAAAACATATGCACTTGTTTTTATATTTGATTGTCCTGGCTGTGAGTAGAAGTCATACAGTACAAATGGTTTATGCTGATGAAACAGAAATAAACACCTAACAAAATACAAAGGGATAAAAATATTTTTGATGATTTGATAATTTAGTTTTCATTCCAGTGGACTTAATTGTCTACTTAATCTTCCATGAATTTAATATTGATAGTGGGCAAATTAAATTCTAATACATCAGCATAAAACCATTGTAGCCAGCTGAAGAACAAAAATCTACTAGTGGAAACAGGTATCAGATCAGCTCTGATTTTCTATATTCCACTCTATCTTCCTTCCTTAGTAAAAGTATATGACTATCTTTGTAGCTGATAATGTGGTTTAATTGATTTTTAGCATTTTCTCTTAGCATTCATTTCTGGCAGATTCACTCCTTTTTTCATTACACAAATTGATGTGAAATTAAACCATGCCCTGAGGAGAGAAAAAGGATGAATCAATAATATTGATATTTTATGCAGAACTCAAAGCTAAGGATTTTAATGGAATTAAAAATATGTTTAGTAAGGTTAGTGCAGAAAATATGGACACTATGAATCTTAAAATCAAAAGGCTGTAAGTCATTATGAATAGGGTGTATGCTTACAGGATATTTTAATAATTTTTTCCTAAACAGATATTTACCTTACTTTATGAAGTAAATGTACACATGCTTTTGCTGACTTTCTGCCATGTAGCCCCAAACTCACAGACTCTGATGCCAGACAGAAGCCTCCTGTATCACACAGTCATCACAGTTTTATTTTAACACCTCTGCAATGAATCCAATAGTTTGCTTCATAACTGTGGCTGTCTATCAGAGGGGTATCCTTCTCAGCCTTGTTTCCAAATTTTTGGATACTATGGAATGACAATGCATACTCTGGGTGTGAACATGTACATAGTTTAATATTTGTATACAAAGCTAAGGCAGGTCTGAGCAACAACAGGGTAGCACACTGGAAGAAACTGCTAGGGAACACACAGACTTAGATAACCATATCTGTGCTTCCCACTTGCCTCAAGAGGAAGGCATTTGCCAGACTATTCAACATCCTTTGTGCTTAAGCATCCATGACCACTGGGTATTCACACAGCTCTGGAAACTTGTGGTAAGTATCAGTGGAAAATGCTGAGTGCAGGGATGGGGAACGTGTGGTCTGATTGAAGCTGAGGTGACCCACAACTTCAGTTATTATGACCTGTGGCCACTTTCATGGTATCTAATAATAAAATGAATAAAATTATAAGTTACGTGTGGCCCACTAAAGGTGTTTGAAAGGCCTATTTGAATAAGGATATCCAAGAGTGTAGAATATTACTTCACCATCTCTCCTGCACAGACATGTAGCATAAGTCACACTTTGCACCCCCTTTTGTAATCTTTTGAACAGTACTCTCTGTTTCCTGCAGCAGAATTGCAAAGCAGCTTTTAGTAGAAAGTATCTGAGTACGGAACTGGACCACAGAGCTGAAGAGAACAATCACATCATTTGGTGTAAAAAATATTTAAAAGAAATCAGTATACCGCTGTAGAGTAAGGCATTCATAGTGTGATTTAGCAGAGTCATTCAACCTTATAGAGGATTCCCTGACACAGACATCAACTACTGTTGTTCTAGCTTGAACAACTATATAAGCTGTTCCACTGTGGTGGGTTGACATTGGCCAACAGCCAAGCACCGACACAGCCACTTGCTCACTCCCTCTTCTGCAGCATGGGGAGAAAGTAGGAGGAAGGTGAGAAGACTCATGGATTGAGATAGTGGCAGTTGAAGCAAAAGCTGCATGCACAAGCAAAGCAAAATAAAGAATTTATTCACTGTTTCCCATGGGCAGGCAAACGTCCAGCCACCTCCTGTCAAGCAGGGCCTCAGCATGCGTAACGATTACTTAGGAAGGCAAATGCCACAGCCACGAATGTTCCCCCTTCCTCCTCCTTTCCCTGAGCTTTTGTAGCAGAGCATGATATCACACGGTATGGAATATGCCTTTGTTCAGTTCAGCTCAGCTGTCCCAGCTGTGTCACCACGCAGCTCCTTGCCCAACCCCAGCTCACTCCCTGGGAGCAGGGGCAGAATGTGAAAAAGAGAAAACCTCCAGGCTGTGCAAGCACTGCTCAGCAATAGCCAAAACACTGGTGTGTTATCAACACTGGTTTAGCTACAAATCCATAACACAGCACCACACCACTGCTATGAAAAAAATTAACTCCATCCCAGACCCAGTATACCTATCCACATGAAAAGACAGGAGTGATTCCTCTCAGAAAATCTTGGCAATAAACTAGACACAGGGGGGCTTTCAGATAGGAAAGACTGTGTATCAGGCTGAGAAGGCAGCACTTAGTATAGCTCTGTCAGCATCATAGCATCTGGCCAATTGCCAGCAGAACCCCAGACCTTTGAAAGCATTGCAATACTGTTCTGTTTATCTGCACTTTGATAGGGCTTTTAAAACAGTTGAGAACTATCATAAAAACATATGCAATTCTTCTACTGTTGCCATGCTTTGAAGTCTGATCCTTGTCCTCACTTCAGCCTGAATTCAATGGCAAAGTGCTGTTGAGTTTAATGATTTCAGTGTCTCAGTATTTATATTTACAACTCGATATGCTCCATCTGTTTTGTTCCTGTCAAGCCAGTCATGTTATATGTCTGATAAATATTTATAAATACAAGTTAATAAACTGAATCCATTTGGAAATAGAGTATGGAGCAGTGATATTGAATGCTGCTTTTGTGTATGGATATCATTAAAATGAAACTGCTTATTATATGTACATAAGATGACAGGAAAAAGGGAGAGGAATTAGCTCTGCACGTCTACTTGCTGTCACATGCAACTTTATTCCATAATTCTGTACATCTTCAAATGGCTTATGATCTTTGCCTATTAAAAGGCAAATTCCTGTTCCGGCAAATTTCTGTTTCAGCAAATTTTGTTTTTTAGCAAATTTGATAATTTCAGTGCTTTCTTATTTCACCACCAATTTACTAATGGGTAGTTCATACCCATGTGTTCCTGTGCCACTTTATCCCTGACCTCAACTTTAGCTCTTTGCTTCATATTTATATCCCCCAAACAGTTTGTAGACAACAGATACAATGATAGCCTTCATTCTGTTCATCTTTCCTGTATGAAGGTCACTAGAGTGATACACACTGTTTCAGATAATGGCTTAATATTATCTTGCATCTTTGTATTAGTACAAGTCTTTTGGCACAACCTTTTGTAACGCCGGTTCATTATCAGTGTTACAATTTTGCACCAATATCCATATTACTCACCTCAGTAACTTCAAATGTGCCAGTATTCAAGGGATCTGTGAATGAGCATGTGCTTCTGAACCTAGACAGTGGTGTGTGTGTGTGTGCTTTCACCAGTGATGTCAGCCCTTACTGGCCAAAGAGGAGGAGGGGATTTGGCTGTCTGAGCTTGTGTTTTATGTCAGTCCTGTATGTAGGTGCTCTTGAAGGCAGCACTTTGTCTGTGTGACTGGCCGTGTCAGTGTCCTCTGTGTGTGTGTGTGTGCATGTGTGCCTCTGGGATACAAATTGATTGAACATGCAAACAGGAAAGCAGCAGCTGCATCCCTTGGCCTGGGAGACAGACCCCTGGGCACGCTGGGCTAGGGTCCAGCAGCTGGGAGGAGCAATCCCTGGGCCCCGCGCTGCTGGAGGTGGCAGCCGCTTATCACATCCCTTAGCATTTATTACATTTAAGAACCTTAGAAGCAGCCTGAAATAGTCTCTTCCATAAACCTCTGCTGGTGTTTTACACCACTTTATTTCACTATTACCACCTTTACATTAATTTTTCTACTTTTCTGAATAATATATCTCTTTTGACACTTGCATTCCAGGCATAACTTGTGTTATAAGCACTGTCCTGTAACCCTTACATGGGTGATACTTAATGAGTATCTCTGGTTCTAAAATTCTACTGCCAAAACTGCTTGCTATAGAGAAATACTAAATTTCTTTTTAACCTTACCTAAACCCTTAGCAAACTTTTCAACAGTTCCTTTTTAGTTTCTGTATACTTTCACGAATACTGTTTCTTTGTTCTTTTATCTGCTGATGAATTATTACTTTTCTAGTACTTAACTTAAGCAGCATGATAAAATGAATCTTTCTCAAAGTGTTATCAAGTATTGTAGGAAAACAATACTGAATTAAAAGCTTGTACAGTAAATAGCATTCTTGCCCTTATGCATTACTGCAGTAAGCAAATTAAAAAAAAAAAAAAAGATGAGACCTTTCTAATTTTTTGGCATTGTATATTTCTGATTGTTTTTCATTTTTTCTTTGTGCATGAGTCATCTTAAGGCAAATTATTAACTTCTGCCCTGCACTGCAGGAAGTAATTTTAACATGGCAGCCTAATAGGACCACTTCTGCACTTATGCAGAAAAAAATAGATGCTATATTTCCATATGCTATGGAAACTTATTTCCATAAACTATGCCTATTCTAGAGCAAAAGAACTTCTGCTTCTAAAGTAATTTTTCCAATACAGCAAAATAAGGGGAAAAGAAAGAAAATTTTAAAAGAGTGAAATATTATCATTCATTAAGAAAAATAAAATGATAGAGATCTTGTGAGAATGCTGATACAGCTTTCAGCTATTAAATACTATGTAAAGGAGACATAGGAGACATGTAAAGGAGTCTGCCAGTCTTTTATGCTCAGCATCAAAGTACCTGAGAGACTCAATTACTGTAGCTGCAGTTGCAGGTATTGAGAAGCACACCTAAAGACAATTCTCTTTCATAGGCATGTTCTAACCTCCTCTTGACCTATATTTGTCATATTAGTCATTCAAAAAATTAAGATACCATGACCCTGAAGAACAGCTTTTGACTGGGAGGCCAGAACTTCTGTGGGATGAGAAATTTACATTTTATACTGCTATGTCTGTTTTCTTTTGCTTATAAACCAGGAACACTAATGGAGGCAGATGAACAAAATGCTGCTTTTATTCTAGTGGATGAATGGGATGTGAACACAGTAAAAACAATAGTATTTCACTGATCCTTTTGTTTTCCTTCATTAGGGTCCCTAATTCTTGCTATTTTGTTGTCACTTGCTACTTACATTCTCACACACTGCAGAAAAATTAGTAAGTTTGCTTGGGATTTTACACAAATAGTTTTAAATCTGATAATTTTTTAATCTCCCTTTGTTTCCTGTTTATTATAAGTTAAAAATCAAACAAATAGAACCTTTGAAACTGTAAATGCTTATGCAATCCTTATGCTAAAACTGGACCTGATAAACTTGAGCAGATTTACTACTTTGAATGATCAGTAATACTCAGGGCTGGTTGTTACTGAAGTATTTTTTAGGGGTTTTACACAAAGTTTCATTTTTTTCCTACATGTTTGGTAGCTCTGGAAGGTAACATAATGATCTTGAAGGGTACTTTGAGAGTTCTGTGTGTTTATGGGTTCTTGAGAAACAGCCACTATGTCAGAGAATGACTAGTAAATATTTTTACCGATGTCTAAGGAAGTAAACCTTACACATTAGTTCTCTATCTATCCCTTCTTGAATAACTTTTCAATCTGCTGACCAATTTCAATCAAACATGGCAGAGGCCTAAAATTCTTAAAACACGCTGCATATTTCCTGAAAAAAAAGAGTTTTCCGGTCCATAAAAGAGATGCACAAATGGCTTTGAGTGAGGGAAAAACTACTGATGAGCCACCAAATCATATCAGCTACTAGAGAGTCTTCATGGGAAAATGTCGTTATACATACCTCATCTATGGAAAAAGCAGGTGGGTGTTGCAATCAAACAGGAGACATGATCCATGGGAAAACAGGTTCCATTAGCTGAACTGCTCAGGAAACTAGTTCAGTGTGCCTGTTCAGAATCACAAACATACAAAGGTTATGGTTGATATAAAATGTTGAGTTTTCTTCTGCTGGGTTATAGGTAATGTACAATGTTGACTTTACTGGGCTTTTTACTTCCAACTGTTAAATTTTAATTGCAAGAAAGGATTAATCCCTGTCCCTTTCTGAGAAATGTAAGAGAAGATTTGGCTTTTGTGGGTGTGAATGGATATATTCTTGCTGTCGTTGCCAAGTGTCTCTCCCCAACTCTTCTCTTTATATCCCATTCCTGTCTATCCTTTCTCACTTTACTACACTGTTTCTGTTAATTAGTTAACTCTCAAAACACAGATGTATGTTTCTCATTCACAGGTATTACTCAGTTCTAGGAGATACCTACTGTTGGTTCTCACAATAAATAACTGACTGAATTCATTGAGTAGGTGCACAGCTTGGAATGCAGCAAGTTATACAAAGTTTGAATGTTGTGACTAATAAACCCAGTACAGAAAGTGTCCAAAGTAATTAGCAGAGCATTTGGATTTTCTGGTAGGTCTGAAAACTGTGCCATCTACACTGTACAACAATAGAGGTATGGCTCATCCTTTAACTTTTTTCCTCTTTAACAGTAATTACAACAGAGCTGATTTTAAAGAAAGGAACTTTATTTGGAAAATGTATCTTTCTCAGGAAAATGGCAAGATTTTACAGAAAAAACCCTGAAAACTTGCACTTTTTTCATTAAAAAAACAGGCAAAGTGTTGATATTTTCTGCAGAAAATGTGTCAATTAAAATTATTTTTGTTGAATAAAACTTTCTGATTTCTGACAAACTGTAGTCAGTAATATCAAGGCACCAGAAAGGAGAGATTCCAAAAATACTTTTCTTCAATTTAAAAGATGAACAGAGATTTGAATTGATACCTCTTTGCAAATGTGTGGGGACAGGAATTAATAATTGGATCAATTTAATTTCCATCCTCATATAACTCATTTGACTTACTTTGATCCTACAAAGAAAGGTTTCTGCCTGCTTCTATGTAATTTCTAAGTATTTGTATCATATCAAAGTTCTCTGAGGGTCTATATTCTGGCATCCATTGATTAAGTAGTTTTTAATTTGGTTTTGAACAAAGGAAAATTAATTACAGCTGTTGCATTAGTTCTTTCATAGAGTCCTGGTACCTTGGGGAAAATGTACAGATCTACTGAAATATCTCACCCAGGAGTGTGAACAGCTCAATCCATTATTTTACACAAAATATTTCAAAATGCTATATGTCTTTATTAATGCCAGAAATATAACCATTTTTTTGTGAACTATACATGTATTAAACAACATATGTAACCAGGTGGGGAAACAATAGCCACTAACTTTTTTTTTTCCCAATTCTAAACCTGTTAGCATATACCACATCATCACATTTTACTGCACCATTGTGAAGAGTGACCTAGTTCTGTCTTTTTTTCCCCAGTATCTTCTTTTTGTTATGAGATTAGAAATTACAGGGGTTTGTACTAATATAAATTACATTTTGCCCACTCTGTGCTCTGTGAATGTCAGAATGAAGTTTTCTATAATGTTTGAAAAAACTTGTAATTACATATCTTAAAAATCTTTGTCCTGTTGTGTAAGCTGTTCAGAATTTATATTGAGAAAAGACTGTTCACTTCTATACCTGCAAAAATTAAGACTTCTTTAATTTTTGGTGCTTCTAATATTTCCATTGCTAAGATATCATCTGCTACACAGGGAGTGAATGGAAGTTTTCCAACAACTGAGCTTGTATAAAGCAACATTATCTGTCTAAACCATTGGCCTTTACCTGAATATGTGAAGTATGGTCTCATGCTCGATTACTAGCAGTGCAAAGTGGTCTTAAAACATTCAGAGAATGTCATTGCAGAATTATTCTTGTGTAGACATACAAATTCTTCTTGCTTCTTACACAAATGAACTTTCAGACAGAAGTTGAATTTATGGGCCATATCCAATTGAATGTAAAGGTAGGAAAGGGTTTTTTTGAACAAAACATGTATGGGACAGTAACTCTTCTGTTTCATCTTCGATCAGTAAGAATTTCCTGAAATGTCTTATGCTATTGGAGGAAATATGGCCTTATCTGCAGTATTAAATTCATAAAAATTGAGTTGGGTGGCTGTGCAACAGGTTTCATGGCCACTCCTTCCATCCCACACATAGTTGAGACTTGAGACAGAGGGAAGAATCAGCATTTGTCAGCTGTCATCAAAATAATATAAACTTGTTTTTCTCACTCATAGAAAAAGTCAGATTCTGAAACATGTTGCTACATTTTAACCGAGAGCATCAAGCTCTAGCTGTCATATAAACCATAGCTATGGATTTTGTTTTTAATGAATTATGAAGCAAATTCTTGTAGGAAACGTCCAGGTTTAGAACAGAGTTTGGTGTTTGAATTGGGGGCTGGGGGGAAGCAAAGCTTCAGATTTAACAAATGAGAATCCTGCAAACTTGGAGCATTCTGTCTCAAGAAACTGCAATCTCAGTGCTTTTGCATCAGAGGTTTCAAAGACACCTACTGAAACTCAAGGGGGAGTGAAACAAGTATTACCACTGACTGGAAATTATTATAGATTAAACCCAGTCCTACATGAGAGCCCCTGTGTGTTTTCCATGTACCTTAGCATAGTTTCCAGGAGGATCTGCTCCATGATCTTGTCAGGCACAGAGGTGAGACTGACTGGCCTGTAGTTCCCCGGGTCTTCCTTTTTTTCCCTTTTTGAAAATGGGGGTTATGTTTCCCCTTTTCCAGCTAGTGGGAACTTCCCCAGACTGCCACGACTTCTCAAATATGATGGATAGTGGCTTAACCACTTCATCTGCCAGTTCCCTCAGGACCCACGGATGCATCTCATCAGGTCCCATGGACTTGTGCACCTACAGGTTCCTTAGATGGTCTTGAACCTGATCTTCTCCTACAGTGGGCAGTACTTTATTCTCCCAGTCCCTGCCTCTGTATTCTGTGAATTGGGTGGCATGGCTAGAGCACTTGGTGGTGAAGACTGAGGCAAAAGAGCCGAGTACCTCAGTCTTCTTCATGTCGGTTATAACAAGGTCTCCCATTTTGTTCACTGGGAGGGTACAGTTTCTCTCATCTTCCTTTGTTGTCCTACGTACCTGAAGAAACCCTCGTTATTTTTTACATCCCCAGCCATGTTCAGCTCCAGCTGTGCCTTGGCTTTCCTGATGCCCTCCCAGGCCACATCCCTATTGTCTCCCCAGAATGTGTATCACTGTCTCTACTGCCTATGCATTTGTGTTTTAGTTTGGCTAAGAGGTCTTGACTTAGCCAAGCTGGCCTCCTGGCTCCCCTGCCCTACTTCTTGCGTGTCAGGATTGAGAGCTCTTGCACCCTAAGAAAAATGTCTTAAATATCTCCCAGGTCTTGTTTGCTCCTTTATCTCTGAGGGCAGTTTCCCTAGGGATCCCACACACTAACACCCTAAACAGCCAAAAGTTTGCCTTTCTGAGGTTTAGAGTCCTGACTGTACTTTTTGACCATTCTGTACCCCTCAAGATTGAGAATTCTACCAGGGCATGATCACTGCAGCCCAGGCTACCTTCAATCTTGACATCTCCGAGAAGTTCTTTTGCTTTAGTGATCATCAGGTCCAGCAGTGCCTCTCCACTGGTCAGGCTCTTCATCACCTGTATTAGGAAGCTGTCCTCAATACACTCCAGTAGTTTCCTGGACTGCTTGCAGTTCGCTGTGCCACTTTTCCAGTGGATGTCCAAGCAGTTGAAATCCCCTATCAGGATCAGGGCCTGTGAGCATGATGCTTCCTGCAGTTGAAGAAAGCACTCTTCATCAACCTCTTTTTCTTGATCAGGTGGCCTGTAGTAGACACCAACCACAAAGTTTCCTTTGTTGGCTTGGTCTCTAATTTTCACCCATAAGCTCTCAACCTGCACATTGCTGTTCTTCAAAGATAGCTCTGTACAATCAATCCCATTTTTGGCATAGATGGCAAGTCCCCCACCTCTCCTTCCTTGTCTGTCCCTTCTGAATATAGCCATGAATCACAGCACTCCAGTCATGTGATCATCCCACCAAGTTTCTGTGATAGCAATCAGGTCATAGTTTTCCATCTGGGCAGTGGCTACCGGCTCCTGTTTGTTTCCCATGCTGCATACATTGGTACAGAGGCACTTCAGCTGAGCTATAGGCCACATCCCCGTTTAGAGGAGTTCACCCTAATTCCCTTGAGGCAATTCACAGGTGTTTCCCTGTTGCTTCCTAATGCCTCAGCAGCCCCTGGCTCTTCTTGAGTGCTTAGAACTCCATCCTCTTCCCCCTGCTAAACCTAGCTTAAAGGTCTGTTTGTAAGTCTAGCCAGCTTGTTGCCCAGGACACTCTTGCCCCAGTTGGTCAGTTGAGCCCCATCAGCTGTCAACAGGCCTGGTTCCTCAAAGGTGTGCCCAAGATCACAGAAGCCGAGACCTTGAGCATGGCACCAGCTTAGTGCATGCTAAGGGTTGGCATCTTTTATTTCTGAAAATTGCAGGCTGAGGTATAATGACTTGATTCCAATGACAGGAGTGGAGAAAAATCTGTTGCATTAGTTATAGGGTATTACAAAAGAAATAGGGTAAATGAAGGTTATGGATGATAAAAAACCAGCAAAACCTTTCTTGATCTTCATGATTAGTCTCCTCAGGAGACTTAGAGCAGAGCCATTTTTTTTATTTCTAAATTAGGCAAGTCAAAATGCTGAGCAAATGAATACCAATATCTGCACCCTGCACTTCTCAGAGTAAACAAAATCTCTGTAATTTCCTTTAGCTAATATGAAACTGAATAAGTGTTTACTACATTTAGTAGATTCCTCAGATTACTAAACTCTTCTGTAGCTAAAGAGTTAACACAATCTGTTATTCTTGGCTTCAAAGTCAGAAGTGGGTTAAGATGGATTGAGGAAGTTTAGAGCAGTTATTCTTTCATCCTGTTTGTTTGCACACTTAGGAAAATCTCATTACAAAGGACACATTCAATTCCCTTTTGAAAGTTTATCTTCACATAGATGGGATTCAGCAGTGTTATTTTGAATTTTTGTAAATTTAAGTTAGTGGATCCAGCAAAGGCAAACTGAGGCTGTAAACCAGCTTGTTGTCTGCTTCAGTGCCTTATGAGCAAAACACTGGTAAATGCTGTTTTAGCAATACACAAATGATTTGGTTATCATTAATAGGTTTTAATGATGTTTAAAATACTAACTAAAATTTAAAATGCTGCAATAGGTAGATGGAAAGTGGAAAGTTGTTTACTACCACCTATATGCAAATGATTTTAATTTAATTTTCCAAACTAATTTGGAAAATTTACTAAACTAATTTGGAGAGATTTATTCTCTAAAGAATAATAATGTATACTGTAATTCAGTTTGGAATAGTTGCTAATAATTTTAGGATAGATGGAAATTAATATTCTGGAATTGGTTTTCTCTGTTATTGTTACTTAGAAATATTGAATTTATGTTTTCCTTCAGAATCTGATGGTTGCTAAGGAAACCACTTTTATTATATCTGTGGGTATGGCATAGACCTTATCTATAAAAAGAAAATAGGCAAATGTGTTTACAACTAACTTCTATTCAGAAGGAATCATACATTTTAATCAGCAAGTTATCCATCTTAATTTCTGTATTTTAACACAACAAAAATTTACATTGCATACACCTTTCCAGGAGGATTTATGCATAGTTAGTGTTTTCAGGTACATAAATATAATGTCACAGTAAGAGTTCAATGCACAGTTAAATAAATGGAGACTGAGTTGAGGTGTGGATGAGAAACTACATCAGGACATCCAGCTGGTCCTGGATTTAAATATAGTCAAATACTGTCATTTTTCCTCTTTGATCTGCCCTGCACAAGCAGAAGTGCAGAACATCATTCAGTAGGAGGTATTACCCTTTGGGAGGGAATTAAAAGTAATGTTCTGAATACTGACAGCCATCAATGACTCTGACATTTCCTGTAAAGTTACCTTTGAGGGAATGGCCAAGTGATAGCTTGGATTAGCTGTTTCCTTTATGGTGGGAGCCCAGCTCTGGGAATCTATCCACTAAATAAAATGGGCTTTGGAATAGACACTTGAGCAAGTAATGCAATTTGCCCTAAAGATGGCTGAATTTAGATAGGTTATATAGGTTACATTTATATAGGTTTAGAGGGGTTATAGAAGAGAGGAGGAAAGGGGAGATGACTTATCAGTCCACAAATGACCTCCAAGTATCCACTGAATAAAGATAAGACCACTATGATCACAGTCAGGAATTTAGAAGTTTTGTAATGAGGATGTGGGTGATGTTTATGAGCATCCTGCTGCCTGATGGCAACTATAAAAGTGAATATAATGATTCTCTTATCTTAATTTGGTGCTTAGGTAACTGTGTGTCTGGGCCCTGAGGGCCCAGCCAGCCCTGACTGTCTGTGCCAGCCCCTCTGGGGCTCCTCCACCCTGCCTGTGGCCCAGGACCCCATTTCAGCCCCCCTCCCAGGTCTGTCAGTCCCTGCCCCAGTGACATGTTTAGCAGGGCTGGTCTCCAGCTCCCCACAGCCAGGGCCTGGCCATGGGCCCTGCTGAGCCAGGCCCACCCGCAGGCCCCTGGCCTGGCCTAGTCTTGGCCTGTTCCCCTCCCCAGGGAGGTGCCCGGTGCCCAGGGCTGTATCTGACTCTGGTTCTCCTCACCAGGCCTGATCCTGACCCCTACCCGCAGGCTGGCAGCCCAGCCTGGTCTCGGCCCTGTTGTCACCACAGGACTTGCTGATGATCCAGGCTCCTGGTCGGACCCGGCCACAGTCTCCAGGCCTGCCCTGCTGCCTCGCTTGGTGTTCCTGATCCCCATCCTGCTTCACTCGACCTGCACTGTTCCAGTTGAAAACCCCTAAGCTGAGAGCAAAAGGAAGATTTCCCTTCATTACAGTAAGAGCCTGAATCTAACCTCCAGCACAGACGCAGACAGGACAGCTCCAGGATGATGCAATCTGTGAGGGGGAGGGAGCAGCAAAGCAGAGAACAAGCAGGGCAGTGTGTGCTGTGCCCAGAAGTCTTGCCCTGTTTCTCCATAAGGTATTGTAAGTTGTTCTTCTAACGTTGTATCTACAAAGGCATGTGCAAAAAGTACTGAAGACAAAGCTTGCCGTTGTGAGGCAGCTTTGGCCCAGCAGCCTCAGGAAGGCCTTGGGCCCTGCTGTAGGTAGCACTGCATGGACCTCAAAAGCCCAGCTTGAGGACCGGGGCACGTCAGATTGAGCACACAGCTGTGATATGGTGGCTAGTTTTCCTAACCTGACTTGAACACAGGCACCTGAGCCTCTGGTGTGGAAGAGAGCACAGACTGTGGATGAATTCAGGCCCTGAAACTCAGAATTGTGAGAGGGTTGATGAGAGGAACTGGTAGCAGCCTGCAGCATCTCTGAGCCCAGCTAACACCCTGTGCTTAAGTAAAGGGCAGGATTTTGATCCTGTCCCATTTTGATCCCTTCTGATCCCATTTAATTACTAATCCACCATCCATAACTGCTCTCAGTCTCTGGGAATTTGCTTTTCCAAAGTTTTCACCCATTCCTGATTAACATGCTTATCTGAAAGGCTAGGTTTATAATAGAGAGCCACCTCAGTTGTTAAACAACCATAATGCCAGAAGCAAGCAATAGGTTACATGAGACTGCTTTCCCAACCTCTGCACATGTTGGGTATCTTGCTGAAGTACAACCAAGAGTTTCAGAAAGGGTCTGCAAAGCCACATGCGGGCACAGAGTTTAAAGAAGGGTTATTACCAGTTACTGTGAACAGCTGCTTCTGAAATTTCAAGGAGTTGAAGGCAGCTTTCTACTTTTGAAGAATAGGGTTATGGCTGGAATATAGTTACAGAGAATTGCTTCTGCAAAGCTAATGTAGCTGCTAAAGTGAATTTAATGAATTCAGATGGGCTGGATGATTAATTTGGGAGATGCTACCTGCAGCTGTGACTCTCTTCCCACTAATTTTCTAGTAGTCCTGGGTTTCCTACCTACCTAGAAGCTATTATTTAGGATTATAGTTGGGGTTAAAGTCCTGAAGACTAAGACCTGTGATTTTGATAGGAGTTTAAGTATGCCAGGCATATGAATAGGGAGTTCTTAGAGGGTAATAACAAAAGCCTTAGTCTCCATTTTCAAGGTGTTCTCAGAACTTTTCCTAATGATGAGTCTAGTAATAAGTGTTTTGTTTACAGAGAATGTGGTCCATGTAGAAATTCTCTTATAAAACTGTCAAGCTCAAGGAGGTAAATGGTGGACCAAAGCTGGTTCATATGAGCCATTTCTCTTCTCAAGACACAGAAGTCCTGAGAATGTTGCCTATCTAGAAAGCTGGAGTTCAGATTGTGGCTGATGTCAAAGTTTCTTTCCATGTAAAGCTTCAGAAAGTTAGGCTAATAGAATCTGTTCAGAGAAATTCAGTGACGACTATAAAACTGTTTCCAGGAGAAGCTTCCTCTCAATTTTCAGTGTCCTTGCTTACCTGAAGTAGTAGGCCTAGAGTTAGGATTAGGGATGTGTTCCAGACCAATGTATTGAATTAAGTTTATACTTTAAAACAAACAAACAAACAAAAAATTTCTGCCAACTGGTATGAGAACATGATCTTCAGTTTTTAGATAACCATTAGTATCTTGCTTATATGGAAGGCTATGAAAGCCCATATGGAAGGAAAAAGACTTGGATGTGAAGGGTCTAGGCAGTCTGTTTACTAAATGCTGAATTTCAGTTCATTCTCTATAAGCAAATCAGAAACTGTTACCCCTCAGTGTCAGTGCTTTTTCCTCCACTGTTGGTACTGTGTTGCTTGTCTGAGTGGAATGCTGTTGCTAAGGTTAGGGTTTAGATTACAGCTGCAAGAAGACAGTCTCGCTGAAGGTCTCACACCTCAGCATGCTCTCTGGGGTGTATGAATGAGCACACAGAGAGGCAGTTACTGTGGAGTAGCTAACACAAACCCATGAAAATGTCTACACCAGGTTAAACCCATAGTCTAGCTCATCTAGTTTTCTGTTAATGATGCTGGCCAACACAATACTGTCTAAGAAAGAGAATAAGAACAGGGCAAGTTTATATTGACTTTTCCCAGAATACTCTTTCAGCTCCAGAAATTTGTGATTCAGAGGTTTCCTGTGCCAGAAGCATTGCCTTTGGTTTCAAATGTGCCATGCAATATACATGTTCTTACCTTACACTAATGGGAAGCTAAGGTTCAACTACACTGGGAAATACTTACAGTTTCTTCAGTGATAGTAATGTTGGATACTGGGTCAAGTCAGTCTGAAAGAAAATGCGAAGTTAAAGGTGCTTTCCAAAGCAGAAACATAATGCTTCAAATGAATTGAATGTTATGATCCAGTGCTGCTGATAATCAGCTTATGAAACAAGAATGAACATCCCTGATAAAACTATTCCTGGAACAACACATAGCCTTGCAGCAGAAAGATTGTTTGGCAGGTAGTTCCATAGTATGTACTGAAGCAATAGAAGTCACCTTGAGAGCAGATGGAATACAATCAAAGATTAATGGCAAATTTATGATCCTTTTAAGAACAGGAGCCAAATAAAGTCAAACTGAATCATAAATTTGGAGGCTATATAGGATCAGAACATGTAAAAGTAGACATTATTGATAAAATCAATTTAGCTACATGACTAAGAACAGAGAGCACTCTGAAACACTGCAGGATGGGTTCTGGGCCGGTTTTGCTAATCTCCCTAAGCAATTAGAAGAGAGGAGGAAGGGAACTGAAACAGAAGCACAGCAAAAGCTGTAGGCTTTCTAAGTTTGAAAAAGAGACTTTTCTATCTATTGGCTTTGGGAATTCCAGATAGGGTATGGAATAGCAGTTAAACCTTCTGTCACAGCAGAATAACTTTGCATACCCTGTGTAGCACTAAGTGCATATTTAACAGCTTATGTGAGAGGCACTGTAAAAGTCTAGGCTCTTCTAATCATGCAGCACTTAAAACAACTATTTATTTGTTTTCTTAAGTTTTATTGAAAGAAAGCTGTAAAAGAAATTTATCTGTAAAATATTGATGTCTGAGATGTGATGTTTATTCATAAATATTTATTATAGAATGTTTATCATAGATCACACTAGCAGTAAAGCTATATTACCTTCAAGTATGCTAGCCAAAATGATGCCAATTTCTTTTTGCTATCTAGTTCCTTTAACTTCTAGCTAAAACTAGAAATTTCAGGTGCAAATTACTTCTGTTACCTCGTTTTAGGCAGCAGGGAGTCTGTAAACAGTAACAACTGGGGAGAAGAAAGTGAAACAGGAAATTAAGAATTAGTACAGTGTTTCATCAATTTTACTTACATGTTGTCTTCAGCACCAAGTATTGCTTGAGAAATAAGAAATGAAATTAATCCAGAAAATAAATTAAAGTATCGTAGCTGCAGCAAGTAGGCTAAATTCAACAAATACATTAATTTTTTTTGTAAATAAATCTCCTAGTAAAATTAAGTAAGGCTTTTTTGATCAAATTCTGCACTAGTATTAGTGCAGCTAAATGGCCTCCAAAGGAGCTTTTGCTGATTCTTATCACCCAAGACTCAGGTGACAAGTATTTCTGCTCATTTCTAGAAATCCATCTCTTATTGATAGTGACGAGATGCATGGCATATAGTGTAAACAAGAACCGAGTAGTGTAAAATTTCAAAATTTTCTTTAACGTTGCAGATAAAATTAAATAAATTTCTGCATGAACTATCCAAACATAACAAAATTTTAAAGGCCAGCAAAGTATAAATTAGAAGTCTTTAAAAAAAATCCACATTAATTAATTAATTAATGTAGGTACTCAGTGTGATATGGTAGGTGTCTCACATGGGACTAAGAGGCAAAAAAGTATATTCTGCATGATGAAGAACACATATATAACTGAATATGTAGCTATGACTTATCCCAAATAGATATTAGCTATACCATAGTAAAAGTATTGAAGATTTTTCCAGGTACGTTTTCTTTAAACAAGAAGACATGTTCTTTTCCCCCAAATATATTGTGTGGCTCTTTTTTTTGTGGTCAGAAGTGCAGCACAGAAAAGCTGCAGAACAAGACAGAAGCTAGGATTAATGTTAGAGCTCTCAAACCTCATACACCGATCTTGAGAGCTGCACTACTGACTTCTTCACAAATAGGGCTGTATCTCATGGTTTTGCAGCTTGGTATTGGGGCTTGTCTTCTGCTCTTTTGGGGAAAGTTGCCAGGCATTGCTGGGCTGCAATTCACAGTGGCCTGATGGAACAGGAAACAGGCAAAGGCAAATCTTGCTGTAGTCCTTTCTCCCGTGATCTGACAAGAGACAGCATTGTTTCATGTGCTGAAAAGATGTTTCTAACAACTTCAACCTGTATCAGCAAAAACTAGTATTGCCAGCATTGTCTCCATCCATTTTTTTATGTGATTTTTATTGTAGGATGTAGATATTTCTTTCTTGTTTAATAGTAATACAGTCCTTTCAATAACTAAATAAACATAAAAGTAATTTAACTTGCTTACATACATGACCATCACCCTAACCCGACATTTGTCTCTGGGAAGAGTATAGGGAACAAGGTAGTTAATCTAAAACTCAAGTAAGGAATGAATAATGTCAAAAAACATCAGAGGAGGAACCAATGCATTTTCATCTAATATTTCAACTGTTGTGTCAATTGAGCTTTGTTTTGTGTTTTTCCTAAACTGATCTGTAGTTAATGGTGTTGTTTATATTCATTGCAATATTATCAAGAAACCACAACTGAGAACAAGAGACTATCCTTTTATTGAATTTAGTTACTGCATAATAGGAGAGGAAAAGATTCTACAAACTAGAGTCCTAATGCTACAAGCGAACATTTTACTTTCGATGAGAAATCTGTTGAAACCAACAGAATGTAATATAGAAGTGCTGTCTTTGCAGAAACAGCATCATGACCAGAGCTGAAATGACGGAAACAAGCTGTAATGAGCTGGAAAGGAGGAACATGAAGGTAAAAGTGACAAGAAAATATGCTACATTACACTAATGATATACATACTGAGATGTGTTTAAGTCATTGCTCTCTCTATTTGAAAACTGTAGGCTCACAAAAGAAGACCCCAACTATTTCAGGGAGAGCTATGTGCCAACACATAGATGTGGCGCTCTGTTTTGCTATTGATTCAATGGGTTGACCCCCTCTGAAATCATTCATCTTCTTGAATCTTACAAATATGTCAATATAAATGACCGCTCTAGCCATGGAAAGCCTCCAGCTAATAAATAGCTTAGGATTCTGCAAGTTAAGCTACAGTAACTGTGTATAAATGAACCCAAGGCAAAATTTGAGCCTTGGATTTAGATCCAGCCAAGCAAGGGCGGTATCTGCAATCTTTTCATGAGGATATGTATCTACACCTATTCTCGTAACTCCTAAGCAGTGTTAAGTCTTCATTTTAAAATGTTGGAGGAGAAGGTGAGCTTTTCAGTAATTGTATACCAGGTAGAACACATACTCAGGAAGCAGGACTGAATTTCATTTCCTCCTTGCCTGAGAGGACATAAACCCATGTGTTTTCTGTGAGTGTTCTCATGATAACTAACTCAGCTCACCAACAGCTTAGGGGGATTCACAAGAATTCATAACATATGGTCAAGCTATAAAACGACTATTGTAATGAGAAACTCTCCAATCCTATCACTAAAGTCGAGGCATACAACAGCAAGAAGCCAAGAGGTATGGAGTTTAAAGCACTGGATGTCTCTATACAGCTGCTAGTAAACATTTGTCTACAAAAGGAGAGGCCAGGATTTCACTCCATCCTCTCAGAATTGCTTATACATTTATATTAGCAGTCATGAATTAAAGAGTGGAAATATTTGTAAGTTATGATTTATCATTATTACACAAGTATAGAGTCAACTACCATCTCCAGGACAAATGGGTAGCATATAATTCCATTTCAGTCCAAGCATTTCAAACAACTACCCATTTTTACATTGCCATTCACCTTAATAATCTTCAGTTGCATTTATGGATTTAGTTTAAAATAAGCAATAGTAATAAGTAGAACTCTGCTTTACTGGATAAACAGATAGAGGAAACATAGAGGTTTTTATGTAGATAATAGAACGCTGCCCAAGACTGAAGCTACCGAGTTATCCAAAGAAATCTGTTCACAGCATTTTCTAACATAACTTTAATTTAGTAGTTCTTGTAATCTGCTACAAATTTTGTCTGTTAATTGGTGCTCAAATGAGTGATTTTCTAGACACTGGTAAGAACTTCAGCTTTCAGAATGCAACTCATTATTAAAGATAATGGACAATTTTCTATGGTAAAGAAGTACATTATAAGAGTACAGAAGCACTATCATATTAAAAGAAAAAAAAATCTAAAAAAAAATCCAAATTGCACAGATTATGTAAGAGGAGAATGAAAAATGGGCCCAAAATTACTGTGATCCTGACTCTAATTAGATTATTAGATTTTGCCAGATACTGTTTCAACACTCTAAATATAGCTATTACTCAAGAAAAGTGTCAAAAATGTCATTACTTTCTGCAGTAGGAATTCAAATTCCCTAGAACAAGAAAGTGGATAATATGGGCAATTTCATTTCAATCCATTTCTTCGTCTCCTTTAACAAAGCTATTAGCTGGCAGAAAGATCTTACACTTATGACTCTAGTACAGTAATCTCTAATAACATTTCCACAGCTGCTGTTATTCTTTTAGATTTGGTGGGCGAGGGGGTTAACTATCGAGGAAAACCATTTTTTATTTGAGTGAATGTTAATAATATTTGTCAGTGAAAATGTTTGTGTACTTTGAAAGCAGACAATACTCATCTTGAATTTTCACATACATGCGGATCTGTTACTTTAGCACAATCAATTTTTTCTGATAGCAAAGGCCTGTAACCTATTCACACTGATTTTTATAGCAAAGATGTCCAACTGTAGTCTGTAGGGTCTGGACTTTGGCAAAACTGGTAGATGTGATAGGTATTGCCATTCCCAGCAACAGTCCTGTGACATGGCAGTGGCCATGTCATGCAGGATGTCTTCCCAGGCAAGTGGGTGAAAAAGTTTGACATAACTGCATTTTTTTCTTAAAAAGATATGATAAATAAAGGCTTACCCATATCTTCTTTCACTAAAAAAAAAAAAAGGGGGGGGGGGTTAAACTTGCACTGATTTAATATTGCTGAAGAAAAGCCATTCGATGAACATTTTGTAACTCTTTAAGAAGTATTATGACTTCAAGAGGTAGAACTTGTGACCTATTTACATGAAAAAGAATAAGGGAATTAATTTGCACTTTCATCCTGTGTGGTTTTTTTCGCCAGTGTTAAGGGTGGCTGGAGTCTTTGTCCACTTTCATAATGTAATTCTTCAGAAACAATATTACACAGACCTAACAATTTCTGAAAGTACTAAATTTTGAATTTTCTTTAGGAAGTTAGTACAGTTTCTTATTTTTGGTGGACAGGATGTAATGAGTAGAGACTCTCTACTAGTACGGTTTCTTTTTCTCTACAATATTATTTCCACTTGTGCACAACTGGTAAACTGTTACAAAATGATGAATATTCAAGAGCATTGAGTTTAACGTGCAATAAATATAGGAAAACCTATAACATTATAAATAGTATGAAGCAGTTCAAAAGTTATCTTTTGTCACAGATGCTGCTAAGAATTTGTCAATTAAGTATTTCAGTTTATACAAAATGTCACTGGCCCAATTACTAAAGCTACAGTTCTGAAGTAGACTTCATGCCATAATCGCCAAAGGAGTTATTTAAAGCACCTACAAAATGTGATTAGGAAGGTAGCTGGAGCTGAATAAGAGTGAGATATATTTGTGGTTAAGTTCTGCAGCAACACTCCTAAGCTATTCATGTTAAAAATAACTATTTGACACTTTTGACACTTTGGTAACTATGTATTGTTTGCATTACTGGTATCCAAATTCAGAAAAGTAATGCATTTTCAGTGATTCGTATTATTCTCTTAGTTATATACCAACTTGAATATTTACAAGTTGAAACGAATATTACATATTTTCTGTCAACATTATGTATCATAATGGAGCTGTGTTAGAAAGTTGGCAGGTAATAACAATTTGCCCCCTTTTGCATGAGTAGACTACTACATCTGCCAAGACTTCAGAATTGCTTTCTGTCTCTCGCATGGATAAAAACTGAGCCCTGCTGGTTTAGAAGGTGCTCATCTTTGCAGGGTGATTGAAATACTTTGGTAGCAGCTGCTGCAAGCTGTGCTTTCATGTTGCTAATCCCAGGGATTGTTTGTTTTTTTCATGAAGATTTCTTTTGGTACGTTAGGGCTCTTAAGTTTTTATTCTTTTCCACTTAACATTTGTAAATTAATGAAAATTATTTTTTTTCCAGCATTATTTGATTTCTACTGAATTAATCAACTTGCCTCTCCTCATCTCTTTCATTTAGTCAAATGAAATTTTTGCATATCAAATAAACTATCTTGGCTGCCTTGTACTTACACTTCCTGAGAGTGATACTTTGTCAGCTACTCTAATTCAGTTATTGCTTACAGAGTTTTCTGGGTTCTCTCTATGGTATAGTTTTGCTTTTAGTTGTCTTTGATTTTCAGTCTGTAGGTCATCCTCTCATCTCATCCACTAACCTGAATTTAGAAAAGGCTGAAATTTATAACCTTACTGTTTAACAGTTATTTGACTGGTCCTCCACAAATAAGAATTAATTCAGATTAATTTGAATAAGGTAGGAATCACTTAAAGAAACAGTATAAACTAACTTTTCTGTCATGGTGATTACATGGAACCAAGGCTTTAATTTCTATCTAACTGGAGGGGCTGGTCTTAGTTTTCCATAATTCCATCCTGATCAGGATGTAGGCTTGGATCTGTGACTTCAAGGCAAGAGGAGCCTCTGAAAGCAGTATTAAAAATAAGTAACAATTGTTTATTCTCTATTCTGATACAGAAAAGGTCACAAGTGCCTATTCAAATGTGTATTACTTCTTGGCTGATGAATCCATCCGTATATAGACTGAAATTTAAAAAAAGATGTTGGAGTTGAAGGACAGACATCTTTATGGTTGGTATTAAATTGCCCAGGTTGGGGGCAAAACCCTTGACTAATCAGATACCAGAATGTAATATATAGGCAGTGCTCCCAGTATGATTTTCAGGTTCTCCTCAGTGTTTTGGAACACTTTAGGATCAGTTTGAAGTGAGTGTGCCTGGCAGACATTACTGTAGGCTGTCTTAAAAGCTAAGATGAACGAAATGATCTTTTTGCTCTTAATTTCTATAGCGCTTCATTAACTGTTCAATCCAGTCAATTAGTCTGTTGATTAACAGAGGACAGTATCAAAACTGTGCTTCTGCAATCCACTGCTGATTCTTTGTTAGCTCATTAACTAGCCTTATTTTATGATCAGTTTTCTTCTGTGAGTAGTAAACCCATTATGCAAAATTACCTAATCGCACAACAACTTTAAGCGTTTAAATGTCCATGCATTTATTTGGATTTATTTTGTTATTTTCCTTTTTTATCATATTAGATTTTTTACCATTATCATTAACTTCATTATTATATTTATCAATATCAAGAGATCAAGTTCTTTCAATTCAGTTACACTGCTAATATTGCTAAATGGTTTCTAATTATCTGCTGATTGCCTTCCTGATAGTTCACTATTTTATTCCATTTCAGGATGTTTTTTGTGTCTCCAAGGGAGTTAGAGATGTGCAGCCATCTTCAGAATTCTTATTGGCAGTGATGTACAGGATCCATATCAAATCATTCTCTTTGTCCTAGATGATGTCCCAGTCAGTCTGGCCTTTTCAAGGTCTTTTAAATTCTGTATTTCTCTCTAGACTATTTTATCAAAACTATTTATATATGATTACATAGCATTAGTATATAGCTGGTTTATACATGCTTGCCATGTATACATGTATTACATCCCCAATAATACTCTTTCCATATTGCACCGTTTACTATTTAGTGTAATATACAAAGATTGGCATTAGACTTTCTATTAAACAATGGAACTGCTTAAATAATTTCATTCAGTTACTTAATCTTTCCTCTCATTCTTTTGTAACATACCATTTCTTCCACTTCTCTTTGCCGAAAAGGCTTGTCCAAGATCTGTCTCAGTTTTTTCCCCTATAAGCAATGTCAAGACTTCCAGTATCATATGTATGCATATATGCATAGGCATATATATGTGTATGCATATATAAAATATATTTACATATGTAGATATTATATACAAAATACCACAGTCATCCAGGAAGAACAACCTTGCACATATCATGTGGTGGACTGTAGTCATGATATTACTTTTCTGTTGCAAAGCAATAGAAATCTGTATTTTGAATTAATGAGAATAATTAAATTAAATGTACATAATTATCTTTGGAGTTTCCTAACTCTTATTGTTCTGCTCTAAGCTCCTTGGATGCCTGCAAAAAGGACTACAACTAAATGGAAGACTAGACTCTTGACCATTCCTATGTTGCCCTCTTTCTCTCTTATGGAAAAAAAAAAAAAAAGTGCTGCTCTTTTTCTGTGCATGACTGATTCCATTCAGCCACTTTGAAATACATATAAAGCCTCAGCAAGAGCTACTGGATGCCTTTAAGTGGTGATTTACTGAGTTGCTCTTCTCCCTTGAGTTTGATCTGAGTCTTGTGAAAGGTGTCTACCTGAGTCTACTAAGTCACATTCTAATTAGACCCTTACATTACTCTAGACCCTTACATTAATCGTAAGTCAGAACTATACAGCTTCCCAAAACCAAATCAAGGAGCAGTCTTACAAACCCCCAGAAGAAAAAGAAAAGAAGAGAGACAAAAGTTTAGGGAAGCCCTAGCTCCAAGAAGAAACAACAAGCAAAAAACCACTGTATGCAAAGCAAATGCAGGAAGAAAAAATATCCAGACCCTAAGCTACATGTGAAAAGGGAAAAAGACATTTTAAGCCTATGGTATTACTACGTACTTATGATAAAGAAGATTTTAATGACACTCTTGGTGTCTTACAGACACTCTTGGTACTGTGGTTCTAATAATAACAATCATTAGGGATAAGCAGTGTCTCGTAATTCTTCATCTAGGTTTCAGGAAGAACACCAAAGCAATTTAACTTTGACAGCTGGCCTAAAATATTACTAAAAGAGAGTTTTGGTTAAATTATATTATACTATATGCCTTCACCTTTTGGATTTATGCTTTACAAAATCGCATTGTCTCTTAACATGACCTCATGGTATGAAAGAAACTTGTTAGCATTGGCCAAGAAGTCTTTCCCCCAACTCTAACGTACTGAAAATCAATGAATTACAACTTGGTTGTAAATTGTTACAGCTATGACAACTAGAGCAATATAGAACTGAAACAAGGATTGTAAAAAGCTTGAGTGCTAATTTCTTATTTTCGTAATTTCATAACTTTTTCATGAAAGAAATCCTCATGATGTAATAAAAGCAGTATAAAAATAACCTAATCTGGTCTTCTATTTTTCTGTTTTGAGCTTCTTAGAGATGATAGAGATGGACACTGTCAGTGACACCATTAAAATGTAAATTAACTGAAACTTAAAACACTAAGGCTACAAAAATATTCACTGTCCACAGCTGTGGAACCCTTTGATTGTGTTCTGGTGTCACAATCCTCATTCTTAGAAAATCCTGTAATACTTTTGATATTTATGGTAAAGGACAATTTGTTTTGACACTAAGGCCTTTGTTCGTTAAACAAAATAAAAATGAGTACTTTAAAACTGCTTACAGTAAGGTTATAACATAATTCCTCTGGGATGATGATCACTAAACTTACAAGCAGGGTAGAAAGGAAGTTTAACCATAAAATAATATCTTAATTTTACCCTGTGTTAGTTGGTTTTGTTTGTTAATTATCGTACTTTATCTGTTGCCATAGCCACAGAGTTGCAATCCATTCCTGAGTATTTATGCATAAAAAAGAGCTATGACCCCTCTTCCACAGGGGTTCCCCTTTCCCCTTTGGATAAGAGCTCTACTTCTGTTTTAGAAACTGCTCCCCCTCAATGTTCCATCAAAAACCTGAGATTTTAAAAGTTTTTTTCCTTGTGAAGCACACCTGTGGACTCATCCTTGCAGCTGCCTGACACAGTCATCCAAATATGCCTCCCTGTCTTTCCCAGCCTGCCAGCTAAAGCAGTGTATATGCATGCTGGGCTTAGGAGTAGCAGAGCAGCCTAAACCTTTTGTGACTCAGCCAAAGGTGAAGTACCTGTGCTTCATCTCAGGTTTTTCCTTCAAAAATACATGGCACAGAAATGTTTCTTTTCTGTGTTCTTGCTTAAAACCATGCAAAAAAATATTGGCTGGTACAAGACTGACAAGAAGATTATTACTTTGAGCTGTCAAGCAGCTCATTACAACCCCATGCAGTTTTTGTTAATTCTGCTACACTGGCTATTAGACTTTAACCCTTTATTCCACAGACAACACCGAGACAAGTGAGACAGAATGGGAATAGGGATTGGGGAGGGACTGAAGAGTTGGAACAATTTTTTTTCTGTTCTTAAGAGGTTTCAGACATAAAGCCTGTTTTTCAAATGTGAATGACTGTAGTATATAACCTAAAAATAGTTGACATCAAAAAAAGGAAGCACTTTCATAACAAGTACTTCAGTCCACACCCAAGAAACTTTGTAGCACAGTGAAGCACTAAGATGTCTTGCTGAAAATAAGAGACAACACTGTCTCTTTACCTGTTATATTTTGTCCTTCTCATTAAAAACCAATGCTTTCTTAGTGAAACTAATAACAGGCTTCCTGAGTCATGTAAACAGACTGTAGTTGCTGCAGAGCTTCCAAAAAACCCATGTAATTTTCTAAAATAATTCTAATTTCACATTAAGTATCTATTTCTCACAAACAGAATATGGTAACATGGATTGTTTCCCACAAGTGGAGTAAGTGAATTGCTGGGTTTTTTTATTGGAGCAAAGGGTTAGAAACAGATGAAAGTAGTTTTGCAAGAAAAAGTACTAAGTTCAGTTTATTGTGTTGTTTTCTTAAGTGTAGGATAGCTCTGAAATTAAGTCTCTAAGTAGACCTTGGGAGTATTTGAGGGATTCTGATGGAGTTGTATGCCTGCTTTGGAAACCTCCTTGAAGTCATTGTAATAGTTACATAAAAACCTAATCGCCATTTTCAGAAGGGAAAGGAAGCTGATTTAGGAATCTGCACTGAAATTATATTAATGAGATCCTAAAATAAAGATTTCTTCCAGGCATATAACACCTGTGTTTAGGAAAATCTCACTAGCTATTCACTATGTCAAAATCATTTCCTACACCTCGTGCAAATCATTCTTTATTTTCTGATTCTTGTGAATCTCTACATCAAGGCACTTCTTTGAAAACCTCAGTCACTGCACAGGTCAGTCCTTGAAACTACAGTTGAGACTAACCGGAATCTAGATATTTCCAGAAGCAAAGTCTAAACATGGATTAGAAAAGGAGAAAAGCAATTTTAGTGTTCCTGTAAAAAGAGTTTTAAAAATAGGTTTTCCATGCAGATGGAAAGCACTGAACAAGTTCATGGTTTTATTATATCTGCTACAGCTAAAATTATTTTCATATTTTTAAGGCTTCAGCAAATTAAAGGCTGTAATAAGTTTGCATTTAGTATTACCCTGTGAGACTTGCTTTCCTGCCAGTTAATTTATTTTGCATTATTTATTTTATAAAATCTAGTGATGAATGTCTTGCCTGAATCTATGCCTATGTATAGGCATTTACACAGGTCCATTTGCACATTAACAACATTTGCCTCTGTGAACTACACCATTTGCACACATAAAAATTAAATACACTGAAATATTATGTGCCACTGTCTGCCTGTAGTATGAAAACTAGATTTCATAGTAGACCAGACTTTGCTTTTATGTCTTAATCATAAATATCAAATAGATTAATACAGTACTTTTCCCCTCTCTATTCCTTAACCTTACTTTGTGTCAGTGATAGGGAATCTTTAAAATTTGGTAATATTTAAAATGAAAGTGGTGATATCTCTGCACCTGAAGTACTAAACTGGACAGTTTTCCAAGGAACTACAGTAGAAGAAACCTGAGAAGATAGACGTGCAGTCACTTAGAAAAGAGTGAGACTTACTGAATGAACAGGGTTTCCACCAAACGAGACTTTCTGCATAGAATTCCCTTCCAAATAACAGTCCAGCTTTGATCATCTTTAATTTACAAATTTAATGAAAAAATAGTGGAGTTAATATGGCCATTCATTAAATGGCCAAGTTCTATATGCCTATCGCATACTTGATAATATATTAAAATACTCTCTTGAAAATGTTCCCAGGGTTTCATTCTTCAGTATATATTGTACAAGGTCATCAGCTTGCCCCTTTTCATTGAAACAAAGCAAAAAAACCCCCACCAAAACCAACCCCCCAATAAGACCAGAAAAATTCTGTGTGGAAATCCTAATTGCTGCTATTCTCAGGTAGTTTCAGTTTTTTCAATAAAAGGAAGCAAAATTCCTAATTTACAGAAAGACAATTCAGGTAACACCCTTTGCATGAGCTCCAGCATAAGCTCCTCAAATTTTATTGTGAAACTGAACTCTTTGTGGAATGAATTTCTGTTGAATACTCATTAAAAACTCATTCAATCAAAGCTGATTTTGGATCATGATCAATGTTATTTTTTGGTTTGATGATAAATGTATAAATGTGTGATAAACATCAGAAATTACCCTAAAGAATTCAAAACAGGTCACCTTCTCGAGACACTCTTCTGTGGTGATGTGGTCCCCTTCACTGCCCCCAACCTGACCTTTATTTTCCTGTAACCCTGCTCAAGTGAATAACCACCACTGGCAGTTGTAATGGGTGCATCTGGTCCTGATGGCTGCATCCAGCTCAGAGTGGATTCAGGGGAGACAGATAACAACACAGTAGCCAAGGGCTAATTTAAACAATGTGCCCACCTAACCACAGTGCTAGTCAATGTCTGACTCAAGACAAATTTGGAAGAAACTAACATCTGTAGTCGGTGTGTAAGTATAAGTCAATCATCTTACTCCATAAATAGTGGACAGCCCAGGGCCCGTTGATCTCTCCTGCACGGCAGCGGGCTGCATGCCAGGATCTCCCCTTGAGCAGGGACACCTCTCAAGGTTACTTCTTGAGGTTGAGAGAGTTCTTGCCACAACAGTTTCTCGGTGATTAATAGCATGCTAAACTTTGAAATCTTAGCTAAGTGATATAAAGGATTGATTGCGCACATATAATCCTTTAGACATAAACCATTGACCAAGTCTGGGACTAAGTCTGGATCCAGCTGCACCTAAACTCCCCTCTGAGAAGGAGTTTAGAACGCAAGGGGGTCCTTTCTGAACCTCATGACTCAAAGGGAGGGTCTCCCTGACAGTTTTGTCTGACCCTGTTCTCTATGCAGTAAATAATCAAGTGTGCATTGCAATCGAATCTTGTTAAGCCACTGTCACATTTATTACCAAACTTTGTTAAATTGCTGCTTTATATCAATAAACATATCGCTACTTCTCTCTTATGAGTGAAGTGCATCACTCCATCTGTGACATATTGTCATGGAAAATGTGTCAAACAGACTAACTCATTTGAGGGACATGCAGAAGTGACAGAGCGATATCTCTCCAATGATCTTGTTCTAGATGTAGATTTTTAGCAAATTTATTATAAAGTTCTGATTAAAATTTTTCTTCTGAAGCAATACTATTTAGGTAAACATAGTTTCCACATAATATTTTCTTTTGAATTGCTAGAACTGAAAGAAGAACAAGTGCTGACTGCTATGTATGTCTATTACATTAAAGCCTAGTTGGTGAACAGCTCTGCTCTGCTGTACTGTCACGAGAATGAAATGCTTGAGAAATTATATTCTGTATAGCTATAGGTTATGCTATAGAGGTTACTCTTCAAAGTTTTCCATATGCTTTAAATAATTAATTCATTACTCCATTTTCAGTGTTTCCCAGGAATTCCCTGCTGTATATTAATAGACAGGTTAGGTAAAATTCTCAACAAATGTCTAGACAACTACTGCACAAGGCCAGCATTTGAAAATGATTGAATTCTCACCTGATATCTGGATAAAGGTAATCCATTTTCCCATATTATACTCACACAAAAAATGCTTCAATTTTGCGTAAGTATGCTGTGATCATAAAAGTCACAGCCTGTGGAACATATGAATTACCCTTAAACAGTCTACTGCTGACCAAGACATGTCTACAAAACCATAGTAGGGGAAAGAATAGGCAGTTGTGCAGTCCCTTCTCAAGCAAAACTTCTAGGCAAATGTGAAACTTAACCTGATTTAGGACTATAGTTTTAGCAGTATATACCTTATAAATCTAATAAAAATACACTGACTAATGCATAATAGCCTATACTAATATGCTAATAGAATAGAACATTCAGTTTGACATCTTAATTTCACTCCATTCTGAATACTATTGTGCAACCTTAAAGAGTGTATTTGTTGTATTAAAAAAAAATAGCTTAAGTCCTTGAAGCAGTGGCATAATAGCAAATCACCTATTTCATGAGCAGAGCTGCAAAAGGAACTGGTGTATCTGTACTTGTGTTTGAAATTTGCATATATCTTGGCAATAGTCACACCTGAAGTTAGGTAGAGAGTTCTAGCTCATTCATGGAGAAGGAACTTAGTTATTGCTGCCTTGTGTGTACAGAAGTCTCTGCTTTTATTCTGATTTTCCTTTACTGAACAGTATTCCATGCCATGACAGAGTCATCAGTCTATGCTGTTTATCTTTGATCTCACTCCCTGTGTATCATTATGCAGGAACACAGTCAACCAGACTGTAACAATTCAGAATTTCCACTCCTCACCACTGTTAAAAAGTTCCTTGCAGATGGAAATTGTCATTTACACCTTAGGGTCCCTCTGGAAAATTATTTTTCTCCCCGCTGCGTAATTTGAGATATAACATAAATTTAGTATTCTTTCTCCAAACACAGAACAAATGAATACATAGTTATTATGATGGTTTTTGCATTATCTTCTGGTTAGCTCAAAAACCATTCAAGTTAATAAAAATGCCTTAAAATTTTCTGTATGGTGATAAGCAGCTGGATCATGTTTTCCATCCAAGATGTGTTTTCAGTATGACAAGTTGCTTTCATTCATTTTCTTTTTGTTTGGTCTGAGCCAGAGTACTAAAAGTAAAAATGATGGCTTCATTTTGGTTTAATTTTTTCCTCAATACTGAGTCAAAACTTACAGACTTTAGGCAAGCCCATTCATCTACTTGAATCAGAAGGACTTCTCCTTTCATATGAAACAAATAATTGGTCCTTATTGCATGATTTGAATAACAAAACAGTGTTAAATTTATTTTTAAACCATATAGCTGGCTTTGTCTTGCTGTCGTTTTGTTACAGTATCCTCTGTGCTGTGCTTCAGAAACCTAACAATCTTTTTTGTCTTATGTAGCTCTCTATATATTCAAAAATATCCAACGGGAATGTTCCAGTAAGAATTTAGAGGTCTTTTTCTGCTTAGACTCAGACTAGCTTCATTTTACAGATAAGGAAACACAGGAGGTAATATTTGTCAGGGTTCACTAAGAAAACTGGTAAATAAGTCCAGATTCAAACTGTAGTACTGTTAGATGATCCTTTAGTAAGTCAGAAGACTTAATTAGTAAGGTATGCAAATAATAAGTAAGGTATCTGTTTACTTCTGATACATTAATAAAAAATATTTTGATAGTGAGTAATCCAGGTGAAAAGTAATATTCAGAGGGAAAAGAAGCAATAATTTTGGTGATTTAGGTATTACTGTTCCGGAGATGTAATTTCCTAATGTATTTAGACCTAAAAATTACTTGTCATTCCAATAGCTATTACTGATACATCTGACATAAATGGAGATTTTACTGCATCCTCTGTTATGTGTTACTGTATATGCAACTTCGTGGGTTGTTAAAATTTTACACCTATTCCAGAATTCAATTTCTTAAAAAATTCGTGATAATGCACAATTATAATGATGTTCTCAGTTTGAATCAGCATGTTGCAGGCAGTTACAGCAACACATTGCCTGTCGCTGAAGCTGAGTTGAGATTAATACCTATGCTTCTTTTTCTTATTACTATGTAAAATGCCTAAAAGAGCATTTGAGCACTGAAACCAAAGCGGTTTTTTAGCTCCCTTTTCAGAGACAGTCCTATACAACTTAAAGCTAAAAACCCCCACATTTGCATACATATCTTTTTTAAAAAAAACAGATGTAGTTAGTCTTGGGGCCTGTAAGATTAGTGTGAAGATTACAAGTTTCACTGCATGTCGTTCATGCTATAGAAACAATAATGCCTCTATTTTTATTAGCTCTATTAACTGTTAGAGAATTTATTCCCATAGCAATAAGCTGTTTAAAAAGAAATTTCTTCTTTCATATTGAGCTTATGACTTATTTTCTGATCATTTTTTAATTCTCAGAAGGTAATCAGATACAACGGTAATGAGGATTTTTCTTGCTGGATAGTGGATTTATGTCCATGGACTTAGCTAATGCTGTATGTTTCTGTGGTACAGTGGCATATCTTAAAGAAACAAATGCTGAATCTGCTCTCAGCATTAAATAAGTTTTCAAAGAGTTCATATTGCCTTCTCTGAACTGACTAGAAAGTGTAGCGTGGATCTCTGGCTCAGTAATTGATGGACACTATTAGGTCTTCCCTTCAGGAGGCTACATCAAAACTTCCCCCTCAAGCAGTATTCTGACACCTGTGCTTTTATGTTTGACGGTCTTGCGAAACAACAAATAACAAATTTCATGCTATTTCTCAAGATCTGTTGTCTGTCTCATGCATTTTTGAAATGTTGGCAGTCTTTTGGAGATGGAATTACTTTGAGCTAGAGTTCATTCTGATTTTTTTAAACTGTTTCTCAAGGTCATGAATCCAGCTACCTGATGTTGGACAGGTTGCTCCAGAAGGTTATTTTGTATAGTTACTAGTTTGTCATCAATTCTGTTCAAGAAATATGTTATCACTATATTTCGTAGTGATTAGTGAAATACAGCCACCATCTGCCACCTAAGATGCAGTTAAATTATGAAATGTTTGGCTAAAGCTGGGCATTGGAAGACAGCTAATTAGTAGATGAGTGTTCATCAACTGGTTGGAAGTAGCTGAAGGACTAGGAGAAGTTTCCTGAGCAAGAAAATGTATGCATTATTTGCTACTTGGGTAAAAAGCTTGGAATTTATACTAACTACTTCACTGCTGTTTGATGTTCAGGAAATGGTATTAGCAAATACACTTCTTTTCAAGCATTGCATTTTTGGCATTGTCTAGTCTAGACTATTTTCCCTGCGATTTTCATGTTTGGTGACTTTAGTCTAATGAGAGTACTGTGACAGATGATGCTCCATGTTTCCTCTGTTGTAATCACATGAAAGTCTACTGAGAACAGGTCTCCCTGAATGTGAGTAAAAAAACCCCAACCAAACAAAAAACAAATTTCCAGCATGTTCTATAATTCTTCACTGTCACTAGCAGAGTTTCATAGCTATCACTCAGCTATCATAAAAAGCCCAGTAATACCAAGGGTGTTACTACCATGTGAAGACTGTACATAGTTAATCATAAGAACTTATACGGTAATACACAACAAAGGTTATAGAATAAAATATCTGGAACTTATGATAATGACAATTTATAAAATATTCCTTCCATCATATCACATGTACAAAGTCCATATAGTCTTCCAATTATTTATGGTAGAAAGTGGCTTTTTTGAATTATAAATCCTGACATAGGAGTTAACTACTTAAATTGTTGTCTCTGTTGTTAGGTGTCTAAGTTAAGTAGACATTTCCTCATATCCATAAATTCTTAGTTTTCCTCTGAGCATTATAATACATGTTTTATAATGGTTTAGTAATCAGAATGCAAGAAATGGTAGTCTGAGCTTTATATGATACAGTATAGTGCCATGAAGAAAGACTTGCAATAGCCATATTGCCAGCTGAAGTATCAGTGGCAGGGTAGGCACCATAGTAGAGTTTAAGTTATGCTTTGAATAGGCTTTTAATTTTAAAAGGTGTGTTGCTATATAGTCAACATGAGCTTGTGATGTCTTCTTCTACTGGTTTGCTGATCATCTTTGTCAATATATCAGGATCCACGTGGCCAGACAGCGTTTTTATCTTTGCCAGTCAGACAGTGCCACAGGAGAATGAAGGCTTGATAAATCCTGGCAGCTGAAGCTGGGCTTGTGAGCCTGATTGCTGGTTTACCACAAACTTGCCAGATTTTCAAGGCTATTGCACAGGTTGCTTTTGTTTATTAAACTTGTTTCCCAGCTAAATTTATGTCCTGCTTGCTCAATTCTGTTGCCTAGTACTTGTTCTGATCTCCCCATCTAATCTTTGCTTTTCTAGACTTTGGCACAGTTCCTGGCAATATTTGCTGCATAGACCTTTGACTTTGTGGAATCAATTTCTTCCCCATTTCCTGACCTTACTTGCCCTGGCCATGGTAGCAACTTTCCATCTCCATTTCTGATGCCATTTTGTCTGACAATTTGTGCTCTAATAGTATTAAATGTGTACATATGCCATTTAAAAAGTAATTTATTCTGTAAACTGTCCTTTTTTTCCTCCTGTTAAAGTAGGATTGAGAAGATGAAATGATCTAACAGATTTTAAAGAATACAAACCTGTAATTTCATTTCTGATTCAACAGTTCAGTCATAACCTCTCTCCATTAAAAAAAAAAAAAAAAAAAAAAAGTTACATGCAGTAGGTAGTTTAGGACAGGTCGTCCCTATTGAGTGAGTGGCAGTATTTTCTTTACATAGTTTTCACTCCTAAACCAGGCTTCATCAGGTGGTTTTCAGAACAAGCCCCAAAGTCTACTTTATGGAGAAATAATTCCTTTTGCTAGAGACTGGTTGTTAGTTTCGTGACAGAACGGAGGTACCTGATGTGACAAGGCAATGTGGTGACTAATCATGTGCCTTCAGTCTTATATGAAAAAGGAATAACATGGAAGTTAACAATGTTAACTTTTATGCTAATAAACCAGTTAATATTTTCACTATACCCTACAGTAGCCCAAGCTGCGTGGATCAAATCCTACTAAGGATTGCTTGGTATAAGCTGGGAAAAGGTTATGCATACTTCCTCTTGACCCTCACTTTCTGTTTTGCTTTTTTTTTTTTTCCTGGTTCATCTGAATGTAAAGAATGTGAAAGCCCTGAAATGCTCTCTAAAGTGTTTTAACCTTAGTGGGAGGGAAGCGCAACAGAAGTGAATGGTCTTTGTGGTCCGCCTCTGTTGCTAACATACCTCAAAGCCAGACTGAAGCTGGAAGTAGGGATTCCCTTTCCGTGTTAGCTTCCCTTTAAAGCTGGGAATAGTATGGTGTAGAAATGTTGGAAACTTGTCAGTAGCTAAGGCTGTCTTCTTTTGTGCTACCTGTTCAAAGTGGCAAAGAATTAATTCTTCTTGACTAATTCTTATTGGTTAATTATGCTTTCAGGAATTGAAAAATTGCTGTAGTCCCTTCCTAGCTCTGGTTTCTAAAGTTTTCCTATGGTTTCCTGGCTTCCTGTCCCTTGCTGCTACCAGGTCTGTGTCACCTCTGGGAATTATTGTTATGGATCCTTTGCATTTCTTGAGTTTATATGAGCCTTTATTTTGCTGGAACTAGCCTAAGCTGATAGTACTTGGTCACTCAAGTAATGCAAAGAATCATTTGCTGTACAACTCTGCCTCTATAATAATTAAATACGAATTGTATTGCAGAAAGGGGAGGAAAATAGAAGAGGTAAGCAAATGAGCAAATAAAATCTGCAAAAGCAAACCCGTTGCTGTGCAATCTGCCCCCAACCCCGATATTATCATGTAGGAAAATGAAGATGTATTTATTCCATGTGACTGCTGTAAAGACAGACCTCATATGAAATGGCATGAATATTAGATAAACAAGCCCTGGTACTTCCAAGAGCAAAGGAAGCCTAAGAGTTAAAACTGGCAATTTAGGATCAAGTTTGATTCTTATGTCAAAAGAGCAGTGAATCTAGAGTTGGGGGAGCTGATCTAAATCATCTAACTCATAGAGAATGGTGCCTATGAGGCTTCTTCCTAGTGAATCCCCAAAATGAGAAGCAACAAGGGAAGTCTACCTTTATTAGATCTTACAAACTAACTCTTGACAATAAATCCATTTTCTTCTGCACTGCTTATATCTGTACCTTGTACATTAAATTCAGTGAGCTCAACATTGTGTGAAGAATAACTAGGATGCCCTTACATATTAATCTAGCCTGTGACCTGGTAATTGTTTCTCTTTTCCATGTCTTTTGGAGACAAAAACATTCATAGGTGCCAACAAACTGCATTTCTCAAATCTCAAAAGCAGCAAGCAGTGCCACATTTAGTATTCTCATAAACTGTATCATACAGGTCATGATACCCTTTCTTCTTACAGGAACATCCTTGAATTTCAGATCAATTTTGTCTTTAACTTAGTTAAAATGAAGGTTTCTATCTGTTACAGTTGTTGAGAAGAGCGCAAAAGTGTGAAAACGTGGTTTCTGTGTACACTGAGGATGTGCAAGTGAAAACAAAAATGAGTTTCAGGCTTAAAGTATTTCAGACAATGCCATGCATTGTTGATGGGAAGGAGGAATTAACCTTATAGTTTTGTTTGGTTAGCATGGTAATACTTAGTACTAAGCTTTTAATGCATAGCATTAGTTACTTGACATTCAGCATTCATTTATAAATGAGCACATTAGGGCAGGAATGGCATATTTGAGAATTCACCTTTTTATTTTTAAGATCCTAATACTCTTCTAAAAGATGTAAAAATAAAATGCATATATAAAATTTTAAAGCCAGAAAGGGTAATTTGAATAAGAATTTGATGCAACAGGGTAAGCAAACCAATGGTAACCTGTAATATATATAATAGAGGAGTAAAGTGTTTAAAACTGGAAGACTAAGAAGTACAGCTTCCTAAGTACAATAATTTATACTTATTCACTACAGTGTCCTGTCATGATAACTTCAACTTCAGAACACACAATCTTAAGTCAAATTTCACTGTGCTGATATTACTTTTTTTTATTATGGAAACAAAAATAAATATCTACTACCATTGAATTGACTTGATCTGCAGCAGTTAGAATTCTACAGTAAAGGAACAAAGTAATTAACAGAGAGAATTCTGGCTTTTAGCCTAGTCTAGTGGATCAAATCAGGTGGATGGGAAAGCTTATGACAGCAGTTAAGAGACCAAAGCCTGCCTTATAAATTTACTAATAAATAAAAATATGCTCAGTGACACTACTTTATACTCTACTTCAGTCATTAATTAATCAAGTTATATGCACATATGGGAGGCTGTTGAAAAAAATAAGCAAACGGGTTCTGCTTCAGCATGCAGATAACACACAGCATTATATCTGTGTTTCCAACTCCTGATGAAAGAAGATTACATTGTTCTCTTTCTGTGGGAGCTGTGGCACAAATAAATGCAATTTGGCTGAAAATCAAGATGACATTGGGTCAGCTAACTGCTGAAACAACTGGACAGTAAGGTAGATATATTCCTAAATCTTTCATCAAGGATGTATATTTGCCCATAGATGACTTAGGTCATTGGCTGTAAGGTTGACCTTTTGTCCTAGTTTTAGCTGGGATAGAGTTAACTGTCTTCCTAGTAGCTGGTACGGTGCTGTGTTTTGAGTTCAGTATGCGAAGAATGTTGATAACACTGATGTTTTCAGTTGTTGCTCAGTAGTGTTTAGACTAAAGTCAAGGATTTTTCAGCTTCTCATGCCCAGCCAGCGAGAAAGCTGGAGGGGCACAAGAAATTGGCACAGGACACAGCCAGGGCACCTGACCCAAACTGGCTAATGGTGTATTCCATACCATGGGACGTCCCATCTAATATAGGAACTGGGAAGTGGGGCAGGGAATCTCCGCTCGGAGACTAGCTGGGTGTTGATCAGCGGGTGGTGAGCAATTGCACTGCGCATCATTTGTACATTCCAATCCTTTCATTATTGCTGTTGTTATTTTATTAGTGTTATCATTATCATTATTAGTTTCTTCTTTTCTGTTCTATTAAACCATTTTTATCTCAACCCATGGGTTTTGCTTCTTTTTCCCGATTTTTCTCCTCCATCCCACTGGGGGGGGGGGAGTGAGTGAGTGGCTGCATGGTGCTTAGTTGCTGGCTGCAGTTAAACCACGACACCTTAGCAGCTTCTTGAACATTAAGCTGAAAGTGCACCTTTTGTCTGATGCTCAGAAACTAAGATTATTTCTTTTTGATGTAGAACTCTCATTGACCATATGATGAACTCAGCGTGAATCAACTCCTAAAATCCCTCCAGAAACTAAAGCTTGTTAGTTTGGTGGCCTGCTTCTTCACACAGTTGTCTTTTTCCTATAGGCATATTAAGCATATGTTTCTTCTGTGAAAGACACTATTTATTTCCAAGCTTCCAGTAATATCCAATGGAATAATGTCATTACTAACCATGAAAGTCCTAACCTGACCTTCCTGAATCTCTTCAATATTTTTATCTGTGATCACTGAAGACACCTGAACCTACTTTGGCTGCAACTGGTGAAAAGTAAGAGACTGGTAGGTTTTTACATGAAAGGAAAGCTGATGTGTTTAATTTTTGTCCTTAATCAAGTATTTCAGCTTTCAGGACAGACTGTGAGACTCCCTCCAACCAATGTAAAAAGACAGGCACAGACAAGACATTTATACTGTGATTATTCAAACAATTCTCATTGAATTTCATTATAGCTATATCCTTTTTTACAATTTCTTGCTTGTTTGCTGAGCAGCTAAACATCTATCAACATGGATGCTCCTTCGGTGAAATAATTAAAAATCTGGATTCATTTTAGTCAACAAATTGCATTGTACTAGACTTAGTATGCTTGTTTGAAGTGAAGCTTGTATTCTTACAGATCGACAGGGTAAGGTTTTGGCCCAAGAGATGGTAAGACTGTGTCACTTAGATGTGGCAAGACAATATATGGAAAACTTGGAGTAAGAATTACAATTAGTTGATGCAGAAAAATTGAAACAGAATTGAAGCAAGAAGCAAGAAGCAGAATTGAAGCTGGTCTTCAAGGGCTTCAGAGAAGAGATTTCCATGACAACAGAATACTTAGGTATGCAAATTAAGAAACAAAGCATCTTAAAAAATAATCAGGAAATACACCTGTTTCATAGAATAAAACCTGAACAATTTAGGAGCACTAGCTCTATAGGAGAAATGGGGATGGGGAGCTGAGAAAGTAGGGCCACTGCTGGCCAAATTCCCTTCTCACTTAAATCAGTACTATTCTTTTAATCATACAACCATAAAGATATCTATGGACATAAAATAACTCAAGATTTATCGTAATGCTCTGCTGTGACAAGATCAAAAGCTCTAGACTGTCTTCAGCAGGTCATCTATATAGCAGCTAAACTAAACTCTTTAACAATGCAGATTCCACTAACCTCTTCATAAAGCTGTTCTAATATTTGACTACTGTAGAAGTTAGAAATTTTCCCCTAAATTTTAACTAGTTCTTTGCCACAACCTAAGTCCCTTTCTCCTGTGACATTGCCATTGACCATGGAGAACAATTGATTACTGTCTTCCCTGGAGCAACCATTTAAATGTGAAAGACTGTTATCATGACCTGTGAGTTTTCAGGATATTATATACAGGGATTAATGTTTATTATAGAGGCTCTTGTTATTATATATACTATGTTATGTAATCTCTGCAGTAAGTATTGTAGCCCTTTTCCTATGACTCATGCTGTATTGTGAATTTGGTATTATGTTCAAGAGCTTTACTTGTTAAGGAAAAGAAAATATATATATGATTTATGATCATACAGCTCTCTGTTATCATAGACATCATTTCACATAATTCGGAGTTATCAAGCTCTGCCTTAAAACATTTATTTTGCCTTTCCTTCCATTCATTTTGGAAGGGCATTACAGTACTTGAATTCTTTAACACTTAGCAACTTTTGTTTAATATACAACCTAAATTTATAGATTATACCATTTGTTCTGGTGCCAGCATTGACCTTTAGCTGAAATAGATTTTTTTTCTCTCACTGTTTTTTACCTGTCTGATGTATTTATATAGCAACCATATCCCCTCTTAGACTTTTTTATATGAGGATGAACAAGCTCTTTTAGTCTCCCCATATAGACCAGACTCATTCAAAAAAGAGTATTGTTGACATCGAAAAGAGAATTTGGCCTCATGTCTCTCTCTTTAGATGCACAAACAAAAGATGAGATTATTGTCTTTCCATATTTCCCTAAATGAATCATTAGCGCCATAAATCTAGTAATCTTATTCCCTGGAGGAAATATCGTAGGAACCAAAATGATTTAAAACGTTCTGAAATTTGTTAACTTTGTATTATTAATGATTGTTTGATATTCTATGAACTGGCTTTTGAGTTAGCTTGGACTCCCTAGACTTCCATTCATAAAACCCTATCATCTGGCAACTCTGTGGATGTGGATTTAAAAATGGAAAATATGAAGCACTGCATTCAGTTACATCCTGTCGTTGGCTGTACAGAGCACTCCTGCTCTCTGATCTCCACTAGCTGAACATAAAAGCTATTATCCTTTCCACTGTTATTCAGTTTTTCATGTGAAATGATGTGTGAGGTAAATAGGAAAGGGAAAAGGAAATGGAGGGAAGGGAGACAGAGAAGCAGAGTGGGACAAGGGTTTAGTGGAGCAGAGTGCAGAATTACCTGATGAGAATGGAGGATGTAAAACAACGGGAAGCCAACATACAGCTGAATATAAAACTGCCAGAAAAAGTGTTGAGAAATCATGCTGCCATAAACTGGTTCAGTCTGGGCACTGTCCTACACCAGGATCAGCTCAGGGGTTTTTGTTGCTGTTTCCTGTTTAGGTTTTTCTTTTTTCTGTCTCTTGTGAGCATAGTGCAGATCACTATGAGCAGGTATTTCACACACGATCTTAGAGCCTATGATCTATTTTATATTAAAAAACTATAGATTTTTCCCCCAAGAACATAGGTTAGCTACAGTATAATTAACCAATATTTTTCTTCAACCTACACCTGTCTCATGCACTGTTTCTCAGCTCTGTGTCCTCTGAAGTTGGCTACATTTCAGCAGCAGGTGAATTTGCTTCCAGTATGCTTTTCTTTTTAAAATGTTTTGTGATCGCCAGGCTAAGAATGAGGTACTTAAAAACTACAGTGTTATTATTTTACATGAAGTTATGTAAATATGAAACCATATATTGACTCAGATTTACTAATGAATAACTTCAGTGACAGTCTAATAATGACAATAAACAATTCAACAGCAATTTAGATTAAGTGATACAGATTATGCCAAGGAAGTCTCTAAGCAGCACATCAAAGTTGTATTGAATATTCCATGCGTTTTTTAAAAATATAACCTCGCATTAGTTTGTAATGACTTTCTTCTAAAATATCTGCAGTGTGGCTATTATAAACCATGAATCACAGTTAAAATGAGATATAAAACCACAAGACTCTCACAACTCAAAACTCAAATGTCTAAATACTGCCACTTAACAACCAAGCCACTCCAGTCACCTGCAGCATACTGAAGTGAAGCCAACACACACAGATACAACAGCAGAAAAAAACATGCTGGATTTTAGGTCTGAAGGAACTAAGTACTTATTTCCCATTGACACTGAGTGAAGGGTGAGCCCCTACTTCCCCGAGTTTTGTTTTAAAAGCCCCAACAAAGAAGTCAATCCATATCTTGGATGATTTACATCTGGAGACAACATTTAAATTGGAAGGTTGTTAAATAATTGTTTTCTCTTCTCTTTTTGGTTACCACATATAAATTCTGACTTGTTTACTCATTTATGGTAGGTCAAATTGCCAAATGCTAATTTAAAAAACAAATTGAGATTCAAGGAAAGTAGGCTCTCACCCTTTCCTCTCGCCTTTTTAGTAACAAGGTGTAATAGTACTAACAACCAATTTTTACCAAGTTCCAGGCCTGGCCATCATTGTTTCTACCTATTTATTTCCATGCAAGGGTAAGAATACACAGTGTATAATGTTCTTTTGAAGAAGTGTCCTGGTTAAGGTTTAATAGGCACAAAAATCAGAATATTCAAGATTACTCTTTCTGAAAGCACCGATACTCTCTAAAACTTTGTGTGCTAACAGGAAATCTTGAATATTGGAGCTCCACTGTTTCAGGGAGATGTAGTTTGTTAGTAGTCTGTGATACCTTTCTGACACCTACAATGTCATTTTGTATTTTGAATTTTCCCATATCAACCCTGTGGTGGGTCGGTCCCAGCTGGCAGCCAAGCACCCACACACCTGCTTGCTTACCCCCCACCCCCACTGGGAAAAGGCAGAAAATGGGAAGAACAAGAGGGTGAAAACTTGGGCATCAAAATAAAGACAGAGGAACCACTCAGCAGTTACTGTCATGGGCAAAACAGACTTGGAGAGTTTAACTTAATTTATTGACAATCAACATAAAACTTTAATTACTGACTTGGGTATTGGGAAATAAAGAAGGAAAACATTTAAACACTTAAGAAAAGCACATTTTCTCCCCCTTTTCCAGGCTCAAATTCACTCCAGACACTTCTTTCCCCTTCTTGCACAGTGCAGGTTACACTCAGTGAGACGATGGGCAGTGCAGGTGGGTTGGGGGCAGTGCGTAGTGGTTTCTCTCTACTGCTCCTTGTTTCTCACTCCTTTCTAGAGCTGCTCCTTCATTCTTACTTGTGCTGCTCCTTCATTCTTACTTGTTTCCTCTGTTCTGGCATGGACTTCTTCACAGGCCCCAGTCCTTTTGTGGTGTACGTCCTTCAGCATGGGTCCTCTATGGGCCTCACTCCCTTTGGGAGTGTACATGCTCTGCCATGGAGCACCTCCCTCTTCTCTGAACTTGGTGTTCCCTCTGTCATTCCCTCCTCCTCAGCATTTTGTGCCCTTCCCGAATACGTTTTCCTTGAAGTGCCACCAAGTTGGCTCATGGGCTCAGCTGTGCCCTGCTGTGGGTCTGTTACAGAGCTGTCTGGAACCAACTGCACAGGGCAACTCCAGCCTCTTTTCACAGAGGCCACACTGCGGCCACCCCACTAACAATACCTTGTCACTGACACCCAATGCACACCCTACAACAGCATGCCAGAGGACTCTCAAAGGTATAGGAGACCTCTCGTTTAGATCAAGTACTTTTATCGCAGACAATAAATATTTGAGTACGGCCAAATTACAGTTAATGTTTTGTGATTTAGAGTACACATAAAATGTTTTTCTAGGACACATTCTTATGCAGTATAACTTAGAAAAATAAATAAAACACACTTCTGAGAACAAAAATACTCTTAGAAATGTATTGTAGCATGAAAAGCAGTTTCTTTCTCATGCCTGAATAAAAAATAGCAAAATGGAATTTTATTCCTTTTTGGAGGAGGAAGAATATTTGTCCTAGAAGTAAGTGACACACTGATTTAGCTGGGGTTTTTTCCATGTGAAAAACATTGTAAGTAAGTGACATGCAATATAAGCTTAATGACAAATTCTTCCAGGAATCAAGCAAGCTCCCACCTGGAGGGCCATTCTCCAGCAGAGCAAGCACTGCAAAAATAAATGGCTTCTCTGGAGGCCTAGAAAGTAACATGGAAATGCTGAATCTTTTTGGCCTATATTTATTCTATTCAACTGCTTAATTATAAATTATTCAGTTCTTTAGTGCAAATACAATTTGGGTAGCTGAACTACTGTTTTAGCCCTTTGCAGATGTCCCAAGACCAGTGGGGGAGCAGAAGAGACTGGAAGGACTGAATCTTTGGGTATTGCTATATGCTTTCTGTGTCTAAGCCTTTTCTCATCCACACAAATAGGAAAAAAACGGGTCCTGCCTCATAGGAAGGTGCTACCACTAGAAGTCATGATGAATATTTTTTATTCACCAAAGGTGATTTCATTTTCTCTTTTGGATGAAAATGCATCCTTGATCATTAGTCTAGCTTCACAATTTAACAATTTTATATATTATATATTTTAAACAGCTGTGGAAATCTGAGCTTGATTTGGACACACTGAATCATAATTATTTTAAATCATTCCAATTAGTTTACATTTGAGGCTAACAGAAATATGCTGATTCAGATTCTAATTAAAGAAATCAGATGGAAAGTACATCAACTATTTCAAGAAGAAGAAATTAAACTTTTATCGCAGGCGACTGGAAGAAATCTTCGGCCATACATGTACCTCTTAAATATATGCTTAAGGTATTATTAGCATTTAGCTCCAAAATAAATATTTGAAATAAATGAGGAAGAAAGGAAAAAGTTCTATATTTTGTAAAGTAGAAACTAGAATGAAACTCTATATTCATAGAAATATAATTATATGTTCAAATATAATTATATAGAAGGGATGAAATCACAGTTGATGTCAATTTTTAGTGAATGTTATATAGAGCAGATACATGGGCTTGACATGCTAATTGGAGGAAACTGAATCAGGTTTGGTAAACAATAAGGAATTTGCCCTTTAAAGCAAATTTGGAAAAACCCCACATTCTGACGTATATTTTGTTTTACACAGAGCATCAAAATGATACATATTTAATCTTTATGTCTGTCAATTACTGCCAATAATTGTCATAATCTAGAGTTAGAGAAAAGTAAACCAGATGCTCAATGATTGAAAATCTGCACAGTTCTATTATTGCTATAGTTCTTATGAAGTCAGAAGATTATATATATCTGTATTAACTGAGCATTTTCCCAGTGATTTTTAAATAGGCTTCCATTTTATGTACTGCACCCCTAACGTGTAACTGAATGGTAAATAATATCTAACATTTAGATCTCCCTGGCAGTGGTGGTGAAAAAGGAAAATAAGTATCTACAAGGTAAGAGAAAACTAATAGGTCTAAACAGCCAGCAAATGGAAAAGTTCAAAAGGAAGTTTGGGAAAGACTATGGCTTTTTCCAAGACAAGTATTTAAATCCCAAGAGAACAAAATGGAAAGAGTATGCAGAGCGAACTGATCAAATTATTTCAAGCAAGGCCCATCAAGAAGAACAGGAGACAAAGAGCAGGTGGATGGAAACAAAGACAGCAAGCAGAAAAATAAAGAAGATGAGCTTGAGAGAAACATGCAGATTTATGGAGGCCGTTCAGTTTATTTGGGTCACTTTCTTTTTTTTTTGCCTCAGACACAATTGATCATAGAGGTGAACATGCTACCTTACCTGTACAAACTTGGTAGACAGTTCTGGAGCTTATGTTCTGCGCTGTGCTGCATACCTGTAATTCTTTCTAAGACACAAGATGAATGTCTAGCTTAACTGGCAACTGCAAAGGTATTTTTGATATATTACTACCATTCCTGCCTCAGCTCACCCTGTTATGACCAGCTGCTCACGTATATTTAGAGTGTTTTCATAGCTCACGGAGTTCTGATACAATGTTGGGGTAGAGCAAAGACAGCAAGAGGAAGTGACAGCCATAAATCAGAATTGCCTCACTCTGAAAACTATATACATGTGACAACAAGGACTCCTGCAAAACTGTGATAAATTACAGTTTTCTGTAAGGTTAGCTTCTTGATAACAGGTAAGCTCAAATCCTGGTAATGAAACCAAATCCTGATCTCTCTTCTGACTACTTTGAATTTCTCTGGTGAGGAAAAGCCATATCCTGGCTACCTGAGGATTCACCTTATAGAAAGGAAATCTTTTGAGGGCCTATAACAAATACAGTTCTCTGAATCCTGTCTCTTCACAGTCTTTCCTAAACCTCCAGCAGTGAATGTATTTTTATCAAAAAAGAACACTTGGCAAAAGCTACTCAACATTGAGTTGTTCTCGGCCAGTGTTATACTACACTGTAGTATCTCTGCCCATTCAAGTCGTCAATCATTCCATCATTTTGGAGTGAAAACAGATATATATGTCCCATGGAATAGAAGAAGACAGAAGTATTTTCCTAAAGCATTACTTGGCAGTGTGGTGAAGGAATTACTCCTTCATCTTTCAGCTCATAAGAACCTTTACAATACGTGGTTCAAGGACTAATATGAAATGAGACATCAAAAATAATATTTAAGGTTTTAGGTAGCTAAGCCTATAACCTTTATGTGCCTTGAAAAAAAATTACTATCATTTTGGGGGGATGTACACAAAGAGAATGATAACTGGGCTTTCTGAAATGAATCATTATTCGTGTAGGAGTAAAAGAAATAGTAAAGAAGAATAAAAAGTTATCTGTAAAAAATTGAACTGGGAGAGCTGCCATAATGGACGCATCTTCTAAAGGTACGTCACAGTGGGCCTTTATAAATTAGAGGCGTTACGAAGCGGTCTTAAAATGCCCTTCCCCTTTTTCTTTAGGCACAACGGCCAAATCAGTCCTGATGTCACAGGGCAGAACCTCATTGGTTTCAGTGGAATTATAGGAATTCCCCCCAGAGCTGTTCAAAGTGCCTAAGTAATTTCTGTGCTCCTAGAATTTCACGTCCTACGGTACAATTTACCATCATTTGGTCCAACGCAGTGCTTTGTACTAAAAGGAAAGGGTTCGATACGCTACGGGCTCGTTCTTTCAGACCTGAGCTGCTGGCCGTGTTGGTGCTGGTGTTCGCAGGGCTGGCAAGCGATTCCAAAGAGTAGCCCGGGGCTTTGGGAGCGCTCCCAGCTCCCCAGCCCGCGCTATCCTGACGGCGGTGCTCGTGGGGCGCAGCCGGGATGGGAGCTCCCCTGCGCAAGGGCTCGCTGACGGTCTGCGTCCCGGGCAGCCCGCTGGCTAACAAACAGGTGCTGCGGGAACCACCTGTGTGCAGCCGCAGAGCAGAGCGGGGACTACGGGCCGTGCTCCTGCTGGGGGCTTTCCCCGCGGCTGCCCCCGCTCCCAGGTCGGCGCGGGGCGCGGGTGCCGGCTCAGCCCCGCGGAGTAGCAGGCGGGCGGCCGTCCCTCCGGCAGGGCGGGGAGCCGGGGCCGAGCCGCCCCCTCGCCCGGCGGGGAAGGGGTCGAGGTGGCGCCCCTGCCGGCGGGCGCCCCGGAGCCCCGCGCCGCGGCCCGCCCCGCGCCGCCGCGGGTGGCGGGGGAGGCGCCGCCGCCGAGGCGGAGCCCCGCTCCTCTCTCCGCTCCGCTCCGCTCCGCCGCGCCCGGCCCCGCTCCGCTCTGCCCCGCTCCGTTCCGCTTCGGCCCCGCTCCGGCTCCCGCGGCCCCGGCGCGGCGGTGCTGCCGCGCTCCCCCGCCGCGTCCCGCCTCGCCGCGGCTCCGGGCGCCTCCCGCCTCCCAGCATGAATGTGAGGAGGGTGGAGAGCATCTCGGCGCAGCTGGAGGAGGCCAGCTCCACAGGCGGTAGGACGCGAGCAGCGTGGGGGCGCGAGGTTTCTCTTCTTAGCTATTTTGGGGTCTCGCCCCCCACCTTCAAGCAGCAAGTCTTGCAACTTGGCGTGGGGCGGGGAGGGGGGGAGCTGCCCGCTCGCGTGGGGTAAACGCATCTGTGCTGTCTTGGGAAAATGCGTGTGTGTCTATGGGGACAGCAAGCAAGCGCTTAATGCCCGGGGTCGCGGGCTAAGAAACGTTCAAGGCTTTGCGAAGCCCGCCGTAAGATGCCTGCTGTGACCTAACTGGTACTTTTGCCTTCGCTGAAATGACCTGGGGGTGGGTACGAACCTCCCGGGCGAACCATGCACACCCTCTCTAGTTACCAGCTCCCAGGAGGTAATTTTGACCAGTCCCACTTACACCTCCCTGCTTTGGTCTCCTTTGTACCTTCCTGATGCCTAAGAAACAACTATTTGATGGAGACCAGCTGCTTCTGGTAAGCCAAAGGCTATCTGGTGCCTTTCTCTTTCTCTGTATTGCAAACTGCAGTTGCTCTTTCACCTGAGAAAGGTTACAAAATAACTTGCGTTTCAGGGAGGAGGAAAGCATGCTTTGCAGTCCTCTAGGGTGACTGTGACTCCTGGAGTCTTAGAGTTTTTTCCTAGCATGGGCAGGAAACAGAGTTATATAGAAATGAAGCTGCTTGGGTGCAAAGTGGGTAACATGATGTTGCTGAGGAAGGTGCCCAGTTCAAGGTGGCTGGTTAAGCAGAGGATGGCTGGACAGTCAATGAAAAACTTTGCAAAACAGCCAATCAAAAACAGGGGAAACTTGTTTTCTGAGAAAAGATGGAAAATTATTTCGTGTTTCCTGCTGTGTTGTGAGATTTCTCATAAACTCTGTGATGCCAGTGTAGAATAGCAGCCTAACCATCAAGTTGCTTGAAAGACACAGGGGAGTTCCACCCTTTGATTGATTTCTGATGCTTCAGAATAGTCTTTTGCTTGCTAGAAGAGGCTCACGGCCACATGTCCTCTGTTGGATTGTACTTGGGTTTTCTCTTTCCTTAATGTCCAACCTTTTCTCATGTGTTAGGGCTTGTAGTCCTTCAGACAGGATACTAGTCATTTGCTTTGGTGATAGGGAACTTTTGTAATTGACTATGCAATTAGTTTTAGGCTGTTGGCTCAATTGTTAATCCATCTTTGCATTTCTTAAAAGCTTCAGAAGAAAAATGCATACTTAGTCATTATGGTTGTCCAACAAGGGACTCGGCCACCGGAGTGATGTTGTAATGCTTCTCACTGTTTTCCAGATCCAACCCCTCCAAGTTTTAATTATGACTTTTCCCTCCACATACCACTGTCAGCCTTACAGCTCTAGTCTGTTAGAGACCTGAAAGTCACACTGTTTTTCCGTAACACATACACCATCAGTGACAAACACCAGGCAGGCTCTTAGCTACACCTGTGCAACCACCATGTAGGACTGTTCGGGCTAAACAAAACTAAGGTCATAATTTAGACACAGTGGATTTGCACAGGTGCTTTTGAGGAATAATTTTGTTTCTGGATCATTACTGTAGGTGTTGAAGCATAAAGAGAGTTTGCAGCTTAATGTTTTATCTATAGGTATAGTTAGCAGTAACAGAAAAGTGTCTATACGAAAACTGGGGAAATACAATCTGAATCCATGTTATACAAATAATACAAAATATCAAGATGATATTTTTACAGAAAATGTTTTCAGTTGAACTGTATATTAGATGTGTTTTCCATTTTGGCTCTTATGATATGCATGCCTTGTAGCTTTTAGAAATTAATGACAGCTTTAATTCGTTTTAAGTTTGTAATGGTGAGAAGTAGTAAGATACACTTTGCACTGTTGTAGAATAAAAATCAAAATCTAACTGAAACATGAGTTACTGTAGGAAAAACATTTCTCAAAAATAAGTTCTTATGCCAGAAACAGAACATGGAAAGATAAAAATGATAGCTAAAAGAAAATAACTCCTTTCTTTTGGAGATTGTCATATGTTAGATCACCTCTCAACTTGTATCTTGTCACTAGCTTGATGTGATGTGAAGCTAACAAGTGTCTAGCTTCAGTGCTCTGGGCTTCCTCCTTATGTGAGAGAGCACATGTATGTTCATCTTCCCCAGATTTTGGCCCTTTTTCATCTAAACTTCCCTTTCCACCCTTCTCTTCTCTAGCTCCTAAACTTTCAACTCATTTTCAGTGCCATCCACGTTTCTGAATGTACCTGTCTGTTGGTTACTTAACGAGGAAGCATTCGGTGGATTTGCTCTTATTATTTCTCCTCAAATAGAAACAATGCTTAAAACATTAGTTATTTTTAAATGGTAATGCCTGCAGTAGAGTTGTTACAGGGATTTGATGGTAGTGCATGATACTCAGAAAATGAAACCGACGGAAGTGTGACTGTTTCTCCATTTCATTTTTCCAAGTGAAATAAAGCCCAAGTAACACACAAGCAGCTTAAACTATGAAAATTATTACTGTCAAAGGAAACATTTTGTACCTTTTAACAAGTAATGACTCCTTTCAGCTGCTCTTCCTCTTACATTTACTCTATTGCAACTTGCAGGGCATCTTTTACATTCAAGTTAATGTCAGTTGGAGAACCACCGAGAGTCAAATCGAAGAAACAGAATGCTTCCTCTCTTAAATATTGAGCCATTGTAAGGATGAACTGTTTCATCCTTCTGCCCCATGAAACAAACAGTCTTTATCAATGTCTTATCTGTGAGGAAGTTGTATTTTTGCTACGGATAGCCAAAACTCATTTGCTACTGGGTAAAGGCATGAAGCGTCTTGGCAAAATGAGAAGAGCAGAGGGAGATTATCAGAAAAAGTTTGTGGGGGTAAGAATAAGTAACCACAGTGTGTCCTGTGGGTTCAATATCTAGGACAAACTTAAGCTGTTGGGAATACTGATATGAGTAAGACACTATCACAGCAACTGGTTGCTTTGCTTTAGGGTATAATGAATTCAGAATGGGGATTGTGCTGACCAGTATACTCTTCCTTATTCAAACAATAGATATATTTACAAAAGCCATGGAGTAATTTTGAAGTTTTGAAGATTTTCTCTGACTAGACAGGGCAGCTGCAAATTCTGCATGTCAGGAAAAAGGCTGTCATTTCTATGTCATGTGCAGAAGATGGACCAAATAGTACTGTTAAGAAGTGCTTATCCAACTTTAAGTTTACTTAGAGTTTGGTATTCTCTGCCATACCTCTGAGAGATCCTTGTGCAACAGTGTTCACTTTTGCTTTTAATGAACGGCTTGCTCTTGTAGCTTGAGGCATTCTTAGAAGACAAAGGAAGCAGTGCTAGGAGGACAAGAAACTACATATGGGAAAGCTGAAAATAGGAATTTAGGAAAAGGGATGCTAAGAAAAATTATGAAAGTGAGGAAAAAATGCACTGTAAAACAGTTGCAGGAAAAAAGAAGAGGTGGGAGGAGGGAAATGAGGAAGGAGCTTCTTATACACCTTGAGATACAATTGATACTAAATGAAAGTGTGTCCTATTGAGGGATACTGGAATCCTATTATGTATTGGTGGTATGTATTGGACCAATTCCTTTATAACCCAGTTGGGATTCATCTGACATGACGAAAAGCAGGCAGTGACTCCCCAGGTGATTTCCACCAATACCCATATCAGTGTGAAATCTTTGGTTTGTCTAGGAGCTCCACCCATAGGACATGCTGTCAAGAGTCAGTGTCACGTTTTACTAATGATCTGTTGTCCCTAAACACTCTTCATGTCTTCTTAGATATGAGAGACCTTCTGGCCATTTTGTCTTGCACACCTCTGTCCCAGTGGATCCTCAATCTCTGCCTTGAGCCTTCTGTAACAGAGATATGTTCTCCTTGAGGAGCTACAGTCAGCTAGAAATGCTGCTTCCAAATGCCACGTTTCTGTGAAAGCTGCAAATACATAAGGGAAGGGATAAATTAAATGGACTCGTGATCTAATAAAGGAGGTATCTTTATAATGTACACACAAATAGATGCAAATATTTTAAGTGTAAAATATACAACCTGCTCCTGCAGGATGGAGGAAATAATTGACATTTTGAGAGAACTGACTGCGGCATAAGCCTCTGTGTAAAACGTGATCTCTGCTTCCATCTCCAATTCCTGTATTCAGTGAGCATGTGAAGCAGTAATTATAAGCAAAATTCTAGTATACAGAGTCATATTTTAAATATGCCTTGGCTTTCCATTAATATCAATTTTATATCAATGTAAATATAAATATCAATTTGCACAAAATACAGCTTTCTTTTTCATTATTCTGTGTTTCAAGGTTGCTACCCATGCTTAGAGAGTTGATACATAAATAACTGAACATCTGGACAAGTTTCAAGTATATTGGGCTTAGAGAATTGACTCACTCTTTCCAGGTGTTTTTAGACATTATGAAATGTATAGAGGCAGATACGATATCTAGCAGTTAATGTAGCCATAAGAGAAGTAGCTAGTGTGTGTCATGGAAAGCTTTTACAGGGTATCAGATAAGCACTTAGGACTCATGCTTTGGGTTGGAGCTGAATATTTGATCCGTGCAGCATTCATCTGTAATCTATCCCATCTCAGCCACTCAGTTTGCCATTGTGATTTATTCGGAATCTTTGGCACTTGAAAAAGAAAGTATCTAAAAATACAACAAGGCCTGATTGCTTCACTATTTCATAGATATGCGTGTTCTTGCCAGGCTGTCGTACTATCCTTCCCCCCACAATTCTGCTTGTCCTCTCATTCTTTCAATAGACTGCATTCAAAATCTTGCTTGCCAAACCAACACTGGCCATTTATTGTCTCCTATTAGCAAAGGCCATTACTCCTACTTGAGATGAGAGAGAAAACATTGGCACAAGGTTGTGGACTGGTCCAGGAGGCAAATCATTTTTTCAGTAGTTATAGTCAATGTGATCTGAACCAAGTAGGATTCCCTTATTTGTTAGCACACACATTAATTAATAGGCTCGGGCCTATTCTGGGGTGTCAGGAGTACAGATATAAAAACCTTCTTTCTTTGGAGCACAGTGTGGCAGCACAGCTGGAGATAGTTAATAGCGAGGTTAATGGGCTAGTTTGTCTCCATAATGTTTGGCCTGAACTGTAATGTGTGGTTGTGTCAAAAGTAAATGGACAAAAGGTTTACATAGATGCTAGTTTTTTGATAGTAGTTGTACTTTCAGAATCCTGTTTTCTCTGGCAAGATCTTTGGTTGCCACTGCTTTGATGGCTAGGCAGAATTTGGCCCAAATTTCCCAAGGAGTACACCAGGTGGAATGTGGAAGAGAAGTGAAAATGTATGGAAAGTATATTTTTTTTGAGTCTATAGAACTATGGAAAGCATGGAATCCAATTATTTTGTGAGGTTCATTATTATTTTGTTTTTATATTACAGGAGTCTTGGGATCATATAGATCACAGTTTGGGTTTTTTCTCTTCATTTTCCATTCTCACACTTTACAAGAGAGATAATTTCTGTGTTATCACCTTCATGGATGCAGCAGCAGAGGAGGTTGGTCTCTAGACTTGCTGCTATGAATTTGGGAGGTCTGTAGACAACTGTGAACTGGCAGCAGTTTAAAATACGTGGTTGGATTGAAAGCATATTGAATCCATTCACCTCTAAGAATAAACCCAAACACAGAATAAAAGCTGTAGATCTGAACACATACTGTGTTTTATTCCTGGCAGCCTAGCAGAGACTTAATATGATATTAAAAGGAGCTTTCTGTCAAAGGTCTGAAAGTAGTGTTGCTCTGATATTCTTTTTCACCTATGAAACAGATTTTTTTAGAGGTACAGTTTATAGTTGTGATCCTCTGTTGTATGTTTATAATTTATGCTGCAGTGACACAAACAGTGGTATGAAAGTCATAGATGCTTACGTGTCCAGTGGAGGAACAAACTACAGATGGAAGGCATGATAATAGGGAATTTTTAAATATAAACATTTTGCCCTGATGAGAACAATGATTCATGTTTAAATGTTTGGATTTTATTATAGGAGCAAATATCTGTATTCATATGCCAGATATTTTCACCAAATAAAGCGTAAGCCCAGTAAGAAAGGGTTAGCTATTTTAATGATAGGAAAAAAGATCAATTTTACTGATACATTGTCTTGTTCTCACAATTTTCAGTTATCTTTCCAGCAGAGAAAATTTTTATGACTATCAATATAGTCATTAGGCTTTAGTATAACAAATCTTTTTCTTATTTTTGAATCAAAGTTTACTTTTGTTAATAATCCAGAAGAAACATGTAGGATTTGTTAGAAAGGCAAGCAGTAGCCGTAAAACGTGATGATGGGTCTGATTCTTCACAGGGCAGATTTTTTTTTATTCCTTGCCCAAAGTGGGAACAACGAGAACAGCACTTCTTCACAGTGAGTCGTTTGACTATCATGACTATTCCTATAAACACTTTGATACCTATGGGAATAATTGCAATGAATAAGGATTTGGGCCCTACTATTTGTGAAAATCAGGAGAATGCTAAACCTGGAACTGAAACACAGATCAAGTTTATGTGATTCCATGTAAAGGAAGAAAACCACTGTGCTGGAAATACTTAGCAGTAATTAAAAGGTATTTTGGTAAGAAATTCTGCTTTCTGTACACTCTCACACAAATGTTTCTGGTAATCTGTACCAATTTATTTCCAAATCTTTGAACAGTTTTATTAAATAGAGGAGAAACAACATGATTCAGATGAAATCATTGAGTCACTGCAGACATGGAGTCTGTGATATTGACAAATATTCCTGTTTGTGTATAGAAAGAAAAATATTGATTTTTTAAAAATGTATTTTGTTGATTGTGCTCCAAAACAGTCCTTAATTACTTATGAGTTGCTGTATATATTCTGTTATTTGCTTGTATTTGCTTTGTGTTTTAATTTAAGGTAACACTATCTAAACAAAGAAATTACGTTGTATTCTACATCACAAGTATTTATCAATAGAGTGTGGTTTACTTAGTGTTGAAGAACCCATGAAAAAATTTACAAAATTTACATAATTCTCACTTTTAAAATTAAATATAGTTACTTGACTTAGAACTTTTAATGACATTACAGCATACGTTATAATAAAAACATATCGAAAGACAACATTGTGCCAAACAAAAGATAAACATAATATGATGAAAGGAACTATTCTAAATGGAGAATGTCCTAAATGCATGCAGTAAGTTGGAATGCGGGCAAAACCAGGTTTGGGGTTTTTTTAATTTTAACATACTTACCTGATGCAATTTGAAATGATGATCTGAAAGTCACACTCTATATAACATGCTAGATACAAGCATTATAGCAACTGAACATGGAGATCTGGAATTTTGTAGTATGTAGACTTACCTATGTACATGCTAAGTACCACAAATTAACAATCTATGATCCCATTTTCAAAATACCTGAACCAGTACTACTGTAATGCTTTTTTGCATGAATGTTGCTGCTCATAGCTTCAAAGAACACCCTAGCAAGGACTGACCTTTTTTTGAGACAGTTTGTTTCAGAGCGTGCCAAAGCGCGTGGTACCAACCACTCCTGGGTGTTTTGCAGCAGTAGGTGCCCCTTCTCTGCCCAGGTGCTGAGATGGGCCAGGGAACCCCCCCCCCAGTTAGCACCAGTGCTGGGAGGGACACGCTGTGTACGTGCATGCGGTTTCCCAGTGCGGATAGGTGTTGGGAGAATGAAAAGTAGGCTGTGGGATTGCAATCCCTGCCTGAGCAGTTAAAAGAAAGGAGAGGGAAAAGGTCAAGAAATGCCTTCCTGTGTGTATGGCTTCAGCAGTACTGGAGTAAGCAGACTCTGGGATCTGCTGTTCTGTTTACTTTAGCTGGAGATAAATGAATCCTGTTTATCTTAAAACAAGCAGGAGAAAAATCCTTAAAAAATACTCTTTTGAAGCAATATGAAAGATGTATATCAAGAAGATCCAGCCATAGAATCATGTTTTGCTTCATTGCATGCTGGTAACAGTATGATAGGTGTTTCCTCAGATCACCATTGGTCTTGAGTTTTGACAATGTAGCTGGTTTTAACCAGGTGATACCCAGATGTCCTTAATCATTCTGACTACTGACTTCTATTCCACTGCTTAGTTAGTGAATGGTACCCTGCAAATCTATTGATTCACTCTTTCTCTTCTATGTATCCTTTTCCATGTTGATTTATGAACATTTGAGGTTATTTTGTTGTGTTTTGAGGTGCAACATTAAAAAATGTATCACATGTTGTAAGCTATCCAGAGAGAAAGATAAATCTAGACTGTTTCTCCAGAGCATTGTGTGCTGGCAGCATCCACCTGCTGGTAACTGAAACAAGTACAAATAAAGTTCATTGTTATTTTTAAAAAGATGCTGTAGTTGAATACATACGCACACTGACTCTTAGGTGCTGCCCTGATCTCTGCACAGCCAGGGTCTGCAGTCTACCAAATCTAAGATGCCTAAGAGAAAATATAATAAAACAAAGCAGATATACCTGCAAGTTGAGAATGTGCAGTATGATTAAGATACAGAGAATTTCATGCTATTGTTTCAGTAACTAGGTCTACTTTATATACTATGTCATTCTTCAGTCTTTGTGTTGGTGATGAGGTAGGGTTTTCCTCTTTTGCTTTTTGAAATATGCCACATTGTGCAATCATCTTCCCAGCCTACTGTCCAGAATTGGGAAAATGAGAGAACTACCTCTGTGGCTGGGACCTATCAACCCGCTTAATTGTTTGCTTCAAAGTCATTGCTTTCAGTCTCTCTCTCTCTGGGACTACGCATTTGTTTCCCTACTTGGGAAACAGGAGAAAGAGGAGGTCAAATAGCAGGATGGGTTTGGTAAATAGGTGATAGGCTTTGCCCTTTCTGCCTTCCATTACATGGTGGTGAAGATCCTCTTTGCAGGAGGAGGTTGAAACCTCCAACTTTTTCAAGCAGTGGCTCCCCTCTTCTGCCTCTACTTGGCACTTGGAAGGCGCACGTGAACCCCTCACTAAATGAGCACTTTCTCACCTTTGTTGTGTAATCTTTTACCTCAAAGCAATGTTGTTCTGAGGTTATGCACTTCTTTCTAGGTCGGTTGATTGTCAGTGAAAGGAGAGGCAAGTGTGTGATGCTTCCAGTGGAACTGGTGGGTCCCTAATTCATGTTTTATAAAACTGAATTCCAGTAGCCTGGAGGAAAAATAGTATGTTGAGGATAAGGTGAGAAGGGAACAGACATGGCTAAGGGTATACAGTGACACAGCTATTTCCATGGCACACCTGCTGTTGAGTTTCCCCCTAGTACTTTAAATCTTTATTAAATATATGAGCTAGCAGGACTTAAAATTACACAGATTCATACTTGAATACCTTGCTTAATTACTTAGCCTGCAGGGTTGTACAGCATTTAGACATTATTTAGACTCATAAAAATCTTTGCTTCAGTTGCACCTTTTGTTTGCATTCAGCTAATTTTCTGATACTAGAATAAAGCAATCCTATATTTCAATGTAGACTTACAAAGATCACTTCTTATTTCTAAAGTATTTGAGTCATCCCAGACTTCTTGAGAATCAGTAACTTTTTTCCTTCCTGAAGATATCGGGGGTGTTCAGCTAAAACCCCATGTTGTATTAAAAAAAACCCAAACAACTCTGCTCGCAGTTTAACTGTATGTTTTACTTCACCAGGGTTCAAAAACAACTGCCTATACTTAGAAATGCAAAAGCAGGAACATTTTGACCTGTTCAAAATGGAACGTAAAGCTATCTGAAAGGTGTCAGTAAATTTCTAACATCTTATTAAGCAGTGTTTTATCAACAGTCACTTTAATCAACAGCACTTTAAATTACTACTAGACTGACAATCTGTTAGGACATTTTCAATTAAAGAATTCAGAAGAAAGTAGGCTTTTTTTGTACGTGTTTTTCCTTTCAAGAACCCAAAACATTAATGGTGTGTTTTCACATATGCTGCATCACAACGAATATGTAAAGAAATGCTGTCAGTTAAGAGACTTAATTCCTCATTGAAAAGAAACAAGAAAAAGTTGATGGCATTATCAAACCACTATTTGGTAACTGGCAACTTACAATGCTGATGGTGTAGATATTATACTGTCCATTTTGCAGGTGTAGTGTTAGAACAGATATGTATTCAATAGTAAACACACTTAATTAGATAAACTGATAACGGTTTCTTGTTGCAGTAACACTAAAACAAATAATGGTTTGTGTTCCAAGAAGAGTGCATATTGATTAAATGCACCTTGCACTGAAGTAATTAATATAGATCTTCTTGATCCATCAGTGCCTGTTTCATTATGATTGGAAGGCTTGATCTTAGAACAGTTGCAATATAGTGCAGCATTTACAAGTGAGAATCATCCTGTTATACTTAAGAAATATATTTGGTCATAAGTGTTTGAACAGTTGTCTTTAGTCCTTCAGATTCTGAAATGTCTTAGAGAGAAAGGAGGAAATAAAGCTTTTCTCTCTTCTTGCATCATCCGTAATTTCGTGAACCAAAAATATAGGCTATGGCTTTAGAGGGTACCCAATTACATTGACAATACACCTTGTAATGCTAATGTAATCTTGTAATGCTAATATAATGTGAAAGAATATAAGAAACAAAAAGAGATATTGAAAGAGGGCCTGTTTCCCTGCTCAGAATACTGGAGAGTATTTCCAATTCAAACCACCAAACTCGCAATTTTCTCTTTTTAGGAGTCAGTTAATTATTTGCTTTCTGGGAAACAAAACTTCTTCAAGGAATGCTGAGATTTTTGTGTAATATCATGACCTGAGAAACTTGTATTTTAAGAAAAAAAAATCCCACCACCACGACAAAGTTGTGGATTTTCTGGCTGAGGATAAAATAAAAAGGCATATACTCAGTCAAGTTTCTAGGTTTATATTTGTCTCTGAATGCTAGGCAGACAGTGACTAACCAGGCTGATTACATACAGCTGTATGTAATCCATACAGCCTACTCAGGGCAGAAGGCTGATGCAAAATCCAACTCAATTTCTGTTACATTGGATTTCATTTGTACTTTTCAGATAAAAGCAATAAAAAACTTGGAATCACAGACAAATAGTTTGAAAGAGCAGGATTAAATATTTATATGGTAGTTCAGACAGCTTTTTGTCTAATGTACTTAAAAAGTACTGGGTGCTTCATAACATCACTAGGTAATCTACTTCAGAATTTATCTTTCCTGGTACAAACTTTTTCCTAGTTCTAAAGTAAATCTTCTTACATTTAAAACCTGGTATGCAAAATGGATGAAATACATGTCCTATTCAGTACTGTAAAATCTTGGCTAAAAACATTATTTGGCATATCTTACAGACTTTTGTCTTGTTTATACTTTCTGCCTCACACGAAGAGAGATTCCAGCTTGCCCCTGTTGATGGTAATTCTTCCGATCCTAGAAGAGCTCTGTAGGAGTTATTGCTTCCACGGAGGTGTGATCAGCAGCTCCCAGTTCCTGTTGGGTCTGAGGAGCAATCACTGTAGAGTAAGTTACATCCTTGCAGTGCAGCAAATCTTCTACCTTTGTATGAAGCAGCTCTCAAGAATTTGGGATGAGGTAGGAGTCATTGTCTTACAAGCAATAACAACCATCAACTTTACCTCATTTCTATGGAAAAACTGCAGGGATCCTCAAGGGCTTCCAGAACTTGCCTCTTTTATGATCTGAACTGTTACTCCAAATAAATAAAATAGATAAATACAGCTTCAACTTGCACAGCTTTCCAGCTATTGGATCTGGATCTTCAGAAAGGAAACTTTGTCAGTGACCTTTTTATGAACTCTATCTTTTCTAAGGATATTTTAGCTCTTGAACATTTGATATGTAGCATGAACATCTTAGTGCTCTCTTCCATAAATAAAAACTGAAGACAGTTACTTTAAACAATTTTTTAACATGAAAAGTCAATGTCACAGGCAATAGCGAAGCTTTTGAAGTTTCAAACACTTCTTATTCAGATTATTTTTATCAGTGCTGTACCATCTTACAGTTGAAAAGATGTGCCTCTGCTTTATATGAGTGTATTTACCAAATGCTGCTATTATGATAAAATAGGGTGTGCTCATTCCTCTCTCATTTTTCAAGGCTGATGTATCTAGGGGGCTTTAATCAAGAAAGATTTCATATATTTTAACTTTTATACCAGCTTAAGCCTTTCTAGTTGTAATTTTTGGTGTATGTACTCCAAAGATATTTAACTTTTGTCCAGTGCCTGATTAAAACCACCATTAGAATGGCACTTGCATACAAATGACCATAGAGGTTTTATTATCTATCTTTTCCAAATTCATAGAATCATAGAATGGTTTGGATTGGAAGGGACTTTAAAGATCATCTAGTTTCAGTGCCCCTACCATGGGCAGGGGCACCTTCCGCCAGACCAGGTTGCTCAAAGCCCCATCCAACCTGGCCTTGAACACTGCCAGGGATGGGGCATCCACAGCCTCTCTGGGCAACCTGTGCCAGTGCCTCACCACCCTCACAGTGAAGAACTTCTTCCTTACATCTAATCTAAATCTACCCTCTTTCAGTTTAAAGCCATTATTCCTTGTCCTATCACTACATGCCCTTGTAAAAAGTCCCTCCCCAGCTTTCCTGCAGGCCCCCTTTAGGTACTGGAAGGCTGCTGTAAGGTCTCCCCAGAGCCTTCTCTTCTCCAGGCTGAACAAACCCAACTCTCAGCCTGTCTTCATAGGGGAGGTGCTCCAGCCCCCCGATATCTTCGTGGCCCTCCTCTGGACTCACTCCAACAGGTCCATGTCCTTCTTATGTTGGGGGCCCCAGAGCTGAATGCAGTACTGCAGGTGGGGTCTTGTGAGAGTTGAGTAGAGGGGAACAATCACCTCCCTCGACCTGCTGGTCACACTTCTTTTGGTGCAGCCCAGGACACAGTTGCCTTTGTGGGCTGCAAATGCACATTGCCATTTCATTCATCATGCAAATTCATTTTTATAGTTTGATAGTTTAGGCGTATGATTCTTTAAGCTTGTAGTTCCAGGAGAGTTCTGTGATAGCTTGTCTGTGGGTGGATGTTAATAAATTAAACTGTGTGTTTGAATTCAGTGGTGAGAAGTGGTAAAGCTATTTTAATGAACCCAGGCAGAGGATTTTATCAGGCAGTTCTCGAGAGGCACAGAGCTGGCGCTCTGACTTTATACCATTCATTTATTAAGCTATTAAGCCAGTAATCATGTATCTTTGACAGTACTGTGAGGAGGAGAACTATATTCTTCTTGGATGGTAGGTTCACAATGCTTTTTAATCAGAATTCTCACCATCTTAAAATAAAATTACTGGACACTTTCTGAATTCTTGAAGAATAATTCGTAAGTGATGGAGAAATGAAATTGAGAAGTCTTCGTAGGAAGATCATGGCTTTCTCAGTCTAGGCATTTGGGCTATGCCTAAAGTTGGGAAATAGTAGCTCAAACTTGCAGTGTGAAATGGGGTTGTGGAGTAATAATGAATAAGAATTTTTACAGGGTTTTACTTCAGACTAGCTCTAGTCTAGTTCGATTGACTAAATGCCTGCTAATAGTTGGAGTGCATTAAGTGAGCTTTTGGAGCACATCTTCCCACTTAATTTAATCGAAAAAAAATCTAATTTGTGCATTCCAAGTGCATTCTGTGACGTGAACTAAAACATGGTAACTGGGGACTATTAGGTGACTTCTTCTGAAAGCACATTCCTGATCTGAATGGAAATGCTAGTATGTCCACATCAGACAGCACTGTGGGAGCTTTCCCATTCTCCAGGGTCCCAGAAATTGGGTGAGTTTGTTGAATTTACAGTTTCATCTCTTTTGCAGAATTCAAATCTGATCCTTCCTAGTTCAGGGAATTTATGGAGGCACGCTTAGGGACCGTCCTAATATTTTAGGGATGTTTCTTAACAATTAGGCCTATGTAGTTTAGGATTTACTATATTAATATCACCAACATTGTGTTTTGATAAAGCCAAATTTTCTGTCAGAGATTTTCCTAACATCTAATCACCATCACCAAGCATCAGCATCATTGAGCAGAAGCTGTTCCTCACTATTTGATAGCTGCTATCACTTGCCTGATTGACAATTTGCAATTAATTCTCATTGTGTGTATTCAGGCTTCTGGTTTAATTGTGACTGTGGAATGACACATGTACAGAACATAGTGCAGAACTCCCATCAGCTAAATGCCTTTTTGAATAGGAAAATGTATATCTGTCTCAAAAATAAACATCACAGGTTTTAAAAGTAGAATACATGCGTGCTAGAATTTCAGTGCTGGACTTGGTAAATACACCATCTTAGATTGGCTGTATCACAGACTGCGTTCTGCAGCATACTGCAGACACACCCTGGTAACCTTTTTGTAATTTCTGTTTCAGGATGCGATTACTTGTCCAGAGACAATATACAAAGTCAGTAAAAACCCAGAGAGAAAATTAAGTCACTAGCACTGCAAAGAGTATAAATCTGTGTGAAAATTGACTAATTTTATAAATTACTTTAGTTTGTTATGGCACTAGAATTGGAACTTTTAAAATACTGTGCCAAAGCACAGCTTGCTGGATATTTCAAGAATGTTTGTAAGTACACTTAGAGTTTGACCATAGCAATTGGGCAGGGTTTTCCTTGCACACCGTGACTATGAAGTCTAATATTACCTCTGCTTGCTATAGAAATGGCCACGAAGCCAAATTAACTTATTTCATCTTTGTCATATTTTCAAGCTCAAAAACTACACCTTGCAATGTCTTTCTATGTTAAAGAATCAAATTTATGTTCAGAGTGATTATACTTCTTTTAAACATTGCTAAATTGCTTCTAAATCCAATTATTTCAGAGATGACACAGCTACCAGATTTATTCTTAGCTCATGTAAGTACCACCTCAGCCTACTATGAAAAATGTTTTAAAATCTTGAATACATGAAGACTTCATTCCTTGTCTCCCACTTTCAGTGAACTTAAAAAAAAAACCACGCAGGTTTGCTTCTCCCAGAAGCGTATAAGCAGAAAGCTCTTCTGTTATGGCAGCTAAAAATGGAAATTCTTAATGGTATTTTCTTGAAGCTTGAAAGTGACTGAAAGTTTCTACTCAGCAGTGGTGAGGCCACACCTGGAGGGAGTACTGTGTCAGTTCTGGGCTCCCCAGTACAAAGGAGGCATGGACATACTAGAGAGAGTCCAGCGAAGGTCCATGAAGATAACGAATGGACTGGAGCATCTCTCCTATGAGGAAAGGCTGAGAGAGCTGGGACTGTTTGGCCTGGCGATGAGAAGGCTCAGGGGGGATCTCATCAATGTACATCAATACCTGAAGGGACAGTGCTTAGAGGACAGAGCCAGGCTCTTTTCAGTGGTACCCAGTGACAGGACCAGAGGCAATGGGCACAAACTGAAACATGGGCGGTTCCTTCCGAACATCAGGAAACACCTTCTTAGTGTGAGGGTGACCAAGCACTGGCACAGGTTACCCAGGGAGGTTGTGCAATCTCCCTCCTTGGAGATATTAAAAAGCCACCTTGACATGGTCCTGGGCAACCTGCTGTAGGTAGCCCTGCTTAAACAGGGGGGGTTGGACCAGATGACCTCTGGAGGTCCCTCCTACCTCAGCCCTTCTGTGATGCTGTGACTGTAGTACATTAATTGTAATTAAATTTCTAGGGATACTTATGGGTTTGTGGCCCCCCAAATATTGCATTTTTCATCTTTGTTTACATTTCTATGCATAGTTTTGTATTTAGAAGTTATTCCAGGGATGGTCCTCACTGAGGAGAAAACTGGATGAATATTTTTAAGCAAATGGCAGGGAAGACTGTAGTTACATATTAAATTGGAAGAGTGTTTCTGCAGTGTAAGGTACACTATGTAACTAATAGTTCATGGACTGGAAATGAATTATATTGCGTGTTCAGTGTTAAGTAACTCAGTTCTCAATTAGAGCAATGCATAGACAAACAAAAAAGAACAGCTTAATAGGTACTCAAAGATGAAGGCAGTCAAGCGTTACATATTATTGCCACGATCTATCTGAAACTAAATTTGAGAATAAACTCTTGTGTGAGAATAATTTCCTTATCTGTTAGGACTGTTGTTAGTTTTGTATATAGAACCCTTGTAGAATGGCACCTGTCCTTTTTGCCATTTCTGTAGAGCTCTTGATCTGTCTGTTCAACCTTGTTGGTCTCCTGTTTTTGTGAAGAGCCTTCAGTGCCCTAGGAGAGCATCAATAGCTGGAGATTTGAGCCACAGTGTGGAAATGTTGGACCTGTATGCATATGCATGTATAGTGTGCAAGAAAATGAAATTATTTTTGTTTCCTGTTTCACTGTGTCTGTGTGTATGGTACTTACTTGATTGTGTTGTACATCTATAGTATTTCTAAATGAACTAAGTCAAGTGGGGTAAAATAAACATATCTGTTCATACTGGGTTTTACAGAAGTTTTCAAAACCTAAGTCTGGGATACTCACTAAGCTGTTGTCTTTTCCCAGGGAAAACGTAAACCAGATTAGGGGTTCTGGAGCTCTTTCACATTTTTCAATTTTAAGTGATTTTGCAAGTTTCTTAATGTGTTATCTAGAGGCTGCTGCTGTGGGCTATAGTACGTAATGACCCACTTAAGAAATGCAGTCAGAACAGAGGCTTTAAGATTGTGTATTAACTTGCATAGAGAAGATGTCTCCAGTCAAGTCAAAGACTTTTGCAGTTAACAGTTGAACACAGGGAGCTGTACAGCTGAGCTCAGGTCAATATTAGTCTATTTTTTAAAGGAAAATATTTGGTGATTGTATCATAATATAAGCCAGAACTATTACTTTAGATTTATGGTAGTACATTTTTCTCTTCATCTTTATTTGAAAATATGGGAAATTTTCACCTAATCTGAAGTTCTGTCTCTCGTAGGGCTTTATTTAAACCTAGGTGGGATACTGATATCACAATTATGGTTTTGTTCCTTTTTCTTTTTTCATACTGATGAAAAAGGGAACCTTTAGTTTTTAAATTTTCTTACTAAAAACTACTGTGTTAATAAAAAACACATTCAAATATTTGAGGCAAGAGCATGAGCTGAAATACTTGTACTTTTCAGAACTCTCTTTTCTTGTAAAGAACAGTATTGCATAGAGGCTTGTTCATTCTTAAAACATAGTATCAACTTAACCTTGTTTGCAAGCATTTGTTACATGGCTAAAAATTAGGGGAAAAAGCCCCAACCCACAAAAAACCCAACCTCTTAAATCTTTCCAAAGAGTTTAAATTTCAAATTTTGATTATCAGTTTATATTTTGTGTTGAAAGCACACATTAGAAAATTATCCATTAGGTTTTACAAAGTCATGGGAGTTTAAAAAGAGTTTAGTACTCTGAGATCGTACTGATGGGCACATTCCTATACTAAAGACTTCAGTGGGACATTTGGTCAAAGAATCTTTCCGTGCTGAAAAAATGTTCTGTTAGAACTTGTCAATACTATACCAGTTATTTTAGTAGAGAGGAGATATACATTCAGTCACTTCAATTAGCAGTTTGCATATTAAAAAAATTCATATTTTTCAAAGTGCAAATAGGAACAAGATCCTTAATTTTCAAAAATGAAAATTAGGATTTCCATTTAATAAAACATGGCTACAGCTGTGCTTCACATAAACCACCAAATATTATAAGAATTAAAACCACAGAAAAGAGTTTCAGGAAGTATTGCAACTACTATGCTAAGCTTTTTAGTACATGCCACCTACCTGTACTAGACCTGCTAAAGTAAATTGAGAACCGTAAGTATCCATTTTTTTTTGTAGGTATGAACAATGCTCAGAATGCTTCAACTTTTTCACTGATTTCTTATTTTGATCGTGAGAGCTGTATAGCTATATTATGAATGTTCATACCCTTCCACACTAGTAAAGGAAATTGGCATTTACTGGCCAAACCTCCCAAGGACAGCAGACTATCAGAAAAATAGCTTCTCCCCAAGCTGACAAGCCCCAGCTTGTTGGAACATGCTGTATTTGCAACAGAGAGCTCTGTGGTGCTGCTTGGTGAAGTCCCAAGCAATGTATGGCCAGGGATGGAGGAAGTGATGTTAGGATATTGTGGGGAGTAATACAATTGCCTGGGACAGGTGTCATATTCAAACTCATGAAGTCACAACTGCATAGAACAGTGTACATGGAATTAGAGAGACCCAAGTTATGTATAATTATTTGTTTCTGAAAATCCTACTGACTGACACATCTCAAAGTGAAGATGTGGACCTTTGGAAGACCTTTGCTATTAACACTTTTATTTGAAGATGTAGAGTCATCCACAGAAGACATAAGCCGTAAAATCTGTCTGAATTTATGCTTGAAAATAGTCAGGAATTAAAGGTATTTTTGATCAGGAGAGAGCCTGCACCCTTGCTCAGCTCCTTCAAGCTTCAAGACACGATCATCACTACTGAATATGGAAATCCTTTCTCCAGACTGCAAGAAAAAGAACTTTCAGAAAAGTCTGGTACATTAGTTTTCTACCTTTTACCAAATTAATGTAGAGCCTGTTCAAGACCATGGTTTCTGCATTCATTAAATAAGATGACTGTTAATACTAGCTTGGGGCAATCTGGGGATACACAAAACCTTAATTAAAGCTAGTGCTAAGTGTTGTATGTGGGCATCACCTTTAGGAAATAAAACCACTTAAATGCAGTTATAAAACTCCAGAAGTAGTGAACTGACAGTGGTTTTGAGCAGAGAACTATTGAAGTAATTTATTCTTTCCATATTGTTTCTTCTGTCTTGCAAACAAGTCTAGTTTTTCAGGTTGGGACATAATTTGTACTGAAAGTTGATAGCATGCTTTTTTCTTTTTCTTTTTTTTTTTTAATGTCTTATTTATTAAAATTGAAGTTTTTTGCTAATGAGCCAGAAATTACTTTAATGTGGATGATAGCAGGCTTGGATACTATCCTGTGATTAATTTGCGGTTCAGCTAGGAAAGGATTCTGATAACTAGTAATAGGGGAAGCACTTATGTTTTAAATTGTTTTTACTGAAGAGCCACTTCTTGTGGTTTTATGTGATTATTTTACAATAGCTCTTCTATCTTTTGAGTGCTATAAACACTTGCTTAAAGCACATTTGATATTTTAAGCTTTTGAAACAAGGGATAATTTTCATGTCTTTTCTTTCCCTTTCTGTACACTTAAATATGTCTGATATGAAGACACATTGCACCAGGCCTTACTAAATCTCTATTTAAAAGGGAAAATAGAAAAAAAAAATATTGAATGGTGGAGAAGAAAAAGAGGCAGAGATCCTGTCTAGCTTCCTGTCTTCACCACTGCTTTTTGATCATAAGTACTTTCTTACATGACCAGATATCTATGATCCATCGGTTTATTTGTGCTGTACATTTAACTCCCTTTAACAGGAAAGGAGAAACCAGGCAGAAAGATAATAGGTCTGATGCTGCACAGTCTAGGTGTAGTAGTTACCTGGCTGCCTGGTTCGTTCTTCTGCTCAGTTAGCATAAGATCTTTATTTCTCAAAGTTTAGGGCATCATATAGGTAATAAACACTGCTGTGCGTCATGTTAGATGGAATAACCCAGATGCATTGCTGTTCTATTCAAATTATAATTCAACCTTCAACAAAACCAATCAAATGTTGATGTTAGGTCGTCCCCTCACACATTCTCTATTGATAGAGCTCTTATGGATTCCTATAAGAGTTCTGCACCCTTGAGGACTTGCAAACTTAGACTTACTAAAGCCAGATGCAGTTCAGCAAACCTCTAATGGGATAACTTAGATAAGGTTGACTCACTCTCAATGGCATTATGGCATTTAACTTCCCTTGATGATTAATTCCATTTTTAGAGACGTTTTTCTTCCTATTCTTAATGTCAGTAGTTTACTTAAACAGCAAAAAGAAATGAAATGTAGGCATTGGTAGGGAGAGTAGTATTCCGAATCCTTTGCTTCTCTCTGTGGAAATCTTCAAGTATAATGACTCTTTTTCGCTGACATCAAATTTCAAGGGTTCTGCAGAGAGTAGCAGTTGTTCTAAAATAAAATTGTACTGTTCAAAGTGCACTACGGGGCCCTAAATTCTCCTGCAAGTTTTCCCTCTATAAAAAGAAGATTGAGACTAAATTCTGAGATTATTAACTATTTTGTAAGATGAATTTCAAATAAAGTAAAGATCATCCTGGCAAGAGCAACAGAAGTATGTTTTGTTGTATGATTTGAGACATTCAGCAGTACCTTGTACAAGTATATAGGGTTTTGCCAAATGTGGCAAACAGAGAAATGTCTGTTCTTTGCCATGAATACTAAAGGTTTTCAGACTGGGTAAAGACTTAAAATAAGGAAGAAATCAACTACCATTTTTTTACTGGTCAAATCATAGCATCGTGACAAGTTTACTTACCTCTAGTCCCATCTGGTTATTTTTAATGCAATGAAAAAATCTTTCACTTACTTTCTCATTTTGACTCTTAGGAAACTCTTGTGGCCATTTGAAAACCATTCATTCACACGCATTGTTTTATGTGTATTGGACCCAGTATTATTTTTATTGTTATGGCAAGTTCAGCCTTCTGTGTAAAGGAACTGGGGTTCGCTTTGACTTTTTTTGGAAATAGAAAGTTACTAGTAATGTCATCCTCTATATCTGCAACTACTGTCATTGCTTGGCCTGATTCTTTTGAAGACTTAGGAGAAGAATATTAAATATGTACTTTACAGCAAGAAAGGACTATGCTGAAATTTCACAGAATTAAAGAAAGACCATAATTGACATCATTTTGTGATTAAACTGCAATACGCTGGTTTGGCTCAAATACTAAAATAATCTGATGCTTTCCCTCTGCTTTGGATGCTTTTTGGATGCAACAAAGAAAAAATATTCTGCCCAGTTCATACAGTTCACTGGGAAACGCCACAGCTTAAGAGAACTGTAAATGTGTTAACCGAACCCTGACAATGTAGTGTTTTTTGAAGTGATGCTAAATATACTAATAAGAAATTCACTGTTCACAGCAGAATTCATTTGAACCTTTTTTTCAGTCAAGTGGACACTTTAAAGTTTATGCAAAATTTAGGGCTGAGAGCCTGTGGGGAGAAGCTAAAAGCTGCAGCCCGGGGGACCGAAAGCTTTAGCAGGTATTCAGCCATTCCTGCAGCCATTTTATTCCAGCTGCTGTGGACCCCTCAAGGGCCCTGGTGATTTGCACAGCACCGACCTTCCCCGCAATCATGCTGCTACCTGCAGTCACCTGCTTCTTGCACTCCTCGCCCATTTCCAAGCCTCATGCCAAGGCTGGGCAGGGAACTATGGCAAAGCACTAGAACTGCAGCTCGGATCCTCCTCAGATGACCAAGAATATTTTACAGTGCTCAGTTTCATATCACTGAGAGCATTGGTAACAATCTTAATCTTCCAATTTTTAAAAAAGGTGATTACTTTGTTATCATTTTCTGGCTTTCATCAGATGGATGCCTCAAGGAAGAAAAAATGCTGAATTCAAGAGAAGTTTCTTCTACATTTTTCTAGCCAAGTGATAAATGGGTAGTACCAGATGTCTTGCAAAAAGACTGAAATAACCCCTTTGTTGGATTTTTCAGTAATTTCTTTGTATTAAGTGGCTTTGGCAAGGATCTGGGCACTTCTGGGACATGTCCATTGTTTTGAAAAGTGTGATAACCCTGGTGCTGTCTTTTAGTAATGATTTTTGAAGAGCACCAGCATTTACTGACTTATCTTCTTTCAACAGATGAGAATGCCTTCTTGAACACCTTATCGGAGATCTATTAATCGAGATTTTAGTGGATTTGGGGGCCTTGGAAATTTATTTAATAGTTTTGCATATTTTTATCCTGCTTATTATTTAAAATATCAGGTGAGTTTATGAAAGAAGTTCAGGATTGGTTAAAGATGGTAATACATAGTTTTCACATATAAAAAATCTGGTGTTGCATATTTTATGGCTGTTGAACTTAGCAGAACTGCTAACATCAGAAGACACAGTGGTGCATTTGTGCATTTGTTTCCAACTATATGGTTTTTTAGTTAACCCAGAAATTAAAATGGATGTACAAAAATCTTGGTAATTTTATTATCAAAATATTAAAAGAGTTCAAAGGCTTTCTAATAATCTGGGGAATTAACAAGCTAATAAATGAATACATAGTTGCTGCACAAACATCACTCTTTTTTCATTCTAAGAAGTGTTGATCAAATATGTGCAGCAAATTAGATTTGACACCCTAGATACACTCTTTTTAAATGGAGCAAGTACTTGTATTCAGAACTGTATCCAGTTTATTTTTATAGATAGTTAATGTACTATAATAAAAATAGGCATAGCAAATATGCAAATACTGGAAATTTTTCCAATATTATTGGACTTTTTTCCCAATAGTATTGGAAAAATATTGTTGAATACATAGGTATTTGAATTGATACCTGGGATAAAGAAATGTGTTTTTATTTCCTGTGCAAGTAAAATCAAAACTGTGGAATTTACTATCAAAGAAATGGTTGTTTCATTCTACGATGCATGTAGAATAAAATATCCATGTTCTTTTATATGCAAATGTGGCAAAAATGTAAAATATGGTCTAGATGAAGAAGAACAAAAGCTGCTTACTTTCTTAGAAAAGAAGGAAGACTTGTTTGGTGTTATGCCATGCAAACAAAAGGAGAAAAAATTCTTTTAAATGCTGAAAGACATTTAGTTTCCAGAGCTCCGTTAGAACCAAAGGTCTGATTCTCAGAACTATTTAAAGACAGTAGGAGAACTGCTGCAGGTGACTTCTGAAAAAACAGAAAAGCCACTTCAGACCACAAATGAAGAGACTGCTGTGTCTCAGTTTGCTGCTTCGTTGTTAGATTTCCTATTACCATCTGGCCATATCAATGTACTGGATTGTTTTAAAGGAATAGATTGCTATATATCTTCTACCTTCTTATTTTGAGGCTCACTGCTGTGGTAATTTGAGTGCAAATTAAGCGAGAGAATTCAGTAGCCGTCCAGTGCACAGTATATGAATAGCTTTTAATAATGTGCACTGCTGGAGCTTATACAAATGATTTTTCTTTGAACTTTACTTTCTTCTTTTTATAAGTATTCTAATGCTCTGCAGCATTAAACCCACCTCTCTCCCTTTATCAGTAACTTAAAAGGAGAGATTTTTATGTGCCAACATCAGGCAGCTGGCACAAAGTTAACTGAGTGCTAATTACAGTTCAGAAATTTTCTGTGATCAGAACTGATTATACACAAAGCCAAAAAGTGTCCTCCTGCTTGGTTCCTATCTTTGCAGGTTTTCTAGGTACCTTAGGACTGCAGTTCCTCAAGCATTCAAGTAATAAAATCAATCAATTTTATAATTAACCCATTTTATTTAATACCTGTTGAAGAGTCATGAAGAGAATGTTCACTCTCCATTTCATTTTACCTAGGGTTGCAATTAGAAAAGTGCTTCTGTTAGACTGTCTTCTGTGGGGATTAAGTATTTGCTAAATCCTGGAATCAAGGGGGCTTTCTACATACAAGTATTTTATTGAATCAAAGCCGTTATAACCTCTGAACAGTGAAGGTGTGGAAGGATTTCCCATGAAGCCTCGGAGGAGAGGAACAGCTGTAAGATCAAGAGGATGGAGAGGATTCATTTGGGTCTGATTCTGGGATGGTCTTACACTTATCAGACAAGACTTAAACATTCTTTACATACTGTTGTAAAATGTGCAAAACATACGACATCTCAAAAGTTGTTGACATCATCAAGATTTAAGCAGTTGTGTAAAACTGATGGCTCCTCCCCAGCTCCAAACTGGTGATTGAGTTAAATAAACATTAAGAATCAGAAGTCTTCACAGGAGTATAACACTTGAATTCAATACCTTCTAAAAGCATTTGTACTACAAGTTATGTCTTTCTAATATAATCATTACTAAACTTGCATGTTGTCAGAATTGATAACACAAGAAAAGACTGTTATCTTTTTCCGTTAATTGAAGTAATAATTCTTTAACATTTTGCTGTTAGTCCAAAATGTCATTAAATAGTTTCCTAAATGTGTTTTGATTTGTTTAATACTTTCTGCTTTAAATTTCTTTGTGACCTTATGAGTGCAATAGAATAAAGCATTATTTTTTTCTCATGCGTTAACTTTGTGTTTAACCAGATTACAAAATAGATTGTGTATTCATGGATACTTTCAGAATATTAGTTTAATATGCTTTTCTGAGGAAGACTTCAGCTTCAGTACTAGTCAGCATATATTTTTAAATGGCTCAGATGTTAAAACTACCTTGTAATATAATGAACTCAGTCCCATATAATTATTCCAGTGTAATTACTTTAATCTAAAATTTTGCAATTACATTTTCTATTTTCAAATTCCAGTAATCAACTATATCTGCTGCAACTGATGAACTATAATGCTTATCTGCAGATGTTTCATTTCTACTTACAACTTTCTTAAATCCTGATTGCATTAGGATGAAACTTTACAGGTCTTTATGAAGGGTAGAAATGTTCAGCCTTCCTTATGAAGCATGGAGAGGGAGAGACCTTCTTATTAGTAAAAAGAAAACTTTGCAATGTAATTAAGACAAAGTTGAGATTTGTCTGGGAAAAAAGTCTCTACGGTTAAGAATCCTTAAGTTTCACAGTGAAAACAGTTCTAGATTGGGTTGAAGTACACTTCTTAGATGCGCAGAAAAGGTTTGATTCTGCATGGTCTTGTTGACATCAGTGTAGGCTCTCAGCTGCTTTAAGCACATATGAAGCCGGTTGTCCAGCACAGAACCAACTACTGCTCTGCTTAAAAGTCTCCAACTATGAGCCCCACAATTTTGAAGAAAGAACCAAGAGTTCTTATTGTTATTAGGCTGGAAGGATCAATTATTTACTCCAAACTACTCGTGTAGACTCCCCTCCAACCATATAGGAAGCCGAGAACTGAAACTGTTTTGTTTGCCTAACTGAATATGCTAGTACACCAAGAAACAACTAATCTTCTCAAGCAAGTCAAAAGTATGACAGCAATAAGAGTTATTTAGGAGACTGGAATATGTATGTTGATTTCCTCCCACACCAGTGACTGATAGTTCCTTACATTTTCCCTGGAAGGTTGCATGGTTCTTAATGCATTCATTGTTAGAAGAAAAAAGCCCAAACAAAGCAGTGAATAATATTCTGATGGCAATTATTTTCCTATTTTTGAGCTGCTTAGGCAGGAGGTACTTTTATTAATGGATAATTATTCTCTGCAAATTGTCCAAAAGTTTTGATAACTATTACTTGAACTAAATATTGTACCAGCATTTCTTTTCATTCAGTTTCTCACTCAAATGCCCTAGTCTGTTGCATAAACTAGCCTCAAAATTAACTTTTAGTTTTTCTAAGAAGTGTCAGAGTGACAAAGCTATGGCTTTGGAATTGACATTTTTTGCCACAAGGCCTCTTTTGGCTGTGATAAAATTAGAAGGCAGAGGATTATTACTTTTTCTTCATATTTGGGGGGTTTTATTATCAGGTTGCTTTCTCTCACATTTTTTATTTCCAGTATAAATTTGCTCATCATTTGTAGTATATGTGCAGAACCTGCATTTATTATATTCTTTTCAAAGGGTCTTGATTCCTTTTGCAATGGTAATCATTTGCCTTTCTGTACACTGAGTGGTGTGGATAATTAACTTGCAGTAAATAGGATCAAATTTTGAGGACTTGCTTATGAAAATCAATAGGCACCTGGGTGATTGTGTAACTTCTCTATTTTTTGCAGCCTCATTTGCCCTGCTTCTTCCATCATTACTTTTTGCGGATATCATTTTGCAGTTAGCCCAGAAGTAGGACTTCAGAGTGTACTGTGAATTTCCCAAGACTCAGAGAAACAATATTATTCTTAAAACAAAAACCCGATAAGTCTTATTTTAGTACATCTCATAACGTTAATTTCTTGTGCATTTTTACATAATGTTAAATCATTAACTAGTCTAGTGTTTATTTAGGGAGTTTTTCCTCACTCTCCCAATTCTACCGATTACTATCAACTGAACATTTGGCACATTGATTTTTTAGTTGTTTTTTTTTTAATCTCTCACTCTTTCTATCAAACAAAGCTCACAGATATGTAATTCATTACATTGTATAGGCTTAGGACTTAGGAAAGTAATGATTCTCTGAACTCTTTGAAATTTGGCCATTACTGTTTATATATGTGATTTTTGCCTTGCAACAAATGGTAAAGAAACCTCTTGTACAAATCCTGTCTGCATCTGTCTTATCTAAGACAGCACTTTTGTTTTATCCATATTTACAGTTGTTTTCATTTCTCACACTTCCGAAGATGGATGTATGAGGCACGAAACCTAATCACTCAGTATTGCGACACAGAAGTGAATCTATTGTCGATTTGCAGAACTGCACAGATGTGCATCTTCTGAACTGGCATCAGAAGCATTTCTCATAGTTCAAGTTTATTTTCTCTTCAAGTATTTAATATTTGACTGATGAAAAATCACATTAGAGGTTTAACTGAAATGCTGTTTCATGTGCTCTCAAAGGACTTCCTTCCAAAGCTGGAATCAAATTACTGGAGATATTTTAAAGAGCGTAGGAGCTGAGGGAAGAAACTAAAATCAATACAGCCTAAAATTTATCATCTGATTTTTGAAGTTACTGACTCCTGTATATAATTTTAAGACTGTGATCCTATTAAACCTGGGACAAAGAAGCGCTCCTTTACTTACTAGATTATGGCAAAAAATTGCAAAAAGAAGCAGGTATTAATGAGAGAAGGCACTGGTCTGGAACTCAAGCTGTCTAGGTCAAATTCCTGGCTCTGCTGCACACTGCCTCAGGCAAATCACTCGGTCGCGCTGGGCTTCCATTCCCCATCTGTCAAATGGAGACAATGGAAGCATCCTTCTACCTGGCCTTCATCTTGCCCATTTACATTGTGGTTCAGAGGAAAAAGAAACGTTTCTTAAAATGTGTTTGTATAGTACCTAATATACTTGAAGCTATTAGGTACTTCCATAATACAGTAAGGGATGACAGCCTCTAGGCAGGAGCATTTTTAATGTGCATTCTACAAAATGGATTTGCAATCCACTTCAGACCAGTCCTGAAATAGTGTAGAACTTTCTTGTAGTCTTTTTGGCAGATTATAAATGTTATTGTTTGGTTACCATATTGTGGTTGTCATAAAGAGTTAGTGCTGTCAGTACTTACCACCCTGAGGTATTATTGTTTGAGTTCCCCCACCCTGCCTGCCCTCTCCACACACAAACACCCTTATAATAGGGCATTATAAGTAACTAGCATTCATCAACTATTGATAGATAATGGCTTTTTAATGGCTTCCATTGCATTGCTAGTAATAGAACTTTCACTTTTATGGCTCTTTTGCATTTCATGATCCCACAGTGCCTATGAGTGCTAGGTCTTGATAGAAATTGAATGGACATAACAAAACGTGTTCACACTGCCTAACTTTAAGCACTTAATCAGGTTGAAAATGTAGCCAAGAGAGGGCAGTTCAGGGCAGAACATGCAGGGATTCTGCATCACCCTCTGATGGGGCATCTCTGTGCATGACTATAGATTGAATTGAGGGAATTTACCCAACTCAGTTTAACAATGGAAGTTGAGCGCTAGAAGTCAGATGGCTTCTCTACTCTTTACTCCCCTCTAACACAGCAGGTTTTGAATTCTTTTAATCTTATTCAGATGGGTATTTCTTTCCAACACAAAAACTTCATTTTGCTACCACTATGAAAAACTGTGCCATTTATAAATGCTTGCAGATGAGTTAGGGTATGTAGTGATGTTTTTAGCTTCATACTTTTTACAGGAAAACACCCTCTGAAAATCTTCTGACATGATCCTTTAACACGGAGTTGTTAATACAATAAGTACTTTTTTTGTCCAAAATTAGTATCTGGAAAGAAGTAATTTGTCATGGTGTAAAAGTCTGTGTATACTCATGTATTATATCACTTAAAATGGAAATGAGAACATGAAGTATTTTGACAGGCGTTTAGCAAGGTTGGAGATTATTCAGTAGTGCAAATGTTTCCTCTTCTTAGATTGATTTGGCCATTTTGAATTAGAAAGTAGTATGTATTAGTGTGGTAAGGTGAAAATTAATGTGGTGTCTCATGAAGATGGACTGAGTTACCGTGTTTTTCATCCTTGTAGTAAAAGTTCGTACATCATAAAATCTTGCTTTCTGGGATCATTATACAGTTATTAAATAACAAACTGTCCCCATGGATGTGTAATGGTTATACGAAAAGAACCTCTTGCAGTGCTACAATATGGTTTTCCATGAATTGTCAAAGAAATGTAGGAAAGCAAAATACAGTCGCCTAAATTAGAATTTGTTCATGATAATGACCTAGTCATTATAGGAAATGCCATGGTACTTAACTACCCTAAGTTATCAGAACCCCAGAGGATCCTCAGCTATGCTAACATGGTACAGAATTAGGTCTGGGAGAAGTATCTGGATGCTAAATCACCTTCTCATCCTTCTGCAAAGAGTTACTTTTTCAAAATATGGGCTGAACTCTTAGTATTTCTCTTCTTAGATGAACAACAATGACAGAAAAGTTTGGGGAGCTGTGGGACAACTGTCGTATTAATTACATGGGCTGGTAGTGTTTCCGCTTATGAATATTTTAATATGGGGGAATTAAAAAAGGAATTTGATAATGCTACGTGTCCTCAATCTTTAGCGCTCATTCTCAGTATTTATTTTGCATCACAAATTGAATTTTCAATTAAAAAAGAAAGGTATGGTAGAGAGAATCCTAGCTGCAGCAACATTTCTTCTCTTTTTCCCTCCCTTCACAGTCTCCCTGCTCCTGTCCCTATTTCAATCTCCCTCCCTCATTACAGAATCACAGTTGGGGGTTTCTTTAAGTCTATCAAAATAATTTTTGTGTTATTGTTTAATATATACAGATGTTGATATATTGCTTCATTGTACTGCAGTATGTAGCAGTATCAATGTAGTCTGTTGGTATCAGTGTGTGGCATCATTCTGCTGGTCACAGCACCGGGTGTCATGTCATGAACACACCGGGTACTACTACGGTGCTCTGTATCAGGAGCATGGGTCACACCTTACGGTACCTGCATATTGTCCTGAATATCTGGGTCTTTTTTATTACTACCAATGCACATACTTAGTATTTTTCTTTGCTTGCTGATGTCCCTCCAGTCTGTGAATATTTCTAAGCTAGTCGCTTAATTTAGTCTCTTATTTTTTCCATCTGTAATATGGCATAATAATGGTGTTTAACCAACTCTGTTTAGCTCGCCAAACTGTGCAGTTAAAATTTGCTCAGTTATCATTGCAAAACACAAAATAGAATTGTTTTGCTTGATCATTATACAGTATATGACAGAAAGTGGCTATACCAAAGTGTGAGAATCTCAATATTTCAGCTGGTGGACCCCAGTTACTCAGAACTAGGATCTGCCATAAATGAATGAAAAATGAATAGACGTCAGAATGAAAAAGAAAGAAAATCAGCATATCAGGAGCAAAGCATGGGAAAAAAAGTCAAATGACTAGTATAAATGCCTACTTCTCATTAATTGGACTTGACTTTTACAGTCTGAAATGCTAGGCACTGGAGAGTAAGCTTTATTATAGCTCTATATACATTAATTGCCAGCATGTGGTATACAACCTCATTTGGGATAAAGTATTTAACTGAGAAATCACAATCATTTTTCTTTTACAAGAACTAAAAATATGTAAATTTTTGAAAAGGAATATTCATTTCTTCCTAACTCTCTTCTCTGGTTTTACTCCTCTATTTTAGTCTCCTTTAGAGTTAGCACATCCAATTACAAGATGGGGACAATGACAAAGCTGAAAGCTTTTGAATTTAGCAGCAAAGTCTGCCTATGTCAGGCACACATCAATTTACATGACACTGGAAGGTCAAAAATCTCATTATTATTTGTAGTGTTTACGACTGCCTTCCTAACCAATAGCTTCAAGTACTGAACTGTAGGTGCTGGAAAGCCATCTGATCTATGCGATGGTTTATTAATTTGAACCACTTGATATTGCCCAAAGCTATGAAAACAGGGATATACTAAAGAAAATTATTGTAATTATTCCATTAGGAATCCCTTCAATTATTCTGGTGTTTTAATCACTTGGGCATTTAACATAGTGTTAAATGATGATCATCTGATTAAATACAGATTTGTATGGAGCTTTGACACTCTTTGCTGAAGGACAACATAGGCAAATGCAGACAAGTGACTTAATCTTGAAAAATTGATTAATATTTAACTAATTTGCTAGAATTTAGGTGGTGTTAGAAGCATTGTTAGAACCTCTGGAATTTGCCAGAAAATCTGACAGAATTGCTACAGAGCTGTGTTTTATATTCATGTTTTTACAGTTATATTTCCAGCTTTTAATGACAATGAAGGTAACCTTGCAAACAACCTGTGAAATGAGGGGACAACAACATAGTGCTCTTTCCTTCCATCTGAAAAAAATAGTGTTTTTTTTAAATCCAGAGCTGATCACAGTAATCTTCTAAGCTGACCTTCTCCAGGCAGAGGTCTTTTTTTCACAGAGATTGGATCATAATTTATGTTTCAGATATGATTATTGTTTTTAACAAAACAGGCCAATAAAGAGATCACCACTAAAATTTAACTACCCTAAAATTTCATCTTATTTTCCCTATTTGTCTAGCTTCAGTTTTCACCTTTTGCATCATACTTGGTCCATGTCCATCAGCCTCAAAAATTTTCCATATTCAGATCTCTTTTCCATTTATGAGTATCTTCACAAAGAGATGTAGTATCTCTTAACTTCCTTTACTTTGTAGTCATCCTTTAAAGTTACTCTGTTTTCTCGTCTCTTTAGAACTGTGGACTCTAAACCAGAATGTTGTTCTGGTATAGTCTTAGATTGTTTTGTTTGAACAAAGATAGAGTCTTTGTTCTTTGTTCCTAGAAATTTTGTTTTACATTCTGCTGAACTGCAAAAAAAATTCTGAGTTTATCCTGTAACAATAAAATGTCCTCCTGATTACTTATTCCATCAACCTTTGCATTTGGCATATAAGGAATTAACAGTGCTCTTTAAATTGCTGATAAAATCATTGACGAGTTGGACCAAGAGCCAATCCTTTCTCCATTCATAGATGTACTTTCATTAATGAGTGACCCCTACCATTCATGTTTAATAGGATCCTAACTATGAAACACTAAAACTTAATGAACAGAGACATAGCTGAAAGGCAGACATGAAAGCTGATGGAGATGATCACACTAGTGACAACAGAGCATGTAGCTAGGGTGCTATGTCAGACCTCTTTATATCACTTGATAGAAAAGGGACATAAAAATACCCACGACTAAGACAGGTAACAGTTGTAATTTGCCAGTATCTTTTCAGGCTCCTTGGGGTCATAACAAACTAATTATTTGCTGTTCAGCTGTCAAAACATGCAGTTACTGAATCTTATTCATTAACAATGAGAAAAAACTGAGTTTTGTCTCATTTAATGAATATGGATAAAGATGAGACTTCTGTTTGTCTGTCAAGTTCGTCTTCCAAATGATGTAAAATCTGCTGGACTGCAAAAGTGTGAGACTACTAATTACAGCTTTTCTGTTTCTTTCCTGCACTGCTATTGTGCAGCAACAGCACAATATGGAGATTTCTGAGAGCTTACTTGTTCACTAGGAAGTGACAACTTTGATTTTCCAGAAGTTAGTGGTGGAATAGTTAGAAGCTTGCAGAGTGATTTCTGTCATTGTGAAGGGTTAGAAAAAGGCGTGCTGCTGATGGAATCTGTTTCTGTAAGTTTCTGAGTACCCTGTATCACTGCTCCCTTTGAGGATTTCACGGTAACACTGTAAATACCCTGTCACTGCTCTGCCTGGACGGGCATTTAACATATGTTGACAGTACATAATCAAACATAAAACCACACCTTGAATATCCACAAATTGCAAACTTTCATTTTTAAATAGTGCTGGCCTGCTAAACCACTTTAAAAAGATGTTTTTTCCCCACAAGTAATACTATAATCAGCTTTTCCCTGACATGATCTCATGTAAATGCATCACTAGATTAAGCCCATGCTATTGAAGTTCTTTCTGTAATGAAAAGTTCTGGTTTAATATTTCAAGAGTATTTTGAGGAAAAAAAGGCTCCCAGGTGTTTCAGTTACAGGAATTCTGGACAGTGTTGGCCTCTGTAGATAGTCTATGCTGTACATTTTGGTTACACTATGCTCTAGAGGGAATTTTAGGTGGACAGAAGTATGAAAACACAGTCTTACTCAAGTATGTAGGTGCCGTTATATAAGTGCATAAGTGTACACTTACAGAAGTAAGACAGTGGGTTTGTACCTCAGTTTCAAAATAATTATTCTTATGTGTGTTTGAATCTGAGATAGGGATTAATAAATTGATGAGAAGCTCCTAACTCCTATGGCACTCTTATCCACACTTTTAGTACTGCATAAGGATCATTAGGCTATTATAGAAAATCAATAGCTAGAACATGGCTATTATGGTTTTTCTTTGGTTGCTGATATTCTGTGTACTAATAGTAAACCTGTAGTTGTTGATTGTTTGGTAACCCATTTTGTGTGTTTTCTGTTCATTTTCTCTGAGAAATTGCAGCCACAAAAGACATCAAAACTATCACTTTTGCTAACTGCCCTATTAGTCTCTCCAATTAAGCCAAGAATTTAGAAGAAGGAAAAAACCACTGTCATTAGATGTAGCAGCTCTAGTGGAAGACTAAAGGTATTGGTCTTGTACAGTGCTTGTGCTTTCCCTGTTCTGTGACAAAACAGAAGATTTCTGTTCCCACTGCTGTCAGGCACATTCACAACAAACACTAAATCTTTGTAAAGTAAGCATTTTAAATTGTATGCGTGGCCCAAGTGATTAGTGGTCGCAGCATTCAGCCTACTAGATGCTGATTCAGCTTGAACCTAAATTGCAAGTATTGATCAGCTCAGCCTCTGGATATTTATAAACAACTTGAACCCTTTTCTTAATATCCATGGCACGTGCAACTGTTTTTGACTGCTGTGCATGTTGTCTAATTTAGTAAAGACTAACCACTGCTGGACAGCCCTAGAAATAGAGAAAGCTACTATGTAAGAATGCTACGTGTCTCTGAAGAGACGATTTTAACTGGCTGTTAACAGATCCAATAGCTCTGGTAAATTTATTTACATGAGGCAGCAAAAACCACATCACTTATTAATTGAACTTACTAAATAGTAATGTGATTAAAACTGTATGTAAAATGCAGTCACTCCAAAGCTGCACAAAAACGCTCCTCCTATTACCTATTTAAATAATAAATGACTTTTTTGCTTGCCATCATTGTTTCTGCCTCCTGAGTTCCTCCCAGCTTACCACAGTGTGAATTTCCACTTACTATAGTTTTTAGTCTCACTTCGGGACCATTAAGGAAGAAATCATACATGCAAAAAAGCTAAAATAGATTCAAATGATAATTTGTCAGTGTATGATAATCACCTGAGCCTGCTCTTGCAAAATGCTGAACTGTACATCCTTCTGCTATCCACAGTAAGAGCTGGAAGTGCTCAACATATCACAGAATCAAGCCTCAATTCTTATGTGACTGCAATGTAGTGCAGTTGATTGTATTCTGAATTTATATTCTCTCAACCTCTGTTCAATCTTTGAGGCTGTTTTTATCTAGGTAAACATAAATTATTTCAGAACAGTTTCATAAGAGTAAAATTTTATGACAACGTATGAAAGTCTGTATTAAAATTCAGTAATATCTACTACTTTTATTTCACCTACTTTATTACTTTGTTCACTTTGCATGTGTATCCAAATAAACACACAGCTTTAAAGTCTGTCTGAAAAGATCTTTATTGTTTTTATCTCCTATTCCATTGTCCGTGAGATGTTTATAATTATTTTGCTGAGCATAAGGCAATAGGCACGAAGTTTAATGAGACAATAATTTTCAGCATGATTTTATTTAGTGCAACATTATTTAGTAGCCTAAAAATGCAAGCTTGTATCCAATCTGTATTTTTTCTCTGAAATTTGGAAGATCATTTAAGAGTTCAGCTGATACTTCATCAAGGATCCAAGTGACAAATGTGTTCGGACTGATTCATGTGTACTGTCTCCAAGCAATGTGTATATTCCTGGTAAATGAGACTTCTGTGTCTTTTTGGGGAAATGTATGAGTTATGTTCTACTGAAATATGAAATCATGAAACTTCTTGTCTACTAGTTCATAATCAATTTTATTTGAAACCAAAATGAAATATAAGACATATTTTGCTTCCTTTCCCAAGCGTATTGTGCAGTAACATTCCTCTGTCTCCTCAAGCTCCTTCTTCAACAACCATATTGTAGATAAAAAGCACTTCTCATGGTCAAATCAATTTTTAGAAGCTTCTGATCTCAGTTATTCAATTAATTGCTTAGCTGCATCCCTTTTTCCTTTCTTTTTTTGTATTTGTCTTTTTTAACCATTTAAGAGACTGTATTTGTCCACAAGATAGCATCTGAAATCATTCAGATTTTGTTCCTGTTCTCCAGTGAGTAAAAGACAGCAGTGATGATTGCTTTGTAGCAGTTAAGAACACATTGTGTAGATGATTTATTATAGCATTTGCTTACTCTAAGCTGTTTATGTCTGAAAATACCTTGGACGAAGGAGACCATGCCTTAGAAATAATCATTTCAGATACTAGTAATAAATTGTTTATAAAAACAAGCAGGGGAAAAAAGGGGTCATGGAAACATTTTGTTATGGTTCAGTTAGCTTCATTTGTGTTACTGCTGCCCCATCTGCAGCACACTCTCTGATAAGCAGGTTTTTTTGGAGCTGGAGGTGTCTGCCCTTTCTTGTTACCAGTGCTATGCTACCACTAAATGTTATTCACTGCTGCCTAAAGGTGGCTGAAAGGAACCTTCAACTGTGCGGAAAAGGTAGCTTATTTCTCTTGATTTTAATTTGTCTGTGAAAGCTTTGCAAGCTAGTTTAATATGCATTTGATTACTTAGATATTGATAAATAAGTCACTGACCCTATGAGGTTTACTGGATATGATCTTAATTCTGTGGCATTGTAAAAAGTGAATTAAATGGATATGTGAGAACTGAACACCTTTTCTCTGCCCTGTACTTAGTAATCTATAACTATGGAGAAAAAAAATATGTTTACGTGTCCTAGCCAAATTTATTCTTCTTACATTTTGGAAACTCCATGCCACAAAACAAGGATCAACAATTTGTTTCATAGTTCTTTAGTTATAAATTACCTGTAATTGATAAAGATCTACAAAGAAAGGAAATTCCAGGTAGCTTCTAGGGATATTTTGACAAATATCAGGCTAATTAGGAGCCTGAGCAAAAGCAAAATATAGCACTTTCCAAAGTAGTGATCATCATCTGAAATGGAGCTCCAATAGTTATGAGTTAACTGGGAGTCTTCTGCTGTTTATGTTAATGCTTTTGAGCACAATATATGTAGGGCCTATAAGAGAAGTCATAGTGGCAGGGAGGGATTGTATCCAATCCATATAATAAACTCAAGACAAGTTTAAAAATTAATAGGTCTCACTGTTCTGAAGCAAAACACATGTGCTTTTACTATACAGAACATTGTTTACAATGTTCTGATTACTATAAAGCCCAGAATGTAATTAATACTGTTACTGATAAGTAAGATTAATTGTAATAACCTGTAAAAATAATGACTTAAACCAAGAGCAGATAATTTCCAACAGCAAATTGTAGATGGACTGTCTTCTGAATTTGTTGGCATGTCCATATGTTTACAGAAGTTAATCAAATAATCCACTGTATTAATTTCCTCTACTTTTTATTCATCCTCCCTGTCGTGGTTTAACCCCAGCCAGCAACTAAGCACCATGCAGCCACTCACTCACTCCCCCCCATCCAGTGGGATGGGGGAGAAAATCAGGAAAAGAAGTAAAACTTGTGGGTTGAGATAAGAACGGTTTAATAGGACAGAAAAGAAGAAACTAATAATGATAATGATAACACTAATAAAATGACAACAGTAGTAATAAAAGGATTGGAATGTACAAATGATGCGCAGGGCAATTGCTCACCACCCGCCGACCAACACCCAGCTACTCCCTGAGTGGCGATTCCCCGCCCCCACTTCCCAGTTCCTATATTAGATGGGACGTCCCATGGTATGGAATACACCCTTGGCCAGTTTGGGTCAGGTGCCCTGGCTCTGTCCTGTGCCAACTTCTTGTGCCCCTCCAGCTTTCTCGCTGGCTGGGCATGAGAAGCTGAAAAATCCTTGACTTTAGTCTAAACAGTACTGAGCAACAACTGAAAACATCAGTGTTATCAACATTCTTCACATACTGAACTCAAAACATAGCACCGTACCAGCTACTAGGAAGACAGTTAACTCCATCCCAGCTGAAACCAGGACACTCCCCAATGTCATAGACTCATGATACTACTTTTGATACAAACAGATAACATGATTGCACACACTGTTTAGGACCAGTCTCACATTCTGTTAATCTAAAGTAGCAACTTGATCTATCAATATTTCTAAAAAGTTATGCACATAACCATAGCATAACTTGTATACAAAGCTACCAGAATTAGTCTCATAAGCCTTTATTGTCATCTGTTTGAGTTTTCAGACTTTTTAAATAGGTCTTTTTCTTGTAAAAGCATGATGATATACAAATGTACAAATCAGTACCTATTTGTATGGAGACATTTAAGACTTCGGTGTATCCGTCCTGTGACTATGAGATAAAAATTCTTTTTTTAGGAAGTTAACTGTCGAATACACTTGTTAATTCTTCATGAGCTATGGCATTGATGACTCTTCCAGGCATGTTGCTACCCTTTTTTAGTATCAGAACATACCATTCGCACAAATGAAATGGTTCATCTTAGTATAGTCTTGGCATGTGTGCCTTACTCAAGCCATCCCTCTGACCTCCCTCTGCCAGTGTCCATCTCAGTGGCAGAGGATGGTCCTCTTCAATTTTGGAATAGCCAACCAAGATAGTCTTCTCAGCTATCTGATACTACTGAATAGTTTTTCAAAAAATATTTACTAAGGATCAATGATGTAGTGCCTTTCACAGCAATCGTATGTGATTGTTCAAATTTGCTAATATAAAGTTACTTATGAAAAAAAACCCCTTTTGGAACTAACTAAAAATTTTTTAGGGCTTGCATATCCTTTTTCCCCCCTCTCATTAGTCCAATTTTCTCCTGTGATTTGGGAAAATGAAAGGTTACTCTGTACCAGTTATAAATCCCGTAAGAATTAAGCCTTTGACGTATTGACAAGGAAGCTTCTTGGCAGCCATAAAACTCTATTTTTTTCACCAGTAAATAGACTATATTTCTCTTTGCTGAGAAGTATTTATTACCACTGAACATCTAGAAACCCCTGTCACTTTAACCGTTTGGGGTAGAATATATAGATGCACCCCAGACAAATACTAAGAGCAAGCAGGAATGTTTAACTACCATTAACTATGGATTAACATTAAAATCCTTTCTGTCTATATCAGAGTCACTGTCATCTCTCTTATCACTATAATCTGGCAGGAGGTAAACCCTTTCTCTCGGTTTAGTTCAGCTACTGAATCATCCAGTGAGAGCTCATCCCAATATATCTATAACCCCAAGAGGGCTCATTACGACGTGAAATTGCTCTGGCACAGCGAAGGAACTCTCTGAAATTCCCACCCACAAATACTTGCTCTTGCTTATGTTGCTCATTGCTCTTGCTGCAGACAAATAATTGTTGAAGGTGTCAGAATGTGTTCCTGTCACCTGCACTGCCCACAAGCACTGTGACATAACATGTCTGAACACAGATATTCTCTTTCTAGTCCAGGCAACCTGAATACAACCTGAAATCAATTATTAACCTGCACTGTCCCACCAAAGTGTCTAGAGCTAAAGAAAAGCCAAAGAATTCCAGCACAGTGCTGCCCCACTATTCCTATTTCTTTTCTTCACTCCTCATTTACAATATAGAGATTCACCATGCAGGTGATTCAACAGGCAGGACCTATAGACATGTTATACATCAAGGAGGATGACCTTTTTGAGGTGAGTAAGAACAAAGATAGCAGTTCTCCCTATATTTGTGGGATATTTTCAAATGGTTTCCACAGACTTTCCAGAGTGACTGGCACTGCTCAACTCTTCACTATGTTCAAGTTAAGATTTGCTTGTTTGCTTTCTGTTAGCAAAAGCAGAACCCAAAATTTTAATTGATATTGAAGTGTACAGGAAGCTTTTGATTCCTGGTATTTATCCAATTGCCTTTTTTTGCCTATAAATAGGCAAACAAACATGTTGAAAAGGATAAAAAGATGTTAATGGAGCTCAAGTTAATGCAACAGAAAAACCTTAGAGAGCACTGTACAATGGGGATAAATAAATAGCTGATATATTTTTGCTTCCAATCTTTTTCTGTTCCATCTTTCATTTTACAGAAAGAGAATGAAATTTTCCTTTCCACTCACAAATCCTTTCCTTCATCTGCCAAAATTGTATATCATAAAATACTATTAAAAATTGCTTCTGCTGAGAAAAACCAAACCAAACCAAACCAAACTCTGCTTTTTCTCTGAAGCATCTCATCATAATATTCCTTAATATGTCAGCAGTCACCCACACATTTATCCACGACTGGATTCCGTAAGCTTGCCCTATTTTTCAGTATTCATTTCTTAACTTATAGCTGCAATCTCTAGTGGTGTAAAATTTTCAGCAGACATCACTGGTTTAACCTAGCTTCATCTTTGACATTAAACAATTTCTTTTTTCAAGACTCTTACAAGACCACGTAGTCATCAGTGAAGGTTTTTGAAATAGTTGTGTTAATCAACTAATGCAACTAATCAGTTCTGTAGAGATTCCCCCAAAAAACCCATATAGATGCCATGTCAGTTTTGACTGTTTCATCTGGAATATTCCTGAACCATTTCTCACTCTGTAATGATGCCTGTGGTCTTTCCAACTGTTATTTCGTTATCAAGTGAAGAACTGTATAGTTTTCAATAAGTCCACAGAAAGTGCAGTTCTGTATTCCCAAAATTCAAATCTGATCAAGCAATATTAAGAGACAACTTGCATACGTGCTGTTATTGCAGCCATGTTCATGTACACCCAGTTAAAAGACATTCCCTTGTAGCTCCAATAAATACTGCTCAAAATGTCTGTAGCTGTGTGACATCACATAGCACTTACATGATTCATCAGCTTGTGACTTTCTGGAGTTTTTAACTGACATGATTTAAATCACTCATAAAAGCAGTTATTTAACGATCAATAGGAAATTAACAACTTTTTATACAGAAACCCAGTTTTATTTTCAGATGTAACTGATTACAGATGAAATCTGATAATGTGAAATAACGAAAACCTGCTTTCTTTAGGCAGTCCCCATCTCCATGCACTGTTACTGCTGCAGTAATAAGTTTGCCTTTCCTGACTTGAGGCACATGGTCAGGATGAGTGCCGGTTCCTCATTACTTCCGTGGTAACAAGTAAGGGTTCAGAGCAGAGACATTCCACGGGTTTTGCAGATCATTTCTCCACATTTGTCTTGTTGTTGATATTCCCACTAGTAGATAGTTCTGTTTATTTTCTTTCTTACCTGTTTCACTACTCACTCCCAGTTGGAAGATCTTCCCATCCCCAGATCCTGAGGTTGCTCAGGCTTAGTAACTTCTAGGTACCAGTCCCATATAGGTGACACACGTGCCTTAATTTCAGAAACTGGCTGCTTGTTTGAACATGCTGAAGAGTTCAGCCTTCCACTGATCACTCACAGTTAATGTACTCCCAGGGTGCTCTTTAGGTCCCTTTTTCATTTCGCCTAAATTATTCAATGATTGAATGTATTTAGGGAAAGGAAGGATCCTGTGCAGCCTGGGTTGAAATCCTTTCCACACATGATACTTTTCTCATGTTACTTACAACATGACCAGTTTTTCCCAGTATTAGAGGTAATGAATTTTTTACAGTCCTTGGGTTTGTAAATGTGGAATTCAGTATCAATCCACTTCCTTTTCTCAAAATCAGAGCACATGATTTGCAGAGGAGAAAGAGGTAAATCAAGTGCATTGCTTCAGAATAGTGACATTAATTCCTTTATAGATTATTATGGATATATGAGGTCCAGTATCATTTGCTTGGAAAAATTCAATGGTGCCTTGAACTTTACTATTCTACAGCTTAAGTTTATTTTAAACTCACTACAAAATTCTAGCATAACGATTAGTGCCGCAAAGAACATCTGATTCATGTATACTTCTATTGTAGAAGAAAATTGCTATGGAGTTGATTAAGGTTTGAAGTAAGGAAGCAGATACAGTGTAATCTGAACCCTTTGACATCCTCTGAAGCATTTTTAGAAAAAATACTTCCTTCTAGAGTTAAATCTCGAGTGAAGCTATTTGCATCATGGCAAATAAGACGCAGTTTTCGGCTGCACATAAGAAAATCCTGAAGATTTCAGCAAGGGTTCTACCTCTCCGTATCCTCTTGAGTAACGTCATTGAATTTGTGCCTTCATATATCCTATCTCTGGCAAAGCTCCTCTGTATTCTTGTCCCTCCTGAAGACCTTATTCAAATGCTAATATGGGGCCATATCCAGCAACCCTCTCCAATTGCCTGTGAACAGTTGTTCCACATCTAGGCAGTATGCACTCCTGTTTACTATCCCATCATGGCATAATTTCCCCCGGTGCTTGGTTCAGCTCCTGTGTCTACTTCCCCATTCACACTACCTTTGGATTAACGAATCTCTGAGATGAGGGAGCTCTGAACTGGCACTCTGAGGGGTGTGACAGAATATGTTGTGAGAGCTAGCATTTGAGCTAATTTCTACAGTACATTAGTTTCATTTGAAGACGGAATGTAGAACCAGTTGAGAGCATTATCTTTTAAAAATAGCTATTATTTCTATGCAATAACTAACATTCGTGCTTTGCTCTTGCAACTCAAAATTCTGTTCCAGGAGTCATCTGGAAACCCAGACTGAATCTTCTGTGGTGAAAATGTATTTCTTAGCACAGTAAAACGCCAATGTAAAACTAATATTTATTCTCAGAATGGCACCTTTGAAAGATATAAGAGAGCTGTGCAATATGCTTAAGCTGGAAGGTGTTTCTCTGCTGAAGTTTCAGAAGTTTCAGAAACTCTGTTACCAGATTGAAATTCAGCTCACTTTGGTAGAGGCTTGTGATGGGAATACAGCCATGACTGGAATGCTGTGTCATGCCATGGGGCTCTAAGGGCCTGATACGAGCAAGTACTGTTCCAACAGTGCAAATTCAAGCTGCGTTCCATTCTAAATAGCGATGGGCCTGAAATATATCCCTTGATATGAATCTGAATGGAAGTGCTCCCCTTTACTTTGGCTGCCTAAAAATTGGTTGTTAAGGCCCATGCTTCTCTGCTGTTATGAACAGAATTCACTGCTGATTGATAGGCTGTTTCCAGAGGTGGAATTAGTGTGCTTAAAAACCTCCGTCCTAGCCTGTGCTGATAGATCTGAGATGTCTCCAGTTGTTATAGGTAGGTTTTGTGTCTAACTTTTTGCACAAAGCAAGATAGTTAAGCCATGGTTCAAATGTATGCATGAAATTTCACATACATGAAACTTGCAAAGTTATGTAGTTGGCAATAAGATTAATTCATTTAGAAGGAAAGCTGCCTGATTAAAAAAACCTTGGAGTTCTAGTATCTTTTAAAAAATAAATTTCAGGAAATGGAAACTTGTTCCTTGATTGTTCTGCATAATCAATAGAAACTCCTGATGCAAATGCACGCAGTGAGGTCATGTGTTACATCATGCTTTCTTTCTTTAGGAAGCAGTAAGTTTACAATTGAAAAGTCAGCTTCGTTTCTCAAACTCTGGTGTATACTGTGACCAATGCCCATTTTTTTTTTCCTTTGACTCTTTCCTACCTTTTGTCTTTAGAGCTCGAATTGTGTTTAATGTTGTTAGATTCAGATTGTGGGTGAGAGCACAGCATGAGGGAAAAGCAGGGGAGTGAAATAGTGGCCACTTTGGTGTCCTGGTCCTGTCTGGGCACAGTTATTGTTTGTAACTAGAGTAGCTCCCCTGGCGCAGTCAATGGCTGGTCGTCAAAGGGCTGCTGCAGATTACAGTTTGGTTCTGTCCTCAGCGGCATCTCCTTGGCACCTCAGGCTGGAGCTCACTGAAGAGCAAACGGGAATGCTGTTTAGGACTCTTGCGTGACCTTGGAGTAGCGTGAAAGTCCTGGAGCACTGGGTAGGTGCCTTTTCTTGGGTTTGTGGCCCCTGAGTAGGGCTTTGGTTACGTTCTAGTCGGTGTTGGTTGTTGCTAATGGCCCCCCACTCCTTCCAAGTGGCAGTCTATCAAGAAAAATAATGTCATACAGAAACTTATTGGTCTGTCTGTGTGAATCAGAAGGTAGTGTAGAGAAATGGTCCCCAAGTGTACAACTGGCTTTAAGTGGCTCAGCTGCTTTTCTGCATTTGAGTGACAGTGGCATTAAGGCTGCACAGAAACCCAACTATTCATCTTTTCTGGGTAGAGCAGCTGTCTTTCAAGAACAGCTAGAGGAATGCAGCTCTGCTCTATGACACTGATGTAAGGCAAGCTAAGATAGGAAGGATAATAGGTTCATGCATAGAGGATTACATTATTTCCTTTACGTAAACAACCGACTAAGGTAAGAGGTAAATATTTATTTACCATCTAAAGATGTTATATAATTTGTATCATTTAAGTAAAATCAAAGTTTTTTAAAATAGTAGATAAAATATTTTTCCCCATCTGTATTTTTTACAAATATATTAATGTTCCAGATAAATAATTCAAAAGAATATGAATACAGTAATTCCATTTACGTTAATTAATACTGAGAATGTATGAGCTAAGAATAATAGCTAATGAGATCCTAAAGCCTTTCCCTTTATCCCCAGTCCATGTCCTCCCTTCTCCCCCCATCTTCCTTACACCCAGCCTATGGATTTTAGTTGTGTATATATCCTTCAGGAAAACTAAAGGTTAGGTTTTTGTTTAGGATGGAAGTGTTAGCCCCTGAGAAGAAAACACATGAAGAGAATGAAGATTTGCAACAGTATCATCAGAAGCCTGCAAGCTGCCAGAAATTGCTTAGGAATTGCTGCTTGATAAAGCGAATTTTTGCCTGGAAAAGTTTGAGCACTAAAGGTACCTTTCCTATTGAAATTTTTAGTGTAGGAGAAATTGTTGTCTTTCCAAGAATTCTGATACAGTGGTATTACTGAATTTAGCATCAGTCAAGTTACAGGTACAAAAAGTCTTTGCTGTCTTGGGTCTATTGTGCAAAGAGATTAAAAATGGTACAGCTTTGATTGAAGGTGTTTTATCATAATGTGATATAAATAATTGTACTGCATGAGCATTCATTTTGCAGCACATCAAAATACATGGTCTGCAGAAAAAAATAAATCCTTCAATCAGAAGATAAATGAATAAATGTAAAATCCCAGCAATTAAATATATCAATTTATCAGGGCCCAACCCAGAAATCTGTTTTGATGAGTAAAACCTCTTTTGATCACTGTCAGAGTATATTTACATGGAAATTACATTATCAATCCCTTTGTCTTTGAGGAAATGGAGAAAGGTAACATCCTGTCACTTTTATACATAATGATGCTATGTACTGTATTTATTAATAAATACTGAAAGAAATGCTTCTTTTTAAATTGGAAGTTGGCTGTGAAATATCTCACCCATTGAAATTCTAACTTTTTTATGAATAATAAATTAAACGGCAACCATCCTGCAAGTGATGGTTAATCTGCTTCACATTATTTTCCTCAGGAACATAATCACAGTTAAGGATTTTATTCAGCACTGATTCCTCCTTTTACCATCATATTTGTACTTTGCAACATCATGTAAAAACAAAACAAGAAACACTGCCCCAAACAATCCTTCTGTGTTTTGGCAGCATTTTTCATCCCCTTGCACAGTTTATGACAATAAAAACCCCAGGTCCTCAGTATATTGAATTTGTGTCAAACAGAATGAAGAAAATGTGTGACATTGTTTTGTCATGAAGAACTAAGTCACCATATCCTGACTGATATTTTATTTACACATTTACTTTAAAGGATATGCTCTAGTAGCTTAGTTTCAGCATTTAGAAACAATGAGCTCATTAAATACAACCTACCTCTGGTTTTAAACTGCCCTTATCCCTGTATTATCCAAGTAAACAAGTGTTTGATATGTTTTTTTAATCTAAACATAATCATTTAGCTATTCTTGGCCACTCATTTTTAAAGCTTTAGGGTAATATTTCCAACAAATGGCTGCTTTAATCACCATGCATGTTATGGTTTGCTGAATACTGTTTGATTTCTGATTACTGTATAAGTTTGTACCTGTAATTCTCTGCACTTTCATTTATTTTTTGTATTGTTACTGGAGCTAATGAAGCAAGAATGAATTTGCTGTAACCCTTTCAAAACTTTCGTCCTTTTGTTCATGGGAATTTTAGAATTTTTTTTTTCATTGGGTTATTTATCAGCCATCTCAGTAGGCCTAAGGAATCAGCTCTCTAAAAATGGTGTGTGAATCTAAAGCAACTTGTACTGAAGTTAATAGGTCTGATTCTTCAGTACCTTTAAACTGGCTAATAATTTGCACCTGTGGAAAGGGTCTTTAAACAGTCAATAAGTCATGATAGAATTAAGGATTTATTTTGTCTTGGTAAATTGAATTAGCAGATATGTGAATCACAGTAAAATCAGGCTCAGTTACTCTGGGTTACTCTAACAGAGACAAAATCAGAATCGAACAAATAGTTAACTCAAAATGAAGCTATTAATTTTGCTTTATATAGTACAAAATTATAGAAAGCATGTTCCCATAGGGATACCCTTACAAGAACCTTTGAATATTTATCAGGATCAAGACGACTGATGTCCTGACATACTTTCTTCAGCACTGTTCTGTTGTCCAAGGTGACCTCACTGGCCAAATAGGTTTTCTTGGACTTCAGTACTAGAGTCTACTGACATCTGTAACACAAGTTGTATATGGCATATCCCACTGAGTTCCTGAGCCACAGCTAGGTAAGATTTCGTACATCTAAACAAGTGGGGCATTTCTGAAACCCCCTAGGCTTGGCCATGGAGATGCTCATCCATTCTCTGGAATAAGTTAAGTCTGCTGTAATTTAACCTTCCTCCTAGCACCCATGACAGTGCTGTGGTAGCTACAGAGCACCTGACTACTGAGGTACTTGGTCAATACTTGCTGTTGTCTATCGGCAGGATGAAGGTGGGCTTGCAAATGATGTTGTGGTGGCTTATTCCCACTTAGGTATTCTTTTACATAAATCGGATTCCCCATTGGTTGTCTTAAGCTACCTTATACTAGTAAAGTGGTATAAAAGTAGTCATAAGGCAGTTAAAGCTTGTAGTTTAGTACTTAAAAAACAACTGAAATGTTTTTGTTCATATTTTTAAAAAATAATGAAAACTCTAAATACTGAATTATTTGGTAATTCACTACCATTATAACAGTTTGTAGCTGTAAATACTGTAAAGTAATGCATATTTGATCTTTCTTTTAAAACAGAGATTATTTCTGTACAATTTTTTTTTCATACTTTAGTTTATTTGTATGATCTTGAAACTGAGTTTGTCAACATGTTTTAACTTTATAGAATTAATTATACTTTCAGAGACAATTTCCATTTATGAATTTGGAGCAGGGAAATAAATATTTGATTTATTGCAGTATTTAGGTGATTTAACTCTATTTTCAGAATGAATAATCTTCACTCGTATTATAAAATCTTAGAATGTTTTGTCACTGGGGATGTCTTCCTGCTCTTCCCACTTCAACATCTCTCATTGAAATAAGAAGAATGTTATAGCATACATACTGGAAAGATAATTACATTAAACCCTTTTCCATACAGTATTTAAACAGCATGCCTTTAATGCAGTAGTGATTGCTCCAAAGGAAGAACAAGAGAATTAAAAAAAAAAAAAAAGCCTCATTGAGCCTTATTGTATTTCAAAGAAAAGTAAATGGAATAACATAGTTGTCAATGGGAAATTATTCCACACTAAAGATACTATTTTAGTCAGTGCTCAAGGCTCTGTAATTGACTAATTCCCTCACACAGTATTTTTGCAGAGCAAATATCTTGTAACTAAGGCTAGAGGAACAGACTGTCACTATTGCCAGGTGTACAACAGTGAGAGCTCGATACTGCAGTAAGCTCTGGACCCAAGTGCAAAGCACGTGTTGAAAAACTGGAGGGTTTCACTTTCAAAAATGAGCAGCCCTGAAGTACTTCCTCACTAAATCAGCAACCTACTCAGTTAACCTAGGGCAGTTATGAGTTGTTCCCGACCATTCCATGCCATAAATATACATTCTGCTGCAGATTTTATAAAATGCAAATGAGAGACACCAAGTGGACAAGTTGTCTGTCACAAAGATAAATTTGGAGGAATTGTGCTGCTGACTCTGCATTACATGCTGCTAAAAATATTATGGATTATTATCTGTTTATTTATAAACTTTTTACATTGTTTGCGTTTCCTTAAGCCACGTATTTATGAGTTGAGATATGAATAATTTAGGAATAATTCCAAGCTGTCAATCAATGTGTGTATATTTCCCTGTCAAATAGTACATTTGACAAAATATTTAAAGAAAAAATAACCCAAGTTATTTGAGAACTTGTTAAATGTTCTGCTCTCCCTAGGTACTTCATATACTCTCAGACCTTGGATAATTCAAAAAATTCCTCTGGAGTTTGTCAGTACTGTTTTTTTAAATATGGACTTCTTGTGAATAGGATAATAGTTTGTCCCCTGTGGTCCATTTGCCTTTTCTTCTCCTATGCAAATATGTTGAGTGTTACTTTGAAATCCAGTCACTTCTCAGACCCTGAAAAGAAATTTTCCTCCCAGTTGTTCAAAATTAACAGGAACATTTATTAATATTGAACATGGATCCTTTGGACTGAAACATTCTTCCAATGTCTCTCAACATTAATTCTTGTGTGCCTGTTTGTACCCCTTTTCTATTCAGCAGTGAAGCAATGAGGTAAAGACAACCTGAAAGGTAGACAGAGATGACAGCAGGATTACATACGGTGTTTGTAATCCACTATTAAAGCCCTCAGTTGCTTTAATTAGAAACTATTATGACTACTAAATAGGAGACAAGAGTTGTTTCCTAACTTTATTACTCAAGCAAAAGCATCTTACTTTTGTTTGCTTGTGCATGGAGTGACAGTTACTGAAATCTGCCTGGTCCTAGTTACCCTTCCCTACAGGAAGAACATGAAATAAATGGCGTAGATAAAAATGACAGACAACAACAATAAATAACAGATATCCAGTGTCAGGAATAGCATATCCTCCTGTGTTCACTCCCTTGTCCCAGTAGCTACTCTTCACTAACAGTCCTCTCTTAAAGGATTGCTGATATACTGTTCAGATCTTAACTTGTCCAATAATTGAATTTTTATGGCCTGTCAGATGTGTCGTTTTTTACTTCATGACATGTCAAACTACTTCATGTAGTTTTCCTAGGATTTTTTTCCCCCAGTTTTCTCACAGATGCTTTGAGCAATGTTGGGTTTCTATTGAATTTACAAATTTACATCATGAGAGGACTTCACAGAACTTCATATGGGCACTAGGAAAAATTTGTCTCATGTGCCTATAGAACTGAAGTTCACATGACTTTGCTATTTTGAGTCTGAAAGCCTATAAGAGAAGGAAAAAGAGAGAGGGAGGTGGAGGAAGGGAAGGAAAGGTGGGAGAAAGAGAGAGAGACCAAGGACCATGTCCCTTGCCAGGCCCTCTTCTCCTTTCCATTCTAGATGGTCAACCTGCAAATAATTATACCATATACTATGAAATCTTTCCTGAATGCTCAATAAGCAGGCTTTGTAGCCTATTATTACATGTATTAACATATCTGAGATTCTATGCTCTGAAGACAAACACAGAAATCCATTTAAAAATTGAACCTTTCATGGTTTTAGGCAGCACAGAAATCTTTATTTTGTAAAAACTACAAGAAAAGAAATTTACTTGGGAATTCAAAATGAACAATGTTTATTTATATTCAAATCTATTTGAAATATCTATGAAAATGTTTTACAATTTGATGGCAATGCTCTTGGTGTACATGTTAATCTTAAGTAAGCTAGCTACTAAACCCAGGAAAAGTTATGGGATTAAAACCTTGTTCACTTTGTGTCTTTTAATAACATTTTTCAGAGAAGATGAACATTGCTTAGTATTGCTTTAGGTATTTCTTTTATTACAATGGAATTACACTGTTTTCTTATTCGTCTCTAATACATCAAGGTTTTGTGGTGCCTTATACTTTCTGGCTCACTGTGCAAATGTTCCATTTTAGGTTACAAAAATTTCACCTTCTGAACACATACTGCATACATTGTATATACTTATCTTTTCAAGTCACTGAACTGGATGGAAAATGTGGATATATTCCATTTATTTGTAAAAGTGTTGCAGTAATAAGCTTTTTTATTTATTTCAGATTTTTTCCCTGAAACCAATATAGGACTCTACTCTTAGCTAAATAGTTCTACAAATTAGAATAGAGATGTAGATGTACATATTTACTAGGTATGAAGGTATTGTTTAAAAAATGCTGATAAAACATGGTGAAAAGGAAAAAAAGGGAAAATTATCTATTTTTAATATTTTTTGTTTGGTTTCCACCAAAGCCTATTCACCGATTATAATCTCAGACAAAGGAGTTTGTATTAAGAGACCTGGCAAAAGGGGGAACCTTGTAGTTTGTTCCCTTCTTGCCAAACGCTAACTCTGAAAGACAAATTATGGCAATAAAATTAGAGGCTCTCCCTGGTGAATGTAATTTTCTTTTAAATTTGTAGCACAGAGTGATCTAATCTCAATAAGACTTCTAATACTCTCTTCAGGGTATCAGTAATAGTTAATGGCACAAATTAACAGGAAAGTGTATTATGCAGGAATGTTTGTTAACTTTCACGTCATTAAAAGGGGAATTGGAAAAACATTGATTCTCACAACTTAGAATCATTCCAGAGCAATTATTCCAGAGTGATTAATGTTTTGGAAAGGGCTTTTACTGTGTATTTGTTTACAGACTTGCTAAATTGAGCAATGCATGTAGCTAATGAAAATGTGAGGCTCTAACACATACTTTTGTAAGCATGTATAAAATTATTTAGCATCATTTTTGGCTCAAGAAGGTTTAATAATCATTCTCCTATATTTCTCTTAGAAAAAAAATATGAACATATATCTTCTGAAGCTTTTAATGCTACTTAAAATTTTAGAATTAATACTTAGAGACCACAGACATGACAAAAGACCTTGCTGCTTTACTCTGTACATATAAGGTTTTTAAACATTTCCAAATGTAAAAATAAAATTGCACAAATCTTGCAATAACCACTAGTTTACAGTCTGGGGAGAATTCATCCCTGCATCTTCAAAGCTCTTGAAACAGTTATTCGTGCCTATAAAAGTATTATCCATAACTGAGTTTTTAAAGATGCTTAATACAAAGATAGCAAGTTGCAAAGTGCAGATTATGAAGTCAGTTCTCCTTAGAGTGAATGTGCTTGTAAGGAGAAGGATATTTCATGGGAATTAGATTTCCTCGGGGTTTGACATTCAAAGGATTAAATATGCTCCACAGTTAACCCCTGAGAACACGGCCCAGAAAAAATGAGTGTATGACTTTATGGAGTTTCTGCTTTATGCTTCCCTAGCTATATAATAATTACACAACAAGGTGTGTTTCTCCTTTTCTCTTGGAGGTTTGTTTCCTTCTTGTCAGAATGGATTTTTATGGTCTCCCGCAATTGCCACCTTTGTAATCCCAGCATTGCAGTTACTAGGAGGGACATGATATTGGAGGATGAAGCATTAACTCATGCCAGATTGCTGCCTAAAAATTCTACATTTACAGAAGAGCATGTTGAACACCCAAGCTTTTTTTGCTCTTTGCTTCTCTTCTCTTTCTTTGCCTACTGACCAGTGTTGGCATAAGCTTCCTAAGAGACAGTGCACAGTTTTAAACTAGCCGTAATTAAGAGCTTTGAATAGACCCTTTTTATTAACCATTTAGTTTTTGATTAATCATAGTGAACATGTGTTTTCTTTTCATATAAAAAGCATGAGGAACCATCAGGCTGACTGAAACCTTTCCAGGGATGTCACTCTGGACTCTGCATAATGAAATTTTATTTTTCCATTGAGATCATTAATCCTACTTACCAATGATCACCTTATTCTTCAATCAGTTTAAACTGTTAGGAAAAACAATCCTAGCATCTTCTTGAATTTGGCCAAAGAATAAAAGGAATAGCTGATTAACTGCTCTTTAATCAGCTAGTTATATCAGAAATATAATTGTTTCCCTAATTCTCCTTATTTCTCTAGTAGAATTGGAGTTACTGCTTCAATACCATGTAGATATTTAAAAATGATCCATTGCAATACAATATAAAAACTACATGCCCTGAACATGAAAGCAAACTGTGAAGTTCTGACCCTCCATTTGAAAATCTAATGTCTAATTTTGTTTCCCAAAATTTTCCTTCATTGTTGTACAAAGGTCAGTGCCTCATTAAAAAAAAAAAACCAACCACAGTTGCTAATTTATTGAAAACCTGTTACTTAAAAATCCAATTCTAACAATCAAAGGTTTGGAATATAATAAATGTAGAGGATCACCACTTTTGGGAAACTCAGATATATCCTTTATGAAACCAATATATACTTCTATTTAGTCTCTGTACTCACAGTGTCTTTGATTTCTGCTGTGTCTGCCAACTGCTGCTTTTTTATTTCAAAACATTCTATCAATCAAAAACTAATAGGCCAAAGAAGTGTATTAGATTAAGTGGAAGGACTTTTATATTCATGGCATACTTAGAAAATGGAATCAATCTTTAAATATCTTGCCACTTTCCATCTGGGCATTATTCCAGCAATTTAAATGGCTAAATATATTGAGAGTGTTCCAGATTAAATGATAGCTCTGAATGTCTTTTTATAAATGGTATGGCCCATAAAGAACTGAATTTGTTGTGGTGGTTAACGATATCTGCATTTTGTTTACTGAAGTGTACTGAATATTAGTGCAGTATAGCACTGCAAACCGTGTTTGCAAGCATCTGTCCCTGGAAAAAATCCTGCAACTAGAAGGAGCACTTCTACTGCAGATCAAGTAAACTGTCAGAAACAGCTTCTTTAAAGTATGCAAAGCCAGCTTTTTTCCTTTTTTTTATTTTTTGGCATGGTGAAGCATTATGACTGGATAACTTTTCACCAAAGATCAAATTAAAAGGAAAACCAACATATTTTAGAAGTGGAAAGTTAGGGCAGAAGAAGGGAGGGAAAAACAGTAAGAAACAAATAAACCAGAATGACTAGAACAACAAAATTACATGTTTCTTTGTTTGCCTTTTTTTTCACCATTTAACTTATTGCTGCTGGGGAGCACCTTTCTTGCGTGCTTGTTTCCATTGGAGTCTGCAGTGTGGTCTTGACGGTTCTTCTGGCAGGCAACAGTTCTGACAGGATAGATTTGCCCTCCTTTCAGCCCAAAAGGGGTAAGTGGGCGGACTTCGTGCTCTTCATTGCTGCAATGATGCCATCCTGCTGGGTCCTCCCTGCTGTTCCTTCGAGTAGCATTATCTTCTTGGCAAGGAGATGTGTTCTCAGTTATTCTTTAATTTTCTTATTCATCCTTTCTGTGTGCAAGAGACTAAGAAAAAGTCCATAAGAAGCTGGAGTTCTTTACTGAGCCATCTAGATGTTTAGTGGGCACAATGACTGTATTAGTCATATGTGGCAACACTGCAACTGAATTTTGCGGATTACCTCAACCAAATGCCAACAAACCTGCACTGTGTAGCAAAGCAGAAGGCATACTTGATTTCACATATGTCACAGAAAATGATGCTGGAAATACTGAGCTACCTAAGCACTTTTTGTACTGTTCTCCGTAACCTTCCACCTCTGAGGCCAAACTGATTTCTTTGTTATACAGGCTGGGAAAAGAAGAATTATAATAGGTGAACAAATTGAAAAAGTTTAATACCTATAATACTAAAAATCCTTTTCTAATACATCATTTAATTTGTGATCTCTTTGGCCCTGTGAGTGCAAAAGCAAGATACTTGGGTGAGCTGGGGTCATCATTCCCAACAGTAAAAACCCCCGTATTTCTGAAAACACAAGAACACAATGTCTAGGGCAACAGAAATGCGAAGCTGGTTTCATTACCTATTTCTGCCCTAAGCAGATGCATAGGTTAAGGTTGTCTTGAATGTTGCAGCAAGAGTGACTGACAGCAAGAATACATAGTATTTAAACCCCTGTCAATTCACATCACCAAGTTCCTCTGACTATAACTAGCATCACTTCATCTGACTTCCTTGTTATACCTCATGTATATGTATATTTAAAACCATAAAAATACTACGGCTTTTGAGTGTAGCATCTATCAGCTGAGCTGTTATAAATGTCTCTATGTTTATCTTTGCACAGGTTTGTATTTATCTTTGCTGGTTGAGATGTAAAATTTTTTAACTTAAGACCCTTCAGTTGACAAGAGCTGCCTTCCCAAGCTGTCATAGTTTGACTGCTTTAACTAATTCCCTTAGTTCATACCACTTCTGATGCAACTGAGATGAAAAATGACCAATGAGAAAAATCAAACTTAGAAGGAGGAGGGAAAACATCGCAGTATGTCCCTACAATACCTTAAAACTGATCCTCGTGTTTCTGAATCTCAATATTTTCTGCTGTGAGAAAATGTCTGTAAACCCAGAAATTATTCCATCTCCCTCTAGCTTTGAATTATATGGGGGCACAATAACCTACTGCAGCTATCCGTTTCTTAGCTGTCAATTTTGCCTGAAACCAAAAAACCCTCTACTTTTTAGTAAACAGAATGGAAACTCTGAAGGGATGAAAAGATTTATAGAAATGCTTGTAAGGAAGACAACAGTGCAATTCCTTAGCTATTGACTGAACAGTTCACAAAGTAGTCAACAAAACAGGATACAGAAAAGAAAAGAGGTCCATATGGTTAATTTATACTGGAGAACTGGATTTCTTCTGCCACAGTGTTCCTATGTGATGTTAGAGGAGTCAAGTTAAGATAAACTTTAGGGACTGACACTGTGTGTTTCTTGTTTTCTGAGTGAATCCTTGTGCTTTGATTTGCAGAATATTGAGCACTTGCAGCATTTCTAACTTGGCTTTGAACATATATGAAAGGCTGTGTATTAAGCATTGTGAAAATGAGCTTCCTTGAGTTTCCTACCAAGTGCCCAAATTAGTCAATACCTTTGATCTTAATCTTACTGTGCTTCTGTTCTGCATAAAGTAGATATAATAATACCCTCTCATCTCACAGGGATGTTGTGAATATAAATATAGTAAAGTTTGTGAAGCACTCAGACACTGTAGTGATGAACATCATAGAAAATTGTATTTTCAGCTCAGATTTTAAATAATGCTTGATAAGTAAATTATGGGGGCACAAAATGTGGAAAGAGTGAAGTTTTGAATTTGGTAAACAGGTAATATCCATGAATTAAATTAACTTATCAAAAGAAACTCCTGTTCAAACTATAGCACTTGGTCGTGTCATTAAAAGGTTGCACCATAATGCATATGTAGAAAGCAGCTGAACTAATGCTGTTAGTATTAATGATCACAGTACAGTTCTTCTGATGTATACTTCCTATGTAGTTAATATATATAGCAAAATTTCCGAGTGTGAAGGATTTATAGCATAAAACTCAGATCTTGGCCTGTAGTTCTGCTTAAAAGTCGGGGCAATGTGATTGATCAAAGGATCAGGCCCTAAGATACAAAATGTGAAAGGTGTGAGGGGTACAGAAGGATGTACACTTTTCAGTTAATTGTGTTAAATCTTGGCTTGCTGAAATGAATGAGAATCTTGCCATAAGTTTCATCGTGGCAGGAATTTAATTCAATTTGCTTTATAAAAATAACTCTATACTGAGTAAGATAAATCTTTATGTAGGAAAACAAAATATCACCCATCTGTTGGCTTTGTAAAGTTACATTTTAATGTATGCCATATTTGTTTTGGAGAATGTGGGGGAAAAAGAGCTCCTTATTTGATTTTTGCTAGAAATGGTTAATGTCTCATTTTGAACAAGGTCACAATACCTAACTTATTTAACCCATATCCTCACTTTAACTCTTTATTTACTTCATTTTATGTGAAGCAAATTATGAAATCTCCAAATCTTAGGAAAAGAACAGGAAGTTTTTGAATTTTCATTACCAAAATCAAATCACAGGAATTAGAAAAAATATAATACCAATTTATTTTTATAATTCAGTTAAGCTACAATTGATTCTATACTAAAACCTAATCAGTATACTATAACTGAAGAGATATTTTTGGACCAATGTACCAGCTGGTATCACAGATGGTACAGATGGCATAACGCTCTTTAATGGGATAAAGATAATGTGTTGGCACAAAGAGAGTTGAATATATGAACATGCGATTTTTCTTTCCCATTATGAACTATCTAATCAGTGTAATTTTAATTGATACACAATTGATATATTTGTATTCCACAAATCTGCGTAAATACTAAGATCAATACTTTGCAGTCAGTGACATTAGTATAACCTTACTTTGTTCTGGCAAATCTCATCTGCCATAGTAGGCAACAACTCATTAAACACTGCAGTTTAAAAGAAAGAATTGCAAGGCAAGTTTGATATTATTTAAATGGTCTACCTGACATTTTTAAAGGGGATTAATAGAGAAACTTATGGAAACAGCTGAATGCCTCAGAAAGGTTTTATTCTCATGAACTTTGATATTGGTGTAGATATGGCAAAAAGTATGATAGTAGTATTGGTAATGAATAATCTGGATGATAAGTGATCAGGAAATCATTCTAATTATTTTCTCTGAAGATCCACAGTGTGGCTGGATATTTCTTGACAGTAGTAGAGGGGCCTCACAGGATAGTGTGGATTTTACTGGACTTAATTTCTTTTCTTACATATGATATCCTATAGTGTTAAGTTCAAAAGATTTTTACTTGTACCCCATTCAGAACTTTATTTTGTCACTTCTCTATTTTGTGTACATTGCACAAGATGTTAAGAACTATCTACAGTGTATCCTATACACCAGGTATCTACAGTGGTGCTTTGAGTCATGAAGCTGACAAGATTAGGTGCCTGAAATAAACCTATCTGTCACTGACAAAAGTTGCCAGCAGGGACTTTGCTGAATATCTAGCCAATTGCACCCAGATTCTATATTCTTTGATATTCAGAAGTGCTCTATTAATCAGAAATGGATTGTCTTATCTTTTCAGGTTAGACAAAACCTCCAAAGGTACCTAAGCTTTTGTTCGACACACCTAGATTGCTAAGCATATTTAATAGAATGTTATACCCAAAGACTCATTCCTCCAGTATTTACAGCCATTTCCAGATCATACAGAAATGTGACTAAAGGTGTTAGGATTGCTTAGTGATGGAAACCTTGATCTGGAATTCATTTCACGCAGATCCTGAGCCTGGTGATTGTTAGGACATATTGAAACAAAGCTAGCAAAAACTATTTGGGTGGGATAACAAGTCACTGCATTCAGAAGAAAAACTGTATAGCTTAATGCCCCAAGGGAAAACTTGTGAAGGAAGACAACAGCTCAGGATAGGGCAAACCCTGCTGGTTTCTTGATCAGGAGCTGCAACATTCCTCTGAATGGCCATGACTGGAGACATATCTAAAATATGCCCTTCTCACAAGTTCTCAAAAGTTGCAATGGAAAAGGAGAATTTTATTGCTTTTTTCCCCCTAGAGTTATGTATTTTATTTTCTTTGAGTGTGACTATCCCACTTGTAATTAGAAAGTCTGTGTTCTTTAAGGTCATAAGAGTCATATGGTCCTTGTGTAACTATCAGGTAGATAGGTTCGTTGCCCTTGTTAATACCATTGTGCTTTTATGGTTGGATGTAAATGTATATAAAGACAATATCTAAACTGTGTCCTGGATCCTGGCTTAGAGATCATTGAGTTTATGCACTGAAGTAAACCCTTGAACATTAGACAGAGGAGATTATGCCTTGGGAATGCCAAACCATCAGTTCTTTATCTAGAAGTTGACAGAATCCAATAAAAGAGCTGATAAATCACAAAAAGCAAATGGCTTAGGAGAAATAAGTATGTCCTACAGAAGGCAGCGGAACATGTGTATTGTACAACAGGTGTCCACCTTTCTTGTAAATGATGTTTTCGAATATTTTAGGATATCAAATCTTTACTGAAAATACTGTACCAGTCACATGTAGCTAGCGTGTCTGTTCCGTTTCCCCTCATTTTATGACAACTACTCTTTTCCATATTCAAACATATTATGAAATGAAACATGATTCATACTAAGTTGCAAGAACTGCTATTAATGTTCTGTGTATAGCGTGAGGGATAAAACCCTACTTTCATTTGTATTTCAGAAATGTGTTTAAACCGCTTAGAAATAGCCTGTTAGCAAGTTACCTTTAATCACGTATTGTGAAACAAAGCCTGGTTTTGCTACCATGTCTTTTTGCACGTTAGTTGTAAGGACCTTGGCAATGGCAGGGTGTCCTGGTTTCAGCTGGGATAGAGTTAACTGTCTTCCTAGTAGCTGGTACAGTGCTATGTTTTGAGTTCAGGATGTGAAGAATGTTGATAACACTGATGTTTTCAGTTGTTGCTCAGTAGTGTTTAGACTATAGTCAAGGATTTTTCAGCTTCTCATGCCCAGCCAGCGAGAAAGCTGGAGGGGCACAAGAAGTTGGCACAGGACAGAGCCAGGGCACCTGACCCAAACTGGCCAACAGTGTATTCCATACCATGGGACGTCCCATCTAATATAGGAACTGGGAAGTGGGGGCGGGGAATCGCCACTCAGGGACTAGCTGGGTGTTGGTCGGCGGGTGGTGAGCAATTGCCCTGCGCATCATTTGTACATTCCAATCCTTTTATTACTACTGTTGTCATTTTATTAGTGTTATCATTATCATTATTAGTTTCTTCTTTTCTGTTCTATTAAACCGTTCTTATCTCAACCTGTGGGTTTTATTTCTTTTCCTGATTTTCTCCCCCATCCCACTGGATGGGGGGGAGTGAGTGAGTGGCTGCGTGGTGCTTAGTTGCTGGCTGGGGTTAAACCACAACACAGGGTTTAATGGGAGTTACCCATTAAACCACCATTCTCTAGTGGGTTCTGGTGGGTCCACCCACACAGGACATGTTTCTGTAATAGCATCAGCATTTCTGATTTTTTTTAGGAGCAAGATCCTGCTGACTCCACTGTTTGTATAGGGGCTGAAGTGCTTTGAGATAGGCCAAAACCATACTGGCACTTGTTTCCACTAGACCAGGTTGCTCAAAGCCCCATCCAAACTGGCCTTGAACACTGCCAGGGATGGGGCATCCACAGCCTCTCTGGGCAACCTGTTCCAGTGCCTCAGCACCCTCACAATCAAGAACTTCTTCCTTATATCTAATCTAAATCTACCCTCTTTCAGTTTAAAGCCATTACCCCTTGTCCTATCACTACATGCCCTTGTAAAAAGTCCCTCCCCAGCTTTCCTGCAGGCCCCCTTTAGGTCCTGGAAGGCTGCTGTAAGGTCTCCCCAGAGCCTTCTCCAGGCTGAACAACCCCAACTCTCTCAGCCTGTCTTCACAGGAGAGGTGCTCCAGCCCTCTGATACCTGTGGGGCCCTCCTCTGGACTCCAACAGGTCCATGTCGTTCTTATGTTGGGGGCCCCAGAGCTGAACGCAGTACTGCAGGTGGGGTCTCACCAGAGCGGAGTAGAGGGGGAGAATCACCTCCCTCAACCTGCTGGTCACACTTCTTTTGATGCAGCCAAGGACACAGTTGCCTTTGTGGGCTGCAAATGCACATTGCCGTGTCAAGTTGAGCTTCTCAGCAACCAGTGCCCCCAAGTCCTTCTTAGCAGGGCTGCTCTCAATCCATTCCCCTAGTGTTCTCTTTAGTCAACACTATCATTTGCAAAAACAGGAAATAAGGAATTTGGGGTAAGAGTAAAGATAACGTGATTATTTTGCCACTTGTCTTTTCACTTTCACTGGGGTGCTGTAGATTCAAAGTTGGTAAAATTTCTCCATTTCATTCACAGGAAATGAAAGATTAACTTGAACTTTTTATTAGTCATCTTGTCTGTTTTCTACTTTTTTTAGTCTATTTTCTTTCTCTGCTCAGAAACTACGCGTTATGATCTCCTCTTTGAAAAGAGTTCAGAAGAGCCTTCCTTCAGTATCATAAAGCCAATTGATCCCTTTTTGATCAGACTTTTGAAATGCCAGCTGTTTTATCTTCCAGTCTTGTAATTTTTTAATAATAATAATATTAATAATAATAATGATAATCTTTAGCTTATTAAATGTCTCAGAATAAATTATCATAAACTTTCTGGTTTTGTAAAGCTGGTGTTATGTAAATGATTTCAACTTGTATGAACCTCCTTCACAATTATGAGAGATACTACAGTTCAGTGAGAGGCTGACTTTTAAACAGCCATTAAATTCTTGGTTTCTGGGTCATTTTTTCAGATAAACATACGTCTTGCTTCTTCTCCACACAATATCTATACTGACTGTTAAAAGCGACCTACAGTTGTACTTTCCCTGGCTGTCAGATATTGATTGCATAATATACAGTTTACTTTACACCAGGATTGGAGAGTCTGAAGATTTGGGAACTGCGCATAAAACTGATGCAAGACTTTGTCCTCTGAGCCACTGGTCCACACAACAGACTTGCATGCAGTTGCTGAAGGAGTCATCTTCTGCAGGAGATCTCAAACTGAGTTGTTAAGTTTTTGTTTACAGTAAGCAGCAGGATGCCATAGTCCTCTTTCTAATTGCAAGATATATATGGGATTTTTTTGAGCAATTTCAGGCTAAATTCAAACTTAGTTTTTGCATCCTACTTACTCGTAGTTTTTAGGTTTGATCTTCTTCAACTCAAACTGAACTAGAAATACAATTGAAAACTTACTGAATTTTCCCATGACAGGGACATATATCAGTGTGTTTCAGTAGCTCATAAAATAAGTTGCAGTTAACTATAGAATGTAGCATCTGCTGTCGGAGCAGAAGGTCTGATTGTTAGCTGCCTTTCACTGCATTATGCTCTTGGTGAGGTGCACAGGAAATGATTTATTCTTTTTGCTCAATGTCAGCTATAGAAATACTCTTAACCTTTCCTGGAGGAATGCAGATACCTTTGTTCTTGCCTCTCACTGCTGCGCAGCAGAGCTTGAGCTCAGTTTTTTGTTGCCTTTCATTTTTTGTAGTAAGATGCGCTTCCACAAATTGATTTAAAAATCTGGCAAATGAGAAATAACACTTAAAACCCTATTTGTGACAGAAATAAATAACTTCACTAAGGATAAGACTGTGGGGAAATGGACCTTCTGAATTTCATAGACATTGAATCCATCAGCTTTTCTAAACACTTAGGAAGGCTTTATGAGATCCTCTGGGTGAATTTTTTAAATAATTTTTTAGTTATCTTAATTTCATCATCACTGTTCTCAAGTTCCAGGTGAGAAGATGGCTATCTTTATTTTTCATTAATTTAATAAATGTTGTCATTTTAGGCAGTTTCTAGTCTTTTTTTCAAGTAAAAAATTTGTAATCAAAATATCATATGAGTTCATACGGTTTTTTAGTTACAATTATTACATATAAGGTAGTCGTTGCTAGAGGAGAAAAATGTCCACTTACATGAGTAAGATAATGAGAAATTTCCCCAGGTAATATTTTAGGATCATTATCATCTACTATTTTAGTGAATAAAGTGTCAAAAGCATGTAATAAAGCAGCCATATTTGAATTAATTACGTAAGTTAAAAGTATCAGATCATTACATTTTGGAAAGGTTCAGTCATTCCACTTCAATTTTTTTCTATCATATAATACAAATATTCTTTCAAATATGCTATACCTTCTGCTGTGAGGACTGATTTACAATGCAGTATTTGGTTTTCAACTATGAAAGTATGTTGAAAAGCGACAGTTCATTATCTGAAGCTGTAATAAGTAATTATTTTTGTGTGTGTGTACAAGTATATGTTCTGATTCATGTAAGGTAAAATATTCACCAAATGTAAGTTACCCTGAAACATGTAATCTAAGGGCAGAATTTCTTCTTTCACTCGATCAGCTTAGGAGCAACATTTTTTTAGAGAAATGTGGGTCAAACCACAAAGATGTATGTATATATTAGTTATTTATCTGCTTGATCATCACCATACAGACATACCAGGAATCCAGCTGTTTTTCTGGACAGTGATGTACTATGCAGAGAGATACCACAGCTGAGCTAATTCTGCAGTGGGAAATAATATGCAAGTGCTAGTGTAGGACCTTCACTAGGCTAATTAGCTGACTAAGCAATGCTAACTATAGCAGGCATTATGCCACATAAGCAGAGCTGTGCTACTTCTGAGACACAGCTACTGCCTATACACAATGCTATTTTGGGGAATTATGAACTCCTCACCACTTATTCAGAGCTAGCTGCATGCATCTAGCTCCCCCCAGCGCAGGGAGGGAGGAAGGCTGCTTCGAACAACTGAAGAACTTAAAAGAGAGATAACTGGCGTTGAGTTTCTTTCACCTATGGGCTGGGTCTCCCGGAGGGATACGCAGAGTTTCAGGCTCATCACTGCTGAGATCTGCCTCAGTGGCAGATCTGCCAGGCTGCCGCTTGCTCAATGAGTGTGAGCAAGCCGTTTTCTTTCCTGTCAGCTCTAAAACTGGCTAGCTCCCTACAGCTTTGGAAGGAAGATGCCACGACAACTGTCCAAGGAATTCTCCGTTTTTTTATATAATTACCATTACTGAGACATTAGTAGCAACATTGCTATTGCTAGTGCTAGTGAGTAGAGCTCTGCAAACAGCCAGCTATTAGTTTTGATGGTTGTTCCACAACTACTGGAAAAGCACGGTTTGAGATTGAGAGAACTGCTTAACGCGCCCCAAAGATAATGTGGGTTTTTTTCAGGTTTGAACTGCTAGGAAAATTGGTGTTTGGTACAAAATGTGTGTTAAGAAGAAAAAAGCTTTAAATAGAGTAACTTGGGTTTGTTTCTTTACAGTGAGAAAACTTGACTGATTTCAACATAGCGCCACAAAATCTTTCAGTTGAACCAAATCATAATTTTCTGGTGAAAAATGTTCTGCATAAATTTTTGTTTTCCAGCTATGTGAGTCAGTTTCTCTAATAGAGAAAAATGTTCTTAGAAGTTGTTTTGGAGCAGTTGTAATGAGTAGGTGGTGGGAGTACCAGAACTCCCATGCTCAGCAGATATCATTAAAAATATTTCTCCTTCATACTGGAGTCTATCATGATGTTAATGCCTCCCTTAATGAATTAGATACATATTGCTTTTTCCATACCTTTTTTTACTGGGCTGTAGTTCATTTATCATCTTCAGAAAAGCCCTGGCATGATTTCCAGCAGGTCAAAGACTTTGGGGAGAAATTAATGGATACAAATTATGATTAATAACTTATTTATTCTGCTTTTCTTTTTACAGCAGCATCACCACAGTGCATATATTCAAAGTGCCATGAAATCAGCAAGTAGTAGTATATACAACATATAGACAAGGTTATTCACTTGGGAAAAAATCATGCTGCAAACTAAAAATGCAACAAGAAATACTGTGCCTTTTGGCCTGTAACAACTCAACAAGTCATTACAGGAGGTCCCACCACCTCAAAGGCTCTCTCCATGTCATTTGGGTCAGGCTCCCTGTCTATCTTGGGTGATGTCAGTAAGTGGTGTCCTCTGTGGCTCCAATGTCATCATCTCCCACAGGAAACAATCTGTTTATCTCTTAGCAACAGCTTTGGGATGATAAATGGAGGCTTTTACGGAAATCTTGCACATGCTACTTCTGAGCAAGGATGGAGTAGTCACCATTTAGTAAAGGAGAATCTTTTCAACTCTGAAAATGCAATAAGAATTGGCCCCTCTGAAAAATTCCCTTTCAGGAATATCAACTTTTTCTCACTGTTTGAAGCTGAGTCATTGTGTATTTTCTGGAGGAGGAATGAGTACATCGACTTTTTAGGAGACAGTCTTGTTTAACTGTTCTTTGTTACTGGTAATAAATTCCACCTTGCATTGTTCAGGAAGTGACTGATTTAAGAATCAATCAGATGTTCCACCAGGTTGTGCCTTTTTGAAGCACTTGATGGACTAACATAATCTTACTCTGAGACATCAGATTCCTTATCACAAACATCCTGTATATCTTGGCATCACATTAGTGAGAATCTTCTATCTGGTTTCAGAAAAGGATAAAGACAAAAGTAGTCATGGCTAATGAATGAAAAGACCCACTGTATTCTTTAAGGTAAAAGGACACACCATTCCTGGAATCAAAAGGAAAGGTAGTCTAAATATCCCTTATAATTCTAGTTTTATCATGTGAAACAGAAGAAAAAGAAAAACTTTTTTTTTCCTGCTTCTGGAAGCATCAACAAGTATTCAGAATAAGCTACACTGGGTGGGGGAGTGCTTAGACTATACTTAATGAATACAACTTTTTTTTTTTTTCCCAACTGAGGGAAATGGAAAGAAGGCTATATAATGGACAGGGATGACTGCTCCTAGTTGGTTTCTTCTTTTGTGCCATTTTGCAGTCTCATCAGCATGAAAAAATTGGACTTCTATGATTGATGTTGGTCATAATAAAGTGAAAATAATTTTATTTTCGAGTCTTTTTTAGTTGGGACTGTCTTAAGTCACTTGAGTGGTTTGAACTTGGCTTGTTTAGCCACTGAAATTCAAAGTAAATATTAAAATATTCAAGTATATCTTTTCTTTCATAGCCTTGGCTTTGTTAGATGACTTGCTGTGGAAAAATGACCCAAGGAAAATGTTTATTAGAGAATTTTTCTACTTTAGAACTGAAATTATGTAATACCTACAAAAATGCTATCTTTAGATTGATACAATAGGACAGGTCAAGCAATGTTCAAAGGCTTAGTATTCTTCTGTTTATCAACAATAGATACCAAACATTCTGTTCCTCAGAATCAGAAGCTTTATTTTAGTTCCTTTTATCTAGCTGGAGAAAGGTTAAAGGAAAGATTAAGGTATTAAGATTTGAAAGAATTATGAGATTCTCTAAAGCAATTCCAAAGAAGCTTTATTTTTGGCTCAGCTGCATGATAGCACAAACCAACTTTTGTTCTGTTTTCAGCTGAGCTATTTATACTTTGTAGTTCACTGAGGACAGTGCCTGAGGTTATTATTATTTTCTGTCTTTTTTTTTTTTTTTGAAACAGCATTTGAGAATATTATTCAAACATTTATTTTATTTTGTGCTTTGAATGTTTTAAAATGCCCTTTTTGCCTCCTCATTCACACTAAGTGACAGTACTGTGAGTTTAATTCAGTGGAAGAAAATCCATATCATACCAGCTCAGAAAAGCAGGTGATATTTCTTGCAGCCTGAAGGAATGAGACTCAGCCCGTATTTCTCTTTGGAAATGAAGTGAGGGAGCATGGCAGGTGGTAACAAAAAAGACAGCAACATAAACTTCCTCCCTGAAACAGGATCCTATAAAAATGCAGCAGAGACATGTCCAGTGAAAATGGTTAGCTGTGTGGAAAGCTTGCCTGGGAATCCCAACACTATCGAGTAGCTCTTCTACAACTGAGGATTACTAAGAGATACTAGAGACTGGACCAGGTGCTCAATGGTGCAGACCTGTGTTGAGTGTTTCTATTTTCTCCTTCTTTAGAGAGTTTAACTTTGCCTCCAGCAAGATTTATTGCATTAACTTCAGTGGGTTTTAGACCAATACAAGGCCAAGAAGAATATCTATGAATTGAAAGGAAACAGATTAAGCACAGATTTGACTTTGTGCCTTTTTTTCTTTTTTTTTTTTTTTAATACAAGCCTGACTTATGGGTTGGATTTTCTTACTGCTGTTGTTTTTTTATTTTGTTCTTCTACAAGCCATAATTAATCCATGGAATTCCTTGCTGCAGGACAGAATTGGGGCCAAGGTCTTGAGCTGCTGCTAGCTTAGAGTCCACGTCTGTTCCATTTTTGAAGCCAGGTGGAAGGGCTGAGAGGCTGAACATGTTGTGGCACACTGGTACTGTACAACTCATGCCCTGTAGCTCAGATCATGGAAGAGGCACCAGCTTGGACCCTGGGGCAAGGTGGAACAGACAGCAAAGCGTTAAGAACTGTCAGATGACTTTACAGGTTACTTGAGAAAGAGCGGGCTTTTAGGAGATGAAGTTTTTTAATCAAGGATTTGGGTTTGTTTTCTTTTTTTCATGAGTTTATCATTCTCTTATGTGCTCTTTAGGGTGATGGTCTGATACAGACTTGAGAACAGCATGGGATATTTCACTGTCTAGTGAGAAAGCCTATCCCTTTTGGGGAATGGCCCATGTATTTTACTGCTTTGTAACTCTGATTTCCTATTGATTTTTTATGTTGGATTGCTTGTGGTTTAAGTAGAAGTTTCTCTGCTTCAGTTTGAAACCTATTTAAGCCATGCTGTAAGCTAATATACCTGTTACATCCTTCTTCCCTATTTCCTTGACATAAATTATACTTACCCATTTGATTCCAAACTGTTTATGCGCCCTGGGCTATAAACTACAGGGCAGCAATTGGGTGTGAGTGAGAGACAAGTTTGCTAGAAAAGATGTTACGTTAACAAATAACTTACATGCAGACATTCAAGCAAAGGTTGATGTAATACAAAGGAAATACGAACTCACTCAGTCCTTTTTCTTTGTTTTCCCTATCATGTATCTTCTGTGATTTGTTTTGTCTTTACCCTTACCATGCAACTCCCCTCCACTAATAAATTTCTGTACAAAATTCTACCAGATAGTCTTAGCATTGCTCTTTCACCTTCATAAAGCTTTGAGTATTCTCACTGGTGCAGTAAAGTATGATGATGCTGGATATAGATATATTGATTTATATTTTTTATGGTTTTGTTGTATTACTCATTTTCCTTTAATATATATAGTATTATATTTGGGAATGTAATTAAAACCAACCAGCTATTCAGATATAAACCTGCTAAGAAACAAATTAATGTAACTTGTTCCTACTCATACAAAAAGCATAATCATATTTCAGAGGCATCATCTATTATGGATACAGTTGTAAGCAATATGAAAATAGAGAAGCCATGCTTTTTTTCCCCCCATGTTTTCAGCTTTTTATGGTTTCAGTAGCTGGACTGCATCCAGATACAACTTCTAAAGCAGTTTATAAAATACCTAGTACTGAGCAAGTATGGTGTAGACTTATACGGGTGCAGGTACTGAAGGAAATGATCCATTTTAGGGGCTACAGGGAGCACACTGGAAGATGGGGTTGCAGCCTCACCATGCGTGGGGTGTTGTAGGAATTGGGTGCAGACGTCACTAGCAACGTATCAGGCAGGAATATTAACAGCAAAAGCAGCTTCACACAAATGCAAAGTGTTTGTTGTAACCAAAATGCAAAAGATGATTTTTAAAACTGGATAGAAAAGTTCTGCAGGTAGATCTCTTTGCAGTAGGAGTTAGGTAATACATCCCATCTACACGCAAACCAAGCAGTGTTTTACAGCTGCATCCAGGGAGGAGAATGGGGCACAGGTGTGCCCAATGTACCTGCTGGGGGGGCAAGCCTTTCAATAGAAGTGACTCCACCTGAACTTTGCTTAGCTACTTGTGGATAGTGGGACTTAGGATTAGGTTGTGTGGCTGCATCATCTTGGGGCAAGGTTGTGACTTGACGGTTTATTCTGATAAAAGGTGCAGTGAAGTGGGTATTATTTAAAAGCAATGTATTTCAATTGCCCTAGGAATTTGGAGGGGAGTTTGAGGCAAATAAAAAGTGGCAGCCTCACCTTTGAGGGCTTTAATAGACTTGTGGAAGCAGCCTTACAAATAGTGCTGTGGAAAGAGGATTTAAAGATAGAGCTGTCACGAGTTTTTAGAAGCATCTGCTACAATAAGACTATAGAGCATACAAGGGCTGTGTGACTCAGCCAGATACCAGGTGAAAGGCCGATCTGAGTCAATGATCTGCAAAGAGTTTTTTCAAGGCAGCTATGAGTGTTTTAATGGAGAAGAGAGTGAAAGGATGCAACTGGAGCAGGTAAGTCTTTGCTACAGCGATTTATACAGTTAAAAGGATTAACTGTTCATCTTTTTAGTGCAGAGAGCACCTTTAAATTTTATGTAAAACTGTACCGTCCGGTTTCAGTTTACACTTATTTTACCAGACTAGAAGCCGATCTGTGTGGAGCTATCACCACCTAGTGGTAAAACAGAAATGATAACAATAACAAAAACATGGCGATTCGAGTGCTTTGTTAGCTATTGCGCTTTTGTAGGGCGTTGTGGAATACACAGGAGCAATAGGACTGATGAAATCTGTTAGAAACAAAAATTAATAAATGTGGTAATAATCTATTACTAGCTTCATCTTTTAATGGCTCTTCTTTCTGTATTGTATGATAACCTGTTAAGGAGTAGTTACTTATTTAATAATTTCTCTCTTAAAAATATAGCTTCTAGATGTAATTAGCTAGGGCACCAGTTTTCTGTTCTTGCCTGTTTGTTGATTGATTGTAAATGGAGCTTTGATGTTTAAAAGAAGGTGAGGTTTCTTCTGTAATGAAAATTATTCAATACAGCTAACTACACTTTATACCTACTCCGTACAGACTTGTTTGAATATATATATTGCTTGATATATATGTATTTCATAGTATGTTTTTAATAAAAACACTTTTTTTAATAAAAATCACTTTCAGTAGAATGGACAGTAAGCAATGTACTAGCTTATCAGTGGAGGTAGGCTGGTGGTGGAGTCCTGGAATTTTGACACCTTCTTGAAAGTGTGTGTTTTGCCTGCATCCATTTCTATACCTTCTTGAGCAATCAGTGTAGATTCTTTCCCCCATCCCAATGCAGCTGGGATGGAGACTGTGGCTCACACCTTCATTAAGCCAACTATTGGGGTTTGGCTTTTCTCAGTCCTCTAATGTGAATAGTTATCCTCATTAATGCTATCCAAACCAGTTATTTTCATTATTTCTTGCTTGAGATAACTGTAGGGGGGGGGAAGAAAGATTTCTCTAAAAGAACTGAGCTAGTCTAACCTAGAGAAGCTGAGTTGTGGGGAAGAGATAATGTGACACTGCCTCTGAATGCCTTGTAAGGGTAATATGGAAAAAGTTATCCAGCTGAAGAGCAAAGTTACCTGAGAATATGCTAGCTGTCAATAAATCCAGGTTTCTGACTATTAAGGAGACAAGTGTCTGAAGTGGGCATCTAACTAGTGACAGGGCAAGAAGGATGATTACTTCAGAGGTGAAGTTTGGTATGTACATGGAAGAAACAGGACATGATTTTCTGTAGTAGTAGGTAGGTGCTAAAGTCAGTGATCCTGAGAACTCTTCTCTGAAAACTTGTTCTGAAACATGGACAGAATTTGGTTGGTTTTTTTGAAATTTTTGAACATATGTTCATCTGTTATCTTCTGTACTTCTACACAGAGAAGTGTATATGACTGATGGCTTTCATGTCTTTGTTTTAACCTGGGCCTACATAGTTTAGGGTAAATTAACATGTTTCAAAGCCATGTTGATGTGTTATTGAGCCACTACATCTACGTGGCTTTATACTGTGCCGTATTGACATACCTGAGCTATTGGGTAAGTCTCACAACGTACTGCACTGAGCCAAGCCAACATGCCTAAAAAATAAGCAAGATAAAACCCCTTCCGCTCCACAGCCCAGAAGTGGCCTTCTCCAGCACTTAGTGAACTGATCAAACCAAAAGTGTAGCACCAACTGACAATTTTTCTATGCTTATGTCCACCCTGTTTGTCTCCACTGTCCTTCAAACGGTGTGCATGGTGTCTTCTTGGAAGGGCTTCTGCTTCTTTGTGGTGCCTGCCGAAACATGAACAACTTATCTTCCCTTTCTGTACACTGTGACTGTTTCTGAAAAGAGTTATGCTTTCTTTTACTATCTTAATTACTTGTATGGCTGCTATGAACCAGAAAGGAATGTGATCTCTGATGCCTTTTCATAAGTTATTTTAGAAAAATAGCAATGGTGCTAAAAGTCATTAGTTGCCTTAAACTTGCTTATGTTTTTAGACTATAACTGCTTTACAGAAATCCATGTCTGTTGTCTTTGGTTCAGTTTTGTTGAGATTTGTTATGTAAATATGAAACTGCCTAATAAGAAACATGAAGAACAGATTATTGTCCAAGTGCACAGACTAAGCACAAAAAAATTATGTGCTGTACCTCAGATTAAATGGCAACTTTATTTCTTGAAGTAGAAATACTTAGTTATCTTTTTGATAAATGTGAACATAAAATAAAATTATATTCCATGCATAGAAGCTGTTTTCTTTGACCACAAATGGTTCTGTGTGTTAGGTGTTTTGCTGCCTTGTTAGACTGAACACTTTCTGGCTGTGTTTTCAGGGAAGGTTTCCTCTTGTAACTCTCCTCTTCTGACTCTTTGCTCTGAATTTTAGACTTACCAGTAGTGTGAATAAATCTGTAGCTGCTTGGTTGGACACCTCTTAAAGTTTTCAATGCAAAACACCCGAGACTCCTTTTCTAAATGAACATTTTGTTTGTTTTAATGAGGAAGACAAATACCAAAACTTTTTTTTTTTTTTTTAAAATCTAACATTACCAGTATTCTTCAGGTGATGGTTTCATCAAATCTAGTAGTGTTTTGGAAAAGTAAAAAAATGAGGATAAGATAAAAGCTGTACTATGTTTGAAATTATTTCTGGTGACTGTCTAATGACATTTTTCAACCAAAATCAAGTTGTAGGCTGCTAGCTGAGGCAAAATGATATAATATGGTCTAGCTTTATCTCTGCCCTTCTCGCTTTCATTTTTTTTCTAGTACTGATTCCTAGAAGAGTACTGATTTTGTCTGAAGAGATTGTAATGTTTTAAATGATACATTGTTCTTTAATGTCTTAATATATTGAATTAATTATGATACTTTCCATCTTTTAAGAGTTTTAGCTGCTGTCATGTTACAAAGTGGGAATTTGAAGAATTAGCAAAATGTTTTTCAGCACTTTACTATGCACGTGGGCTTATGTGTCTCACCCTGATAGGTGCTTCTCATACCAGTTACATACATTACACTGCATTCCCCCTCTGACTGAAGTAGACATGTTGATATACAAAGTCAGCAGGTAGCAGATGAAGGCAAGACAAGTTGGTGTCTACTGGAGGCACCAGTGATGGCCTGGCATTGTACAAAAGGCAGGAAGAAGGGACTTATGTTTTCTTATTTCTGGAAAAGTTTTGACTATCATTTGCATCCAGATAGTGGTAACGTTGCATTACAGTTTGGGCTTTTTGATACTACAGGTTGGTCTTACTCCTAATTTTCCTCCCTCAACATTGTCATGTGCTTGACTACACACTTTAATTCCTTTGTTCATCTTAAATGCATCCTTCTTCTATTTTTCCATGTTTCTTTAACCAAAGTAATAGAAGAAAGGTATAACTAACAACTGTATTCCACGATGTTTGTCACAACTTTATAGTCTCCTAATCTCTCTTTCTTCTCTTCTGTGATGCCTCTTGAGGCTTTGGGGAAGATACTGTTGCGTGTTTGTAAAACTGCTCCAGTAACTTCCAACAGAGAGCAAAGTGGGGTAGCTTTACTGGTATTTCCTGGGCTCAGTTTGCTTGATGGCACTGATAACAGTGAAAAGGTACCTGGTGGAATGATAGAAGGATCTGTGAAGTAGAAGGGTTTCTCTCCGTCACATTGGCATGAATTAATATGTCCTTTGCAAGTGGCAAACCATAAGAATTTAAGCAGGCCACACATGATAATTGCTAATAAAACTGTAAATTGTACTGGCAGTACCCCAAGTTCTTGGTCAAAGTTGCACCCACTTGTATGCCATCAAACATAACAGTCAGGGAGCTCTGCTCACTGAACGTTATGCGTCCTAAGGGAGAGAGCTTAACAGTTCTATTTTTACTAGACTGCAAGTTTTCAGTGGAAGGACTATGGCTTAAAGGATGAGAATGAAACACTAAAACAGCATCCCATGACTTAAATGGTAATTCTCAGAATTATTGTTTTAATTAATAGATCTGTTTACAGGAATGTACTTTCTCAAAACATTTGTGAGCAAGTAAATGTTCTTTGCTCTGGAAACAGAGCACAAATTTAGGTCAGTGTACAATAAATGAAAGCCCTTTAGGTGGCACCCCCTAGCACTGTGTACCATCTAGTAAACTGTACTTCTGTTTGAAGTTGCTATAATTTCATCTGATGTCTTGAGTGAAAATTTGTCTGTAAGGGTAATTGTCTGGCCTACTGCTCTCATTTTTTTGATACTCTTAGTGATTATATGAGTTTTCACAACAAATTTTGGCTGCGTGGTCTGTCTACCCAAGTCTGTGTGAGAAACAAGATCCAAGCTGCAGGAATCCTTGAGACTGCTAGAGCAAATCTAGCTTTTGCCTAGAAAGCATCGTGTTCTCTCCAATGCTTTTTATTTCTTGTGTTGCTGAGCTGTTATGAGGGAGAGGATAACCCAGTCTATTCTATTGCCTTGCTTTCTAAAGAGAAAGTGTGTTTGTTTTTTAAACTGAATCCAAATTTTGAGTGCAAAGCAGTTAAAACTTTTTTGTTTGTTTGGGTTTTTTTGTTTTTAATAGCCTTCTATAGGATGAAAGTACTTCAGGCTTATTGATAGAAAAGGGTTTGCTGGTATCAAGTTGAGATGTTTTGTGTTGTTATCTGTTGAGCCCAAACTTAGTCTGATTTTTGTCCAGACAATGCCTTATTATTGAAAGATGCTTGGCACTTTGAGACCCTATCCATGAGAAATTATTCTTGCAGTTTCATTTGACTTTACTACCAATCCCCCCTCTCTACCCACCTCCAGCTTGGGACAAGGTTTTCTGAGGCCAGCAGGGTCTGAGAGTGGTACTTGTGTGACTGGTAGAAGGGTAGAATATCCCTTGAAAAGGTTAAGCATTAAGAGTGAGAAAGAAGCATTTTCAGAGTCTTTCAGGACAAAGAAAGCTAGTGGTATTCTACCCAGCCCAAAATGTTCTGCATTGATGACCATGAACAAGGCTTATCTTGGAGCTCTTGATGCTTTCAACGCTCTGGAGTTTTGCTCCTCAAGGAGCTAATTATTTTAATACACCTCTGCTTGTCAGGTGTTGCATTTTCCTGAAAAGAAAGCTGAGATTTCCTACAGTTTAGATGGTGCTCTTAATGGAGAGATTGTTGAGATGTCGTGGGCCAGTGAATGTTTAGAGTGACACCTTTCTTTTGAAATACAAAGTGTTGTTGGGAAAACATCTGAACCAGGAATGTACACCGTCATCCCTTTTTAGGCTCTGTTGACTAGACTCCATGCAGAGTTGGGATAACTAAATAAGCAACCTGAGACCTAATAGCGTGTGCCCTTATAGGTACATAGTTCTGATATATAACCCTCATATATTTAAAACAAAAAAAACCTCCAATAAACACCAGAAAATATGGTAGTCTGCAGGAACGGGCTACATAAATGTGTGTGCAGAAATATGTAATAAATAGCATTGATTAAAAGCCTATTGTTCATTTTCTGATAAGCAAAATGCAATAGTATAATGGGACTTTTGGCAATGTATGATAATAATGTACCTGTCTGCAGAGGATTATGGAGAATAATTAATACTGAAATGTCAAACTCCAGCATAATCCGTCAACCTGCATGGAATGTTTGACAGATTTGCAGTTTTCACCTTGGACAGATAGCAATGGAAAAAGATAATATTAGTCAAATGTTAAATACAGTAGCATAAGCTTTCAATTAAAAATAATGTTTACTTTATAGTAAGGCATGTCTTTTTCTGTTTGGTATTGTTTGATTAAGAGAGGATGGTAGTTGATAGCTATTGTTCCAGAAAGTATCAGTATAGAATGGAAAACTGAAGTTATTCTCTGCTGTTTCAGGATGATAGATCTCAATCCTTTCAGAAAACCTAAATGTAAACAAAGTGGCAACAACAGCTGATCTAACCCAACAAGCTTCTTTGCATCATTTTATTCTGTGATCAGTTAGAGATGTTAGCGGGGGTTTTTTAATTATTATTTTGCCTAGGTAAGAGCACTTAAGATGTCTCTGAAAGACTTCTATTAAAGGAATCTACATGGATTTCCTTGGCCATCCAAGGAAAATAATCGTTACCTTTCCTAGAATGTCTTAAAACAATCAAAACTATATCTGACTAGAAGATAACTTTGGAATAGGATTTAATGTAGTAAAATTGCATCTAGATATTCACTTGAAACAGTTTTACCTCAATCATATACCAATGTAACTGAAAACGTGTGTGAACTTTAAAGTGAAAAAATGTTTGAGTTTTCTTTCCTAGAAGAAAGCTGTGGATAAAACCACACTGCTGGCTCTTGTGCTTGGAACTGAAGTACTGTATCTCTACAGTTTTGTAGTTGTCTGTAGTTCTTCAATATTACTATTTGGCAGTAAATTAAAATTGCTAACTCAGGGATGCAATTTACATACCACCTCATTTTCTTCTAGATAGCCATATATTGCTTTAATCATTGCCACAGCAAGAAAAATGAAAATGCTCTGTATATCCAGTAGGATAGCTTTCCCAGTGTTGCAGATGAGTGATTTGGATCACTTAAAGAATCACTGTCAAAGGCATTAGCAGAAGTGATTTTAATATGGTGTAAAAGTGTGACTTAATAAGGTTGAATTGCGAGGTTCACTCTATTAATTACTGCATGGAAGAAACACACAAAGGAAAATTGAGTTAGAATGATTCACACAGATACCAGAGATGCAAAAGGGTAAGGGAGACCCTCCCACTGAGTCACGAGGTTTAGAGTGGACTTCCTTTCTTTCTAACCTCCCGATGGAACTTAGGTGTGGCTAGATCCAAACTTAGTCTCAGACTTGGTCAATGGTTTATGTCTAGTGGAATTAATGCAAACAGTAAGGAAAACCTCCTGTTGAGCCACGAGGTTCAGAATGGACCCCTTTGCTTTCTAAACTCCTTCTCAGGGAGGGGTCTGGGTGCAGCTGGATCCAGACTTAGTCCCAGACTTGGTCAACAGTTTATGTCTAATGGAATCAGACAGATGGATTTCATTAGTATTAATTCAGCATGCTATCAGTCACTTACTGAGGATCTGTTGTGAGTAAGGGGTCTTTCCAGCTTGGATAAAGAAGGATCTCTTAGTCTCTGGTAAGGAATCTCAAACCTTGAGCGGCTTCCCTGCTCAAGGGGAGAGTTGCCTGGCATGCAGTCCAGTTGCGGTTAAGGGAGAACTCAAATTGGGCTCATCCAACGATCTGTCATTGGTCAAAGGTCTCTCTGCCTCAAGGAGCAACCTTCAGAGGTGTCCCAGCTCAAGGGGAGATCACCGCCATGCAGCCACACTGCCTAGCAGGCAGAGCTCAAAGAAGGCTCACTTAGGCTGTCGTATGTATGGGGTGAAGTGGTCGGCTCGTAGTCTAATCGCGTGCGGTGGGAGAGGTATGCACGAGACTCCTTGTGCCCACAACTTTCTTTGTTCCTTGATGATAAATGAGTCTTGGAAAAACCACCTGCTTTTCACGTGTTAATCACATGATCTGTCACCCAAGCTCGTATGCCTCGGTGCTCACTAGGTCTCTCTGCTCCTTTGTGGGTTGTCTAGAGGATTTCTTGTCCTGGCTGTGGCTCAGGCCTTTACCTCCTTTGGAGCCTGTACCAAACTACTGTGAGTTTGGTTAAGGGGTCGAGTGCATCCTTCACACCCAGGCAGCTTATGTTGCATTTACTTAAAGAAACAACAAGACATCTTTAGTAAATCTGAGGTAATTGCAGTAAGTGAAAGCTGCTGCATAGTTTTAGTTATTTTCATTTTGTTGCATTCCACTGGTCTCTGACCTCTACATTCTTTTGTTCTCTAAATTTGCATGGAGACTTTAACGTTATTCTTCATACAGCACCATGCAAACACTGCATTTTTATATTATCCTTACTGCCTTTGTGAGTGGATTAAAAAGAAAAAATTAAAAAAAAATCAAACTTTATTCAGAACATAGGTAAATCTTATGAGGATAATGATGACTTAATTTATGAAGCTATCTAATAATATTAACTCCTAAGCAGTGTCAAACGATTGCATGAGATTGCAGTAGTTCCTTGAGCCCCAAATCATGCTTATTTTTATATTAATTTTTTTCTGATTTTTTTCCCAATAAAGTTGACTTCAGTATCCAATACTGAATTTATTTTTATTTTGCCTGTGTTTCTTTTTGTTGTTTTTTTTGTTCGGTTTGGTTTTTTGTTTTGTTTTTGCTAAGCTTTCAGGCGTTGTTTTCATTGCTAGCCTCTTGCCATTCAGCAGTGTGAAGAATGTATCAGAGTCAGATACAGGTCCTTTATATATAAAGCTTTATTATTTTCATGGTGTTTTGCACTGTCTTGCTGGAGACAGTGACATACTAACCAAATAAGCCTGCCTTTTGCTTAAACCAATGTACGCTAAACTATGCACAACAGCAGATATTTCTGAATAAAAGCCTCAAGACCAGACATTATATGCCTCACCAGCTGTTTGACTTTAAGTTATTTTTATTCAACAGTTGTGGGATGGTTTGGCAGTTAGCTGTTATTCTGTTTTGTGAGGGTTTTTTGGTTTTGCTTGTTTTTTCTACTGCAAAATTCCAACCACTGCCAAGGTTCCCCACCCTCTGGTAACTCTTCTGTTGTTCTCCTCCCATTCCAAAACAAAGGCTCATTTATAGTACCTTTTAAGACACCAAAAATCAGTTGTTTGGCATAGAGCTGTTTTATGGTACAATCCAAACAGCAAGCGATGGCTTCCAAGGAGGCATCCAAATATGAACCTAGTGTCCTGTGCTCTTGCAAGTACCTGGTGCTAACTGGCTGACATGTTTGATTAAGCAGTCATCATTTTTCCAGAACAGAGAAACCTGTCATTTCAAATTGAGGAGGAAAAACTTCCTTCTGCATATTTTTATCATTTTCTTGAGTGGGTACTCAAGTGAAGGATTCAGCCTCACATATCTCATGCAGACTGAGTATATTCACCAATTAGAGCTTTAAAACATGCAGTGCAGACAAACAAAACTATCCTACTATTAATTTACTGCATGTACACTCTGATAAATGATTCTGTAGCCTTGTCTTTTGCAGTCAATCCAAGTAGGGCCCAAAAAGCCTTGGAGGTAGGGTACAGCCCATTTCAATTGAAAGAATCTGTCTTTTCCCCTCTCCTCAACTCATCCTGAAGTCTCTTATCCTCCCAAATGTGTCCTACTCCAGAACCTCATTCACATGAACCAAAGCAGGTCCCCAAAACTTCCTCCTCTTTCTCCTTAGCTCCCTTCCTGTCATGCTGACTGACCTTGGGGCCCTCACTTTCTCCAAAACTGGCTTCTTGTCCTGCTTCTGGGGAGAATTTTGAAAGGTCTGCAGTAAGCTGCATATGTCACATACTGACAGGACGTGATTTGGGAGTTAGATGACTCATATTAGATGGGGGCAAGGGAGGAATAGGTATGTGGCAGGACTAGTCCCAGGCAATCATAACTTCTGTCCTCGCTACTTGCTCAACCCATGAGACCAGTAACATTGAGCCCCAACCTCTTTGATCTCAGTATCATTATTGTTCATTTGGCCTGAATGAGAAGTGCTTTAAAGGGATCTTGAGCATTAGTATGTCCTGTGAGCATTTGCGTATTGCGGTTTTACCTACTGCTACATTTACCATCAGCAGAGTCATAGTTTACTACAGAAGTATTACTTTGGGAGTTTTTTTAAAAATGATATACTCATGTAATCAAGAGTCTGAGTAATGATGCCTCCATAGATGTAATGATTTGGGTCATCTTGTTAATATGCATGATGGGCTTCTTCAGTAGAAATCGACAAGTCGGATAGTAATAGTTTCAAAGGAGTCATTAATGCTTTAATGTGTTAATGATCCATGTATAATGGAGTCCCTCCATAGTCACTGACAGGCGTCATAATGGTCTTAGTACAGAAAAGTGGGTGTAGTTTCTCTTTCATTTTATCCTGAAGTCATACCTCTTCCTTATGTAAAACTGCGCAGTAAGAGTAAAAAACGATGTGAAACCTGAAGTCATAGGTAAGATGTAACAAACGCGCAAGAAGTTCATAGGCATGTTGGAGCAAAACAAAAGCTTTCAAAAGATGCAGCCTAACACTAACTGGAATGTGGAAAGCTTGTGGAGTCGAGCTATGTTAATTTTATTCTTATTTTTGTTGTAGGGTTTGTAATGTGACAATGCACACAAATAAAAGCAAGGTAACTTTGTTACCTTATTTTCTAAGAAAAATGGGAAACAAAAATGTTAAACAGAGAAAACTGAATTGATAGCATCAAGCTGCTTATCTTGCATTTAAAATATTAAAATGTATAAAATACCAAAAGTTTAGAGTGCTCTTAATCAGTATTTCTAAAGGAAGTACCAGCAGGTTTCCCTTTTTGTACACAGGATATCAGAGATTAGTATATTGGAGACCAATAATCTATCCACTCTGAGATCAGTACTGATCTCTGTTGTGCTCAGCCTCAATCTATTTAACTGTGAAAAGTGGAATTATTTGAATGGGAGAGAATAAATGACTCTCCCAACCAGTCTGGTAACTTTATGGCTAGAGGTTTTGCTTGCATGGAAGAAATGTGGAATTAAATTATTTGTCAAAAGGAGGCAGAGAAGTGATGTTTTAAGGCTACTTTCCATATAGCCATTGGTATTCTTGCCTCTTATAGAAGAGCTCCTTGATGTTCCCACAAATCTTTAATTCTTCCAGTGCATGCCTGTATCAAAATGAAATATCACTAAAGAATGTAAGACAAATTGGTAAAATGAATAGTAACAAATTGCCAGTCACACAGTCACTTTTTAATTTCAAATGTGAAGTTGCCAAACTGCTGAGTACAGTGCATAACTTCTCGCTTAAACTGACTCCAGTACCAGAAGGATGAGAGAAAGTAAAAAAGGCCTTTAACAACATTTCAGAAATTACAGACTAATAAATCTGATGTATAGAATAAAAAAAGTGGAAGTGATTACACTAGTAGAAATATGTTGCAAATGGGAAGAATAAATATTACTTTTATAGAGAGAAATTGCACACTAGGGCATCAATTAGGGTAAAATTTAGGGTAGGCTTTTGTGTAAAATTGATATAACTGATTGAAGTATGATAAGGATTTGAAAAACTTCTAGATAAGTTTTCTCACCAAATACTTTTAATGGGATAACAGGGAAGGTGCTTTTCTAGATTAGTAAGAGACTAAATATAAGAACCAAAGGGATAAGAATTAATGGAAAGGGATTTATGCTTTTCCATATTAATAAATTATCTGGGAGAGAAGGTGAATGGTAAAATGACAAATTCATGGAAGTTCCCCAAGTTAATCAGCATACTTAAATCTAAAACTCAGTAGAGGTACTGGCAGAAGATTAAAAATCTTAATGACTAGCCAGTTTAAAAAAAAAAAAGGTAGGAAGAAAAAGAATAAAACATTAATAAATGTAGATTATGCAAATGGAGAATATATGTATTCAGAATTAGGCACTCTGAGTTCTGGAAGCATGCATGCCCTTGGGAACCTTGATGGAAAGGAAGCATGTAACAAAATATCACTGTTGCTCTTCATAAATTCTATGTCCACTCATTTCAGAAAGGACGTGGTAAATCAGAAGGGAAAGAGAAAGGGCACATTGACTTTTTCTTTGTGCTTTCTTTTTTTTTGTTTTGAATGGGACTACTTCTATGTGAGGTGAACTTAAAAAGTTTAGAACACTGCTTGGAAAACAAATGTCAAGATAATGGACACTGGCATATAAATGGAGCGAGGAAAGCAATAGAGAAGATTGTCCAGTCTTCCTCATGATAGACAAGTCAGGGAATACCTAGTGAAAGTATTAAGTGCCAGACAAATAGTTTTCCACACAATGCATAATTAAGTAGGGGAGTTCACTTCTGCTAACCACTTATTAATAGCTTTGAAAGCCATTAGACAAGTTCAAGTAAGAAAAATGCATTAAGCCCCATTGAAAACAGTCTTTTGATAAAGCCTGTTTACCATTAAGCCACAGATAACTGATGATGGAATGCTACACAGGAGAAGTAATGCTGTTTGTTTGCCCTGATTTCTCTTTTGAAATCCTACGTGGAAATCTTTGATCAAGTACATAATTTCTATCATTCTTAATATTTTCATGATAGGTGTGCTTGCTCTCTTTCTCTCTTGTATGTGAGCTTTTGTTTGTGGTCTCTGTTTACTTATTGATTCATCCAGGTTTAGGAAGGGGGTCCCAGCTGAAGGTCTCAAGCCATACACTTGAATAACTTGCAGTTTCTTGGTCCCCTCCATGTTGCATATCCAGATATGTTTGGATATCTGGCTCTCAGCTGGAGATCGCGGCCCGAAAATATCATTATAGCACCTATCCTTCCACAGATTTAGCTGCAGAGTTAAGGGTTGTGATCTTAGCAGCATCTCCACAGATGGATGTCCATATTCATCAAGTCCTCAAAAGCCTGTCATGCAGAGTAGCTGGCAACTATGGGGCCTCAAACTGTATATTTTACATTTCTGCTGACGTTGGCCTAAATTAGTGCTTTCTGCTGTATTGGCGGCAATATGCAGGAATTGCCATACACCCTGTAAGCTCTTGACACTCCCTGTCCTGAGGATACTTCTCAGCTTTGAGTTTTGCTTCCTCCAGCGTTGTCCACCCAAAATCGCTAGAGGGGAAAAAAATAGATCAGATAACTGACTTTGGCTACCGTATGACAGTTTTGATTTTGATCGTTTTATGGAGCAATAAAATAAATATGGGTGCAACTACAACTTGCTAGAAAGGACATGAGTTTGAATATTTGGTTTTAAACTCCTTTTAACACAGCCAAGAACCTCGCCTGTGGCCAGCAGGTGGGAGCACCTGCGGGGCCCTGCAGCTTGTGGAGCACAGCCCAAAGCTGTAGCCATGGCTCCTGGCCTCTTCCCTTCCCAGCTTTCTCTTTTTGGTACAACTTTTCTTTATTTTTACATTAAAAAAAACCCAAACCAACCAAAACCCATTATTTGCAAATATTGACTTCTTTTATCATAAGATTTCAGTGGTTTAAGATACAAGATCTGCAGAAGGCCCCCGTGTTTTCAAATGATAATCAGAAGATGACATGTTGTGACTTTTTTCTTTTTTTTTTGTGATGCCTGACTCTTCAGGCCCTACTGCAACTGAAAACTGGAATACAAAATACAATATTAAAAATGGAGTCTTTACTGCCCCTCTCAAAATAACTAGGCCAGCTTATAACTGTTATTCATAATGGCATTTTATTGCATGAACCTTGAGAGTCATTTTAATTCCTTGATTATAAAGACTGTTAAGAGAACATGCATTTTGTTATAGATGCATATATGCTAGCTAGCTTTCCACTGACCTTGAGCAAACCCTTAGCTGACACATAATTTTAGTTCCCTTGAAATCCATTAGAAAAGTTAGATTACTCCCCATCCCCAAATTTAGCCTGTCCATAAAATGAACAATGAATACTGGCTCATTTTTGGATAGTACTAAATGAGCCCAGTGCATCTCACTGATTTCTCCCCACCCCACACCCCAAAGTTCTTAAAATTTTTATGGTACTATATGAAGTAAAGAGACATTAGCTATCTGAATATAAAAAAAAAAATTAAAAAATAGCTACTATAAATGCAGGGCTAGTAGTTTCTCATAGTATAGTCCTTTGCTTTTTATGTTTTGCTATGACTGCAGGATGATGCACCTAACTGTGTGCTGTTTCCATAGATGAGCACTAATACTGACATACCACGATGCCTAGGTGATTTAATTACGGACATCCTATTCTGCAGCAATGCTAGGAGAAAATAAATTATTCTCATGTCACTTATCTTACAGAAAGAGGTAGCCATCCTAAATGCATACATGGTTAATTCAGAAGTGTTTAGCAGGTACATAATGTGAAAACCTCAAGGCTTCTATGACATGGGCTTTATACTTTTATTTAGTGTTTGTTCAAGATGTTGTTAAAAGTTGTGGAGTTGGTTTGGAGGCTTATTTTATTCAAGCAGCTTTTGGAAAACAGGATTCTTTAAGAACAGGTACTAGAAAAATGAATTTTTAAAGAACAGTCAGCTATTCATGAAGTAACTGTATTGAACCTAAGAAATGCTATGTTTTGAATAACTAGGCATTAAAGTGCCATGCTTATTTAAAGAATGCACAGGAGAAGCTGGTAGAGATTGAGACAGCTTTGCTAGTTTCCAAAGTTTGTCATTTAAGTCCAACTTAGAAAGTTAGCTTGTGTCTTTTTGGTGACTGTATGGCCAATGCATCATCCTGTGGAGGCCATAAGATCCCTCTTCCTAGCCCTGTCAGTGTACCTGCATCCAGCTTTGAAGGCAGCAACTCTCATCTGGATCCCACCCCCCACCTGTATTTCTGAAGTGCAGTCAGGTTAAGCCCCAGGCCCTCCCTGGCAGTAGCAAGCAGAACCAGGGACATTCTGACAGCGGCTACTTGTGTTGTCCTGGCAGCTGCTAGCTTTCCTTCCTTCCTTCCAGTAAGGATATAATTGAAGGCTGTCCTCCATTTCATAATCTTCATGGGTATACCCACTAGGGATAAAATTCTTTGTGCTTTTTACAACAAAGCATATGAAAGTTTTCTTTCTTCGCTTGTCACAATTCAAGGTAGGATAGGTCAATCACCTGCTTCCTATTAGGATGGAGAAACTGAGGCAGGAACAAAATCTATGGAAATAATATTCGTTGTTTATGAAGTGCTTTGCTATGTTTAAAAGGTACAGAAAAGTAGAAAAGCTCCCCTCCACTTCAATTGCTTATCTAACTTTAACATAATAGGAGTATGGGAAATGGTATTAAATGTACTGAATGCATTCATGCCAAAACAGCTCTATGAAAAACCATGCAGTTTTATGAATCAGAAAAATATGACTAAATGCTACCTGAAGGCGACACGTTAAAATTAAGACTACCCAAGTTGCTCATTTTATGTTAAATTGAATGATGCTGGGAAAGGTATTCCAAAATAAAATTGGTATAAATCCCTCTCTCTAACCCTTCCTTGAGAAATGCAGCACAGGAGAGAAGCTGTCAGATTTTATTGATTTCTGTGAGCTTTCGTATGGTTTAGTATTCAGACCACTCAGAACTCTCGTTATCTGTTAAATGTTCTCTAACTGCTACCTATCATAATACTGAAAGTAGGAAGCAAGTGCTTGAAGGAGAATGGGATGGGCAGGAAAAAGAGCTGCTCAGCACCACCTAAACTTGCTTTCAGGTCCTTTTGGCCTTTGTGTGGAATTTTAATTTAGATCTTTATAAACTAGAAGCTTGGTTGGTAGACTGAGCTTAGTCTCAACTTCTGCTAGCTGACTTGAATTAGGTAAAACAAAAGAAGATCCTATCAACATAAGACTATAGTTTTAAAATGAACCACTGAGTTCTGGTAAATCTAGGATTTTCTTTTTTATTATTATTGTTTTAAATTGCTAAAACTTCTCTAAATTAAAAACAAACTGTGAATTCTTAAGGATTAAAGTATACGGAGGCATATAGAAACATCTTTTATTCTTTCTTTTAAGGTTTGATTCATAACATTTTAGTACATGGTATTGGCAATTCCAGAATCTAGCCAGTAAGCAGATATTCAAAACAGAACTGTTATCTAGGGAGACTGCTCTGCTCGCCCTCTCCTGTTCCATCTTAAACTTCATTATTGAATCTTTTTATCTCCCTTGCTTTTCCTTCACCATTTGAGAAAGGATGATAGAAGCAGAGGACAGAATTCTACCTGGGAATAAAAGAATTGAGACGAAGAGTCAGATTAGAGATTTATGTATTTGCAAGTCTTTGCAAAAAATTTTTTTATCACTTAAGTTAACCAAAATATCAGATTCTTATATTGGCTAATAAATTGACACATATTCAAGTTAAATGCAGGCTGTGCTTTCATACTCTGTATTTCTTATCTGGACTCTGTGCTAGCACAGCTGTTTACAGAGCTGTGGTAGAAACTATTTTGCAATATACTGCACTCCATTCCTCCCTGCTTATGCATTCAGGGACTATCTTTAGTTTTTTAGATGTCACATTGCAGTGCAAATGTGCTCAACTGGGTATAAATGATGCATTTTAAGTTCTTGCATTAGAAAATTACCCTTGTATAGGTCAGCCAGTGCAGTTTCATGTGTCATAACGCCATCACGACTTTGCTGCTGTGCATAGTGCCTCAACGTCAAATGCTAGAGTTCAGAAAAAGTACAATGATTATTCAGGTGCCAGAATAACACTGTCCTTCCCGGTCTGCCAGCTTCCGCAGCACAAACAACAGCTGTTGCTCAATGCTGTGTATAACTGTCTGGAGTACAGACAGTTGTTTTTGCACCCAGGTTTATGTGCTCAGGGCAGCAGAGATGTTGAGGAGAGTGCTGTTGGTGAAAGCTTTTTGCAGTCTAGTCGCTGCAGTGGGGGGGTAAGAGAAGTGCTGGCAGTGACACGTCTGCCCCTCTTTTCTGGAGACTGTGCGCATCACTGGTACGGCTCCCCAAGTGAATAACCTGCCCAGGCTGTGGGACCTCTTAGATGCCTCTGAACAGAGTTCTCCCCAAAGGGAAAAGAGCCCAAGCACAGAGATGAATTTCAGAAGCATTTCTGGTTGCATCAGACACTATCCTCTAAGAAAAAGTGGTATTGCCCATTGAACGTTTTCAGCTAAATAAATATCATTCAATTAAGTGGTGTTTTGTTTGCTGTTTGAAATACATTGCCAGCTTTTGCTGACCAGATCCAGAAGTTGAGCTCGTCTTCTAAAGGCCTTGGCTGCTCTCCCAGAGATCATTCAGAAATGCTAATACAGTTTAGTGAATTTTTAAGTGGCCGTGGTGGAAAACTGGCACAGTATATTTGAAATTGCTTTGTTCATGCCAGTAAATAGGATCCTCTGAAACTGTGCCCTAATAAATATAAAAAATTGTCATTATGTTGTTCCATACCAGTATTTTAATGCTTTAAATCAGCCAACGTTAAATGTTTCCTTAAAATACTCATTTGCGTATCAAAAAGGTAATTTTGAAACTTACCTACCACCTTTGTTAAAACCTCTTCTTTATATTTCCAAGGAAAAACATAATGTCTCAAAACATAGTCCAGGGTGATAAATTATGCTTGACTTATTTTGGAAATAATTAATACTTTTACTTACTAATACATTGCCCAAGGCTTATAATAATAAATTACAGAAATAATTATAAAACAAACATGACTGTCATCTGAGACTCGGTTCCATTGTCTCAACAAACTGTGCATATTTCTCAGTATCTTATTTAGTTTTGGTTTTGAAGCCATTAAGCATGTCCTTGCAGCTTCAAGTAAAAGTCTAAAAATCTGGCAAACCCCCAATCTAGTTTAATAATCCAACCATGAAATAACAAAAAAGGCTCATTACTACTATCTAAAGGGGTTGTAATGTTAATTTCTGAAATGCTGATTGTAGAGTTTCAAGTTCTACTAAAACTTTAAAAAAACCAAAAAAACCAAAAAAACCAAAAAAAACCTACACCTTGTCTGTGTTCAGAGTATCGCTGAAATGCTCTTATGTTTTGGTGACACACACCTGCAGTTTTCTTACCTGGGTGTTGTCCCCACCAAAAACCAAAAGTTGCATTATGTTAACAATATGGAAATGTAATTGTATCCATATGATATATGTACCCTGAAAGATATACCAATATGGAGGCGAGTTACAGTGGTTTCTCCAGCTTTGTCCTGTAGGGGACATTGTATATAGTATTGTAAATATGTTTAATGTTCATCTGTTGTTTGTGAATTTAAGTGTCTGTTCCTAATGGAATAGCTTGTAAATCTACAGTACCACGATTCCTAAATCTGTGCCAAACCACATTAAATTCATTTATGGTGGTGCAGTTACATGACCTGTTTTATGGCTCCATGCACAGAGGAAGGGCTGTCCTTTCTTTAAACTCTGCAGAAGTCTTTTTTTCTGCATCTCTGACCACTGGGATGTAGCAGAGAGAAACAGTTCATTTGGATTTGGATGCCACAGCTCACTTGGATTCTTGCCCATCCCCAAACACGTAGTGGCAAAGCACAAGTCTCTTCAGTATACGAGTGCCCTTTTCTATATACAAAACTTGCAATGAGCCAACTTTTTTAGGATGCTGTAGTATCCTTGGGGTTAAGTTGCCTGGGAAATCATGTCTGGAAGCAGATCTCCTATACAACCTACAGTAGTTGCAGTACAGCTCGCAACGCTGGAGGCATACAGAAGGGTTGGGCAGAAATGGGGTGCATGTGTGGAGGGGGTGAGCAAATGGATGAAGCCTGCAGCTTCTCTGAGAGGTGAGGAAACCGCATACCTGCTATAGGGAAATTATTCAGGAAAGTCCTTGGGTTTCATCTTCTCTGAGCTGACTGACTTCTGGGGTGTGATAGTGTCCTACCCTCACGCTGGGTGCCTGTCAGTGAAACATAATAGGCTGTTGACTCATTTCCCAAAGGAAGTGGTAAAAGCCAGGTTATTTGCAAGGCTTAAAATTAGACTTGACAAAACCCTTGGCAAGGTACCGAGAAATTATGTTGCATTTGCAGGGAGATGAAAGTATACCGGCTTGCACTTGCCAGTGTTTCTCCCTCTGCAGAAGCCTCCTGCAAACCCAGATTTACAGGTGTCAGAAGCAGCCATGTAGCAACAGTGAATCCTGTCATATTGTGGCTGTTGCGTACTGAGCTGCGAGTTCTGTGAAGGAATCCGTGTTAACTGGGTGCAATGGGCCTGCTTTGCTCATCTGTGGAGGGGGCCAGTGGAAGCCAGGATCTTGCACCCTGGCAGCTCTGGGTGGCCAGAAGACGGTGGGTTCAACGGGAACTGTAGTGAATCCTGGCATCCCGTGAGTCCTGGGAGCTGCTCATGGGAAACCTGCAAACTGCTTGGAAACACAGCCCTGGGAAGGCACAGAAGTTTGCAGGGTGAGCTTCTAGACAGCTGGTCAAACAAGCAGGTAATTATGCAGATTTCTATCTAAAGGAGTATATTTTTCTACAAGATGTCTGAGTTTGAATGAACTCGCTTTTTCCGATTGGAAAAAAGTTTCACAGTTTAAAAAAAAGAAAAAAGAAAAAGTATTGTTACTAATCTACTAGAACCATACTTTAATTGAATCCTTTGGGACCTGAAAAAAGCATGAAAGAGAAATTTAAGATGCATGCAAAAAAGTTTCAGTTTAATGAATATCCTAGATAATCAGAAGGATTTCACCTTGAATTCTCTCTAAAAAGTCTTCCATAGAAAGTTTGTTTGTTTGTTTGTTTTTATTAGAGGATAAAGAAAATCTGTTTTATGAGCATCAGCTGGAATATTAAACCCATTCAGAAGTATTCAGTGTTGCCAAAGTAGTAATCCACCAAATTCTGGACAGGCAAGTGAGATGGGTTTTCCAGAATCTGATTTGCAAGTGTGCTAGGGCCTGTAGACCAAGACAGATAGGGGAGGATTTGGGGTTTGTTTACTTTTTCACTCGTTGCTCTTTTGCATTTAAAAGAGAGATTATGGATAGGGTAATGGCTAGTTAAATGGAATTTGTGATATCTGTCACCATTGATTACCAAGCAGCTTTTTAGCTTTCTGTATTTGCTTTCTGAAATGTACTTGTCTATTTGCATATGAATTGAGTGTAGAATTGTTCTATACTCGGGTAACTTGAGAGATTTTCTTAATCAGTGACAACTTTCTCTAATGGTCTGCAGGAAAGAATCCCATCATTTACCTTAACAAAATATATTTTTACTTTTTGCTTTTTTTGTATATTTTTCTGTTGCTTTTTGAGGTTGTTTTTTATGGTTAACGAAAACCAGCAATCTTCTATGTTATTACAATAACATTAGATGAAACTAACACAACTTCACTGCAAAAGCAGTGGATCTTCACTACTTTTAAAGTAAAAATTAGATTTCATGCACTGTCTGAAGTAAGAATGATGTTTTAAATTGCAATCTGTTTTTTCTGTTTTGTTTCCCTTCCTATTACTTTATTAGCTAAAACCATCAACTCAGTTCCACGAATATATTTAGCTGACTGCTTTAATCTAATTTTCTCATTGAGCATGCATTAGAATAAAAAAGCAAATCAATAGCACTCTTGGATTTCTTCAAGATTGTTTCAGTTGTCCCTCCTCTGTGTCATCATCCTTCTCCTTTTATAAGACAACGAGCAAAGATGGCAAGCACGGGTATTTAAGGGTCAGTATTCCATGCCTTTTAAATGTATGAGGAAATTGTTGTTCTTAGGATGTTATTAGCTCTGTGGTCTGATTTGTTTGTGCAATATACTGCTAATGCATCCTTGGTTTAACAGGAAAACGCATCCCACTATTACAGAACTGATGTCCTGGCGGACTGTTTTCTCAGGTGCATCTGAGACGTGTGCTGCTGTCTACATTGGTTTGTTGTTCTGTTGGGTTGTGGTGTCAGGTGCTCATAAACAGACTTCATGGTCCTCATCTTCTTGTCTTTTGATATATAGCTTAGTCCTCAGATCAGTTGGTAGGTTTTCTTTACTTGTCTGCCAGCTCCATGAGAAGCTGTTGTTTAAAGTTGACAGGTGACATACTTCCCCTGCCCCCCCGACTTCTGTTCCTGATTTAATTATTTTTGTTTATAATGTACTGTGCTCTATGGATTTATCATTAATCTCTCAACTGGATCTCAGCTTCTAGGAAATTCTACAAGTTTCTTCAGATTTTTCAAAAGTGCATTTCTAGAGTAAAAGCATCATTCTCTTCCAGCATTGCTTTCTCTGGGATGTTTCTAAAACAAACATGGTCCCTATTTTCCATATTCAGGCAGAGACATGCTCCTGTCTCATGCTCTCCGGAGGCCCCACCCTGATGATAGCCGTTTCGGTCATTGACCATCACTTTGAAAGATCTTCCCCAGAGCAGCTTGTGTGCTGGTGTCATGTGAAACTAAAGTGATACAATAAAAGTGATGAAAAAACCTGTGTTTTCTAGTGGAAGTTGAGGTGTGCAGAATGCTGACACTGTCGCCCCTGGTCATACCCTGGACCAACAGACTTCTTACCTACTGAGACAGCTGCCGTAGATTCTGTGGTGTAGAAGAGATGCTTATGATACTATCACATGCAGGACAGGACATTTGATGCTGATATATGCTGAATTTATCTGGAACCACAATAAAATCCATAAGAGATGCTTATGTGTAATCATCTGTGGGATTTGGGTTTAATTTAAAGCACTTTGTATCTAAAAAGAGAGAAAACATAAGGAGGAAGGAATGAGTTTAAGGTACTGAATAGAATGAATCAACATGTAAGCCAATGTTATGTTGTCTTTAGAAAGCAGGAATAAATGACTAGGGATGTAGTCTATTTAGAAAAGGGCGGAAAAAAAAAGTACAAGTTCTTCAGCCATCTTTATCCATAGAATACTAAAAAGTAAATTTAACTACTAAAGATATAAGGTATTTGCTACCAGAACAAATTTTGTATGTGTTATGTTGTCAAAAGCAGAGATTGCTGTGAGTGTAGATGTAACAATTTACAAAACAGTGATGTTCAGTGATCTTCTTTTCCAATTTTAAATTGGAAAAGAAGTTAAGTTTATCGTTTGTTATAATGAAAGGATAAATTCCTGTGACATTTTGAAATGGAGATGGATCTTATTTTCTTCTGAAAAGACTTATTTCGATATTATAAAGGAAGTGGCTTAAATAGGTTTTGACTATCCATTGCCCTTCTTCATCTTACTGATGTATAAGATTACTAATTGCCTGTAAAATTTTAAACTAGTGGTCCTTCTGGAAGGACCTAAGACATGTTATGGGATGACTAATACTTACAACATCCCTGTGAGACAAGATTGAATTAATACCTATGTTACAGACAGATAAATTTTAATAGACTATATGCTTTGGCTCACATAGTAAGGAAGTGGCTGTGGAGATGCAAAGCTTTTTCTCCATCAATGTTTGCTGTGTCCACCCTGAGTAAAGTGGCATAGCTACCTTGTCAGTTCACTGACAAAACATGAGAAATTGGCACCAGCGAGACTTGTTTGGCCATCATTTTCCAAATGTCGTAGTAATATGCAACTCTTCAGTCCCTCATCCCCTGTGTTTTCTCTGGCTGAACCAATTCACCCTTTCAACACAAACATGCAGACAGCTTCTGTCAAACTGAAACCTCTGTGTCCTTCAGCTTAACAAATACATTGCAAGCACTGTGCTGTAGATACCCATGCAATTCTTTGCACATACATGCATTTTTTGATAAAATTTAAAATAACTTCTGAACAAGAAGTCTCTCCCAGGTTTTCTCCTCATCTTGGCAGAAACTTTTATCTTTAGGTATTAACATAACTACAATATGCAAATGTATTTAGCATTGCATATTTTAGTATTAAACGCCTATTTCTGAAAGCAGCCATTTCTGTCTAATGTTTTGCCAGTACCTTTTTGACATTACAATATTTCCCCTTACAAGATCTATTCATTTCTGAATTAGAATGCTAGCAGTGTCATGTAAGCAAATACAGATTCTTTATAACTCACTAAATTTGCTCTTCAGAATTTACTATTAAGTGTAGTTCTTTTTAAGACTGGTTATCACTTTCCTACAGTTTCTCTTGACTCCTGAGGAACACTGATAATTTCTTATTTGTGTTCTAATACTGAGAAATGCCAGAAAAAAAATCCATGAATAAACATCCTACTTGTGAGTCAAGATGCGGCTTTGTTAAAATTATTTGGATTTTACTTAATGGTTTTTCTCCAACATTTGCTCCTGAAAAGTAATGGCATACCCAGGGTATCTTGAGCTTACATAATTGAGTTAAAATTTTATGCTTTAATATTCTTTATTTTCAATGCTTTCATAATATAAGCTTTTGCAAAAGAAAAACTGTACTTTATACTTATTTTACTGTGAAAGTGGCTTCAAGTATTCTTCAAAACTAAACTTGACTTTCTTTAGATATTCAGCTTATTTTCACCGATAAACTGTCGTAGTAAATTATGTCCTTAATGTGGCAGAAAAAGACTTAACTGCAAGGTTCAAGCAAATGATTTATTTGAACTTCTCATACAGACTTAACACACCACTGCTGCAGGTTTTACAGATACAATGGAGGAATGCACTATTGCAATTTTTAAAGCAAGAGTAGTACACTATTACAACCACAAGCGATTCACAGACAACCACAAGCACACATGTGTTTACAAACTTAAAGCATAAACGATATTCGCTTACACCTCCAGGTAAGGGCTCTCAATCCAGGGAAGCTACCTCGACCGGCATCCTGATCAAGGGGGGGAAGGGTCTCCTTCACAAGCCAACTGTATAGTTGGAGAAATGACTCCCTCATTTCCAACCTGAATCTTAGGAGTTTTATCCCCTGACTTGTGGAATGGTGTGCGTATGACTATGTCTGAGTGGATTATGATATATGCCTAAATGGATTATGTATATCTGTGTGGAGTTTCCCCTTATCTTTCCTTTGCTGGTCTGTGATTGTTTGAATACACAAGGTTGTCATTTGAAACTGAAGCTGAAACCCTCCGGTTCTGTTTGTTTGTTTGTTTTTTCCCTTGCTTCCTCAGGCAACTGAATAGTGGTTGGATTGAGACTCAGGGCATACTATTTGTTAAGGGATTTCAAGGCTCAGTACAGGTTTTGGTTCTTTGCATGGTGCAGCCACCGCCGTTTAGTTTAGGGTTTATCAGGCAACCCGCGACTAAGGTGTCTACAGAGCTCCCCGTGAGTGGTCTCTGCAGAGAGACGGGCCTCACGGCAGTCCAAGCCTGGGTCACTCTTGCAACCCGCCATGAGTCGCCTGGGTACACTAGGCATGGTGAAACTCCTTTGTTAATTGTGAGCTGGACAATCCACACGGTCCTCCTTGTAAATAGGGTCAGTTCCTCAGATTTAGGACTTGGAAATTTTTTTCTGTTCGCTTAAGAATATGCTTGAATGTGAACATGTGAGGACTCTCAACGGAAATAAAGGTCACAGGAAACTGATCTCTTAATTGTTGTTTGCATTAATAACACAACAGAAATTAGTAGGAAAAAAGGACAAGAGATGACATGCTGTGCAGCACTTAGCTTTCCATGTGCTGCTTGGGTCATTAGCCGATGTTGTTCCCTGTTATCACTTCATCAGCATCCAAAAGCCAACACATAATTTAGGCTGGAAAGTATGTTTGGTGTCATCTCCTCTAACTGCCTGCTCAAAGCATTTGCTAGCCCTTCTCTGCTCCCTTCCTTGGGAGAGATTATTGCTGAGCCCAACTTGTCCAGGGTGATCCCTGTGGTGGCATAAAATTGTTGAGGGGATTTATGTGTCTCTGTGTGTATATAGAGAGAACTATATATACAAATATACGTACTTATAGTGGAAAAATTATTTGTCAGAGGGAACATCCAATATATAGTATTAGTGCAAGGTACAGTATTCACCTTTCAAAAAAAAATTTTTTTTTTACAGTATTTACATGGGGAAACATTCTGACAGATACTAAGATGTATAAAAACTTACATGTTTTTTCATCAGCTACTGTAGTTGTTAGTGTGCATTGAATGGGATTATTTTTTCGAAGGGCAGTGAAGGCTTACCTTTAAAAGTAGAATCCAAGTGACAAATTGCAGATAATTTGGGGTACTAGATCACTAGGATTCCTTATCTAAATTGTTTGCATGTCAGATTTCCTTTGTAGCACTGAATAATTTGGATAAATGACCCTTCAATTTGTAATTGAATTTCCTTAACAACAGTTGGGTGATGGTACATAAAAAGTAACACAAGCCTTTAGCAGTGCCCTTTCCTGGAGCTTGTCACAGTGTCTAACTCTGATAGTTGATGACACTTATTACTAAAGTCATATTTCCTTAAAAGCTGTGGCTTTGCTGAGGTTGTGTCTAAAATCATACTTTCTCCTTTAAGTGAATTGTACAGGGGTAAAATCAAACTGATTTTTTTGTTAGTAGTAGAAAACTTTACAGGCAACTAATTTTCCTCAAAATATATTCTCAAAAACTAAGGTGGTTGTTAGAAATTTAGTTTCCTGATATTTATATACTGAGATACCAATTAATTTAATTGTCAGTAATTTAACTTTACTGGCATAAGGGAAGTTAATTCTGGATTATTTCCACGAGAACTACACAACTTCTATAGCTATGCATATGTTGTCTGAAGCTCATATGGGACCAAAATCACCTCTATCAATACTGGGATTTTTGCTGACCTAAGAATTTGAGATTTGGCCTTTAAAATGCAAATATTGTGTAATATAGAAACAGAAATGGAGAGCAAATTGTAAATTATAGCTAATTTATTTCTTCAATGAAATTACTTTCCCTGATTCTCTCTGACTGGTACAGCTAGAAGAATTCAAAATCTAACCTTTAAAACAGTCTGGTCATACCTGTGTCTCGCAGAAGAAAATGAAAAACATTTCAAGAACAGATATCACCCAAAGAAACCAAATCTTCTAATATGTCATCCATATTGTTTGAACTCTTGATTTTTTTGGCTTACTAAAAGATTACTAGTATTTGTGTAAAATCTTTTAAACTCTCACACACACAAATTTTTAGAGGCATAAAACTTGAATTTGCTGAAACATTCTCAAAAATACTTTTCATGTTAACACCTTTCTCTTTGTAAATTGAGACAATAGCACTAGCCTGAGATCTAATTGTTTATTTTTATTCCTCATCAAGCTTTCATATATATCTTTTGGATTGGATTCTGTCTGTAGTTCCCTCTTTCTAGAATACAGGAGTGTTTCTGTGGCTCTACTAAGTGTTTTGTACCTTGGCTTTATCTGGCTTTCTTTAAAATGTCTTGTGATGCTGCAGAGAGTATAATGCTTGTTAAAAATGATTCATAGGTCAAATACCTGTCATTATTGGTACAGGTAATGGCATGATAGCAATTTGGGACTACTGGCTGCTTGGGTGTCTGGGATAGCAAAGGTCTTTTGCTTTTACAATACCATACACATGACCTCACTTTATCACACAAAATACCTAAATTCACTTGGTCTTATGTGCTTATTTGCTCTCTCTTAAGTCAAATTTGTCTGTTTTGACACTCCAAGAATATAAATTCTTCAGACTGGGTAATTCTCCCCTTGTTTTTATGTTTGAAAAATACATGGTGCACTAGACTACCTCCAGAAAATGTAACTGATTGATAAGACTGATAGATGTTTGCTCAAAGATGCCAGAAGTTGTTCAGGTCCTTGCCATCTGTAACCTGAAATGTACTGTTTAATCTCCCCTGGTAATAAAGAGGGTTAAATCCTCATTGTAGTTGGCACTAACAGGACTTTCCACATCGTTTTGACTATATTGGAAAATTGATTCAGATGTAGTGGCTTACTCAATCTTGAATAAAAATACAACAAAATAAACAGATATATTAGTCTCCTCATGCATCTTTGTCTTCAGTGCCTGAGTTCTGTAAGTTTTTTCATTTCTGTGAGATTCATTAAAAGCCATTATACTTGCAAAGTACTTGGTGGACTTCTGATTTCTACAAAGAAAATAATTGTGCTAGATAAGGAAATCAAAGGCTTCCTATGCATAAAAGTACCTAGAACACTTACAGATTTATGACTGCAAAATTCCAAAAATGCTGTTTATCAAAATAAAAGCACAACACATTTTATAAAAACTAAGGACATTTCAGCAATTTCTTAAATTCAGATCTTAGCAAAGCAAATATTATCTAAATAAAAATAGTGAGAACAGACCTTTCTTTGGGGACAGTGCAATTTTGATGATGTTGATAAATAAAGGATATCATTAATAAGAAGACTTGTGATGTTTAATGCTATTTTAATTGGATGATGTTAAAGTCTAGATTGACTGAAAATAGCGTTGCCTTCTGAGCTGTAGTAAAAACTGCTATGAATAATCATTCACTAGAGGTTTTTGACAAAGGCTTTTATAATATATCACTTTTTCAATTATATTTGGTTTTTATAAGGGAATTCTGTACTTGGGGAACAACTGACTGTATCTGCCTCTGAATGTGTGAAGTTGTAACAATTTCCCTAGAAATGTCATCGCTGGAAACAGTGTTCTTAGGGTTGGCATTAAAATGTCAGTGCACCAACTGTTCAGAAAGCTGCTGAGTTTCATGATACAAATATTGCCATCTTCCAAGTCAATTAAGTAAGCCAAATATGCTCTTTTCATCCCCATTGGCTTCTAAGCTTCACCAGAAATAGTTAGATAAATGTGACTCCCATTTTAGTAATTTGTGTATTTATCTTGTTACTCTCTAGGATACTCTTCATGAAAGCTTTCAAAATGAGTGCTTTGTATTCAACTCTTAAACCCTTATATAAATATCTACAAGTGCACAGAAGCATTTGCTTGATTTCCCCTCCCTTTCCAAAAAAAGCTGAACATTTGAAATTTCTGATTGTCTTCAAAGGAGGTATGTGCATATATGCACAGATGGTGTTTTTAGAAGCCTGATTTTTCTGCCCAAACTTTTAACGAGTGCAGTCTTGCATGGAAAGCAGCTCTCTTTTGTGCAATTATTTTTTTGGAAAAAAATACGTGCAGTATGGTACTGCTAACAATGGCAAGGTTGGGCTCTGGGCTTTAAATAAAAGTAATTCCCCTATTCTTTCTTGAAAACACAACCTGTCTCTTTAGTACTTAATGTTCACTTGCCTGGGACCAACAGGTGAGGCAAACACCTCAGAGCCCCAATGTCAGCCTATCAACGGTACAGGGATATCAAACTTTTGTGACAAGAATCGGAGTGAATGAAGTAGAATTTTTGGACGCTATCATCAGATGATCCATCTGGTTTCCAAGGCTTGGGGGTCTGCATGCAACTGTGCAATGCCCTCTAAACCGAAACTTCAGATGCTGCCCTGACTTCCAGAGTATGAACCCTTTATTGAATTTAGCATTTTAAAGGGCAGTTCTACTCTGGAGGTGTATGCTAGTGATCCATATGAATGGCAACATTTATAAACCTTATCAATTAGTTCTGAAGCTTTTGTGAAATCACATAATATCTTTGCTTCTCAAAATCGTTAGTCACAGATTTACATAGAACAGCACTGAATTTCAGCAGAACAAACCCAAGCTTTTTAATTTGTAACTCTTTTTTTTTTTTAACCTTTTTTTAGTTGCCTTCAATTTAATTGATTTGTGAATTAACCTCCACTAAAACTGTAGTAGTATCTTAAGCTTTTTATGTGTTCTGTAGGTGTACTTTCTATCAAAATTTGAAACACTGAACAGGTAAGAGAATACAATTCATGAACTGATATATATATTTATTTTTTTAACTCAAGTTTTTAATACATTTCAGTTGTTATTTTTTGTCTTGCTAGGAGCTAATGTATAAATAGTTGCAAATGCAAATCTTCAGTCTCTGTTTTTGCTTGACTTCTCACTCCAGTGGTTTTCTTTGAAGCAGCACTTATAAATATTCTTTAATAGATGAAAATATCCTTGAAGAGCAAATGCATTCCTAAAGTGTTGTAAATGTCAAAGGAAGGATGGAGGTAAAAATTATCTCTGAATTTAATATTTCTACCAGAAAATTCCCCAGAGGGAAAGAAGCTTGCAAAGAGCACTGATAATGCATAGATACTCATGCTGATTCAAGAACTGATCTTTAAGATCTGATGCATGCTCAGGTTTGTGGAAGGTTATATCTGATTTAAGTTACTTAGTTTCTCCTTGCACTAATGGATTTCTGTATGTCTATGAAGGAAATGAAACTTGTTTTCCATATGAGCTTCACTTTCTAGCCTTGGCTTGAGTCTCTAATCACAAACTCAGTTTTTCATGAACATGCTTTTTTGATCATTCTCTGCCCTAATGAAGCCTACAGACATACCCTTCTGCTTCCTTCATCCATATGCTTAAGGGATCTGTGCAGATGTTATAGATACAGGAATATACAAGGATAACAATCAGTTAATCATCCCCATGTCCTTAAGTATAGGAGGTTGTTCTAGCTACTCCACAAATTGTGTGTATTCTTTAGTGTTTTATACAAATTGATCAAAGCAGATTATCAAATTACCAACTTTTTTTTTTTTTTTTTTTTTTGGTCACTACCAAAAAAACCTATGCATGTATCAAAGAGTAATAGACTGCATCGGGATACTTATCTGAGAAGAAAACGTTCCGGAAAGGCTTTGAATATTGCTTGGGGAGAGGCAGTGAAACGGTTAGGTGGTGAGAACTGAAAATCAGTGAGGTTCAATATGCTGGAAAGAGGTCAGAGGAGCTGAGGAAAGTCTGCAGTGCTGAAGAAAGGCTGGAGTATTGGATTAAATTGGTGATAAGTGGAAATCTGGGTAAGTAGACAGGATGAATCAGATTGCCAGATGTCTCTTACAGCAAGTTTCTTCTGTGTTATGTTACAGAGGTGGAAAGGAATATCAAACTCGGGTGGAATGATGAGTAACAATTCAATCTGTAGCTAAGAACATATGGAAATTGTAGAGGGGATTGTTATATCAGAATATGGTTCTTTGTCAAATGTTTCTCAAGAACCTGTTGATACTGATTTTTACTTATGGTGACCAAAAAAAGAATACTTTTGATAGGTTATCATTATAAACATTTTTCACATCCCATAGTAGCTCTGGGGAACAGTAAAATCAAGGACAGGTAGCAAGTCCCTGAGGCTTTACCAAATGGGAATTTTCCCTTCAGCTGTTAAATGTTTCACTCTAATTTGGAATTAACTGCATAGTTTAATACTTGGAATGTCTCTTGAGACATAATTTCATTTTCTCTCTTTATATACTTCCCCTAAAATATGGGAATATTTGCACTATGAGAGACACAAACATAAAAGAACAAGGCTGAATATTGAAGACATCTGTTGTTCTCAGTAGGAATAGGATCCTGAGGGAATAGGATGATCTAATTGAGCTAATATAAATTGTGAACTATGACAGATTCATTTAAAAGAAATCTGAAATGGGGTTCTAACTTAAAATGCTCAGGAAAAAAAGTCTTGGACCTGCAACGTTAAACTAAGTTGCATGAATTTTTATCTCTTGTCTTCTCTTTACATCAGCTGTTTCTTGTAACATTGTGTTCAGAGACTTGGCTTCAGAGTGTGTCCAGTATGTCTTCACTTGTCACCTTCTTGCTACTCCTTGATCTCCTTCCTTGTGTTCGTCGTAGGCTGGAATGTAATTTGCAAAGTTTACACATCAGCATTCATGCTTATTTTTCAGGTTCTCCTCAATTTTTGAAGTATATATAAGATTTGCTAGACTACTATAGGCTTAAATAAAATTGCATTTATTGCAGTTTAGAAAAATGAAACTAAAATCGGAATGCTTTGAACAGCATAAGTGTCTTTCATTCTCCGCAGGCTAGACAGAACAAGATAAAGCACAATAAGATATAAGATGAAGTCGTTCCTTTCAAAGCAGTCCTCTCTGTCTTGTGTTATCTGTTGGACTTCTTACTCTCCTTGGCACCCAATTTTTAAATGCTATAACTAGTATATGTGAAGTGAGGACTTCCATGTCTCCATGGCTGTCTCGTGAGACTTGGAATTTCGTTTCTGTATTGGTCACAGTCTTGTAATCACTGCTGAGGTTTTTTGTTTGTTTGTTTTGGTTCCCACTCCCTCCTGTCCCCGCTTCACAGTTATCTTTACATATCTGTTTTATGCAATTTCAATAAATGATGTCTACCCTGAACTTCAATTCTGTTCTTTTGAAGCTGGCATAAGTTCTTGCATAACACACTTGGGAAGTAATTCTGGGATCACTCATGATATATTGTCAATTACGATACTCTGCTCCAGTAGCTTGCGACCATACTGTCATGTAATGGGAAACACCAACTCCTCTCTTGCAGAGCCTTCCGTGCTCTTAATGTGCAATTTTTCTTCATAGAAACCCTCTTAAAAATAAAAGGGGGGGAGGAGGGAGAAAAGCTGACATGTTTGCCTCTTATATCTGTATCATGGATAAAGTACTCTGCTGCAGATCTAGGTGCTTTCGCTTCTGGCCACAGGCTTGCAGTCAAAACCTGGATGGGGAGGAGAAGTGCAGAAGAGAATGGTCTCCCCCTGTCTCCTTTTCCCTACAGGTCTGGGGCTGAACTCGGAGGTAGTGATAAGAAGGGTTGGGAGAGAGGTAGGGAGTGCTCCACCTAAATTCAGCAGCAAGGAGCAAGACTCAACTGTATGGCAGTAATTGGAAATTGGTCCGGAACAAGTTACGCCAAATGGTTTGGCTGAAGAGATCCAAGACATTTTAAGCACAATCAAGAGTGTATAGCCCAGACAGTCCTTTCCAGTCCTGTGTTTCTAATTTAACTATTCTGGACTCAAATGCAAGGATTTCTATCTCTACAACTCAATGCTTCAGGCTCTGCTTGTGTTTACAGATTGTTGTGGAGCCGGTGGTCTAATCATTGTTGGGATTTTGGAGGAAATAATCTCAATAATAACTATGTTCTTGGTGTAATAGGCTTAAAGTTTGGGCCCTTCTCTCTAGTTACAGCAGGAGCAGAAGGTGATTTTTTTGTTGTTTTGTTTGTTGTTTCCCCACAAGCTTCTGTATGAGATGTTGACAAGCATTTCAGTTCTGTGCCTTGGAGCCAGTGGCCATGGAAGCAGTGGTTTGTGACTGAGTCAAGATCAACAGCAAACAAACAGGGCTTCAGACCTCCAGAAGCTCAGATTGAGCTGATGCTGTTTTTAATGGCAAATAACACAATAAAGAGTAATAATTTGCAACCAGAGAAGGAATTGTATTGTGAAGGCAATGAGAACCTTTACCAGAGAAAACAGACATTTATGAAGCTCTGTTAAATGTTCCAGCCATGCTTTTCTGGTTGGCATTTCTGTTCTCAGTGTAATCCTGAAGCTCTGCCACTTTGCCCTCAAATTTAGAAACCTATCACATCATGTTTCCTGGTTAGTAGGATGTCACTTCCAGCCTCCTACAGGCAAAGGGGGAGAAAAAACCCAAACCAAACCCAAACCATGAAACCCCCCAAAAACTTGTCAAGTTTTTTTTGTTCCATAACTCGCTTCTATATGCAGCTGTACAGATAGAGTAACACCCTTTTTTTTTTTTCTTTTTTTTTATGATTACCTTTTGCATGTCATTCTCCCATTAAACTTGCCCACTGAGTTATCAAAAAAGAAAAAAAAAAAGCAGGAGGTAACTTATGGTCTCTCCTTCAAAGTGATAGAGGAAGCCAATTCTCAAAGTACCAGTAAGAGCAGTACTTATATTGCATCTTTTTAAGATTGTTATAATTTTAAAAGATGAGAAGCTATTTAAAACCTAGAATGGAAGGCAAATCTGGCTATACCGTGCATAAAGGAAAGAAATATGCATTTTAGTTTTACAGATTTGATGGGCCTTTCACAAATTGCAAGAATGACAATAAAAATTTGTCTTGCCAAGGAATTTTTGGAAAGCAAAAATCTTATAGGGCAACTTTGGCAATTTTTGTCTCTGACATTCAGCAAAAAGTTGTTTTCTTTTACACGAAGGACATCAGCTGTAGTTTTATTGAATTTTTAAAGCATTATCTTGATGTGCTTTCTGATAGCTGAGACAGTGTACATATTATTTCAAGGTGTTTTTTTTTACTAGCCTCAGACATATAGTCCCAGCCATTTTAAAAATCACATTTTATGCAATGTGGATTATTCTTGCAATCCTGGGGTTCACAAAGTGGTTTTTGTTAGAATTAGAGTTCCCAGATTCTGCGCATGTTTACAAAAACTAATAATAATGGCTAGGCTTTGACCTTCCTCCCCAGCCTTAAATGCAGATTAGAGTAAGTTTTTCTCATATAGAACAAGATAAAATCTATAGGAAAACACCAAGGGTTCAGTGTTGCTTTCCAAAGGGTCCTTAACTTTTTTGTTGGAAAAATGTCTTGGCCGTAATTATTTGATTGCTTATACTTTTGTTTTCTGTAGCATTTTTATTACAACTTTTATCATCTCTTTTAAAAGTAAAATACCTTAATTTTCACCACCAAAAGCTTTGTGCCATTTAAAATGGATAACATTGCTGATGCCCTTCAAAACCAAGGGAAGTGACAAGAGGAATTTTTGCACTTGGCTTAAGCTAACAAAAGAGGGTCATTAAAATTTGATCACCTTTTTAAATAAAGCACTGCTGGAAAAGGAAACACAATTGCTCTTGGCAAACCAGATTTTATTAGTTTAAATATTGGATGGTAATAATTATGTGATAGATTATCCAGTAAAGAACCAGATAAAGATGCTTTCTTTTTTAACTTCTCTTCAGAGAAGTAAATGAAGCCTGGATGTGTCAACTGAAGTAAACTAGCTCTGTGTTGCAAGGAGTGGGAATGGCTCTGAAAGTCTGTTCTGGAAGAGAAACCAGGGCAGGAGGTTCAGGATGAGGCAGAGGAAGAGCCCAGCCCAATTTACCTTAAAGAACAAAGGAGTCATGTAGAAACATGACATTTAAGGTATCATTCAGATACCTTAACTACTTCAGACGTAGGAATGTCTTGCATGATCTAAAGTAAAAATTCATTTGCTTCTTGCAGTCTTTGTTGTCTGTGGACAAGTGTGTGTACTCTGGTGACCAGTGTGAACTGCAAGTTCAGAGTGGGTGCAGTTCTGGGAAGTTGTTTTTATACTTCTGAGCAAGTTCAGAAATTGGCACTGCCCCTAAATGATGAAAGTGGTAGACCATGAGGACACATCTGTAAAAAGCCACTGGAAGGAAAGCAAACTGCAAACACCTTCTTGTGGTAAGAGAAGGTGCTATGCATAAATTCTTGCTACAGACAAGAGGGGTAGCATGCTGTGTATCTGTAACTGATCCATGTATTCACAGATTCATGGGTTTATTTTTAGCTTATTAAAAATATTAATAGTATAAACAGAATACAAAGAAGTTGTTACTCCAATTGCAATATTAACAGTTTGTGTTGATATGAGATCCCACAGAGCAAGAGATTCCTGACTAGAGACCTTCAGAAGTAGTTTTCCTTGGGTATCATCCTTCTCTAGACAGTATCGTAATCTTCCCTGAGACTGTAGGATGCTTTGAAATAAGGTGTTCTCCCATTGGTACTATTCTACTTTCATAAATCATCTTCAAGGCAGAGTGCCACACAAACCACTTTCATGGGTTTTTGTGGGTTTTTTCCCCCCCTTGGTTTGTGTTTCAAAAGATGGAATGTTCCTGGGGAAGCCAAAGCAATATATTAGTTGGAAACATTAATATTAAAAAAGTGAGGAAATTGTATGGGTGTTTTCTGATAAACATTTTGCCTTCAGAGAAAATCAACTGGTTAAAACGTCTATAACGCATTTATCTCCACCTCCTTTTTTTTTTTTTTTTCTCTTTCCTTGGGTGGCAAACAAAAGAGGTAAGCTATTAAAATGTGACCAACCTGAATCATCTCTGAAGACATCATATGGGGGCATCTGGCTAATGATAATATAAAATAATGTAGGATAAAATGTGATTACTGAATCAAAAGCAACTTGGTTAAGGAGAGTGGAATTACCTAGTTCAATCAAGAGACAAGAATGAAGACTGTACAACATGCCATAAATTCTTTATTGACCAAAACTGGTAAGGGCATCTTTGCAATTAAGATGCTTATACCTGACAAGTTACCTGTGTATTGGAAATTGTAGAGGGTGGGGGTTTTTTTTTTTCAATCTAGTTCTTTGGACATAAGATAACTCTAATACATTTTTTTTTTCTTTTTTTTTTGGCTGAAGAGCTTATCTCTTCCATTTTTAATACAGTTTCTGCAGTAGAGGTAGCTGCCCTGTTCTGATGGGAAAAAGTTTGAAATCATAATTTATGTAATATAAAACATGATTTCTACTTGGTGACTGAAGTTCTATACCCAGGCACACAGAGCAGCTGGTAGGAACCAAGAAATTTCTGCAGGGCTTAAATAGAAATGATATTCATATGCACCCCTTCCTGTATAAGACCTTAAAAGGTCTTATTTATTCTAGTGTTTAGGAGTTGTTTTCTTCATCATTATTCTAGTGTTTAGGAGTTGTTTTCTTCTAGTAGTATTTCTTCTTCTCACAATGAGAGAAACAAGTAGTGGTATTCCCCTGTATCTTTGTGTTCCTGAGCAGCAGTGCTGATTATATAAAATGTGTGTGTATTATATAAAAAATTACTGTTCTTTGTACTGATCTGCAGAGATGAGAGAAATGCTCATTACTAGCCTTGCAGTTAACTTCCTGTTCTAGGCTTCAGAGTTGGAATTTTATTTACAGCCAACTAATGAAACTTTCCTTTGCTTGCCTAGACCATATACAGGTTATCATCATTATCACTGACTTGTAACTTTATAACAGCAGACTTCATAATAAAAACTACTTCACTTTCTCAGGCTATGAGTTGGAAAATGATTTGGATTTATGCTTCAGGACTTTATTTGATCAGATCTTAGACTCTCTTGTCACTAAGAGACTGCAGTGATTTCATACTCAACTTCTATAATTTCTTGAGGTCTTAAGCACGTGGTCCCAAGTACTTTCCCTGCAATTGAGTGTTCCCAGCTGGGAACCAAAAATTCTGTCTTTCACTAATGCCAGTGAGTCACGTGTGAGACTGAATTCCCTGGTTGCTCCATTCCCCTGCTTTTAATCTTTAAGATTTACTTTGATTCTGCCTCTTTCCATCTCTGGTCCTTAGGGACTGATTTAAAGTAGCATTAGAAGGACAGATGAGGGAGGCTTGCCTACAGCCACAAGTACTTGTGGCCATACTTCTTGGAGAAGTGGTGGTATATGTGGTTGCAAAAGAATGTGTGGTAAGAGGTAGGAAGACAAATGATGGTACTGCACAGGTATTGAATAAGGCCATCAAGATCTACCAGCTGTATGTAGTATGCAACTTGAAGACCGTAATGCAGACTCAAATGTTTCCTTTACAGGGCCAGCAATGCTAAATGGGTATGCTTACTCTCTGATTTAAATCCTTGATCACTGTTTCCTATCTGAAGCACAGAGTGGGTAGCTTCTTCAGGCTTTATCTGTAGCATGAAACCTAGATGAATTTCCGGTTGACCGGATATGATCATAACATAATTTTTGGAATATGTTTTTAATTTGCCTGGAATGAAAATAAGTGGACAGAGTAAAAAAAAATTGTTATTTAGTTTACAGTGGTAGAGTTTTGAGCAAGTATAAACCTTTCTTATTACCCATGAGCAAGGTTAAGCTCAGGTTTATCAGACCATAGATGCAAGATCAACTCTAAGTCTATTTAAAATTACTTTCTTATTTGTCAAAGTTAATTTTTGCATACTTTGGGAGAGCTAATCACCTGTATTATGTGGGAGGAAGATCTATGGGTCAGTATTACAATCACACCAGTTCTGGAAAATCTGGAGTAGACAAGTAACTGCTCATGTTCCCCAAAGGACTTTACTGAAGGATCCCATAGGAATGCTGACAGACTGTTTTTCTTCTCAGTATCTGCAGGACCCTGCTCAGAGGGAAAAGACAGATACTACAGGCCTAGCAGTGTAGTAATTTAACTTGCTCTCAACACTGGTACTTCATTTGAAATAATTAACAGAAATTTTGGATGAAGGACAGCTGTTTAAAAATCACTTCAACCAAGATGTAGGCTTTGAAGGACTGTTTGGGCTGTAGCATCTGTCTTCCATCTTTCTCCTCCCTGAAGTAGTAGCTGCAGTATATTCACCCAAATGCATTGCAATTCATGCCAGATTAAGGATGTGAAGACTTAAGGATTTGCACCTTTAAATCTTTGGTTTAATTAGGGCATCAAGACACATCTGCAACCTCTACAGCATCCACAGTTGTTTTGGGCTAGCCAACAATGCCAGGGGAAAGAAAATTGCTGAAAACTGTAAGGAAGCCCTTGACTGGGAAGATGAAATGTAAGTTTTGACCATTTATGGGAAATCCTAGAAGGAAAAAGGTTCTCTCAGATGACTGAGTAAATTATTGAAGCTATGAAAACACACTTTTTTAAACCATATGTGTATTTTATATAAATATATATACGTACATATGTGTCACTACATATATATATATATAGCAAAAGCATACTTCTCATGAATATTTTTACTTATTGGCCTAAGCTGTATGTATACATTTACTATGCTTACAGAATTGTCATAGATTTGGTGCAATGACTATTTCATGGTCTTAAGAACACTGCATACCTAGTATGCATAAATAAAAGATGTTTACATCCAATTTCTGATATATTTTTCTTCTTTAACAGGTTAATGTAGCTGTTGGGGTCAAAATGCAAGCTTTCAATATTCTTGTTGCATATGGATATGTTTTAATTTTCTCAAATCTTGAAAGATCTATGGAACCTATACACTATTAAAGCTATGGTTTCTATAGCAGGGAAATTGATTCCTTCTGATTTTTTCAGTTCAGCTTTCTCTTCATTAAATACAAATGTAAATATGTGCAGAATCTAGTACAACTAAAATGAGTTATAATAACTCCATATATTCTTTCCACAGAGGAGAGAGATTTGGAATTAACAAATTCTTTTGTCTTGGAGGCAAAATGCAAATTTCTTCTAAGTGGGGTATGTGAAACTAAGATAGGAGTCCAAAGCCACAAAAAAAAAATAATCTCACATGCTTGTTGATAGTAGTATGCCTCAGTCTTTTTTGATTTTTTTTTTTGAGAATACTCAGCATTGGTTTGTTTTTTAAGTTGGAAGACATGACCATACATACAAAACAGGATCTGTATAATAAGGAAGAAAAGATTTTAGTGTTCTGTAGAAAGATTATTGATAACACTGCCCGTGTAGGCTTTATAGTTAGCTTTGCATACAGATATTCAATTTATATTGAACATTAAAAGATAGTACTCTAGCTTCTGCAGTGAGAATTTTACAGTGCATGCACAGAACTTAATGTGCAACATGAAAACTGCATTATCCCATTTTATGTTTCAGCAGGTAAGTCCCAGTCTTGTTTATTCTCCAGCACAAACCGCAGGCTGGCTATGGAAGGTCAGGCTGGGAAGTTGCTCGTGTTTGACACTGCAACATTCTGGAGTGATGAATATTTAATTAGGCAAGTGTGGGAGGTTGAAGCAGCCGTAGCTCCTAGTTGACTGTCTGCAGTATCATCTTAGTGTTGTGTGAAAACGAATCCTTGGGGTAAGCTTCAAGGACACCGAGTAGGTAAAAAAGGCATTCTGACAGAGCAGGTAGTTACAGAGAAGTTAGAAATAATAGAGACAAATGTTTTAAGTGTTTTTGTTACACTGGTCAAAGGTTTTATGTTCTGGTGGGCTAAGCCACCATGTTTTATTAAGCTCCGTAAATGCAACAGAAAATTAAGTTAGAACCTGTGGAGTCTGGAACTGTAACAGCGATGAAAGTAATTTATTTTTATGCAGGTATTAGCTATTAGAATGGAGCACATGTATAATTTGTTGATAATATGCAAACAGCATGAGGTAGCAGTCATTTCTCTGTAGTCCTATTTTAAGCACAGCAATAGGGCTATTTGATTTTGAGGATATTATTCTTAGCAAGCTTTCAGGAGAAGTTAAAAACTATAGACAAAAGCAAGAAGACTGTACTAATTTTCAGTGGCATAGTCCATGATAAAGATTTCTTATTATCTTTTATTCCACATTAAGAAACATTGCATGCCATTTGGATAAATAACAGTTGGGCTACTAGAAAGTGTTTAATTGTGCTATGAAGGGGTTAAAAAAAAAAAGTCTGTCTTCATAACCAGGGACCTTGGCAGTCCCCTCACTATCTGTTCTGGGCTCTGGGGAGGTTACTATTCCCACATAAGACAGAACAAGATCATGTCCACGTCCCAGGTAGGCATCCATTTTAATATGGAATGGACGAAGCAGAAATAGTTTTGTGTCCCTTGTTGTCGCTATAACATTCAGGACAGACAGCAATGAGCAATAACCATTTTGAGCTAAGTAAATTTAGCTAGCACGTTACTATTAATCAGTTAGGAAAGGAACACATATCTGCATCTCTATTTACCCAGCTCACATGCTAGCATATAACCATCTCTGGTTTGTGTTAATATCTAAGACTAAATTTGGGAAACAAGGTGCAGGAGAATTTTTGTTGCTATTCACTGGCTATGGCTAAAAGTGGTGGCTGATATTTTCATAGACATGGTGAATAATTTGGGATTAGTTCTGCAATCTCCAGTGACTTCTGCGATGAAGGACTCTAATCCTGCTGCATCCGCTTTAGAGTAATGGTGGCCAGCTTTGGACACCTTGGGACACAATACTGTCGAGTCGAGAAGTAGAAGTCCAGAGAAGAGCTATTAAAATAAACACATTAGGGATTGTGATTTAGGAAGACCCTTACTTTTATGACAGACAGGGAGCAACTGAAAGGAGATCTGATGATGGTCATCTACTTGTGGCAGCTGTTTATTATGCTGATTGTAAACATCTCGCTGTTACCTTGTGTTCACCCATCTGTTTGTTTCTACCCATCTGTTGTTTCTTGCCATGTGCTTAGGTTGTAAATGTTATCTCTGTTCTTTGAAATAAGGAGGTTAGAAATCCTCTGAGAAAATGTTCAGTTGTGGAATTCAGCATTTGCATTAAGAACAAAAGCCCTTGCTGAAGCCAACAGTGAGGAAACTGTGTACAGGTTTTCAGTGCTCCTGCTTGACTTCCTGCACTCACCCTTTCTGATGAGGCTGAAGCATCTAATTGAGTTGATTTTGTAATTGTTATAAGATTTCATTTTGCTCTTAGTCAATAGCGCAGGCTAGTTCAGGAGGAAATTTTGCTTTTTGAAGTTGGAAGAGAGTTTCAATAACAAGTGCAAATGAAAGAGGTATACAAGGCAAATCGCCTCCAAGAAGCCAATCAACTTGTGCCCTGTATATGTCACTTCAGCTTGTGCTGTTGCTTTTTTGTTACCAGACTAGCAAGTTTATATCTGGTGTGCACTGTCATCCTTATTGCACGGGCTTCTTCTTCTCATCAAATATTTGTGATGGCTTTTTTCTCCTTAAACCGTTATACTGTGCTTTTTTGCAAGTTAAGTCTTTGCCATTGTTACATAATATGATGACAGGCAAATTTAATTTTTTCTTGAGTATTTAAGAGATGGTTTTGCTTTGTTTTGTTATTAAATATAAACTGTATGTAGTAACTCTTTCTCTCTCAGAAAGAAATTACAATGCTAGCTAATTCGTTATTACTTATAATTTTATGCCAGGCTGTCACGATCTGGGCTGGACAGACCAGGGACTCATGTTTAAGTCAGAATTCCCTTGGGCTAAAAGACAGCAAATGATCAGTTAAAGATTTTATTCATGACAGAAGCAAACTGAACTGGGGAGGCGTGATAGTAGGTGGCAGGGTTTCTCACAGCAGGAGTTGGCATGAGACTACTTCTGTAAACCCTGTAACCCAGCGTAACCATATGCATCAATTCAGGGAATAAGGAGATCCCTCCCGTCGAGTGATGAGGTTCAGAGCAGACCCCCTTGCTTTCCAGACTCCTCCTCAGAGAAAGGCCAAGGGGTGGCTGGATCCACTCTTAGTCCCAGACTTGGTCAACGGTTTATGTCGTAAAGGGATGAGGTGTAGGGATTGTGGGGGAAAAAAAAGAGAGAAGAAGACAGAGAGAGAAAAAGGAAGAGAGAAAGATTTCACCAGTCCTGGGTCCAGCGTTGGTCCAGTCAGCCGAGGGGTCCAGTCCCGGTGGGCTTGCGCACCTGGGGCTTCAGTTTGTGCCCTTTTATCATCTTTGCCCCTCCTTTGGGTGGGCACCCAAACTCGTCAGGCTAATGAGCAGTGTGTGAGCCTTTGGGCTTGGGGGTCATTTGTGGAGTAACTTCTCCTTTCCTGCAGATGTGGCCATTGTTTGATCTTTGTCTCCGAAGAGCTTATCAGAGCAGGGAGCTGCGTAACCTCCAGCACGCCCTCCCCCTCCTGTAGCTGATGTTTGAGCTGATGGACTTTTCACCTGGGTTCCTTGCTGTGCAGGGTTTGTCTTTAAGCAGAACTTGCCCCACCACAATGTTTGGGACATTAACTCTTTCAGTCTCTCACACAGGCCATCACAATGTTGTGTTCTGAGACAGGCAGTGCATGTGGGCTTAAGATTTTTTTTTTTGAAGGAAGATTAGACTAGCTTGTCCCAGCAGCCTATGCAATATAAAAATCAGGGTGTTTTTTTTCCTTACTTATTTTAAAACATGTTTTCATATTGCTGTTAATCGATTTCTGCTTTGGTTTTGATTGTTTTGGTTTGTTTTATAGTGAAATACTATTCCTACACAAGAACAAGAAAAGAAATACTGATTACATACCTGCTAATACTGACCAGCTCTGAACTAACAAGATTTGTGTAGTTTTGTCTTTTGCAGTGTGAGACTAAAGCTACATCAGTGCATACCCCCCTCCTGTATATGGTTAGGGTGCACTTCAGTTGCCAACACATGGGCCTGGGGCATAGGCCAGTGATGCTGAGACCCTAACTGAAGCTCTAAAAATGCATGTGGAATTATATCTATGGATGGAATAGAACTGAATTTCATAAATTGATCGTTTTCTTGCCATGGTGACAAAGATGTTTAAGATTTTTCTTGTAGATTTGTTTAGAAATCCTCAAAGGAAGAAAATATTTTATTATTATCAATTAGTTTGTCTTAACAGCTCTATAGTACACTTTGTAAATTCAGGGAAGCTTTTCCATTTTGCATGTAAACTGGACTGCTATTATGGACAGTCTTTTTAAAAAAAAATGCATATGTTTCCTCCACAGTCATTTCATGCCTTCCAGGTACTTCAAAACAAAATAATTTTGTGTTTCATATTATTCTTGGAGCTTGTCAGCTGGACTGGGTAAAACAATTTGAAAATCCAGGACTTTACAAACAACGTTTACTTTTCCTTCCATTTACTTTTCTTAATGTCTGAAAAACTCTTTTGTTTTGTGTGTGTGCATTTTATTTCTTCTCCATTGTACTTAAATAATGGCTTTTAAACCCTGATTTCTAAGTACCCGATTCTAAAGTCAGAACTTACAGGAATTGATCCAGATCCCTCTGACATTAATAGGAATTTTCTTTCTTTTTTTTTAATAGGTTTTAGTTCAGATTTAATTCATAGATTATTAATTATTAGGGGTGGACGTAGCTTATAGATATAAAAAGTATTTATATACTTCAGTGCAAAGAGACTGGTTCTGACTGAGGACTTCAGTGTGTCCCATCAATTAAAAAAAAAAAAACCCCAAAAATGTACATTACCATTATATGGAAGTTGATACTCTCCAACTGTCCTTCATGTTGTTTCACTATAATATATTTGTCAACAAAACCATGATGGTTTTATTACAGTTTTCCATTCTAATTTTCCTGTCCTGTTTTCCCTGATCTGTTCTTTTGATTTGGGGTAAGCAGCTTTAGTCCAAAGATTAGTCATCCTTTTCTGTTGAGCAGAGAAATATTGGGAGCTAGATTCAGATCCAATTCTATCCAAATACTCCACTGTTTGTTAAGAGCCTTGTATTGAAAATGGTCAGAAACCTTTCATGAACTCTTTTTTAGGTAGCAATAAGTGTTATTGCCGTGTTGAAATGTAAAAGGTTTAGGAACAAGTGTCAGAGCTGATGTAGCTTTGTCTTGGACGGGGACGGGGGACACCACCAACAACACATGGTGTTAGTGATACATGCTTATGTAAGGCTTTAGAAAACTAGCATTTCAGTTCTTTATTTTGAAGTAACACTGCTAGTGAAACTTGTATAAAGCAATTAAAAATGTCAAAAGATTAAGAAGGTCAAGGACTCCAGCTAAGAACCATTTGCATTGGCGTCTTCTGTCCTCTTATAAAGAAGAGATACACACTTCTGTTTTCAGTATCTCTTTACCTCTGCCAGCTATTTAAGCAATTTCCTTTTCAGAGACCAGAGGTGTTTAGAAACTGGTAAGGCATACTGCAATCTCTAATGCCTCGAAACTTGATGATTTTGCTGTGGTGGTTTTTTTGGTCAAACTTCTTGCCAGAGTTTTTCTGAAAAGACACAGGAAATAGTTACTGCTTAAGATGAGTGGCTGTAGGAAGGGATGTAAACATGAAATACTGAAGCTTGCCCAGCTCCTTCTCAGGCTAAACCCTTCACAGGGCTAAACAGGGGGCTTCTGGGAGCTATTTCATTTTGGTTCTTTCCATTAACTGTGTAGCCTCACTGGAAGCATATGAGAGCATGCTTGTGTTTTGGATAGCAGACCCAGAAACTATGTTATCTAACCGCAACTTTGGTAACGCTTTGATGTATTGTGTCTGTAATGTGTTTATCTCCACTCAGTGCGTAATACAAAGCATCGCTTGAAGATGTGTATTTGTGTTTGTTATAATTTTTTAAAGGCATTCACCAAAATGTTTTATGGTCAATGCTGTCGTTAAAATTAGATCAGACAGTGATTTTCCTCTGTTCAGCTTTTCCTTAATGGGTTCTTTGTCTTCTTTTAACTGTATTAGGCATTACATATTGCATCACCATCCAATGCAATAGATTTGTTCCCTGTGTTTATGTAGTACAGGGAAGTACTCCACGGGAAATGAAAACAGACTCTTTGGGTTCTTTGGTCATGGGTAAAGACTTGAGCAGATCCTTTTTATTAATAAGAAACACTTCTCGCGCGAGATGGAAAACGATGAATTTGTAAGGGACCAGTGAGGAGTGCACGTAGCTTCTTCCTAAAGAGACTTTACCCACACAACGTTAGCCGTGCCGGAGCCAGCCTCCCGGCTGTCCCAGGTCCGTGGGCTGGAGGGCAGGGCGAGCTCTTGGGCTCCTCTTGCTCTCCTCCTTCTGGACAGCTCTGCAGCGGCCCGGGGTCTCCCTGACCTTCAGCAGGCTACCGCTCCTGCGGCCGACGGGCAAAGTGAAGGCGGTGAGGGAACCCCCCGCCCCAGCTCAGCGCCTGATGTCACCCCTGCAGGTGAGACGCGGGCGAGGCGGTCCCCTACTCCGACCTTGAGCACCTCGGCGCAACGGCTGCCACCGGGATGCTGCCTCACGGCTCGGCCCTCTGCCGCCCGGTGGGGGTTTCCCCCCCCGCCTCCCCTCGGTGTAGCGCGGAGATGGAGGGGCGCCGCGCCCCCCCCCCGCCCCCGGCCCCGCTTGCCTCCTGCTGATTCACGGGGGAGGACGGACCCGGAGCCCCCGCGCGGGGCGGGCTGCGCGGCCCCGCCCCGCCCCGCCCCACCCCGCCGGGCTGCGCGCCCGCGGGGCAGCGCCTGCCGGCGGGTCCGGCCGCGGCGGGGGCGGGGGCGGCGGTGGCCGTGGCGGTGGCTGCGCCGGTGGCTGCGCCGTGTGGCTGCGCCCGCGCCGCTGCGCCCGCGCCCCGCGCCGCTGCCCCGCCGCCGGGGTAGGTCGGAGGGGGCTGGCTCGGCTGGCAGGAGGCTCTGGAGTGCCCCAGAACTTTGGTGGCGGAGACGGCTCTCGGGATCGGCGAAGTGTTCCGGCCCCTCTCGGAGGAATACCGTCCCGCCTACGATGAGCGGCTGCAGGAAGCGGTGTAAGCGTGAAATACTGAAATTTGCCCAGTACCTGCTCAGGCTCATCACGGGGTCTCTTCACACAGGTAACGGCTGTTTTTCCGCTGTAGTCGAGCCGTGCTGCGCGGTAACGAGAAAACCGCCCAAGGGTTAAGGTGGTGATGGCATTGTTTGGTGGTGTCATTCCTTTCGTCTTGCGAGGAAGAGCAAAAAAAGGCCAGCTGTGAGCTGTTTGGTGGCTGAACGCGATAAAATCCACGGATAGAGCTTTCCGGTCCAGCTTTTAGACAGCGTAACGTTCGCTAAGCATTCACGCACCTGAATCCAAACTGGGCTGTGAGGGTGCGTGCTTTCACCTGTCCACCTGTGCACGTCAAAGGTAACGCGGAGTATCCGCCTGGTGGTCGTAAAGGATGCGTCTTACGCTTTTCATTTTCGGTGTTTCTACAAGTGAGTTACTTTGACAAGGAGACTACGTTCTCTTTCTCAGAGGCTTGTTTTTGCTTAAGCATCGTCAATACGATGTTATAGCGTCTTGTTCCAAACTTTCAGTAACACTGGTGGGTTTTGCCCTTAAAAGAATTTGAAACATAAACGGCTGTTTTAGGCTGTTACCTTTATTTAGGTAATAAAAAGGCTATTACCTTTATTTAGGTAATTTTTTTTTTCTGTAACCTTGGACAAATTGTACAGTACCAGATAAGGTTTCTAAGCCAGACTGAACAAATGGTATAGTTTCCTTCTTAGCACTTTGGAAAATACACTTTTCTCACAAATCAGCATTTTCTATGGCTGTTCCCAACAGCTGACAAATATGATGGCTCACATGATGTCATCTGTATTTATAAAATATAATTGCCCTTCTTTCTAGACTTGATCCCCCCCCCCCCCCCCCCCCCCCCTTGGAAGAATCATCAAGCAGAGGTGCAAGTCCAGCATCAGCAGATAATAACCAATTTTGCTAACATCATTATTGAGAATTAAAAGCCATTCATTTTACTACAAGTATTCTGAAAGTTTCTGCTGATGGTGAGTTGGTTTTTGGGTTTTGTTTATTTTTTTTTTTCTCAGGTTTAGGTACTGATGGAAAGATTTGAGAGCAAAGTTGACTTTTCAGTAATCATTTAGAGTATTGATGTGTGCTATTTATCAGATTTGGGGTTATAATTCTATAAAGATCATGGCCTAAATATTGGCAATGAGTACTTCATAGGATGCTTGTAACTTGTGGAAATCTAATACAGCTTCTTAGTAACTTTGAGTGTCTGGTGACATAGAATTTCCCTGACTTTATTTTCTGTACTATTCCTAGTCTATCGTGGTTTCTCTTTTGTGAAATTTTTCAATTCAGATTTCTCTGAAAATGCTGGCTTCTTGCTCATGTGGGTTGCTATGGAAATTAAATAACATACGATGCAAGAAGCAAGCTATGTTAGAAATGAACACCAATACTCCTTTTTCACAAAGTCGTCCAAGCTCTTCCTTTCCGATCTAGCAAACGATGCACACTACGTTGTTTTTCAGACTGACGTTTGTACTGCAAGCTTTCTAAGCTCACAATTCAAAACTATTGTCAGGAATTGTTGTGGATACTGATTCTTCTGTTTCTACTAAAAGAAGTTCTTTCATTTATAATTAAGCAGCAGATTTTCAATGCTACATTACTGGAAAGCCAAGTAGAGTGGTATGAAACAGTTTCCTTAAAGGAAACAAGCAAGAAAAAAACCCTACTCTTGGGAACTGTTAAGAACTAAGACACTTCCTAGGAAATTTTCAGTTTGTTTTCAGTACAGGGGACAGTATCATACTACTGTTATTAGGTTAATAGACTTTGTTGTGTTCAAATGATGTAGCAAGTGAGATCAATATCATGTGGTAATTATTGAACTGTTAAGAGAGGTAGAGCTCCACTGTTCAGTTCTTGCATAGCCCAGTCTACTCATTAACCTCAACTGTTGCAATACCAGTTACTGTTCCCCCTGCAAAATCTAATGCACAATTCATTATGTTGATAATTAGTTGATAATTTATGAAGATGAATGAGGAAGCCTAGTTGAAAGTGTTAGAAAGTTTTATACTTTAATTTGTATATTAAAGGTATTGCTGTTTCTATCTTGAGCATTCAGAAAATGTAGGATAGCTACTAGAAACAAAAAAGTATGCTTATTTAGCTTGTTACAAGCAGGCAATCTGCTCACTCAAGTGACCAATTATTTTCAAAATGTACATGTTTACTAAGAAGTACAATAGTGAACACAGTTTAACTAACTTGTTGATATGATTTGCCCCGTTTCTTTTTCAAGTGTTCTTTAACGTTTAATTTATACTTAGTAAGTTGGAACTACACATTGTTAAAAGCATATGCACTGAATCTAATCCATTCCTCCTTTCTGTATGGGTAGGCATGTTGTAGATGAAGTATATATTCATCAGTATAGATTGGTACAAGCTCTGCTGTAGTTGGTGTGATTACACTGATTAGAAAACAAGAGAAAGTGAACTAGGAGGGAGATGATTTGCTGGCTATAGGCCCAAGTAAGAAGTCTCTGTTGGATATTGGTTTTACTGCTGGCATTTCATAACCATTTACAGCACTACAGACCTGTTCTGTGGTGAATCTCAATATTTAAAATAATTTTTATCTCATATAGCTGTCTGTGATACTACATAAACATGGACTTGTGGTAAATATTCAACTCAGCTGTAACCAATATTAATGAAACTACCCCCTTGCATGAAGGTAAATGTTGCATAAATCTTTACAATGGGTTTTAAGTGGCAATCTCGGCCTGAATACATCCGGATCTCTTCCACTTTTTTTTTTTTTTTACAGCAAGTTAGTATGATTGACAGCAAAACGTAGTGAAAAGAAATAGTCTTTTAAACAAAGTTTTTCATTTTCCGTAATTTCTGCTATATGTTAAGTTGATGTGTTTCCACAAGTGAAACAGACTTCCTCAAATACTTGAAGACAGCATTTTTCAAATGTCATACCAATTCCTACTTTATTGCCTGCTGCCTCTTGAAGTGTGTTGGAAGGGCCTGGTCTTTGAAACGTTGTTGTAAAGAACTTAGCGCTGCCCTTGAGAATGTTTCAGTTTTTGGATGCAACGTGAATTTGTATATTATAAATAACACGATAAATCACTGTGAGATCAAGAAATAGATGGCAAATTATTTTAAAATGGAGAAAACATAGTTTCAGAGCAATGGTTAGGAAATTTTTCTTAACTGTCACAACTGATAAAGTATGGGGATTAAAGAGATGATAGAAAGAAAACTGTCATTGACTTCAGTGGAAAATTTTCACAAGTATTCATACTAAATGCCATAAAGGAGGCTAGGTTTTCCAGGACAGATTCAAATTCCCAGTTAGCATATGTGTTTACAAGGAAAGAAGGAAGAGGAGAACAGCTCTGGCTGTGGAATTGTACTTTATCCAACAAACTGAAATAATCTCACTCTTCCAGGCTTACGTAGATTAAGCTATTGATTGATTTATTATTATTATTATTATTATTATTTTAATCTTGAGATTGATGCCATTGGTGTAAAATAACACTGATCACAGGCTTGAGATTTTTCTTAGTTTAAAAAAACCCCAAAATTATTTGTGAATGCAGGATGTACTTTCTGATGGCACTTTCTTTGAGAAACCAGATTACCAGAAGGTAGTCTTTAGTCTTAAATTTTGCCTGTTTGCACACAGAAATATTTTCTAGCCTACTGCCAAGAAGAAGATACCATCTGAGCATAGACCTGAAGGTGTGGGAGGCACTAACATAGAGGCATCCAGGGGCTCACGACAGTTGTAGTTCACCTGCCTACCAGTGCCTAAAGTCTGTGTCCGAGACAGCAGTTTATTATGAATGCTTTCCAAGGCTGCTCCTAGGTAATTCCAAGATGAATTACCATTTCTGAATGTAGGTTAATAATGTTCCATTAACTTCTATTGAAAATACATGTAAAAAAAAATAGAATAAATTAAAAGAAAGCAATAATCCAAATCATCAAAATAATCCTAAACAACATGAGGCAAAGAGAGCACGCGAAAAGGATGTTCCCCTTTTATTTTAGATCCTATTTGCATAAAAATTATTTAAAAAGGAGCTTGTAGCTTGAAGAAATCATGAAAAAGCTAAAATGTCAACATTCATGGGAAGACATGGGCTTCATACGTTTCCAAATGCTTTTTTTGGTTTGTGTTGCTGAAGAAATTGTTCTTCTGATACCAAATTAGTATTGTTCCTCAACCTGATTAGTCTTTTTTCATCTGTTTTTTTTGGTTTGTTTTTTTTTTTTTTTAATGGAAAAGAATTCCAGGTTTAAGGTCTGCATCTCTTGTCTGTTGCCTGTGAGGTAGTTTGAACCTCTACAGTTTCAGGTATTTTTCATATACAGAGGTGCAGCATTTGCTCTCTTACATAAAATTGCACAAGTTCTAATGTGCATGTTTGTCATGTCCTGTTTAGGGAAAGAAGCCTCATTAATTTCAAAGAAACCAATCAAGATTTCATCTGAAGTTCTGCGTCGTACTTCTATGCTTTCTCAATTTCCTGATTAGTATTGATAACGTTCGCCAGTGTGGTCTTGCTATTAGTCTACCTCAGAGAGAAATCACTTTTGTGGAAGGGTGTGGTGGATGCAGGAATGTTACAAAGTTGGATTTTGAGTAGGTTTTGTACTAGTAGTTGACTGAGACACCTAAATGTAAAATATCAGATACTGAGAGAAGAATACCTTAAAAAACCCAACCAATCAAACATCCCCACCCTCACCCTCCCCCAACTTAAATTTATTTTTTAAGTCCTCTTGGCAAATATGAGTTGAATTTTGCCTGTGTCCTCTTACAATGTTGCTAGGATTTTTGTTTTATTGCATGGTTGAGTACCTGGCTTTTGAAAGCACCTTTTTTTATGTTACCATAAAGAAATAGGACCCCTCCTACAGGCTTGTTGTTTAGAAGAAGGCTATACTGTAGACAGTACTCTGAGACAAAAGAGGAAGATATATCGAAATTAGCATTTAGGTTAAAAGAAATTTGGGAAATGCTGAGAATGCCATAACTTAGTGCACTTATGCTACATTCTGCTTCAAGCTCGAGCAGATTATAAATATTTCTTTTGTTCACCAAAAAAATCAATCCTAGCTATATACCTCTCATATGCTGCAGCTGCAGACCCGCTGTGAACTTCTAGCGATTTTGTAGAAGATCACTCAGATTTTAAGTAATGTAAGTAATTAGAAAATGTATGTTAATAAATCACTGCTAAGCACTCACAGATTATAAATTTTCCCCTCTTCAGAAAAGGGTCTAGATAGACTGCCTTTGCTTCCCCCAATTTGCATACCTCTCTCTTCCTTTAAGCAGTATCTTCAAAACTCAGTGTTGTACAAAATGGTTCAACTTCACATTTTATAATCCTGCATATGGCAGATTGACTGAACATCACAGAAGACTGAAGCAGTAGTGAAAAATTTCTGTGGGTAGAAGGATATCTTGAAGTAGGGGCTCTAAACGCAATATCCTAATCTTTAAACATATTCTCCTGAATATGTTTAAATATTTCACTCAAACCTCCCATATTTTTAACACATTAACTTCATCATATCATCTATTTCAAAAAGGTTTTTTTTTTTTCTAGATCATTCCAAAAGAGTCTTCTTTGAAGTCTTAAGGTTTCTTGCGGTATGTTAATGGGAAAAGGACAGATAAAGTTACCATGCTGCATACCATTTCTTTTGAAAAGATTGTTTGAGTTTTTATTCTCTCATTCCGAATCTGAATCTTAATTATAATGAAAGATACAGTTCAGCTTCTCTTACAAATGACATATTGAAAAGCATCCCATAGCTATCCTTAATGATCTCCCTTTGGAAGTCCTACGTTCTGTAACATTCTTGTAAGAGTCCAAACTACTGACATCATTTGTAAAGTTAATATTAAAACTTCATCTGTATATAGGACACAGCACTTGACATTATGTTTAAAAATATTCTTAAAGGAACTCCTAGAATGTTACCAAATTATGCATGCAAAATGTTAGGAAATGGCAGCATTAAGACTATCTCAGCCTTATGCAATATAATGCAGTTCTTAACTGTGTGTGTACCTTTCCTTGAACCATTGTATGGAGTAACTTGGGAGTATAGAAGCAGTAAGGAATAGAGTATACTTAGAGCAGAAATTTGGGTGCAGATGGTAATAAGTACTACCTTAGAGTATACAGGCTGTTTTGTTGTTCTTGAGTTTTTGTTCATTTTACAGGGACTTTCTATTGTAGACAGTTTTTATGCAACGATTCTCTGAGACAGTAAAATGGCGGATAAAATTCAATGTAGATTAACATGAAGTGTTGCATGCTGCGCAAAATAAGCTTTATGTCTAAATGGATAGGTGGTGACCTTACCATTACCAGTCAGGAATGAAACCCTGGGGCTGATAAACATGTGAAACTCCTTACTAAAGGGTGTTGTAAGTGCAAAAAGTTATGCATGAGCTCAGAGGGACAAGCCGGGAAAGCACTTCAAAACAAATCTGTTGGGAGCCACTAACTAGATTAACTGTAGTACATGTAAGAAATCCCCCAAAATGAAAATAGTCCGTGGCTAGGAAAGTGTTAGGGGAAAATATTCAATATGCTTGTCCTGCTTCTCCTTTTCTCTGGGCATACACTAATAGCTGCTGCTGAAGACAGGATATTGTGCTAGTTGGATCCTTAGTCTGAACCAATACAATCATTCTTATGTTTTTATGTTGAAATAAACTTCTCTGCAATTAGAATAATATCACTGCTTCAAAAGGTGGTAGAGTATCACAGTTTAACAGTTGTAATGCCTACCTCTTCCTAAAAAGTGTTCTCAACTAAATCATCTCTCCTGAGTCCCTTCCTCCAATCACCAGAAGTTTAAAACGGGTAGTTTGCATGGAATTATAAACCAATATGAAGTCAACTGAAACATTTTTTTTCGGACAGTGTTTTACAGCCTAATTATAAAAATCATTGCATGTGCTTTTTTTAATATCTTGGGTTTGTTAGGCTTCACATATGGAATAGCCTTAGCATAAGTTCTAGGACCTAATATATACATATATTTTACCCTGGAATGAAAATAATGCTCTTGTTCTGTTGTCATAGTGTTGGCTGTGAATGAGAATACAAATGATTATGCTTGAAGACCTAAAGCAAATCCACAAGACTAGCCTTATGTCTGAATACTTTCCTACCCCCTCAGGCAATTGTACTCTTTAATGTCCTGAGAAGGGATTAGAAACTTACCGATGGACAAGATGAGTATGTAATAGCTAAAACAGGGATAACTAGGGCAGATGAACTCATCCTATCAGTAGCAGTGTCAATAGATGATCCTTCAAATGAAGGTATTAAGACATATAATGAAAACCCCTGTATTTTTGGATCTGCTTCATAGTTTCATTTGTGGCTGTTAAGTGAAAGATGCAAGCTAGGAATAAAAATGAGAAACCCTGACAATCTCATTCACCCAAATATGACAATATATGCATATGTTTTTAGATGACTGCAGTAATAGTATGTAATTTAACTTTTAGTTTAATGAACGGCGGTCTCTTAAAAAACTGGGATAACCACTTGTTCATATTTAACAAAGACTCTGCAAGAGCTATCTTGAATGTGAACCTGCATTAACAAAAAATATTTTGCCCATTTAATAGTTCATTTTTTGAATTCTTTTAAGAACATTAGAGATAGGTGATGGCCAATTCAATACTGTGTTTGGATATGAAGTAAATGGACAATCTGGAAAATGGCAGTAATAGGTTGCCTTGGAAGTATGTGGGCACTGAACTATGTGCTAACAGCACTTCAGTCTTTAACTGGTTGTTTTATGTGACTGGCTCTGATACAGCCAGTAGAAATGATAGAACTGATAAAACTTAACACCGCTTCGTGGCCATGGCAAAAGCCAACCTTATGCCCTATTACACTGGCACTCACCTGTTCGTGTGCAATAACATAGTGACACCGGTTGTCAACAGACCACTATTCTCTTTCCCATATGGTGTGGTGGCCTTTACTTGCTTTAAGGTGTTTTCAGACTATATGTATTTTTAACAATTATCGTTTCCATGTATAGCCTGATTCATTTAAATTCAGCTTGCAGATTTTTGTGTCTCTGAATTTGTTTAGATGTTGACTGGAGTGACACACTTAGTTTGACACCGAACTCTTAATTTGCCTCTTGTGTCTTCATAATGACAGTCTGTCAGGGAAGAGCACGCAATTCACTTTAATATCTCTCTCGGTTCCAAAACTGAAATACTTGTTTTATTAAAAAATTACTTCCAAATAAACAAACCAACAGCTCTCTGGAATTGAACACCTGAACTTTCCACTGCAAAAAGCTGTCCAAATTTGATCAGCTGCTTCTCTAAACATTGACTAAGATGTTACCTTTAGATTCTGTTTTTTGAGTGCTAATTTACATCTTTGTATTTTTAACTGAAGTCCGTAGCATGGTGCAAGTATGCTTACACTTTGACCTTTATACGGGGATCACTCCACCAAAATACTGCAAAAAATTAAAGATTTTATTTTCCAAACATCTTTTTAAAGCTACAGCAGATATTCTTAGGGACCCTGTGTTCCTGTTACTACCCTTCGGTATTGAACTCTAGCGTGCCATTAATTCTGCAATTGAAGTTCTATTCCAAATAATATTGATACCATAATTTTACAAATGAAGTTTTGTCATTACTGTGTCTTCAGACTACATAATCTGAAAATAAGCATATACAGTATTATTGGGCATAGGGTGGTATCAAATAGGCTCTTTAGCTTTTAAAACTGGTAATAATTTGATTTACCCTCTTGATCTTTTTATAGAGTGCCCATCTAGGCAGTGTAATTAAATTTAAATATAAATTAAAAGAGTCTGGGATAGGGAGGGGAAAAAAAAGTCTGTTTTCATCAGCACCCGTACTTCATTAATTTAGGAAATTGAATAAATCTGAAATAAGGTACTAAATTTTGTGTCTCTGTTAGTCTGCTTTTTATTGGCAGATTTGTTGTTTTTTAAGTCCCTTTTGTGAGGGATGTGATTAAAATCAAACAGCATTTAGCATTTGTGATGTGCAGGCTTTTCTGTGTACAGCCATGGTAAACTTAAGTTAATTTCCGGAAAAATAAGTGGCAGGTGATAATTTATATTTGATTTATGGTAATATTTGTAAAGGTCAGCAGAAGATAGATTCCTTAGTCAACTCTGAAAATAGGAATTAGGCTTTTATGTCACTTGCTCCTCTAAAGTTTGTCTGGAGATTTTTCAGTCTAATGGCTACATTACGTTATGTTAGGTGGAGAAGAATTTCTTTAAAATCCCAGGTCAGATTTTCTCCTCACATGAGTCCCTTGGCACGAGGACATAATGTGAGGTGGGGGCTCTGGTTTCTGCAGCACTTGAGAGAGCAGAATTGCTGGTCAGATGTGATACCAACACACGCACTCAGATGCGTCCAGCTTCGAGAAAAAAAAATTCAAGTTTGGTTTTAATCAAGTAGAGTATGTATAGTAACTGCTAATGTTGATGATTTATATTATCCTGGATTATGGAAAAGTTATGATTTTTACATTTCTAAAAATATGTATTCAAAATGTCTAAGTATACTCATTTTTAAACAAGCCCCCTTCTAAACAATCTTTCTTTGTTTTCACTTACGAGTTTTAAATGTGCTCATATTCAAGCATCTCTCGTGTCAGGTACGGTTAGTACTCTAACCATCTAATTCACTAGCAATGATGGCTCTGGAATCCATGACAGTAAAATCTGTAGAACTTTCTGTAGAAAATACATATGAAATTACTTAACTACTGTAAATGTGAGTCTAATGATTATATATGTTTAGTCATTTACCCGAAAATACCGTAAGTTTCTTTCCAGACAAACAGGTATTAAACACCAGTGATAGGCTGCAGTACAGCAATTCAAGAGCAGCTTAACACGACTTTTGTAAACTTCTTCCATTATCAGTTCAGGAAAGGAATTAGAAGACAAATCTAAAGAATTGTCTTCATGTGCAGTTTTAATTCAAATTAAGTAGAACTACTACATTTCAGAAGTATCGGAACTGAAGTGGCCTTATTTTAATTTAGCATAATTCATTTCTCAAGGAGATTAAACCAAAGTCTATTTTAATTCTGAATGAGAGGGTCCCAACAGAGACTGAATTAATTTTAACTATTCTACCTTACTTATTAATTAATATTTGACTTTCCTGAGTAGCCTCTGTGCATAGCTCCTCAGGATCCCTGAAAAGGCGGCAGGACTTTTTAGTGAGGACAAGAAGTTTTTTAATTTCTTCAATCAGCTAATAACTTCTAAAAATGCAACCAACCAAAGCAAGCTAGATGCAAAGTAATGCCAAAGAGAAGGGAAAATATAAAATAAGACTTTAAGAAAAACCTACCTAAAGTAAAACAGTTGCACATACCCTGGAGAGTGAGGGTGAGGAGAGAAGATGGAGGGGAAAGGAGTGACAGTAGTATACAAATATGTGCCCTATATGCACAGACACTGATACATCTATGTTATTGTGTAACAGATTCGTCCTTGGTATAAAGCCACGGGCAAATCCGTACCAATGAAGAGTTTGGACCAAGAGAAACAGGGGACAGCATAGTGTCACGTCTTAACTCTCAGTCCTCTGAAGCTGTAAGATTGAAGGCAAAATGATCAAACTCGTGATTTTTCTAAAATACAGCGTAGAAATATTTATTCCTTCAAAACCAGACCGTTTCTTCAGTTCACAGAGTTACAGCAGTAACTAAAATCCAGGTCGGGGAAGACTGAAATGCTGGCGGTGGCTGACAGTCACTGCTCCCCTTCACTTTGACGCGTCTGCTACCCTGACTGCTGGGTTTGGAAATTTCAGTGTCGTTCAGGCCCTCTCCCTCTTGCCACACACAGGTGAATCCAAGTGCCGCTGCATACCCTGTGTCCATGTTCACAGCCCTCTGAAACTTTAATGCTGAGTGACAGATGTGAATGGAAACAGCAGGGCATTCCTGCCCCTGTGAAGACTTACCAGATGAAGTGCTTGAAGCTCCTCAAATAACTGCTGTAGTCTATTGTGAGAAACTAATTGAATTGTATGTATTGCTTACAGGAAGTTCTGGACCGATCTATTAAATTACTTACGTCTTGTCTGTACAGTATCATACTGTGTCAGTAATTGAAATGTCATCCTGTTGAGACAGTGTAGGAATAAGGACAGTTCATTCACGACTAGTCTGGTGAAATGTTTTTATCAATCAAGTCATATCATATAGCAAAAGATGTTAATTTTCATCAGGGAGAAAACTGCCGCCCAAAAAGAGATAAAATTCTTCTAAACATTCATCTTGACACTGTAAATAGGCATTTTGCTATGTGCCTGTGCCCGCCCCCCCCCCCCCCCTTTTCTTTTTAAGAGTATGAATAATAATGTATCTCCTGTCTTACCAGGTAGAACTCATTAGTAAAGAGAGAAGGAAAATACCATGTAATAACATAAAATAGAGTATCTAAAATTTTCAGTGCTTTTATGTTGACTGTTTACTTCAATACAAGATGGACATTTATTTGAATACATGTATTTAAGCATGCAATTTTAGCTGTATTGCTACTGATCAAAGTGAGCAAATTTACACTTGAGGAAATTTAGATTTTCTTTCTATTACAGCTTACCTGTAAGATAAATAGGTACTGTCTCATTGTATGTATGAGTGTACAAACAAAAAATAAATTTGTTCTAGACTTTTTTTACAACACTATCCTTTCCAAGTAGTGCAATCTTTTAGCTTATATTCTGTACTACTAGTTTTTTACATTTAGTTGATCTGCATCAAATATCAGATCTGGAGTCCCAAAGTAATATTGCAAAGTATTGCAACACAACTGCTTAAAATATATCACCAAAGCGTACACCTGGAGATGAGGCATTCCACACTTAAATAGATTGAGTAAGGTACTGGGACACTGTAACTACCTGTCTACCTACCTGGAGGTGTGCTGACCAACTTTAAAGTCTGACAGGGCAAAGGATAAGAGGCAGAAATGGTTGCACCACAGTGAATCACAAACATGAAATACAGGTCATGGAGTGCCTATGGATCTGGGAGCTGTGAGAGAGGGGATGTGCAATGCAGGGACCTTAGCAAGCTGGGCCATAGAGGAGCTGAATTTGAAGGAAAATGCCTTCAAACACATATAACTGTGTCTAGAGGGCATGGGAAAGGTGATGACTGGTGGAATATGTCATTCATATATTCTGTTTCATGTTTCTGCCCACTCACGTGCTGAAGCAGTATGGAAGACCCTCACTGCACTTACAGCTCCCTGCAGATTGAATGTGGTATAGGAAGCACTCCTAAAGGTCGGTAGTTAGGAAGCCAAGTAGTGCTCAGCTTAGATTTTCTGAATTGGCTGTATTATCTCTATCCATTTAAGCACCACTTATTTTTGGCTTTTGCCAGTGGGATAGGTTTGATATACTAAGATTTCAGATTCTTGGAGTTCACAGTGCTTTCTTCAGGTGGTGCAGGCAGCTGTTTACATACAGTTAAGTGCTTTGTCTTTTGCTACTTTCTGCCAACTCCTTTTTAGCCTAGAGAATCTGGGGTGTCTTGTAGTACTTAAAAATGTACAAACCCACTGTTTTAACAGTTGTTTATGCTTGCTTTTCAATTCTTTAATACTTTTGTAATCATTCCAGACGTTGTGTTTGTTGGGTGTTTTTGAAGTGCTGCTAAGCTAATGTTTTCTTAGAAGTATGAATTATGAGGATATGTTTCCATTTTTCAGTCCTCGTAGTCTGTAATGAGTTCATCCCCCTATGTTGTGAAAGTTGGTTTTCCTACCTGCCTCATGTTAAATTGGCTACGTGGTTTCATCTCCCTGCTGTCTTTCATGTCTTCATCCCTCAGTCCCTCAGCTGCATGTGGTACTTCTGCAGTTCTTGCACTAACCCTTCACTGAATATCATAAACCGGCTTTTGATAGCTTCATTATTCGTCCTCTTTTTCTGAACACTTAGGAATGTGTTGAACGTGAGCAGCTTCAGCATTGACCCCATAAGGACTACTCCATTGTAACCTTCCTCTGCTGTGATGTATGACCAGTTACTTCTACTGCGTTTCCTGCCTTTGTCCTTTTTTTTTTTTAATGTATCTGTAAATCCTACTTAAGTCATCTGTTTGTTTTGCTGTTACCTTGTCAAGAGTTGCAGCTAAGAGAGAGCAGAGTGAAATGCACATATTAAAGATTGGCTGTCTTAAAGTACTGAATCCAAATCAAGAGGTCATACACATCCTGAAGGGAACTGATGCCACAAGACCTGCCTCGAGAGATCAGTGTTCTCCTTACATCCAGTCTGCTGCGTGCCACTCATTTGTTTAAATGAATTTAATGCTATTTTTTAAATTTTCTTTTTGCTTTCTACTGGAATAACAAGGTATTTAAAACACATTAAAAAAGCAGAGTATATTTATGTAAGCTGCTGTGAATTTCTTCTAAACACAGTATGAGGAAAATATGAAACTCTTGGTCCAGTGCTTTGGGAGACACAATATTGTCTTGCAAAGATTCTTCCATGGATGCTACTGGCAGTCCTAAAGATCTGTCATTCTAAAACAAGGCATGGTTGACTAGCTAGAATGCAAAACTATTGTTTGAGATTTTTGTTCCACCAGCAATTCCCGACAAGGACAAGTTATTTCAGCCCATGGGTAAGTACATTGGGAGTCTGGTGCCTACATTCTGCTGAAGTCCAAGAAAACACTGATAAAACTGCTGCCTGTGCTTTGATCCTTTGCAGTCCTGGAGCAGAAGTAATTCTGGTAGAGTTAAGTAGCTTGGTATCTGTCTTATGATGTAGGATTAAAGACTTAGCATCCCAGCACTGGATTCCTGAAAAGTCCAATCAAGAAGCTACGTCAAAGGCATACAAATGCATAAGTGCAGCATCACATGGCTCAATACAAAGCAAAGTTGCCAGGACAACTCTCTTTCAGAGTGAATGATAAGCTACTTTTAATATAATTCTGTAGGAGTCAAAAGCCTTTCCTCATCCCAGCCAGAGGCTGGAATACCTCTTCTCAGAAGGTCACCTTTCACACAGCCTCTTCTTTTTACTACCCAGTTTGTTAACCTTCTCTTCTTTCAGGCAGTCTGTTGCACTGTATACTGTCTCCTAGTGACACAAAAAACCATATTGAGGCTACTAAAAATTCATCATGTGTAATTTGTTATAGGGTTTTTTTTTTTCTCCTCACTGCCTCCCTAGGCTGAGAGCAGTAGCTGTTGGAATTAAGTGCTTAAATTACATGGCAAACTATGATAAATTTCCAGGCATAGAACTGTACCAACTGCAAAAGTAAACTACTTATTTTCATTTCAGTCTGTTGTAAAAATGCAATCAAACATTCTGAATCCCAGATGGATGCTTATAAAATTTAATTTGTTTCACTCTGTACTATTAAAAAAAAAAAAAGGAATCATAAGTCCTAAAAATGAGTTTTCTTTTTAAACTTACATTTAGGTCATTGTTTTTAGAAGATGATAATTTTTACTGGGGTTTGTATTTTTCTTTTAAAATTGTATTTTGAACAATTCCATTATCCTGCATCATCATTTGAAAAATAAATTGCAAGAAAAATAAGAAAGTGTGAAGAATTCTGCCCCTCCCTTAAGACTTTAACTAGTCAACTGTAGAACTGACGCTAAACTAAGGTTTGCTTGTTTTTTTCAATTTTACAGTGCTGCTGACAGAAGGGTATCTACCCGTCATACTAATGCCTGTGCATGATTCTTTGGTTTTCAGAGGGTCACAAATGTGCTTCATATTGCAGTAACTGTTACACTGCAGACTGGGATTCCAGAAGGCAAAGGTGCTTTGACTCTATAGGTAGAGGGTAAAAGGTGAAATGCATGGGCCCTAACTCAAGATCTGCATTTTGGTGTTTCCATTTCTATAGATATGCCATACAAAACTGCAGTGGGAAAAAATTCCAGGGGGATATGTTTACCCACAAAGGCCATATATTCCCTTTTTTTGTTTATTTCTTGGCATTCTTAGGAATGTATGATTATGGCCTTGGTTTCTGGTTGTTGGTTTTTTTTTTTCCTGTGTCAAGCCATGGAATGACATTAAGATGACAGGTGCGTCTTGCTCTCAAACATCTAATTAGCAAGCACCAAGTAAGAGAAATGTTTCCAAAACCCAAAGAATAGGCCCCCAAATGGATGTCAGTTACTAATACACAAGACATTTAAGGTGTCAAAGCTGGTGATCATTTTTCTGTGTGGTATCTCCTATGATGTACAAGGGTTTGCTCCCAGAAACTCAGCTTCTTTATGTTATAGAAAAAAATGGTTCAGTGATAGAAAATGGTGTAACTTGGCTTTCATTTTTTTCTCAACTTACTGAATTAAAAGTTTATTTTCTTCTGTGCTAATTTATTTCTGCCTTTATTAGGTAAATCTGTACTAGGAAAAAATGCAAGGAGTTTAATAAAGTTCAGACTAGAAAAAATAAAAAATGTATTCTAAGGCATACTTAGAATATTGCATTAGAAATGTCTCTAGCATGTTATAGGCCATGGAATTTATTTATTTATTTACCGATAGGAAACTTCAGGCCTGGGGTTTCTTTGATTATCTCATCAATTTCTCAAATCCTTTTTGGTTTTATTCCAATATATATTGGATTTTCTTGTGTAATACTGCTATAAGTCAATGGGAGGAGAAAAATTAGATGCAAAGTACTCTTTCTTTGGATTTCCCTGTACCCAAATTGCAAGGATTTTGTAGCTGGCTCTTTATTTTCTGAAGATATCTAATAAATATGTAATAAATATCTTAAGTATATATTTAATTTCTGCAGGTCCTGTGTAGTGCTATCTATATCCTCAAAAGCTTATTTCCCTGTGCTAGATCTCCAGTTCATGGTTACCACTCAGTTAAGAAATAGAACTGAACTAGGAAATTAAAAAAAAAAAATTGCAAGAAAAGTTTCAGAGCGTATACAAGCAGCCTGTTTTCAGAATGGACTTGAAGGACTCTGCTGAGGTATTGAGTATCGTAGAAAGATACTAATCTACTTTCACCCAAAAAATATTTTTTCTTAAAGAGACTGTTCAGTTTCTGCATTGTTTGTTTGGTTGGGTTTTTTAATGTTCAAGTAGAAATGAAGAATTCAATCCTTCACCCTTCTGCCCTTTGCTTCTGGGTGGTTTAACTTTAGCAGCTCTCTGCCATATTCGAGAGCTCTCTGTTACCTGAAAAGCTCTTCACATTTCTTAGCCTTTTGTTCTCTTGCCCCTGCAATGCAAGCAGTTACTTGACTGAATAAAAGGTTTGCTTTGTAACGGAGCAATGGCTATTTTTGTGTCTTTCCAGTTTGTTATTAGTCATATGTTAAGTTCACATATTCCTTAGCTAGTGCCTGCAAACTATGAGTTTAATCTCCTGAGTCCACTGCTTTTACCTTTTCTCTTGCTCCTATGGGCTTGTACAACTCTGACCACTTAAAAGATCTTCTTTGCTTTCAGGTTGATGTCCCAAGCAGTACTGTTCAATAGTCTGGGGTGGAATGACGATCATGCAGTGACCTTCTTGTTAGAATCTTGCAGCATGATCCTTCTAAATGTGGTAATTTGGATATAACAATGATGAAAGATGGTGTGTATGAAGCATTAGCTAGGTAAAAGCATGGTGTTTTATTGTAAAGGGGTTGCTAAAATTGCTATTTTTTTGCCTATTGCTGTTGAGTTTTGGCTTACAGGCTTTTTGAGTTAATGGTAAGCATGCATTTCTGCTTCAGGACCTGTTTTCTGTTTTTTCATATTCAGTACAAAGAGCATTTTCATTCTGACAGCTTGATTGTGAGCTAAGGGACACTTTTTCCTTTACAAAAGTTTATTTGGGGTCTTCTACTGGTCTTTGTTTTGTCTTAAATCGCAGTCTGGTCTGTCATCAGAATTTAAGTCCTCAATTTTATGAAATTAACTCTGAACTTGGAAGAGGTACAGATAGACAAGTTGGTTACTTATTTATGGTCTTGTTTAGTTCTTATATGCTTTTCTTTGATAAAATCTTATAGCCCTCTCATGCTGAGCTAGCTTGAAACTATAGGAGCCACCTAGTTTTGGGATCAGCTGTTGTCAGTATGCTGCTTTGTTCCCACTGTGTGTTTGTAGCGGGGGGGGGGGGGGGGAAGTTTCTGAGCCCTCTGCACCTCTCTTCCCTGTCTTTACAGAAATTGCACTTTATTCTTTTATTTATGAGAATTATTTTTGTTGATTCATAAATTTTGTTCTTGATACTAAATGCTATTTGGAAATCATTCTGAGCCAAGCAGCCTTCCAATAGCCTTCTCTATTTGCCTTTTGAGTAATATGCACTGGATGATTGGAACCACTGTAGAAGATGCTTCCAGGTGGTTAGGTCAAATTTCTCAAAGATTGGTTGCCCTGCTTTTTTCTATCCCTTAATTTACAAGCCATCCTCATTTACCTTTCTGAAAAGCCTGGTGTAAACAACTGGTCTCTTTGTAAATGCTTTGAAAGTCAACAGGCTTGGGCTTTTTGCCAGTTTTTAATTGAGGCCAATTACTCCTCTGAGTTTTGGGTAAAGGAACTTGCTTCTCTGATGATAAAAAGCAAGATAGAGAGAATGCATTAGGGCTTCTAGCAGCTTTCAAAGCAGAAAGGTCGATAAAAGTGCTTTGGCAGTGGCCATCCTGTCATGCAAGTGTGGAAGGAAATCTACATGAAAGGCGTGAAGGCAGAAGAGAATAAAAAAGTATACTGGATGGGAAACAGCTCTGAAGGTTTTAAGTAAATGTAAGTAAAATAGAATACGGAGTCTCATTCCTGCTGCCACCTGAAACAGGAGCTTCTTTTGGCATCATGTTTCTGTTTGAAAATTTCAGAGAATAAATGCTGCCTACCCTTTGTTCTAGAAAACGAAGTGTGCTTCTAGCTTCATAGACAGGCTGTTACTACAGGCTCCTGGGAATAAAGAAACCCTTTTACGTTTAACAGCATCTCAGGAAAGGTGTCAGGTTGTCTTCTGAGAGTTACTCCTGCCTGTGTCAAGAAATTGTTGTCTGTAGCTTAGTTCAGCAACAAGAAAACTCTGGTTCTTCTGTCTTGATGACTCTTAAGTGTCCTTGCTGTTGAGATCCCCAGTATTAATACAATAATTTTATCAGGAAAATATACTCCTCTTAAATTAACTAACCCTATGCAGAATCATGTCATATCAAGACAATGATTGTCATATAAAATTGAATATGGGACTCGGCAATAGTAGTTTTACAAACATGTAAGACTGTGGGATTTAAGGGAAAAAATTAAAACTGGGAACAAAATACTTCCAAGCAATTTTCTGTAATAAGGCAGAGTCGTGTAAATCCACAGAAAAGTTACCGAAGTTTGTATGACCTGCTCGTGGTTAGTACCGTATAATGGTGCTATTTCATTAATTTAACTAGCATATTATTACTAAGATATTAATTTTTGCATGGAATTTTCTTTTAATGGATCTGAAATCCAAATGAGCAAACAATCCAAATGAGAAGTCTACAATAAACTACAAAATTTCTAATTGCCTGGTGTTTAAACAGAGCTTCCTGGATGAGGGAAATCCTGGGGAAAATCCAGAGTAATTCTCAATTTTTTTTCCACAATGTTTCACAATCTCTGCTAAATTAGAACTTTAAGTAGTTCTAATGCTACTTACTTTAACCCAAATTTACATTTTTTAGAAAACAGACACCTTAATTTGTCAAGGTGTCTTCTGCACTCCATGAAGTCCACAGAGGATGTTATGGTTAATGAGGGCATTCAATTAATTGAGTAGATGTTGTGGTCGTTTCTATATGGTGAACTGTACATCTGTTCCCAAAATGCTAGCAATATGTCATTATAAGAGTAACCTGAATTAGCATATCCTTTCACTTTGAAGTTACTGTTGCTTTTATAACTTTTGGTTCACTTACATACTTTTTCCCCCCTAAATCTTTGCTTCCCTTATGCCCTTTGGACCTATGCCATTTGCCTGCTTAGCCTTCTGAGCTAATATATACATTAATCAACAGTGCTGCCAGGGAACTTAATTGCATCTAAAAGTGATGACATTGGTTCTGGTTGTACAGTATAGTTTAAGGATAACTCAAACTTTGACCATTGATGCTGTAAAGCCCATGCTTGGTACTACCACATAGCATATTTTTGAATGGATTGGCACAGGATTAATTTGTTCTGTCTGGGCCATCAAAACACAGTTGTGTAGAAACAAGTGTAGGATAAAGATTTGAGACAGCTAGTGGTACTCAGTTCAAGTGTAACTTCATGTTTAGCTAGTACAGAAAAAATACAAGTCTGTATTATTTCATTTCTTGAAAGTGTGACTATCATTCTCCCCTTTTCCTCAGGAATGTTGAACTACTTAGTAAGGGATATTAAGGTGTCTTTAAGAAGGGGCTGAAAATAGTTATGACTATTTTTGACAGTAAACTTACCTGTTTATTCTCATGGGGTTTTTTTCCCATAAAAGTTTTCCAGTGATGTTTCCTTATTTCTCACTTGAGATCTAGAGAAAGAGAGAGTAAGGCTGGCAGGAAAATGGCTGGAAACTAGCCAGAAAACACAATTTCTTATGTATTTTGAGAAAAGAAAAAAAGGCTTTCTTTGCAAAATAGACTTTTGAGTATCCTAGACAATAATGTTCAGTTTGAGCATACATTACAAAATGAATCACAGATTATTTCAACCACAACCTGTGAATACTAATCCAAGTGAGTTATAATATGTCATAAGGTAAAACTTGTAGGTCTGACAAAGATGATGAATGGGACATCATAAAAAAGTTTGAAGGAAAAATATGAAGAAGGTCCTGAAGCTCAAGGCTCGTAAGTGTAAACAGTATTAATTTTAAAGTGAAAGAATAGGAATTATATGCCAAGGAGAACAGATGGCTCTTCGTGTTGACCTGAAAAATGTCAGGGAACTGTGAAAGGAAAATCTATGGCTTGTTTTGGAGAGACCGAAAAGGGCAACAGATTTTCAGAAGTGTGGGAAACAAATGAAGCTAATAAGGTCTGATAGCAAAAAGCACAAGCAAGTGGATGATTGAGTATAATCCCTGGGAGAATCTCTAGATATAATGGGCTTGTTGCACTATTTTTTAAGCAGAAAGAAAATTCCAAGGTAGAAATTGTTCTAGTTATGAATGAATGAATGTCCTAGGAATTTTCATTAGACTACACTGAAGGAACATCCAGGAGAACAAGGATTTATTAAGATGAAGGAAAACAGAAAATTTTGTTCCTGTCCTGAAGTTATATAAGTGGATCTTATCTGAGGAAAAGGGCCATTCAAGAATGAAGTCAGAAAGTACATGCAAAGGCTTGCTGTGTTGAATGGAGAAGCAAGAACTAAATGCTAATAAATTTCTGGAGCAAATTGTAACCCTGTGGTTGAAGGTTACTTTGCAGGCTAGAAAAGAATATTAAGTAAGGCTTTGGACTGAAGGATGGCCAAACGTGTGCATTGCTTTTTTTTTTTTCTTTTTTTTGAAAGACTGCTTTGGTCAGCTGCAGCAGATGATTTACAGTGAGCCCCATTGCTTGTGAACTGATCCCTGAGAATGTAAAAACCACATAGGAACAGATTCTCAGGTGTTCTGTTTTGTTACTGCTGCTTGCACTGCTGTGTTTTCAGGTTTCTGTCCAGGTTCTGACTGCTCAGTGGGTGTTGTATATACTATTAATTAACAAGCAAAATAATTTGTCTTCATTGCTGCTGAGTGAAATATTAACTTGCATTTTCATCAGCAAAAATTTTCTCTCTGTATCCTCCCCATATTTCCTCTCTGTATCCTTCCCATATTAAATATTGTGTATGAAGAATAGATAGACCATTTAAACTTTCCTCATAAATTAAGCATCCTAATACATCCTAGTTTGAAGTAGGTAAGCAATTAATGCCATGACTCTGCGAACAGGAAAAATCAAGTAAATACCAAGAGAAATTGCAAAAACTGGCATGGTTTCCTGGGGGATCTCAGGTCTGTAAGGGGTAGAAGATTATATTACCTCCATGTCCCAATTTCAGGTTGGTTTAAAAGTAAAGTTTGTTTTTAAAGTCAAGAATTGCTCAACATCTTCTACTTTTCCAGCGTTCATAATCTTTGAATACTCTAGGGCACTCTCCATATACTGCTGTTTCTTTTTTTCCCCTTCAGCAGAGGGTACAGTTATGATGGATGTGAATCTATGCAGTAACTTTCCGGAGGGGATCTTAGGGCATGGGTGCATGGCTTTGGTTGCCAGCCAGGCGTCTGGGTGAGTTCTGCTGGAGGCTGTAGATAAGAGCAGGTTCAGAGAGACGCAGCCTCCATGGAGATGCTTGCTGCTATTAGTTGATCTCCTCAGTGCTGAGTTCAGTTGGATTAAAAACCTGTGCTCCTCAGGTGCTGGGGAAAGAAGCTTCTTGAAAGAAGACTGTTGCTTTACCTGCAGAGTTTTCTTTCCCCTAATAACTACCCATGGTTGTTTTGATGAGGGATGCGGGGGAAGATGGTTCACTCTTTCTAACTGCAGTTATATAAATATAGTCTTCAATTTTCAGCCCCATCTGATTTTCTCTTAATTAATCTTTAATGGAAAATTAAGTTTACTTCTTGCATGCCTACATTCTTCTCTGCAGAGCCTTTATTTTAAAATGTATACCATAAAGCACAGTGAAGGAATGGCTCAGTAATACAGGTTAGTACTGTTTTCGCTCATTTAAATTTTCCTCTATAGTCTCATTTGTACTATGCAAAATAGGGCAAGGGGACCATATATCATGAAGATAAACCTGTCAGAGCAACTCAAAGATCCTTTTAGGACATGTCCCCCCTCCCCCCCCGCTATTAAAGTAATAGATACACAAAGCCCTGTAAAGTGGTTTTACTGAAATTGCTGTAATTGTCAGGCCGAGTTTATCTGTATTTAGACTATTTCTGTATAGCTGTAGCTTGTATGTAGGGTATTTTTGTAATTAAGTTTGGGAGGGTTTTTTGTTTTTTTGTTTGTTTGTTTTTGTTTTCCTCTTTAAGGATTCTAGTTTTACTCTTTTAGCGGTGAAATGGAGTAATGTCAGAGAGTAGCAGCTCAACTTTTCATTTTCTTGGACCTTGTATTGCCCTCTATGAGTATATGGCACAGTACAGTCAAGAAACTGTCTTCACTTCTTTACACTTAAAGAAGTTAAATAATAGGATGTGAATATCAGGTAGTATGTATATTTATATTGTCCGGCAATTTCTTTTGGAGTGAATTATTTAAAGTGTTGTTCTCCTCTTGAATTCAACTATCTGTTTCAAACTTACATGCATCAGGTATAGTAGTGCAATAGAGGCTGTCTATTCTGGCCTTTTAAATTTTTTTCTCTTCCTTGCATGTATGGCTGCTGCTTGGCATAAGAAAACTAGGAACAGCTTTGCATTTTTACATGCAGTTGTTCTGTAGGCAACTTTACTTTTCTCTGCTTGAGAAAGGAGGGTGATCACCTTGCAGCACATTGGTGGCAGATTCACAGTTTGTGGCCAGCTTGTGCTTTTGTGGCTGGAGTTGTGGTTTATAACAGTTGTTCTAGCAGATTTGTCATGGCAGGCTTTATACTCTCATAGTATGTAAGACCAAAATACACATACAGATGGATATGCACACACACACTAACACAAATCTCAGAAGAATATATATGAGCATTTTGAGTCTATAAAAGATGAACTACCCTTTTTTTTCCTTATAGAAAAGGCCAGAACAATTTCAGCAGATTTTTCTTGATCTCTGTTTGAAAAGTATTGAAAAATGCTGCTCTATGCTTTCATGGTTTTTTCTTTTTTTTTTTTCTCCCCTTGAATCGATTATGGTTTGAACTGCTAACTGCTGACTATATAATTCTTATAAATGCACTCCCTTCCACCTTTGGTCTGCTGAGATTGGAGAAAGAGTTCCAAAAGAGCATGCCTCACAAAACCAATAATTTTCATTAACCCAAGGAACCTTTTGTTAGGGTTTGGTTGGTTGGTTTGGGTTTTTTACTTTTCTTTTTTTTTTTTTAAAAAGCACTGCAGCACTTTGTCCTTTCTAGACTTTTCCTAGAAAATCATGAGGAACTATCCTTCTCATTTTCTATTTGTCCTTGTTTTGGCTGGGATTGAGTTAATTTTCTTCCTAGTAGCTGGTATACTGTTGTGGTTTGGATTCAGTATGAGAAGAATGTTGATAACACACTGATGTTTTCAGTTGTTGCTAAGTAATGTTTATACTGAGTCAAGGATTTTTCAGCTTCTCATGCCCAGCCAACAAGAAGGCTGGAGGGGCACAAGAAGTTGGGAGGGGACACAGCCAGGGCAGCTGACCCAAACTGGCCAATGGTGTATTCCATACCATGTGACATCATGTCCAGTATATAAACTGGGGGGGAGTTGGCCAGGAGGGGCGGATCGCTGCTCAGGGACTGGCTGGGCATTGGTCAGTGAGTGGTGAGCAATTGCTTTGTGCATCACATGTCTTTCTTGGGTTATAGTTCACTCTCTTTTTGTTATCTTCCTTTTTATTACTATTATTATATTTTTTTATTTCATTTATTAAATGTTCTTATCTCTCAACCCATGAGTTTTACATGGTTTTGATTCTCCTTCCCCTCCTACTGGAGCAGGGGGGAGTGAGTGAGTGAGTGGCTGCGTGGTGCTTACTTGCTGACAGGGGTTAAGTCATGACACTCCTCTAGGAAGTTTGTTTTAATTGGTAAGGAAGAAGAAACTTGAGCATCAGCTGAGGCAATATTTTGGCCTTTCTGATGTTTAGTTGCTTAGCAGATAAAGACCTACAGAATTCATCTCCTCTTTGGAGCTTTTGAGGTAAGATTACTGTGTTCCTTGGAGCAGAAAACGTGACTTAAATTTAGAAGCCACGATTATTTTTTTTTTTATATCAGTGACTTGTAACATAACTTTTTCTGAGTCCTGTTTTAGCAGCCACTTTGTCCATGGTGAATCCTCTCATAAACTGATCAGGTTTTATTAACAGATTGGGTCTATTAATTACTCAGCAGTCAGTTTTCAAAAAGCACATTATTCTTCTCTAACTTAATATAACAAATTCTGTCTTATTTATCCTTTAGTAGCATTATTTCTGAATCTCAGTCATGCTGCACTAGGGAATGTGTGTGTGTGTGTCTATAGCCATACAGACAGATACAAGATTTTATACATTGAACACTTTACATCTGTAAAACTTGCTGGTAAGATAATCAAGCACAGATGCTGTAATAGAAAACATCCTTTGAAATGACTTCCTGAATTCTTTTCTCACATTTAACTGCTGGTTTGGCAGCAATACTGATTTCTCCTCACTAGAACTCCCAGAAAGCTCTGTTAAGAGGAACAGAAACAATGTGCAATACCCAAGTTAGGATAAGAATCACTTCACAGGAATTAAAATGACAGCATCTGCTAGATGAATGCCTGCAGAAGAAGAAAACTGCAGAACCCCCTTGAGCCAATTTTGATTGGGAAACGTAGATTAGTTTTGCATGAATGGACTTACTTTTCAAACTAGAAGGATATTTTTTGTTTATGGAAGTTGCAAGTGTCACTGAGGATTATCCCAGTCTAGCAAGTCTAAGATAATAGTATTAATGATTACATTTTTAAATCCTCTCATAATTTCAGTCACTTCTCAAGAGCATTTAACATTTCATAGACTTTGCGATGCATGCTTCTGAGTAATATTAAAGGCTACATCTACAGGAATGAGGCAATTTCACTGTTTTCACTGTGGCCAAGTTTTCACCTCCGATGAGAGAGCTGATTTCCACAAATGGGTCACTTTGCATCTCTTTTCATTATGGGCATAGTCTTTCCCTCAAGATTTCAAAACTGTGTCATCCCTAATCACTCCACTGGTGTCGTGTGACTTGCACAAGGGGCAAACTTTATACCTGCTATTTAGGAGGCTGGAGACATCCAGAAGTTTTTGATATACATGTATATCCTGTTAACACTTGAAAATATTCAGCAAAGTAGGCTGCTTGGTTGCTTTAGGCTATTCCATTCCAGGTATAAATTTGAGTAGTCTTTGTACAGAAAGTTTTGGTGCTATCTCAGACACAAACTAGTATTAAGACCTATAGATTGCTGCTGAGCTGGTAAAAAGAACAATTCAGCCTGCTGGGAAGGAATCGGCCCTGATGCCGTTCTGCAATGAGGGGGATCCAGTGACGCCGCTCAGCCTCTCTGGGGCGGAAAGTGTGCTGTTGTGGCTCTGTCCTGGTGTTACGAGCACAGGGGATACACTCTTTGCTGCTCTCCACTTGAATCTCAGCTTTGCTCTTAGTTTGTTTTTTTTTTTCCTTACTTAGCTGAAACAGCATTTGTTTACCATCTTGACTTGAAGACATTTTTCTTCCTTGTCCATCTAGTGATCAGCATAGTCTAAACCAGAAAATGTCCTTTTGCTGCAGTTAGTAATTTCAGCATGACACCTACTGCATTTGCTGTGTCCTGTGAAGATCTGGTAGGACTCAGGGCAACTTCTCAGAGGGTGCTGAGAAAGGAGACTCAAATTCCCCTGGTTTCTCCTGTTCTTGTCATCTCCTAAATATCTTTAGAGTGCCCTTCCATCTTCACATATAGTGGGTCCACACACACTTCCCAGTGTCAGAATTATATTTTATGGGTGATTTAGCTGAGCTGATTTTCCAGCAATGGAAGAAGTTGAGAGGGTTAGAGACCTTTCAAAGTGTAAAGCAGCTCGGGGTGGAAAAAGATGGGTAAAGCAACAGCAGCAAAACAGCACCAGATGCTGAAACTCGTAAGGACAAAAATATACAAGAAAAAAAAAAGTAGAAAGAAGTAAAAGTGGAGAAAGCAAACAATGTAGAAAAGGGGGATGCAGTCTGATTTTTCAGATAAAAAAAATCTCAAGCTTTCGGTGGTGTTGTATGACTGTGCCCAGAAATCCACACTTTTAGAGACTTGGCCCTTCATATTGAAGAATGCTCTTTTCCATTTGAACTATTATGTCTATTTTAATAAGAGTGCAGGTGAACAGATTAGTTATTTGGTCATTCACCTGGGCTCATGAGTTGAAATTTTCACTGGTTTTCACTTTTCTGTAAAGGCTTATCATAGCAGAAGTTCCTACACAGGTAGAGCAGCCTCTTCTATCTAGTACTGCAGGGTGTGCTGTCTGTGCCCCCATTAATAACTTTCTGCACATGTTAGAGTTAAAAGTCAAAATATTTTTTTTTAAGTAAAAATCAGTGTTGAAATAAGAAAAACTTGGAATAACATTCATCTTCAAACCCCTGTTGCAAAGATGGCCCTTAACTTTTAAGAGGAGAATAATATGTCTCCTTGGGTTTTGAAGCTAATCATAAGACCTATGTGGGTTATATAAGCTTTCTTAAGAGACCTAATAATCCATGGGAGACAACTGCCTGTTGAGATTAATCCATTTTCATTTTTTTTAAAGCATAAAAATATGAGGCTTTTCCTTTTAAGCCTTAGAGTTAGATGTAGGACGCATTGAAAAAGCTCTTGTATTTTTTTTTTCCCTGCAAAGTTGAAAAATACATTTGCAATTATGGTAATGTGCTCTGGATGGGCTTTTGGCAGGGGGGTTGCATGTGTGTGAGTTGAAATACTAGACTACATACACTTACACCTGCTTGATTAGAGATAAAAATAGTTTCTCCTACTGATAAACTGTTTCATCACACAGCAGTGTCTGCTGGTGCACATTTTCAAGCTATTAGAGATTCAGAAGTAAGTGAATCTTACTTCAAGGATCAGTTTCCTCACTGACATGCACCTTGTGAATGTAGGTAGATAGAAAATAGTATTCCTCGATCCACCACAAAAAAAATGCCTCTCTTTCATTTTTCCCTTCGTGGGAAAGTCTTGATCACATTCAGAATTATGGTAGCAAGATCATCTGCAACCAAGATTTAGAAACACTTCATCTGTCAGTTTGTATTACATTTTTGTATAATTGCCCTAGGTTTTCATTTTGAATGCATCTGGTTTAGCCCTTTCACTATGGTAAACTAAGCTTTTCTTACTGATATAGGAGATGTCAGTGTATATATTGCCCTACTTTAAAAGAAATTATGCTTTCTGCCAATAGGAATCATGTAGGAGGCACCTCATATTTTATATGTGATGAAGAAAATCTTTTTCAGTGTCCAAGATGTCTAAGAAAGGATAGTGAGTGCCCTTGAAGGATGTGTTTCCAAAATACTGTGTTAACTGCTTAGAAGTTGATACCTTCAGTGTGTTACAGTCCTAGGGGTCCTCCCACAGTAAATCTACAGATTGTCAAAGTAATTTTGGTTTAAATATTAGTGTGTTTGGTCAGATGGCATTTTTTATTAAGTTGATCAATTAGTTGATGGTTTGCAGGTACCAAAACACAAAGTATGGGTCTGGATTTAGGATATTTCACACTAGTATCTTCAGAAACAGTAATGGCAAAAGTACATTTTGTTGGATATTTCTGATTTGATTTTATTTTATTCTTTCATTCTGTTGGGATTTCTACTAGTAGAGGAATTTACATGGCTAGTGAATGAGTTCTTCAAATTCTTTCTTTGTGAAAACATTGTATTATTTTTCCTTGTGGGGTTTAGCTCTTGGACAGCACAATACAATCAGATCTCTTTGTTATGGAGGGAGAATTTAGGGTTTTATCTGTAACTTTCCAAGTATATTTGAATTTAATGTAATTCTACACCCTTGGTCCACCTGAGACTTTGTATGCAAAATCCTGTTTTGATTGTATGAGGGATTCTGTGAATACAGTCGTGTATTTCATTCTCTGCACTTAATCTGATGGCTGTATTTTACTAAGTATCTGCTTATAACTGTTTGTCTGACATAAGAAATAACTATCTTGATGAAAGCAGAACAGGTTAAATGAAATGATTGTAGCAAATACTGAAACTAGTGAGCAATGAATTCAGCATGACTCTTAACCTAGAAGACAGTTCCGAGGACATATTTACATTTTGCCACTTTAAAAAGAGATCGTAATTAGTTTACAAGGCCAATGATGCTAAATGGAAACTAGAGTATAACCTTGCCATTTGAAGTTGTTTATGAAGCTGTCTAGATGTGCAAGTGAATCTAGCAGTGTTCTGGAATTCATTCATTGCTGTTATAGCAACTGAAGGGTGCAGGTTTGGGCACCGTAGTCAGTGGAATTGGCTGAATTTCCTGAAGGAGAAGGCAGGGGTTGAAATGCGGAGAGACTCTAAATGGCTTAAGAAGAGTGCAGCCACCAGTCACTTACAGGAAGAAAGGAGGGTAGGAGGGCTCCAGTATTTTACCCAGAAGTAAGGGAAAGTGTTTTAGTTGCTCAAACTCCCCATTCACAGTGATGCCATCTTGATATTACATACTACCTTCCCAGTTGAATAACTTTGGTTCCCCCCGGCGTGCGTTTCACAGGACCCAGGCAGTTTTATTTGTAGTACTGGTGGTATTTCAGAATCCTGGCATCACACGAAGTGGGTGGGTGGGGAGATAGGACCTTCCGTACTTCATAGGTATTGGATTTTAGCTGCCACTAGAGTAATTTTATTTTGGGTTTTTTTTCCCCCAAGACTCCTTTCTGTGCAACCCCCTCACAACATACCTTATCCCCCCTCAATTTTTGTTTCTAAATCCAGATTAATCTTCATGGTTTGAAAGTATCATGAAGAGAAAATGTTTTGCCATGGGAGAGTCATAATTCCTTAAGGCAAAGGAAAAAGGAGCTAAACATATTGAAGTTACTCAACTTTTGCAAACTAATCGTGTGTTGTAAGAAATGATGAATTACAAAAATTGTGATATAATTTTTGCAATTGACCTGGTTTTGGCTTCTTTTTGGAGGATGTTATATGCTCCAGGATGTATTTTCTCTTGCCACAGCAGTCTTTGTCAGCTTTTCTAAGCCAGCTGCTATCATAACAGCAAACCACCCCAAATGTAGATGCAAGTGAATGGCCTCCCCAGAGGCACATTCGTTCTAACAAAACAGACGGCAGTAAACTGGAGGGTAACGTCCTTCAGGGATATCAAACGTCTTGCATTCAGAGAAGGACCATCCTCTGAGGAGCAAAAGCCTGCGTCATGAATATAACCCTACTTCGGTTTGTATTTACCCACCAGCCAGCTCTTTAGTTTTCAAATGTTTCAGTTTTCATTATATTTATTTTCCAACATGCCAAATGTTCTGTGATTCATACTGACATTTTCAACTTACAAAATCAATTCGGACAAACTGGATTAGATAATAGCACTTACTGAAGAGAAGGAATACAATTTAATTAAGGTCTGAATGGTAAATCAATTGTAAAGACAAGAACCTACTGACAAAACTGGCCATGGGTGTGGGTCTGACCTTGCACGTACCTTTCTACGGAGAGAAAAATGTGTGTGTGGGAATGTTGGGTAGTAGTTGTCTAGGCACAATTAATCTGCCCTCATTTTTTTCTCCTCTAGGAGCTCTACCACTTTTACTGAAGTATATGTATAGAAAGGAAATAATAAAACCTCTGTAATTCATTTTCACTTAGCCTAATAGTGTATACACTGTACCTCTTTCCTCACTCCATTTTCTTGCAGATCTTTCAGATTTGTGCAGCAATGTGTGTAACATAACACTAGTGCCAGTTCTGCTTTGTAAAAATTGTTTACAAGGACTAATAAATCTCCTTCTCTTCAGAAAATGTTTTGGCTTATTTCTTAAACAGACTCAGTTTCTCAAATATCCTTTAGAAGGTTTTAAAGGACAGAGGCAAAGAAGCAGATGGAAATCACTAAACTGAAGCAAATTTAATGGTAAAACTAGGCTCCAAGTAGCCTTTGAAATGACTTATGCTCTTCTACTGTGTGTTCCCTTCACTACACAGTGACCTGCAGCACTTTCCTATTTTTAGAAAGAACCTAAGTGTGTTTTGAAGATAACACTGTTTTATTTGCACTTTGAAACATATTAAACTGAACCAAGATTTGCAAGACACAAGCTAATGATGGATCTTATTTACAATGTGAAAAAGAAACAGGTGTTAGCAACTGCAGTATAACCATGTTCTTTTGCACAATTTTTTTTGACAAGCAGGTATTTATAGTTTCGATGTCCTTAGTTTTTGTATGCAAGATAACATTTTATGCAGCTCTACAGGATACAGTGAAATTAGATCAGGCCCAAAAAGTTTGTATGAAAGTTTAGCAGTTTGGTAGTGTTGATACCCTGTGATTACCTGAACAACATTGCAGGCTGTAAAAGGGAGTGAGAGGCAAAATAATTTCATTACGTGAACACAATAAAATGGATTAAGATCTCCTGGTTACACTACAACTTCAGAGATGCTTTACATTGGTTAGCACCAGAAGATCTCATTTAAGTGACTTTATCAGCTGGTACTGAAGATCAGTACCAGAAAGAAACATGACATTTCCTGGGAAAAAATCAGTATACACAAGGCAGGTACAAATCCATACCAGTCCATGATCTGCTACAGCTTTGAGGCCATGGATTTGAAAACAGGAATGAATAATGGCATTATTTCAATCACATATACACTAAGAAGCTGGATTAATTATGTCGCACCTT